>NC_085140.1:83350601-85750601 GCF_024139115.2 Armigeres subalbatus
ATCAGTACTTTGGTTCGGTTACGTATTGCTCCGAAGAATTTCCCGATTCGAAGAATTCCAGAAGAATCTTCCACGAGAAAGTCCAAGAGAATTTCCACGGAAATTCTGAAGAATTTCCACGGAAATTCCGAAGAATTTCCATAAAATTCCGAAAATTTCCACGGAAATCGAAGAATTTCCACAAATTCAATTTCCCATGAAATTCCGAAAATTTCATGGAAATCCGAAGAATTTCCACGAAAATTCGAAGAATTTCCACGGAAATTCCGAAGAATTTCCTGAAATTCCGAAGAATTTTCCACGAAATTCGAAAATTTCCACGGAATAATTTGAAATTCAAGAATTTCCAAATTCGAAAATTCCACAAATTCGAAGAATTTCACGGAAATTCCGAAGAATTTCCACGGAAATTCAAGTTTCAAAATTCGAAAATTTCCAGAATCGAAAATTTCAATCAAAATTTCCACGAAATTCGAAGAATTTCACGGAAATTCGAAGTTCAAAATTCGAAGAATCACGGAAATTCAATTTCCTGAATCGAAGAATTTCCACGAATCGAAGAATTTCCCGAAATTCGAAGAATTTCCACGGTCGAATTTCCCGGAAATTCGAAGAAATTTCCCACGGAAATTCGAAGAATTTCCCGCGGAAATTCAATTTCACAATCGAAAATTTCACGGAATCGAAGAATTTCTAAAATTCGAGAAATTCTTCAAATGGGAAATTCTTCTGAAATTTCTGTAAGGTCTTGAATTTCGTAGGAATTCTTCAAATTTCCGTGGAAATTCTTTGAGACTTTCTCGGGTCTTTAATTTCAAATTTCGTAGAATGGTCTGGATTTCAGGATTTTCGGAAATTTCAAATTTCCGTGAAATTCTCAGAATTTCCGTGGGAATTCTTCAGAATTTCCGTGGGAAATTCTTTGACTTCCGTGGAAGATTCTTTGAATTGTAGAATTTCGAATTTCGTGATTTCTGAAATTCTTCGGAATTTCCTTGGGATTTCTTGAAATTCTTCGAATTTTCTTGAAATTTTTCAGATTCTTGAATTTCTTAGAGTTTCAGAATTTCAGATTTAGAATTCTGAAATTCTTCGGAATTTCCGTGGAAATCTTCGGATTTCCATGAAATTCTTGAATTTCCTGGAAATTCTTCAGATTTCGTGGAAATTCTTCGGAATTTCGGAAATTCTTCAGGTTTCGGAATTATTTCGTAAATTCTTGGAATTTCGTGGGAAATTCTTCAGTTTCCGTGGTAATTCTTCGGAATTTCTTGAAAATCTTCGAATTTCCGAAAATTCTTCGAATTTCATTGAAATTCTTCGAAATTTCCTTGGGAAATTCTGAATTTCTGAAATTTTCAATTTCTTAGTTAAGAAATTCTTTGAATTTCCTTGAAAATTCTTCGAATTTCCGTGGAAATTCTTCGGAATTTTCGTGGAAATTCTTCGAATTTCAGTGGGAAATTCTTCGGAATTTCAGTGGAATTCTTCGAATTTCGTGGAAATTCTTCAGAATTTCCGTGGAATTGAATTTCTGGGAAATTCTTTGGACGTTGCGTGGGAGACTCTTTGAATTTCGTGGAAATTCTTAATTTCCTTTGAATTCTTCGGAATTTCGGGAAATTCTTCGGAATTCCTTGGAAATTCCGGATTTTCTGGGATTTCTAAAATTCTTCGGAATTTTCTTGTGTCTTCGAATTTCCTTGAGATTTCGAAATTTTCAATTTCTGGAAAATTCTTCGGAATTTTCTTGAAATTCTTCAAAATTTCTTGAGAATTCTTCAGAATTTCCTTGGGAAATTCTTCGAATTGCTTTGGGATATTTGGAATTTATTTGGGAATTTTGGGAATTTCCTTGGGAAATTCTTCGAATTTCCTTGAAATTCTTCGGAATTTCTGGAAAATTCTTCGAATTTCCTTGGGAATTCTTCGGAATTTCATGAAATTCTTCGAATTTCCTTGGGAAATTCTTCAATGATCGAAATTCTTCGAATTTCCTTGGGAAATTCTTTGGAATTTCTTGAGGAATTTTTCGAATTTCTGGAATTCTTCGAATTCTTGGAAATTCTTGAATTTCCTTGGAAATTCTTCGGAATTCCTTGGGAAATTCTTAATTTCTTGTCTTGGAATTTGGGAAATTCTTGAATTTCCTTGGAAATTCTTCGGAATTTCTTGGGAAATTCTTCGAATTTGAATTCCTTGAAATTTGGAATTTCTAACAAATTCTTGAATTTCCGTGGGAAATTCTTCGAATTTCGTGAAATTCTTCGGAATTTCCGTGAAAATTCTTGAATTTCGTAATTGAATTTCGTGGAATTCTTGAATTTCCGTGAAATCTTGCAATTTCCGTGGAAATTCTTGAATTTCTGGAATTCTTCGATTTCATTGGAAATTCTTGAATTTCGTGGAAATTCTTCGAATTTCGTGGAAATTCTTCGGAATTTCCGTGAAATTCTTCAGATTTCCGTGGGAATTCGGATTTCCGTGGAAATTCTGATTTCGTAGGAAATTCTTCAGATTTTCCGTGGAAATTCTCCGGAATTTCGTGGAAATTCTCGAAATTCGTGGATTAAATTTCGTAGAAATTCTTTGAATTTCGTGTAAAATTCTTCGGATTTTCCGTGGAAATTTTCGAATTTCCGTGAAATTCTTCGAATTTCTTGGGAAATTCTTCGGAATTTTCGTGGGAAGTTCTTCGATTTCGTTCCTTGAAATTCTTCGAATTTCCTTGGGAAATTCTTCGAATTTCCTTGAGATTTCATAAGAAATTCTTCGAATTTCCTTGGAATTTCGGAATTTCCTTGAGTTCTCTCAAGGAAGTTTTGAAGAATTTCCAAGGAAATTCGAAGAGTAATTCATAAAATTTCGAGAAATTCCGAAGAATTTCAAAATTCCGAAATTTATCAAAGGAAATTCCGAAGAATTTAATAAGAAAATTTTGAAGAATTTCCTTTGAAATTTCGAAAATACCACGGAAATTCGAATTTCAAAATTGAAATTCCGAAGAATTTCCCAAGAAAATTTCGAATAATTTCCCAAGAAAATTCCGAAGAATACCTCAAGGGAATTCCGAAGAATTTCCCACGGAAATTCCGAAGAATTTCCCAAGAAAATTTCGAAGAATTTCCCAAAGAAATTCCGAAGAATTTCCCATCGAAGTTCCGGAAAATTTCCCACGGAAGATCTGAAGAATATCCCAAGGAAATTCCGAAGAATTTTCAATGGAAAATCCGAAGAACTTCCCAAGGAAATTCAGAAGAATTTCCCAAGGAGATTCTGAAGAGTTTCTCAAGGAAATTTCGAAGAATTTCTCAAGGACATTCCGAAGAATTTTCCATGGAAATCCCGAAGAATTTCCCAAGGAAATTCCGAAGAATTTTTCAAGGAAATTCCGAAGAATTTCATAAGAAAATTTTGAAGAATTTCCTTGGGAAATTTTCGAAGAATTTCCCAAGAAAATTCCGAAGAATTTATCAAAAAAAACTTGAAGGATTTTCCAAGGAATTTCCGACGAATTTCTCAAAGAATTTCCCAAGAAAACTAAAAATTTTCCTATTCCTTAAATTTCCCACGGAAAATCCGAAGAACTTCCCACGGAAATTCCGAAGATTTTACCATAGGAATTCCGGATAGTTTTCCACGGAAATTCCGAAGAATTTCCCAAAGAAATTCCGAAGAATTTCCCAAGGAAATTCCTAAGAATTTCTCATTTCCAAGAAAATTCCGAAGAATTTCCCAAGGAAATTCCGAACATTTTCCCAAGGGAATTCCGAAAAGATTCACAAGGAAATTCCGAAGAATTTTCCAAGGAAATTCCGAGAAATTTTCCAAGAAAATTCCGAAAAATTTCCCAAGGAAATTCCGATGAATTTCCCAAAGGAAATTCCGCAAAATTTCACAAGAAAATTACGCAGAATTTCCCAAGGAAATTCCGTAGAATTTCCCATGGTTATTCCGAAGACTTTCCCTCGGAAATTTCGAATAAATTCTTCGGAATTTCTTTGGGAAATTCTTCGGAATTTCTTTGGGAAATTCTTCCAAATTTCCGTGGGAAATTCTTCGGAATTTCCGTGGGAAATTCTTTGGAATTTCCGTGGAAAACTCTTCGGAATTTCCGTGGAAAATTTTTCGGTATTTCCGTGGAAAATTCTTCGGAATTTCCGTGGGAAATTCTTCGCAATTTCCATGGGAAATTCTTCGGAATTTCCGTGGGAAATTCTTCGGAATTTCCGTGGGAAATTCTTCGGAATTTCCATGGAAAAATCTTCGGAATGTCCTTGGGAAATTCTTCGGAATATTTTTGAGAAAATCTTCGGAATTTCCTTGGGAAATTCTTCGGAATTTTCTTTGGAAATTTTTCGCAATTTCCTTGGGAAATTCTTCGGAATTTACGTGGGAAATTCTTCGCAGTTTCCTTGGGAAATTCTTCGCAAATTCCTTGGGAAATTCTTCACAGTTTGCTTGGGAAATTCTTCGCAATTTTTTTGGAAAATTCTTCGCAATTTCCTTGGGAAATTCTTCGCAATTTCCGTGGGAAATTTTTTGGAATTTCCGTGGAAAATTCTTCGTTAGGTAATTCCGAAGAGTTTTCTAAACTAATTCCGAAGATATTTTCAATGAAATTCCGAAAAAGTCTCCACGAAAATGGCAAAGAATTTCCCGAGAAAACGCCAAAAATGCTTCCGATGAAATTCCGAAATAGATTCCGATGATTTTTCCAATGAACTTTTGAAGAGCTTCCAAGCAATTTCCAAGGAGTTTTTCGTGGAAATCATAAACAATTTTGCACAATGTAATGAAATTTTTTTCCAAGGATGCAGAATTTCCTAAAAGACTTCCTAAGAATTCTTTTTGTTTGTTATAATGTATTTTCTAAGATAATTCTAAAGCTTTTCACAAAGAAGTTCCGATGAATTTCTTGGTAATTGCCAGTACATTTCCAAATTTCAATTTATCTTGTTTGTCTAGACCGCCATTTGTTTCTTTTTTCCCAGCCCAGCCCAGAGCTTTGCAGGAACTAATCCGTATTCTTTGTTATTGTCATCTCTTCTTTTCGTTCTTGGGAGATCTGCTGCTAGAATGCGTGGCAATCATCAGCATTCTGGTTTCGAGTATTGATCTTAACGGTTATTTTTTCGAAAAGACTACGATTCGATTTCACGCTTACAATTAGTGTATAAAATCTTAGCATATACAATTCTGCAAAGTTTTAATACAAGAAATGTAAGCTTTTTATACATAAACTGAATTAAAATAATACAATATTGTAAGATTTCAATATAATGGTTGTATGCCTTAGTCTGCGAAATATTAATAATGGTTGTAATAAAATCATCCGGAATTGTATGAGCCAAAATTTTACACTGTTTCTGTAAGGTTTTTAAGCAGATCTGTATTCAAATCTGCCATCCGCTGGTTGAATGTACCAAAATGCGACCTTTCTGTTTGAATGCAGAATAACGACCAAACTTCCATAGCTCCATAAAGTTGCACGAAATTCATTCTACTGCTAGTTACGACACTATTGGCCACACTGATTTCATAGACGTGTTATTTATCCCGCATGCTCATGCCTTGGTTCAGATTTTCTTGTCATGGGTTTCCGAATTCAAAACAACTACCTCTGGTTCAAACCTAAGATTAAACTGGAGATCAAGATCGATTCGATATGTGAAACTGTTTTCACTTTCAATTTGAGTGCTGCTACAGTTGAAAGCGAATTGGCCCCAAAGCACTCCACCAGGTAAAGGTTCGCTGCATTTCATTCCCTATTTCCGGACATAATTAGGTATTACCAATGTGAAGCATTCAATTAGCTTTCTCGAGCAAAGGTTGGTCTTCAAGGGAGACTCTTCCATGTTGATTCCATTTTTGCTTCCTCCGTTGTTGACGTTGTTGGCTCTCTATGTGATTAATTGGTCGGTATGGCCCTTTCCAGTTCCAACAGCAATGACGATGGCGCTGGATGGATGGAAGAAAAACTAAAACAAACTCGAATCAATGTCACTTTGCTTCGGTTTGTGCTCCGGTTCTTCCGTTCGGAAAGCAATCATTGCTAGACTTCGAATTATGGGCGTGTGATTTTCTTCCCGTTCGAAGCACACTTTTCTTCTAATCACTTGACATCCTATATCAAAAGTGGTAATCGTTCCGCCTATACAGTAGAAATATAAACCCTCTTTGGTTTGAGTACCTATTTAGACAAGGCTACCATTTGTCATCGTAATTCGTGGCTCGACTGGTATCTATAAAATCATACTCATGTCATGATAGAAATAAAGGTCTTGGGTCTGGTCCGGCAAGTGTGGCGGGTTCTTTTCACGGTCTTTTCAAGTATATTTTTGGTCAAGATACTTTATTGTTTTTTTATGGCAAATGCTTGCCTCGAAATATGAAAATTCTTGCTCAGAGGATCAATAATTTACGGAGGGGTTCCTACTTCACGAAGAGTATGTACATTTGTTTTTATGGATTTGCTGGAATTAGCTGCAAAGAGCTTTGATATCTAAATCAATTTTTATTATACGTTTTGATCAATTTTCCGACAAGACTACCATCTAAATCAATTATTCAAAACTTCACCCATCTTTCCATTTATTCTTGCTCAATAAAAAGAGATGGCTTCATTAATAAATCGAAAGCCAAATTGAGAATGTCATTTCTACCGATCTCTCCTCCGGTGCCGTCATGATTGCGAGTAGTGACTATAGTTTGGTGGTGTCTTCCGAATCACTATCACCCCAAGTGGAACGATTCTTTCCCACTTTCCGAACTAGCAAACCGTGCGACGCTATTTTCTTCTCCACGCTAGACTGCCCGTCGCCGCCCAATGTGCTTGTTGACGACCGACGTTATGTTTTTGTATATTTTCAATTCCGTTTCAACGATTTTCTTTTCACCTTTCTGTGACCATCCACTGCCGCTGCAGAAGCGCCCGTTCAAGTCCAATTGTAGGTCATGGTCGAAGACCTGGCTTTCGGAGACCCCTTGGCACTGTGATTTATGTGTGACTTTTTCTAGGTGGGTGGGAAAAAATGAGCAACAACTCTACATGGAGGAATTCATTTCGAACTGTGGCGTCGTGAAGCTGCGTGAAAAAAGTTGAGCTTGTTATCTTGAGCACTCTTCTTCGCACCAATCCAATCCGACAGTCTATGAATCTAATAATGTGCTCTGGAGCGTCACTTAAAAGATGTGGAAAAAAGGATAAATGCTTCAGAGACTGATGCGCCTTGATTGCGAAGGATAATTGAATCAAACACCCTTCTCCCTTGGTGTGTTTAGCTTCGGTCAGAGTTCGCCGCCGGTACTGCATTTAAGAGGAACCCCTTGCCCATTGTTCCTTCCAAGAGGTCAAAGGATGGTTCCATTATGAGACCACTTTCTATTGTTTCCCGCGTGTCGGAGAGGAGGTTAATGAGGTTGCCGTCGTTTTT
This sequence comes from Armigeres subalbatus, assembly GCF_024139115.2. Taxonomy (NCBI): domain Eukaryota; kingdom Metazoa; phylum Arthropoda; class Insecta; order Diptera; family Culicidae; genus Armigeres; species Armigeres subalbatus. The sequence continues at coordinate 83,358,038 of NC_085140.1, forward strand.
CCGACCCCCATCTAGATTGTCAGGGAACGTGCCGGGAAATCTGATAGCAAGATGATTGGCTTCTGAAAGGATTCTAGGAGAATTGAGTCGTTTCGTAAATGTTCCGGTTCTATCTTGTATCTTGGCATTTCAATAGATGCTTGAAAGTGAAATCTTAAAAGCTGTTGTATCGGATTGAAGACGGTAAAGATAAAGACTTACCAGTTAGAGACTATCTTTTTTTTACCATTTTTTCAGATTATTTTTGGCTTCTTTGTTATGCACTACTCGTCTGAATGCAAAAACCAAATCTACATGAATTCCAGAGTAATTGAAGTATCCCAATCATGATTCCAAATAAGAAAACGTGACTCTGGAGAACATAGTGCTAAAAATATGGTCATTTTAATTTAGAATCTGATTTTTGGAAATTGTATATAAAATGTATGCCTGTCTTTTTATTTCTAAACAAATCTGTCAATAATCAAATTTGTTCGACTGATTTCTTGTTTTGAGATGCTAATGCTGTTCAATGTTTTTCGTGTCACGTCAAATCAAGTCACTCTAAAATTCTAGAAGGTTTAATAATAATCTCAGTATATTCGAGGATAACACTTTAATATATTAAAAAATACGTCTGGTTCCGTGGCAGACGACTGCATTGATGATCTTTATTATCTTAGAACTGTGAAAATTGAGTGATGCAGGATGGCTCATCAGTGTAATTCTTGTTCCAGTAGAATATAATTCGGAAATGGTGAGTGCTGGCAAATTGCCTATCACCAGTTCTCTGGGATCTCTACTCATCATAGATAAAAGCAGTGGTGTAGATGTTGGAAATTGCATTCAAGCAGTTTATGCGTGTGGAAGGTTGAGTATAATCCGACTAAATTTATTGAATAAGGAGCATAATCCTCCTATCATTTTGCGATTGAATTGATTTACCATTACTATGTTGAGGCAACTTGCACCATTTATTCCTTTAATCTAATATTTACATTGCCAATAAAACCGTGAAATTAATCAAAATGAATAAGTTATGCCCTAGTTTCGTCTCGCCTGAAATACTGGTAGAATTCTGATTTCTCATACGCAAACTACGCACAAAATCGCACTCATATTTTTTGGTACATCCAATGTACGTGAAGGGCACTAACACAGCTAGGTGTGATAATCAGGGCTTTTATAATAAAATTTTGTATTGTACATATATGCATGGCCATCAGTATATCAAAGCCTTTTGAATCATTCCCACCCCAACCATCACAGTGTGTGAAGAGCTGTGGGACAAAAGATCAAAAAAACAAAACATTGAATGATCGAATTTTAATTTTTTCAAATATAATTTACTTGATCAAGACAAAATTTTGAACAATGTGTTAAGAATATGCTTCTGAACTGAAATCTAGAATTTAAAGGTTCGAAACCTTTATTTGAGAGAAACATCCATCTAAGTGTCTACGAAGCTTCTGAGCAACTTGTAAGCCTTCTTCTAAGCAGTTCGTAAGCCTTCCTTCAAGATACTCGGAAGCCTCTTTTCAAGAGGCTCAAAAGCCGCCTTTCAAGAGGCTTAGATGCCTCCTTTCAAGAGACTCGGAAGCCTCCTTCTAAGAGGCTCGGAGGCCTCCTTTCAAAAGGATCGGAAGCTTCCTTTCAAGAGGCTCGAAAGCTTCCTTTCAATAGGTTCGGAAGCCACCTTTTAAGAGGCTCGGAAGCCTCCTTTCAAGAGGCTCGCAAGCCTCATTTCAAGAGGCTCGGAAGCTTTCTTTCGAGAGGCTCGGAAGCCTCCTTTCAAGAGGCTCGGAAGCCTCCTTTCAAGAGGCTCGGTAGCTTAATTTCGAAAGGCTCAGAAGCTTCATTTCAAGAGGTTCGGAAGCCTCCTTTCAAGAGGGTCGGAAGCTTCTTTCAAAAGGCTCGGAAGCCTCCTTTTAAGAGGCTCGGAAGCCTTCTTTCAAAAGTATCGGAAGCTTCCTTTCAAGAGGCTAGAATTTAAAAGTTTGAAACCTTCATTTGACAGAAGCATCCATCTAAGTGTCTAGGAAGCTTCTAAGCAGCTTGTAAGCCTTCTTCTAAGCAGTTCGTAAGCCTTCTTTCAAGATACTCGGAAGCCTCCTTTCAAGAGGCTCGGAAGCCTCCTTTCAAGAGGCTCGGAAGCCTCCTTTCAAGAGGCTCGGAAGCCTCCTTTCAAGAGGCTCGGAAGCCTCCTTTCAAGAGACTCGGAAGCTTTTTTACAAGAGACTCGGAAGTCTCCTTTCAAGAGGCTCGAAAGCCTCATTTCAAGAGGCCTCGAAGCCTCCTTTCAAGAGGCCTCGGAAGCCTCCTTTCAAGAGGTTCGGAAGCCTCCTTTCAAGAGGTTCAGAAGCCTCCTTTCAAGAGGCCCGAGCCTCCTTTCAAGAGGCCCGAAAGCCTGCTTTCAAGAGGCCCGGAAGCCTCCTTTCAAGAGGCTAGAATTTAAAAGTTTGAAACCTTCATTTGACAGAAGCATCCATCTAAGTGTCTAGGAAGCTTCTAAGCAGCTTGTAAGCCTTCTTCTAAGCAGTTCGTAAGCCTTCTTTCATGATACTCGGAAGCCTCCTTTCGAAAGGCTCAAAAAGCTCCTTTCAACAGGCTTAGAAGCCTCCTTTCAAGAGGCTTGGAGGCCTCCTTTCAAAAGGATCGGAAGCTTCCTTTCAAGAGACTCGGAAGCTTTTTTTCAAGAGGCTCGGAAGCTTCCTTTCAAGAGGCTTGGAAGCCTCATTTCAAGAGGCTCGGAAGCCTCCTTTCAAGAGGCTCGGAAGCCTCCTTTCAAGAGGTGCGGAAATCTCCTTTCAAGAGGCCCGGAAGCCTCCTTTCAAGAGGCCCGAAAGCCTCCTTTCAAGAGGCCCGAAAGCCTCCTTTCAAGAGGCCCGGAAGCCTCCTTTCAAGAGGCCCGAAAGCCTGCTTTCAAGAGGCCCGGAAGCCTCCTTTCAAGAGGCTCGGAAGCCTCCTTTAAGCAGGCCCGGAAGCCTCCTTTAAAGAGGCTTGGAAGCCTCCTTTCAAGAGGCTCGGAAGCCTCCTTTCAAAATGCTCGAAGCCTTTTTTCAAGAGGCTCGGAAGCCTCCTTTCAAGAGGCCCGGAAGCCTCCTTTCAAGAGGCCTGGAAGCCTCCTTTCAAGAGGCCCGGAAGCCTCCTTTCAAGAGGCCTGGAAGCCTCCTTTCAAGAGGCCCGGAAGCCTCCTTTCAAGAGGCCCGGAAGCCTCCTTTCAAGAGGCCCGGAAGCCTCCTTTCAAGAGGCCCGGAAGCCTCCTTTCAAGAGGCCTGGAAGCCTCCTTTCAAGAGGCCCGGAAGCCTTCTTTCAAGAGGCCCGGAAGCCTCCTTTCAAGAGGCTCGGAAGCCTCCTTTCAAAATGCTCGAAGCCTTTTTTTCAAGAGGAAGCTCGGAAGCCTCCTTCAAGAGGCTCGAAAACCTTGTTTCAGGAGGCTCGGAAGCCTCTTTTCAAGAGGCTCGAAAACCTCATTTCAAGAGGCTTGATAAAGCCTTTCAATAGGTTAGAAAACCTTGTTTCAAGAGGCTCGGAAGCCTCCTTTCAAGAGGCTCGGAAGCTCATTTCAAGAGGTTTGGAAGCTTCCTTTCAAGAGGCTCAGAAGCATTCTTTTCAAGAGACTCGGCCTCCTTTCAAGAAGAGGCCTGGAAGCCTCCTTTCAAGAGGTTTGGAAGCCTCCTTTCAAGAGGCCCGGAAGCCTCCTTTCAAGAGGCCCGAAGCCTCCTTTCAAGAGGCTCAAGCCTCCTTTCAAGAGGCTCAGAAGCCTCCTTTCAAGAGGCTCGAAGCCTCCCTTTCAAGAGGCCTGAAGCCTCCTTTCAAGAGGCCTCAGAGCCTCCTTTCAAGAGGCTCAGAAGCCTCCTTTCGAGAAGCTCAGGAGCCTCCTTTCAAGAGGCTCAGAAGCCTCCTTTCAAGAGGCTCAGAAGCCTCCTTTCAAGAGGCCTCAAGCCTCCTTTCAAGAGGCTCCAGCCTCCTTTCAAAGATCTGGAAGCCTCCTTTCAAGAGGCTCAGAACCCTCCTTTAAGAGGCCTGAAGCCTCCTTTCAAGAGGCTCAAGCCTCCTTTCACGAGGCCTGAAGCCTCCATTTCAGAGGCTCAGAGCCTGCTTTCAAGAGGCTCAGGAAGCCTCCTTTCAAGAGGATTGGAAGCCTCCTTTCAAGAGGATTTGAAGCCTCCTTTCAGGAGGCTCAGGAAGCCTCCTTTAAAAAGGTTTGGAAGCTTCCTTTCAAGAGACTCAGGAAGCCTCCTTTCAAGAGGCTCCAGAGCCTCCCTTTCAAGAGGCTCGGAAGCCTCCTTTCAAGAGGCTCAGGCCTCCTTTCAAGAGGCCTCGGAAGCCTCCTTTCAAGAGGCTCAGAGCCTCCTTTCAAGAGGCTCAGAAGCCTCCTTTCAAGAGGCTCCAGCCTCCTTTCAAGAGGCTCAGAAGCCTCCTTTCAAGAGGCTCAGGCCTCCTTTCAAGAGGCCTCGGAAGCCTCCTTTCAAGAGGCTCAGAGCCTCCTTTCAAGAGGCTCAGGAAGCCTCCTTCAAGAGGCTCAAGCCTCCTTTCAAGAGGCTCAGAAGCCTCCTTTCAAGAGGCTCAGGCCTCCTTTCAAGAGGCCTCAGCCTCCTTCAAGAGGCCTGGAAGCCTCCTTTCAAGAGGCTCCAGCCTCCTTTCAAGAGGCCTGGAAGCCTCCTTTCAAGAGGCTCAGAGCCTCCTTCAAGAGGCCTCAAGCCTCCTTTCAAGAGGCTCCAAGCCTCCTTTCAAGAGGCCTCAAGCCTCCTTTCAAGAGGCCTCGAAGCCTCCTTTCAATAGGCTCCAAAGCCTCCTTCAAGAGGCCTGAAGCCTCCTTTCAAGAGGCCTCAGAAGCCTCCTTTCAAGAGGCCTGGAAGCCTCCTTTCAAGAGGCTCAGCCTCCTTTCAAGAGGCCTCAGCCTCCTTTCAAGAGGCTCTGAAGCCTCCTTTCAAGAGGCTCAAGCCTCCTTTCGAGAAGCCTGGGAGCCTCCTTTCAAGAGGCTCAAGCCTCCCTTTCAAGAGGCTCAGGAAGCCTCTTTTCAAGAAACTCGGAAGCCTCCTTTCAAGAGGCTCGGAAGCCTCCTTTCAAAAGATTCGGAAGCCTCCTTTCAAGAGGCTCGGAACCTTCCTTTTAAGAGGCTCGGAAGCCTCCTTTCAAGAGGCTCGGAAGCCTCCTTTCACGAGGCTCGGAAGCCTCCATTTCAGAGGCTCGGAAGCCTGCTTTCAAGAGGCTCGGAAGCCTCCTTTCAAGAGGATTGGAAGCCTCCTTTCAAGAGGATTTGAAGCCTCCTTTCAGGAGGCTCGGAAGCCTCCTTTTAAAAGGTTTGGAAGCTTCCTTTCAAGAGACTCAGAAGCATCTTTTCAAGAAGAGGCCTTTTTCAAGAGGTTCAGAAGTCTCCTTCCAAGAGGGTTGGAAGCCAACTTTCAATAGGCTCGGAAGCCTCCTTTCAAGTAGCCTTCTTCAATAGGCTCGGCAACCTCCTTTCAAAAGGCTCGAAGCCTTTTTTCAAGAGGCTCGGAAGCCTCCTTCAAGAGGCTCGGAAGCCTCCTTCAAGAGGCTCGGAAGCCTCCTTCAAGAGGCTCGGAAGCCTCCTTCAAGAGGCTCGGAAGCCTCCTTCAAGAGGCTCGAAAACCTTGTTTCAGGAGGCTCGGAAGCCTCTTTTCAAGAGGCTCGAAAACCTCCTTTCAAGAGGCTTGATAAAGCCTTTCAACTGGTTAGAAAACCTTGTTTCAAGAGGCTCGGAAGCCTCCTTTCAAGAGGCTCGGAAGCCTCATTTCAAGAGGTTTGGAAGCTTCCTTTCAAGAGGCTCAGAAGCATTCTTATCAAGAGACTCGGAAGCCTCCTTTCAAGAAGAGGCTCGGAAGCCTCCTTTCAAGAGGCCCGGAAGCCTCCTTTCAAGAAGCCCGGAAGCCTCCTTTCAAGAGGCCTGGAAGCCTCCTTTCAAGAGGACTGGAAGCCTCCTTTCAAGAGGCTCGGAAGCCTCCTTTCAAGAGGCTCGGAAGCCTCCTTTCAAGAGGCTCGGAAGCCTCCTTTCAAGAGGCTCAAGCCTCCTTTCAAGAGGCTCAGAAGCCTCCTTTCAAGAGGTCTGGAAGCCTTCTTTCAAGAGGCTCTGGAAGCCTCCTTTCAAGAGGCCTGGAAGCCTCCTTTCAAGAGGCTCAGAAGCCTCCTTTCAAGAGGCTCAGAAGCCTCCTTTCAAGAGGCCTGGAAGCCTCCTTTCAAGAGGCCTGGAAGCCTCCTTTCAAGAGGCCTCAAGCCTCCTTTCAAGAGGCTCGGAAGCCTCCTTTCAGAAGGTTCGAAAGCCTCCTTTCAAGAGGCTCGGATGCCTCCTTTCAAGAGGATCGGATGCCTCCTTTTTAGAGGCTCGGAGGCCTTCTTTTAAGAGGCTCGGAAGCCTCCTTTCAAAAGGCTCGGAAGCCTCCTTTCAAGAGGCTCGGAAGCCTCCTTTCAAGAGGCTCGGAAGCCTCCTTTCAAGAGGCTCAGGAAGCCTCCTTTCAAGAGGCCTCAAGCCTCCTTTCAAGAGGCCTGAAGCCTCCTTCCATGAGGCTCGGAAGCCTCCTTCCAAGAGGCTCGGAAGCCTCCTTCCAAGAGGCTCGGAAGCCTCCTTTAAAAAGGCTCGGAAACCTCCAACCAAAAGGCTCGGAAGCCTCCTTTCAAAAGGCTCGGAAGCCTCCTTTCAAGATGCCATGAAGCCTCCTTTCAAGAGGCTTGGAAGCCTCCTTTTAACAGGCCCGGGAGTTTCCTTTCAAAAGGCCCGGAAGCCTCCTTTTAAGAGAGCTTCCTGGAAGCCTCCTTTCAAGAGGCCTGGATGCCTCCTTTTAAGAGGCCTGGAAGGCTCCTTTCAAGAGGCCTGGAAGCCTCCTTCCATATGGCCTGGAAGCCTCCTTCCATGAGGCCTGGAAGCCTTCTTTCAAGAGGCCTGGAAGCCTCCTTTCAAGAGGCTCAGGCCTCCTTTCAAGAGGCTCAGAGCCTCCTTTCAAGAGGCCGGAAGCCTCCTTCAAGAGGCCTGGACGCCTCCTTTCAAGAGGCTCGGAAGCCTCCTTTCAAGAGGCTCGGACGCCTCCTTTCAAGAGGCTCGGAAGCCTCCTTTCAAGAGGCTGGGAAGCCTCCTTTCAAGAGGCTGGGAAGCCTCCTTTCAAGAGGCTGGGAAGCCTCCTTTCAAGAGGCTGGGAAGCCTCCTTTCAAGAGGCTCGGAAGCCTCCTTTCAAGAGGCTTGGAAGCCTCCTTTCAAGAGGCTCAGGCCTCCTTTCAAGAGGCCTGGAAGCCTCCTTTCAAGAGGCTCAAGCCTCCTTTCAAGAGGCCTGGAAGCCTCCTTTCAAGAGGCTCAGAGCCTCCTTTCAAGAGGCTCGGAAGCCTCCTTTCAAGAGGCCTGGAAGCCTCCTTTCAAGAGCTCAGAAGCCTCCTTTCAAGAGGCTCCAAGCCTCCTTTCAAGAGATTCAGAAGCCTCCTTTCAAGAGGCTCTGAACCCTCCTTTTTAGAGGCTTTGAAGCCTCCTTTCAAGAGGCCTGGAAGCCTCCTTTCAAGAGGCCTCAGACGCCTCCTTTCAAGAGGCCTGGAAGCCTCCTTTCAAGAGGCTCAGAGCCTCCTTTCAAGAGGCTGGGAAGCCTCCTTTCAAGAGGCTGGGAAGCCTCCTTTCAAGAGGCTGGGAAGCCTCCTTTCAAGAGGCTCGGAAGCCTCCTTTCAAGAGGCTCGGAAGCCTCCTTTCAAGAGGCTCGGAAGCCTCCTTTCAAGAGGCTCCGAAGCCTCCTTTCAAGAGATTCGGAAGCCTCCTTTCAAGAGGCTCGGAACCCTCCTTTTAAGAGGCTTTGAAGCCTCCTTTCAAGAGGCTCGGAAGCCTCCTTTCACGAGGCTCGGAAGCCTCCATTTCAGAGGCTCGGAAGCCTGCTTTCAAGAGGCTCGGAAGCCTCCTTTTAAGAGGATTGGAAGCCTCCTTTCAAGAGGCTCGGAAGCCTCCTTTCAAGAGGCTCGGAAGCCTCCTTTTAAAAGGTTTGGAAGCTTTCTTTTAAGAGGTTTGGAAGCTTCCTTTCAAGAGGCTCAGAAGCATCTTTTCAAGAAGAGGCCTTTTTCAAGAGGTTCAGAAGTCTCCTTTCAAGAGGGTCGGAAGCCAACTTTCAATAGGCTCGGAAGTCTCCTTTCAAGTAGCTTTCTTCAATAGGCTCGGTAACCTCCTTTCAAGAGGCTCGGAAACGTCCTTTCAAGAGGCTCAGAAACGTCCTTTCAAAAGGCTCGGCAACGTCCTTTCAAGAGGCTCGGAAGCCTCCTTTCAAGAGGTTCGGAAGCCTCCTTTCAAGAGGCCTGGAAGCCACCTTTCAAGAGGCTCGGAAGCCTTCTTTCAAGAGGCTCGGAAGCCTCCTTTCAAGAGGCCTCCAGCCTCCTTTAAAGAGGCCTCAGGCCTCCTTTCAAGAGGCCTGGAAGCCTCCTTTCAAGAGGCTTGGAAGCCTCCTTTCAAGAGGCTCAAGCCTCCTTTCAAGAGGCCTCAGAAGCCTCCCTTTCAAGAGGCTTGGAAGCCTCCTTTCAAGAGGCTCGGAAGCCTCCTTTCAAGAGGCTCGGAAGCCTCCTTTCAAGAGGCTCGGAAGCCTCCTTTCAAGAAGCTCGGAAGCCTCCTTTCAAGAGGCTCGGAAGCCTCCTTTCAAGATGCTTGGAAGCCTCCTTTTATGAGGCTCGGAACCCTCCTTTCAAGAGGCTCGGAAGCCTCCTTTCACGAGGCTCGGAAGCCTCCATTTCAGAGGCTCGGAAGCCTGCTTTCAAGAGGCTCGGAAGCCTTATTTCAAGAGGCTCGGAAGCCTCCTTTCAAGAGGCTCGGAAGCCTCCTTTCAAAAGTTTAAGAAGCCTCGTTTCAAGAGGTTCGGAATCATCCTTTCAAGAGGTTCGGAATCCTGCTTTCAAAAGGCTCGGAAGCCTCCTTTCAAGAGGTTCGGAAGCCTTCTTTCAAGAGGTTCGGAAGCCTTCTTCCAAGAGGCTTGGAAGCCTCATTTCAAGAGGCTCGGAAGCCAACTTTCAAGCGGCTCGGAAGCCTACTTTCAAAAGTTTAGGAAGGCTCCTTCCAGGAGGCTCGAAAGCCTCGTTTCAAGAGGCTCGGAAGCCTCCTTTCAAGATGTTCAGAAACATTCTTTCAAGAGGCTCGGAAGCCTCTTTCAAGAGGCTCGGAAGCTTCATTTCAAGATGCTTGGAAGTCTTATTTTAAGAGGCTTGCAAGCCTCTTTTCAAGATGCTCGGAAGTCTTATTTCAAGATGCTCGGAAGCCTCCTTTCAAAAGTTTAAGAAGCCTCGTTTCAAGAGGTTCGGAATCATCCTTTCAAGAGGCTCGGAATCCTGCTTTCAAAAGGCTCGAAGCCTCCTTTCAAGAGGCTCGAAGCCTCCTTTCAAGAGGTTCAAGCCTTCTTTCAAGAGGTTCGGAAGCCTTCTTCCAAGAGGCTTGGAAGCCTCATTTGAAGAGGCTCGGAAGCCAACTTTCAAGCGGCTCAGGAAGCCTACTTTCAAAAGTTTAGGAAGGCTCCTTCCAGGAGGCTCGAAAGCCTCGTTTCAAGAGGCTCGGAAGCCTCCTTTCAAAATGTTCAACAGTATTCTTCCAAGAGGCTCGGAAGCCTCTTTTCAAAAGGCTCGGAAGCCTCCTTTCAGGAGTCTTGGAAGTCTTATTTCAAGAGGCTCGGAAGCCTCATGTGAAGATGCTCGAAAGCCTCCTTTCAAGAGGCTCGGAAGCCTCCGTTAGTTTTCAGGTTCGATTGGAAAACGCTGCTTTAAGCTATCGAAAATATGTTTAAATGATGTTGACATATGGGCGTTAGAATTTTCAAACATTTTGAAATTTAAAATGCCTTAATGATAAACATTGTGGCGCTGGGGTGTTCCTGCAGCCTTTTCTGTGAGGGCATTCTTAATCTGCAATTAATGGAATAAAAGTCTTGTTCATATTTGAATGATATCTTGATTCTTTTTTCGTTTTTATAAGTCTCTAATTCCGAGTTTTGAGCGTTTCAGAGCAAAGTCTGACATCGCAATGAGCATAAATTGACCTTCTTCATGATTGCATATTTGGATCTTATTTTGCATTGTAGGATATGACATCAAATTGATTACCTCGTACTTTTAAATAGCGTTACAAAAAATGAGTCCTTGTTCGGGAGAAATTAAAAAAATCAACCTTGTCCTATATTGACTGTACCTACTCACATACCAGTCCCATCAAGAAATAAAATAAGCTGATTGCTCACGATTGGGAATCGTTAGATCGTTTTTTTGTAACTCATTGATTGAGAAACAACAGTAAAAAATTCAATGAGATCGGAGAATGTTTCAATTCATTAGATTTATTTTAATTTCACATAAAAAATGCAAATTGGAACTTAATCAGCGAAAACTTATTTTGGGACTGTTTTGTTTTGTTTTGAGGCTACCGTAGCATAGTGGTAGAGCATTCGTCTAGCGTATTGGGAGGTAAGGGTTTGAATCCGACCGGTAGGCAGTGGATATATTTTGCATATTTCATAAATATTCTCCTCCTCAAACACATGTTTTCGGTATCGTATTCTACATTTCATCATGATTTTATTAAAAACTCTTGGGAGAAATGAAAGTTATTTCATGTTGATTTTTGGAAAACGGTTGAAAAATTTTCAACAATGGACAATCGGACAGAGAGGGCACAAACAGAATCAGGATTGAGGATAGTGGACAAGGAATGGAGCCACCAACGCTAGACAAAGGGAGAAAAGCTGTTCGAGAGCTTAAGAAAGGTAAGGCCACTGGGAAGGACGGAATCCCGGCCAAACTTCTTAATGTTAGAGTCCAGCGCAAAATCGCTGAATTCTTGAGCTATTTCGGTATCTACACACTCAGTTTTTATTTCTGCAGCTCGGCGAAATCCGCACAGCCGTTTGCCCAGCAAAACAAAAAAATGATATCCCGGCAAAAATGACGTTTGTTAGCTGGTTTTCGGCAAACTATTTGCTGATTTTCAACAATTTTGCAATTTTGACAGAAATCTCGGCAAAAAACACGCTTACTAGGGCTCGGCTGTGCGAATCTCGGTAAAAATTCAACAAATTGCTGAGATCCCGGTAAAAAAAATTAAGTGTGTATGGTGATTTACAATTTTTGGCGACATTTATCGGATCAACGAATCATTTTTATTCATATGTGCATTGCAATTTGAGCTAATCAACGCTGTCTTCAAAAAATATTTCTTCAAAGTTTATTCCAAAACTTAATAACTCCAAAAAACGTGACATTTTTGCATCGAAATCATATGAAAATATTTGGCGTCAATCCAATTTCCGGATAATTGCTAGCAGGTGGTACATTTATAATGCACGGAGCGGCATATACCGAAGTGAATCCTTCAACCCATTCAACTAACTGCTCTTCCCATTAGCAAACGACCTCCCGCTGCATCCATTGGTTCCGTATGCAGTTTTAAAAGTTCACGGAGTAGCAGTTTCGAATTTCATGTCATCCTGCTCATGTTCAACTTCACACAGAAGAAGAGCTGTAATGAATATAAATTAAGGAAAATGAACGTGTACAACCTATTCCGCTATCAGTGATATTTTGTTCTTTTCTTCCAAACTTTTAGGAATTTTTTATGCGCCTCAAATATAAATTATTCTAGATTTTGAGAAATTACGTATACGTAGTATTAAAAACGGATATTAGGCAGTGTTATTAGATTCCTTCCAAACAGGAAAACCTATTAAATTTCCCCAAAACAAAAAAAAATGTCACCGATTCACAAGTTGCAGCAGAAAATTACCAGCTAGTACGGTGAAAGGACGAGCACCAGTAGCAGCAGGGAATTTATCGCTTGCCAACTACGGAGCCATATTCCGTGCACTGCTCCACCTAATTCAACTATATATGGGTGGATTAGGTGGCGCAATAAATGAACAGAATCGATCGTTCCATCTCCTCCCGCTTAATTGCCAATTAATTTGAAATTTATGCGACGCCCTGTCGTCCCGCTGTACTTAGTGGTGAACCTTATTTAAGTGGTGACTAAGGGATTACCTTGCTTGTTAAATTTTGGGAAGCATAGATCTTGCGGCACAATAGCTAACAATTTTTGTATTAAATTAGCAGCCTTCGAAAACACTTTATTTGTCTATATTGATTTTCAACTTTGTTATTTATGAAACTGTGTGTAAGTCACACAAATTGAAAATGTTTAAAAGCTCAACATTTGATATAACATTGCATTTTCGTTTTCGTTTATTATTCATCACCTTCACCTGAGAGTAACGGTTTTCTTACATACAAACACTTCTGCGAAACCGTCTTCTCACCAACAAATCGATAACCTTCAAGTAAAATTAGTGCACATCCGTTAAACATGTACTCGTAAACACCCACCACGCCATCAGTCCAAAACACGCACTCTTGTGAAAGTTTCACGCCCTTCTGGTGGTGGTTTGCATGTCCAAATATGCTGCAACAATTTGCTCCACTACAAACGGAACATTTTGAAAGTAACGAATTGCAAATTTATCGGCGAACGGATCTGACCCACCTATAGTGTCCCAAGATATTCCATTCCACGCCGGCGTTCTTCGGAACAGGATTATTTATCGTCCTGAAAAGCTCATTTCCATTTTATTCGGTGAATAGTCAACGTGAGTTTCAAAGTTTCGCACAACGTTTCCGCACAAGCACACGCCCGTTGTAAATCTTCTCGGTTCTGGTCCGTTTTCTCGGAAAATGTTCACTTTCACAACCGGAGATGGTGTTTTCCGTCGTTGCCGTCCCCAAACGACGACACCAGTGAATGGGCTTTTCTATTTCCAACCACACTGTCGACTTTAGTCCCACTTTACAGGTTCTAGTTTTCCGTGTTTTGTTTCCAGTTTTTTTTCTGTTTTTAATTCACTTCCTCTGTGTTCCTACTTAGTGTTGTATGTTGCTTCGTTAGACCCAACTCGACTCGTAGAAAGATTTATTTTCCCTCGCTTTTTTGTTTGCCATCTACACTTACATAATTCTTCACTGAAAGGTATCACTCCGGCAGGATGTCCTCCTCAGTTCAACCAGCGCTCAGCAGCCTCGAACTTCGACAGTTTTAACGTTTAAATCACTCATTCAAAAGGTCACTAGGCACTACAGGTGAAAAGCACTGCTCACGAAGCAAGAATAGAATCACCCAAAATAGAAGCATTACAAGAGGAAACTTAAATTCCAAAGCACCGTTCCAGAATTCTTTTCTCGTAAGACACACTCAAGCTGTCCACCGCCCAACCGTTTTTCGCACCACCGATAGATCCTTAATGCTTTAGAGCCACGCGCGCGCCGGAACCACCACCCGATAGAGTCGAAATGTAAACATATACTAAATTGGTTTGAAAATCATATCGGATCTGATCCGGCTTAGGCTTGGGCCCGGGCCCGGCTCAGGTGCTACCAATTCATCTATTACCACCAGTCGCAATCGGGCGGTGGCAGACTTACTTCTTGGGCGCTTCTCTATCTCCGTCTCTGTTGCTGGCTGCATCCATGAATGGGGCTCTAAGCAGGCGCTCACTTGTAGCGACTTATTAGGCAGCTAGTAGCAGCGGGCAAACGCGCGATCTATGTGTCCAGCCGAGCGTGACCGGCAGCTGATGGCGCGCGGTGGTTCACAGTGGTTAGTTTCTGTGCGAAAGTCAAACAAAAAGTGCCAAACATTGTTCTATGATTTACCGAAAAATCCTAATTCCTTTTAATTAAATTGTCAATATTCTCAGATTGAATATTTTTGTTGTTGTTTCAAGTGGAAGTAAAAGCTGATACATCGCTCTTAGCCAGTGCCAGTGTTGTTAAATGTTGAGGTTGTTGTCGTCGTTGTTGGAACGTAGTTTACGAAGTATGGACCGGGTCAATTGTACGGGACACTGAAGATGGCCTTACCACGGTGCTCCCCTGACCGTTATTAACAGAAAAAATTCTCCATCAAAACTAATACCCGGAGCTGAATTCTGGGGCTATACTGCATCTCTGGACGAAATTTGAAAAAAATCGTAGGGCCCGTTTTGGAGTTACGCCCTTTTTAAGACGTAACTGATATATAAAGAAGAAATGTACAAGATTCAGTTTCAACACGATCTAAATTTCCTAAGTTCCTATCCCCATCTAAAATGTTTATCGTATATAAACAACCATCTGACTTTTCACTGGATTATTAGTGGTTGTAGGAACATGTTGCATGGATTTTTGTCATAAATCAAAGCCACACGATCAAAAATACGACCGAAACAAAATCGTGTGAAAAACAGAATTCTGTGTATAACATGTGTACTTGTGTACTTGTGTATGTGTACTTCTCAACTTCCAAGGCGTCGTCAGCGTTACAGCCATTAGAATTCTATACAAAATTGTTGACTATGACGATAAGTAATATGAGATTTGTCTAAGAACATTTAAAAATAAGATTAGCTTCATCTTAAGTCTACATTCAATTCTAGCCAGCTACGTATGATTAACCCTTTTTATTTATGTTTAAATTAAATAGACAATATCAAATGCACACATATCTTCTTTTCACAATAAATTTAAGCTCGCAATAGATGGGTTTTATACAACTTCGGCGTATATGCCGATATATGCTCATTGTGCCATCCCTTCCCATGGCCGAATGTATTGAAAAATCCTTTTATATGAAACTTTGTGATATGATATTTGGAGGTCTTCGGAAGATCCTAACTTTCCCAGGAGACAACGAACTTATCAATTGCGACATAGAATCCAGGTGAAGGTTTATATGAGGAGTTGCAAACATTTTGAAAATGCTTCAAAACCTTTAAACAAAAACCATAGATGTCATTCACATTGCACCACTATTAATAACATGCTCCGATAACGCCAACAACTTTAGATTTAGAGAAATGACATATTAGAAAAAAGTTTTAGGGTCCATTAAGGGCTACTTGTTTATATAAAAACACAATTGTGACAAAAGTTATTCTATATAAAAGTTATTGATTTCGACTTGATACGTCATTTGCAATGCTCTCGTGCATGCTTACTGCTGAAAAAAAATAACAAAAATGAGAGCAACGTAATTTCTATTTTATGTTTTCTATGTTTTCTATGTTTTCAATTCTATGTTTTTGATTGTTATTGGTATGGGTACATGCATTCAAGGAGCAGTAACCCATCTGTTCTTTACTAAAGCTTCATCCATACATACGTCAACAAACTATCTCAAATCCGCATTATTTTACTAAATGTGCGCAGCATCGAGAAGATCGTGGTATGCTCAGTGAAGCTGGTTAAGACACCTTTGAGGTGTCAGACATAACCCTACACCATAAACCCATAAATTTGCCCAATTAGTTTTAACACTGCTTTTATGTAACGTTAACGAACAAAGAGTGTTCACGTAGATTGAAAGAGGAGGACACTTCATCAATATAGAATCACTGTCCTTGTCGGGAATAAGATGTATTTTTACGCAGCATGCACGACTTTTTCAATTTTTATTTGTAGCTGAATATTTACAAATGCCGCTCTCAAGTTTTTCTCGGCCTTGCAATTAGTCATTATTCCTATTATCAGGTTTATAATCTTAAGGTCACCTGCGATAATATACTCAAAATCGTTCAATTTAACAAGCTGTCCCATATAAATACGCTTCGAATTTTCCAGGTAATAAGTGTGGATACAAAGACAGCACTTGTAGCCGAATGTCGCCAGGTTATGAAATTTTGGTTTGATGTGGAATTATTTAAATCGATACCATTTTTAATAAACATATTTTCGTCAAGGATAAGTCTACTGTTTGGTACATCATTGCAGTATGCAACTGGTATATCAGCAAACTACACCCGATTCTGTTTTTACACGGATTTTTGTACACGGCCGTGTAAAAAAATCCCATACAAAATTTTTGCAAAGTTGCTCCATTTTGCATGATTCGTCGAGAAATCATAAAACTTTTTTTACATGGATTTTCAAATTTTGAACTGAAAACTTTTTTTACGCGGAACGCATCCTCCGTGTAAAAAAAGAATCGGGTGTACTTTTATTGTTGACGACTCAATGGAAGTTGAGAAATATGCATAAGACGAGATATTATATTGATTTTCTTCGATATCATACAGTTACGTCTTATAAAGGGCGTAACTCCAAAACGGGCCCTACGATTTTTTTCAAATTTCGTCCAGAGATGCAGTATAGCCCCAGGATTCAGCTCCGGGTATTAGTTTTGATGGAGATTTTTTTTTGTTAATAACGGTCAGGGGAGCACCGTGCTTACTGTTGAGGTCGAAATACGTATCTGTAAAGTTACAATTAAGTGGTGGAACTAAATGGAATAGTACGAATTCGTCTTATGACAAGTGAAGACATTCCATTGAAGATCCATAAAGTACGTCACGCAAAAACTGGCGATTTTCAACCCCCCCCCCCCCTTTTTCACACTTTTTGTATTAAAACTCTAAAAATTTTGTCTGAGCTGTCACGCTGCTCGGACCCAACCCCCCTCCCACCCCCGAAGCGTGACGTACATTGTAGATGGTCCCCAATAGGCTCTAAATAACCCGTAACGCTGGGTAGACACCTTTACGTGGTGTGTTACGGGGTAAGATCTACCACGGTTACATAGCCAGCTACAGGCAAATCCTGACCCAACGATTACCTTCCTCATTATCCAACTCCGTGGTACTTATGAGGGTGTCGCCAAGTCGGTGGCCTCTCGTTAAGTAAGTACTACATCAACACTTCCTTCCTCTCCCTAGTTACGGTGAAGATGTGCGTGGCCAGGAGTAGTAATCCTCATGCTTTTGTTATTTTTGTTTAAGACTGGAATCAAGGACAAATCCCCTTCTTGATTTCTGATAGCATTCTAGATAAGGATCTTAAATATAAAACATGAGTATCACTAGTGTCCAATCTACGAATTATACCGTAACAATGCTAATGCTAATGCTAATGCCCCTAAGAGGCTCTAAAAAGTTTCCTTATCAAACCATTGAGTTGACCACACGAAAAAATCCACAAAAAAAAAGAAATATGGAAATCAAGATAGACGGTAAAAATTGATAAAATCTGCGTAAAAAGCAACCCCAGTGTAGTTTTTCTATCTAAGAAACTTTGATTTGATTTCAGAACTTGACTTTCGTAAAAGGGGATGGGGGCGAAATTCGTGCTTCACTTAAATTCGTCCACTTTGAATGTGATGTATTAATTTATAAATAATTTATCTTATCGTTTTTTACGTGACGGAATGCATTTTAAATGTTAAATAATACATGGGCTTTGAAATCATCGAGATCAAAAACAGATTGATTTCCGACGAAGTTCGCGTTTATAACATAATTATACCAAAATTATCTGTGAAGTTACCAAATTATAGTAAATAACGGAGTAAAAATCTGAGAATTCGCTTCTCAGGGTGTTGTTGAATGATTTATTCAAAATGAACACATTGGCCTGGGGCCCTTCTTAGGTAAGATGCCCGGCTACAAAGCAAGACCATGCTGAGGGTGGCTGGGTTCGTTTCCCGGTGCCGGTCTTGACAATTTTCGGATTGGAAATTGTCTCGACTTCCCTGGGCATACAAGTACCATCGTGTTAGTCGATATACGAATGCAGAAATGGCAGCTTGGCTTAGGGGAATGGAGATGTAATGCCAATGAAGAATCCACCTAGTCTAGTAGTGATACTGCCTTTCTCGTGTTTAGCCAAGACCAACCATTTGGATTCGAATCAACATTTTTTACACAACTTGCTGCGAGGAAATCGATTATGGAATATTATGTGATACATTGATAAATGTGTTTTGTACATACACACACACAGACACGCACACACACGTACACACAAAAGAGGTGGGAGCTCGGGACTTGTTCCCGGGCGCCAATGAAAAACCACCAGTTGGCGTTTCCTTCGGGAGATGACGCAGCCCTGGTACCAGTTCACTGGTTGCCAGCCAGCCCAAGTGGAATATGCCTAGGGGACGTGGCGGAAGTTTGACAGTAGGCTCTGTTGAATTTCTACAAAAAAAAAACACAAGTCTATAAGCAGCTCTGTAGAAGCGACCCGTGCCGTTTCCAAAGCAATTTAGTTCATCAACAAGAGTGCCAACCGGCACATTAGGATCGATACCAGTAAGATCCTAATTACGATATACTGGTCACGGCTTCCGACAACGGACAGAAACTGGATAGTAGATTGAAAACGACGACATTGGGTCGTGCTGTTTTACTCCCTGAGTAAGGAAAGGTCTCACCGGCTTGAAATGGCTAGTGGGCTAACAGTACAGTCCTCTGAATTCGTTCAATTCCCGTCCACCAATCTTATTGGTGAGCATTAGGCTCGGTTGAAATTCTCCCGATTGCGAGATCGGCTCTGAACACGGCCATATAAGTGCGCCCATGTCAAGCCTAACATGAACCTCACTGCTTGCAAAGATAATCCATGGATCATAAGCGACTACGTACGACGGGTGGAGATAACGGTTTGGAGGGAAGAACCCTATAGAATGAGTAATTCGACATACCATACAGAAGCAGATGCAAGAGCGGCGAACCCGTTCCACAAGGAGAAAAGAAATAGACTACTGAAGAAAAATGGAGTAGTGCAAGAAAGAAAAGCCTCCGCTGCGTCAGAAGCAAACAAAGGGAGAAGCCGTACTCGTCAAGGCCAACGACACTACGACGTATGCAGCGTTCCTGAAGAAGGTTTGAGAGGATAAGGAGCTGAGGGACTTGGGAGAACTTGAAAGAACATAGGAAGGACCAGACGCACACAAACCGGAGAGATGCTCTTCGAGCTAAAGAAAGACCCTACGGTTGATAGCTCTATTAGGCAAGAGCGCATTGCAAAATTGCTGGGCGCAGAGATGGTAATAATGTGCAGGGATCTAGACGAGATCAGAGGAGCTCAATGATGCACTAAAGTCACAGTGTAATCTGGGTGAGGTGCAAATGACAATCCGAATAAGAAAAGCATACTTACTTACTTACTTATGGATCCTGTACACCTCCGGTGGTGCAAAGGGCCGACTTGAAAGATCTCCATCCTGAGCGTTGCCCGGCTATCGCTTTAACCTGTTGGCAGGTTAGATTTCGGTCGACTTCTTTTATTTCTTTATTGAGGCTTCGCCGCCATGAGCCTCTGGGTCTGCCTCTGCTGCGATGTCCCGCTGGGTTCCAGTCTAATGCTTGTTTACAGATTTCGTTTCCGCCCCTACGTAGAGTGTGGCCGACCCAGCCCCACTTCCGATCCCGAACTTCTGTTGCTATCGGTCTCTGGTGACAACGACGATGTAGCTCGTTGTTTGAGATCCAGTTGTGAGGCCACCAGGCCCGAATTATATACCGCAGGCATCTGTTAATGAACACCTGCAGCCGTTTAGTGTTCTCCACTGATACATACCATGTTTCGCTAGCGTAAAGCAGCACAGATTTCACGTTAGAGTTGAAAATTCGTATTTTGGTGCGTTCACTTATCGGCCTGTTTTTCCAGATATTTCTTAAACTCGCAAAGGCAGCCCTTGCTTTCTTGATCCGTGCGCCTATGTCGATCTTGGTACCGCCGGATGACGCCATTTGGCTACCAAGATATTGGAAGCTTTCAACATTCTCCACTGGTTGCCCGGCTACTGTGAAACTGGAAGGAGTCACCGTGTTTACATCCAACGATTTGGTTTTGTTGACGTTGATGACTAAACATGCCGAAGAGGAGCGCTCGGCAAGGTCGTTGAGCTTACTCTGCATATCAGAGCGCCGTTGCGCGAGGAGTGCAACGTCATCAGCCAATTCGAAGTCGTTTAGGTGCTCCATGGTTATAGGCTGCCATAACAGCCCGCGGTTTGGTTCACGGTCAATCGCATCTACCAGAATCTCATCGATTACGATGAGGAACAGTAACGGTGATAGAATACATCCTTGCCTCACACCAGCTACGACCCGGATAGGGTCGGACAGGACCCCATTATGCAGCACTCTACACGAAAAGGCCTCGTACTGTGCTTCGATGAGGCCGATGATTTTCTCAGATCTCGTGATTGAGACGGTCGAAAGCTTTTTCGTAGTCAATGAATACCAAGTAAAGGGACTCTTGGAATTCGTTGACCTGCTCCAGAATTATGCGGAGCGTGACAATATGGTCCACACAGGATCTTCCGGCACGGAATCCGGCCTGCTGCCGACGGAGAGTCGCATCGATCTTCTCCTGAATCCGGGCTAGAATAATTTTGCACAGAACTTTGAGAACGGTACACAGCAACATAATGCCTCGCCAGTTATCGCATACAGTCAGGTCACCTTTTTTGGGCACCTTCACTAAGATACCTTGCATCCAGTCGACCGGGAAAGTTGCGCTGTCACAGATATTACGAAATAAAGGATGCAGTAGCTGTGCGGATGTCATGGGGTCAGCTCTGAGCATCTCGGCTGATATGCGGTCGACCCCTGGGTCTTTATTCGATTTCATGCTTTGGATGGCTGTTTGAATCTCTAGCAGTGATGGAGCTTCGGTATTGACGCGTGATATACGTCGGATCCTAGGCAGATCATGCCGAGGTGGTGACGGCCTGGCTCCCACTTGAAGAAGTTGTTCGAAGTGCTCGAACCAGCGTTTCAGCTGGTCAGTTGGGTCGGTCAATAACTGATCATTCGCGTCTTTCACAGGCATCGTTACATTCATCTTCGCCCCGCTTAAGCGTCGTGAGATATCGTAGAGGAGGCGAATGTCCCCGGTTGCGGCGGCTCTCTCTCCTTCGTCGGCCAGAGAGTCTGCCCACGCTCGCTTGTCCCGTCGACATGAGCGTTTTACTTCCTTCTCAAGAGCCGCGTATCGTTGACGGGCTAAGACTTTGGCTCCTCTGGTTTTCGATCGCTCTATCGCGGCTTTGGCTTCTCTTCGCTCCTCTATCTTCCTCCAGGTCTCATCGGTGATCCATTGTTTTCTCTGGGTGTGCAGTTCGCCCAGATTATTCTCGCTGGTGACGATGAAGGCATTCACGGTGGCGGTCCACTGGTCTTCCACGCTGCCACCTTCCGGAATATCTGCAACACGCATCTCCAGTTCTTCAACGAAGAACCGTTTCACCATGGCATCTTCCAGTCGGCGTGTGTTGAACCATCGTCCAACTCTTTCCTCCTACCGACGAATCCGCGCAATGCGCAAGCGTTTTTCGCCGATGAGGAGGTGATGATCAGACGCGATATCGGCACTACGTTTATTCCGTACATCAAGAAGGCTCCGTTTCCATTTTCGGCTGATGCAGATGGGGTCGATTTGATTTTCGTTGCAGTGGAGCAGTAGATCAGCCAGCCAGTCGGCTGGAATTTAGAAGAAGTGCATGACCACAGCCTCCCCCCGGAAGTCGTCGCAGCATCCCTGGAGGATCAAGGCAAGGAAGATAAGAGGCCAGCCCTGTTCGCCTTCGAGGTGTCTTTGGCGCAGATTTTTGATGGCCTTTAACCCTTGTAATAAAACACACACGTACACAAACACACACACATGGGCTGCGAAATGGTGAGTTGACATCTGGGAAGGAGCGACCTACACAGCTCTGGTCCTCACAAGTTCCAATCTCACGCTTCCACGGGTCTTCCGATGACAATTGACCGCCAGCTAAGGGTTGCGTACTTAGCTGGTAGTGCAGCCTGGGCACTGTTGTCCTTCTGACATCAGCTAGAGTGAGTGGGTGCGACCAACGGGACCATCGTCCCTAACCCCTAATCCCAAGGCGTTAAGCGACTCGTGCCGAGGGGATGCATGGCCAGGGGGGTGAAATAATGAGCTAGGCCTTTAACGGAGCCTGTGGGGTACCTGGGCACCCTCCACCGTAATTGTCCCTTACCGCGTCATGCTGGGCTCTGGCGTGGTGGACCTCTTTTCCTGAGCAACTCGTGGGACCAAAATGGAAAACCAAGTCAATTCTTCTTCAATTGGCGGTAGTAGTGTAGGCGACAACTCCTTCGCAAGAGGTGGGTTGTTCAGGTCTCCGCCTAGGAGCCCAGAGGCAATAGTCGGCAGTTCAGTGCGTGCAAATGCGATGGGCTTTCGGCCTTCGAGGTGGCGACAGAACAGCTGGACGCCATCATCGACTTTGCGTCATCGAAGCATAATATCAGTAAGGACCTCAAGAGGAGCTTGCTGAAACTTCGAAAGTCGATGATGGACGCCAAGATGGAGATGGCGGTCGGGACGGCCAAGTCTAAACCCGTGAAATCCGTGGAGTCGAAGTCTACCTAGACTGAGGCCCAAGGATTCGCGGACTCGGGCAAGGTCAAATCGACCGAGGGCGTGCCAGCAAAGACGGTGGTGCCAAGGTCTACCCAGACTGAGGCTCAAGTATTCTCGGGCACGTCGGGGGTGACTGCTCCAACGGAGCAGACACAAAAACGGGGGAGACAGTCTCCAGGGATGAGCTCCCTGGGGACCGCTCCAAAACGCGGAGGGTTACTACCCCGAACAAAGGTAGTGGGGCTAGGATGCGGAACCCGAACAGGTACCTCCAAAACCGGGGTAAGAAGGACCTGGAAAGGTCCGTCCACCCAGAAAAGACGGTGGTATGGGGTTACGGTAGTCTGAGAGCTCTCAGCTGCACCAGACCAGGGAAATAGAGCGGGATGACGCCTCCTGGACCCTGGTCAAGAACAAAAGGAAACCGAAGACGTCAAGGACCGAAACGAAGGCCCAGGCGAATGACGGAGGTGAATCTAAGGGTTAAAGACCTGGACGAGATCACCGAAGTCGAAGAGCTCGTCACGGCACTGCGGTGACAGTATGGAGTGGAGACGCCCACCGCAGCCGTTCGGCTACGGAAAGGTCCGGCAGGGACGCAGCTAGCATTGGTTCGGCTATCTGCAGCGGACGCCTCCAAGGTAGTCAAGTTAGGGAGCGTCAAGGTGGGATGGTCGGTGTGCCCTGTGGGCATATACGAACAACCCGAAGTTTGCTTCAAGTGCCTGGAACCGGGGCACAAGCAATGGGACTGCAAAGGCCCTGACAGAAGCAATCTCTGCCGACGCTGCGGATTGGAGGGACATTAAGCGCAATGCTGCACGAACCCTCCCAATTGTTTGATTTGTTCCAGCAAAGCTGTGAACAGCAAGCACCCCATGGGGGGTTCGAAGTGCCCGGCGTTTAAGCGTGCTGCAAAATCACAGTGCAGGTAACGCAGCTGGCTTGCTCGGCCTCGCCCGAGTGTTTGGTGTGCGCAGGTTTAGAGGAAACGGCGGAATACGTGTTGTTCGTGTGCCCTCGTTTTCGCGCAATGCATGACCACATGCTTGTCACATGTGGTCTGGACACTACCCCGGACAACCTAGTTCGGAGGATGTGTAAAGATGAAGTTGGCTGGAACGCCGTTTTATCGGCTATCGTCCAACTCGTCTCGGAGCTACACAGAAGTTGGCGCGTGGACTCAAGGATGGCTAGTTCAGGCGCAAATAAGAAGTGGTCCAAGGGATCGGAGTCGGCTTCATGGGTCATACCGGTGGTCATGCCCAATGGCCGATTTCGATCCTTTTATCGAACAAGTGGCCGCGCGAAGAACAACATGGTATCGTCCGAGCCCGAGGACGGAAAGGGGTCCTCGTCAAGGCTGGGGCAGGCGTAGGCACCGCGTCAGCAAGTCCCTCTGTGTGTTGGCGAATAGACCCTATCGCAGAGAGGTCAATTTGGGGTGCACGCGGCATCATCATTCTTGATACCAGTCGTGCAGAGGGAAGCAGGTGCGAAGTCGACCCTTCCCACCTTCCGAGGACATAGGGCGTGGTAAGGCCACCTGGAAAGCCGGCAATGCGCTGGCAGGATACCATGGTGTTCTTCTAAAAAAGGAATGGAAACGGTTTAGCGGGTCGGGAATGTAGTCCTGCCTCCCTCGTTTGCTGTTGGAGGTGGTCCCTAACCCCGCACTTCCTGGACAACCCAGGATGTCTGTTGAGCAGATTTCCCCTCCATTGCTTAGAAAGAAAACACATACACACACACAATCGCTCGCGGACAGAGATTTGCTCAGTTCGTCGAGCTGAGTCGATTGATATAGAACACTGTAATATTTTTTGATCTCTGAGCCTTCTATGACGTGACGCGAGACGTTAGAAGTGAGAAATAATTAGCATTAGCATTGTTTCGGTGTAATTCGTAGATTGGACACTAGTGATACTCATGTTTTTCTTTTGAGATCCTTATCTAGAATGCTATCAGAAATTAAGAAGGGGAGTGGTCCTTGATTCCAGTCTCAAATAAAAATAACAAAAGCATGAGGATTACCACTCCTGGCCACGCCCATCTTCACCGTAACTAGGGAGAGGAAGGCATTGTTGATGTAGTACTTACTTAACGAGAGGCCACCGACTTAGCGACACCCTCATAAGTACCACGGAGTTGGATAATGAGAAAGGTAAACGTTGGGTCAGGATTTGCCTGTAGCTGGCAATGTAACCGTGGTAGATCTTACCCCGTAACACACCACGTAAAGGTGTCTACAGTACGATATTGCTCTACTAGCGCAACGGCCCTCTGATATTTTGAGTAAGCTGAACGACCTGGCCGAATGCTCCTCTACGACGGGTCTCACCAATGTCAACAAGACCACATCGTTGGATGTCAGCACGAACAACCCCTTCAACTTAACGGTAGCCGGGCAAGCAGTAGAGAAGGTCGAAAACTTTCAATATCTTGGCTGCCAGTTTGCGTCATAGGACACGGATCAAGAAGGGTAAAGCACTCATTTTACTAATAAGAAAATTATTTTGAGCTTTTAGTGGAATGTATTCACTTGTCATAAGTCGAGTTCGTACTCTAGCAACACACATGTTCCTCATTGGTTTCTGCAACTGATATTCGACCAGATTCAGTCACAATCAAGTTACTGTAACCATTTTGGGCTGACTTGTGCTGCTCGGATATCCTATTTAATTCCACCACTCATGTGGTACGTCTAATGACAAGTGACTCGTTTTACATTACTTTGGATTTCTCATTTTTCACTTTTCACTATTCATTCCTAATTTCTCACTTTTCGCTACCAACTTCACAATTTTCTTTTTGTACTTCTCGTTTCTCATTGTGTGTAATAAGGAATTCAGAATTTTATTTATAGAAGAAATTCTTCGGAGATTCAGTAGAATTTCTACGAGAAATTTAGCGGAACGTTCCAGCATTTTTTAGAATTTCTTGAGAACATTTTTGAAGTTTTCATATGTTCTACAAGAAATGATTCCGAATATCATTTGAAATCCTTCAAAATTCCATGTGGGGAATTCTTCGCAATATTCCCGGGAGTCCCAAGAAATTTCCCGGGGAAATTCTTTGCTAAGGTTTTGCAAGTTATCGAAACACGGCGAAGTCGAGTCAAGTACGGGGCACTGAAGGTACTGTCAAAAGTACAATA
This sequence comes from Armigeres subalbatus, assembly GCF_024139115.2. Taxonomy (NCBI): domain Eukaryota; kingdom Metazoa; phylum Arthropoda; class Insecta; order Diptera; family Culicidae; genus Armigeres; species Armigeres subalbatus. The sequence goes on from NC_085140.1 coordinate 83,383,317, forward strand.
AAGTAGTGGAATTAAATAGAATAGTACAAACTCGTCTTATGACAAGTAAATATATTCCACTAAAAGTTTAAAATAATTTTCTTATTGAATTTGTTTTGTTTGTGGGGTATCTTGCTGCAGATACGTGGCTTTAAAATAAAGATTTGGAGGAATAAACATCGGGGATGACGAAGATCAGTATTATTATGTCAAATTTGTTAGCTTAGAAATGCTTTCTCAAATTATCGAAAACATCACTTTTCCGACCACTGTGTGCGGCCTGTCGGGCTCACCGGCAATAACTCAAAAAGAGATGTGCAAGCACAGCCCACGGCTTCAAAGTTTCCTCTCCAAAAATTGCGAAGCGATTTAGCTGTGTTCGAGTGTGTTATGCTTGCCCAGCAAGCGGAGTTTGTTCACTAAATCGGAAACAATCGTGTGAATTGCAGCACTATATTTACCATGAAGGATTGATTCGAATAAAATTGGCCAACTTACTTTTGGCCTTTCTCGTACAATTAATTGTGTACATATAAAAGGTATTTGTTAGCACGTGCTAAAGGTTTTTAAATTCGAAATAGTGGTAAAGAGTACTACTTTGTCGGATCTGGTTTCATTGAAAATTTCGTTAGATCTGGAGGTAATGCCAAAAATATCTTGAAACATAATTCAGCTATCCCTAGTTATGTTGATGTGTACAACTATCTGTACGATACTGAAAAATGCATTTTTTAGCTATCAGACTATAGTTATAGCTGGCATTACCCTCAACAGTCAAGAGCTTTTTGGACACGTCCTTGATATTGATGTGATGTATCGCATAGACGTTAAGAATGTTGGTAGTAAAAGCATATCTCAGTTCATCAGAAACATTAACACCATAAGCATAGATGAAGATGATGACAAAAAGATATTGAGTTGGAAAGCGGTGAACTTGGCCTTCAACTTGAGATTTTCTGGTTATAAAACATCTAGTCGATACATCACCACTCTTTCGACGCTGCAAATATCTTGAAACAAATACCATTTAATAAAAGCCAATTAAAATTAGTTTCCGAATGTTTACTTCTGATTGGAACGCTGCAATCAAGAAGTGCAGCGACGACGGACGCAGTTTTCCTCTCGTGACTCACAGCTCGCTTACCGCCATCCACCTTCCTTCGGACATTGGCCGCATTTTCGCTTTTCAAACCGTGGAAGGCTCTTACGGTTCTGAAAGCTATTACTTTGCATGTACTGAGTGGCGGTGTTAATACGGTGCTTCACTACAACAGCAACAAAATGATCCGTCTGGTGTCCGGCGGCGGCGGCGGCACGGCCCAACTGTGTGCAACGTGCAATCCCCGTTAGAGCTGCATTGAGGCGTTAACTTCCAGGCCATTTACTCAATGGCCATCCTGCAGTAGTAGTGTTATGATCTGCACACAGTAGTTTACTTGCGTTCGAGAAAAGTACTGCAATCATTTTGAAACATCTTGTTACACAAAACAGACCATTTTGTTTATGTTGGACAATATTTTTTATAAATAATTTTCGAACACAAATCGAGATTTGTAAACAAATGCTATTAAATCGAACAAAAATGCCTTAAATAATTCAGATAACTTGAACAGATAGAAGTTGAAACTTTGGTGCTTGAAACGGGCCTCATCAGCTCCAAGGTGAATTGATTGGCAATTTATGGCTGGACTTATGCTTAAGGTCTAGGAAAGCATGTAGAATGTTCAGCATTTCGGTGCATAGTGCTCTACTTCTGATCTAATAGGTCGTTCGTCTTTCCGGTGTGCGCTCGTAAATGTGTGCCGCATTCTATCTAAAATCATATTGGCTTCGTTTCAAAAATGAAACGATTCGCAATTGCAACATTGGAATCATCTTGAATGGTGCTCTGGCTGGTGGTGCACCGGACAGTTATTCACAGCTGATCGTATATTTTCAGGAGCAGGCATATAAAAAAATGCCAGTCGAGACAGTAGCGCAGCCTCGAACAGAAAATCGCATGTTGGAAAGTGGAAAATGGGGCTGCCTCGAAAAGGTGCGCCAACTGGTGCAGCATAATCAGGCTATCACACCCTCACGAGATGCAAACGGGCGGCCCTCCCTTATGCATCGTATTCGTTCATACGGCTCTCGGCAGGCTTTAATTACACGATTCGCACACGCCATAACATCTAGTTCGGTTTCGTTGCAAGCGAGGGCTGCTCATCATAAATCTCCCCCACACTCCATCGGCCGTTCTAGAAAGGCTTTCATGCAAGGAGGCGTCGAAGTCGATATCCAAACAAACGAACGAGCGGACAAAAAAAAATGCCCCACCATGATTTTACAACCGATGCTTCTTCTCGGAAACAAGGACGGCCGCTTCCACCACATCATGCCGCTGCAATTAGGTGGAACCCCATTGATGGGGCTCTGAATGGTCGTGAAACTGCAACGGCCACGACTGATGAAATTCTTTCGTCGTCGACGACGTCTTAAGCGGTCCTTAAAATACGTATTTTCATAAATGTAAAAAAAACAGTATTTTTTTGTTTTTTACCGTCCCCTAGCAATTTTGAAGTGATAAAATATTTATTATTTTGTGTACTTTGTTTGTGTACTCATTTTACAAATATAAAGCAAAATGTGTGAACGCTGAAAATTAAGCAATTTGAAATGCAAAAATGGGACTTATAGTCCGGGTTTCCCGATCACAGAAAAGGGCAGGTGGCGGCGGTGGCTATACAACCCTGGATAAACCAAAGGGCCAGTGCCAACCCGAACTCTGAATAAAAAAAAAACGTTTTCAGTTCCATCTGTAATTAAATAGAATATCATTGTATTGAATAGTAATTTCATTTTTATCGAGATTTTCAGGTAATGCATCAAGTATGCGCACTGATTTTTGCGGATTGCGGAAATTTTCTTTTGGATAGATGTATTGGTTACATACCCAATTGTATTCAAAAATCCTGCGCACTTTTTTCATCAAGAATTCGGTATCATCTATAGGAGACTATTCTACAGGAATTCATTCATGAATTCCTCATGAAATTCCAATCAATACTCTTGCCAGAGTTTTCTTCCCTAAAAATCATTCAGAAACTTGTAATAAGAACCCTCCTGGATTTGCTAAACTTTTTTTTTCAGAAACCTAAAATCCCTCCTGAAAATGCTCCAAACCAGTTCCTACTAAAGATCGCCCGTAAATTCATCCAGAAAGTCCTCCTGAAAATCTTCCAAAAATTTATCCTGGAAATCCTGTAGGAGTTCTGAAACTTTCTCAGATTGAAATTTAAAAAGGAGTTACTCTCGGGAAATATCCAAAAAATGCTCCAAGAATTCCCAATAAAGTTTTTTTGGTTCTCCTTAGAATTCCTTCAGAAACTCCTACATAAATGTCTCCGAATATTCCTTAAGAATTCCAACCAGCAGATACTTTCGATGCTCCTCCACTAATTATTTTATTTTTTTGCAGGAGTTTCTCCTTCAAATCCAGAAATTCTTCTATAAATTTCTTGAAATGCTTGCAGTAATTCATCTAGTTTTTCTCCTCCTTACAAGATTTCACCGGAAGTTCCTTTAGGAATTTCATTGCAAGTTTCTTAAGGAATTCCCCGCAAGATCCTTCAGGCATTTGCTCAAAGTTTCCTTCTGGAGCTCCCCCGGAAGTTCCTAAGTTCAGAAAATCGTTTTGAAGCTCCTTCAGGAATTCCTTCGGAAATTCCTTCAAAAAATCATCCGGAAAATCCTTCTGGAATTCCTCCAGAAGTTCCGTATGGAATTACTGCAGAAGTTCTATTAGGAATTCCTTCAAAATTTAGGTCGGGAATTCGTTCCATCAGGAAGTTCTGGAGGAACTTTCGAAGGAATCCGTGGAGGAACTGTTGGATGAAGTATTAGAGTAATTCCTGGAAGAACTTCAATAGGTATTGCTGGAGGAGCTTCCGAAAGAATTCGTGGAGAAAATACCAGAGGAATTCTACGATACACCCCTATTCTTTAGGATTCTTCCGGAAGAATTCCTGGAGGAACTTCCGGAGAAATTTTCGGAGGAACTTCCGGAGAAATTTCCGGAGCAACTTCCGGAGAAATTTCCGGAGGAACTTCTAGAGAAATTCATAGATGAACTTCCGGTTAAATTGCTGGAGGAACATCTGGAAGAACTTCCGGAAGTAATTCCAGGGGAAGAGATCTCGGAGAAACTTCTAGAAGAGATCCCGGAGGAACATTCGGAGGATTTCCCGGAGAAATTGCAGAAGGAACTTCTGAAGGAATTCCCAGTGAAAGAAAGAACTCGCGAAGTTTTTTCTTTCTCTGGGAATTCCTTATCATTTTTTGGAAGAACCCATGACATCACTTACAGGGCAGTTAGAAATTAACTAAATTTTAAACCGCGAAATCCGCGACTAGCAAAATGAAATCCGCGATTGCAAATGCAAAATCGCGATAAACAAAAACATCATCCCAAAGTACGTTTTAAAGATTAATCTCGATATATTTAGTTGCTATTATCTAGACAATAGAGAAAAATGTCAGAAGTTTTGTACTTCATCATACGAGGAATGAAATGAAGTCCAAGAGCATATATGCAAAGAATTCTTGACGATGAAAAATCAATAACAATAATAGAACAAAGCATAGTAAATTTGTAATTTACATGACTTACTACTATTTATAAAGTTTCTTTTAATCAGTTACTACCCGAGCAAAGATTGAAATCAAAATTTGATGCCATGAAGTTCAGAAAAATATATTAAGCTCTTTTAGTGGAATGTATTAAACCGTCTAAGACGAATTAAGTACTGTCCATTTAAATGGACAGTACTTAATTCGTCTTAGACGGCCATGAAGTTATTTGATCTCGTTTTGTTAACGGATTAACGGTTAACACAGCAGAAATGAGAGCATATTTTTACACTGAAATCATACTGAAAACAAATTTTGCTGGCAATGAAATCAACATGATTACTAAATGTGATATAATAAGGTTCTTAATTTGATATCAAAATGAGTATTCAATCAGATTATTTTTATGAGAATTCATAACAGCAACAGCATATTTTGTTTGCAGATTGCTTTAAATTTTGGTAAATAACACACTTTAGGTATAAATCGACAACATAATTTGATGTAAAGCTGCTATCATTATGATAGCTGAGGAATGCATATTAAAAACATGTTGCGATATCAATTTGTATTAATTAACAATTTACATCAAATTTTGTTTTGAATATAATCTCAACAGTTTGCTCTCATTTTGTTAATCGACTTTGCTCGGGTATTGTTGTGCATAATTATTGGATTATTTAGAGTCAAAGACATAAAGAATAGTTTTATAACAATCGATTTATTCCAATCTTCAACTATTTGTTAGCTTTCAAATCGTTCAACTTGTTTTCTTCCTTCTTGTCTTCTAGTAGCAATCGTCGTCTTTCAGTTTTTTCACCTGTTCTGTAATAATATTGATCAATTCATCATTTGCCTCGCGCTTCCGTTTTACATCATTTTCCTGTTCCTCAATTACTTTTCTTCTATCCGATTTCTCTTTCTTCTTCTCTTCGTTTATCCTTTTCTCCTCTTTCTTTAACTATTGCTTTGCTGCGTGTGCTTGGCTGGAAAATCTTGCTTTGATAAGAAGATCTTTCGGAACCTAAAAATCAGACAAATTGTTGTCAAAGAACATCATTCAATTTAAGATGTTTTTCCTGTGATTGAATAACTCTTCTGACATGCTTGCTCGATTTTCAGACATGATGAGTTTTGAAGTTGAGAACCGGCGCTCAGCCTCCGCAATTGAATGTGAAATTGTTATGAAGATTCTAAATAGCTTATTCAATTCGGCTAGTCGCGAACAATTTGTGATAGAAACTGAGATCGTCTTCAACTTCCCATAGATTTAGTGATTTCAAATTGACCACTTCTTCAAATATTGTTGATGTATTAAGTCTAAAATCTACAGATTCAGCAAGTTTCATGATATTCCTCTCACTGTGGTTAGATAAAAGCCTGATCGATTTGAGGAAAGACAATAGCTTGAAAATGTCTGGAACATTGTTGTCAAGAAAATAGCTAACCAGTTTTAAAATATTCTTTTTCATTCCTGACTTTAAACTGATTACAAGTTTGTTGTTAAAGTTTTCATCGTGAATAACCTTAGGAATAATAATATCTTCGAATTCCACATGATCTGTTTTGTCAAGGCAACGCTGAATAAAAATTTGCTCGATTTGTTCAACGCGATAGATTTTTGACAACCATGTCGTCATAAACATTATCATTTTATCATACACATCAAACAACATCATACTTCGTTTCAAGGAGTTGAATAACCCCTTCCGCGCTTCTGCAGAGATCAATGGCAAAAAGTAATTGTAACTTAAAATCGGCCAGCGAAAGAATTCGCACAATTGTTTTTTCGTGGAATGTTAACCGCTTTTCTTCCACATGGGCAAGCTTTATTTTGAGTAACATTAACTGACAAAAGTATAAGAAATATTTTATGGTTACTTCCAATTCCTGGCGTTTATTGTTTCCTTCCGTTTCATCAAATAGAAACGAAAGTATTCGCCCCTAACGTCCTTTAGGAATAGCTCCCGGAAATAGGGCCCAATGGCCTCATTGACCATGTCAGTCTTTTTCTGGCGGTAGAGAGAAAAACCTCTAAAATCGTTTGAACCAATTATTTTGAGAACATTCGAATTCTTATCAGCTGCGTGAAACGAAGAATGCTTCATTACACTGAGGATAACCCACGTAGTCTCTTTTTTAATAATATCTCCATCAGTGATATGTAGACGAAGTTGTGCTTGCTGGGTTTCTTTAGAAGAAGACGGTTTCGGACTAATGGTAAGTAATTCGTCCTGGTTACTTACATTATTTTGTATAGATTTTGAGAGGATCTGTAACATTAGAAGTGTATAATTAATTAAATACTTCAGGAAATTCATTTGTTTATTACCTTACTTAACTCCGATGAAGTCAAACACAGCTGCTTGGTGTCATAAAACAATTTCAATAAATCTTGATGTTTAGTTGACTTTGCGTGATCCTTTAATGCGATAAAACCCCGATTCTCGAATTATATCTTTTTTTCTGTTGCAAACTTTGCAGTACACCACATTATTGACTTTGTCGTCAACTATGATGTAGGACCCAAACAATGGCATCAGTTTGCTGAAGCCAGTTTTTATCAAACTGTGTTTTTCCTGAAATTATAGTAAGAAAAAGCTGTTGTACTGCATGTAATATAAACGCAAGTTATGCCAATAATTTGGTAAAGGAAATTTTGAAGAGCATAATTTAGACCATAGACTTTATGTGCATTTTCAAACACAAAACCATAAACGTGAAAAAAGTCAGGATAACTAGCACAGTGTCCTGGTTCTACTTTCGAATAGTGGTGATGAAGATCAAATGAAAACGTTTGGTACTTCAATTTTGTAGAGATAAAATCAATGAAAAGGTAATCCCAGTAGGATTTTGAAGAGGTTTATTCCAGCAAGAGCTCGAAATATTATTCAGCATACAAGTGGTCTATGAATTCCACCTATTCTGTACTTTTGGAATTTTGAATGTTCCCACCTTGTTTCCTTTTGTCTCAAAAAACTATTTTAGGATACATATTAGACTACACATTCGCCATATTCAGTTTTAGATGTACTTTGAATGTAAGAAGAACCGAAAAGTTTGGTTATGTTAACCATGTTTTCCGTAGCTCAAGTTTTGCAAATTATCTCTTTAAAATTTAGTTTATATACTTATCCATATTTTCTGAAGGCGAGAACAACTGTTTAGTGAAGAACACTTGAATTGATTTAATATACAATCACATTTTCAACAAGAAAGTTACAATAAACAACGCACGCGGTTCGATGTGATGCTAAAAAGCCGAAGAAATGGAAAAACCATTTTTTGCAGCAAAAGTAAACAAGCTGTCTTTGTCAACAAGGAATCATTGAAAAACAATCAGTGCCATAATGGAGCCTAGATTTGTCTCTTTCTAGCAAACGATGTAATGGTTTGTTTTCATGTGGATAATCTTTCTACACGCTTTTATGCATAAATGAGATAACAATAAACTTCTACACACCCGATGAACATATCGCCCTCTTTTTTGCATCATGATACAGGCACATCAAAACTTTATAATAAATATAATAAAAACTTTATAATATTCGCGACAAAATTTTAAGGAACCGTGATTTTCGTGAATGGAAAGGCAAATCCGCGACAAATCGGCAAAATTCGCGAAATCCGCGAATGTTGTAACAGCCCTGCACTTAGGTTAGAACTGGTTCCAACTTAGGTTGGAACTTTATTAAAACGAATTCAACATAAGAAAGAGAGCGAGTGCGTCCTGAAGGGAGCGGGCAATTTGACATAAAAACCATTTAGCATATCGGGCAATTAGCATAACGGACATTTGGCATAATTGTGAACAACGTCAAAAGTGAGAGTCATTCGGTGTAATGGCAACATTTGGCATAACTTTTTTTGTGTTCACTAAAATCCGGAATGGTGAATATAACACCGGTCGATAATAATATTTTCGTAGAAAGCATGCAATAGCCGAATAAAAAGCAATGATAATTGTTATTCCTTCATTTTATGGTTTGCCCAGTGGAAAACAATGTTTTCTTCTTCAAAAATTACGTATTTATCGGGATACGTTTGCCCGGGTTAAGGCAATGATGGATATGATCCCTTCTATAAAAGTAGGCGCTTGTTCAGATTGAGATAATTACATTGTCACAATGTTCAAGTTGATCCCTTCATCAAAAGTAGGTCATCAAGCACGCATCAAGCACTTTGAATTGAGATTTTTTTAAAGTCGTCGTTCGCCTGGAATAAGTAAATGATGAATGTGAATCCTCCCGAAACATATCTTGCATCAGTTCAAATTTATAAGAACATTTCCTCGCTCTACTTTATCTATCTGAATAAATACATCGAATAATCCTTTCTCTTTAACAGTTTCAAATTATGCCAAATGTCCGTTATGTCAAATGGCCCAATCTTTTGTGGGAGTTCAAAATAATGCCAAATGTTCGTTATGTTAAATAACTTTATGCCAAATGACCGAGACCCCATTCCGAACGTTAATCGGGATCCCACATGTTTCTCTGGGGACTTTATATTTCTGGCAGTGGTACAGGAAGTGTTCAAAGCTGTTGAGAACCCCATAAACTTTGCACGTTGTTCGGATAAGGCTCCCATCAACCCGGTTATGGCCAGTCCGCAGCCGAGAGAAATTCTGTTCGTCCTTCAGGTTGGGCAAATCGTGGCATGCTTCCGTAGAGTTCTTAATTTCCCGTAGCTGTGGAATAGTAGAAGTCCTCCAACTTCGGTCTCAATCTTCGCGGATGGTCCCGTCAAGGGCCAGTCGTTGTGCCGCAACTAATTTATAACAGAATCAGATACAAAGTGTTTACTGTGCAGTTGGAAATTGTTACAATAGAAGCCCTGGGTAAAAAATAGCCAAACTCGGAGGTATAAGATTGTGAATAATTATTGTTTACTGCATATTCTATCCTTTGATAGCATGATCTACATTTTTCGTCTTAGAAAATACCAAAGGCGCTGACTGAGATTGAGCCCAGGCGCGCTGGAATAAAAGGCAGGAATGCTACCGTTTAACCAGTAGCGACACAATTAAAAGTCTCATTCCATAGTTCCAGTGTCATAATTCTTCTAGCCTCATCGGTTTGTGAATCAAAAACAATGAGCAATCTACAATAATAATAATCTATAAGCTTCTATATACAAACACTGGGGTTGCTTTTTACGCGATATATTTTTGTTTATTGCTGGACTTTAGATTCATTAGCACGAAAAAATCCACAAAAAAAATATATCAATGGAAATTGAGGTAAATCGAAATATTGATGATATGTAAAAAGCTACCCCTAGACAGAAAAATGACATGCTCCAAGTGGGTCTCGTTTCGAGCCCAATCATCTTCATGATCTGCTTTGTAGCAATGCATATTGCCGCTTAGCTATGCCCCAAGGCGACACAGTATTATAAATTTCAACTAGAAGACATTTTGTTACAAATTTTCTTACTTTAACACGTACGTCCCCAACCCCCATTTTACGACAAAACACAAAATTCAAAACCATGCAGCTCAGCCAATTTCTAATGGATTTTCAAGCAATCTTCTGGAATCGATCACAAAACTCCTATAGTTTTAGGAACCGAGGTCAATTTTTGTGCAATGGCCATGGTTCCGGATATATTCCGGGGAGTACTGAGGTTACCTCCCTCCCGGAAAAAATGGTCACTGGCAGATCGGCTTCGAAATCCATCGTGCGAGATGTCAAACTTCATGATTTTGTAAAACAAGTACACTGGAGTACATTTCGGCGATTTTCAATAGAATTGGTCACCCTCCGAGTACTTCCAGGGCCTGGTTCCCTTGGGGAAGTGGCCAATTTTCGTTCAATCTTGGAAGTACATTTCGGCGATTTTCGATCGAATTGGCCATCCTCCGGGTACTTCCAGGGCCTGGTTCCCTTGGGGAAGTGGCTATTTTCATTCGCTCTTGGAACCTGTCTTGCGACATATCAAACTTCATGATTTTGCAAAACAAGTACACTGGAGTACATTTCGGCGATTTTCGATCGAATTGGCCACCTTCCGGATACTTCCAGGGCCTGGTTCCCTTGGGGAAGTGGCCAATTTTCATTTGCTCTTGGAACCCATCTTGCGACATATCAAACTTCATGATTTTGCAAAACAAGTACACTGATTTTCGATCGAATTGGCCACCCTCCGGGTACTTCCAGGTAGGCCTGTGCGCTGATTGAAATTTTACCGGCAGTGGCGTGATAGATCATTTTCAGGCAGCGGCGGCGGCGTCACGCCGTTGGTGATCAGCAGTGGCGTGGATCGGCGTGAACCAGTTTCAAGCGCCAAAATTTCTTCAAAAGTTCGTCAAGGAATTCTTCCGGAAGTTCCTCCACTACATTTTTTAAAAGATCGTCAAGAAATTCCTTTGGACATTTCTCCGTAAGTGCCTCTGGGAAGTTCCTCCAGAAACTCCTCCCGAAATCCGCCTGGAAGTTCCTTCAGGAATTCCTCCAGGAATTCACCTGGAGGTTCATCCAGGAATTCCTCCGCAGGTTCCTCCGGGAATTCCTCCGGAAGTATCTCCAGGAATTCCTCTGGAAGTTTCTCCATGGACTCTTCCGGAAGTTCCTCCAGGAATTTCTTTGGAAGTTCCTCTAGGAATTTCTCCGGAAGTTCCTCCAGGAATTCCTCCGTAAAACTAGAATTGGCCACCTGGAATTCCAGGAATTTCTGGAGGATTTCCTAGAGGAACTTCCGGAATAATTCCTAGAGGAACTTCCGGAGGAATTCCTAGAGGAACTTCCGGAATAATTCCTAGAGGAACTTCCGGAGGAATTCCTAGAGGAACTTCCGGAAGAATTCCTGGAGGAGCTTCCGGAGGAATTCCTGGAGGAACTTCCGGAGGAATTCCTGGAGGAACTTCCAGAGGAATTCCTAGAAGAACTTCCGGAGGAATTCCTAGAGGAACTTCCGGAGGAATTCCTGGAGGAACTTCCGGAGGAATTCCTGGAGGAACTTCCGGAGGAATTCCTCGAGGAACTTCCGGAGGAATTCCTCGAGGAACTTCCGGAGGAATTCCTGAAGGAACTTCCGGAGGAATTCCTGAAGGAACTTCCGGAGGAATTCCTGGAGGAACTTCCGGAGGAATTCCTGGAGGAACTTCCGGAGGAATTCCTGGAGGAACTTCCGGAGGAATTCCTGGAGGAACTTCCGGAGGAATTCCTGGAGGAACTTCCGGAGGAATTCCTGGAGGAACTTCCGGAGGAATTCCTGGAGGAACTTCCGGAGGAATTCCTGGAGGAACTTCCGGAGGAATTCCTGGAGGAACTTGCGGACGAAATCCTGGAGGAACTTCCGGAGGAATTCCTGGAGGAACTTCCGGAGGAATTCCTGGAGGAACTTCCGGAGGAATTCCTGGAGGAACTTCCGGAGGAATTCCTGGAGGAACTTCCGGAGGAATTCCTGGAGGAACTTCCGGAGGAATTCCTGGAGGAACTTCCGGAGGAATTCCTGGAGGAACTTCTGGAGGAATTCCTGGAGGAACTTCCGGAGGAATTCCTGGAGGAACTTCCGGAGGAATTCCTGGAGGAACTTCCGGAGGAATTCCTGGAGGAACTTCCGGAAGAATTCCTGGAGGAACTTCCGGAGGAATTCCTGGAGGAACTTCAGGAGGAATTCCTGGAGGAACTTCCGGAGGAATTCCTGGAGGAACTTCCGGAGGAATTCCTGGAGGAACTTCTGAAGGAATTCCTGGAGGAACTTCCGGAGGAATTCCTGGAGGAACTTCCGGAGGAATTCCTGGAGGAACTTCCGGAGGAATTCCTGGAGGAACTTCCGGAGGAATTCCTGGAGGAACTTCCGGAGGAATTCCTGGAGGAACTTCCGGAGGAATTCCTGGAGGAACTTCCGGAGGAATTCCTGGAGGAACTTCCGGAGGAATTCCTGGAGGAACTTCCGGAGGAATTCCTGGAGGAACTTCCGGAGGAATTCCTGGAGGAACTTCCGGAGGAATTACTGGAGGAACTTCCGGAGGAATTACTGGAGGAACTTCCGGAGGAATTACTGGAGGAACTTCCGGAGGAATTCCTGGAGGAACTTCCGGAGGAATTCCTGGAGGAACTTCCGGAGGAATTCCTGGAGGAACTTCCGGAGGAATTCCTGGAGGAACTTCTGGAGGAATTCCTGGAGGAACTTCCGGAGGAATTCCTGGAGGAACTTCCGGAGGAATTCCTGGAGGAACTTCCGGAGGAATTCCTGGAGGAACTTCCGGAGGAAATCCTGAAGGAACTTCCGGAGGAATTCCTGGAGGAACTTCCGGAGGAATTCCTGGAGGAACTTCCGGAGGAATTCCTGGAGGAACTTCCGGAGGAATTCCTGGAGGAACTTCCGGAGGAATTCCTGGAGGAACTTCCGGAGGAATTCCTGGAGCAACTTCGGAGGAATTCCTGGAGGAACTTCCAGAGGAATTCCTGGAGGAACTTCCGGAGGAATTCCTGGAGGAACTTCCGGAGGAATTCCTGGAGGAACTTCCGGAGGAATTCCTGGAGGAACTTCCGGAGGAATTCCTGGAGGAACTTCCGGAGGAATTCCTGGAGGAACTTCCGGACGAATTCCTGGAGGAACTTCCGGAGGAATTCTTGGAGGAACTTACGGAGTAACTTCCGGAGGAATTCCTGGAGGAACTTCCGGAGGAATTCCTGGAGGAGCTTCCGGAGGAATTCCTGGAGGAGCTTCCGGAGGAATTCCTGGAGGAACTTCCGGAGGAATTCCTGGAGGAACTTCCGGAGGAATTCCTGGAGGAACTTCCGGAGGAACTTCCGGGGAATTCCTGGAGGAACTTCCGGAGGAATTCCTGGAGGAACTTCCGGAGGAATTCCTGGAGGAACTTGCGGAGGAATTCCTGGAGGAACTTCCGGAGGAATTCCTGGAGGAACTTCCGGAGGAATTCCTGGAGGAACTTCCGGAGGAATTCCTGGAGGAACTTCCGGAGGAATTCCTGGAGGAACTTCCGGAGGAATTCCTGGAGGAACTTCCGGAGGAATTCCTGGAGGAACTTCCGGAGGAATTCCTGGAGGAACTTCCGAGGAATTCCTGGAGGAACTTCCGGAGGAATTCCTGGAGGAACTTCCGGAGGAATTCCTGGAGGAACTTCCGGAGGAATTCCTGGAGGAACTTCCGGAGGAATTCCTGGAGGAACTTCCGGAGGAATTCCTGGAGGAACTTCCGGAGGAATTCCTGGAGGAACTTCCGGAGGAATTCCTGGAGGAACTTCCGGAGGAATTCCTGGAGGAACTTCCGGAGGAATTCCTGGAGGAACTTCCGGAGGAATTCTTGGAGGAGCTTCCGGAGGAATTCCTGGAGGAACTTCCGGAGGAATTCCTGGAGGAACTTCCGGAGGAATTCCTGGAGGAACTTCCGGAGGAATTCCTGGAGGAACTTCCGGAGGAATTCCTGGAGGAACTTCCGGAGGAATTCCTGGAGGAACTTCCGGAGGAATTCCTGGAGGAACTTCCGGAGGAATTCCTGGAGGAACTTCCGGAGGAATTCCTGGAGGAACTTCCGGAGGAATTCCTGAAGGAACTTCCGGAGGAATTCCTGGAGGAACTTCTAGAGGAATTCCTGGAGGCACTTCCGGAGGAATTCCTGGAGGAACTTCCAGAGGAATTCCTGGAGGAACTTCCAGAAGAATTCTTGGAGGAACTTCCACGCCGCTGCCAATCACCAACGGCGTGACGCCGCTGGCTGAAATTGATCTATCACGACACCGCCGGTTAAATTTCAATCAACGCACAGGTCTAGCTGGAAGTACCCGTAAGGTGGCCAATTCGATCGAAAATCACCGAAATAGACTCCAGTGTACTTGTTTTGCAAAGTTATGAAGTTTGACATGCCGGAAGGTGGATTCCAAGAGTAAACGAAAATTGGCCACTTCCCCAAGGGAACCAGGTCCTGCTTCCTTCGGGTACTTCCCGAAGGGTGGTCAATTCGATCGAAAATCGCCGAAACGTACTCCAGTGTACTTGTTTTGCAAAATCATGAAGTTTGATATGTCGCAAGATGGGTTCCAAGAGCGAATGAAAATTGGCCACTTCCCCAAGGGAACCATGCCCTGGAAGTACCCGGAGGGTGGCCAATTAAATCGAAAATCGCCGAAATGTACTCCAGTGTACTTGTTTTGCAAAATCATGAAGTTTGACATGTCGCAAGATGGGTTCCAAGATTGAACGAAAATTGGCCACTTCCCCAAGGGAACCAGGCCCTGGAAGTACCCGGAGGGTGGCCAATTTGATCGAAAATCGCCGAAATGTACTCCAGTGTACTTGTTTTGCAAAATCATGAAGTTTGATATGTCGCAAGATAGGTTCCAAGATTGAACGAAAATTGGCCACGGGAACCAGGCCAACGAAAATTCCCCAAGGGAATCAGGCCCTGGAAGTACCCGGAGGGTGGCCAATTCGATCGAAAATCGCCGAAATGTACTCCAGTGTATTTGTTTTGCAAAATCATGAAGTTTGATATGTCGCAAGATGGGTTCCAAGAGCGAATGAAAATTGGCCACTTCCTCAAGGGAACCAGGTCCTGGAAGTACCCGGAGGGTGGCCAATTCGATCGAAAATCGCCGAAATGTACTCCACTGTACTTGTTTTGCAAAATCATGAAGTTTGTCATGTAGCACGATGGATTTCGAAGCCGATCTGCCAGTGACCATTTTTTTCGGGAGGGAGGTAACCCCAGTACTCCCCGGAATATATCCGGAACCATGGCCATTGGAGAAAAATTGGCTTCGGTTCCTAAAACTATAGGAATTTTGTGATCGATTCCAGAGGATTGCTTGAAAATCCGTTAGAAATTGGCTGAGCTGCGTGGTTTTAAATTTTGAGTGTTGTCGTTAAATAGGGGTTGGGGACGTACGTGTTAACTACTAATGGTACATGTTTTATAACAACCTCTGTTTAAAAAAAATGCTGTAACAGAATAACAAGTTCTGATATAAATCTGTTACCATCTACTGATGGGGTATGCGTCCCTCTTTCGTCTATCTCCGGACGCCGAGGGGTGTTCCCCAGTCCTGGTGTGGGAAAGACGTCCGCAGTGCCCCGACTACCGAGGAATCTGGCCCGGCTCTTCTCGTTAGCTTCGTCCATTGGATATTACGATCGACCCGGCCGTTCCAGGGCATCACACTTTGCTTCTTCATTCGCATCCTTCTCCGGATGCCGACTTCGGCCCACAGATTCCGGTTGGGGTATGGCTTTCTGCCCAAAGGTGCCTCGACTACCCAAAACGGGCGTTGCGTTGGCTCAAGGGAGGTGGTAGCGTTGTCATTGAAATCAATGAGGTTCGATCAAGTGGGTTCCGGAATAAGAAAATTACTAAACTCTTTTAGTGTAACCTGAGGGCGCTGAACGTTCAGGGTGGCTGGAAGGGTATATCGTTGTATACAAATACTGTAATACTGTATCGTTGTCATAAAACTCGAGCATGAGTAGAGAAAAATAGCGATAGTTTCCAATCTTTGCGCAATATGCCTTGCTCTAAAAAAGATGTACGTTTTTGTCAACGGGTTAATGATTTCAAAAGCACATATTTCCAATACATAGGGTAACGGGAGGCAATGTTAGCCTTATATCCTTTTGTAGGAAGATATTTACCACTGTTTCTTTAAAAAGTGTATAAAAATATTTTTTAGTTACATTATGGTAGATTCGTGTACGTCTCCATGTTATAAATCCAATACTAGCCTGAAAAATCAATTTCACTCGTTTTTTCAGCAGCCACTCAAGCAGGCAGGCTGTACAAGTTTTTTTTTTTATTTTGCCCAATAAAGTAGTTTTCTGGATGAACTAACCTATTTTTGCAAGTTAGATGATCGGATAATAATCACAATATTAAATTCACAATTTTCATTAGTATAGCGACACGATTAACCAAGCCTACCTTACGGTTTCTTCAAACGATTTATAGTGAATAATGCAGCAACCTTTGCCAACCTTGATAGTTGATAGTTTAAATAAGAGATTGTGCACAATTATTGTATACTAAATAGCAGATCCCACGAACATTGTTTCACCTAAAATTGATTTATTCTCTGATTAGTTCTCGAGTTAGTTATGCAGAAATTTCTGTTTCATTTGTATGGGAGTCCCTCTTTCCAGAAGAAGGAGTTCCGAACCACCACAGAAACATATCTTCCCTTCCAAAACAAACATGCAAGATTTGGCTCCACATGCCAGATTTGGTTCCATTTGCTTGATTAATTCTCGAGTTATGAAGAAATTGGTGTTCCATTTCTATGGGAACGCCCCTTTCCAAAAAGGGGGGGGGTTCCAAACCGTCTTAAGAACCGGCCACAAAAACCTCTGCATACGAATTTTCACGCCGATCGGTTCAGTAGTTTCCGAGTTTATAAGCCCTAGTAGCACAGTTCAGATCGATTCGGTTCTGCCAGCAACTAAAATATGACTGGATTTGGTCACATATGAGTCATAGTAACTGATTTGTAGCAAGTGCGCTATTCTGGAGGGTCAGACAGACAGAAATTCATTTTTATGTACCCGATTCTTTTTTTACACGAATTATTTTCAAACGGATTTTTTTACACGGATTCTTGAAATAAAACGGATTTTTTTTGCACAGTTTCTCGAAATAGCATGGATTGTTTTTACACGGATTCTCGAAATAACACGGATTTTTTTTTACACGGATTTATTTTTACACGGAACGCATCCCCCAGATTAACAAAGACCCGGTTACTTTTTTTACACGGATATTTTTTGCACGGCTTTTTTTACACGGTTTCTCGAAATAGCACGGATTTTTTTTGCACGGATTCTCGAAATAACACGGATTATTTTTACACGGATTTTTTTCACACGGCACGCATCCCCCGTGTAAAAAAAGAATCGGGTGTATATAGATTAGGCTAATGTTTCGTCGAATCCCTGTGAAAGGGCGTGAGACAATTTATGAATCTTAGCAGCTACTGTTCTTGGGTTAAACTATTGTTTAAATATTTCAACATCTTATATCAATGAACAATATATTACAAGAATTTACAAGCTTTTAAAAAACTTACAATAAATTAAATTACTAAAAAAGACTTTTTACAAATATGCTCCCAATATTCATGTGCGATGAATTTTAAATAACCAATCAAAAGAAACGAGGCCGCGCCAGCAACGAAAAGTGACAAGGGTAGTTCCAACTCGAACGAGAGAAAACGCTCATGCTAAGGGATCGAAGAATCATCAATGATTAATGGAAAATTGCGCAACCGTGACAGGCGCCGCACTCGTGTCACATTGACACAACCACTTCCGTTCAATGGTTAGGTGCTAACAAGTGTGTGCCACCCGCTGAGAGTGTATTTATCATTCGAGACGAGATATGTACCAACCAGCAGGCACCTGCTAGAGTTTCGCTATGCTTAATTAAGTGGTTCGAATGCATATGGTACGAATTGTCGATCGGAGCTCGGAAAATTGCTTCATCACATCGAATTGCTTTTTTACACGGTTATCGTTTGGGTGGAAAGCTTTCCATTTTCCACAAATTAGTCCACATCATGGAGCAAGAGTGAAGAAATGCCATTTTCTTTTATTTTCACAATGTGTGTGAAAATATTAGTTCATGATCTACATTGAGTTTCCGAGTCCTGAAGTTCTGTAAGATCAGTGACAAATTATAATTTAGAGTTCATAAACTGTACGGATCTTACACCCAACCAGCGGATGGCAGATTTTAATACAGTTCTGCATAAGAACCTTGCAGAAACTGTATAATAATTGAGCATATACAAAATCTGTATTATTTCAATACAATTATTGTATTGAAATAATACAGATTTGTATTATTTTAATACAATATTTGTATAAAAAGCTTACAGAATTGTATATGCCCAGATTTTATACAATAATTGGCAGATTTGTTTTTTGGGTGTAAGTAAGTAAGTATAATAAGTATAATATAGTAAGTATAATATATTATATATAGTAAGTATAATAATATAATAAGTATAAGTAAGTATACTTACTGGGTCATATTTATCAATTAAGCATGATTCTGAATAATAGCAAAATAAAACGCCACTGACTGTTAAATAACGTAACAAAGGGTAAATAAGTGTAAAATTGAAGTTAAGAGAAATAAAGTATCAATTCGTTTTCAAATCACGTGAAAATATTCCGCTCAACATCATCCAGTCCAGAGTGAATGTATAATTACGAAAATAATTTTTTACATTTTCTTCTCTGAGCAAACCGCCCAATCAGCAGTAACCAGTAATGAGCAGAAACTCAATGACTTTGTTATTCAAACCCCCATCCTTCTCAATTGTTTCTGCTTTCTCGGTTTCATTTAAAAACCCTTCAGTTGGTATCGATTCAACGACCGATAGTCATGAATATTTGCACTATCGCTCTATTATCAGCGAGCGGGTAGCCACATTATTCTCCCAATAAGTGGCGCCAATGTGGATAATTTTGAATTTATTAACTAAATATGCAAGCAGATCGAGTGCGCGAGTAACAATCGAAACTGGTGAATATTAATAGTTTTGTGCTCGGACGTTTTTTTTTTCTTTCTCCAATCCGTGCCGTATCCATTCATGATGATAGGCAAGTTGCAAACGTGCTAATCGTGACGAACTGTTGAAGGGATGGGGCTTGGAAGTTTTCGATCGTATTAGCCCATTAATGCACGGTGATCTCGAGGAGCTAAACTTGAACAGCCTTTTGTTGTTGTTAATTCACAATTAAGCAGAGCTTGTCTGTAATCAATTGGATCGATTGGTGAATATAAGCGGTATAAGGGTTGAGCGTTTTCTACTAGTCGGATCATTTCAGAACTACTAAAGTAGATATGTCTATTTCAAATAATGAATTCAATTAGGCCGATACAAATATTTAAAAATAATAATTTCTCCCCCTCCCCACGGATTTTTTGCCCAAGAATAATAATTTGCAGGGGCAACCATGAAATTTCCAGAAAATTTTGAGGATTTTCAAAACATTATTTATCAAATCCGAGGATTTTTTTAATTTTTTTTTTTCATTTTATTATTTATTTTTCACTAGTGGACCCAGCAGACGTTACCCTGTGAACTACCCATGCGAAACTGCCATATGAACCTTGATTTAAGTTTTTTTTTACGTTTTAATCAACTTTACTCATGACTTCACATAAGAAAATGTCTGTTAACCCCCTTCGAAAACTAAGTATTAAAAATATTATAAATTCAATTGCAGATTTTTCTATAAACCTTATCAAAATTTCATATAATATAAAAAAAACAAATCCCAGTTTTGTACCTAAATAATCTCAGAATGTTTGCCAGTTAATCAATAAGTGCTTGGCGATTTTTAGTTATATATTGAGAGCTTTCGTATCACTGTGCTCTGCAGTATAGCCACCAATACGGTGCAGTGCAAATCAACTGCCAAAACGGAACGGATTGCATCGGTTGAGCAGCTTGGAAAGCAAAATGTTTTCATCGCTCCTCTTGTTTTGGAGTCCAGATGCACTTCACACGACGAAGTGTGATCCGTTAGAGACAGAAAATTGGACAGTGTTACCAGATGCAGAAGAAGTTGAATAGCGTTTGTTTAGCAATGTAAAAATCTTTGATCACTATGAAAAAGCAAGAAAAGAAGTCAAATAACGAGCTATATTCGGAAACGGTGAACAAACTCACGTACACATTATTGGTAGCAAATCTTGCAACACTGCCATTTTCCGCACCGGGGTATCCTTCTCGTGTGAACACATACTGCCCATGCTCAGACAGCGTTGCATGTTTCAATTAAATCATTAACTGTTCATATCCATTTTCGAATTCTAATTTTCGCTCTCGAAAGCCAACAGCATCATCATCACCATCACCTTCAACAGTCTTCGCTGTGTTCGCCTCGTATCTTGCTTGGCAGACATGAACAGCAAACCAACGTACGTACTACTAGCCAGCCATAAGTCGCCCTAATCCGATAGGATGTAAGCGTAAGTAGTCGGAACCGAGAAACCCAGTAGTGGGATGTTCGACAACTTCCTCATACCAGTTGCAAAGTACCAGCAGCGCCTCATCCCAGCAGCGATTGCATACCATGGAGTACAACTTGAACAACATTTCGAGTATACTAACCGAAGCGGTTGTTCTGCTCTATATTCATCGCCACAACATCGTACACATTCGCTCAGGGGCCATTGGTGTGCAATGCACTGCAGAAAAGGATGACCCAGAAATCTCGATGTGTGCTGGCGGGATGTTGGCTAAGGTTGGGAATATCCACCGTCGTCGTCGCACCGACAGACTGCCACTGCCCTACTGTTGGCATGAGCGTTATGATGCACATATGTTTGGTCCGATGGATGTGGTTCTCCGCAGAAGCATTCTTGAACCGAATATGGAGACACTAATTGATTGCAAGTATGTACGAGGCTATGTGGTTTGAGATTCCCAAACCAGCCACCGGCGAGTGAGCCGTAATTAAAGGAGTAAATCTGGTTACGGAAAAGTCCCTGAAGGACAATTCAACATTTTCGGTTGATGGGATCATTTTGATGGGGAATCTCCGACCCCGGGGACACTGCTAACAACTATTAGATGGTTGTTGAGCTTTTCATTAATTGCATTGTAGTTGACATTGAAAATTAGGTTATAAGAGCATTTTCTCAGTTTATAAACTCTTCTATATTTATTGTTTCTTGTCTTCTTATCGTCTTGGCTGATTTTGTCGAGTTGTCAATATTCTTTTTCTGTATATAATACTTACCTATGACAATACAAGTAGAGGCGTGCAAAATATGTCAGGCCGTTGATCTACATTTTTTTACGCCAGTCCAGATTTGTAGAATTCTCTATTTTTCACAATTTCCAGTGGAAATTTCCTAAGAACTTCCAAAGAAAATTTCGGAAAATTTCCCGAGGAAAATCCAAAGATTCTTCCGTGAAAATTTCGAAAAAACAATTCCGGGAAATTTTTTGAGGAAATTTTCAAGTGTATATTTTTTGAAAAAATTTCTAAATATTTTCTGAGGAAATTTATCGATGTCGTGGCGCTGCAGGAGATTTTCTGGACAGGAAAGAAAGTGTGGAAAAGCGGGCGTCGAGCGGCTACCTACCCCAAAGCTGTGGCATCACCAATGAGCTGGGAGCCGGAATGCACCAACGCGTGATTGGGTGACATGACAGCCAATGAGCGCAAGGATGTGTAAGCTGAGGATCAAAAAACGTTTCTATAGCAGCAACTACGTGCACTGTCCACGCGAAGGTCGACCTCATAAAAAGAAAGGAGCGTTATATGCACCTCTTAAACTGACATGGCATGCGCACTGCGAGACGTCAAAATGGTCATCGGTGACATGAACTCTCAGGTTGGAAGGGAGGAAATGTAAAGATCGGTAATCGGACCGGATAGTCTGCATACCGTATCGAGTGACAACCGCTAACGATACATAAACTTTGCAGACACCCGCGGAATGGTAGTCCGAAGCACCTTCTTTCCCCGCAAAAATATCCACAAGGCCACATGGAGATCACCTAACCAAGAAACGGAAAACCAAATCGACCACTTCTTATCGACGGTAAGTTTCTCTTCGATATCACAAACGTTCGCACTTAACGCAATGCGAATATTGAACCAGACCACTACCTCATTGCAGTATGCCTGCGCTCAAAACGCTCGACGGTGTACAACACGCGTCGAAGTCGAACACCGCGGCTAAACTTCCAATGGAAGAGCAGGTAAGTGCAGCTTCTCTTGAAAATGAGTAGAGAGATATTACATCCGCCATTGGTAGCACCGCATTCGCTGCATTTGGCAGAAGGTACGGTGTCCTCGGATCAAAGAAGCAACCGGTATGACGGCGAATGTGAACAGTTAGTGGAATAGAAGAATGCAGCATGGGCGAATGAGGCACAATACAAACGGGCGCGGAACACACAAAACTCGATTTTCCGGAGGAGAAAACGCCAGCAGGAAAATCGTGACCTTGAAGATATAGAGCAACTGTACCGCGCTTAAAACGCACGGAAGGTATATTAGAAGTTAATGTTTACGTTAGGGTCACGTGCCGCAGCCTGACATGTGTACGGATATGAACGGGAATCTGTTTACGAATGAGTGATCCAGAGGTGGCGACAGCATTACGAGCCTAGGAGCACGCCACAGGACATTCGTTTTCCAGCTCCGAATCTCCTGAAGTTGACGAACTACCAGGAAAGCTATTTATACCACCGTGAAGCACTGACTGGCTAGAGCGCAATTGCCAAGGTTTGGGAGGATGAGGTACTGCCGCAGGAGTGGATGGAAGGTGTCGTGTGTCCCATCTAGGAAAAGGCCGATAGGCCGAATTGTAGCAACTACCGCGCAATAGAGCGAAGGCTCTACCACGAACAAGGTGTTCGCCGTACGCCAAGTATTGCCGAAATGCCGCGTATACAACGTGCCCACACATTATCTATTCATCGACTTAAAGGCCGCATATGATACAATCGATCGAGACCAGCTATGTCAGCTAATGTACGAACACGGACTTCCGGATAAACTGATACATTTGGTCAAGGCGACGATGGATCGGTTGATAATCGTCGTTCAAGTTTCAAGGGCATTCTCCAGTCCCTTCGATATGCGCAGAGGGTTACGGCAAGGTGATGGTCTTTCGTACCTGCTAGTCAACATCGCGTTGGAGGGAGTAATACAAAGTGCAGGGGTTGACACGAGTGAAAAGATTTCCAGCTATTTGATTTTAAAGACGACATTGATATTATGGCACTTAACGTTGAGAAGACGAAAAAAGCCTACATCAGACTGAAGAGGCAAAGCAACGGTAATCGAACTAGTCTTTAACACGTCGAAGACTAAGTACATGATAGAAAGAGGATCAAGAGAAAACAACTTTAGTCATCCACCACGAGTTTGTATCGGCGGTGACGAAATCGAGGTGGTTGGTGGATTCGTGTATTGGGCTCACTGAAGACCCCCGATAGGACGATACCAGCAAAGAAATTCGGAGACGCATCATGGCTTAGAATCGTACATACTTTGGACTCCGCAAAACGCTTCGGTCGCATAGATTTCGCCGCCATATCAAACTGACCATCTACAAAACGCTCATTAGAACGTTAATCTGGCAGTGGACATTTGGTAGGGAGAGGTTCGGAGAATTGTGCATGCATATTTCTGACATTGGCGTAACTAGATCCGATGCCTAGGGGAGTGGGGGAGGGGGGTAAAGCTCCTCTATCTTCTTCTTCTTCTTTTTGGCATTACTTAGTGATCATTTGGCACTTCCACAGTTATCAACTGCGAGATTTCTAAGCCTAGGTACCATTTTTGACATTCGTATATCATGAGGCTAACACGATGATACTTTTATGCCCAGGGAAGTCGAAGCAATTCAGAACCGAAAATTGCCTAGACCGCCACCGGGAATCGAACCCAGCCACCCTCAGCATGGTCTTGCTTTATGGCCGTGCGTCTTACCGCTAGGCTAAGGAGGGCCCTGAATCGCCGTCAAGTTCCTAACGAGGCAGTGAATATATTTGCATATTTCTATAAATATTTTATCTATCTAAAATTATTCCGATGGGAATCCTCCAAGGATTCCGATGAGAATTCTTCAGTGATTTCCACCGGAATGTTCCAAAGACTCCGACGGGAATATCCAGACATTTCGACGGGAATCCTCCAAGCATACCGAAAGGAACCTCCAGGAATTCTGAAGGCAATCCACTAGGGATTCCAACATGAATGTTTTAGGGAATCCGAAGGAAATGTTCCAGGGATTCCAAATCCTCCCGGGATGTCTACGGGAATCCTCCGACGGAAATGTTCCACAGACTCGGACAGGAATGTTCCAGGGATTCTAATGAGAATCTTCTGAATATCTTCCATCCTCCATGACGAGAATATTCCAGGAATTTGAACGGGAATGTTCAAGGGATTCGGACGGGAATGTTCTAGAGAATCCTACGGAAATATTTCTTGGATTCCAATTAGAATGTTCTAAAGATTCTGAACGTTATTCCGGCGGAAATATTTCAAGAACTCCGACAGGAATGTTTGAGGAGTTCCAACGGGAATGTTCCAGAGATTCCGTCGGAAATCCTCCAGGAATTTCAACGGGAATGTTCCGGGGATTTCGAAGGCAATGTTCCAGAGATCTAGCAGAAAATGAAAATCGTCGAATGATTCCGAGGCAATATGTCCAGGAATCCCGAAGCAAATCGTCGAGGGACTCCAAATTAATCAGGGACTCCGTAAAGAATTCTCCAATGATTCCAAAGGGAATCCTCCAGGGAAATCTTCGAATGATTCTGAAACAAATCTTCGAACAACTCAGGAGGCATTCCATGGATTATGAAAAGTATCACCCACATATTTCCAATGGTATCCCTCAACGACACCAAAAGGAATCCAGTGTGAATTCTTGTGGATTTCGTTTGGAATACTTCGATGATTCTGAAAGGAATTCTTCAGAGATTCCAATGAGAATTCTTCGCGGATTCTGATGGCAATTCCATTCGGATTGTAATGGGAATTGTGGAGATTATCATGCTGCTAGGCAAGCGGTAGTCTGCTGATTATCTGTCACTCCAGTCCGTGATGTCTTTGACTGCTGGTGAATACCGCGATTCCTTTGATTGATATTTTGGTGGCTCTC
Organism: Armigeres subalbatus; assembly: GCF_024139115.2. NCBI lineage: Eukaryota > Metazoa > Arthropoda > Insecta > Diptera > Culicidae > Armigeres > Armigeres subalbatus. The sequence continues at coordinate 83,408,508 of NC_085140.1, forward strand.
CGTTGTTGTTCATATCAAGCTTACTTGGATGCTTTCAAATCAATTAGATACAAGTGCAATTTCACTGCCACATAGGAATCTTTATCAGAAATGAGCAACAAGCTCATTTGTCTTCCACTTATTTCATTATGATAGGGTGACTATGGGAGATAACTCTTTGTCTTCGAACTTTTTCAGTAGTTCATTATGCTAAATGTTGAAAATTGATATCACTGTTAACTAACTTTTACAATTCTAGGGGGTTAAATTTTTTCAAGGGAGGGCTAAGCCCCCCTTATTTCTGCCAATAATTTCTGAGTAGTCCAAATGGATGTTTTAAAGAATTTGATAACAATTTCCCATGGAGCGGGATCAGTAAAGGACAAAACTTTAGTATAGGTACCTACCTTGGATTTGGCCGAAACTATGCAAACATATTCAGCATATCAGTGATTTGACATGAGGAAAAATCGTTTGGATTCGATAGTAGCTTTAGAGAAGGGCGTATGTGTTTTCGATATCAATGTGTTTGAAAAACTGTAACCGTTTGATATAGAAAAAAAAATCTGAGAAGGAATGGTAGAGCATCTAATGAGTTTTGGGAAAAAATACACAATTATTTTTCTTTAATTTTGCAAGTAAAATTGTGCATGTTTTGAAGGTAGTGACAATGTGGTCAACAAATTTATTTAAAATTTTTTCCTAAGAACAACTTAAAATATCTATTAATGTTATTCGAAAATACTTTCCAATACCAGTTCATGATCTGCATTAAACGAAAAACTCATATTAACAATCATCCTAAGAGTAGCTGTTTTCTAGATATTTCGAATTTACGCCGTTTTTATAAGTTATTCGCAATGCTCCATAAACAAAACTATGTTTGCCTCAATATACATGGATAACCCAACAACTTTCGGCTCTTTCAGTCTTTATGAAAAGCTTAAACGAGTTTTAGTAATGGCGTCCAACTACGGCTATTTTTTTCGTGATTAAAATTGTGTGTTTGATTTTAACATTTTTATCACTTACTGCATGTGTTTCAATTTTTGAAATTATTTCTACGAAAAGCTTTGTTGCTTTCGCACCTACGCTTTCGATAAAAGCTGTGGCAATATTTCATGGTCCGCGCACTTCAAGTAGTCGTTATAAACTGGGCTTTGGTTTTGGCTTTTTGTGTTATGGTATTAAATATTTTGTGTTAGTGTGTATGTTCATTCTATTGGTATCAGCGTTGTTTTTATTTGCATGTAAGATGCCCGCATATATTGCACTCAAGCCATCTGTGTCAGTGCTTCTGTTTATACTATTTTCATTATTTACAATGTGGCACATTTCTAGGATAGGGAGCTTGTACTGCTTGTTATGTTGGTCTATTATTTTAATGTTTTCGAGGTTGAAACGGTGGTTTTGTTCAATACTGTGTTCTAGTAGTGCTCTTTTTTGACTGAGGAGTATCATTTGTGGATCTGTTTGACTACCCGGGTAGACGAAAATGGCTCATTAACAGTAAAACGTGATATTGATAACAAAATATGATATTAACTTGGTTGAAATAAGAGTAAAAATAACAAGCGAAAATAACAAAAAATTGCACCGAAATATCATAAAAATATCGGGTTTTGCCATTAACAAGAACTTATCAATATCTTGAGCTATTAGTTTGTTCTTCTTAATAGCAAAACCCGATATTTTTATGATATTTCGGTGCAAGTTTTTGTTATTTTCGCTAGTTATTTTTACTCTTATTTCAAACAAGTTAATATCATAGCTTTGGTTGATATTTGTGTGCAATTTGATTCGGTCCCAATTTTGTCTTACACTATTGATGACCAGGTGCTTCGGAATCGACGTAAATAGAGAGGTGACGTCGAGCGAAATTAGCTTGTGATTATCCGGCAGTTTGATCCCATTGATGAAGTCACAGAACGAAAAAGAGTTTTTAATGTTGTATGGACTGTCGATGAATTCTTGTAGGATGTTTCAGACGACGGTAATAACGATGATTTTATTAGAATCCGCACTAATACTAATACAGTGTTGAACTAAATTCATTATTTTGGGGCTATTTTCCGACTTACCTCCATCATTGCATATTCATCACATTTTCATATTAATTTTTCTCTTATCCAAACTATCAATTACTGAGGAATTGCTGGAAAAACGCTGAAAACTGCTTTATTCGTAGGCCGACATTCGCATTTTTATCGAACTTCGAAAGATCGGTTCAAACACATACTCACGTACTTGATTTTTTATTTGATCTTTTCCCACTGTGTCCTGGATTTTATCACTCCTACAACATATTCACTAACTGAGTTTCACATTTTTCTTCAATCTTGACTACAAATTAATTCACTTCACGTCCAAACACTGTCGAAAACTGCTTTCCAAAAATCGAAGTGAGAGACAAATTTGATGCAATAAAATGCGGAAGACTCAAATACAGTACAAAATCTACTCGATGCAACTTCATTCAATGCGAACAATACATCGTATACGCCAGCCAACACGCAAACAAAAGTGTACATACACAAGAAAATAATCATCTCGTCACCGTTGCCAGATTTATTTATTGAAAAAAAAAATCATTGCTGTTTGTCGGATTAAACAAATAAACCAGAAATAAATATTTAAACATGTTATGTAAGCTTCTGTTACATTCCAAGTGGTGTATACAAAAATTTAAACCGCTAAATACCGTCGTGCGGGGCTTCTTTTGACTCCGGGGGCTACCTTGGATTTTCGATTTTTTTTTAAATTTTAACGTAAAAAATACCAAATTTGAAACAGAAAGTTGCCATCCAACTATCAACAAGACACCCGATTGGTGATAAGGACAATTTTATAGTTATTTTTTTATAATTCTTGTTTTAAAATGTCCAAAGTAGCCCCTAATTTGTCAAAAGAAGCCCCGCACGACGGTACCCATATATTTGATACACCGTGAACATGTGTTATGATGTAGAATAAACATTTCGTCAAGCCTGGCAACATTATGCATCAGCTGGCATATAACAACCCATTTCCACTCACCCCAGTTGTAACAACATTTATTTATTGCTGCTGCACTTTTCCGTACCAATTACATCACTATTACAAACAAGCGATACAGTCGTTAATTTTCAAAACATTGTGATCAGAGTTTCAACTTTTCGTTTCAATGAGACCAAAGCAATCGTTTCTCGGGCCAAGGGAGAATCTTTTTTCGTTGTTTATGTTGAGGATCATCTTTCACCCATTAATCTTTCTCTGCAATTAGCCTTGGATGATGAACGAAAATCTTGCCTATTAGGGTAATTGATCCGATAGTCGTGGGTGTTCCTATAGTTGCGGTAGTGTAGTTTTTATCAAATATACGCAAATAACGCAGCAACCCACATTGTTTATCAATTAGTTGACCTGTCATTAAGTGAAAGAGTTGAAAACTGTTTTGGATTTACTAAAAAATCGGTAAAATATCACTGAAATACTGTAATTTATTCTCTGCCTTGTACCAATAGTTGCAGTAGTGTTCCCATAGTTGCGAGTCCCGTATGAAAACAATGGGATTCGCAACTATAGGAACACGAATTAGAAAATATCGCAACTATTGGAACATTGCACCAATAATTGGAGGATTCATTTTAGGTAATAATGACAGGAACTGCTGCCATCGGAATACTTTCTACTAAAATTATAAAAGAGGAGCTTTCGAATGCACAATTTAGGTAAGCGAAATAAATTATAGCTTCTGTGCATGCGAACAAACAGTGGTGGAACGTGCTTAGTTCCTCCACTATTGGGTTATTTACCCTAGATGAAAATCCTTTTTCGTTTCATTACTTCTACCTTTCACTTACTTTTTCCGAGAATTATCGCAAAACAATTACAAAATTGGTTGGCCGCGCCGAGATTCGAACACAAAATAGTAACAATAATAGCCGTAGGGATACGCTTACTCTAACCTCACCACCATGTCATCTGTATGAAAGCATTAAATTATTTGTTCTACATAAGCTACTACCATCTGCATTGAAGACGCAACGAAAAGACTCGAATATGAAAGAAAAAGAGCAAACTAACGTTTGGTGGCAATCAAAGTGAGCGAAAAATGATTATCACTCTCAAGGCTGTTTTTCTTTCCCGAAAAGCGATTTCTCCCCGAAAATGTTCGTGAGGGTGCATCCTGTGCTCCTGAGATTGAGTGAGTGATACGAACCCTGATTGTGATGGAGTCTTGAGCCTTAACACAATTCTGTGTTCCGTTCAGTTCACACAAAACGGGGCTTCGATGCTTCGTGTAACCTGATCCTCAATTGGACTAGTGAGACCCAGACTACAATCATGAGAACTCTCAAACTGCTGAGCAAGTTTTTGAGCCTTTTCGCCATTTGTTTATAAAATTTTATTTCCTCAAGCGCTGGAATTGGCTTTTGAGTTTTTTTTTAAAGAATTTTCGTTAATTTTCAAAAGGGTTTCAAACTGGGATCCAACTTTGAGACATTATTCTCGAAGTTAGTATTTCTCAGAATAGCGAAACATTATTAATTTCATTTTGCAAATCTCGGCAAATAACTTTCAACGCGGGATCGCGAGTAGTATTACCATCACCTCACATTTTTAAAACGGATCAGTAGCTGAAGATCGTCGTTCCCATGTAACACGGACATGGGACATAAAACAGGCCTTTTCCAAACTTTTCATATTATTTTGTTCACTTTTGTTAAAGTGAACTAAATAAAATTCTTGAGCAATACCCCTCTTGGAAATACCAGAGCGAGATTTCTTTTTCATCTTAATAATACTTGGACTGGTGAAAATCCAAAAGTGAGAAATTTCAATTTTAATCTCATCACTGGGGAGACCTTTCAAGACGACAGTTTTGTCGTCGTACGTAAAGAATTTATGTCGCTTCTTAGTTAAATACTGAAGACGACATTTGCGACGTCTGGCAATCTGAAATGAAACCTTGATCCCCTGACGGTTACTCAAAATCTCATTCCTAAAGCCAGAAAACTCGGCAACAGATGCCGCAATTGGTGGAATCCTTTGCTTCTTTGCATGAATCGTACCACCTTGGCTGGAGGTAGATTTGATTTGCTCAATTTCGTCATGAATCAATTAGAACTGATTACTCAGTTCGATAGGTGAAGAATTATGTCCAATGTTAGAGTTAGAAGGAATGTCTGAACCCTACAGCTTCTTTTTATTTTTTCCGCGCTTTGGCAGGACGGTCTTGAAACCTTGTTTCTTAGAAGGAAGTGGAGAATTCAGAGACTCCTCCTTCCTCTTGTTTTTATTAATGCTCATTACTGAGCGCGGAGACGTGACCTTCTAAGAGGTTTTTTTTAAAACAGTGTCCTTGCCTGAATTTTACTTCCGCAAACGGGTTCAACGTAAAACAAAGACACGGGTCCAAGCAAAAATCGTTATGGGATAAGTAGGTACAAATAGCGCTGAGAGCACAGTGAAAATTAAAACAGCTTCGGGTAGTATTAGAAACTTCCAGCAGCAAAGATAAAATAGAACCACACAGCACGAAAGCACGATGTACAATGAATCCTTAATTACCACAACTTTGTCCTTGCTCGAAAAATGGATCAAGCTAGGGCTCAGTTTGGTAGATCTTACACACTACGAAAAAGTGATCTACCCAGTGCCACGGAAAACCCAAGAGCAATACGCAAACAACTATATTGAACTCATCTCAATCTTAACAGCATTTGATTAGATGCATCCAAGTGTCCTGGACCATATGGGATTCTCCCATTGTTACTTAAACAATTTGCTACAGCTTTTGTAAAACCGTTAGTTTGGCTCTATAATAAATCATTAGGTCATGTAGTTTTACCACATTTATTGAAAGAATCTTATTTTTTAAAGCTCGTACGTAGCTCGTACACTTAGTATTTGGCCGTTTCTTCCCAATTATTGCGGCGCCTCTGGTGGCCGTACCAAGAAGTAAAATCCATCACATCGTTGCGGAAGGTTTGTTTAATTTATGGTGAAAGTTTCATCAGTATTGATGCTCAGGCTCACGTTCAAAAGTTGTCGAAAATGGTACGCGAGAGATGGGAACAAATTTTGCACGTCTCACTTTGGAAATCCAACATGGTCAGGAGGAATGATTTCAAAGTATCTAAAATTAGCTAAATTTATTGTAAAAACTGTCAAACGTTATCGGGAAACACTATTGCTGGATCGCGTAGAAAAAAACAATCGTATACACTTAGAAAAATTCATGTAAACTTACGTTTCTTTACATGCACATAAAAGGAGCGGCAAAAGGCATATAACTTTACGTCTAAATTTAAAATTACATTGTAATGGAAACCCAAAAAAAAAAATACACGCCATGACGTAAAAGCAAGCCATTACGCCATGACGTGGAGTTTTAGTGTTGCAATAATTCCGAAGTTGCGAACTAAAAATCTTCGTCGTTAGAGAAATGGATCACTTTTAAACCAGAAATCACTTCATGTAGAATTTATTCGGTATTCTGACCTACCTTAAATAGCATTGGTCATCGGGTATATAAAAAAGATATCATTGACAATCCGCGTCATTTTCACTTATAATTATATGTGTGCACCCGAAAGGTAAAAGGATAAAGATTCTCGATACAAGAACATCACTGACTGATTGGTTATCACTCTGTAATCCTCACCAACCTCACTCAATCTAACCAACAAATTTTCTTATGGTACCATCTTTACATTTTACACTTCGCACGTATGCAGATTTTCCTTTTTTTCTATCCCACTAAAAGCCTCCTTTCGATCCGCTCTGAACATTAAAGCAATCGAAGTTGGTTTTATCGAAATTGAAGTTGATGTTTTAGCGTACAATTGCACTACACATTAAACTTGTGAAAAAACAAACGAACTGCACCGATGATGAGCAAACTTCCGACACAGGCGACGATTGCAAATAAACTGAGTGGCTGTCATAACACCATCTCCTAATCTTCTTCTTCTCTTCTTATTGGCATTACATCCCACACTGGGACAGAGCCGCCTCGCAGCTTAGTGTTCATTAAGCATTTCCACAGTTATTAACTGCGAGGTTTCTAAGCCAGGTTACCATTTTTGCATTCGTATATCATGAGGCTAGCACGATGATACTTTTATGCCCAGGGAAATCGAGACGATTTCCAATCCGAAAATTGCCTAGACCGGCACCGGTAATCGAACCCAGCCACCCTCAGCATGGTCTTGCTTTGTAGCCGCGCGTCTTACCTCACGGCTAAGGAGGGCCCCAACTCTCCTAATCTAAAACATGCAAATTTACATCCAATGGAACCGAACTATCAAGTTGATAAAAAGATTATTTGATACATTGAATGAGAAGTAAATTTCAGTCTGCTTAGTGTTTACGTCTTCAAATATTAAAAAATAATAAAGATTCCGTCACATGTAATTCTCACGATTTCTTAGTGTGTAGAAACGGAACATACACAAATGGTGCAAAACAATCAGAAAACCATCTTATATGGAGAAGTGGTGTGAAAAAATGTCAGCTTAAGGTGACCGTTCTACTGTGCAAAAAATAACGAGTAGTATTGAGAGAAATGTCCGAGAATTCATCCGAAATGTCAATGAATCATTTTTCAATATTTTTTCCTTCAAAGTTTATTAAATTTCCTGTATAATAAAACCTGAACCACCTTGTTAAACACTTTTACGGCAAAGAAATGTCTAATTTCGTGCGGCCAAATTCTAAGTGGATCAAGCTTTACCACTTGATCACAATTTGCCAGCAAATTTAACCAATTTCCGCATGTGATGTAAATGTTTTTAAAGACAAGAAATGTTCCTATGACGGTTCAAAACCCCTCCTCATTACAAATAAAACAAAAATGTCAACATAACTCAAGAACTAATCAAGAAGTTTTGACGTTTGCTCAGCCAAATGAAATTGAATCGCACAGCAACCTTTAAAGCTTAAATTGTGAATACAAAATAAATGTTTGTGCTACTTAGTTAACTACTTAATTACTTAATTAGTTAATTACTTAATTAATTTTGGGCGAGACGAAGTTTGGCAGGTTTGCTAGTTTCTAAATACTTAGAAATTGAATTGAATTTTAATACTAATATTGATTGCAACATGGAATCAAAATATGCTATGCTTTTACTTCAGGGTCACATCACATTCATTTCGGGATTCATTTTTAGTTACAGGTTTCCTACACAATATGAATAGGTTTCGTGTACTACATGCTCTATAGAGTTGGGGTTATACTCATAAATTAACCTTTATGGCGTTGAGCTTTCATCGTTGCTTTTACCAGAGTGAAAATCACAGTTGCCAAAAGGACTTTTGTGATAGTATTGTTAAGATGTGGTCACATATGTGACATATTAATCACAGAGAAACAGACGTCTCACTCAGCACATGTTCCATCGTTCACCTTTTTAACGGTTAATTTAATTTTATGTAGGTGGTCAATCGGCCACCGATGGCGCTTCCATCGATTTTGCTTGTGTTTGACGTTTGCGCACTACCGCCATCTGGTTGCCACTTGACCACACACAGTGATTTTAGCATTGGGGGATGATGTTATCGTGACGATGATTTTGATTACATTTTGTTCTAAGTGAGACGTCTGTTTCTCTGTGTATTAATATTAATATTAATCCGTACTTAATTCACCAGAGTTAACACGAACTTCTCGTTTGTCTTTATATATTGACTAAGCAATGAAACCGAAAGGCATGGTTTAAGATAACTGTGGCTTGCCTTCTTGTCTGAAGGTAGAGACGAACACAAGTTGATACGCGTGAAAGTACTCTTAATCGGAACGTAGCAGATTTTCAACATGCGCTAATTTAGGCTGATTAGTTATTCATCGAGTAGTGGCTTTCCTGACTAATGTGGCGGTGTGGGAGGTAGATAATGCCAATCGATGCGAGAGTAATCGTTTGCTGATTCATAGAGCGACTCATTTGATTTGTACATAATTAATTAGCTGATGTTTCACTTTCTACATATAAATGCGTAATGATGGGAAAGGCGTATGAATTGTAATGAGAATGACAGGGACAATATAGTTGGGACATACCGTGTCAATTACTTCAAGTTCAATAACTCCAATAGTTTTGGAAGAAATGGAAAATTCCGTAAAAGTGAACTATAAGTTGAAAAAATGTAAAATTTTAAATGCGTCTCCATAGTCAATATTTTCAAGTTCAATCCTGGATGCGCATGGTTTTGTTTAACGATTTTATGACTGTCTATATAATAAAATTTTTAAATAGATTTTAATTTTAATTTTTATAGAATATTGTAATGTAAAGGAACTTTTTTTTGTTTGTTCCAAAACTTCAAACACTTCCCAAGTTTCAATTTCTTTCCAAGATCTCTTTTGTTATTTGCACTTTCTTCTGAGTCAGCCTCAACAACCCTTGTCCCGCGTGAAACTTCCTGATTGTGCTTTTCGCCGGCGCTCGTACGTTTATGCCCTTTGTTTCAATCCACTTGCAGCGTTTTCTGACTTTGATTTCATCCCGACAACACTTTCATGGCGGCGACTTTTCCGACGAAACAAGTTTATATATCGCTCCTTCTACCGTCCGTACACGAGAAAACGATGATGGTTGGTGTTTACTCGACAAACAACAACATATGGCGATCTAGCCGGAACGGGAATTTTCATGTCACTTTCTATTTGTACCATGGCCGGATTTCGCATCCAAGATAGATAGACAACATGTGAACGTGGCACTTATCGCAAGCGCTTCTTGAACTGTGCAGAACAAGAAGGATGCACTCAGCAAAACAACAGCCCCCTCCAGCAGCCATCACATCCAAAAGAAGAGGGATCCACTTGCTTTTGTCCGATTGAGGACCCCCAGATGCTGTGATGTTTATGCAAATATTATTGGAGAGCTCCTTTCAGATGCTCCAAATTCGACAGACGCTTTGATTTGGTTTTTCACAATCGAGCTATTGTTGAAGGTATTGTTCAATCAGTCACCTGATTATAGGAATTTCTTATATCATTCTTCTTTGGAATTTTTACAAATATTGCTGTCGCCACTATTTTAAAATGAATTATTGGCAGTGGCTGGTTTTCTACCCGCCGCTGTCACATCCAGGCGCTATAGTATATGCGCAAAATAGCCAGCATGAGTTAACCACGTGAAGTTTGTATGACGAAAGACATCTAACGCGGGTTTTCTCAATCGTAGGAACTTTTCACAAAAAACTATTTGGTACCGGTTATGTAGGAAGGTGTCCGCTACTACCCCTACCAAATATTTTTTCGATTAAGGTGCTTATTATCGAGATATTAAACATTAGATGCCTTTCGCCATGCTGATTTCCGAAAGTTAACTCCTAGTGTTGGATGCTTTATTGATATAGAAAGAGGCAATGCCGTAGAGTAAACAATTCAATTATCAAGGTTGATTTTTTAATTTATCCGATTAATATAAAAAAAATGGAGGATATGGAAATACAATATTGTAACTATTTTATAAATACTTATAAATAATAAAGTCTTCAAAATGAATAAAATTTGTAAAATTCATAAAATTTACATAGCTTTAAAAAAATTCAGAAAATTTAGAAATTATTGAAAGTTTACAAATTTAAAAAATTATCAAATTTACAAAGTTTACAAAATTTACAATACTTTTTCACAAAATTTGCTAATTTCATTGTTTTTTTAATTGCATTTGTCCTTTTAAATTTTTTAAACAAAAAGTCCATTTTTAAAGAGATTTAAAAAAAAAGTACTAAATATACATCAGAATTTTATTTACTTTATCTAGTTTGTAGACTTGAAATTATAAAATTTACATATTTACAAAAATATTTCTTTTCTATCATCTATTTCCACAGAAGTCACCGTCAAGTACGTGAGGGGCCTTCCGCACATCACCGTTCCACTGCCAAGCCGTAACGAGCGATGCCAGTTCACGTTACGGCCCGTCACGCACAGCGTGGGCGATTTCCTGGAGATGCTCAAGGTGGAGGACCGCGGCGTGGACCGAGCGGCCGTACTGAACCGGGATGGCGTCCGGATAGCGTCGTCCTGCTCGATCGAAACACTGATGGACGATGAGTTTTGGTGAGTTTTACGGAATTTTCTTTTTTTTCTGCTCATTGTTGTTGGACCATCGCCGCCGGAAGAATCAATCGGAAACCGTTGGGCCCAAGCTTCGATTTTTGTTTCCGCTTCAGCGAAGAAGAATGCGATTCATCTCGGGCTAATCGCTAGAAAGCACGGATGAGAGTTATCGCATCATCGGCTGCAGTTGGTGATTGATGATTTGACATCATAGGATACAGCCCCATGCTCGCCACTCAATCAATCCGGTACCGAACGGAAACTTTCATCCCAAAAGGAACAGCACGAAAATGCGGATGAATGAGTTTATCTTCTGTTGGTACTTCACATAAGATGTGCTGTCTTTCGCTTGCACTAACAATAATCTAAAGCTGATTAAAGCAATGATATGGTTTATTTTTTACGTCCTAACGAGGGCGTTTTTCCGCTTCGAACAGAAAGAACTTGAAGCCCTAATTTTGACAACTTTCCTTTATTCATTTTTGATAATAAATCCATGCCTGATTCCATATTCTATCCAATCCAAATTTGATGCCACCCGTGAACAGATTTTCATCTCAGAACCGTCATTATTTGAAACTCCCAGGGCGGTGTGAGCATGCAACTTTAGCCATTGAAAGTTTGCATAAATGTAAATATACAGGATGTTCGGTTCTTCAGTGCACATATTTTGAAGACTGATAGATGATGAATACTTGACGAACAAAATTGTTATACGCATATGCATCACAATTTGGATATTATTCGAGAAGTATAATAATTACGATTAAATACCTTGGCTTTCCTTTAATTAATTTGAAGAGTTTTAAAAGTTTCAAAATTAATTAAGATTCCTGTATTTCCAAACGAATTCCACCAGTCGACTTGTCATTTTTAACATTTTTTTTCATGTTAATTGATGGAAATAATAATTAGTTTCATGGTTATTTTGTTGTATAATTTATGTATTCATTCGTTATTTATAGGTTATGTTGATTTTCAAATTTATTAAATCCCCTGCTCCACGATAACTGATAAAAAATCGTAAATTTGTTAATTCTTTTATTTTGAACTTATTATTACATTAATTTCTTCCAAATAATTCCAGCAATTCCTCCGTAAACAACTCAGAGTTTCTCCGAAAACTAATCTAAGATTTTATTCGGATATTCTTCAGGAATTCCTCCGAAATTTACTGCTAAAATTCACCCGGAAATTCATTCAGGAATATCTCCGGAAATTCTTTTGAAAATGCTGAATAGATTTTCACTGGGAATGCCTTACGAGATTCCCTAGGAATATTCCTGTAACTCCTCCGGGAATTCTCTCAGAAAATAATCCGGAAATTCCTTCAAGATTTTCTTTGAAATTCTTTTCGGAAATCTTTCGGAAAAAATCAGGCTCCTCAAGAAAAATGTCCCAAAATTTATTCAGATATTCCTATGAAAAGCCTTCCAGACATTTCTCCGGAAACTCCCCACGGAATTCCTTCAAAACTTCAAAGCAGTTCTCCCGTAAATCAGGATTTTTGTTGAAAAAAATTAAATTAGATTTTTTTTTATTTTCCAGCAATTTGGCACATACATTCGTTACGATCAGAAAGCGTAATTTGCATCATTGGTTTGCCGTTTTGACTCGCCTAACTTATGACAAGCACCTAAGCAAAAACACATTGAACGTTTTCAATAAAATATAGCTTACAAACGGCTTGTCCGATCGTTTTGGTGTCTTCGGCAATGTTTTGGGTAATCAATGTGAAAAAATATAGCTCCTTAACGACCCCTTAACGACTGAAATTTACTTCAAACGCTTCCCTAGAGTGAGCCTCGTGACAAATTGTGGTTTTTCAGCGTCAGATGACAAGTAACGGGTATCAGCATCATGTTTCGTACATAAAACACGTTTAAGCTTTCATTTTTACTACTAGAATAATCATTTTAAAATTATGAAGCTAGTGTGCCTATTATGGCCACCCCCGAGTCCATAATAAGCAACGCCGAGTTTGTTTATATACGTATTATGGTAACCCCATTTGAGGAAAATGTTCCATTCTCACATGTTGCCACATGTGCCTATTATGGACCCCCCCCCCCCTTATGTGCTAGTAATGGACCCTTGAACTTATTTACTTTTACAAATTAATTATTATAACAAAGGAGTAAGTGCTAGTAATGGACCTCGTGCGTATAATGGATCTCCTGAACAAAACCCCAAATTAAACGCTAACATTTTCTTTGGATAAAGTAGCTCCATATATCAGGACAGCAGTTCTATACAATTGTCATGAACTGGGAAACAGGAATTTAGTTATATTAACTAATTTGTAAACGTAAATTTGGACCCTTGTCCATTACTAGCACACAAGGGGGGGTCCATAATAGGCACAAGGAACATGTAAAAATGGAACATTTTATTCAAATGGGGGAATCACAATCTATATACATAAAAATGAAATTCTGTCTGTCTGAACCTTATGAACTCAAAAACTACTGAACCGATCGGCGTGAATATTTGTATGCTGAGGTTTTTGAGGTCGGGAAAGGTTCTTAAGATGGTTCGAGACCCTTCCCCCCTTTGGAAAGGGGTGCTCCCATACAAATGAAACAGAAATTTCTGAAAAACTCGAGATCTAATCAGAGAACAAATAAATTTTAGGCGAAACGAAGTTCGTCGAGCTTACGTGAATTCTCCTGGAAATCCTCTAGGAATGCCTTCCGAAATTTCTCCTAAAAATTCCCACGAAATTCATCCGAAATTTCTCCTGAAAATTTCATCTAGGAATTTCTTCCAGATTTTCTATGAGTTACCTCGATAATAAGCACAATCGAGTCTGTGCCCTTTCTTGTAGATAGGACATATGAAACCATAAAACCAGCTCGAAGGCATTTCTTCTTCCTCCCGAATCATTTCAATCATTCGTTCTGCCGGTAACTCCCAACTTTTAGAAGATCGGCTGGGATTCCGTCCTTCCCAGCGGCCTTACTCTTCTTTAGCTCTCAAACAGACTATATCACTTCGTCTAGAGTTGATGGATCCACTGCTTGTCCGTCATCCTGAATCATAATTTTGCCCTCTTTGCCCGGAAAATTCAATAATAACTTAAAGTGCTCCACCTGCTCGATCGGTCAACAGATTTCCGGAGCTGTAATTGAAATTGTTTTGAACATGTTGTTGATCGTTTTGTAGAACTTCCGCACGTCGTACCCAAGTGTAGGCCGCTGCAAACTCTACCCATTGGAATGGTTGCAATCGTCCCGAGGATTCGAAGTGCGCTGGCATGACAACCAGCTAATCACATGCAAGAATAATTTTCATTCATTTTGCAAATTGCAAGTCATTATTTTGTGTGTGATTTTTACTTAATATTTTTTTTCCATTTCTAGCGGCTTTAAAACGTGACCCACAACTGGGTAAATTTGTTTGGCTAAAGTTCAACACTTTTTATAGGCACCATTCTACTTTTGTCAAAGCAAGTTCTTGGGGAGGGATAAATTTCCCCCGAATATTTTAAAAGTCGGTTTTTGACAGCATTAGCATTGAGCAATTCGCACAAATTCGTAGGTGGTACAAGCCAAGACTATTGTACGAGAGTAGCATCAATTTCATTCGTTACCTCAGGTAATGATTTGGGACTAATCATTTACCTCTTAGATGGACGCAATGCACTCTCCAATAGCCGAGATCTGTGCTAGCCACGTCCTTGCGAATGCTGAGGAAGGGGAAGGATGGTTAGTTTGACACCTACTTAAGAAAGATGCAGAGAACTCTACGACCTCTCATAGGTGCCACGGGAGGTTTTGGGATTGTGTGGAAGGTTAGAACAGTAGGAATCGTTTTGGTAGAACGTGAAACACAGAAAGAACTAAGATAGAAATTCAAAGTAGGAAACTTTTTTTTTCAAAGATGATTCCTTCCTGTTGAAATCTTTGAAAAAAGTCGTGGGCGGGAAAGGGTTAAATGGACGTATGTTGGTTTTTTAATGTCAAGTACATAGGGATTTGTAACTTTTTATTACGGGATAGATAAAATACTAATGAAGGGCTTTGAAACGTCTTTGGTAACGGTGGGGCGTTTTGCCCAGGCCTTATTTTAAATACATTTTTTCACGACTTTTCAAAAAAATCTTTTTTATGTGTTCTCTGTAATATTTTTATATGACTACTCACAGGCAATGCATTTGCGACTTTTTGGACTACCAAATAACACAAAATTTGCATAAATTGCGTTGAAAAGTAAAAAAGTTATCAAGGTATTGCCTTAGGGGGGAGGCATATTATACCGTCTGACCCTAGCTGGCAACATTGCCAACAAAATCCAATGCGGATTGGTAGATTAATCATTCAGTATGTAATGTCTAACAATGATTCTAACATTTGAAGTTTACAATGTTCTGAAAACTCATATGTGAATGTACATATTATGTGGAAAATAATGATTTGAAAAATGTATTGGATATAACCACTTTCCCTTCGTTGGAACTCGAACCCACAACCCTCTGTGAAGTTTGTCATTAAATATTATTTTATACTCAAAAGTCCAAATTAAAAGTTTTTTTTTTAATTCTGAAACTTTCTCATATACCAGTATTCTATTGGTATTTACGGTATTGACTCCACCAAATACCGAATATCGGTATTTTTTTTAAATGGCCAATACCGACCACTCTACAGCAGCGGTTCTCAACCTGGGGTACATCCCGAGCAGCACAAGTCAGGCACAATCGGTTGCAGCAACTTGTTTGTGACTAAATCTGGTCACATACGAGTTGCCGTAACCTAAGTGGAACATGTGTGCTGCTAGGGATGTAACCCTGGGGGTACCTTCGCTGGCCCTAGGGGGTACCTAGGACAAAAATGCGTAATGGCGGACGTATAATAATTCCAATCAAAACTCATTGTAAAGTTTTGATAATTGTGTATTTTTTATTTCAAAAATGTGTATTTTTCAAAAATATATTTATAAAAATTATTTGCACATAACATGCAATGCGATCAATAAATCCCAATTGAGTTCTGCCTTCCACAACCAGCACAATGTGTGAAGGGCAACGGAACAAAAAACGAACAAACCGTCGAAAGAACAAATTTAAAAAATCTTCAATGCAATCTAGGATCTGAAGGTTCAAAATCCTTCGTTTGAGAGGCATGAAGGTTTTTTTTTATCACTGAAGCTAGGTTGCTTCGTTGCAAGAGGATTAAAAGCATCCTTCTTCACTTCTCGGAAGCCTTCTTCCAAGCAGCTCGAAAGCCTCCTTTCAAGGGGCTCAAAAGCCACTTTCCAAGAGGCTAGGAAGGCTCCCTTCAAGAGGCTCAAAAGTCCATTTCAAGAAGCTCAGAAGCTTCCTTTCAAGAAGCTCAAAAACCTTCTTTTCTAGAGGCTCAAAAGACTCCTTTTCTAGAAGCCTCCTTTTAAGTGGCTCGGAAACCGCTTTTAAGAGGCTCGGAAACCGCCTTCAAGAGGCTCGGAAGCCTCTCTACAAGAGGCTCAGAATCCTCTTATCAAGAGGCGCGGAAGCTTACTTTAAAAGGATTCAAGGAGCTTCTCTTAAAAGGGCTCGGATTTTTTTTTTTCAAGAGCATTGGAAGCCTATCATCTCTGCGGCAAACACATCGCAAGGGGCCTGGCCGCTTTGACGTTTATGTCATACCACTGGTATGCTGTGAGCCTCAATATTGACAAAAAAAATTAAGAAAATTATTTTGAGCTTTTTAGTGGAATGTCTTCACTTGTCATAAGACGAGTTGGCAGGGCTGACAATAGTCATTCTCGTCGTATGAAGAAAGCGAAAAAAATTTAGTCTTCGTCATAACATTACACGACGCAACACCTATTCGTTTTCTTCGCGCCGCATGCGTACCACGACGATAGTCGCGCAGCCAAAAGTTATGACGATTTTCGTCGTCACTTCTTCACACAATTGATTGCACGACATTATAGACGCACTGGTTAAAAACATAATAGCGTCTCAAATAAACAAATAGTAGGAAATTTGGTAACATAAATGTATCGATAATATTCATAACGCTTTCATACGTTGCTTCAAATTCATTATTACAAAGAATTAGTAAAAATCTTCGCATGGCAGCTGCCGCTTGAAGAATAACGGTATGAAGTCTTCGTTCTTCGATGTCGTCAGGACGATTTGGTTACACGACGAAAGCTAACGTCGTGCGCGTCATTGACGATGTGTAGAGTAGGAGTGAAGACAATGCAACTCGTCGCTACTGTGGCATTTCGTGCTATGACGATGACGATTGTCAGCCCTGCGAGTTGGTACCATCCCATTTAA
The DNA here is from genome assembly GCF_024139115.2 of Armigeres subalbatus. NCBI lineage: Eukaryota > Metazoa > Arthropoda > Insecta > Diptera > Culicidae > Armigeres > Armigeres subalbatus. The sequence goes on from NC_085140.1 coordinate 83,425,814, forward strand.
TTCCACCACTTGATTGTACCTTGACAGGTACGTATTTCGACCTCAACAGTACCCGAGCAGCACACTTGTCACATACAAGCTTCTGCGACTCATATGTGACCAAATCGAGTTACATCGAAGTTGCTGCAACCAAATCAGTCAGAACTGTGCTGCTAGGGTAAGGTCGTCTTCAGTGTCTCGTACTTGAATCGACTTCGACACGACTTGACTCCAAGACTACGCGCAGCAGCTGGAAGTGGCACTCCCAACGGGAGAGCAGCTAGGCGCAACATCTCTTGAAGATGGCTGGAGAGATATTCGATCCGCCATTGGAAGCACCGCAACCGCCGCACTAGGCACGGTGGCTCCGGATCAGAGAAACGAATGGTATGACGGCGAATGTGAGCAGTTAGTGGAAGAGAAGAATGCAGCATGGGCGAGATTGCTGCAACACCGCACGAGGGCGAACGAGGCACGATATAAACAGGCGCGGAACAGACAAAACTCGATTTTCCGGAGGAAAAAGCGCCAGCAGGAAGATCGAGACCGTGAAGAAACGGAGCAACTGTACCGCGCTAATAACACACGAAAGTTCTATGAGAAGTTAAACCGTTCACGTAAGGGCCACGTGCCACAGCCTGATATGTGTAAGGACATAAACGGGAACCTTCTTACGAACGAGCGTGAGGTGATCCAAAGGTGGCGGCAGCACTACGAAGAACACCTGAATGGCGATGTGGCAGACGAAGATGGCGGTATGGTGATGGACCTGGGAGAACGCGCGCAGGACATAATTCTACCGGCTCCGGATCTCCAGGAAATCCAGGAGGAGATTGGCCGGCTGAAGAACAACAAAGCCCCTGGGGTTGACCAACTACCAGGAGAGCTATTTAAACACGGTGGTGAGGCACTGGCTAGAGCGCTGCACTGGGTCATTACCAAGATTTGGGAGGAGGAAGTTTTGCCGCAGGAGTGGATGGAAGGTGTCGTGTGTCCCATCTACAAAAAGGGCGATAAGCTGGATTGTAGCAACTACCGCGCAATCACATTGCTGAACGCCGCCTACAAGGTACTCTCCCAAATTTTATGCCGCCGACTAACACCAATTGCAAGAGAGTTCGTGGAGCAGTACCAGGCGGGATTTATGGGTGAACGCTCTACCACAGACCAGGTGTTCGCCATACGTCAGGTATTGCAGAAATGCCGCGAATACAACGTGCCCACACATCATCTATTTATCGACTTCAAAGCCGCATATGATACAATCGATCGGGACCAGCTATGGCAGCTAATGCACGAAAACGGATTTCCGGATAAACTGATACGGTTGATCAATGCGACGATGGATCGGATGATGTGCGTAGTTCGAGTTTCAGGGGCATTCTCGAGTCCCTTCAAAACGCGTAGAGGGTTACGGCAAGGTGATGGTCTTTCGTGTCTGCTATTCAACATCGCTTTAAAGGGAGTAATACGAAGGGCAGGGATTGACGTGGTACGATTTTCACGAAGTCCGTCCAGTTATTTGGTTTCACCGACGACATTGATATCATGGCACGTAACTTTGAGAGGATGGAGGAAGCCTACATCAGACTGAAAAGCGAAGTTAATCGGATTGGACTAGTCATCAACACGTCGAAGACGAAGTACATGATAGAAAGAGGCTCAAGAGAGGTCAATGTAAGCCACCCACCACGGGTTTCTATCGGTGGTGACGAAATCGAGGTGGTTGAAGAATTCGTGTACTTGGGCTCACTGGTGACCGCCGATAACGATACCAGCAGAGAAATTCGGAGGCGCATAGTGGCTGGAAATCGTACGTACTTTGGACTCCGCAAGACGCTCCGATCGAATAGAGTTCGCCGCCGTACCAAACTGACTATCTACAAAACGCTTATAAGACCGGTAGTTCTCTACGGACACGAAACCTGGACGATGCTCGTGGAGGAACAACGCGCACTGGGAGTTTTTGAAAGGAAAGTATTGCGTACCATCTATGGTGGGGTGCATATGGCGGACGGTACGTGGAGGAGGCGAATGAACCACGAGTTGCATCAACTGTTGGGAGAACCATCCATCGTTCACACCGCGAAAATCGGAAGACTGCGGTGGGCCGGGCACGTAGCCAGAATGTCGGACAGTAATCCGGTGAAAATGGTTCTCGACAATGATCCGACGGGATCAAGAAGGCGAGGTGCACAGCGGGCAAGGTGGATCGATCAGGTGGAGGACGATTTGCGGACCCTCCGCAGACTGCGTGGTTGGCGAAGTGCAGCCATGGACCGAGCTGAATGGAGAAGACTTTTATGTGCAGCACATGCCACTACACAGGTACAATCAAGTGGTAGAATTAAATGGGATGGTGGAAACACGTCTTATGACAAGGAAAGAAAAAATATTGAGCGTCATATAACTTAATGATTTTCCAGGATGCTTTCTTTGTACTGGTTGCGTTTGTGTTCGATTAGATTAGATTAGATTAGCACACGGTGTGTCCTCTACTATTGGTTCAAGGATAACCTGGGCTTCCTTTTTATCGAAATGTTAACATTTTTTCGAAATCATATCATTATGTGTCCATCATTTGTCTATCCTGATCCACTGTGCAATATTGAATATGAGCGTTCCGGCTGTAACATTTATCAAACACTAGTATGGTTGTAAGATTCTTTACCGAGATAGTTGATTTTGAGGTTGTATCTTGGAAAACAAATTAGTTTTGCACTACCATTGGTAAAGGTCCATTACTGGCCACTGCTCCATTACTTATATTTGTCAATACATATCGACGGTTCAGTTTCAGTAGAATGTTATTCTAGGTTATATAGATTCGAGAACCATTAGAAAAACTACCAAAAAAATAAAAAAAATCGGTATATTATATCTTAAAATCGCTGTATTTCAAAAACGGTTAAGCTTTCAAAAATTACCGTACACCTTTTGTTACGTACTTTCATAAAATCAAGTTCATAAAAAACGTTTAAAATATATTTCGACCGTTTAAAAAAAAACAACTTATTTTTAAAAAATAATATCATTTTTGTATATCCATTTTATTGGTATTTCTCCATTATGACCTATAGTGCAAAAAATACATAGATTTTCTGCTACACCATATCAAAAAATAAAAAAATATGGTGAAATTCTTTTTTGAGTAAATCTTTTGTTGAGTTTTATTTTTAATGACTGAATATTTTTTTTCACAGTGTATTTTTTTCCATAGGGCCATTGATCACCTAAAACTTTACCAAATACACCAAAACGATCGGACAAGCCGTTTTTAAGTTATATTTTTTCAATATTCAAGGTGTTTTTGCTTGGGCCCTTCTCAAAACTTAGGCTAGGGTCAAAATGGCAAACCAATGATGCAAATAGTGTTTTTGATCATAAACAATGTACTGGCAAAATCTCGGGGAAATAAAAAATACAAAACTAAATTGACTTTCGATTTTACTGAGAATTGCTCTAATAGAAAATGGCCATTTTAACCGGTCTACCAGGTTTCCGGAACATTCAGTTGCTTTCAGAAGTGTAACTTTGCTCACTCTATGAACTCAACAGTTAACATCAGAATGTTCCGCCTTGATTAGAAATCAACGACATTAAGCACTGAACTATTGTTAATTGTAGTACTGGGAGATACCTGTCAGACAAGCATAAGAGCGTGACGTAATTTCGCATCACACAGATCGCAATCAATTAATTGCAGTTAATATTCCTCAAGCGACGCCAGTGCAAGGACGGCTGACGGCTGTAGTGAACGAGTTTTTTTTTCATATGATTGTTTAACTGTAAAGTTGCAATCAAATCATTCAAAGTAAGTTACAAAAATGGAGCAAGCGCTTTTGATCCTGCTGGTGTACCTATCCACAGCAGCGTCAAGTACCAATCAGTATCAACCAAATAACGCCCTGTACCGTTGTGGAATCCGGAAGCGCTTTGGTGCCCAACTGATTCATCACGCTCAAACAGCCGAATTGGGACAGTGGCCATGGCACGCGGCGATCTACCACCGAACGGATCGTAAGCAAGTCCCGAATGAAGAATATAAATGTGGAGCAACACTGATCGACCAACAGCACGTGCTAACTTCGGCCCACTGTGTTACCGGTCCAAATGGCCGAGCATTCAAACCCCGCCAATTGGTGATTCACCTGGGAAAGCACGATCTGTACGAGTTTGACAAACAATTGCAAATCGTGAATGTTAGTGAGGTGTATGTCCACGAGGAGTACAGTCCGAACCGTCACGATGTGGCATTGCTGGTGCTGGACGAAGTGGTTCGTTACTCGGAGTTCGTGGTTCCGATCTGCTTGGAACCGGTTCCGGGTGGCAAAGCGGATGACTTGGTTGGTCAACGAGGGTGGGTAGCTGGTTGGGGAGTGAATGAGAACGGGACACTGTCACAGGTTTTGAAGACAGCGCAGATGCCCGTGGTGGATATTACCGAGTGTGCGAGGAGTGATCCCAATTTGTTTGGAAGATTCGTGTCGCAAGCTGTGTATTGTGCCAGTGATCGCAATGGTGAGATTACAAAATGCGCATAATGGGGCTCACTTCGTGATCGTCACATTCGCATTGTGTTTCAGGAACGAGCGTATGTTTAGGGGACTCAGGCGGCGGTATGTACTTCAGCGTGGGAGATCGATGGGAACTGCGCGGAATAGTTTCGTTTGGTTCCCAATCGGACACCGGTAGTTGTGATACGAGCAAGTATATAATGTTCACTAATGTCGCATACTACTACTCTTGGACCAGAAACATAACGGGTGGAAGAATTGGACATATCAACACCATATCGAAGACGATCAGTGAAATAAGTAAGGATGGTTAAGACGAGTGATGGGAATTCTTTAACACAGCGGTATCGTTTCAGAATGCGAAAAGTACGCTGCGATGGCTCGAAAGCGATCCAACGGAGTTTGCAACAACGCAAGATCACCTCATATGGTTGGTTTCATCATCTTGATCTTTTTGCTGTGATATTAATTTACGAAAATGCTGGTTTCAGGTTAGTGTGATCAATGAAAAGTTGGACATTTCCTGCAGTGCAACAGTCATCAGCGAGCTGTTCGTGCTATCATCCGCTCTCTGTGGAGATTAGTAAGTTCAACTCACAACCCGCAATCATTATCGTTAAATCCAAATAAAACATTCCAGTCGATATAAACCATTTAAGATTCGTGCAGGCAGTCAGGACGATGTACTTATCGCAGAAACAATAACCCATCCAATGTTCGACCGCAGACGACGCATGAGCAATCTCATGGTATTCAAATTGGTAGAACCTCTGGTGCTTGGTAGTAGATTTTTGCCAGCATGCCTAGCGACTCCCGCGACAGAAAATCTGTACGACTCCTTAATTGTTACCGGTTATACTGCAAGTAGGTTTCGCAAGTATTATAAAAGCTTACGTAGCATTGAAGAAACCGTTTAACTTTTGTAGTTTACCGTCGGTTATACGAGAATTCCAATGTAAAAGTTGTTTCTGCTGCTGAATGCATTGCCAATCAGAAGAGTGGCCAAAACCGGAACATTTCACAGGCTGAAGTTTGTGTCCAGGTTCAGCACGAAGAGGAAAATGATGGGGAAGAGTACCTCCTGGTGGCAGGAATCGCTGGAACATCACTGCAATCTTTCAATAGCCGGAGCTGTATGTTCACGATGCTGGGAGTTTCCACTTTGAATAACTTTGAGCTGGAAGCCTATACCCGGGTGGTGCCGTATTTGCGATGGATCGAAAATATTGTTTGGGCTGATGAAAACAGGACAGAGGAAGTAAACACAACGGATGGTATAACAACGATTGAATCGAAAAGAGCGGAACAGGCTATCAACACGGCGACGACGACGACGGCAGCCAGTACTATCGATTTGTACGACAAATATTCTCATGATTTTTATTTTCCACATGATTAATATAAGAACACTTGCTGTATGTACCCGGCTTTGCTCGAAATTACCAGTTCAATTAGCATTTCGCAGTTCATGTTATAATCCGAAAATGTTATAACCAGTTGTTCAACAGAGTGTTTGTGGAAAAAATATTTTAAGTTTTTTTTTAGACGGTTGAGAGTGTTTGTGTTCATTTGACGAGAAGGCTAAAAATAGGTTATTTTGAATAGGTTTTTTTACGAGGGGGGTACGTGCCTCGCAAGAAAACGTGTAAAAAAACCGCGTCAATCCGAAAATCCATGTAAAAAAATACAATCGAAAAATTTTCAAAATCCTTTTTATTGAAAAAGAAAATTGATTGATAAGTGAAAAGTTTATCAGTCTATTTGATTGACAAAAACTTAGAAACTGGGTATTGCCGGAACGGGCTCGATAAGCGGAAGCCGGAAATTGGTGTATGGCGCCATTTTGAAATTTAAGATGGCCGATTTCCGGTTTGCTAACATGACAATATGGGTATTGCCGTAACGGGCTCGATGAGTAGAAGACGACAATCAGTGTTCGGCGCCATTTTAGAATTCAAGACGGCCGAGTTCCGGTTAGACCTGTGATTTTCTTATGCCGTCGCCGCGTCGGCGTGCAAATTTACCACGCCACCGAATATTTTCTACCATGTCGATGGATATTGTTACTATTACTATTACAGAAGTAGGTTGAAGGGTATTGCACAATTTTAAAGAGGATTTTTACTGTTAAGTTCAGTTTTATCTAGCAGCATGGAGATTATTTAATTACTTACTTATGGGTCCTGTACGCCTCCGGTGAAGCAAAGGGCCGACTTGAAAGATCTTCATCCTGAGCGACGTCCAGCTATCACTTTAACCTGTTGCCAGGTTAGATTTCGGTCGGCTTCTTCTATTTGCCGTCATGAGCCTCTGGGTTTGCCTCTGCTGCGATGTCCCGCTGGGTTCCAGTCTAATGCTTGTTTGCATATTTCGTTTCCGCCCCTTCGTGAAATATGGCCGACCCAGCTCCACTTCCGATCCCGAGTTTCCGTTACTCTCGGCCTCGGTCTTACTATCGGACGATGAAGCTCGTTGTTCGAGATCCAGTTGTGAGGCCACCAGGCACAAATTATGTACCGTAGGCATATGTTGATAAACAATCGTATAACAATTAGGCTGACCAGATCATTTAGGTGAAAAAACGGGACAAACGCGCTTGCAAAACGGGACATCTCAATAAACCTTGTGATTAAATTTAAAAGTTGTGGAAATTTGAAAATGTATGAGCTTAATTTTCATTTTCCGTTTAAAAAATCAGAAATATTTTAGAGTCATTCACCACCATAACATTCTATTGAATTAAGTTAGTTGTGGAAAAATACGCAACTACAAATATTTCACTCTTCAAATTAACAAAAGCACAAAGGAACAGAAAATTACGCAATTTTTCAAAATTTAAAATAAAGTAGAATATTGAAATTTTATTTTGATCTAGACATGCATTAAGGATTTTATTTTTGACCAATTTAATTTTTTTTTCAATTCTGAATAATTGAAAATAACAAACAATAGTCAAAGTACTCTGCCTAAGGTTTTGCGATAATCTCGTTATCATGAATATAAGTGGGAAAAATCTGCAGATAAGAATAACAAGAATCCAAACAAGAAAATGTAATTTTAATTATTTCCATGAATATTGTTGGCGCATGAGAACAAATGCAGGGATGTTCCGACTACGAGGATTTCGCGTTTTTCGCGGATTTCGCGGTTTTCGCGGATTTGGTGCAGATTTACATAACGATTTTAGGACTTCACGCGGATTTAGTTTAAGGTGAAAATTTAATAAATAAAATGCTAGATCTCAGGATTCTCCGGACGTTTATTTGAAAATTAGTTTTATGGTCTATCTAGATGGGCTTCATTTTCGTTAGAGTTTTGACTCAAATCCCGAACATGACTCATATTCCGAACACTGGCGTTTTAGCGCCCTAACACTATAATTTTCATCGGTTTTCCAAACTGAGCATAAGGATTACAAACGAACTCAAGCTCCTATGGATAAAAACACACGAAAAAAGCCAAAATGGCCTTTTTGAAAGGAGTGTTTGGAATATGAGTCACATTCGGAATTTGAGTCAAAACGGTAAGTGTTTGCGCAGAAATTTGTTCAAATATTAAAAGGAGATCTTCAAAAGATATTCCTGTAAAAATGCGGTAATTTCATGAGTATTTTTGCAATGTTTTCGGATAACTCCGATGATTTACAGGAATATACACAGAAAAATTACGAAACCTCCTAAGAAATTTAACAAGGATTCTATGAATTTAATAAATAAATGTCTACAGCCTAAAGAGGATTTCTGCAGCATTTAGAATCCGTTAAATTATTAAAAAAATGGGGAATTTCTGCTTAAATGACCGCAGCGCTGACCGCAGCAATTAATGTAATGTTGCCTTGAATTTACGAAAGAATTCTTGGAATGTTGTTCACCGGCAGAGCGATTCCAAGCAACAGCATCAAAATTTAAGAAAATTTTTAATTCATGATTTTCTATTGAGTTGAAACTTTGCACAGTTTTTCAATTTCATCTAAATCGTCATTTTTCGATATCAAATCTTCATATTGAGTCACGACTAACTTTTCAAAAGGGTGTATGTGAAAATGGTTCAAAATATTTAAAAGCTGCACAGCAAAAACGGAATGTTCGATTGTTATGATTTTTTCAGCAAAGTTAGACAACTAATTGGTGATTCTTAAGAAAATGTGCACAGTAAAAAAAAAATTTTTTTGCCTTAAAAATATCATTTTTGTCACAAAAACTCAAATATCTCAAAATTCTATCTTTTTTCGAACGTAATTTTTTTAGGGAAAACGGTCCATTATATTAGCTATCTACCATAAAAATTTGGTGATGGTAAACTAATAAACAAAAAAGTTATGACATTTCAAACATTTCAATTTCCGTGTATTTTTTTTTTCAAGAATCGCAGTTTGATGCTGATTTTATTGTTAAGGGCCTTGCGTGAGTTAAACAAGTTGTTTGTATGATATTCCATATTTATGTATTCATCGATATTATGTATATTATATGTATAAATATTATATGTATAAATAAATAAAAATGAATTAATATTATCCTCCTCGTTTGTCGGGTGAAGATCACTGCGTCCAGATTTTAGGACTATTGTGATATACCCTTTTACTGTGAAATACGCAAGTTATCTCAGTAACATGTTTGTCACTGAGATACCTTGGTATCGACTGAACTCAAGACCATCTATTATTGATGAATAGAGATCCTGAGTTACAGTATGTGACTCCCCATTCTGGCGAGACTAGCTTTATGAAGCCAACCACGTCCTTGGGGATAAGATCCATATGTCAGCAGGCCCTAAAAGGGCTTGCTGAGAACTTTGAACCTACGTTGGGTGAGTGCACTGCAATAGCAGAGGATGTGTTCTGATGTTTCTCTCTCCTCGTCACAGAAGCGGCAATTTGAGGTTTGGATTGCTCCGATCTTTTGTAGATGGTATCTGCAGGGGCAGTGTCCAGTTATTAGACCGGTGTAGATGTTGAGATCCCTTTTGTTGAGACCTAATAGTTGTTGGGTTTTCTTGGGGTTAATCGTTACGAGCCTTTTGGATTGGCTCGTATGGGGAAGTGCATTCCAGTTTGATGTGATTTGACTGACCATATATTTGTTCAGTTCCATTTTTACAGAGCAGTCTGAGATCCCGCAGAAGGGCTCAGGGCCAATGAACCTTTCATTAGATCCATTCCTGGCTAGCTCATCAGCAATCTCGTTTCCCTCTAGACCCGTATGTCCTGGGATCCAATATAGGTAGACACGATTGCGTATGGATAAGTTTTTCAAAGCCAGAATGCATTCCCACACTAGCTTTGAGTTACAAGTGTAGTTATTAAGCGACTTAAGTGCCGCTTGGCTGTCAGAGAAAATACATATTTTTGCAAATCTATACTTTCTCCTCAGGCATAATAACACGCATTCTAATATTGCATATATTTCCGCCTGAAATACTGTGGGCCACTGTCCTAAGTGGACAGAAATTTTTGTTGTAGGGCCATAGATTCCGGATCCTGTCAGATTATTCATTTTCGAACCATCTGTGAAGAAATTTATAGAGTCTGTTGGAACGCTGGGTCCACCTCCTTCCCACTCCTGGCGGGAAGGAATGAACACATCGTAAGGTAAGTTATAATTGACTACCGTTTCCATCCAGTCACTACAAATTCCTATTGCGGGATTTATGGCAAATTCATGTAATATGCTGAGGTGACCCGTAAGGTCTCCCGACAGCAGTGTTTTTGTTCTCTTTAACCTTAGAGCACTTTTTCCGCTTCCAGCTTTATGAATTGATCTAACCGGGGCAGGTGAAGCATTGCGTCTAGGGCCAAAGTGGGTGTACTACGAACTGCACCAGTGATGGCTATGCAAGCGGTGCGTTGGATTTTGTTGAGCTTAGCCCTTGCAGCAGCCTCATTAGTTTTAGGCCACCAGACAAGGGAAGCGTAAGTTGTCCTGGGACGGACAATGGTTTTATATATCCACATGATCATACTTGGTTTTAGGCCCCATCTTTTACCAAGGGTTTTTGAACAAACCCAAAGTGTATTGAGACCTTTCTGCACAACTGATTGGAGATGAGAGTTCCAATTAAGCTTTGCGTCGAGTATGACACCTAGATATTTTACTTCACTTGAATAAACTAATTGTGTTTGATTCAAGAAAAGGGGTTTCAGTTGTACCTTTCTCCGTTTGGTGAAAGGGATAATGGAAGTTTTTGTAGGATTTATGCCTAGTTGATACTTTTGACACCAGGAAAAAGTGTGATTTAGGGCAGATTGCATTCTTTCCACGATAACACTTTCGAATTTGCCTCGTACAATAATGACAACGTCATCAGCATATCCAACCACTTCGAAGCCTCTTCTCTCTAAGCTGTCTAGAAGCTCATCCACCACCAGTGACCACAACAAAGGAGAAAGCACTCCGCCTTGCGGACACCCCCTTGTTGCTTTAACAGTGATGTATGAACCGCTAAGCTCAGAGGAGATTTTCCGATTAGCTAGCATAGCATGTACCCAGGTAACAATGCATGGGTCGAATTTTCTCCTCAACATTGCTGACCCTATAGACGAATAAGAAGCGTTATCGAATGCGCCCTCAATATCAAGAAATGCTACAAGAGCAATTTCTTTTGCATTAAGTGTTTTTCGATTTTTGAACTACCGTATGTAGTGCCGAGATCGTAGATTTTCCACTTTGATGAGCGAATTGTTTTTTTGACAAAGGCATTGCTTTCATAATTTTGTGATTTATGTACTCGCATAGTACCTTTTCCATAATTTTGAGCATTACAGAGGATAAACTTATCGGCCTGAATGCTTTGGGGTTGGTTTTATCTCTCTTGCCTGCCTTCGGAATGAAGACAGCCCGGATTTGACGCCAATCGTTAGGTATGTGCCCCAAAATCAGACTCGCCTTAAAAATCTCAACCAAGGGTGGAACCAGTGTTTTCTCCTCTTTTTGGATCAACGCTGGAAATATTCCATCCATGCCAGGAGACTTAAATGGCTCGAAAGATCTCACAGCCCTCTCAACCCTGGCCCGAGTGAAAGCTTCCTTTGCAACCTTTATTGCGTCTTTTTAGACCCAGAAACCCATGATTGGATCTCTTGTGGATCTGAGACAGCAATTCCAGTGCCTTGGTCGCCGATGCTCGACTCAGGGATTGAATCAGGGAAGTGGATCTTTAACAATTCGCTCAGTGTATCGCTAAGCTCTACAGTGAGCGAACCATCCGTCTTTCGGAGGCTACCCACACCATTGGAGTGGTCTTTTGAAAGAGTTTTTGAAGTCTGGCCACTACGGGTGTATTCTCTATGCTTTCACACATTAGAATCCACGATTTCCGTTTGGCTGACTTTATTTCTTTGTTGTAGTTCGTCAGGGCCTTTCTGTATAGGCTCCAATCGCCGGTTCGCTTAGCACGATTGAACTCCCTACGCGCAGTTTTCCTAAGCTTCTCAAGAGTTTTATTCCACCATGGAACGTCTCTACTCGAACTAGTTGATTTAGTTGGACAGCTCTCTTGGTAGGCGTTAAGGATTTTGTTTTTAATGGATTTGGACGCATCTTCCAATTGTGTTATGGACTTGATGTGACTTTCTATGATGTACTCTTCGGATCGTAGGATAGCTGAGTAGGATTCCCAATCAGTTTTCTTAGGATCTTTAAACGTTTTTTCCATCGTTAGACCCCTTCCCATTCGAAGATGATGTGTTTATGGTCTGACATTGATATTTCTTCAGAAACATGCCAGTTTTTATTTTATCAGAGATAGACCGACTACATAGAGTCAAGTCCAAAACTTCCTGACGAATGGAGTTTTCAAACGTGGGCTTGTCACCAACATTACAAATGTCAATGTTCTTGGAAGAGAGAAACTGTAACAGGTACTCACCTCTGGTGTTTATATTGGTACTTCCCCATACGGTGTGATGTGCATTTGCGTCGCACCCTATGACGAAGGGGATGTTGTGTCGGTGGCTGTAGGCTACGAGCGCAGCTATTTCTGGAGGAGGGATTTCGTCCACGTCACCTGGGAAGTATGCCGAGACCACCAAGATCTCTCTACTCCCTCTGGCGGAAGGTACCTCCATCCTGACCGCTACGATGTCCCTTTTTATGAATTCTGAAATTGGAAAGTATTTACAGTTGTTATGTAATAAAATAGCCGCTCTAGGAGAAAGCTGGCTGTCATCATATACCAACTTACATGAGTGTTGTGGAATACCTTGTATTCTGGATTTAATGACCCATGGCTCTTGAATGAGGGCCACGGTTAAATTCTCTTTGGTGAACCTCCGACAGAGCACACCCGTGGCGCTCTCAGCATGGTGGAGGTTCACTTGCAGAACTTTAGTCGCCATTTCCGGGGTTCCCGCTTTCTTCCGGACGACGACTGTCCGGCTTTGGATGTTGCGGATCATCAGGATGTCGTTTGGTATTACAGTTTGGGTTTTCTCTCTTCCCTGTAGCAACCTGGCCCGCCAGTTTCGCCTCTGTGGTCAAACTGTCGCTTTTTGCACCCCTTTGCCCTGTTTAGATACCTTTGGTTTGGTACCACTAGAGCAGGGGTCGCATGTAAGCTTCGAGCTTTTCCTTTAGAGGCGGACAGACTAGCCTTTATGGTGCTTTTGGGCGTGAGATTTACTAACCTCGCCCGAACCGGAGGCTTCCTCAGATTTCTCTTGGGTCGGCCTTCCAGTTAGCCGAACCTCGCTTGAACAGGAGGCCTCCTCAGATTGCTCTTGGGTCGGCCTTCCAGTCGGATTGGCGGTAGCGGCAGTCGGTTGATCTGTAATCTTCCTTAGTTGGATTTCACCAAATCGGTAGTTGAGGGTGTATTTGGACTTCTTCAACTTTTCCATCGACGCACCCTCTACTGTGAAGATCCATTCAACATGAATATCTTTCAGAATGGATCGTTTCACAATACGCCAATTAGTTGTTGTGATGTCATTTTGGCTTTCTATGAGAGCCTTTATTCGGTCGTCATCATAGCTGGAGCTTTGTGGGAAGAATGCTCGGATCATCTCTGGACGTGGAATCGCCACTTCGTCCATTGCCATCAGCTCTGCACCTTCCCAGGGTTTCATGGATGGGGATATTCTCTTTAACCACTCAGCAGTCTCTTGATCCTTACAGATTAGAACCATGTAACCGGACTTGTAGATGAGGTTGTTGAATTTGGGTTTTATTGGCTCGTTTCGCTGTTGAACTACTCTGAGCAGGAGTGCTTCTTGTAGAAGGTCTAGCTGGGCTGTAGTGAGTTGGACGGTGGGAAAGTCTTTGGGTATTATCCCGACCTTCACGCTTTTGGCCATATCACTGTAGCTGATACCAGCTGTTTTCCTCATGGGTGGGTTTTGTTGTCCAGACACGTTTTTCTGAGGCGCGCGGTTTGAGGACTGTTGGGCGCGCTCTCTCGGATCCAGATGGTGCTTCACCCTTTTTGTTTGGGGTCCTCTGTGGCGGATTTGTCTAGGTCGTTTCTCGAGCGTTTTGAGGAAGTGGGCTCGCTCTCCTTATTCAGGATTATGGACAAGGCCTCATTCCGGTCTTTTCCTTCTCCCGGAGAGTTCTAAGCTGCTTCCTCTGCGAGCGTGTGAGTGTGGGGATTTTCTTTCTCAGAGCACCCTTGGCTTCCGTAGAACCCTTGTTATCTTCGGATCCTTTGCTACTTGCTAAAGATTTTGGGGTTGATGATGATCCTTATACCATCATCTTCGTTATCTTCCATGTCCAACAGGTTGGAGTCGGTCGATGAGGGGGTTGTAGATCTGGATCAGCTTTGTCGAAACATGTGCTGCTCCGGGAGATAGGCGTTGAGGGCAGGATATTTCCATCTTCTCCTGCGAACTACTGAGTAGCTGGTCTTCGGTAAGGCCAAGCTGACTCAGAGTATTCTCCACTTCGCTCTCACACGACTGAGAGAGGCAGTCGTCACCTTGAGGGTTGTTTGTAGAATTTGTACTCATTTTTGGTCCCACGAGTAGCTAGGGAAATAAATGTCCGCTGCACCAGTGCCCCGCCGTAGTGCAGTAAGGGCTGCTTACTGGGGTGTTCTCCCTGGTGCACCCCAGGCTCCGTTCGCGGTTGAGCATGTTTAGAACCCCCTCAACCATTCAGCCCTCGGCACGGGTCGCATGACACCTTGGCATTGGGGTTTATCCATTTTTGCTTTACACGATGGCCATGAATAACAGCCATCGCAACCTTCCTCCTTTACCAGGGCTTAGGACCTGTAGCTCAAGTTCTCAATAGTTTCACAATCTTTCGGACATGCAACTACAGCGAACCATCATTGCTAGCGGAGTTTCATCCTAAGTATTAAATTAAATGTGGCAGTTACACAATGTTGTTATAGAAACTCTAAGAGTTTTGGGTTTGAATTTTGGTATGGGTTAAGATATCATGAAAACAGTTTATTAATACTTATTTTTTATTTATTTTTATTCAAATTTTTAAAATATCGAACACTTTTGAATTATTATCAGCACAATTTGAGTATAGTTTTGCTTTAATTTTATTTTCCGACAATGGAATGAAACAGTGAAATTTTTGGGTTCCTTGGATCGTTTTCGCGTTATTAAATTGCTCGGTGAGCTCTGAAGCCTTTATTTCGTACTCTTCAGTAGTAGTAAAACAAAATGATAATTTGGTTAAATCTTTTTCTTTTCTACGATTTGCCCAATCAAAAAGTTCTTTCGCAGTTTTAATTGGATGCTCACGTTCTTTGGCTAAACTTGCTCTTGTGGCCATGCGCTTTATTGTTCCTCCAATAGCATCACAAGGACCTTTGCCATGTGATGTAGCAAAAATGCCATTCTGCATCAATTCTGTACATTGATTTAAATTGACATAGGCTCGAAAAATTCTTACGATTTTTGTACTGCGACGCTGCTCCATCAGACATGAAATATATCTTTTGACTTCTTTATGCTTATCAACGCGTAAAAGTTAATCATTTTTCAATGAACAAGTTTACGGATACTGAATCGTGTCTTAAATCTTCGGAAATTATAATAAAACTTAAGTGTTCAATTTGCGTACTTCCATTAAAATAAATAACGAATGGATGAATTGTAGCTTGTTGTACGTTCCAGTGATGGGACTGCACTTCATCTTGCAATACAAAGCTGTAATTTTCAGAAAAATCACAAATGACTAAAATTCACCATTTTGTAATGTATTTTTCGTATTTTTAAAAAGCTGGATTGTTCTGTTTTAATGAAATCGTGAGGATTAAACTTTCTAATTTCAAGCAAAAATATGACACAAACTCATCTACAGGTTTTACAATAGTTTCTATGTCACACCTATCCGTGGTCACCCATTGCTCAAATGATAACTGATCAATATATTTTTCTTCAAACTCAGCGAATAAAGTATTTTCCAATGATGAAGAATCTGGACAATCCGAACAAGATCGTAGATAGCAATTTGATGTTGTATTTTCACACAAAAGACTACCAGTTAACATTTTAATATCCTTTGTTAAATTGATTCTTTTCAAACTATGTAAAATAAGATTAATATTCTCATGGGTTGTGCACACACACACATTATGTGTTCCTGAATTGGAAAGAAGCTTACATTGCCTTGGCCGAAGGCTTGCAAATGAGGAAAAACCTATTTTAATATTATCGTGAATTTCCTTGAAGCGTGTGTACTAGACCTCTTCATGTTTTCAAAAAGTATCAAAAATTCAACCGGTCAGCCCAGAATCACAAATCTTATGCTAAAATAAGTCTCCTGTCAAATTTTCAGCTAATTCGGATAAAATTTCGAGGTGGCTCAAGTCGATTTAGTGTTTTTGGGCTATTTTCAATTTTGGAAAAAATCTAACAAGAGATATAAACGTCAGAAACTATCGCAACAACCTCTATACGGAAGCTTTGGGTGTACTCTATAAGTCTTGTGAACATTGCGATTCGTTCCGTTCACGTTTTGTCCATGTTAAAGTGATTATCAAGCTTTTAAGTGCATAAAAATACTGTTTCCCCCAAAAGTCGTTATTCTACAAAATTCTTGAATTTATGACAAATGATTGCTAATTTATTATATTAATATTCCTCTTTTTTCCCTGGAAATTTTAGTAATATAATTGTCAATGTGCGATTTATCGTTAAATTCTTAAAAATCAGAAGCTAAACATTTGTCATAAATTTGCACGCTGAGATTTCTTTAAACAAGTTGTTCAAACAAAGATGCTTCGATTTCACTTGTTACTACGATGCACTCAATGTTAAAAGCATGCAGACATATGGTGAAATTAACAAAATTTGGAAGTCGTTTGTTGTAAGCATCAAATATCATATGATTTGATTTATGTTTTGTTCGAATAACTTGTTTGAAGAAATCCTAACGTGCAAATTTATGACAAATGTTCAGCTTCTGATTTTTAAGAATTAAACGATAAATCGCATAGTGACAATTTTATTACTTAAATTTCCAGGGAAAAAAGGGGAATAATAATATAATGAATTGGCAATCATTTGTCGTAAATTCAAGAATTTTGAAGAACAACGACTTTTAAAGGAAACAGTGTTTTATGCACTTAAAAGCTTGAAAATCACTTTAACGTGGATAAAACGTGAACGGAACGAATCGCAATGATTACAAGACTTTTAGAGCACACCCAAAGCTTCCGTATAGAGGTTGTTGCGATAGTTTTCGACGTTTATATCTCTTGTTAGATTTTTTCCAAAATTGAAAATAGCCCAAAAACACTAAATCGACTTGAGCCACATCGAAATTTTATCCGAATTAGCTGAAAATTTGACAGGAGACTTATTTTAGCATAAGAATTGTGATTCTGGGCTGACCGGAAGAATTTTTGATACTTTTTGAAAACATGAAGAGGTCTAGTGTGTACGCTTCTTTCAAAGTCGTCATCATTAATCGTTTTTGGATTGCTTGACGCTTTCCATCTTTTTTTACTGATACATAATCTTTTTGACCAGGCATAGCTCGACTTACTTCATCATCTTCAAAATATTGAACTACTATTTCTTTTGTCTCATCTGTTAATGCAGTACTAGACCTAGTATTTTTGGTTGAAAGACAATTATTCTTCAATTGTTTTGCCTCTTTTACTGTATTTCTATTGGTTTTGAACTCATCAATGGCATCCTGAATAGACCACGAACTTGGCAGCATCGACAAAATCAATAATTTTTCTTTCCTTGTCGTGGCTGCATTCGAGAACCTTTCCTTCATATTTATAATTACCTCATCGTAGTCTGTATTTTCCACATCATCAGGTCCTAATTTGAAGAGGTTTCTTCGTACAGCTTCGTTTATTTCACGGTATTTTTTCTCCGGGAAATTTATTTATTTCGTCAAACATAATGTAGACTACATTAAAAAACTTATAACTATGTTCTATTGTAACTAATGTTCCTAAAATATTTTCTTAGGCTCATACGAGGCATGGCTAAATCAATTGCTTCACAATACTGATTGTAAACAGACATCATTTGATTCATTGGACTAAATTTTGCATAATTTGTTCGATGATGACAGGTGGCAAACAAGTTTCGATTTCTCAATTGCCGAGTAGGAGTGTAAAAATTTAAACAAGACAATAGTTTGGTGGAATCAATGCGGTGCGAAACAATATCATTCACAAATGAGATCATGGCAAATTCACGACGCTTTTTTAATGATTGGATATCTATAAGCATACATCGCGCCTCGTACGACGGAAGTGGGAATGTTGTCCACCCTAATTTGCGTAAGGCATATAAAAGGAATTGCTTTTGAATTGATTCTATTCGATCATCATGTGATTTCATATACGGAGACCATACAATGCTACAATATTCTATAATTGATCTGACATACGCAACGTACAAAGTTTTAATTGTATAAGGATCTTGAAAGTTATAACTAAATCTTTTAATAAAACTGAGCATATTTGTTGCTCTATGGATAATAGTGTTGTAGTGGTCAGTAAAGGTTAGCTTAGCATCTAAGATTACACCCAAATCTCTAACCCTTTCACATTTTTGTACTGGTTGATTTCCTAGAGTTACAGTTATCGATGGTGTGCTCCGTTTTCTACTGAAAGTGATCAAATTACATTTCTTGACATTAAGTTGTAGTAAGCTTTTGTTACACCAGTTATCAAATATGCGTATTTCGTTCAAGTAGATGTCATTGTCAACAGTATTTTTGATTTCCATAAATAGTTTCATATCGTCCGCATAAATAAGGATTTTAAGATGCTTAAGAATGAGTGATATATCGTTTACAAACAATATGAATAGAAGAGGTCCTATATGCGAGCCTTGGGGAACTCCAGATGTTACATTGACTGGAAGCGACTGTTTCCCTTCAAATCGTACTATTTGTTGGCGGTCAGTTAAATACGATTTAATCCATTTAAGGAGTCTCATCTCAATTCCCAATTTCTCAAGCTTGAAAATCATCATAGGAATATCGAGTCTATCAAATGCTTTGCTAAAGTCTGTGTAAAGCGCCTCAACATGACTACCTTTGTCCATAGCATTCAATGAGTAATTTACAAATTCTAAAAGATTGGTTGTAGTCGAACGTCCTTTAAAGAACCCGTGTTGTGCATCTGTTATTATATGTTTTATTTGGTTGAACATCCTTCTATTGATGATTGATTCAAAAAGTTTAGGAATACATGAAATAATGGCCACTCCACGATAATTTCTAATATCAGATTTTTTCCCTGATTTAAAAATTGGTATTAGAAAAGACTTCTTCCATTCTTTTGAAAGCTACTGGTTTCTAAAGATAACTTGAATAACCAAAATAAAGGTGTCGTAAATTCGCTTGCCAACTTTTTCAAAAACATAGGTGGAATTCCATCTGGTCCGGATCCTTTTGAGACATCCAAATTCTGTAGAGCTGCCAAAATCTCCGTTGCATTAATTTGGTTTACACCAACACTGCTTAAATAGTCAGGAAAATGTGAAAAATATTCATAATCACGATCACTTTCGGAAAATTCGGTATATGTCTCTTGAAAAAAAGTTGCAAAAGAGTACAAATTTCATCAGCATTATCTCCTAATTTTTCATCTAAAGTCATTTTCGATGGAAAATTGCTGGATTTTAGCTTGGTTTTGGCATACTTGAAAAGTTTTTGGACATGATTTGATTTCATTTTCGGTTTTAGCATTATACTCCTTAAGAGCCGAAGACATGGCTAAACTAAGTTGATCGCAAATATTCAAATAGTTTTCTAAATTTTCTTGACTTGTGTATTGTTTATAAAGTTTATGAGCCTTTTGCTTTCGGTTTTTCAAATTTTTGATTTGTTTGTTGAACCATATTGGGTTTTTTGAGTTATAATTGCGACGTTTCCTCACGAATGGTACTTCATTCCGAACAATGTCTAATAAAATTGCATAAAAGTCTGTAACAGCACATTCAATGTCAGTTTGATTTTGTAAAATTTGTTGCCAATTAGCTCTGTTCAATTTTTGTTTAATGTTGTCAAAATTTGCATTTTTATAATCGAGAATATTTTCGAAATCATAGCCATAAGGATCATGGTTCCGATGCACAAATACAGAGTATTCTATTGCTGTGTGAAATGCTTCATTTTTCCATAACGGCGATAGAGACTCATTTACACAGAAATCATCGAGAGTGTTTGTGAATAAAAAGTCCAAATAGCAATTTTGTCGATTTTTTACATGATTGATTTGATTCAAGCCTAAACATGCAGTTTTTCAAAAATAAATTGTAAAGTCTCATTTTCACCGACAACTGGCAGCAAAATACTTTCATTCTCAGAATCTGGAATGAAGTCTGCACTACGTTGGAGGAAATCGCCGTACAAGTGAACTTTGAATTCAGGAGGGAACTGGGAAATAATCTCAAAGGAATTATGGACGAAATTTTCAAATGCGGGTTAACAAGAATAATCTGGAGGAAAGTACACGGTAGCAAAAATGTGAGTTTCACCATCAATATGCGTTCTACCCACACATGCTCAAATTCATTAAATTTGGTAGAATCAATGAGCTCCGAATTATGTTTTGAGGAAATTGCGATGAGAACACCTCCGCCAGACATTCTTTGCGCTAAGACGAGATCTCGGTCATCTCTAAAACATTATAATCACTACCAAAAACTTCCTCGCTTTTAACGCTTTCTGACCAACTTGTTTCAGTTCCTAAAATAACCGAGAAAGAGGAACTCAAAATTTGTTTATGTATTTCGTTCATTTTGATAGCACTTTTCATACGATTGAAGTTCTGACAGTATACAAGTAGTTCTGTTGCCTGTGCGTTTGATGAAGTTTTTGGTAGTTCGTCAATACCATTACAATTTTCTACGACTTCCTCCAATGAGTGCGTTAAGTTGATCGGAAGTACTATTTGTTGGTCACATTCTGCATCTCCCGACTGCGTCAATTCCTTTAAAAACCCGTCTGTTGGCAGGAGCATGAAGAACCATTGCTTTCCTCTAAGGAGTTCGTCAATTCTGGCAAAAACACTGACAGACACAGGGCCTCGGCGATGGAGATATTGCGTTGGTTGTTCTTGAATGGTTAGCAGCAAAGTATGGATTTAACACCTCTCCTCTCCGAAAAGCGATGGTTGGGCGGTACGGGTGTTGGCTTGATGGTGGTGGCGGTCGCGAAAAGTGTTCCTTAGCCGCCGCGAGCAGCTCTCTATCGCGCGGAAGTATAGGTGTATGGCTGTTTTTGTTTGTCACTGCGCCACGGTGGGTAGTATGGTGGTGTTGATCAGTCTTATTGTTACAATAATTCCGTTTATGTTTCTGCTTATCACGCGATCTGTCTGTTTTTTCTGCTTCTGTCGACGAATGCATGCATCAAACTCCGACCAGTCCTGTTTCCATATCCACCTCCCTTTCCAGCGCCATAGTGGGTCATAATCGCGCGGTTCCATGTACTTTGCGTGGAAATTTAATTCGTCACGTGTCGTTTCTGGAATGGGGCGACGCAGGGGCAAAGCGGGTTGTTTATGTGCTTGGAGGGACTGTAGGCCATTAGTGTTTTAGGTTCGGCAGCCAATTCCGTTTCGAGCGATTGCAGTGGGCTCTCGTTGTGGCATCCCATGATGTTGGTTGAAAGCGTTTTCAATTCATCTAGAATGTCAGTCCCCAGCCACGGGTTGGAGCACATGGTTACTGTAGAAGATAAATCCAGGGTGAGGCTACTAATTCGCCTCATTTCTTCGTTTAAAATTTTCATTTCTTTGGAAATGTCAGTTCTCATCGACTCCACTGAATTTGTTATAGTCACTTGTGCCATGGACATATCCAACGATTGATTAATTACAGAATTTCCAATAGAATCGTTGATCTTCTTGGATGTCAGCAATTTTTATTTCGCCCAGGTGAGCTTCGAGTCGATCAATGGCTTCATGAATTATGCCATCGCTTGTATTATTTACCGCTGCGCGATGAATCACTTCAGTGTTTTTATTAATTTGGTCTGCCAATTGCTCCTGTTGTTGCACTAGTGCATTGAATTCAAAGCTACCAGTAACAAGATTTTGGCATGGGGCACAACACGGCAACACATATGAAGATGTATCCGTCACCCTTTTATCTTTCCTCCGTAACGAACTACGCTGGACAGCTACTCCCACGCAGGCGGCATGGAAATTACGAGGACATCCAACACAAGTCCACATTACTGAATCCTCGGACGAATCTAGCGAGCAAATTTCGCAACTCATTATCACTATACGACACCGGCGCGCGACAATCAAAACGTATGCAAAAAGTAATAAAAACAAAAAAAAAAAACAAAAAACGACTGCGGTCGCTAGCAATTAAAAATACGTCCGACCCGATTGACGATCAAATGTGTAAACGTAGTCCATCTTACTCCATTTAATCGGAGTCACTTTTATCCCAGCTATGCCCTCGTTAAAGCGTTCGATGTTGACCTTTTGGATACACTCATCTTCCGATTGATTTGTTGAAACAGATTTCGCTGATGGTACGGTGGCAAGGCTCTCAGCACTTAATACTTCTGGTAATTCCTCAGTTGTTGTCGATACATCTGGCAATTCCTCAGTTGCTGTCGTTTTCGAACTTCCTGCGCTCTGCTCAACCGATGATATACAGATTGCTCTTTTGTCAACGTTTAGACGGCAGGACGTGCAAATGCGTAAATTTGTATTCAATGTGGACATTGGAGCATAACCAGTCGCTTTCAGTTTATCTATGGTGCTTTCGGTGAGATTTCGTAACTCTTTTGAACACTTTTTTCCATCAAACGGCCTACAACAGTTGAGAAAGCGGCTACTCATGTTGTTCGTAATATTTCAATAAACAAAATCACTTTTAAGTTTTACTGACTAGTTTGGTGTCATTTGTTTGACTGAAGAAAAAATTACTATAAGATCTTTAACAACCTTAGTAGTAGTAATTTTTTGCTTTTTCGTGAGCATTGTCATGGTATGTACCTATCATGCATTTGTTGTTGTTGAAGATACCCGTTTCCTCCCGATCATAAAGTCTATTCTCTAAGAGGTATATTTTTGCAGGTAAACTATAGACGTACACGTGTATATAAATCTTTGATTTTGCAGCTTTTGTCTTAAAAATAACATTTCTGATATGTTTCTATCAACGTTCTTATCAACAGGTTTCAACACTATTAAAAGAATTTTTCGCCAGTCACGTGCAATGAAAATTATGACACTATCAATACTTTTGATCACAACACTGGATCGTGTCTAAGTTTCTTATAGATGCTATGAATAATTAAATCAAAATATCATGAAAACAACTTGTTTAAATCACGTCCCTTAACAATAAAATCTGCATCAAACTGCAATTCTCGAAATAACTTACACAGACAAAAATTTTTTACTAAATGTGAAAATTGTGAAATGTTTGAAATGTCATAACTTTTTGTTTATTAGTTTACCATCACCAAATTTTTATGGTAGATAGCTAATATAATGGACCGTTTTCCCTAAAAATTACGTTCGAAAAAAGATAGGGTTTTGAGATATTTGAGTTTTGTGACAAAATGATATTTTTAAAGGCAAAAAATTTTTTTACTGTGCACATTTTCTTAAGAATCACCATTTAGTTGTCTAACTTTGCTGAAAAAATCATAACAATCGAACATTCCGTTTTTGCTGTGCAGCTTTTAAATATTTTTGAACCATTTTCACATACACCCTTTTGAAAAGTTAGTCGTGACTCAATATGAAGATTTGATATCGAAAATGACGATTTAGATGAAATTGAAAAACTGTGCAGAGTTTCAAATATTTTCGAAATGGTCGCTAAGGATCGACTGACATGCCCCGTGGAATGCCTCGGCATTCACCAGAGGAAGTCTTCTGAAATTTCCAAACCGATTTCCACAGGAATTCATGAAGGAAACTCCGAATGTATTTCCGGAAGATTTTTTCCTAGATTCCCAGAGAAAATTCCGCAAGAATTCACGTTGCGATTTTCTCAAACGTTTTGTTAGCGGTAATCACAGGAACATCTGAAAATTGCGTCTCGAATTTGACGAAAGGTTTTTCGGAAGTTTTTACGTAGCAAGTCACCCGCAGTCAATTTCTGCATGAATTTCCAAACCGTTTTTCATAGGAATTAATGAAGGGATGTCCGCAAGTAGTCTCTAAAGATTTTCCGCAGGTTGTTTTTGAATAATTTACTTGAATTTTCATCACATTCATTATAACAAAATTCCAGAATGAATTTCCGCATAAGTTCCCTGGAGAACTTTTGCAAGAATACCAGGATGAATTTCGACAGATACGCAATTTTATAATTACAACAAAGTTGCATAATTTTTTACCTTAGAAGATTTTTTGTTATTTGTTATTTTTTGTTATTTTCCAAGTTCATCTATTCATCAATTAAGATCTGCATCTTTGTTCCGAATTCCACTGACAATAACGGAACAAAAAATGTCAAAATCATCATCTCATTTAAAAAGCGGTGCGTATTGAAATAGTCTTGGCTGTTTAGTTCTTGTTTTCTTAGCTTCAGTATTTCTAGTGGTGAAAACTTAGATGGTCATCGGTGGGGGTTGTTAAATTAACTGAGATTTTTTCAGTCCTATTTTAAATTTGGTACAAACATGTGCAATATTTAAGCTTTTAATCATATTTAAAATTAGGAATATTAAAAAACGATCTCGAAGAGAAGGCGTTTAGTAGAAAAAATTTTATTTCACGTGTATTTGCTTAAAATTTAGTTCTGGGTCGCGCAAATTTGGCGCGGAATGGATTTCATGTCGTAACAACCAGGCAGATGTCAAATCTCATCTATTCACGTTTTTTTTATCGAAATTAATTTAAATTATGCTTAAAGTAGCCTCACACCTTGGGAATCTTGTCTATTGGTTTTGTTCACACGAACAAAAAAAAATTAATTTCCTACTTCGGAAGATTCAAAAATAATAATCGAAAATGAACATTAATTGCCTAAAATAATGTATTTGTTTGAATAATATTTTGGAGCTCTTTGGAAGAATCAATAAAAATACGGGACAAATTGAGGATTTTTTAGATTACGACGGGACAGCACAATTAGGTCTAAAAAACGGGACTGTCCCGTTAAATACGGTACGTATGGTCAGCCTAATAACAATACAAATTTCTCGTAGAGTTAAAAATTCGGATTCTGATGCGTTATATCTGCCTGTTCTTCCAGATATTGCTTGCTTTCTTGATCCGTGCGCTTATGTTGATCTTGGTACCGCCGTCTGACGCCACTTGGCTTCCAAAATATTGGAAGTTTTCAACATTCTCCACTGATTGCCCAGCTACTGTAAAACTGGAAGAGGTTGCCGTGTTTACGTCTTCAGGTATCAGGTATTAGAACGTCGGCTCAGGAGGCACGTTCCCCTCATTTTGGGAGATTTGTGCCATCGCCTTCACTGGGCTTTCTCATCATTTACCTGACGGAAAAGGAAGTGAAAAGGGGAAAGGAAGAGGAAGTGAAGTTGGAAAAGGGAATGGAACCATTTATAGGAAAGCCAATTATGTAGACTCACACGCATTCAGCTAGGGACTAAATAGAGGTGTCACAACAGAGGACGTAACAATGGACGAACGTCAAAGACGAAACATAGAGTGCACTATGAAAAACGCATAATGCGAATCCATATAGGTGACAATCACAAAGTGCATTGTAAAAATCGCATAATGCGAATCCATATAGGTGGCAATTTGTTGAAAACTAAGTAAAACACATATTCATAACCCCACTCTTATTCAACTTCACGTTGAGATTGAACAAGAGTAACCGAAGCAGAACGTCAAGGACGAGACAAAAGAGTACTCTGTGAAAAACGCATAATGCGAATCCATATAGGTAACATACACAAAGCACATTGTGAAAAACGCATAATGCGAATCCATATAGGTGCTGCCTGTTCTTCCAGATATTACTTAAACTCGCAAAGGCAGCCCTTGCTTTCTTGATCCGTGCGCCTATGTTGATCTTGGTACCGCCGTCTGACGCCACTTGGCTTCCAAAATATTGGAAGTTTTCAACATTCTCCACTGATTGCCCAGCTACTGTAAAACTGGAAGAGGTTGCCGTGTTTACGTCCTACGATTTGGTTTTGTTGACGTTGAAGACTAAACTGTGGAAGAGGAGGCGGCAAAGTCGTTGAGCTTACTCTACATATCAGAGCGCCGTTGAGCAAGAAGTTTAAGAAGGTTAAAGGCTGCCATAGGTTTGGCACCCATTAGAATCTCGTCGATTTCAATAAGGAACAGCAACGGTGATAGAATCCTTGTCTCACACCAGCTACGACCCGGATAGGGCCAAACAAGACCCCATTGTGCAGTACTCTGCACAAGAAGGCCTCGTACTGTGCCTCGATGAGGCCGATGATTTACTCAGGAACCCCCTTGAGTCTCAAGGTCCCCACATATTCTCGTGATTGAGACGGTCAAAAGCTTTTTCGTAGTCAATGAATACCAAATATAGGGACTCTTGGAATTCGTTGACCTGCTCTAGAATGATACGTAGCGTGACAATAAGGTCCACACAGGATCTTCCGGCACGGAACCAGGTCTGCTGCCGCCTGAAAGTCGCATCGATCTGTTTGAATCTCTTAATTGAAGAGTGCATTGCTTCCATCTACAGATAGTGATTAGTCCCAAATCAATATCTGTGGTAACGGATGATACAATAGTCCAGGTTTGTACCACCTACGAATTTGTGCATACTGCTCAATGCTGATGATAATGCTAATGGACGGCTGTTTGAATCTCTAGGAGTGATGGCGCTCCGGTGTTGACGCGCGTTACACGTCGAATCCTGGGCAGATCATGCTGAGGTGGTGGTGGCCTGGTTGGCACTTGAGAAAGTTGTTTGAAATGCTCGAGCCAGCGTTTCAGCTGGTCAGTTGGGTCGGACAATAACTGACCATTCGCGTCTTTCACAGACATCGTTGCATTCATCTCCGCCCCGCTTAAGCGTCGTGAGATATCGTAGAGGAGGCGAATGTCTCTGGTTGCTGTGGCTCTCTCTCCCCTTCGTCGGCAAGCGAGGATTTTTTCATTCATATATTTATTTAGTAAGCACTCCGTGTTCTTAAGCGCTACTGAACCGTGATCTACTGTAGTATTCTGCTGTAATAGAATCTATGGATACCCGTAGTTCGATATTGTTGTCGTTGCCGATATCATCGTGAGTCCTTGTGTCGATTTGTCCATATGGTGAATCCAATGATCGTTGCTGTTCGGTTGCCATTTATCGAAGTACGTTGGAGGAATGCCTTCGAGATCAGTTTTATCAGTTGTTGTCAGGCAGACGTGTCCGTGAGGGGGACCCCCTGCCGGAAGAATTTCTTTGAGGAACTTCCGGAGGAATTCCTTAAGGAACTTCCGGTGAAATTCCTTTGAGGAGCTTCCGGAGGAATTCCTTCGAGCAACTTCCGGAGGAAGTTCTCTGAGGAACTTCCGAAGAAATTTCTTCGAGAAACGTCTGGAGGAATTTCTCGCTTAACTTTTCAAAAGGACCTAAGTAACATTTTTTAAATGAATTAATTTGAGTACTGCAATCAAAAGATTTCATATTGGTCTGTAGATTGCAATATTCAAATTATTTCATGAAAAATATATTACTTAGTTTCTTTTGAAAAGTTGAGCTATCTAAGACGAATTAAGTACTGTCCATTTAATTCCACCAGTTAATTTTCGTTATCTTTGCAGATACGTATTTTGACCACAACTGTGTGGTCGTCTTCAGTGTCTCGTACTTGACTCGACGAATTAAATGGACAGTACTTAATTCGTCTTAGACGGTTGAATACATTCCACTAAAATAGCTTTATAAGTTGAGCTAGATTTCTTTGACGCGGAGCAACTCTCGGAGGAAATTCTGGAGCAACTCCCGGTGGAATTTCAGGCGGAATTCCCGGAGAAATTTCTAGATGAATTTCCAGGGGAGTTCTTGGAGGAACTTATGGAGGAACTTATGAAGAAATTTCAAGAAGAATTTCTGGATGATTTCCTGGTGGAATTTCTGGTGGAACTTTCGGAGTAATTCCTGGTGGAACTTCCGGAGGGATTTCTGGAGGAACTTCCGGAGGAATTCCTGGAGGAACTTCCGGAGGAATTCCCGGAGGAACTTCCGGAGGAATTCCTGAAGGAACTTCCGGAGGAATTCCTGAAGGAACCTTCGGGGGAATTCCTGAAGGAATTCCTGGAGGAACTTCTGGAGGAACTTCCGGAGAAATTCCTGGAGGAACTTCCGGAAGAATTCCTAGAGGAACTTCCGGAGGAATTCCTGGAGGAGCTTCCGGAGGAATTCCTGGAGGAGCTTCCGGAGGAATTCCTGGAGGAGCTTCCGGAGGAATTCCTGGAGGAACTTCCGGAGGAATTCCTGAAAGAACTTCCGGAGGAATTTCTGGAGGAACTTCCGGAGGAATTCCTGGAGGAACTTCTGGAGGAATTCCGGGAGGAACTTCCGGAGGAATTCCTGGAGGAACTTCTGGAGGAATTACTGGAGGAACTTCCGGAAGAATTCTTGGAGGAACTTCCGGAGGAATTCCTGGAAAAACTTCCGGATGAATTCGTGGAGGAACTTCCCGAGGAATTCCTGGGGGAACTTTCCTAGGAATTCCTGGAGGAACTTCCTGAGGGATTCCTGAAGGAACTTCCAGAGAATTCCTTTGAGGAACTCCCAAGAGAACTCCTTTAAGGAACTTCGGGAAAAATCCTTCTGAGGAACTTCCGGAGGAATTTCTCTGAGGAACTTTCCCGAAGAAATTTTTGTGACGATCTTCCGGAGAAATTTCTTTGAGGAACACTCGAAGGAACTCCCGGAGGAATTTCTAGAAGAAATGCCGGAGGAATTCTTATAATGGTTTCCGGCCATTGGTATTGAAAGGGTTTCCAGTCGTGTTATCAAACCGGAAAACGGCCATCATGAATTAAAAAATGGCAGCAAATAGATTTCTAGCTTCTAATCGTCGAGCCCATTCCGGCAATATCCATATTGTATGGGTTTTCGGTTGTTATAACAAACCGGAAGTCGGCCATCTTGAATTCCAAACTGGGGTCAAACTGATCGAGCCTATTCCGGCAATACCCATATTGCATGGTTTTCTGGTCGTTAATCAAACCGGAAGTCGACCATCTTGAATTCCAAAATGTCGCCAAACATCGATTTCCGGCTACTACTCATCGTCCGGCAATACCCATTAGGGTGCTAATGGAATGTATGGGAAAAAAATTGTCATCGAATTTCAAAAAACGACATTGCTCACAAGTTTCATTACCCCAAAATAGGACCCCATGCAAAATTTGTGCTTAATCGGACATGATTTAGGGGTGCCTAAAATTCATCAAAGTTTTGAAATTTTATCCCATGAAAATTTTCTGAAGAGGGGACCAAAGGAAAAGTCGAAAATCGAATTTTTGTTTTTTATGCCAAATGACTTAAAATACATGAAACGTCAAGATCTGATGTTAATTCAATTTTTTTTATGGAATCCTTTTTTTTCTTGCAACATTTTTGGGACTTGAAATTTTTTCAGACGATGAAAATTTTTTTCATCGAATTTTAACACCGGACGATATGCAAACGTTTTCGTAGCCAAAAATATGCAAAATTTGAGCTAAATCGAACATGATTTAGGGGTGCTCAAAATTAATAAAAAAAAATTTTTTTTTCTTACAAAGGGGATTTTTTTTTGTTTTGGATCCCAAAGGACTTTTTTGAAATTCGAAAATGCAATTTTCATTGGCACCCTAATGTGTAGTAAAAAAGAACATTTTGGTAGTAAGCATTCAAAGAGTACATTTCCTTCCAATTATGCAAATATAAAACTTGTGTAGTCCAATCTGGAGGGCGTACTTGACTTGAGTAGTACCTACTTGACTTTTATCTGACAAAATAAAATATAATTTTTCAATTAATATGAGCACGTCAAACTCGTAACACAATTTAGTAAAACCTTTCCACGAAAATCCTCGTAGAACAAAGCCTGGTGAGCAAACCCGTGCATATAACTAAATTTTCGCCCTGGTAAAAACTTTCTACTGTTGACTACTATACACACATAAATAAAGCTGAATTGTGAAAACCGAATAACTTTTCCTGCCACAAAACTTCAACCAGCACGGTTCTACCCTCCGACACGAGAGCAAATGCGCTTATATAAGTAGGTATGTAGGTATTTGGAATTATTACACATAAAACCTTGGCATATTGGTATCGTTCTTTGATGCAAATGGAGTGAACTTTTCGTACTCTCCGAAAGCCCCTTTCCGAGGAAAACTTCGCTTTCTCCAGACTCAAAGCCGTTGCAACTTGTGTTCTTATGGGGGGAGGGGGTCAGAGTTTGATAAATGATTCCGCCCAAGAAGAGAGCTGCTGCTGAGCTGTCGTCTCAGCGGAGCCGAAATCAGCAGGAAATTAGCATCAATCGTACCCTACGCAGTTATGCAAAGTGGCTCGTTCTTCTGGCGATGCGATGGTCTTTACGATGTTTCTTCACATCTTCGTAAATAGTTTTGTAAAATGGCTAATAATGTTCCTTCTTGCTCTTTTTTCCGGATCCGCAGGTTGCACCTGAACGACAGACAATACTACGTGAGACCGCCGTCACGTGACAGAATTACCTCAGAAGAACTGACCCGGCTGGGCGATGTGCAAGCACTGGTGGCACAGGTAAAGTTTTGCAACAGAGGGTTTACAAATTCACCTACAAGGATCAGCATGAATTCTTTTCCGTCAAAGGTTTGATTGGCAATTCACAGTTTACGAATTTTCTCATGAGATAGGAGCGCAAATATACTTACGTTTATTACTATTTTTTATCACAATTTTATCTCCCTAAAGTTTAAAATATTCGATAAGTGACTTGTTTTCTTTCTCAACATCCTAACTAGAAAATTGAAATTAGCATTTTCCTATCGTTATTTGGTTTCCACAAACGGAGACCCAGATTAACTCCTCATCCCGTTTTCCAACTTTCCTCATTTTGCCAAAATGACATCCGATTATGCGAGTAAAAGTCACCCAGAAAAGAGAGACCATAGTGCGGCCTGGTGCGATATCAGAAACTTTTCCCAGAGCCTAATAATGGCAAACGAACAAACTGTTTGTGCTCTTCATTACATTTGGGTGCACAGCAATGCCATTCTCTTTGTAGGAGGATGATGGAAAATGACGACCAAATGCACACAAAACTTTTTAATTTTGTGCAAATTAGCTTCCTCTCATTGGCACCGACTGACGATTGAGTTGCAGTTTGCGATTGTCACGTCGTCGTAAACTATCGTCGCCAATTAGGTGCAATAAGTACCCTCCATTCATTATTTTCCTTCTTATTTTTCCATTCCGCACAGCTTTACGAAGCGCTCAACGTTGGCGAACACCAAATTAGGAAAGAACGAGAACTGAACAGCAAACTGGAGGAACTCAACGAGAAGCTGGGACCTCTGGAAGTGGTGAGTGCTGTCTGCATATATTCAATATCCTTTATTTCTAACCGACCCTTCTGCTCGGATTTGTAGAAAAAAGCCGAACTGGACCAGAAGGCGACCCGTCGCACCGGCATGCTGACCTGGGTCGGGCTGGGGCTGATGTCGGTCCAGTTCGGGGTGCTGGCGCGGTTAACCTGGTGGGAATACTCCTGGGATATCATGGAACCGGTGACGTACTTCGTTACGTACGGGACGGCGATGGCGGCGTACGCTTACTTCGTGTTGACCAAACAGGTGAGTGCTGTCCAGCATTTTGCATTTAGGTATTGCTGGCTTGTGAGTGTGTGACAAAATCCATCACTTATTTTTTCAGTATGCACTCTTTCTTTCAGTCGCTGAGTCAAATTGTATTGCACTATCTTTTTTCCAAGGATATTCTACGTTAATTTTTGTCGAAAGTTATACAGCTCAACATTTTGAGTTAGAGTATATGGCATGTACCAATCAGAAGGAGGAATCGAGCATTTTCAATTGAGCCGTATCGGCCTGAGTGAAGGAACAATCAAATTACTGCCATTTTTATTAATGTTTTGCTGGTCCGGATCCCAGAACCCAGAATACATTTTTGGACTTGTGGTGTGGTCCTCTTATGCGGAGTTTTCTGATGATTCACTGGGTCAGATGCAGTAAATTTGACCACAACTTCCTCTTTTGGCGATATATGTCCAACAAAATGTCGCTGTTTTCGTCCCTATCGATACCATTTCGATAGATTTGTATATAGATAGGGATGATATTAAAACCAAAAATCTTGTTGACATCTCTTCCAGAAATGGCCAACAACAGGTTTCTTCGAAGTGACCCTTTGGGAACTGGCTACAAAATGGCCAGTTCAATATTTGCTCTTTATATTAGTCATATGGGTGTCTTGAAGGGAGGCTCTCAAGTCTCAAGGTGGATGCTTGCGAGCCTCTTAAAAGAAGGCTTCGGAGCCTCTTGAAATGAGGCTTCCGAGCCTCTTGAAAGGAGGCTTCCCAGGCTCCTGAAAGGAGGCTTCCGAGTCTCTTGAAAAGAGGCTTTCGAGCCTTTTGAAAGCAGGCTTTCGAGCCTCTTGAAAATAGGCTTCCGAGCCTCTTGAAAGGAAGCTTCTGGAGCTCTTGAAAGGAGGCTTCTGAGCCTCTTGAAAGGAGGCTTCCGAGCCTCTTGAAAGGAGGCTCTGAGCCTCTTGAAAGGAGGCTCTGAGCTCTTGAAAGGAGGCTTCCTGAGCCTCTTGAAAGGAGGCTTCTGAGCCTCTTGAAAGGAGGCTTCTGAGCCTCTTGAAAGGAGGCTTCTGAGCCTCTTGAAAGGAGGCTCTGAGCCTCTTGAAAGGAGGCTTCTGAGCCTCTTGAAAGGAGGCTTCTGGAGCCTCTTGAAAGGAGGCTTCTGAGCCTCTTGAAAGGAGGCTTCTGAGCCTCTTGAAAGGAGGCTTCTGAGCCTCTTGAAAGGAGGCTTGAGCCTCTTGAAAGGAGGCTTCTGAGGCCTCTTGAAAGGAGGCTTCTGAGCCTCTTGAAAGGAGGCTTCTGAGCCTCTTGAAAGGAGGCTCTGAGCCTCTTGAAAGGAGGCTTCTGAGCTCTTGAAAGGAGGCTTGAGCCTCTTGAAAGGAGGCCTGGAGCCTCTTGAAAGGAGGCTTGAGCCTCTTGAAAGGAGGCTTCTGAGCCTCTTGAAAGGAGGCTTCTGAGCCTCTTGAAAGGAGGCTCTGAGCCTCTTGAAAGGAGGCTTGAGCCTCTTGAAAGGAGGCCTGAGCCTCTTGAAAGGAGGCTTCTGAGCCTCTTGAAAGGAGGCTTCTGAGCCTCTTGAAAGGAGGCTTCTGAGCCTCTTGAAAGGAGGCCTGAGCCTCTTGAAAGGAGGCCTGAGCCTCTTGAAAGGAGGCTTGAGCCTCTTGAAAGGAGGCTTCCTGAGCCTCTTGAAAGGAGGCTTCCTGAGCCTCTTGAAAGGAGGCTTCTGAGCCTCTTGAAAGGAGGCTTCTGAGCCTCTTGAAAGGAGGCTTCCTGAGCCTCTTGAAAGGAGGCTCTGAGCCTCTTGAAAGGAGGCTTCTGAGCCTCTTGAAAGGAGGCTCTGAGCCTCTTGAAAGGAGGCTTGAGCCTCTTGAAAGGAGGCTTCTGAGCCTCTTGAAAGGAGGCTTCTGAGCCTCTTGAAAGGAGGCTTGAGCTCTTGAAAGGAGGCTTCTGAGCCTCTTGAAAGGAGGCTTCTGAGCCTCTTGAAAGGAGGCTTCTGAGCTCTTGAAAGGAGGCTTCTGAGCCTCTTGAAAGGAGGCTTGAGCCTCTTGAAAGGAGGCTTCTGAGCCTCTTGAAAGGAGGCTCTGAGCCTCTTGAAAGGAGGCTTCTGAGCCTCTTGAAAGGAGGCTTCTGAGCTCTTGAAAGGAGGCTTCTGAGCCTCTTGAAAGGAGGCTTGAGCCTCTTGAAAGGAGGCTTGAGCCTCTTGAAAGGAGGCTTCTGAGCCTCTTGAAAGGAGGCTTCTGAGCCTCTTGAAAGGAGGCTTCTGAGCCTCTTGAAAGGAGGCTTCTGAGCCTCTTGAAAGGAGGCTTCTGAGCCTCTTGAAAGGAGGCTTCTGAGCCTCTTGAAAGGAGGCTTCTGAGCCTCTTGAAAGGAGGCTTCTGAGCCTCTTGAAAGGAGGCTTCTGAGCCTCTTGAAAGGAGGCTTCTGAGCCTCTTGAAAGGAGGCTTCTGAGCCCCTTAAAAGAAGGCTTATGAGCCTCTTGAAAGCAGGCTTCCGAGCCTCTTGGAAGGAGGCTTCCGAGCCTCTTGGAAGGAGGCTTCCGAGCCTCTTGGAAGGAGGCTTCTGAGTCTCTTGAAAGGAGGCTTACGAGCCTCTTGAAAGAAGGCTTACGAGCCTCTTGAAAGGAGGCTTACGAGCCTCTTGAAAGGAGGCTTCCGAGCCTCTAGGAAGGAGGATTTCTGAGTCCCTTGGAAGGAAGCTTCCGAGCCTCTTGGAAGGAGGCTCTGAGCCTCTTGAAAGGAGGCCTGAGCCTCTTGAAAGGAGGCTTCCGAGCCTCTTGAAAGGAGGCTCTGAGCATCTTGAAAGGAGGCTTCTGAGCCTCTTGAAAGGAGGCTTCCTGAGCCTCTTGAAAGGAGGCTTCCTGAGCCTCTTGAAAGGAGGCTTGCGGGCCTCTTGAAAGGAGGCTTCCGGGCCTCTTGAAAGGAGGCTTCCGGGCCTCTTGAAAGGAGGCTTCTGGCCTCTTGAAAGGAGGCTTCCGGGCCTCTTGAAAGGAGGCTCTGGGCCTCTTGAAAGGAGGCTTCCTGGCCTCTTGAAAGAGGCTTCCTGGTCTCTTGAAAGGAGGCTTCCTGGCCTCTTGAAAGGAGGCTTCCTGGCCTCTTGAAAGGAAGCCTGGCCTCTTGAAAGGAGTCTTCCGGGCGCTTGAAATGAGGCTTCCGGACCTCTTGAAAGGAGGCTTCTGAGCATCTTGAAAAGAGGCTTCATAGCCTCTTGAAAGGGGGGCTTCCAGGCCTCTTAAAAGGGGGCTTCCTGGCCTCTTGAAAGAGGCTTCCGGGCCTCTTGAAAGGAGGCTTCCGATCCTCTGTAAAGGAGGCGTCAGGGCCTCTTGAAAGGAGGCTTCCGGGCCTTTTGAAAGGAGGCTTCCGGGCCTTTTGAAAGGAGGCTTCCGGACCTCTTGAGAGGAGGCTTCAGGCCTCTTGAAAGGAGGCTTCTGGGCCTCTTGAAAGGAGGCTTCAGGCCTCTTGAATGGAGGCTTCTGTGTCGCTTGAAACGAGGCTTCTGGGTCGCTTGAAAGGAGGCTTCCGAGCCTCTTGAAAGGAGGCTTCCGGGCCTCTTGAAAGGAGGCTTCCGGGCCTCTTGAAAGGATGCTTCCGGGCCTCTTGAAAGGAGGCTTCCGGGCCTCTTGAAAGGAGGCTTCCTGGCCTCTTGAAAGGAGGCTTCCTGGCCTCTTGAAAGGAGGCTTTCGGGCCTTTTGAAAGGAGGCTTCCGGGCCTCTTGAAAGGAGGCTTCGGGCCTCTTGAAAGGAGGCTTCCGGGCCTCTTGAAAGGAGGCTTCCGGGCCTCTTGAAAGGAGGTTTCCGGGCCTCTTGAAAGGAGGCTTCTGGGCCTCTTGAAAGGAGGCTTCTGGGCCTCTTAAAAGAAGGCTTCTGGGCCTCTTGAAAGGAGGCTTCTTCCTGGCCTCTTGAAAGGAGGCTTCCGGGCCTCTTGAAAGGAGGCTTCCTGGCCTCTTGAAAGGAGGCTTCTGCCTCTTGAAAGGAGGCCTGGCCTCTTGAAAGGAGGCTTCCTGGCCTCTTGAAAGGAGGCTTCTGGGCCTCTTGAAAGGAGGCTTCCTGGCCTCTTGAAAGGAGGCTCTGGCCTCTTGAAAGGAGGCTTCGGGCCTCTTGAAAGGAGGCTTCTGGGCCTCTTGAAAGGAGGCTTCCAGCCCTTGAAAGGAGGCTTCTGAGCCTCTTGAAAGGAGGCTCTGAGCCTCTTGAAAGGAGGCTCTGAGCCTCTTGAAAGGAGGCTTCTGAGCCTCTTGAAAGGAGGCCTGAGCCTCTTGAAAGGAGGCTTCCTGAGCCTCTTGAAAGGAGGCTTCTGAGCCTCTTGAAAGGAGGCTTCTGAGCCTCTTGAAAGGAGGCTTCTGAGCCTCTTGAAAGGAGGCTTCTGAGCCTCTTGAAAGGAGGCTTCTGAGCCTCTTGAAAGGAGGCTTCTGAGCCTCTTGAAAGGAGGCTTCTGAGCCTCTTGAAAGGAGGCTTCCTGAGCCTCTTGAAAGGAGGCTTCTGAGCCTCTTGAAAGGAGGCTTCCTGAGCCTCTTGAAAGGAGGCTCTGAGCCTCTTGAAAGGAGGCTTCTGAGCCTCTTGAAAGGAGGCTTCTGAGCCTCTTGAAAGGAGGCTTCTGAGCCTCTTGAAAGGAGGCCTGAGCCTCTTGAAAGGAGGCTTCTGAGCCTCTTGAAAGGAGGCCTGAGCCTCTTGAAAGGAGGCTTCCTGAGCCTCTTGAAAGGAGGCTTCCTGAGCCTCTTGAAAGGAGGCCTGAGCCTCTTGAAAGGAGGCTCTGAGCCTCTTGAAAGGAGGCTTCTGAGCCTCTTGAAAGGAGGCTTCCGATCCTCTGTAAAGGAGGCGTCAGGGCCTCTTGAAAGGAGGCTTCCGAGCCTTTTGAAAGGAGGCTTCCGGACCTCTTGAAAGGAGGCTTCCGAGCCTCTTGAAAGGAGGCCTCTGTGTCGCTTGAAATGAGGCTTCCTGGCCTCTTGGAAGGAGGCTTCTGGGTCGCTTGAATTGAGGCTTCCGGGACTCTTGAAAGGAGGCTTCTGTGTCGCTTGAAATGAGGCTTCCGGGCCTCTTGAAAGGAGGCTTCTGGGCCTCTTGAAAGGAGGCTTCTGGGACTCTTGAAAGGAGGCTTCTGAGCCTCTTGAAAGGAGGCTTCTGAGCCTCTTGAAAGGAGGCTTCTGAGCCTCTTGAAAGGAGGCTTCTGAGCCTCTTGAAAGGAGGCTTCTGAGCCTCTTGAAAGGAGGCTTCTGAGCCTCTTGAAAGGAGGCTTCTGAGCCTCTTGAAAGGAGGCTTCTGAGCCTCTTGAAAGGAGGCTCTTAGCCTCTTGAAAGGAGGCCCTTAGCCTCTTGAAAGGAGGCTTCTGAGCCTCTTGAAAGGAGGCTTCTGAGCCTCTTGAAAGGAGGCTTCTGAGCCTCTTGAAAGGAGGCTTCTGAGCCTCTTGAAAGGAGGCTTCCGAGCCTCTTGAAAGGAGGCTTCCGAGCCTCTTGAAAGGAGGCTTCCAAGCATCTTGTAATGAGGCTTCCGATCCTCTGTAAAGGAGGCGTCAGGGCCTCTTGAAAGGAGGCTTCCGGGCCTTTTGAAAGGGGGCTTCCGGACCTCTTGAAAGGAGGCTTCAGGCCTCTTGAAAGGAGGCTTCAGGCCTCTTGAAAGGAGGCTTCCGGGCCTTTTGAAAGGAGGCTTCCGGACCTCTTGAAAGGAGGCTTCTGGGTCGCTTGAAATGAGGCTTCCGGGACTCTTGAAAGGAGGCTTCCGGGCATCTTGAAAGAAGTCTTCCGGGCCTCTTGAAATAAGGCTCTCGAGCCTCTTAAAATTAGGCTTTCGAGCCTCTTCAAAGGAGGCTTCCGAGCCTCTTGAAAAGAGGCTTCAGGGCCTCTTGAAAGGAGGCTTCAGAGTCTTTTGAAATGAGGCTTTTGGGACTCTTGAAATGAGGCTTCCGAGCTTCTTGAAAGGAGGCTTCTGAGCCCCTTGAAAGGAGGCTTCTGAGCCCCTTGAAAGGAGGCTTCTGAGCCCCTTGAAAGGAGGCTTCCGAGCCCCTTGAAAGGAGGCTTCCGAGCCCCTTGAAAGGAGGCTTCCGAGCCCCTTGAAAGGAGGCTTCTGATCCTATGGAAAGGCTTTCAATCCTCTTGAAAGTAGGATCCCATAACTCCTGAAAGGATTCTCCCAAGATCACTGGAATGAGACTCCCAATACTCTTGAAAGGAGGCTTCCGAGCATCTTGAAAGGAGGCTGCCGAGCCTCTTGAATGAGAGCTTTCGAGCATGTTAAAATAAGGCTTCCGGGCCTCTGTTTTTCTCGTGTTTATCTACTTTGCTAATTAGTGGAAGCCCGTTTGTTTGGTTATTTCGCGCTGAACATTCCAATAAGTCGCTTCATCAATTCTACCTGTTTTACTTCTCGATTACAAGGGCTTTAAAACAAAGTTTTTCATACCATTGCATTCTTACCATAAAATTCTGAAGAAAACACGAATAAAAAGTAAAACTTTACGATTATTATTTTGTATTCGGACCTAACGGAATGTTCAGAATGAGAATCATTCCAAAACATAACATTGAATGTAAATAATCGGGACGCCGCAAAACGTCTCATAAAGTACCTTATCTTTCAATTTCTAATGTGTACTCCTTTGTAGTGTATTTTTTCCAAGGGGCCATGTAAGATTTCTCCCTAACAAATATTTTTATATT
Source organism: Armigeres subalbatus (assembly GCF_024139115.2). NCBI lineage: Eukaryota > Metazoa > Arthropoda > Insecta > Diptera > Culicidae > Armigeres > Armigeres subalbatus. The sequence continues at coordinate 83,464,065 of NC_085140.1, forward strand.
TATATGGAGCGTAAGTGCTTACGTTATTAGTATACGACCTCCAAGCATGTACACGGAAGAAAAAAAGTACCCAGAATTGAGTTTTTTTAAACTGACTTTTGAGTAATTTTTTCTCTTCTTTTTCATCCACTCTTTCTTCTGTTGTTAAAAATAAAAAAGCGAAACAATCCAGCGACGCCAGTTCAATACGGGAAGCCAATTTTGAGTTTTATTACCTGAGTTCGAAATTGAGTAAATTAAACTTACATTTGGGTCAATAAAGTTTCCGTTAGGTACTTTTTTAGCATGGAAGTAAAGGCAAACTACTTCGACCCTACTTACTCAATTTTGGCTTCCCGTACGGATGTTCGAGGTTGGGTGAATTAAACTCACTATTGGGTAGTTTATTTCTTCCGTGTAGATTTTAAGATATTTTGATACCAGCCACCGCACCGCATGTTAAGGCTTCATGACATGTCATTCAGAATGGCTGCCTTGCGGCTCACCAACACAGTCAAACAATCACCCACTCACCCACTCGGATATGCACCGATAATTTTAATTCATATACTGACTACATACCTGACCATCTTCTCACTAAAAAAGTAAATCTGGACTTAGTTCGAAGTTCAATCTACGCGGCAGTATGATGATATCATCACATAGCGCTAATTTAGGGAAGTTATATAAGCAAGTGAACAAAGTGAAAAAAAATCCCCCCAGTAACGCACCATGCCAACGACGTCGCCGGTTTCAACACTCTGCACGTCGTCGGTAGCGTCGTATGCAAGCAATCATTGATCAGCAACAGACAGTGATGTCGATATGAACTATTGTGGAATCTTAGCGGAAACATGTAAAATATCTATAAAATTAATCAATCTTTTCCTAATGCATTATGTATTAATGCAGTAATAATATCTTATTGAATCTGTTTTGAAGTGCATTGTAAAAACTGAAAAATCGGAGCAAAAAATGATCTTGTTATTGGTGTGTTTGAGCAGCTGGCAACAACGGTTTAAGATGTAAACATAAACAGCCAGCATCGTGAAAACAAAATTCATAAATATTCATCTAAACCAAAGAAAAACTGATGCTTTTCTGACAAATTCCATCAGTTAATCCCATCCTTAGATTGTATTGATTAATACTGCGTCTAAATTGGGCTGAATTCTTCCGAATACGTGCAATGTTTACTATTGTCGGATGTTAACAAAAAATGAATCCCACGTGTATGCTTACTGAATTGGTATTGGAAGTTTCCACAACTACAAATCCATGGTTGATGATTTTTATGACACAATCACATAGAAATTTGAGTGTCACAACGCTTCACCTTAACAGTTTGGAATGAGTGTCAAAATGGAGTATTGTATTGTTGAGACGCACGGTCGGGACTAGAAATATCGTTTGGGTCACGAAGTTGGGTATTTACGGGTTGAAGACGATTTTAAAAATCGAGGGAAGTTGACACATCAACGCATTAGGCGATAAAATAATGGTTCTGCTTTATATATTTAACATGGTTCTGAATCCCTCATGCAGCCCCACCTGTGTTCTGGCTGTTATCTCTGGCGCTGTTCAGTTACGAGTCCTTGGCGCTCATCTCGCTAATTATTTTTCATTATCTACCCACTTTACCTAGGAATACATCCTCCCGGACGTCAAAGACCGGCAGCATCTGATCACCCTGCACAAGTCGGCTAAAAAGGCCGGCGTTAACCTGGCCGAATACAACGACATCAAGCGAAAGATTGCGGAAATCGAGCACGATCTGCGCCGACTCCGGGACCCACTCTACATGCATCTGCCCGCCCCGCCACCAAAGTCCCCGAACTTCAGTGCCACCGAGATTGCCACCTCGAAGAAGCTGCTGCAGGAAGCGCTCGAAACAGCGAGCGCCAGCCGGGCCGTGTCCAAGCAGGCCGCTTCCAAGATCAGTTCCCTGCTCGAGGGCTCCGGGAGCCCATTCCGGAGCAAAAAATAAGATTTCCTGAATCCTTCGACGTCTTCGTCGCCGTGGACGGCGGAGACGCTGTTCGCTTTTACCGCTAATAGTTCCCTTGTTAGAAGTTCCCTTTTCCCCCGTTCTTTATCGTGTTAGGAATCAAACAGCCGTCGAGGCATTTCGACAGAAATGGTTTTCACCACAGCCATACTTCCCGTTTGTTACCGAATTTTAGGAAGGATGATGGAGATTAAAATAACAGAAAAAAACGTCTAGAAATACAGTGCAAAGTTCGATTTTCCTACTCCCTTCTCTTTGAACCTATTTCTTATAAAACTAACAAATAAATGAATCAAGAGGAAATCGAATCAGAAACGTGAAATCACTCGAATAACACACCCACACAATCATGAAACGAAGAAACCAACAGGATTACAGTTTATTAGCGCAAGTATTTCAAACCAATCTATAAGGAAAAACGAACGAAGTAAAAAAAACAATCTAGCGTAGAATCAAGTAACTTAACAAAGTACCATAAAACAAACGCGCATCACATCAGAATGTAAGAATATTGTAGCTAGCGTTATCAAGCGAATCAAGTTATAGAAGCGATAGCAAATTTTGCGTTATGAACGTATAAAAATGGTTTGCGAAAGAAAGAAAAAAAAATAGCGCACAAATGGAATTTTCCGTTTTGTAGTCTTTTTGAGTAGAAAGAGAAAACTGTTTGAATAAGTGCTTCCACAAACGAAAAACGGAAAAGGCGAATCAACCGCATCAGACCGACAAGGCCGATAACCGATGAGAGGAGTTAAATAGAAGATATTATTGTGTTATTATTGTCACCATCCACCCATCCCCCCCCAAATCAAAGTTCAATCGATTGTCTCGAAATCAAAGAACCAAAGTACTTAAGTTGAACTCCATCAATCAAGCGTGGTTGGGATTCAAAACTGACTGCTAATAGTAATACCTAATGTTGGTTGGTTCCACGTGCGAGCACTGCTTCCAATCGTTTGCCGGTTTGTTAAGCGTTCGTTATGAATTTGTGTGTGGTTGCGGTTGGTGTCTGCGGAAGAGTTTTTCATGTTTTCTTATATGGGATGAAGAGATTTTTTAAGCGTTTGCAGTCGTAACATAATAAAGGAATTTTATGGAAACTTTTCCTTAATTGAAGTTAAGGAAAATGTTTGTTCAAGTTTGCCGTAGATGGTAGGTTTTGTTTTGATTGATTGTAACCCTTCAATCTTGAATCTCAATACTTATGACAAAGAGCAGAAAACCAGTAAAATACTTTGGCTTGCAATGAACGGTTTGGTAAAAAAAAGATTGGTATTTCTAACAATATTTGAAAGTCTTTTGTGCAAGCATGGTGATTCAACAATCATGTTTCCCCTGATTGTTTGATATAAAAGTTTACAATGCTTCATAGTCCTGAGGGATGTTTGAGCTTAACTGCACAAAACAACAATGAAAAACGTTGACCACGTTCAAATAGAAATAATTAATTTATTTTATTTATTTTGTTCATTATTCTGTCCAGGGGGGTATTGTGCAACAAAAAATATCATAATTGAAAAGAGTATTTCTAAAAATTGCTAGTTTCTATTATGTGCAAGGTTATTGCAATAAGTTTGCCAAATATAAAACCGGTTTGTTTTGTTCTATATCAATACGTACTATTAGTTGTTAATTCTAATCAAAATTGCAAAACGTTCAACATCTTTTGAAATTAATTATATTTTGTTTGAAATATTAACTTTTAACTGTATGCTTTTTCTACAATAAATAATATGTTTATGTCTACACGTTTCGACCAGGCCAATTTTGTGTTGTATGTATGCTTGGTTGTACTTCTTAGATTTTGTGTAGATTTTAATTTGTTGAAAGAAAATCCTTTTTATTGTGTTAAATTATCAGTTTTTTTTATCCTTTCTCATCTAATTTCTTGGAAAAAATATCATCTTTTCATTTATCTTTTTTTTTTCTTGAAATGCTGTGGCTTCTCATTTGAATGTTAAGATAGAGTTTGACTGGATTTAAAGAGCTCCATAATAATCGGTTTTGGCCATTGTGTTTCCAGTTTTCCCCGACTATTTAGGGTCCCCAGGTCTAAGATTCCGGTCGAACCGGTCTAACTGTTCCGAAATTTTTCATAACTGTTTGTTTACATTCTTCACGGCATTCATAATTATTGGACCCTTAATTGTCGACGAATCGTTCATTATTTTGGTGATAATCCCGCTTCCATCGTCACAACAGAAACAGTGCAAAGAATGCCGAATGGAAGTGCACAATATCGAACCTGTTCGTTGTGGCTTCTGTGATACCTTTTACCACATCAGTCAAAAGTGCTGTGGATTTAATCTTCGTGCCAATCGAGATCTTGATGTTCATTCGCACCGACTGCCGGTCCTAACTGAATTCAGGTGAAAGTAAAGCAAATAAAATGCTTACACCTTCACATCGCGTTTGACCTAAACTTAGTGCGAAACGACCCCGTGTGGAACAAATTGATGCATCGTCTTTGGGTTTCGATCGCGGCACAAGATCAATTGATCTTGGGTGTCGTCATCTGCTGGTTGGTGCCGTCTATATCCCGCCTGATTGTAGCCACAATGTGGAATTCCTTGACGAACATGTAGCCTCCGTCCATGCGTTGTGCGACAATGCGTCCTTCGATGAGCATGCGTTGATTTGCGGAGATAATAACCAGCCCCATCTACAGTGGATTCTGAATGCTGATGATAACGTGCTGATAGATGACACTTTGTCTGTTCCTGCATCAAGTGCTGCACTGCTTGACGGAATGGACTTCATCAATATGACGCAGGTTAGTTACCATCGTAAACAAACCGACCGTGCCTTGGACCTTGTGTTCTGTTCCGATAATTATAACCCGAACGTCAACTCTGCTGTAGTTGCTTTGTTGCCTGTGGATACGCATCATCCTCCGTTGGAAATATATTTCCCAGCGCGACGTGAACTTCCGACTGATTACTCGCATGGTGCAAACGATAAGCCAGGTCTGGATTTTGGCAAGGTAGATTATGAGTTGCTCTGCGACGATCTTCAAAATGTTGATTGGGACTGTTTAAATGCGAGTCAGAATGCTAATGAAATGGCGAGTAAATTCTGTTTCATCGTTCAACAATGTTTGCAAGCAAATGTTCCTGCTCAACGGCGCCCAAAGTCACCAGCTTACTAAGAAAGTTGAAAAGGGAAAGAAATGCCAGTCAGCGAAAGCATCGTGCGCAACGGTCTCTCGAGAGCAAACTCCGTTTCCAACGTGCTAGTAATATTTACCGCAGCTTGAATTCGGAATTGTATAAGGCCCACGTTATGAGAGTGCAAATCAGCCTCAAACGTAATCCCAAAAGCTTTAGGATGTTCATTTAGGCTTATTCTGCGTCTCGAATGACTTGAAATCTGTCGATTCCGACACATCTCACATGACACGACCGTGTAATTCAAATGGGAGGCATCCACAATTCTCTTTTTATTCGAAACGCCTCACCTCATACGAGACGCAGAATAAGCGCAATTAACAGTAAAAGGAAAAACACATCTATTCTAAAGAATGTAGTGTATGACAACGCTGAAGCGAAAACATCTACGGAATGTTGTGAACTCTTCGCTAGATTTTTTGAATTCGTATTCAATCAAAGCTCTGCTACCGATGCCGAAGCTGAATCCGTTTCGCTAGACGTTCCTTTGGACTTGATTAGCCTAACAACATTCGTGGTCACCCCCGCAAATGGTCATCGCAGCCGCCAAGAAGCTGAAAAACTCTCTGTCCCTGTGTCCAGATGGAATTCCATCTGTTTTAACCCTTAAAAGGCCGGGACGACAGTCACCTCCTTCAAAGTGCTCGTTCTCAGTGAAGCGTTGACCAAATTTCATGACCCCGGAGTTTTATTAAAGGGGATTAGTAGGGCTTTCTTTTGACATAGGTGCCGCCCCGCTGGACCCCTCCCCGCGTGCATGAGTATAGAAAATGTCTGTGTTTTTTCCTTATTTTTTGCTATGATGGCCAAATTTCTTTAGTAATCAAGTGCAACAAAGCTCTGGTGTCATAAAATAAAGTAGATACATGAAATATATCAAGTAGAAGTGATTTTAAATGTTCCCAAGTTATCTGATTACTGTAATTACCGATATTGGAAGCCATATCCCTGATCTAAGAACAATGGTCATATTTCTTAAAATCTCATCACGAAATAAACCAGACAGGAGGGAGAAAAATCACAAAAAACTTTAGACATATTTGTAATTAATTTTATGTGTTGAAGATACTTTTTTGCAACATTACAGTTCATCCAAAATATCCGTGAGTTCAGGTCTTGAATTCTACCATAGAAGCGAAAGGTAATGTGCACATTAAAATACTCACAGTACATCCTACTCGGATCAAAGACATCAAATGACTCATGGGAAATTGTTCTGCTTGTCCCATAGTGACATTCTAGAATGCGCGAAATGTTCTGAAGTTCAGTTCGTAAGACCTATGCTACAATGGCCTCGAAAATGTTTTCGGCAGTTATCAAAACCCTTCCCAACAGATCCAAGAAACGTGATACCGGTCTTTCTGCATTTCAATATACTGGAGGCCATCCAAAACGTTCTTGAGTTCAGGTCGTCAGATCTACAATCAAGTAGAAGCGCAATGGTTGTTTCAAATCAAGCTCAGGTCATCCTGCCCAGTTCAAAGAAATCAAATGAGCTATGGGAAATTTTGCTGCGTGCCCCAGAATGCCATTCTAGAATGCGCGAAATGTTCTGAAGTCCGGCTCGTAAGACCTACGCAACAACGGCCTCGAAAATGTTTTCGGCAGCTATCAAAACCTTTCCCAACAGCTCCTTGGATACCTGCCATGAAAGATTATACCGATCTTTCTGCACTTCAGTACACTGCAGGTCATCCAAAACGCTCTTGAGTTCAGGTCGTCAGATCTACAATCAAGTAGAAGCGCAATGCTTGTTACAAATCAAGCTCAGGTCATCCTGCCCAGTTCAAAGAAATCAAATGACTTATTGGAAATTTTGCTGCATGCCCCATAATAATATTCTAGAATGCGCGAAATGTTCTGAAGTTCTACTCGTAAGACCTACGCTGCAACGGCCTTGAAAATGTTTTCGGCAGCTATCAAAAACCTTCCCAACAGATCCTTGGATACCTTCCAAAAAACGTTTTACCAATCTTTCTGCATTTCAATACATTCAGAGCCATCCAAAACGTTCTTGAGTTCAGGTCGTCAGATCTACAATCAAGTAGAAGCGCAATGCTTGTTTCAAATCACAGATCATCCTGCCCAGTTCAAAGAAATCAAATGAGGTATGGGAAATTTTTCTGCGTGCCCCAGAATGCCATTCTAGAATGCGCGAAATGTTCTGAAGTTCGGCTCGTAAGACCTACGCAACAACGGCCTCGAAAATGTTTTCGGCAGCTATCAAAACCTTTCCCAACAGATCCTTGGATACTTGCCAAGAAATGTTATACAGATCTTTCAGCACTTCAGTAAACTGCAGGTCATCCAAAACGTTCTTGAGTTCAGGTCGTCAGATCTACAATCAAGTAGAAGCGCAATGGTTGTTTCACGTCAAGCTCAGGTCATCCTGCTCTGTTCAAAGAAATCAAATGACTTATTGGAAATTTTGCTGCGTGCCCCATAATGACATTCTAAAATGCGCGAAATGTTCTGAAGTTCAGCTCGTAAGACCTACGCTACAACGGCCTCAAAAATGTTTTCGGCAGCTATCAAAACCCTTCGAACAGATCCTTGGATACCTGCCAACAAACGTTATAGCGTTCTTTCTGCATTTCAATATACTGGAGGCCATCCAAAACGTTCTTGAGTTCAGGTCGTCAGATCTACAATCAAGTAGAGGCGCAATGCTTGTTTCAAATCAAGCTCAGTTCTTCCTGCTCAGTTCGAAGAAATCAAATGACTTATTGGAAATAATTCTGCGTGCTCCACGACGACCTGGACTCAAAAACGTTTTTGATGGTCTTCAGTGTATTGAAATGCAGAAAGATCGGTATAACATTTCTTGGCAGGTATCCAACGATCTGTTGGGAAAGGTTTTTATACGCAGAAGAATGGTACGTGGAATAATTTCCAATAATTTATTTGATTTCTTTGAACTGAGCAGGACGACCTGAGCTGAATTTGAAACAACTATTGCGCTTCTACTTGATTGTAGATCTAACGACCAAAAGCTCTTGAGTCCACTTTTGGATGGAATTCATGTGTTTGGAAATAGCAAAAGATCAGTATAACATTTCTTGGTAGGTATCCAAGGATCTGTTTGGAAGGGTTTTGATAGTTGTCGAAAACATTTTCGCGGGCGTTGTTGCGTAGGTCTTACGAGCCAAACTTCAGCACATTTCGCGCATTTCAGAATGTCATTATGGAACAGGTAGACAAATTTCCAATAAGTCATTTAATTTCTTCGAACTGAGCAAGACGACCTGAGCTTGATTTGAAACAAGCAATGCGCTTCTACTTGATTGTAGATCTGACGATCCTGACCATTTTGGATGCACTTCAGTGTATTGAAATGCAGAGAGATCGGTATAACATTTCTTGGCAGGTTTCCAAGGATCTGTTAGGAAGGGTTTAATAGCTGTCGAAAACATTTTGAAGGTCGTTGTTGCGTTGGTCTTACAAGGAGAACTTCAGAACATTTCGCGCATTCTAGAATGGTATTATGGGGTACGCAGAAAAATTTCCAATAAGTCATTTGATTTCTTTGCACTGGGCACGATGACCTGAGCTTGATTTGAAACAAGCATTGCACTTCTACTTGATTGTAGATCTGACGACCTGAACTCAAGAACGTTTTGGATGGCCTTCAGTGTATTGAAATGCAGAAAGATCGGTATAACGTTTCTTGGCAGGTATCCAAGGATCTGTTGGGAAGGGTTTTGATAACTGCCGAAAACATTTTCGAGGCCATTGTAGCGTAGGTCTTACGAGCTGAACTTCAGAACATTTCGCGCATTCTAGAGTGCCATTCTGGGGCACGCAGAAAATATTTCAATAAGTCGGGCGGTCGCGCTGCAGCAAGGTACCCGGCAGAACGTGGAACGTTATAGACAGAAGCGGAGACAGCAGACCCGCCTTTTTCAGGAGAAGAAACACCGCCTGAAAGAAAAGGAATGCAAAGAGATGGAACAGGTGTGCCATTCTCAAGAAATACGCAAGTTTTATAAGAAGCTCAACTCTTCGTGCCGCGAGCCGAAATGTGCAGGAATAAGGATGGGAGCATTTTGACGGATGAACATGTGGTGATCGAAAGACGGAAGCAGCACTACAAGGAATATTTAAATGGCGCTGAGAGTACAGGCAGTGAAAGTCAAGGCAGCGGAGGAGATGACTACGTCAGTTCAGCGGACGTTGGAAGCCAACCAGCCCCCACCTTGAGGGAAGTTAAGGATGCCATTCAACAGCTAAAGACCAACAAAGCCGCTGGTAAGGATGGTATCGGAGCTGAGCTCATCAAGATGGGCCCGGAAAAGCTGGCCACTTGCCTGCACAAACTGATAGTCAGAATCTGGGAAACCGAACAGCTACCGGAGGAGTGGAAGGAAGGGGTTATATGCCCCATCTACAAGAAAGGCGACAAACTGGAGTGTGAGAACTTTCGAGCGATCACCATCCTTAATGCCGCCTACAAAGTGATATCCCAGATCATCTTCCGTCGTCTGTCACCATTAGTGAACGAGTTCGTGGGAAGTTATCAAGCCGGCTTCGTTGACGGCCGCTCGACAACGGACCAGATCTTTACTGTACGGCAAATCCTTCAAAAATGCCGTGAATACCAGGTCCCAACGCACCATCTGTTCGTTGATTTCAAGGCGGCATACGACAGTATAGACCGCGTAGAGCTATGGAAAATTATGGACGAGAACAGCTTCTCTGGGAAGCTTACAAGACCTATCAAAGCAATGGTGGATGGTGTGCAAAACTGTGTGAAGATTTCGGGCGAGCACTCCAAATCGTTCAAATTGCGCCGTGGACTAAGACAAGGTTATGAATTTTCATGCCTGTTGTTCTACATTGCGCTAGAAGGTGTCATGCGGAGAGCCGGGTATAACAGCCGGGGTACGATTTTCAACAGATCCAGTCAATTTATTTGCTTCGCGGATGATATGGACATTGTCGGCCGAACATTTGCAAAGGTGGCAGAACTGTACACCCGCCTGAAACGTGAAGCAACAAAAGTTGGACTGGTGGTGAATGCGTCAAAGACAAAGTACATGCTTGTGGGCGGAACCGAGCGCGACAGGGTCCGCCTGGGAAGCAGTGTTACGATAGACGGGGATACCTTCGAGGTGGTCGAGGAATTCGTCTACCTCGGATCCTTGCTAACGGCTGACAACAACGTTAGTCGTGAAATACGAAGGCGCATCATCTGTGGAAGTCGGGCCTACTACGGGCCCCAGAAGAAACTGCGGTCGAAAAAGATTCGCCATCGCAGCAAATGTGTCATGTACAAGACGCTTATAAGACCGGTTGTCCTCTACGGACATGAAATATGGACAATGCTCGAGGAGGACTTGTAAGCACTCGGAGTATTCGAGAGACGGGTGCTTAGGACCATCTTTGGCGGTGTGCAAGAAGACGGTGTGTGGCGGCGAAGAATGAACCACGAGCTCGCCCAACTCTACGGCGAACCCAGTATCCAGAAGGTAGCTAAAGCCGGAAGGGTTCGATGGGCAGGACATGTTGCAAGAATTCCGGACAGCAACCCTGCAAAGATGGTGTTCGCTTCCGATCCGGCAGGTACGAGACGGGGTGGAGCGCAGCTAGCGAGATGGGCAGATCAGGTGCAAAACGACTTGGCGAGCGTGGGGCGTATCCAAGGATGGAGAGATGCGGCCTCTAACCGTGCATTGTGGCGTCAAATTGTTGATTCAGTGTTAATTGTTAGCTGTAAACTAAATAAATGAAATGAAGTCATTTGATTTCTTTGAACAGTGCCGGATGACTTGAGCTTGATTTGAAACAAGCATTGCGCTTCTACTTGATTGTAGATCTGACGACCTGAACTCAAGAACGTTTTGGATGGCCTCCAGTATATTGAAATGCAGAAAGATCGGTATCACGTTTCTTGGCAGGTATCCAAGGATCTGTTGGGAAAGGTTTTGATAACTGTCGAAAATATTTTCGAGGCCGTAGTAACGTAGGTCTTACGAGCTAAACTTCAGAACATTTCGTGCATTCTAGAATGTCACTATGTGACACGCAGAAAAATTTCCCATGAGTCATTTGATATCTTTGAACAGAGTAGGATGTACTCTGAGTATTTTTATGTGCAAGACCTGAACTCACGGATATTTTGGATGAACTGGATTGCTCCAAAATAGTATTTTCAACACAAAAAATTGATTACACATATGTTTACAGTTTTTTGTGATATTTTTCCCTCCTGTCTGGTTTATTTCGTGATCAGATTTTAAAAAATATGACCCTAAATCTTAGATCAGGGATATCAACACTTATTTATTTATTTCAACGTCTTCAACAATAGTTGCACAGACTGATTCTTATATCTAAATAATTAAATGTTCATTTGTGACGGTTACTCGAGATAGTGTTACTAATTAAACATCATAACATTAAACAATCAAATTATTATTAAGCATCATCATAACATCTAATAACTTAGCAAGTTCACAATAAACAACATATCATTAATACAGAGAACAGCAACGGTGTTTCTAACGTTTTAAGGCTTCCAAATATTCTTTTTGCGTTGAACAAATTCTCGGAATTTGAGTCCATCAGGCCACGTTGATGCACGCATAGCCAAATCCTTCCATCTGCTTCTCAAAACAACTTTAAATGAGATGAACTCCAAATAACTGCAATCCATACGCTTCGCCACTAATTTAACCACATTCAAACAGTCTCCGGCAGGGGCACCGATGCATCGACAGACCATGCTTTCTATATCCTTCTCAGTTGTAGCGTTGTCAATATTTGTTAAAAATAACGGGAAGCAACTATCATTTTCTGTCATTTGCTGCACATTCTCCAGCTGTTCGGTAGACGCGCATTTGCTTCATTCTCGTTTTCAGTGCTATTCGTAACAGTCTTGTTCATGACGGAAGATTGCACGGGAGTAGAATGAAAAACGCACATACTATCAGCAGGTGTGTCATGCAAAACGATGCGCTGTAGTGTATCCACAATTAGCGAAACTTGCGTTTTCAATTCGGACACATCGGTTAGAAGCTGACTTTTGTTATCCGCTGGCGACGATTTCACTGTTGTTTTCCAATCATTAAAAAGAGGCAGACATTCTTCACACATCCATAGCATGCCTCGCGATGTGATTTGCAAGTCCTCTTTACACACAGCAGCGCAGTGAAGATAAATAGACATCCATATGGTCCAGCACACACTAAATACATGCCATATCCTGTATATATCCAACGGGCGCACTTGCGACATTTTACAATGTTCTCAGAGTTTGTCAGGACAGTTTCGGTCATTTTTTTCGATTGTAGATGACGCGTTCTGTAATTCGTTTATGAAAAGGCCAGCCTATATGCGTTTTTACACAACCGGAAAAACACCAACACAATATTTATGGCAAGAAACTTGGATAATTTGCGTTTAATTCGAGAGAAAAACAGAGTCGGCAGTACAACAAACGATATCAACACAACGATATGGCTTTCAATATCGGTAATTACAGTAATCAGATAACTTGGAAACGTTCAAAATCACTTCTAGGGTAAAACGTCCTATCGTTGTGGTATGCCCTAATGTTGCGGTAGTGTTAAAGTAGTCCATTCGGGATATAATACCATTGAAAACAATTGTGGGTGCGCTAAAACTCTTCAGATTAACCACTAGAACAGCTTTTGTTTGACAAAATTCCGTTCAAAATGATGAAAAATCAGCATTTTTCGTTAAAAATTTGAATCCTTTGAACCTATTATTGCGGTAGTGCTAAGGTCCTATTGTTGCGGTATCGCTCTCCATAAGAATTACATGCAATACCGCAACAATAGGACTGACCTTCAAAAAATATCGCAATGATAGGCAACTGTGTCCTATTATTGCGGTAGTTTGTTTTTATTGTGATAAAAACAAAACAACATAAGTTCAGCACAATTGACGTAATTTTTACAAAACTATAGTTTACGAGCATCCTATTCAACTACTACAATGTGGAAATCGACCAACAGGTAATTTTTGAGAATTTTTGTAATCAATTTTGTTTTTACACGGTGCTTAACCCCTCCATAAAAGGTCGTTTTACCCTACTTGATATATTTCGTGTATCTACTTTATTTTATGGCGCCAGAACTTTATTACACTTGATTACTGAAGAAATTTTGCCATCATAGTAAAAAATAAGGAAAAAACACAGACATTTTCTATACTCATGCACGCGGGGAGGGGTCTAGTGGGGCGGCACCTATGTCAAAAGAAAACGCTACTAATCCCCTTTGAGAAAAGTCCGAGGTCATGAAATTTGGTCAACGCTTTACTGAGAACGAGCACTTTGAAGGAGGTGACTGTCGTCCCGGCCTTTTAAGGGTTAATCTGTCGCTGTTCCACTGTTTTTGTCGAGCCTCTCGCTTCTATTATCTCCCGCTCACTCGATGATGGCATCTTTCCGGAGATTTGGAAGCAATCCTATATGTTTTCTGTCTTCTAAAATGGTGACAGAAAGGGAGTCAGAAACTTCAGGGGGAAAACTAGCTTATCAGCTGCGTCCAAGTTATTCGAAATAATCGTTAGTGATGTGATTTTTAGTGAATCTAAGAATTACATCTCAACAGATCAGTACGGTTTTATGCCAGAAAGGATGGTCACTGCGAACTTGCTAGCTTTTACCTCAGATCTCAGGTTCTTACTAACACCTGCGTGAATGCCATGGAGAGCAAGGCTCAAGTAGATGACGTTATCTACACCTAATCTACACCAAGCATTTGAAAGCAGCCTTCGATAAAATCGACCACAGCATGCTGCTGACCAAACTTTTTCGTCTCGGTATCCTGAGCCTACCAACAGACGTCTGTCAGTCGATGGGAGGTGGATGTGCGTTCGTTGGGCATGGTCGTTTCTGGTTCTTTTCCTGGAAATTTGCTCTATCATATTGCACCTTATCATACATTCAGGGTGTCCATCCAGTCGGGAAAACCGGGAATTGGACCTGACCGGGAAAAATGCGGGAAATCATGAAACCAATCGGGAAATTGAACTATCGATCTAATCAAAAGAATGTATGAACTATTTTTTCTTGAAATGTCTTAAATAACTATCATTTCAAGCATAATTTTTCATAACGACGTATGTAACAATTATGAGGATTCGAGAAATCCTTTGCAGAAAGTTGGCAAAACTTTTTCTAAAACTGTTTTAAAACTAAATCTTTTTTTAATACTTTTTTCCGCTGGCATGCATCATTACATGACACGTAATAAGCGTGCTTCACAGCAAAACTCAGTTCATTCAAATTCACTGTGAAAAACGATAAAATTATACATACACCGGTATGCTACACGTACATCGGTGTACATTGGTCGGTTTTCCATAGTGCACGGATTGACGCAACTGCAGTTTTGTTTTGTTTTGCTTTTTTTGTTACATAGGTCGCTCTTATTTCCCATATGTTAAAGCGACGTATGTAACAGTGAGACTTCAAAAATAGAAATTTTTACATACGTCGATTCGCAAAAAGATTGAATTAAAGAATTTTAAGATCTGAAATCAGTAAAATCGATGCGTATTATATAAAGCCGCGTGTGATTGTCACGTTGTATTAAAAACCCCGTTTTGTTTACTTTTGTTACATACGTCGTTATGAAAAATTATGCTTGATTTGAAAATAATATTTCTGGCAATAGTGTGAGCCACACAAAAAAATCTTCATCCTGGACCTGATCCAATTGCTAGAAAATAATGAAGAAATTTCTCGAGGTACTCGAAGAGCAATGCATTCTCAAAAGTTTCTAATGGAACTTATTGATGAAAATCTTCAAAAGTTTCAAATTATGATAAATGTTTCAGATGATTTTTTCATGGAAACCGATTAATCTGAAAAGAATTAGAAGGATTCACGAGAAGACTGTGGGTAAAATATATTTAACAGCTTTCAGCGAATTTTGATTAATTTTGTTAAAAAAAATCTGGAGTTCTGAAAGAATGTTTGGTAACTTAGAAAATTTTCATTAATTTAGTTTTTTAATCCAGATTATTTCTAACTATTTTTATATAAAACTAGTTGACCCAGCAGACGTTGTCCTGCAAAGTAGGCGAAAATGCGCGTTCTGAACTGCCTATGCGAAGTTTCGATACGATTCTTTATTTTAGGTTTTTAGGATTTATTTTTTTATTCGCATTCGAAAATATCATATAAACCCGTCGGAAACGATATCGCGGACATATTTGCTGAAGAAATGAAGAAAATCCGTCCAGCCGTTTTCGAGCTATGCGGATATGAACACAGGCCATTTCATTTTTATTATATAGAAGATAAATAATGAGTTCCATAACTTTGAAAATTCTAATAATTGCAATATTGGGTGGAAACTTTCAAACTTTAAATATGGTGAAAAATCGGCATAAACAAACAATATCGAAAACCAAAATTCTAAAAATACAAAATTTTTTACGCGCTAAGGTAAGATTTAAGCAAGTGTTTTTTGAGCAGTGGAAACAAAAATTTGGGCTTAAGAGGATTTAAGATTCTAAAGTTATTTTGGAAGATTATTTGAGATTAATCCTGTGTTGATGAATTGAGAGGAAAATTTAGGCCCAAGTCACTTCAAAAAGAAATTATGTTTCTGCTTTTTCTGTTACATCAAAAGCTATATAGGAATTAAAATTTTAGGAAAAAAGTGGTCCATAATGCGAATAAATTCAATATCTCGATTCGGTACGAGCCGATAAATTATTCATTAAGGACGGTAGCTTCCCTCCTCGTTCGGTTGGCCTTGACTTTTTGGTATTGGTACTACCAAGCTAGACTTCCACTCCGCAGGGAATGTGCCGCTGGTCCACTCTTTGTTAATTGCATCCAAGAAGGCGGCCTTGACGCTTGGGGGCAAGTTTTTATACATTGGATGCAGTCCGGGCCGGCAGACATACCTTGGCCTTTTTGGAGCGCGAAGTCTAGTTCCGTCATGGAGAAGGAGTGCTTCATGCTATTGCCGTCGTCGGGTGGTACTTGGAAGGTAGCAATTTCCACTGCGGGAGCTGGGTGTTTCTTGCAAAAGTTTTTGGGATACTCCAGATAGGATGACTGTCTGTGGAAATGGTCGGCTAGTGTGTCGGCCACGAAGACGGGGACCCGGTGTGTGACACCGTCAATGGAAAGAGTGATTCCCCGCGAACCATCGGCTGGGAGTCGTGTTTTGGCTTTCTCCGGCAGTCTTCAAAAGTTCCTTTGCAATTCGTTGCATTGATGCAAAATCCAAGGAGCAGGAGAATGAATGCTCCCTATTTATCAAGTGATCATTGCTTTGATGCACTTGCATAATTTTGCAAAATACATACTACATCATTGATTTGAATCCTTTCATTGGATTCTAGGCAAAGGCAAACACGTGGTGCGTATTATTAGTAACCGGTTTGCTTTCCACTTCGTTGTTACGTCGCGAAGACGATTGTTGTTAGCAACTGGATATTGTGTCATATTTTGCTTCTGTAATAGGAAATTACATTTGAAACAAAGCGAGAGGTTCGAAGACCAAAACTTCAATGAATTGTGTTGAGAAAATAATTGCCCTACTTGTTTTACATTATATGACTCTTCCAAATGTGCTGCTGGTGCTTCCGATGTTATTTTCCCGAATATGAACATATTTAGTATATCGGGTCCCAACTAGCAATTCAAACCAGTCAAACATAATTTCATTCCATTCCAGGTTTTCCCATACGTTTTGTCAATTCCCAACCACAATTCTTACATGATGAAAGTTTCAAAATAAATAGCATTAGGTTTCATGCAACAGATAGAATCGCCAGATTCATAACGATGAGCTCTATAGATTTGGTGCTCGTAAGGTTGTTGTCCACATTTTTTTCTGCTGCTTTCAGCTAGAAGTTATTTTCGTCAAAATAAATAGTTAGAACTCTTATTCGACACCATGTGTGTCCTAACACTCGAATCATTTCAATATATGTAATAAAGTCTATAAAACGAGAAAGTCCGACGAGAGAATCAAACTCTCACTCAAGAGATTGACACAATTGAATATGACACCACTAGCCATATAACCACAGAGCCACCTTTGAGTTCCATGCTTTCAAAGGGCAATTTGATGCTTCGATTCACAATTCGGTAGATCATCGCCTGAAATGATTTGAATCAATGATGCGATATTTCCAATCAAGTGTGCAAAGGAGCAATTAAAAGCGAGGATGTAAGTTTATCCCAATTTAAATCATTTTTTCAAAGCATGCTTTTGCGAATCATTCTCAAAAGAGGATGCTCTTTGAAGACTGCTCCGGCTGCCACGCGGATGATGGCGTCGGAGATTTCGATGATGGATGGTTCTGGACGTAGTGGCAGCTCGCGTTCGATCTCCTGCTGAAAAGTTACCCAGTTCGCCTTTCCGTATATCCACAGTGGTCGGCGGGTAATATTGGTGGGGGCGCTGTCGACAGCCACTAGGATTGGAGAATGGTCGATACCTCTGGGTGGGGTCCCGTCGGAGGACCAGAGAAGCCTACCAACTATGCCGCTCGAGGTGATAACGTGGACCTTCAACGGAAGGTACGAGTGTCGTCGTGTAGAATTACGAATCCAACGTCGGCGGCGTCGTCAAAGACTATCTTACCTCTAAAGTTGTTTGTACGGCTGCACGGTGGTGGCCGTTTGTGTCTCCTACGATGATCGCGGAAATAGGGAGGTTTTCAAGAATACTCACTACTATTTCTGATACCGATACGATGGTTACCGGCAGTGGCCATCCTATCTTTACCGCGACGATGGGGAAGTCGGCGTCGACAGGGATTTCCATGTCAGGAATTTCATACAGGATATTTGGCCGAGAGATTGGCGTGAGTGTTCTTCCCCCAGAGTTTTTCCTAGGGCAGATCACTCGCCTTGGACCGCGGTTGGTTGGAGGTGATGACACGGCCGGAAGGACCGGGCAAGATGATAGCGTCGGTGCCATACCTTCTCCTATGTAGCTCGTCATACTGGTCGGCTGTTAGAATAACCGCTCCCAGTGGAGGGAAAATATTTTGCGCTTGACTTCCCCCGTCGTCCATCGGGGGTGGGCTTTCCGGCCCGAGTATGCATAATGTTGAGAGCTTGCTTTTCCAGGTTATCATTTGGTGAAGAGGCTTGAGCTTTGCTAGCAGGGATAGCGCCCGAGCATCGGGGGTTGTCCGCCAGTTCCGGTTCGGGTGTAACATCCGCACTGCCGGGGCCCCGAATACCCGGGTGCCCGTCTGCTGTTTTGGTGTTCCGCGTGGCCTGACTGTTGTTTGTGTTGTTGTCGTGTAGGTTTGTAATTGGTGTAGTTTGAGTAACTAGTACTCGTCTGGGAGGCTCGGCTTGCACATCATTGTCGGAGGTTTGTGTATTAAAGTGAGGATTGATAAGGATGGCAGAGGGTGTTGGTAGGTAAATTACTTGTAGGATCCAATAGAGGAAAATAGAGCCTAAAAAACTACTTACTTGGCTGTTCTACCTGTCACATGCTTCGTCCGTTTGGCTCCAGTTAATGAATAGCCACTCTCGCTGGAGTCTCTGGGGACGTGATTTCGCTTGGGGATTTGCGTAGATGCAACGACCATTTCTTCGCTGTCGCTGAAATTGTCGTAGGGATTTCGGATGCTTGTTGCGTCCACCTTGCTCGTGTTTGCTTTGCTGGCTTGCTTGGTCTTTTTGGTGTCCTTGACCATTTCCCGCAAATCTTCGATCTCCTAGTATTCGCTTGAGCGAAGGAACCGGGTTGTCCGGAGCCGGAGCTGGATTCGAAGATTTTCCCTGCTGGGCCGTATGGGATGCCTTGGTCCACGCGGATCCTTTGCATTTCAACCTCCTTGAGGTATTCTGTGTATCTTTGATGTTTGATGTTTGGAAGTTTGATGCTCGTGGCCCATGCAGAATTTTACAATTTTTTTTTTATCGGCCAGGGCATTGTGGGCGGTTGATGGGATCGTTGGTCGCCATTCATGCGTCTGCGGATTGGTGATGCGAGCAGTTGCCGCACAATTGTTCTGCACTTGGACATCTCTTGCCGGTGTGTCCAAAGTTTCAACACCGGAAACACCTCATAGGATTGGGCGAGGGATTGGGGTAGTAGTTTCTGGTTGGGCATCTGAACCAGAAAGGGGTGGCCCAAGGCCACCGCCATGTTAAACCCGCGCGCGCCACCAACCGACACTGGCGGATTTCGAAGCATGCTCGTCAAATTGAGCTACACGAAAAGTTCGACGATGTGAAAAATGTACCGAGACGAAAGTTTTACTGCGCTGCTACCGTTAGGGGAAGGGGGGGCAATATGCCCTAGCTAAGCAAACACTGCTCTATTGTCTTATTTGTAACGCTATTCATGGGTATTTTTACATTATGCATTAGTTAAACAAGATAGCTAGTTGATGCCATTCAAAAATTGTCAAAAATCTCAATCATATTGATAATATTCACATTTCAAAAAAGTGGTGATATTTTGTTGCCGGAAAACTCATGAGGCAAAACGCCTTTCAGCTGGCGGCTCCTAGGGAACAAAGTACCACGCGTCGGCGAATCAGCATTCTAGTATGGATAGTCCGTGGAGACGCAAGTACTTTGTAGGTTATTGCCACTAGGGCGTTTTGCCTCGCCAAAATGTTAGATGTTTCTTCAAAATGTGAAAATTTTCGGTTTTTCCGACCTTCCCATGCACTATTTTGAAACTTTCTTCGCCTATCCTACATAATTTTAGATCTAGTTTTGTTACGGACATATTAATGACGGTAAATATGAGGGAAACCACAAAAGGCGTTTTGCATCGGGGGGGCGTTTTGGGGCCTCTTCCCCTACTAGCGGCTTTCTCACACGCGAAAAAAATGTCTACACTCCCACCACACTGTTTTGACGCTTTACCGACCGTGCTTCTCCACCGCACCGATACGGACAAAAAAAGTTCGTCTCACTCCCACCACGCAAGTCACAATGACGACCACCCTTACGAGATGGTTCTTTCACTCCCTTCGCGCAAGTCACTAGTTGGTCGCACTAGCGACTATGCGTCTCCACCACGTCGATGATGGGGTGGTTTTCACTCTTCGCGCTTACTCACGAAACAGCCACCATGCGTCTCCACAAGACTGAACGGGAAAAACCACTATGCGTCCCCGCTATTTTTTTTCAGGGGGAACGGCTGAAAAAACAACGTCACTGTAGGTCGAGCGTGCGCCTTCCTGCAGAGAGTGGGCTTTGGAAGCCAACTATTTTTTTTCAAAGTCAAAACTTATTCAGTGCGATTGCACTGGAGAGTTAAAAGGCTAAAACACCCAATTTTTCACCCCTTTTTTCACATTAGAAGGACGCTATACGGACGACTGTACACTAACAAGTGTATGTCGAATTACTCCAGAGCTATTGAAAAGCAATGCAGTGTCGGTTTCGATACAGATTTTGTTTTGTTTTTCTCATAAGCTTCAAAAAGAATAAAGTATTATGCAAGATCCCGCTATTTAGACTCTTCGCTGAGAGTTATCTCATTAAAGGGGCGCCTCTTATCAAGCATAAGCTACTCCTATTATGAGAAAACTAAAACAGTAATAGTGTTATTTGCACCAGAGCCCTAACCATATCCGTGTCTTGTTTCTAGAATATCACCAGTAAAGCACCAATCCCGGGATTCTAATCTAGAGTATTTGTTGAGTAACAAGGATTACCTCGAACTACCAATGCTTACCAGATCATGAAAAGTTAGTACGTATTTAAACCCCTAACTAGATTTTTTTTCAGCAGGCAGTTTAGCCGAGAACAATGACTCTGAGGTTTTTTTGACTAATTGCTAGATAAGTTGTTTCCACGGCATACAGCTTAGCTTCAAACAAGAGTAACCATCTGTATTTTTATTATACTTCAAAAACTGCTATTGGTATAGCAAACAACATAATTTTGAGTTGCATTTTATTGATCGACTGTTCATTAATATTGATGCCTAAAAAACGCGTGATAGGAGCTTAACCGATCCGATTACTGTGGCGCCCTTAACGAGTGTAATCCTATTGTAAAATGATGGAAAACTCTTCTGACCTATGCCGACCAGTTACCAAAGCACTGAATTTGCATTCTTCGCAAACGCCTTGCATGAACACATCGTAGCTAGTTCTTTCTATTTTTCAAGCTGATACGTAAATGCTTGATCGTAACACCTTCGGTTGCCTTAGAATGAAAAGTTTCGTTATAAACTAAGAACTCTGTTGATTTAGTGAATTGAAAGCTAAAATCAAGTTGTAAAGTGAAACTGTACAAAAGTGAGTAAACCATGAAACAATGAAAAAACAACTGACAACTATTTATAAATTTTATCATAACTAACGAGAAGACAGTGAGAAGAAGCAAGAGTGTAAGAATGAAGCGGAAAACAAGTTAACGAATTATATTTGCTTCAACTGAGAGTTGAGAAAACTACTACATAGAAACAGAAGAAATGGATCATCCTCTAGCACTAACGAACAAAAAATCCCTACAAAGTTGAAAATATTACACCCTCTAGATTTAGACAAGTCAGTTTTAAGGATGACAAACAGGAAACGCTAATTTTAATCGTACATATACCTTAAGTAGAAAAATAAAAACATTGTGAAACCCGCCATGCGATATTTCCTTGAACTTTATGACGTCATGCACTAATAGAACGATTCAACTTCATTCCTAGCTTTAAATCAGGTTGTTGATTTTCTATCAAATTGAGCCCTAGTTAAGGAAAATATACTCCACTCTATTATTGTATTTCATTATAAATTCGAGCTTTACATTCGTAATTGTTGGCGCAAACTGGCCGAGGAGCATAAATCTTTTTATGTCCATCTCGCTAACATGCACAATCTCAATGGTTTGAGATTTAAAACTAAGCCGAAGAAAAAAAACATTAACCGAATGTGCTTTTCCATTATGAACGAAATGTCGTGACATTTTTGGCTACAGTCAGGCGACCTACTCAAGAGTGAAATCCCTCGCACACCTACCATACCTATACATAAACAATCATCTTAAACCTGAACAATGCACCATCGTCTTTTTGCTAAGCGACACTTTCATGCTCACTCACAAACACCCACAAAAAAAAACAGCACTCAAGTTTTCCCCTAGACTAAGGTTAATGTAGTTTAGCAGTTAAATTACCTAATAACTAAAAAAAAGAATCTAGAATTTCCCCCCAAACTTTCTACTCCGAATTCCGTTCCCTCGATCGGTCTGTGCAAACAAACTGTTTCAAGTGCCAATTCGATGAACCTATAACGAACGAACGAATCCAATCAACAAACAACCGTATCAATAATACACCAAAAATCACATACAGCCACATACAAGCGCACTCTGACGGCAAGAAAACAAAACAGCGTACGCCGAGAATGATCGGCTTTGTGCAGATTCTCTTGTACAAGATGTGCTATTGAATAGGAGGAAATAATCAAGATGGCGTTATCTCCGCCATGACAATGAACCAAAATGAAACATTGACAACAACTGTGGCACAAACCGGATGATAAATTAAATGTAGCAGTGTTCGTAAGCTAGATGAAACTAACGTGAACTATTGCCCCATCATGTAAATTTTCATTATTTTTTTTAGTTTTTCAAATCATTTTGGCAAACATTGAAAAGGATCAAAATTATCTATCGAAAAGAAAAAAAACGTTCTTAGTAGCTATGTTTAATTTATGAAACGTATCTTTAAATAATTGTGTAAATATATGAACTATTTACATTTTAGCCTGCTCAAAAGCATGTAGAAAATGTTCATTTGTACGATAAAAATGATTATACTGTAGTGTAAATCGAATTGTTGAAATATGTATAGAGTCAAAATCAGTTACTGTTGATATATTTTCCTTAGATTTGATTTATTCTTCAATCAAGTCATTTTCGTTACTCGCGTCTGATATCTGTTGTTGGGTAGAAAATGAGTAAATCCTAATTGATCTCAGATGAAGAAAAACAAAAGAACTAAGTAAATCGAATCCATAACCGAAATCAGGCTGATCCTGAACATTTGAAAGCAAAAACCCCTCTTGCCCTCTGAGACGGATGAAGATTATAAATGCATTGAATTAAAACCAAATTTAACTAAAAAAATGTTGTTGGTAAACTTTTTTTCGTAGAATATCACATTTATGAATTATTTTACTATGTGAATTCGATTGGAGATGTTGAAACTTCAACAGAGTCTTAAATATTACTTCAATATTTTTAGAATACCAAACCATTTGAATTATGTGTGGGCGAAATAGCCCTGTTGTATACTTCTTCTTCTTTTTCTTCTTATTGGCATTACATCCCAAACTAGGACAGAGACGCCTCGCACCTTAGTGTTCAATAAGCACTTCCACGGTTGTTAACTGCGAGGTTTCTAACCCAGGTAACCATTTTTACATTCGTATATCATGAGGTACTTGTATGCCCAGGGAAGTCGAGATAATTTCCAATCCGAAAATTGCCTAGACCAGCACCGGGAATCGAACCCAGCCACCCTCAGCATGGTCTTGCTTTGTAGCCGCGCGTCTTACTTAACGGATAAGGAGATCCCCCGCCCCTGTTGTATACTACACTATATTATATAAATGTATATTAAAATGCATTGTTTCTTCTGCTTGTCATTTTATGTGACGATTACTTTCATTATGTTTTATGCTTTCCCCAGAAATTTTTGCTTGCCAATACTGGCTGCGGATCAGTAGTACTCACAGATATATATGGCCATTTCCACATTACCCGCAGCATACCCTAGCAAAACCCGGAATCGAGCCCAAAATATCTCTGGTGGCCGTTGACCGGTCCAAATTTTGAAATAATGACAGAAAACTAGAAGAGTTTCTGCATCTGCTAGTCTCGGTTTTATCAACATCGGAAAATATTAAGCAAATTTATGCTGATTTGAATTTTGACAAAATTTCGCCTATCTCAAGCTTTTAGTCTCACCCCTGTATATGAGACTATTTTACCTGATATTCCCCTAAAATGAACATTCATTCCAGACAAAATGAACTGGGCATGCCCAACAACATTTAAATCATTCAAGTTCAATCTGCAAATGCAAATATGTATAGATCGTAAACGGACGCATTCCGTTCATAATTCATAATAAGTTTTGAGGTAAGATGAGGGAAAACGTCAAAAAGTCCTATTAGGACAGGCGTGCGGATTCCGAAATGATCCCCATTCGATTCCTGAGAAAATGTTGAAAAAGTTCTTGGTAACACTTTTTTTTAATCCGCGGCCCTTTGAGTTATTGATTTTTTCCCGAAACATAGAACATTTGCCCAATTATTGTGGCGTTAAGAGCGCCGCATCCAGCTGCTGCGCGTAGTCTTGGGCCAGTCTTCAGTCTTGTGGCCGCCAAAGTTTTAGTCGGCATTCTACTTCAACGCGAGAGGCATAGTGCCATCCCAGGTAACCATTAAGCACTTGAATAAGCCCTATCTAAACTTTATAACGGCATTTTAGTGCCTATAAGTTCTATATATGTTTTTCAAATGCTTATTGGCCTTATAATCCTCAAGCAGCAAAAGAAGCCGTATATCGGTATACAACGCTTCGTTGTGAAGCTAATAGGCCCTGCTTGATTCGAGCCGAATAAAAGAACCAGCTTTACCAATTTAGAGCTAACATCTATGACGTTTAGGTGAAATCAATAACAATATCGACCATAGTTCTATAACCCCTTCTCTTTCGCTCGCATGCCACAGAGATTGTTTTCGAAAACCTATTATTCTATTCAGTAATAACAACATTATTATATGGTTAGACACGAGGTTAGACATATGTATGAAAACTATTGAAGGGAAAATGCCGGTTACATGTTTCATATGCTGTGGCCCTGGCTGTGGATTTATTCTGCAACTAGTAAAGCTAATCGGCACCGGAACGTTATATTTTATATGCTTCATGCAAAAAGTTTCGTGAATAGTTTCCCTTTCTATTTTTTATCATTTGTTGCTCTTGATGTCGATTTAAATGAAATCTTTCAGTTTATCCCCCAATCTCAGCAATACAAACACTCAGTTCGGAGATGGATCAAATGGTAAACTCCCGCAGCTCCCGCAGCCAAAATAAACCAAATCCTTCTACCCAACACAAGTTCAAGACCGAGGTTAGGAATAATTATCAAAAAAATCATCGAGTCCCCAACGGGAAGAAAAAGGAAAGAACACATCAAAATGTAAATAAATATTTTTCATTTCACTTTTTTTTTCGTTTTCCACTCGTCTAAAAATTTTGACATTTCTGACATGGGCGCGGAAAATTGGTAGGGGCATGCAGTATATCAGCCAAATACAGTATCCCCCCGCTTATCCGGACCTCGCTAATCCGACGACTCGTTAGTCCGGATCTCGCTAATTCGGAATTTTCCGGATTAAAAAGTATCAACACCCATTTAAACACATTATGCTGTCAGTTTTCAAATTTGTGCTGTGATTTTGTTTTGATTCATTTGTATGGATTTGACAGTCGGATTAACGAGAGAAACCCCGGTAGTCCGGCCATACATTTGTCGGATCAACGGGGGTATACTGTAATTCGCCAAAAGCGGCTTTTGAGCAGCACTAAAGATTTATTTAGGTCTTAATAGCACTGTTGACCATGCTGTAAATGCGACTATAAAACCGAATTGAAGTCGATTTTAACGGCTTAGTGGTTACTTGGGATTCTATATTCCTGAGGACGTTTGTGATGTACACGGAAGAAAAAAAGTACCCAAAATTGAGTACTTTTAAACTTACTTTTGAGTTATTTTTTCTCTTCGCTTTCATCCACTCTTTCTTTTGTTGTCAAAAACAAAAGAGCCAAACAATCCAACGACGCCAGTTCAATACGGGAAGCCAATTTTGAGTTTTATTACCTGAGGTCGAAATTGAGTGAATTAAACTTAAATTTGGGTCAATAAATTTTCCGTTGGGTACTTTTTTAACATGGGAGTAAAGGCAAACTACTTCGACCCTACTTACTCAATTTTGGCTTCCCGTACGGATGTTCGAGGTTGGGTGAATTAAACTCACTATTGGGTAGTTTATTTCTTCCGTGTATGCAGCCTATCCGATCCGATTACCACGGTCTGGCGTTAATCATCTTTTTTCTTGCACGCGCACGAAGGGGATAGGATTTGTTTTCATCGGGAAACGCTTCCGAAGCGTTTCGCGATGAAAACAAATCCTAATCCACTCTGTGCGCGTACAAGAGAAAGATGATCAAACGTCAGCAAGCTCTATATACAAAAGATATTTTAGTTACCAGATAAAGATTGTCGCTGTCGTCGCTGTCAGGAACATCTTTTGCTGGCGAGGATACGGGATCTAAATGTCAATGAAGGCAAAATACATGCGATTTGACAGTTAGGTACCACACATGTTTCGAACAGCAGCACAAAGGGAACCGAAGCGACAATCTTTATCTGGTAACTATAGAGCTTGCTGACGTTTGATCATCATTCTCTTGTACGCGCACATACTGAATAGGATTTGTTTTCATCGCGAAACGCTTCGGAAGCGTTTCCCGATGAAAACGAATCCTATCCCCTTCGTGCGCGTGCAAGAGAAAGAATCTTTCTCTTGCACGCGCACGAAGGGGATAGGATCATCTGATGATTAACGCCAGCAAGCCTTATAGAGCTTGCTGACGTTTACTCATCCTTCTCTTTCAAGCGCATGCGGAGGATAGGATTTGTTTTCATCGGGAAACGCTTCGGATGCGTTTCCCGATGAAAACAAAACCCATTTATTCTGTGCGCGTGCAAGAGAAAGATGACTAAACGTCAGCAAGCTCTATTGCGCGAGAAGATAGAAAAATTCGAACGAGGGTACGACCACAAAACATATAGGCATCTTTCCCTTGGAATGTGGTCCCTCCATGATTTTGAAACGCTAGCGAACCTAGCGGTGGAAGTCAAGCTTTACTGAGCAACGCGCATTAGACAGAGCAGCATAGCATGCTTTGCTGTCTCTTTCTTTCCCTTAGGACATACGGGAGTGCCGTTCGTCGATTGTTGATACACAAAAAGCCTACTTTGAAATTTGCAGTTTGTTCTATGATGTCTATCTGTTTTGTGGTACGACGGTCGACCGTCGGAAAGCTGTTCCGCAAACGTCAAATCACTTGATGCACGGAAAATAATGTTGGTTGATTTTTTCGGTGTGAATGTTGATTATTGAAATCAAAGAAAATATGGAACTTTAAACGAGTGTTACTTGCCGCTATATATTTTAAATAAGTTTTATGGTATTTTCAAGGCATTTCGGAACGTATTTATGCGTTTTTGAAACATTTTAGACTTCTCGAATATTCTTGATATCAAGGAATATCAACACTTTTCGCACAGTGCATGTCATTTGAAGTTTCCGACACTCAGTCTTCTTCTTTGCTCCGCAAAATTAGAAGTTTTCTCTGTTCTCGCAATAAAATATCTTTTGTATATACATTTCCTTCCTTCGCACCTGAGCGTTTTTGTCATCGATGGCAATTTTGACATCCCGCAGGAAGCATCCATCGTATGTCTGCTCCAGCAGTGCATAGAATGCATCTTTCTCGTCGTCAGATTTTTCTTCGTGTGGGAAGTGCACGTTGATGATGTTGTGGTTGAAAACACTGCCTTTACTTTCCAACCAATAGCGCAGTTGCATGCTCCAAGCTTCTAATTATGATCCTTTATTCGTCGCCTATGCAGATTACATCGAGTTATCTCTAATGGTGGCATATTAGTGGTGCATAAACCTCCCGTCTCGCCACGTGGAGGGGAAGGGGGGATGCGAGGGGTTGGGGCGTTGTTTCAGATCTGCTTAGAGTCCTACTCAACACCAGGAATTGGGCTACCGTACTTTAAGCGGCACACTTTTGCTTTGGTGGGGCTTGTTTGCGGATAAATGCAGCTTTTCATAGAAGTTTAACCAAGCACACTGTCACACCCCACCAGATTCTAGGCAAGCCCCACGACTTGATGTGGCCTTAGCAGGGGTTGTTAAGCCCTTAGACATAAACTTTCTATTAATTCTGCCAAGAGGACATCCGACTAAAATGCGAAACATCTAGTCACTTAGAGCATCATTATCAGTCGCGAGCATTTTAATCACCTGCTCAGCGCTTTCATTTTAGTTTCGTCTCTCGTTTCCTGTTCTAATATGTACACCCCTGTAATTATAAGAATGACACCCCTACATCTACTTCCGGGGTTCAGTATTATTCAGTTGATTAGAGTAGACCACGCTGTATAGATCGGAGTTAATAAAGTATAATCGGATTTTCACATGTTTTAATGAATACTAGAACATGGTTTTTCGGCGTCATTAAAATCGTGATTAGCGCAGTGGTAATAATTGCCATTGAACAAAAGTGGTTAAGAATATTTGAAGTGATTCGCCCGTTCGAAGAGTGTACGCGTCGATTGCAAAGAAAACCGCCATTTTGTTTTTCAAGTGTGATAGTGGAAAGCGTGAAAATCCTCATAAAATGGATGCCAACCAATTCCAAGCGTTTATGGAGCATCAAACCAGAATGATGTCTCAACTGCTACAAGGTGTTAGTTCGTCCGCCGCTGATGTTGCGGCACGAGCTGGGAAGTTCCAGTGGGAACCATTCTGCGCCACCGCAGTTGCCGCAAATGCCACTTCCTTCGCCGCTTGTATTGGAGGGAGATATGGGAGAAAACATGGATTTTTTCGAGAAAAGCTGGAAGAATTATGTGAAAGCCACAAAAATGGACTCTTGGCCCGCCATAGACAACCAACAGAAAGTGAGTATCCTATTGTCGGTGATCGGGGAACCAGCGCGCAAGAAATTCTTCAATTTCGAACTTACTAGTGCTCAGCTTGCCGATCCGGAAGAGGCATTAAAAGCAATCAGAGGTAAAGTAACACCGAAGCGTAACGTGATCCTGGACAGACTAGAATTTTTCAGTGCTACGCAGTTTCCCGTGAGTCAACCGATGACTTTACAACGCGCCTTAAGATATTGGCTCAAAGTGCAAAATTGGGAAATGTGAAATAAGATCTCATAACCTACAAATTTGTTACGGCTAATAAATGGCCGCAGATTCGCTCCAAAATGTTGACCATAACAGACATAACCCTTGACAAAGCAGTCGACATGTGCAGAGCGGAGGAAATCACCAGTAAACGATGTCAGGAACTTGCAATGTCAACAGCGGATTTGAACCCGGAATCTGAAGTCAAGAAAGTGCAGAAATCAAAATTTCGACCGAAGTCAAGTTTGCCCCGTTGTAAGTTTTGTGGGGAGCAACATGAATTTGTTAAAGGAGTTTGCCCTGCCTTTGGTAAGAGGTGTAACCGTTGCAAAGGAAAAAATCACTTCGAACGTGTTTGCAAACGAAAATCAAGCAAAAGGTCCAAAAGAGTGAAAGAAATTAAGGAAGATAGTAACGAGTCTGAAGAATCATCTTCCACACTATACGACACATCATCAGACGACAACGAACTGGAGTACGAGATCGGAAAAATTTTCGATGATTCAGATCGCGGTGGTTGTATAGCTGCAGAACTAGATATGAAATTTTGTGGTGAGTGGAAAAAGATCAAATGTGAGCTGGACACTGGTGCCAATACCAGCCTAGTTGGTCACAACTATTTGGTGAAACTAGTAAGCCTCGAAAATATTGTGTTACTTCCATCGAAATTCCGTTTACAGAGCTTTGGTGGGAGTCCTATCAAAGTACTGGGTCAAGTGAAGGTGCCTTGTAAGCGAAATGGACGAAAATATACCTTGGTTGAGTGGTTGAGGGTAGCCATCGCCCATTATTGTCAGCAAAGGCATCCAGAGTGCTTGGGTTCATCAAATTCTGCAAATCAGTAACTGTCGGAGGACCCAACCCAACTGTATCGCCGGCGAAGTTATTAAACGTTTATCGTATTGAGGCCCAGAAGATCGCAGATGCACACAAGGACTTGTTCACTGGGTACGGAAAGCTACCAGGTGAGGTCTCGTTGGAGGTTGACCAATCTGTTCCACCATCTATTCAAACACCTCGTCGAATTCCAATCGCATTGCGCGGTAAGCTGAAGGCGGAGCTGAAAAAAATGGAGAAGGAAGGAATTATTACTAAAGAACCAACACACACCGAATGGGTCAGCAATATACTAATAGTGCAACGTGGGGATCCGACCAAGCAGAGTATCCGAGTTTGCCTGGACCCGGTCCCTCTGCACAAGGCACTCAAAAGGCCGAACCTGCAGTTTGTTACCATTGACGAAATTCTACCAGAACTTGGAAAGGCAAAGGTGTTTTCAACAGTTGATGCTAAGAAAGGATTCTGGCATGTTGTTCTTGACGAAGCGAGTAGCAAATTAACAACATTCTGGACCCCTTTCGGACGATACCGATGGATGCGGCTACCATTTGGTATTGCACCGGCTCCCGAAATATTCCAAATGAAGCTTCAAGAGATCATCCAAGGCCTGGAGGGCGTTGAGTGCATCGCGGATGATATTCTGATTTTCGGTATAGGAGATACGTTGGAAGAAGCTTTGGCAAATCACAACATGTGCCTCGAAAAGTTGTTCTATCGATTGGAAGAGCACAATGTAAAGCTCAATCGTGAGAAAATGAACCTATGCACAATGGGGAAATCCGATTTCAAAGGTGGAAAAAATTGATAACTTTCTTCACGAACAACTTACAGAAGAGATCAAGAGCTTATTCGAAAGGGAATTTTGCAAAGAATTCAGTGAGTGCTGTTTCATGGACGTGGAACGCTTCGGTATGTAGTTATTGAGCTCGTTTTGCCCTAATGCCCCATATATCGCGAGTTTCCAAACTATTTGTCATTTTATCTTTAAGACATTGTTCTAAAATTGTGTTTATCTGTTCACTGTGGATCCATAGAAGGGCACTAAATATATTTTGTTGGTAAAAGTTAGTAATTTAAGGGATTTTGGGGTCAAATAAGCATCAAAGTGCATTTTATGTGCAATTTTCATGTATTCTGTAAAAAATAGTCATATTTACAGATAAGTGTTGATATTATTGTCCCAAAGTGTTGAACAGATATTGACAAATGTTTGCTGAACGAAAATTAATTAAATAAATCGTTTCACAAATGTTTTATTTGGTTATTTGTTGAGTAAAAAACGATTTTTTAAAACTTTTGAATAGCACCGATGCCAAACATTTCCAAACCGTACCCGAGAGCACTACTAGACAAGAATAGTCATATGTTATGAGCCTTGATGTGATCATAGATAGGAGGTGATGGGAGATACTCTTTTTTCTTACCTTTTTGCCCAAATTCCCCTATAAAATAATATAGCTCAATGATTTCGAGCAAGGAAATGATGTAGTAATGTTAATTTAGTCGATATTTTCCAATGATATAAGAAAAATAACAAATAATCATATAATTCATTAACAATATTGAATTATAGGGGATTTAGGGGTCATACAGCTCATTTAATTTTTTTTTTTATTCAAAATTGGATAACATTTTTCACAGACGACGCACATCCCGCATAAACTTGAACCATAGTTGGACCATCTCTCAGATCATACATGACCATAAAGAACAGTAACCCTACTATTCGGACTGTTCTGAATAATGAAGATAAACTAACCTCAACATAACTGGTTTCAACAGTATGATATGTTGTTTATAGCTAATTGACTATATGGGTAATAGGCGGTTAAGTATAATTACAGTAAAAAAATCGACATTTTTCAATACATTATTTTTGCTTCACATTATGTAGTACGGTTTAGATATAATCCCTTTTTTGAGATAAAAACAATTGACAAACAATATGACACGTAGTGTGTAAATAATAGTATGATACAAAATAAAAATGTCGATGTACCATATGTGCTATCTTTCAATAAATTGAAGAGTATTTGGATGTTTTCTTACTTTTTTATAACAAACGCAATATACAAATTTCATTACTGTCTATTTAAACCATTTTTATTACTATGTGTATCCTTTTTAATCCAACTAATGCATTAGATTGTGTTTTGGTAGAGCCAAGGGAAGAAGTATCCGGGAAGCTGCATCCGGGAAGACGCATCCAGGAGCTGCATCCGGGAAGCCGCATCCGTAGGGAGAACTGAGAAAAAAATCACATAATTATAAATTTGTTGATGATTGCGTGGGTAAAAATACTTACCAATGAAGGCTATTGCTTGCAAGACAAATTCATATTCAATGGTCTCAAAGTACAAGAAAAACTCGCCCTCAGATGGACTGGAAAAAGATATCAAATTAATGTGATGGTATTTTATTTAAATTATTAGTACTGTCTAATTTCCATTACTTACCTATGTCTGGTTTTATTTTTGTGCACGACGTAAATATTTTTAAATAAACCTGTAATTAGTTATGTATAAAAATTGCTTGTCAAATTGCCTGCTTCAAGCGCACCCGTATGCATCTCACTGAAATTAAGTATGGCAGCCACACGAGAAATGATTTATGGTATCTGATAAAAGACAAACAAATACTGGTTGAACAACGTACACGTTTACCTTATTTGTATCATTAAATTATAAGATTTCTAATGTGTGCGTAAAATCGCAACGGAATAATTCTAGCTTTTGATGATACGTAATTATATCCATGCTACAAACAACATTGTAACTGTGTGAGTTACAAACCATTTTACAATTATTTATCATTTTCTTTCAAATAATTTATGATAAAAAATTGTAAAGTAAAAATAAACTTTGAAATAATTTCATGTGGTATAGTAGATTAGAAATGTTGTATAATTTTGATTATAGATCAACATATGGTCATATTTTAAATCGACGATGAGGTAGATAGTAACAATATTGCTTATTTCATGTGTATTGTAACAATAGTATGGTAGATTGTTTTTAATTATGCGGGATAGATGATTAAGGGCTTATTCGAAAGGGAGTTTTCCAAGAAATTCAGTTTGAGATGTTTTTTAGACGTGAGACACTTCTGTTTGTAGTTATTAAGCTCGTTTTGCCCCCCCTTCTATGGATCCACAGTGAACAGATAAACACAATTTTAGAACAATGTCTTAAAGATAAAATGACAAATAGTTTGGAAACTCGCGATATATGGGGCATTAGGGCAAAACGAGCTCAATAACTACATACCGAAGCGTTCCACGTCCAAGAAACAGCACTCACTAAATTCTTTGCAAAATTCCCTTTCGAATAAGCTCTTGATCTCTTCTGTAAGTTGTTCGTGAAGAAAGTTATCAATTTTTTCCACCTTTGAAATCGGATTTCCCCATTGTGCTATGTCAGACTGCCGTCAAATTCTACGGACACATTTTGACCGATAAAAGCTGCCAGCAAGATTTCGACCATTCGTAACTACCCGGTACCATCGGATCGCAAGGAGGTTCATCGATGAACCGATGGTGAACTATCTTAGCAGATTTATACCGAATCTGAGTGCAAATGTTTTCAATTTAGGGTCTGTCTCATTTGGAAAATTAAACTTAAAAGTGACAGTTCGAAAATTAGCAAATAACCCGGTAATAAGAATGGCTGGTGCTGCCCAGCAATTCCAATAAGACATCGATGCAAAATGATTCGATATCTGTCAAAAGTAATCTTGCTCTGCGAGCAGGGTTATTTGATAATTATTGAAATGTCACTTTTAAGTTTAATTTCAGTTTAATTCTCCAATTGAGACAGACCCTTAGTCTGCAACGCTACAATCTTTCACTGGAGTTCGTTACTGGGAAGGAAAATGTCGTAGCCGATGCGCTATCCCGAGCACCCGTGACTGATGAGCAATCGACGGATCGATATAAGAAGCTAAGTATTTTCAAAATCTTTAGAGAGATTGAAAACTTGAGTTGAATCAGTTTTTGAGCATCTCGGATAGGCGGCTGAGTGAAATAATCGAAGAGACAGCGAAGGACCAGTCAATGCAGCAGATTATCCATTTTGTGAAAAAAGGTTGGCCAGATTCAATCGACGGAGTGCCCGATACTGTAAAGATTTATCACAGCTGCCGTGTTGAGTTAACAACTCAAAATGGGATTATCTTTAGAGGAGACCGCATTTTAGTGCCACATATCTTGCGTCGTAGGCTGAAAACATGTGAGTCACAATGGAATCGAACCAACACTCAAATTGGCTCCAGCCAACCTCTTCTGGCCCGGCATGAGCTCGCAAATTAAGGAAGTAGTGAAGAACTGCGAAGTGTGTGGTAAGTTTTCCGTATCACAGCCGAATCCACCCATGAAAAGCCCCTGTATTCCGATACATCAATTCCAACTAATTTCTATGGACGTATTTTTTGCCGAATATGAGAGACGCAAACGAGCTTTTCTGGTCACCGTTGATCATTATTCCGACTTTTTTGAGGTGAATGTCTTGAAGGATCTTACGCCCCAATCCGTAATATCGGCTTGTCAACAAAATTTTTCAAGGCACGGGATACCTCAAAGGGTGCTGATGGACAATGCAACGAATTTCGTAAACCGGCAAAAGGTTGAGTTCGCGAAAAATTGGGACTTCGAGTTGGTAACCTCTGCACCACACCATCAACAAGCGAATGGGAAGGCGGAAGCGGCCGTAAAGATAGCCAAACGGTTGCTATTAAAGGCCACGGAAACAGGAAATAACTTCTGGTATGCGTTGTTGCACTGGAGGAACATCCCCAATAAAATCGGATCTAGTCCTACGGCCCGTTTGTTTTCTCGCTCAACGCGATGCGGTATTCCTTGCAGTGCTGAAAATTTGCGACCAAGAATTGTGGAAAATGTTCCTGAAAGTATCGAGGACAACAGAAGAAAAATAAAATACAAATACGACAAGAAATCTCGAAACCTACCAAATATAGAAACTGGATCCCCTGTCTTCGTACAGCTGACTCCGGAAACATCCAAGTTGTGGACTCCAGGCACCATTTCGAAGCGACTGAATGATCGATCCTACGCCGTTGCTGCTAACGGAAGGGAGTATCGTCGTAGCCTGGTACACATTAAACCCCGCAATGAACAAATTCAACAGCTTGTTCATTCATTCGTTCCGGAACAAAACACCAAAATTGAGCCGCAAATAACTGCATCAACAACCAATGAATATCGACCATATCAACACGATAACACCATTTGACCGTCGCCTGCTGAAACCTCATCGTGCTTATACGCAGTTAGCTTCCTGAGTAATCAAGCGTCGATGGACGTGTGGTCTACATACCGGCCTCCCAACCCCGACGTCCATGGTTCGAACCCAGTCTGCAGCACTTCACTTTTTTTCGAATGAAAATCCTCATTCATAAGGCAACATATTGACATTCATACCGATTCCTTGTGGCAAATTTTCATAAGGCGTTTGATTGAAAATCATACGTCCATTTTCCTCAGTGTAGACCACGCTGTATCCAGCTTTCCACGCTTGGTAATGGCGGTTTGTCGGTGTGTAAAAATCAATCGGTCACTGTACTGTTTGACACTAGCTGGAGGAAAGCCCACTGGCGTTCCTGGGTGAGGGGAAGGGAAAAAAAGGCCTTTTCGCTAGTGTCAAAAAGTACAGCAGCCGATTGATTTTTACACATCGACAAGCCGCCATTACCGAGCGTGGAAAGCTGGATAGATCGGAGTTAATAAAGTATAATCGGATTTTCACATGTATCGGTCACTATTTTCCGCTCTCAATTTGGTTGCTGTATTCCGTACCGGTGACGTTTGACAGTTGACAGTTCATCAAATAGCAGCAGCGCTCTTATCGCACTACCAAATTTGGTCACCTGTCAGTCGCGCTATTGTTATAGCAGCGCGTTTAGTAGCGACCGGTAAAATGTCAAGTAATGATACTGCGCTGCCAAACGGCTTAAACTCACCACCGGTAATCTTGCTCTTAATAATATAAATTAAATTCATATTAGGCAATAATGAAAACAATCAAAACTTTTTGAATCATTATTTTAGTTGCATTGAGTTTTCAGTGTCATGGTTTATGTCGCAGAGACCCCCCGTACAAAGTGTACCGTTATTACGTCACCATCTGTCAGCCTGATGTGCTTCATTCATAACAGAACCGTTTACTGCCATTCTATCATTCTCACGCACACATTTCCGCTTTAAAAGGCCTTTTCCAACTCCCCGTCTCTTTCTCGCTCATTGCAGACCGCCTTGAGTTTGACACCGACGCTGGTGGTGGTGGTGGTTCCGCCCGCAGTTCATTTGCGGGATCGTCGTCTGTCGGCTCAACTCAAATCAGCCAGACAGCAAAGTGCAAACGTTCGAGCAGGAGGTCCACCGTCGTATCTCTCTGCCAGTGCCGTCTTCTGTCATCATTTTTCATATTCAATCATCAAACCGAGAGTGTTGGCTTTGTGTGTTTTTAGTCGTAGTTCTCTGCGTTGTAGCAAAGTAAGTGCATTGCGGAAGGAAAGGGATTTTGGTTTCCGGATTGAACCGCGTTGCGGGTGTTGGATTTGTCGCGAAACGAGTTTTTTTTCGGTTGGTGAAAAAATGAGGGTGGAGATCTCCCATCGGAGTAGTCATCATCGCCGTCGTCGATTGTGAAAAAATCAGTGCTGGAAGATCGTTCGCCACCCACCGCTAACACCCGCCCGCACCATTCAACCGAGTCCACTGTGTGGTGCGATTCCCGTTTTGTGTGTGGAGCACACGCAAGAGTAGCGGTGGACCATCTGATGGTGTGCGTGCTTCGCCATGCTAAAAAGCACGACGACGTCCCAGTCGGATGGTGTTGGTATGCGGCGCGACGCTTCGTTGTGGGTGTGCGTGTGTTTGGACTGGATTGTGTATTTTTGTGTGAGACTTTCCTGATTAATCAGAAGTAAATTTTCGCCGTATCGTCGTCGCGCTGCTGCAGAATCAAGTCGGATTCGGGAACCGTTGTCCATCGATGTGGTCCCTCGGCGGATACAGTTTCCACGGATTATCGTCGGTGCCCTGAACGGATATTGTGGGATTCTGTGTCGAAAAGTGTGGATTCTTACAGGATTTCATAAATGGATTGGAACAGAAAATTGCTTTTCTTTTTGGTGGAGAGGAAATCTAGTGTGACTTTTGAAAAATTACTATCTATTTTTACAACAAAATTGGAGAATGATGTGTAAAGCTGGTTTAGTGGAATGTTTTAGAAAAAAAATGGCAAAACCAAAGAAAACGTGATTCATATGAGTGTAAAATTATTGCGTATCATCAACGCAACTTACTTACTATAGTACACACTAACACACTGTGTACAACACAACTAAGTCTTGCATGCATTTTTTCAAAAATTTCACCCCAATTTCTGCATTACTTCTGTTCAAAACTATTTTGCACAAACTTTCACAGAGTCACAACACAAAGTGCCAAGGACATTCGTCAGAAATCATTTTTGAATCTCTGTTTTCTTTTGAGATTTATTGAAAATTATTTTAGATTTTGGTAAAAAAAATTCAAAAGTAATCTAAATGTTTTATTAAGATTTTTTTGTGAAATTTTCACAGAACTTGACAAACAAGTAAAATAGATAAAATAAATGTATGAGCTATAGCCTCTTTAGCCTTCAAGACTCGTTACTTCAATATTACTGAATTTTCTAAATATTACCAGTTTCCAAAATTTCCGGAAAGTTTCTGAAGATTTGTAGATTCGTAGAAGTCAATGCAGTCTAGATGTCTATTCTAGGGAGTCGGTGAGAATTTTTGAAAGAAGATAAACATTCCACAAAGTTTATTAGACCATAGAAAACCAATGGGAGGAGAATGTTGATTAATGTTGAATTCTGAGCTGTGTAAGCTGCGAATTGATTCTGAATTGCAGAATAAGCAACTGATATACTTAATAAGATTTGCAAAAATTTAGAGTTTCAAAAAATAAATGCTGTTTGGCCTACTTCTAGAACTTGAACTTCAAGGATTCAAAATCGCAGGAATCTTCATAAGCTTCTTTTTGTTGGCATTACAACCCCCACGGGGACATTGTCGCCTCGCAGATAAGAGTTCAATCAGCACTCCCACAGTTATTAATTGCGAGATTTCTAAACCACATTAAAATTGTTTCGGCTCTTAGCTTGTTTTTCCGATCAATGCATAATCCCTTCCACAAAAAGGTTTATTTTCTCAGACACGCCATACATCATTCTACTCGATGAGGTCAAAATAGGCGTTTCTATCTCGTGATACATGATAGGCCGTTAAATAATGGGATGAATTAGTACAAACGTGTCTTCCGATAAACATTCCATTGAACAAGCTTCAAACCAAATTTATCACCAGTAAAAGTCTTTATAACATAACACAAGTATCCATCTGTCACACATAAACCCTTTTCACTTGTCACATTAGATATGCATTCTCGTCGCACCGCTAGAGATTGTGTTGATTGCGAATTGGGCCCATCTATAATAAGGAGTGTTCTTTAATAATTTCCCCCCGTTTGATCGTTCCCCATCGCAGCACAGCAGCAGTAGAAGCAGGAAGTTATAATAAGGTGGCAATTTGGAAAATGTTTTCAATTTGTGGAACCAATTGATCCCTGATCTGGGTTGTGTTGGAAGTGTTTTCCGGGTGGTGCCCGTCGTCGTTTCTCTGCGAGGATAGTGTATTGGATTGGATTCCGCAGTGGTGAAGAACCGGAATTTCGGTGCCGTCGTGTTATTCAGGGAGTGTTCTGTTGGAAT
The DNA here is from genome assembly GCF_024139115.2 of Armigeres subalbatus. NCBI lineage: Eukaryota > Metazoa > Arthropoda > Insecta > Diptera > Culicidae > Armigeres > Armigeres subalbatus. Next base: position 83,502,763 of record NC_085140.1, read on the forward strand.
AAGAAGAAACCCCGTATCGCCGTCACCGCCCTCCCCCTTCAGAAGTGCGAATCAAAGTGTTCTTTCGGTGAAGAATATTCATCCTCGCACAGAGGAAGGCTAGTTCAGTGCGGAGTGAAGAAAAATCAACACACATCATCCCCGCGAACCGAGGAGACGAATACACTCGCACAGGAAGTGGTTCCCTGTGCAGATATACGCGTATAAGTTGCTTACATTCACATTCAGACTGAACGGTGTGGTGCGTTTTGTTGCGACGGAATCAGTTCCGAATCGGTTCTTCTCGGTGTGGTTTTGTGGATTCTATCCCACCACCACGACCCAACACGCCAGTCATCATCGGGCACAATCATTGTCGTGTCGTTGGTTCGCCGTCACTGAGAGCGCCGCGCCATCATCCGTAGACTAAGCAGAACCGGAACGGACTAGTAGCAGGGAATCGACGTCGACGACAACGACGACGACAACGATTACGTCAAAATGGCGCATCAAATGATGCCCCAGTCTGTGAACTGCTCACTGGACGATATCGATTTGAATGCACTGAAGGTAAGGACCCTCCCCAATATTGGCTTAAACCCTTTCTGCACCACACCCGGTTCGGGATATCACAAACGGCGAATTAATGACCTTGAACCATCCCGCGGATGTTGGTCGCGCCCAGTCGGAATCTTCTAGTTTAGAACCGGCGTTTTGTTCCGTCCCGTCAGACGGTGGTCAAGCTCGAACCTCGAATGGGCCATTGTTATCGACACGGTTCAGTTCCCGGGCGCGCACTCTCTACTCTGTCGCCCGTCTCTCCTAGCGGGGGTTTATTGTTTTGGTTGTACAACTGCAGCCATCATACCGCTAAACCAGTTGGAATCCGAGCTGGCTGTTCTTGTTGTCGTAATGTTTGCGGAACCGAATCTAATTGGAAGCCGGAACACGGCGGATTCAGGGGAAAAGATGAATGATTATTTTTGGAGTAGTTTGTTGATTTATTGTTTGCTTGGAAATGGTGTTGAATGGAGTCATTTCTTTAAATTAATGGGAATGTTTTTTTAGTATTTTATTTTACGTAATCACAATTGTAATTTTTATTTTTTATTTCCCATTCGCATAAAGCTTGAGAGATCGCAGGAAGCCGTGTTCAAGAGCGGATGCTAAAGTTTTCCGCACGTCAAAAAACTTTTAAAGACTTCAGAATTTCTTGAAATTCTTGTAATTATTATTTGGTCATAGTCAAGTCATCTTCAAGAAAAACCACTCGTGAACAAATGACTGGCTAGAGGAAGAAAAGGATGAAATACAATGTCTCCGTGCGTCTGTGCAGTTAATGAAAAACGAAGAACTGAATGTCAGCCAAGCGTCCGATCATCCAACGCACTTCATTCCGGCAACCATCACGAGAAAACCGGAAGATTGAAGATTGCGTTAGTGGACAATTATTTGCCTTCCTCGTACACGAAGATGTCATTTTCGAGCTACTTCGAGGGGAAATTTCAAGTCTATGCTTCCCAGGACGAGATGAAGTCAGATGCAGAACTGGTGAGCACCAGTTTTTGTGGCAGGAGCAGTAGGGATATGTAAACGGGTCCGTAAGTGCAATCCAAAATTTGGTAAGTTTAAAAAAAACTTTATTTACGTAAAACCAAAGAACACAAAACGTGAAATGAATACGCTGTTCGGATATAATTTGTTTTCCGGTAGATTCACAACGCTACCGTGTTCTTCCGGCTTGTCATCACCATAGTTAGATGCATGACGGCTAAATGTTTTAAATTTTTATTAGGGTAAGACACCCAGAAATCGCCCTCCCCCCAGTTTTCGCCCGCCTATTTTGGAGCCTTCGTTTCTCGAAGACTGGTTGTTGGAAACAGGTGAGGTTCAGGTTTTTTCAAAATTGATTGATGCTTGTATGGAAAAACTTTAACTGTAACTGTTTTCAACAACTGGTTTGCGAGAGATGGGGATTTTGAGATGAGTGGGCGGAAGCTGGGAACGGGGCGATTTCTGGGTATCTTACCCTATATGTATATGTCTATTAATGCTGTGATTTGACTTATGCTTAGAAATAATCTATGAGGTTGTTTGAGGTTTTTAATTAGGACACCGAACCAAAACATATTGTCATGGTTCAATAGACAGTTATATGACTATTTTTTCAGTATAATGTCTTCCCTTATCTTTTGAAGACAAGTAGCTGCACCACGCACCGATTGCAATTTAACGGATGCGTGTTTCAGTCTCGGTTGTGAAGTTATCCTCAGTGCTTTTCAAGTCTGAATGTAACAATAATTTTTTAATAGTTTAACTTTTTCGTTATTTTCATTATATTTTCCCCTAGTTCGTTTGTTTATTCGAACGAAAGTTGACTTATATTTTTCTTAACACCAGCAAAATCAAATGGAAAATTCATTAAAATGAATCAGATTCGTTTGAAAGTATCGGTCGAGTGTAAACAGGAATACGGGTGATTTATTATATTTTGTTGAATACTCCTTGTATACGTTCAAAAATTATTTTACTATTTTCTTTTATGTTCTTTCTATTCGTTCATACATTTTGTTTCTTATATCATGTTCATAATATTTCATGATATTCATAATTTTTGCCGGGAATAATTTAGATAACGATTGCAGGTAAGACAAATATGTAATGGCGGAAAAGAAAAAAATCGTCCTCTCAAATTAAAATTTTATCATCTAATTTTGCATTTTCTTTTTAATATGTCATTTTTAATTATTGTACATTCATTGAATAATTGTGCATTGTGTTATTCACTGATATATTTTCCGATTCGCGAAAAATATAGTGCCGGAATGTAGTAGATTATTGAAGGTGGATTGGAGCAAGACAAATCCGATTTACGAAGGTACATTTCACAATATATATTCATATTGGCCTTTGCTTGCCTTCTATTTTGACTATCTTTAAATCTTCCTCCTCAATGCCTATTTCAAATATATCTCTTTTGTCAACTATCTTCCTCGCTTTCCTTTTCGTTAGTAGAAAATACATTTAAGCCTTAAACATAGCTGATTCATTGAAGAGTGGTAGAAATGTTAGTACCTACTAGGTTGATAAGAAAATAGATCAAAGTGCGTTTTTTTTAGATATGCAGAATGTTAGCGAGAATCAGAAGCTTTTTTTTTTTTTTTTTTCCTCGTTTGTCGGGTGAAGATCACTGCGTCCAGATTTTAGGACTATTGTGATATACCCTTTTACTGTGAAATACGCAAGTTATCTCAGTAACATGTTTGTCACTGAGATACCTTGGTATCGACTGAACTCAAGACCATCTATTATTGATGAATAGAGATCCTGAGTTACAGTATGTGACTCCCCATTCTGGCGAGACTAGCTTTATGAAGCCAACCACGTCCTTGGGGATAAGATCCATATGTCAGCAGGCCCTAAAAGGGCTTGCTGAGAACTTTGAACCTACGTTGGGTGAGTGCACTGCAATAGCAGAGGATGTGTTCTGATGTTTCTCTCTCCTCGTCACAGAAGCGGCAATTTGAGGTTTGGATTGCTCCGATCTTTTGTAGATGGTATCTGCAGGGGCAGTGTCCAGTTATTAGACCGGTGTAGATGTTGAGATCCCTTTTGTTGAGACCTAATAGTTGTTGGGTTTTCTTGGGGTTAATCGTTACGAGCCTTTTGGATTGGCTCGTATGGGGAAGTGCAGTGTTTGATGTGATTTGACTGACCATATATTTGTTCAGTTCCATTTTTACAGAGCAGTCTGAGATCCCGCAGAAGGGCTCAGGGCCAATGAACCTTTCATTAGATCCATTCCTGGCTAGCTCATCAGCAATCTCGTTTCCCTCTAGACCCGTATGTCCTGGGATCCAATATAGTAGTAGACTCGATTGCGTATGGATAAGTTTTTCAGAGCCAGAATGCATTCCCACACTAGCTTTGAGTTACAAGTGTAGTTATTAAGCGACTTAAGTGCCGCTTGGCTGTCAGAGAAAATACATATTTTTGCAAATCTATACTTTCTCCTCAGGCATAATAACACGCATTCTAATATTGCATATATTTCCGCCTGAAATACTGTGGGCCACTGTCCTAAGTGGACAGAAACTTTTGTTGTAGGGCCATAGATTCCGGATCCTGTCAGATTATTCATTTTCGAACCATCTGTGAAGAAATTTATAGAGCCTGTTGGAACGCTGGGTCCACCTCCTTCCCACTCCTGGCGGGAAGGAATGAACACATCGTAAGGTAAGTCATAATTGACTACCGTTTCCATCCAGTCACTACAAATTCCTATTGCGGGATTTATGGCAAATTCATTTAATATGCTGAGGTGACCCGTAAGGTCTCCCGACAGCAGTGTTTTTGTTCTCTTTAACCTTAGAGCACTTTTTCCGCTTCCAGCTTTATGAATTGATCTAACCGGGGCAGGTGAAGCATTGCGTCTAGGGCCAAAGTGGGTGTACTACGAACTGCACCAGTGATGGCTATGCAAGCGGTGCGTTGGATTTTGTTGAGCTTAGCCCTTGCAGCAGCCTCATTAGTTTTAGGCCACCAGACAAGGGAAGCGTAAGTTGTCCTGGGACGGACAATGGTTTTATATATCCACATGATCATACTTGGTTTTAGGCCCCATCTTTTACCAAGGGTTTTTGAACAAACCCAAAGTGTATTGAGACCTTTCTGCACAACTGATTGGAGATGAGAGTTCCAATTAAGCTTTGCGTCGAGTATGACACCTAGATATTTTACTTCACTTGAATAAACTAATTGTGTTTGATTCAAGAAAAGGGTTTCAGTTGTACCTTTCTCCGTTTGGTGAAAGGGATAATGGAAGTTTTGTAGGATTTATGCCTAGTTGATACTTTTGACACCAGGAAAAAGTGTGATTTAGGGCAGATTGCATTCTTTCCACGATAACACTTTCGAATTTGCCTCGTACAATAATGACAACGTCATCAGCATATCCAACCACTTCGAAGCCTCTTCTCTCTAAGCTGTCTAGAAGCTCATCCACCACCAGTGACCACAACAAAGGAGAAAGCACTCCGCCTTGCAGACACCCCCTTGTTGCTTTAACAGTGATGTATGAACCGCTAAGCTCAGAGGAGATTTTCCGATTAGCTAGCATAGCATGCCAGGTAACAATGCATGGGTCGAATTTTCTCCTCAACATTGCTGACCCTATAGACGAATAAGAAGCGTTATCGAATGCGCCCTCAATATCAAGAAATGCTACAAGAGCAATTTCTTTTTGCATTAAGTGTTTTTCGATTTTTGAACTACCGTATGTAGTGCCGAGATCGTAGATTTTCCACTTTGATAAGCGAATTGGTTTTTGACAAAGGCATTGCTTTCATAAATTTGTGATTTATGTACTCGCATAGTACCTTTTCCATAATTTTGAGCATTACAGAGGATAAACTTATCGGCCTGAATGCTTTGGGGTTGGTTTATCTCTCTTGCCTGCCTTCGGAATGAAGACAGCCCGGATTTGACGCCAATCGTTAGGTATGTGCCCAAAATCAGACTCGCCTTAAAAATCTCAACCAAGGGTGGAACCAGTGTTTTCTCCTCTTTTGGATCAACGCTGGAAATATTCCATCCATGCCAGGAGACTTAAATGGCTCGAAAGATCTCACAGCCCTCTCAACCCTGGCCCGAGTGAAAGCTTCCTTTGCAACCTTTATTGCGTCTTTTTAGACCCAGAAACCCATGATTGGATCTCTTGTGGATCTGAGACAGCAATTCCAGTGCCTTGGTCGCCGATGCTCGACTCAGGGATTGAATCAGGAAGTGGATCTTTAACAATTCGCTCAGTGTATCGCTAGGCTCTACAGTGAGCGAACCATCCATCTTTCAGGCTACCCACACCATTGGAGTGGTCTTTTGAAAGAGTTTTTGGAGTCTGGCCACTACGGGTGTATTCTCTATGCTTTCACACATTAGAATCCACGATTTCCGTTTGGCTGACCTTATTTCTTTGTTGTAGTTCGAAAGGGCCTTTCTGTATAGGCTCCAATCGCCAGTTCGCTTAGCACGATTGAACTCCCTACGCGCAGTTTTCCTAAGCTTCTCAAGAGTTTTATTCCACCATGGAACGTCTCTACTCGAACTAGTTGATTTAGTTGGACAGCTCTCTTGGTAGGCGTTAAGGATTTTGTTTTTAATGGATTTGGACGCATCTTCCAATTGTGTTATGGACTTGATGTGACTTTCTATGATGTACTCTTCGGATCGTAGGATAGCTGAGTAGGATTCCCAATCAGTTTTCTTAGGATCTTTAAACGTTTTTTCCATCGTTAGTCCCCCTTCCCATTCGAAGATGATGTGTTTATGGTCTGACATTGATATTTCTTCAGAAACATGCCAGTTTTTTATTTTATCAGAGATAGGCCGACTACATACAGTCAAGTCCAAAACTTCCTGACGAATGGAGTTTTCAAACGTGGGCTTGGCACCAACATTACAAATGTCAATGTTCTTGGAAGAGAGAAACTGTAACAGGTACTCACCTCTGGTGTTTATATTGATACTTCCCCATACGGTGTGATGTGCATTTGCGTCGCACCCTATGACGAAGGGGATGTTGTGTCGGTGGCTGTAGGCTTTTAGAAGCTTTTGATGTGCTTGTGTGGTCAATATGTGAATAGATTTAATTAATCGCAATGCTGTACTTGAAAACATGCATCAGAAACGTTTATTTAGGAGTATCAAATTTTCTGTCGGAATTGAGTGAAAAAAGTAGATAATGTTTGTTTGTTGCATGAAAGACAAATGTACAGCATTCAGAGTTTACGTACAGTCGTGATTTATTTAGTAGGCAGAACGATCGGCCAGTCATCGCATAATTTGTTCTGCTTTGTGCGGTTAGCAGAACGATCGTCCGATCATCGGAATGTTGTTCTGCTTTGTGCAGGTGAGTAAATTAATTAGAAAGTGAAGATTCAGTTCGCGTCAGTAAGCAGAACGATCGGTCGGTCATCGAAAATGTTATTCTGCTTCGTGCGGTTAGCAGAAAGATCGGCTGGTCATCGACAATTTTGTTCTGCTTAGTGCGGTCGGTAATTAAAATAATTAGTGTTCGTTCGACTGTGTTTTGTATTGATCAAACTACACGCTATACACGGCATATTGTTTACCAAAACGAACCCTGCCACAATACCTACCCCATATATCCAACATCCCAGTGATTTCTCGTGGAAGTGCAGATGACTCGTCGGCTTCTATCAAAGCGAGTATCATGTCAACATTTTCCTACCCATTCCTTAATTGACCTGCATTCGGACACGGCCGGCGCTGGTATTGCTTATTTTTGGGTCACCAGTTCTTACACATTGAAGATGATGTTAGCCCCAAACTCCATCTGTTGGTTCTCTGTGTAATTACAGCTGACCTGGCAATAACGGAGTAGCAACCGTGGGCGGTCAATCATGCTCATGCTCATGCTCATTCGCATAAAGCTTGAACTTCGATTCGGTGGTTGAATCGATTTGGAAAGGAACAAAAGTTGTTTCCAAAATTACATTATAATTTTTGAAAACTGCTTATGCACAACATGTTACATATTGTACTTCCAGTTGAAAACCGAAGTGAGCTCTCGCGACGATTGAGTTTTTCCTTATTTCCTGATGTCGCAACTGCATCGCGACTAGTGCGCATCTATGCCACCGCCGTGCGCCGTGATGCGCACTAGTCGCGACGTAGTTGCGACAAAAGGAAACGGGAGAAAACTCGATTGTCGCGAGAGCTCACTTCGGTTTTCAACTGGAAGTACAATATTCACTCCGGAATGTGTATTTTAAAAAAAGCTTTCTTTCGGTGAGGTTTGAACCCACGCACGACCTTCAGTACCTTAAGTTGGCATAATGTCGTTTAGCATAAGGCCGTTTGGCATAATGAGTTGAATAGCCAATGGCCATTTCTCGCTTAACAATTGATAAGGAACTACAATAAAAAGTAAACAAATTAAATTTTAATACCCTTTGATAGCACTCTCTAAAAGATACTAATCGTAAAAAATGTCCCGCATCTTCAATTAAATTACTTTTAAAATACTAAATTTTGATTGGGCCTATAACGTGTTATTTTCAAAATATATGTAGGTTCACCCTAAAAAATGACCAAGCCACTCGTTTTTTCCCTTCAGGAATAAGCCTTCTCCAACTTGGGGGCCGACAGCGGGATTTTTTTCCGAATCGTCTTCAGGCCGGACTCAGACAGAAAGATTCTCTCTCCCTTATTCCATGTTTATGTTTGAAAAAATGCCATAAACCAAGGGTCTATGAATGACAAGCAAACACAGAGTGACTTATCAAGAAGGCCTATTCCGGAGAAAAAAAAAATGAAAACAGACTTAAATTTTTCTTTCATCGATTTCTTCACTTTTTTGGTTATTTTCTATGCAATTAAAGTTATGGATGAATAAAAACTGTTGATTATGTGGTTAAAGAAGCTTTTGCTGCTCAAAATATCATAAACCTGCGAAATGGGAATTGAAATTGGGATGCATTTTTTTCGACCAGGATTTTCTCAATGTTTATGTTATGGATGTAGGCTCTTTTCACAGGTTAAGCGACAAAAACTAGTCAAAGGTTTTAGGGCCATTTGGCCATTCTTTTAATGTTTATGCCTAAATGGTCGTTATCATTTTGGCATAAAAATTAAAAGAATTATAAAATCTTTAAGCAAATACATTCTTTTCTAGAGCCATTTGAGGTGCTGGAAAAATCTCAAATTCTCAAATATCATCGGCAATTCAAATCATGTGTGAGTCTTATGTATCGAAATCAACCTTTTTCGTACATTTAGGGGACAGAATAGAGCTATGAAATGAATCACGTTTATTACGTGTTATGTATTGATGCTTGCTAGTCACAAAACACTTTTGAAAAATGATTTAGTTTTAAAACCGTTTAAGAAAAAGGTTCGCCAAGTTTCTCTGAAGGATTTCGTATGATTGTTACATGCGTCGTTATGAAAAATTATGCTTGATATACTTTTCTGGCCCATTCCGAGCAAACGCGTACTTTTTTTTAATGCTTCATTTGAGTGATTTTTCAGTAGATTAGAGAGTTCATCACTGTAAAAATGCGTACTTTTAAAGAAGACATCATCAACTCTTCTGCCTTATTTTTAACAAACGCGTACTTTAAAAAAGGGTCCTCTACTCATTTGCCATATTCCGGGCAAATGAATACTCTTAACAAGGTAACATCTGCTCCTAGTAGATATTTTTTTAACAAACCATGTGGCTTATTCCATGTTGTCGATGATCTGCCGTGGTCGATAACTCACTTTCATTGGAGCGTAATAAAAACACTTTAATAAAGTTAAAAAAACTGATTTATTTGTTACGATATCCTCGTTAACAAAACAGGATCCCTCCAATAACAAACCATAATTCCACAATTGGCCGGGCTTTTGCCAAATCATACCAAGCGCCAGCAAAAAATCACCCATTTTTCTGCCCAAGCTTTTGATTAGCAGATTTCATTGATCACACATTTTATCAGTTATCCCTCCGACCTATAACTTTCGGTTGATTGTTCATTTCGCCCAAATGACCCTTTCTGTCAAACGACTATTCCGGCCAAACGTCATTTTCGCCCAAACAGGGTGGCCAGTGAGTCGGAAAATGCGGGAATAAAATGACCTTTCCCGTCAAAAATTGTATCTCGTTTTATTGTCTCAGTCGATTCTTTGGCTTATTTAAGGTCAACTTTCCCAAAGAACCCATATTTTGTTAAGCTTCTTACTATTTTTAAATTCGAAAACAAAAACCGAAAAAGTGCTGCACGTGTGAACCGGCCTGAAAAAAAACAAAGAATCGATTGAGTGAATAAAAATTTTTGACGGAAAAGGTCAATTGAAAGTCCATGCGGTAAATGCGAGAAAAAGTCTGAAATTTCTTGAAATTATAAAAAAACCCAAATTTATCCCCCAGTGGTGATTATGCCTTTCTCGATTCAATGTGTTGAATTCGAATTAGTATGGTAAATGCAATGTAAATTGCCTACATTTAGGCGGTTAATAGCTTTGATGCGATTATATCACGCTGCTTAAAAATAAGTCAACTATGAGAGTAATGGATTGCGTCACGGCTAAATTGATTAATGATTTAAAAAGTGCATGTACACAGCGTATTTGATAAATGAAAAATAGGAATATTATTCAAACCGCATGAGATATTAGCAAACAAAAACAATAGTGTCCAACTAGGAAAGTTTCTCCGTCGAATGAAACTAGTTGCACTCGAATCAGTCAAGTCCTTCTATATGAAACGTGTTTAACAATAAAAAATTCCCGGGGCTACACACACACACACAGTCAGACATGTGCTCAGTTTTTCGAGCTGAGTCGATTGGTATATAACACTATGGGTCTCCGAGCCTTCTATCAAAATGTGGCTTTTGGAGTGAAATTATAGCCTTCTGGTACAACTTTGTTGTACGAGAAAGGCAAAAATGGGATTAAAGTCACCAGGTGTTCATTTCATTAATTCATGTAAGGTACACTGGGGGAAGTGGAAAAGGAAAAATCGATAGTGCATGTTTGAATTAGTGTAAAACCAGTTTAAATGATTTAAATACGTTCAATCAAAATGGGCTATCAAAAACAGCCAATTTTGCACCAACTCTGCGATAATTCATTCCATTTTGGTCGCTTGAAATTTATGGAAATAGATTTTAAAATTAGGAGTTGTTTTTCCACTTAACCTAGTGGGATGGGGTAAGTGGAAAACCCATGTTGCCTTGACCTTCAATAGTGATGAGCAGTTACATATAACTAAAATCAATACGATAATTGCTCTGAGTATCTTTTGTGGAATAATATCATTACCTTAACGGAATAAATCCTCAAGGATTTCTCGTAATAGCTAGGGGAGGGGTGGTTTTACCTTCTCGAACACTAAGTGTACGTAAAGTCTATATGTTCGCCTCAAAGATGAACTTTTTAAAAGAAAAATGAGACTAACAGGGTTATAAACTAAATCAACTTAGTTTAACGAATCGAGATGATGTCTGTATGTGCGTATTTGTATGTATGTGTGTGCGCAAAGCACGTACAAAATTATCAGCTATTCTTAAGCACTTGTCCTTAACCAATTTGTACGCAAAAAAATGTATTCAACGGCGAAACTTGTTATGAATAAAAATTAATGTGAATTATAGAATATATTTACCTATCAGTGCTATTTTTAACTCTCTTATATATTTTTTTTCATATGTAAAACATGTGAAAGGAATCAGTACCGATAGGTGGATTAATCAGGCATTTTCTCATTTATATGAGTCCAATCACCACTGGAATCACAATGGTAACAAAGAAGGAACATATTAAGATTCACAGCTATCGAAATAAACCCTGGAGGGAAGAAAAAAATTGCGTAATTAGAACATTATCCACTTCCCCCGCACTGTTTGATACCTGGGGTAAGTGTAAAATCATTGAATAATTTGCTTTCTTGGTACAAACCACTACCAATTGAATGGGATTAGTTTAATTGTATTATAATGGTCTCCTGTGATATAAATTCACTTGAAAAAAGAACAATTGGTGCAAATAAGAATTGATTTTATGAATGCAAATATCAATTTTTCGCGAAACCTAAAATTACAGTTCAAGCGTTAACCGTGTATGTGTTATACATTTTTCTACATAGTATTAGTGTGAGCATCAAAGTATAACATTCCATAATGCTATGATGTGGTAAAAAGTGTAAAGTATGTACAATTCCAATTTTTCGAGTCGATTTTTACACTTACCCCCTTTTTCCACTTCCCCCAGTGTACCTTAATTATCGTACATGAAAAAAACCTCGTTTACTATTTTAAATGCGTAGGCTTTTCCACATAACTATTTCAGGAACTCCTAATAAAAATGATATTGAAACCTGGGGCCTCTTTGTGCATCTCCTTTCGATAGCTCTTTCGTATGACAGTTTACATGATTTGCTCGTTCCGAGTCTAGATGCGCAATGCCACCCCAGATTTCTTTAATGTCGAGTCTAGAGCTCATCTCTCTGTAGTGATGATGGAAAGCAACATGCCACCTATACGCTTCGGAAGGTTTCTGAGACCAAAAAAATCTCCGAGAGGCATAGAAGAAGCTAATTAGCATTTCGTAGCAGCTTGTGTGGATTTTTGCCGAGCTGCAGAAATAAAAACCCAGATTAATCCACCTACAGTGAGATGTTGACCCTTCCTTCATGAGGAAATATGTTCAGATACCAGTATTAAAAACGAGATAAACTACTCAACTTCCCACGGTGATTGAAAGTGTAAAGTTACAAATTAATTGCCTACCGAAAGGCGGAATGCATGGGTTGAGTTACAACAAAACTAATGATAACGCACTGTACGTCAAGCCGCCTATCCATCAGGCGCTCGGCGGATTGAATAGCTATTGTAACATGGTTAGTAACTATCGTAACGCTGGTATCATGAATACTCGTAATTTCCAAAGACCTATATTTTAAGTAATCCAGAACTAACTAAATCAGTCATTGATCTGAACGAAACTCAATAGCGGATTTGAACCACGAATCAATCACGAGATTCAAATATTTTCATTCGTTTTGGTGTATGGGTGCGCCATTTTATTGACGGATCAATCCATTTTGAAATTTAGGCAGCGGCGGCGGCAAATAAATAAATAAACAAATACAAAAAATGACAGTAAACGTCGAGGAGTAGGGGGTTGAGGGTTCGAGTCCCCCCAAGACACGTGGATTCTTTTTCACAAATTTCATATCAATTTGTCCATTTTGAAACATGTGCTGTGCATATGAGCAGCCATGATATTTAACCAAAAAAATATTACATATTATTATTATTGTTTGTTTGTTTGCTATAATGTTGGTGGTTGGTAACCAGCGGCCGCAGGGGGTACCTCGGAGGAAAATGCGTAATGGTGGACGTATTACAATTTTAATAAAGAAAACTATTGGTATACTATATATAATAGCCCTGTTTGCCCTCTTTGCCAAGCAGACGCAGCACGCGGGGAAGTTCTTACAAAAAAAATAAAATATTTGACACTTCAATTCTTTTTTACTATCAGATGCAGAAAACAAAACCAGTGACAACCTTAGACAACCAGACACAGCATTTGATGAAAAAAATCACAGACAACAGGCGTTTAAAATTTTGATTTTTTTAATGCATGAATTAATGAACCGTCTATATTAAAAAAAACCCAGATTAATCCACCTACAGTGAGATTTTGACCCTTCCTTAATTAAAAGGAAATATTTTCAGACTTCAGTATTTAAAACGAGATAAAACTACTCAACCTCCCACGGCGATTGGAAGTGTAAATGACAAATTAATTGCCTACCAAAAGGCGGATTCCATGGGTTGAGTGACAACAAACGAATGATTCCGCACTGTACGTCAGGTTGCCTATCTATCAGGCGCTCGTCGGATTGAATAGCTAGTGTAACATGTGGTAACATGATTGGTTAGAAACTATCGTAACGCTGGCAGCATGTATACTCGTAATTTCCAGAGAACTTGATATTAATTAATCCAGAACTAACTTAATCAGTCATTGATCTGAACGAAACTCAATAGCGTTCAATAATAACATATATTTTGCCTTATGGCTGCCTAATTTTGTAAAACTAATGATGTTTAATACCTTAAAAATGAGCGAGATTTATATGGTAGTAAATTTCAGAATTTGCACACATACGCACACATACATGCATATAACTGGTCTATTAGTATCTCAAAACATGCTCACATTTGTTATCTAGCTTTCACTAAAGAAATTTTTGGAATCCCTTCAAATTTTTACGTTTTTGCTTTTCTGAGAAGGTTTTGTGGTACATGCTTCTATCTGTTCCTCAATTAAAATCAATTGTTTCTTCGAATAAGGAGGAATGGTCCCCCGGAAATTTAGGGGGTTTGGTGTCAGGCCCTGCAAGCCAGCCTTTAAAAAATCATAAGCAACGAACAATCAACAAGAGAGTACGGACCGGAACCATCGGCGAAGACCACTGCGACGAAAAGGGACTAGCGATTGGAAACTCGGTTCGTGGAACTGCAAATCTCTCAACTTCATCAGGAGCACACGCATACTCGCCGATGTGCTCAAGGACCGTGGATTCGGCATCGTAGCGCTGCAGGAGGTTTGTTGGAAGGGATCAATGGTGCGAACGTTTAGAGGTAATCATACCATCTACCAGAGCTGCGGCAACACACACGAGCTGGGAACAGCTTTCATAGTGATGGGCGATATGCAAAGGCGCGTGATTGGGTGGTGGCCGATCAATGAAAGAATGTGCAGGTTGAGGATCAAAGGCCGGTTCTTCAACTTCAGCATAATCAACGTCCATAGCCCACACTCCGGAAGCACTGATGATGATAAGGACGCATTCTACGCGCAGCTGGAACGTGAGTACGACAGCTGCCCAAGCCACGACGTCAAAATCATCATAGGAGATTTAAACGCTCAGGTTGGCCAAGAGGAGGAGTTTAGACCGACTATTGGAAAGTTCAGCGCTCACCGGCTGACGAACGAAAACGGCCTACGACTAATTGATTTCGCCGCCTCCAAGAATATGGCCATTCGCAGCACCTACTTCCAACACAGCCTCCCGTATCGGTACACCTGGAGATCACCACTGCAGACAGAATCACAAATCGACCACGTTCTGATTGATGGACGGCACTTCTCCGACATTATCGACGTCAGGACATATCGTGGCGCTAACATCGACTCTGACCACTATCTGGTGATGGTTAAACTGCGCCCAAAACTATCCGTCATCAACAATGTTCGGTACCGACGACCGCCGCGGTACGACCTAAAGCGACTGAAGCAACCTGATGTCGCCACTGCATACGCGCAGCATCTCGAGGCAGCGTTGCCGGAAGAGGGTGAGCTCGATGGGGCCCCTCTTGAGGACTGCTGGAGTACAGTCAAAGCAGCCATTAACGACGCAGCGGAGAACAACGTCGGGTATATGGGTCGAAGTCGACGGAACGATTGGTTCGACGAAGAGTGCAGACAGATTCTGGAGGAGAAGGACGCAGCGCGGGCGGTCGCGCTGCAGCAAGGTACCCGGCAGAACGTGGAACGTTATAGACGGAAGCGGAGACAACAGACCCGCCTTTTCCAGGAGAAGAAACGCCGCCTGGAAGAAGCGGAGTGCGAGGAGATGGAACAGCTGTGCCGTTCTCAAGATACACGCAAGTTCTATCAGAAGCTCAACGCATCCCGCAAAGGCTTCGTGCCGCGAGCCGAAATGTGCCGGGATAAGGATGGGAGCATCTTGACGGACGAACGTGTGGTGATCGAAAGGTGGAAGCAGCACTACGAGGAACATCTGAATGGCGCTGAGAGTACAGGCAGTGAAAGTCAAGGCAGCGGAGGAGATGACTACGTCAGTTCAGCGGACGATGGAAGCCAACCAGCCCCCACCTTGAGGGAAGTTAAGGATGCCATTCAACAGCTAAAGACCAATAAAGCAGCTGGTAAGGATGGTATTGGAGCTGAGCTCATCAAGATGGGCCCGGAAAAGCTGGCCACTTGCCTGCACAAACTGATAGTCAGAATCTGGGAAACCGAACAGCTACCGGAGGAGTGGAAGGAAGGGTTATATGCCCCATCTACAAGAAAGGCGACAAGCTGGAGTGTGAGAACTTTCGAGCGATCACCATCCTTAATGCCGCCTACAAAGTGATATCCCAGATCATCTTCCGTCGTCTGTCACCATTAGTGAACGAGTTCGTGGGAAGTTATCAAGCCGGCTTCGTTGACGGCCGCTCGACAACGGACCAGATCTTTACTGTACGGCAAATCCTTCAAAAATGCCGTGAATACCAGGTCCCAACGCACCATCTGTTCGTTGATTTCAAGGCGGCATACGACAGTATAGACCGCGTAGAGCTATGGAAAATTATGGACGAGAACAGCTTCCCTGGGAAGCTTACCAGACTGATCAAAGCAACGGTGGATG
Organism: Armigeres subalbatus; assembly: GCF_024139115.2. Lineage (NCBI taxonomy): Eukaryota > Metazoa > Arthropoda > Insecta > Diptera > Culicidae > Armigeres > Armigeres subalbatus. The sequence continues at coordinate 83,518,700 of NC_085140.1, forward strand.
GTGTGAAAAACTGTGTGAAGATTTCGGGCGAACACTCCAGTTCGTTCGAATCGCGCCGGGGACTAAGACAAGGTGATGGACTTTCGTGCCTGTTATTCAACATTGCGCTAGAAGGTGTCATGCGGAGAGCCGGGTGTAACAGCCGGGGTACGATTTTCAACAGATCCAGTCAATTTATTTGCTTCGCGGATGACATGGACATTGTCGGCCGAACATTTGCAAAGGTGGCAGAACTGTACACCCGCCTGAAACGTGAAGCATCAAAAGTTGGACTGGTGGTGAATGCGTCAAAGACAAAGTACATGCTTGTGGGCGGAACCGAGCGCGACAGGGCCCGCCTGGGAAGCAGTGTTACGATAGACGGGGATACCTTCGAGGTGGTCGAGGAATTCGTCTACCTCGGATCCTTGCTAACGGCTGACAACAACGTTAGTCGTGAAATACGAAGGCGCATCATCTGTGGAAGTCGGGCCTACTACGGGCTCCAGAAGAAACTTCGGTCGAAAAAGATTCGCCACCGCACCAAATGTGTCATGTACAAGACGCTTATAAGACCGGTTGTCCTCTACGGACATGAAACATGGACAATGCTCGAGGAGGACTTGCAAGCACTCGGAGTATTCGAGAGACGGGTGCTTAGGACCATCTTTGGCGGTGTGCAAGAAGACGGTGTGTGGCGGCGAAGAATGAACCATGAGCTCGCCCAACTCTACGGCGAACCCAGTATCCAGAAGGTAGCTAAAGCCGGAAGGGTACGATGGGCAGGGCATGTTGCAAGAATGCCGGACAGCAACCCTGCAAAGATGGTGTTCGCTTCGGATCCGGCAGGTACGAGACGGCGTGGAGCGCAGCGAGCGAGATGGGCAGACCAGGTGCAGAACGACTTGGCGAGCGTGGGGCGTATCCGAGGATGGAGAGATGCGGCCTCGAACCGTGCATTGTGGCGTCAAATTGTTGATTCAGTGTTATCTGTTTAGATGTTAACTAAATAAATGAATGAAATGAAAAATGAATGTTTCTTTGAAACAAATCCGAAAAATAAGCATATTTTCATATCATATCACTTGTTGTAATTATATTTTCAATATTAAAGTGAATTTGTTTCAATTGCCATACATTTTATTTCATAATTCAAGAGGTTTATTGATAGATTAATACATAACACGCCTGCGTAACGCATACAAAGTGAAATTATAGACACTTCCGAAGGAAGGGTCAAAACACACTTGCCACGAGCGCTACTATGTCTTGAATAAGGTCTGCGTCAATAATTGTATAAATTTATATTCCAAGACTTTGTATTGTACATAATATGCATAGCAATTAGTAAATCAAATTATATCGAATCATGTCCACCACAGCCAACACAATGTATGAACGGCTGTGGGACAAAAGTTAAAAAAAAAACCCAGATTAATCCACCTAGCGTTGGTGGTGCCTTTCTCGCATTTAGTTAAGACACCAACCTTATATGGGGCTTAAATGTTCGATGTACCATTTTCTTCATAACTTTTAAACGCAATGACCGATCGTTTTCAAATTCAATAGTGATCAACAAGGCTTTGTCCCCTGTCGAATAAAACTTGTTGCGAGGAAATCGGTTAAGGATTACTATGCGAAAAGTTGTCTAATGTTTTTTCAAGCTTTTGTGCACACACATACACACACATACACACGGACAGACAGACATGTGCTCAGTTCGTCGAGCTAAGTCGATTGGTATATAACACTATGGGTCTCAGAGGCTTCTATAAAAAGTCCGTTTTCGGAGTGAAATGATAGCCTTTCGGTACAACTTTGTTGTACGAGAAAAGCAAAAATCAAAAACAATGTACATATTTAATCGAAACAAAATTATGAAATATGTTAAGAATATACTTCTCAACTAAAATATTAAATTTGAAGGTTTAGAAGCCTTGAGGCATAAAGGCTTTTTAAAAAAAAAAAGCTTGGATGCCATCTTCTACGTGGTTTGAAAGCCTCCTTCCAAGCAAAATAATTGAAATATTAAATTTAAAGGTTACGATGAAGGCTTTAAAAAAAAACAAAAACTGTTGGAAGCTTTTTTCTACGCGGTTCAAAAACCTCCTTTCAAGAGACTTGGAAACCTCCTTTCAAATGGCTCGGAGTTCTTCTTTCAGTCAGCCCCCTTTGAAGTGGTTCGGAAGCCTCTTTTCGGAAGCCCCCTTTCAAAACAGATAGGAAGCCCTTATTCAAGAGGTTCAAATGCCCCTTTTTTAAGATGGTTTGAAGCCCTCTTTTCTAGATGGTTTGAAGACGTCTTTCAAAAGACGCGGAAGCCCACTTTCAAGTGGCCTTTCGAAAGGTGCTCGGAATTCTTCTTTCAGTCAGCCCCCTTTGGAAGCCTCTTATTAAAAGGGTCGGAAGCTTCCTTTCAAGAGGCTCAGAAGCTCACTTTCAAGAGGCTTGGAAGCCACCTTATAAAATGGCTCGAAAACTTCCTTTGGATGAGCTCGGAATTATTCCTTCGATAAGCTTAGGAGCCTACCATCAAACGGCCCAGCAACGTCATTTCAAGATCCTCAAAGCCCCATTTCAAGAAACTCGAAAAATCCATTTCATGTGACTTGAAAGCCAACTTTTGAAAGCCTCGAAAACTCACTTTCGGGGGGCTCGGAATAATTCTTTCAAGAGCTTTGGAAGTCTACTTTCAAAAAGATGAGATCGCAGCAAGCCATGCGCGCGGATGGTTGCTTTTGAATTTGCTGTCACTTTTTTGTTCGTTCCCGCAACAAATAGATTTGGGTGATGTCTATATTTTGCATATATGCTCTAGAAAAAAAAAGTTTATGTGATCTGAGTTTAAAATTTACGCGTTTGGTTACCTTTGATGAAGTGTGTTTCTTAATTGAGTGCGCGAAATCGTTTGAGGAGTTTGTATACGGGGACGTCCTTGGTGCAATATGTGTGGCTGAGTGATAATATCAGAAATACATGAACATACATACATTGCTCAGAATAGATCTGGAAGAGTGAAGTGAATTGTTTTTGGACACTAGAAATGATCATCGTTTCCTCAGTTCATTGAACCGGAATTGGATCAATTTGGTGAGATTGTTTCAATATGTTTTTATATGATTCCAAAACTAAATACGCGCTGGATTAAAAAAATCCGGAAGTTTGTTTATGGATCCATTATCCAATTGATAATGGTAGCGTTAACTGGCGGGGCTTATTGTAAGTGAAAGTGGCCTGGGACTGGACGTGAGTTACCAGGCAGTTTGAAATGGGTCATTGGAGCTGCGATAGAGCTAACTCCTTCTAACTCCCGGGCTAAAGCTGACTTTATTACAGTCAGCTTTCTTCCATAATACCACTGCTAGACAGTGGGAGTTAGATTGAAGATACACACACACACATTTGGAAGTCTACTTTCAAAAAGTTCGGAAACGTCATTCCAAGATGTTCAAAAGTCTCTTTCCAATAGGTTCGAAAGCACACATTCGATAATCTTATTAGTTACGCTTATCAAATTAGGGGGTACCTCAATGAATACAAAAACACGAAGGTGTATCTCTCAAGAAAAAGGTTGAGAACCGCTGGTATAAACAAAAGAAGTATTATTATTTATTCAGACTAAGGCCGAAGTGGCCTGTGCGGTATATAAGAGTCTTCTCCATTCGGCTCGGTCCATGGCTACACGTCGCCAACCACGCAGTCTACGGAGGGTCCGCAAGTCATCTTCCACCTGATCGATCCACCTTGCCCGCTGCGTACCTCGCCTTCTTGTGCCCGTCGGATCGTTGTCGAGAACCATTTTCACCGGGTTACTGTCCGACATTCTGGCTACATGCCCGGCCCATCGCAGTCGTCCGATTTTCGCGGTGTGAACGATGGATGGTTCTCCCAACAGCTGATGCAATTCGTGGTTCATTCGCCTCCTCCACGTACCGTCCGCCATCTGCACCCCACCATAGATGGTACGCAGCACTTTCCTTTCGAAAACTCCAAGTGCGCGTTGGTCCTCCACGAGCATCGTCCAGGTCTCGTGTCCGTAGAGGACTACCGGTCTAATTAGCGTTTTGTAGATTGTCAGTTTGGTACGGCGGCGAACTCTATTCGATCGGAGCGTCTTGCGGAGTCCAAAGTACGTACGATTTCCAGCCACTATGCGTCTCCGAATTTCTCTGCTGGTGTCATTTTCGGCAGTCACCAGTGAGCCCAAGTACACAAATTCTTCTACCACCTCGATTTCGTCACCACCGATGCAAACTCGCGGTGGGTGGCTCACATTGTCTTCTCTTGAACCTCTGCCTATCATGTACTTCGTCTTCGACGTGTTGATGACTAGTCCGATCCGCTTAGCTTCCCTCTTCAGTCTGATGTAGGCTTCCTCCATCTTCTCAAAGTTACGTGCCATAATATCTATGTCGTCGGCGAAGCCAAATAGTTGGACGGACTTATTGAAAATTGTACCACTCGTGTTAATCCCTGCTCTTCGTATTACCCCTTTCAAAGCGATGTTGAATAGCAAACACGAAAGACCATCACGTTGCCGTAACCCTCTGCGGGTTTCGAAGGGACTCGAGAATGTCCCTGAAACTCGAACTACGCACATCACCCGATCCATCGTCGCTTTGATCAACCGTGTCAGTTTATCCGGAAAACCGTGTTCGTGCATTAGCTGCCATAGCTGGTCCCGATCGATTGTATCATATGCGGCTTTGAAGTCGATGAATAGATGATGTGTGGGCACGTTGTATTCGCGGCATTTCTGCAGTACTTGGCGAATGGCGAACACCTGGTCCGTGGTGGAGCGTTCGCCCATAAAACCCGCCTGGTACTGCCCCACGAACTCCCTTGCAGTTGGTGCTAGTCGACGGCATAAAATTTGGGAGAGTACCTTGTAGGCGGCGTTCAGCAATGTGATTGCGCGGTAGTTGCTACAATCCAGCTTATCGCCCTTTTGTAGATGGGACACGACACCTTCCATCCACTCCTGCGGCAAAACTTCCTCCTCCCAAATCTTGGTAATGACCCAGTGCAGCGCTCTAGCCAGTGCCTCACCACCGTGTTTAAATAGCTCTCCTGGTAGTTGGTCAACCCCAGGGGCTTTGTTGTTCTTCAGCCGGCCAATCTCCTCCTGGATTTCCTGGAGATCCGGAGCCGGTAGAATTATGTCCTGCGCGCGTTCTCTTCCTACCGCCATCTTCGTCTGCCACATCGCCATTCAGGTGTTCTTCGTAGTGCTGCCGCCACCTTTGGATCACCTCACGCTCGTTCGTAAGAAGGTTCCCGTTTATGTCCTTACACATATCAGGCTGTGGCACGTGGCCCTTACGTGAACGGTTCAACTTCTCATAGAACTTTCGTGTGTTATTAGCGCGGTACAGTTGCTCCGTTTCTTCACGGTCTCGATCTTCCTGCTGGCGCTTTTTCCTCCGGAAAATCGAGTTTTGTCTGTTCCGCGCCTGTTTATATCGTGCCTCGTTCGCCCTCGTGCGGTGTTGCAGCAATCTCGCCCATGCTGCATTCTTCTCTTCCACTAACTGCTCACATTCGCCGTCATACCAGTCGTTTCTCTGATCCGGCCTAGTGCAGCGGTTGCGGTGCTACCAATGGCGGATCGAATATCTCTCCAGCCATCTTCAAGAGACGCTGCGCCTAGCTGCTCTTCCGTTGGAAGTGCCACTTCCAGCTGCTGCGCGTATTCTTGGGCTAGTCTACCGTCTTGTAGCCGCCCAATGTTAGGCCGCGGCGTCCGACTTCGACGCGTGTTGTACACCGTCGAGAGTTTTGAGCGCAGGCATACTGCAACGAGGTAGTGGTCGGATTCAATATTCGCACTGCGGTAAGTGCCATCAAATGATAGCCAAGACAGCAATTATTTTGATGGAAATCATTTCCGTACTACGAACATTTTTATTATTTTTTGAATATCGCATGATTTATTCACGCGATTTAAACAAAAATCAATAGTGACCAACTAGAGAACATACTGCGCCGGAAAAGTTTTGTTGCACGTAAATCTGTGAAGTCTAACATTAAAAAAAATGGTAAATGTTTGGGCATGTGTGTGCACACACACGGACTGACAGACATGTGCTCAGCTCGTCAGGTTGAGTCGATTGGTATCTAACACTATGAGTCTAAAATAGGACGCGTTCGTATTAAGACGCAATATAGTTGCGATATCCGGGTTTGTGCATTATATCGTTGGAGAGTAAATAAATTAGTGCAAGATTGGACGCGATCGTCACATTTTGCATATGCCACCGGGTGTGCATGGTTTAATATTTTTTCTCGTCGAAGGCAGCGAAAGTAATTTGTTAATATTTAAAGGATCGTGGGTTAGTGTTTCGTGTCTTTCCGTTCAAAGTGCGATCCTTATTGTTTGCATATGTCACTAGGCACGCATTGTGTGGCATACGCGCTTGATCGTGTTCATACTCGGTTCTTAGATACTTTGACACACACGATCCAGTATTCTTGCGCTTTGTACGGTCGAAAAGTAAATCAATTGGTGCGCGTTTGATCGTTCCATACTCTTCCGACCATCACTCATAAGTGTTAACAAGAATAGTAAGAACTAGTACACAGTGTGGTAGATCTTACTCCGTAATGCACCTCGAAAAGGTGTCCACTCAGTATTACGGGAAATCAGAAAACTTACAAATTTCTACGATTTATTTATTGTCCTATGCCGAATAATTCTTACAGATTTCAAGCCTCTTCAAAATCTATCCCGTCTTCCATTCGTCATTAGATTTTCAAATGTATTGAAACGTTTACCGTAGAGTATAATGTAAGGATAAAGTTGATAATAGATAACACAATCTTTACCTGGAGTGGATTGAACGGGGTTTACCGATTGATGACAAAGGTTTATTCCGTCGTTCGAGCCACCTCAATCAATCGATTTCGTCATCCAGCTTAGTTCTCGGTAAACGATTATCACTCAGCAACTAACGACCCCGTCGTGCCGGTCCGAAACTGACGTCGATATTCAAATTCGTCATTACGCATTCAGTGGCAGTGCGATTGGTTGGTTGATCCATCGGCAGACTCTATTTAAAATTGGTGCCGTGCATTGCCGTGGATGCTCCTGCTGAAGATAAGTCAACTCGCCCCATCCGAACGGCTCAACTGCGCAAGAAAAGAGAAGTGTTTACCGAAAATCCACTCAACCGTGTGCGGTTTGTTTCGTGACTAATAATTCTGTTTACAGTTTGGTAATGGTGGCGAAACATTCGTCTTTGGGCCGATCGGCGATAACGGCGTGAATGTAGTTGGCCCCGTAATCGTGCCTTCGGATCGAATCGACGGGCCATATGTATGGAATGCGGCACAACATCTCGTCAGCTGTATTTGATAAGGGAAATATTTTACTCGTGAGATAAGGCATTGCTTCTTTTTTAAAAGGCCGTAAAAATGATGGGGAAACTGACGCGTGACAACTGCGCGGTATTCAAATTTAAATTTATCAATGCATTAGAAATAACCGGAGAAAGTGAGATAGTCTTGAACTGATAACCGCAACAATAGAGCGGGTTTAGAAGGTTTCGTCACACCACTTGTTAGTACTAGTTATTCTACACTGGTTCACACAATTTAGATTTATCATCCGAAATGAATATCTTTGTCAAAGCCGTTACCGAGTGTAATGACATGAATTTTGGTGAATTATGACTTTTATTAATAAATGCTAAATGAATTGTCGTAACAGAATGTTTCTTAATAACTATTTCATGTGCAATTTTAACTACACCATGGAACATTTTCGAAGTTGACGCAAAACATTGTTTCTGTTATTGAGTTTCATTACATACCGAAAATCAGTGTTTTTCACTCAAACGCATTGCAGTTGGAGCTTTCTTCTCCAACCGTGACGGGTTTGTTTTTCTTTCTTTCGAAATAGTTTCTACAGTTTTGAATGCATCCGTTATCGTAAGGGGCGGCGGCTGCGACCTAACGAAGTCAGGCCCCCTCTTCTTACCGTTAGCCCACCAATCTGTTTAACAATAAACTATGCGATAACGCGTAAACAATCATATTTTTCTTTTGTAAACAGTGGAACCGACGCGTCGCATGAAACAAACGGAAACGGAATAAAGCAAATTTGTCACCATCGCGGTGGGTACGGGCACTCGTACCTACGGTTCTTTTTTCCTCTATTTTCTGCGATTTATTCAATGTAAAGGAAATAGACCGCGTCCGCGTGCACCGCACAGTTCTCGATCTATCAAGGGACCAGCAAACATTTGAAACATTTGTGTACATCGGGAAGATCGGGATGGATCATCTGCTTCTATTTATACGAGCGCGTGAGGGAATCTTGTTTTAAATCGCTCAGCATACTTCAAAGCCACACGCCGTTTACGAGATGGCAAACGGCGCATTAAGCCTAACTGTCCGAGATCGCATAGTAGTCCCATACGAATGGAAAAATGAGCGAATATGGGACTGATATGCGATAACAGACGGTACGTGTATTTTAATTCGGCTTGTGAGTAAATGTCATTTGATTGTATTCATGATCAAGTTCAATTTGTCTTCTCCCGAGAAGCCAGCTGCGGAAAACAAAATTTGTTACCGTTGATTAAATATAATTTTTAAAACATAGAGAAAGAAAAGAAGAAGGACTTAATTATGGTTCCGACTCTTTATCTGAATTGTAGTTCCTTGGCATAAACGCAAAATGTAAACGCTCCCGAACGGGTTGTTTCAAATCAATTTGTAACTATCTCTAACAATAGTCCTATATTATTGCTGTTGATGCCATCGTTCCATGCAGATTTTCTGTATAAATTTTTATTGGAGAATAAAAATGTGTTTTTCCATTACGCCACAAATTTCATTTAGCGAAATAGGCCATTTGACGTCTCACTTCGAAATCATCATTTCTCATTACACACTGCTAAAAGTGAGAAATGAGAAGTCAGGAATGATAGATGAGAAGACTTCTAACCGTGACAAGTGAGAAATGGGAAGTGAGAAATGATGAGTGAGAAAAGAGGCGTGAGAAGTAAAGAGTGAGAAAATCTCATTCTTCATGTCTCACTTCTCACTGTGAAAAGTTAAAAATACAAAGTGAGAAGTGAGACGTCTCACGCATTTCTCAGCTCAGAAAACCGACTGTATGGTTAGCGATCGGAGATCCTATTGGAACGATTTGGCTTGCTCTATACGGACAACAGCATTGGTTGCTTCCTGAAATTCTCGTACAAGGATGATCCCGATTGTTCGATGCTTTCGGCTGGCAGGTCTACTAATATGCACGAATCTTTGTATAAGCGCTACTAGGCGGACCAACGCTGGATACAATGATCCTAACCCTTTCAGGACGAATGGGTCATATATGCTCAGGGTTTTAGATTGGCTGTGTAAAATCACAGAAGGGAGATAGGTCCCCACTTCCTTCAGCAAAATGGTTCACCAGGATGTTGGCTTTGCAGCGGTCAATTTTGACTACACCCTGAAGACCCAGATATCCGAAACCTTGGGAAGATTTCGCTTCTGAGAGCAAACAAATAAATTTGTCATGTTTGAATCCTAAATCACATTGTTTGATAGTTCTGAATACTCAGACAAGTTGAGTCCTGAACGTAATGCCTGTGATTAATGTTCAGGAATACGAGATGCTCTTCTTCATGGGTTCAATCTGTATGGTCTAACACAATTGGACCATGTGTTTAAAAGAAATTCTCGACTCCTTGATTTTCTTTTGACGAACGAATAAGCCGTTTCGGAATGTTAGATAACAGAAGCTGTCGAGCCACGTCAATTTGCCAACACCGATTTGTTTCGAAAGTGATGATGATCTGGATTGTCTTGATTTTCGCAAAGCCACTATAAGTGCACTAATGCTGATGACATACTGACGCGGGTGCTTAAGAGGTTGGAGATAAACAAAGCGAAGTGAAGCGGCGACCAAAGAGAGCCATGACATACTGAAAGCGTTTTTCATGTGTTGATCGCAACAAATACATGTAAAAACCCTGATTAATCCACCTAGCGGTGATGGTGCCTTTCTCGTGCATTATAAAAATAGTATTTTTGCCATTACTCTTGAGCCCATAGTCCGATCTGGCCAGTTTTCAATAGGAAACAATGGGAGAGTATTCTGCGTCGAATGCAACTTGTTGCGAGTAAATCGATTAAGGATAAGTGCCTGAAAAAGGAGTGACATTTTTTTACTATTTTTTTCTATAAAAAAGTGGTATTTTGGCCATAACTTCCGAGCCCATAGTCCGATCTGACCAATTTTCAATAGGAAACAATGGTAGAGTATCCTGCGTCGAATGCAACTTCCGAGTAAATCGGTAGAGGATAAGTACCTGAAAAATGAGTGACATTTTTTTTGGGCGGGTGCGCACAGACACACACACATACACACACACACATACCCACAGACATCACCTCAATTCGTCGAGCTGAGTCGATCGGTATATAACACTATGGGTCTCCGGGCCTTCTATAAAAAGTTTGTTTTTGGAGCGATCATATAGCCTTTACCGTATACTTAGTATACGAGAAAGGCAAAACATGGATTTCGTCAGAGAGGCGCCTCGTCCATACGTTCTACCTGTTCATGGAACAGGTAACCATTTTTAGTTCAGAAGTAGGAAACTAATGTCCTTACAATTAATTTCTAAGCTATTAATTATTAGGGGAAGAGGCCCCAAAACGCCCCCCGATGCAAAACGCCTTTTGTGGTTTCCCTCATATTTACCGTCATTAAGATGTCCGTAACAAAACTAGATCTAAAATTATGTAGGATAGGCGAAGAAAGTTTCAAAATAGTGCATGGGAAGGTCGGAAAAACCGAAAATTTCCACATTTTGAAGAAACATCTAACATTTTGGCGAGGTAAAACGCCCTAGTGGCAATAACCTTTAAAGTACTTGCGTCTCCACGGACTATCCATACTAGAATGCTGATTCGCCGACGCGTGGTACTTTGTTCCCTAGGAGCTGCCAGCTAAAAGGCGTTTTGCCTCATGAGTTTTCCGGCAACAGAATATCACCACTTTTTTGAAATGTGAATATTATCAACATGATTGAGATTTTTGACAATTTTTGAATGGCATCAACTAGCTATCTTGTTCAACTGATGCATAATGTAAAAATACCCATGAATAGCGTTACAAATAAGACAATAGAGCAGTGTTTGCTTAGCTAGGGCATATTCCCCCCCCCCTTCCCCTAGGGCAAATAATTACCCAGTAAAATTTTTGAACAAAGTTTCACGTAATATTTCCAATGATGGTTTAATATCTAACGAAACAAAATATTGCGTAGACACATAAACTCAATGCCACATGCTTAGCGTACAGTAACAGTCGCATTGCACCTAAATATGTGTTTCTCCGACGGATAACAGCACACCACATCACATAGAAAGCTTTTGCCAATCGTACGATTCATGATAAAGAACCAACAGCAGCGCTGCCAGGAGTCAAATTTAAAGTCTTCCGCCATGACAAAAGTTTTGAAATAATTTCCCCCTTGGTATGCTCACTCGTTCACCGCGCGCGGAGAACCAGCGTGAGCGTTGCCAGCTTTCTTCGTTTCATCACATCATCCTTTTTCGAATGCGAAGCAGGCACGTTTGGATGCAAGTTCTGCTGTTGCGCAGGAGTCCAACCCGTTCGACGCGCTGCGAGAACAATCAACGACGCGACTACCTACCTTCGTTTAGACTCGGTCGGAGTGTCGGGCTGCGCTTTGCCGAAAGGCGCACCGCGCACGCTTTCGTTCATACTTCGATGATTGGGAACGGTTTGTTTTTCTTTTTTCTCCTGATGATTATGCATCATAAACAACTCAGCATCAAGAACAATATTAAATTAATGTTTGAGTTTTCGAAAGAGACATCAAAATTTGATTATTATAAAATATTATAAAATTGAATTATTTTCAATGTTTTTTTCCCCAAATAATCAAAATCAATCAACTTAGAGAAAAAGGCATAGTTTTCACAAAATTTGAAAAACTAAATAACTCGAAACTTTTCAGTGGACTGGGGTCGCATCAAATGATGATACTAATAATCGTTAATTACATTTCTTTCATAAAAACAAAATATGTGAAAGTTTTTAAATGCTAGATGCGATGGATCCTGTGCACCCGAATGGTGGAAAGAGCCGATTTGAAAGATCTCTATTCTGAGCAATATCCAGTTATCGTCATCTGTTACCAAGTTAGATTGTTTTTTTTTCTAATGATTGGTTACGTTGTACAAGAAAAGGTTGTAATATTAGATTAAATACACAACTTAACCACTTAAATACACAACTTTCATTCGAAACCACATATTTTTTCAGCAGGCTGGTAGAACAGGTGTACCAAAAGTTCACGAGACGCCCCTGCGTTAGATGGAGAATATTTTGCTTCACCGAGCAATTTAGCACAAAGAAGAAGAGTGTTGGAGAGATTTATAGAATTGTCGCAATTAAAAACCGATTTTATGATGTGAACGATAGATTATCACCATATACAAACAGACGTAGGGTGTAGCTATGGTAAAACTTTATGGGCCATGTTTTATTCCTATTTTTCGTTTGCTCCTATGGAAGATCCATTAATTAGGTAACGGGAAATTTTCAACCCCTCTCCCCCCTACGTCACACTTTTTGTATGAAACATCTGAAAATGTTGTATGGATCGTCACACTTCGCCGACAACGCCCCTCCCCCTTCAAGCGTTACGTAATTTATGGATGCTCCTCTTATGACATTTCTATACACTAAAGTGATTTGTACTCGGAAGATACTTACCTCATAGAAACAACTTCCACAAAAGTCGTTTTGTCTCTGCTCCCAACCTTTTTGAAAAACGGCGTAAACAAACATAAAACCCAAAAATTCGCAGAAAAAAAGGAAACCATTTCCTACCAATGGCCGGCAAAAAATTGGGACTACAATTTCCTTATTTTTCGGATTGTTCCCGAAGTTTTAATATGAGGACATAAGCAACAATTGCGCACACCCGATGTTCGTTGAAGTTGTTTTTTTTTTTAGCGATTATCGAGATTAACGCCGCTTACGGGCATTTCAAGATACACGGTACATATCTCCGGCGTAAAAATCGACATCAGTGTAAAATCAAATATCAAAGTGATTAAACACAACAATTTCTTTCGGAACTACCGCTTCTCGCCTCTTCTCTTCGCTTCCACTATGCCAGGTATAAGCGATTTCCATACATCGCTCAATGAGGTAGTTTGCACGCGGACGCTACGCTTCTCTCTCAACTCTTCTAATCGCCCCTCTTCTCTCCCAGTATGACATCAGCCTTACGGGAGCTTAGCTGACAGATTCAGAAGCGTTTTCTCAGACGCATCTGCCCCTGACAATCAGGTCAAAACCGCCTTGCAGAATGTTCCCAATGATGTATTCAACTTTGACGCTCTTACAATAACTCCGGAACAAGTTAGACTTGCCATTGAGAAACATACATTTTCCTACACTTCAGGACCAGATGGAATCCCTCCAACTACAGTCAACCCTCCATGAGTATTCCTGAAGTAAAGGGTGTACGGAATCAAATTGCACCACTTTTAAAAGTCGATAACATTTCACCTACTGGGCTGATTACAACGAAATTTTGTGAAAGACGGCTTCAGCATGTGTTATTCACACTTCCAGTAGTTTTGAAAATACAGCCGAAGGAACAGGACGTGTGAAAATAAATCTTGCGCATTCACCTCCATATTCCACATCTTATAAAAAGATGTTAGTAATCCAATTTTGTGCCATAGACCCCGATATCACCAGAATTGCGGCAGATTGAAAGATACTGGTCTGGAATGAAAACACGAGCTTCGGAAGCCTCCAAAATTGATTATTAAGGAACATAAAATGTTAATTTGGCCTTTCGCATCAACATTTCGTATTGGTTTCTAACTCCAACGTTAACATTTTCGTTTATCCGACTAATACAGGTAAACTTTTCAAAAAACTTTCTGTTTTGTCGCTTCTATAGTAAACAACCAAAATCAAAAAAATAAGAAAAGCGCTGAAATCTAATTTTGGACTGATATTTGTCAGATTTTGAGAGAGCATCAATCTTTTTTGATTTTTTGTTTTCGATTTTTGTAATAGTTAGAAGCGTTAAAAAAATATGGTTTCTTTGGGAAAGTTGACTTTAATTAAGTTAAATAATCGACTGCGACAATAAAATTAGTAAATTTTTTTGTTGGGATAGATTTCAGGATGAAAAATGTTAGTCAGTGACATGTACAAAATCTTATGAGTTCATTTAAGAAAAAAGTTTCAGCATTTGGATGTATTTAAGAATTACAGTGAAATAGTGATACATAGTCAAAGCTTCTATATTGTATTTCAGTCCCTGAAAATTTCATGACAATCGGTTGATAGACTAATTTTTGGCGAGTAGTTCAAAGTGGTGCAATTTGATTCCGTACACCCTTTACCAGAATCGGATTATAATTCACACATTTACAAGAACACATCAAGTAATTTAACGAAAAAAAATCAAAAGGTTGAATTATGGGACATATATGCAGGCAATGTTTTTTACGCACAACCTGGCAGACGTGCTTAGTACCGTTTTGCTTCGAATTTCCGGACGCTTCGAAAGCCGGACACTTCAATTGTTATTTGACTTTATTTACCATCTCAACAAGTATTTCTTGGGTTTTCAATGCAGGGAACGATTCTTAGACTTGAAACCATTTTAACAAATGTAAGTAATCAGTGATATGTGGTAAAAACTTGAAAATTAGAGGTAAAAGTTGAAGGCATGTCATAATCAACGGTGAATTTCGTTTTTCTTAGAATGCAGCTTTAGACTCAACATTAGAAAAACTAAGCTCATATTTTCTATATTCTATCATTTGTAACGGGAATTAGTATTTTATTGACATAGTATGATAGCACTCTTTGTCATGAATTAGAGAAATTGCTTGGGAATTTATAGATTCATAATTTTCATTACATTTTCTGTATGTCCGGACTTCGAGGCAAGTTTTTACAATTGCTTCGATTACCGGACATGCTGAAATGATGTTAAATAATTGTTTATCAGTTAAGTTAATGGAAATCAAATGATTCGTAATGAGCAAGCATAGTTACAATTTCATTAGATTTGAGTTGCTACACCACAAAAGGAACATTGCTTGTTCTCAGCTTATCGATATATACTCATATACACGTATTGTAAATGGTATCACTTTATTAATTGCACACAAGTAACGCATAATTTTAATTCTCCAATGTTCATCCCATCAAAAACAAAAAAAAAAGTTATTGATTTATTTCTTTTTTTTTGTGATTTTTTCCGCAGTAAGCACGCAGGTTGATAAAAAGAATCGACGAATTTGGTACCGCATTTTTTTGTTTCGCGATGAGATGAATATGATGCTGGGTCATTAGGCCGAAGGCCATTAGGCCGAATGGTCATTAGGCCGAACGGTCATTAGGCCGAATGAGAACTGGGGAGTGAGAAGTGAGTAGTGCGCAATGAGGAAGAAGTAGAAAGGAAGAAGGAAAAAGAAGGATGAAGTAAGAAGGAAGAAGGATGAAGTAAGAAGGAAGAAGGGAGAAGGAAGAAGGAAGAAGAAAGAAAGAAGAAAGAAGAAGGAATACGGAAGAAGGAAGAAGGAAGAAGAAATAAGGAAAAAGGAAGAAGGAAGAAGGAAGAAGAAGAAGGGAGAAGGAAGAAGGAAGAAGAAGGAAGAAGGAAGAAAGAAGAAGGAAGAAGGAATACGGAAGAAGGAAGAAGGAAGAAGGAAGAAGAAAGAAGGAAGAAGGAAGAAGGAAGAAGGAAGATGGATGATGGAAGGAGGAAGGAGAAAGGAGAAAGAAGGAAGAAAGAAGAAAGAAGGAAGAAAACGGAAGGAAGTAAGAAGAAAGAAGAGGGAAGAAAGAAGAAGAAAGAAGGAAGAAGGATGATGGAAGCAGGAAGAAGAAAGAATAAAAAAGATGGAGGAAGAAAGAAGGAAGAAAACAGAAGGAAGAAGAAGAATAAAAAAGAAGGAGGAAGAAAGAAGATAGAAGGAAGAGAGAAGAAGAAAGAAGGAAAAAAGAAGAAAGAAGAAGGAAAAAGGAAGAAAGAAGAAGAAATTAGGAAGAAGGAAGAAGAAGGAAGATTCAAGAAGGGAGAAGGAAGAAGGGGTGAAGAAAGAACTTCTCATTTTTCACTTTTTGCTTCTTTTGCTAATTCGGCCTAATGGCCATTCGGCCTAATGACCGTTCGGCCTAATGTCCATTCGGCCTAATGACCTGACACCGATGAATATATATTCAGTGAGATGGAAATCGGCACAATTCCCCTATCATATTTATTTCTCATTCATTTATATCCCTCCTATCATATTTATTTCTGGTATCATTGATTAGAAAAGAATTTTGGTCATCTAATGATTCTCATGATCCATTGCAGCTTATCCATATTGAATTATCCATATTCATTACCCACAGACACGTCAAATTTCTTAAAAGCGTTATACCTTGAAAGGGGAACGTATGAAGTTATTAGATTCCCAATGTTGTATATTGCAGTTAAATGCTCCTGCTTGGTTTCAAATGCTGTTTTTGGTAGGAAATTTCGGATGGTACACACACCGGGGGTTGCCAGATTTCCATACAAATGTGTATAGAAACCTTACCTTACGGATTTATGTGATTCAAGAAATATGAATGCTATATCCTAGTTGTCTTTGAACGGATTAAATTGGCTATTTGAGAATCAATATAGAATATAGGCCGAACTCGAAGTGTCCGGAAATTCGAAGCAAAATTGTCCGGTATTTGAAGCATCCCTTATACTGTGTCCGGACTTCGAAGCAAGCGATGTTCAATGTTTTCCATAATATTAGCTATTTCGTGCATGCAAAATGTCATTTTCAGTACACTACAGCAAATTTGATAAGTTAATCTTGACAGGATGTGTTAGCACTTAGTGTCAAATACTTAATTCCGTTTGAAATATTGAACTGAAAATTCAACAGTGCTTAGATGTCCGGACTTCGAGTCAAAACGGTAGTTGCCAAGCTACCACACGGGAGTGTACTAGAGTGTCGGACTCGACCAGTGACAGGTAAAACCGACTAAACTCATCTTGGGCTCCGCCATCATTTCCTTTAGGAACTGCCTCCCAGCATTACTTGTGAGGGATAGGCAGCACATACTGTATTCGCTCATTCACACTCACACAGGTGCTCATCCCGTGTGAGGCTTACTTGGGTGCTCACCGCTGACATAACATGTGAGTCTAATTTGTGGGCAGTTAGCATAGGTCACTTTAAACCACTCATTAACCAGTCCATATTGAATGATGTTCATATGGAAATAACTCCTAATAGTGTTTGCGATCCATGATTGTGGGGCCAGTGTACCTACTACGAAGAGAAGCCGTCCAAAAATGGGGTTCATTCATCTTGCCAGCTATCTACGGTATCGCTGGCAGTTTATCAACTCGCGTAGATTTGATTCACAGTGCTTTAACTTTCGTTCCATTGCTCACAATCGTGTCATAATTTTTATTCCCGCAGTTAATTATTTGATGATTTATCGGCATTAAAACCCGAATAGGCGGCGTTCGTTTTCGTTTTGATTCACCACACATCAACCGAACGCGCGCCGCCTGGCTGAGCATGGGACCGGCTTATTCAGCACGTGATGGCTGCAAAATATATCCTGTGTTGTGATTGCAGTTTTGATAAATCGGACCCGCGGTTGCAACAAGAAAACTCACTTCGTTAGGGCGTTCATTGTTAAATTCCTTCGCCTGCTTTTTCTTCTATTTGGTTTTATTTGTGTTTTAACATACAACGGAGAGATGGATTCCCACATAGTATGATGATCATTGTAATGCATTGCGGTGACGACAGCCATCGGCATTCCAATGTTAATCCACCTAAAAGTGATGTGTGTTCATTAATATGAAGGTTCGATTTCTCCTAAATAACTGTCTGAATGAAGCATCATTCTGAGTGAACGGTTTCATAAATCAACGGATAGGGATTTTTTACAAGCTACCATTCGAAGTTAGCAAAAAGATAAAATTCCATCTAAAAAGGGTATAGTGCAAGGCTTGTAGTCTCTTCCTGCTTCCGAAAACGAAAAAATAAAATAAAAAGGTTTTCCGACTGTCACGCGCCCTCGGTTTGTAACTCTACATCCCGCTGTGTTGTTCGTGGTTGCACTCTTCCGGAGTAGCTCGTTTGGCGGAGTTCGGATAATTTGATCCCACATGAAAACTTGGTGTACCAACATCGGCGCGCACTCTTCACTCATATTTGAATGTTGTAAACATGTGGGAAAACTTTCAGTCGCTGCATTTTCGTTCGTCCCAAGACGCGATGTTCCCACCGAGATCGAATGGCTGGAGTGGAATTTCTAACGAGGTCTCATTAAGTAATTGCAGCATTGTACTGGAAACACATTTTAAAGTGAAATGTTCGATCGTGCTATGGCTGCTCTATCACGAACCGAAGTCGCTTCTTGTTCTCGAATTATGCTTTGGATTATTTTGAAATCCGGTAAACAAACATTCTTTGAATCTTTCGACGACAGCTCTCTCTCGGAGGGTAGCCATAAATATCCTGTTCTGCTATTAACAACAAACAAAAGGGGTGGTTCGTCGTGGGCAGCCTCACACACCGGTCGACACTCATTTCATTGTCAAGGTTTTTCTCTGTTCCGTACCTACTGTTTGGAATTACCGTTCCACTTCATGAGGTTGGAAATTAAAATGATCTGGAACAAAGTGAAAAAAGGGGTGAGGTTGGATTTTCTTTTCTGGAACACAGTTGTCTATGCAGTGCAAGCGCCATAACTGTGACATATATACGATCGAGTATGATTGAATTCCTGACTCAATTTTTGGTTGAACGATATCTGTGATGAATCCCCGGTACATTTTTATTAAATTCTACGAATTGTTGTACTTAAAAACCGATAAAAGAAAAATCATTGAGAATAATTATCGCTTGATAACGTGGAGGGACCTCTGTAGAATCTTGATTCTAGTCACTAAAAAGTCACTATTTGCATCCAAAAATCACTAAAGTCACTATTTTTTTGGAAAGTGGTCACTAAAGTCACTAGCTCCGCAAATTGTAACAATTTAAAAAACATCACTTGAAGCTTTAGCCAATATGTTTGCACTACTCTACATTGAACACCTGAAACTTTTTTTCTTTTCACTGCGAAAACCGAGTGGTTACTTTTTTTGCTTCCTAATTTGTAATCATACACTAATTCTACTAGATACAAATAATAAATAATAATATTACTAGCGTTTTGACTGTTGAAAATATGGAGCAGAGTTTTTACTCGTTTACTTCGTACATTGAAATTTTATATGTTTTTTGGCAAATTTTTTGGCTTATTTCATGATACACTGCCGTCAAACGCATATTTGTCCCATGTTTGCTGGGATTCTCATGTACTTAACTTCACTTCCAGAGGACATTATGGACAATATAGAGAACTTACTTCCTTCGAAAAAAGCTTTTGTTGGGGATAAAGAAATGGCAGAGATCGCTCCACGCTTTCAATAATGCAAAGAAGCATTACGTTGTTGCTGTAAACACGTAATCAAAAAGGCAATCTATGAAACATTTCCAATGCCTCAATCTGCTAGCCGTTGCGTTCACTGAAAGTTCCAAGTATATTGTAGACATCTCCAAGTTACTTTAGACTCAGGTTAACTATGACCTTAGCTTAGCTTTATTGAATGTACCCATCGTAGTCGCTAGTCGCGATTGGCCGAGAAACAACAAATAGGGGAAACCGCCAAATGTTGAACGACTAATTTTGTCGCCTATTGTTGAACCCCCATAAGAAATGCACGTACGTTCAACAATAGGCGAAGAAATTAGCCGTTCAACATTTGGCGAGTTACCCTAATGCACAGCTCACCAACTGAATAGTTTTCCCGGGACTAGAAAGCTATTCTCAATTGTACAGTGCTTCGGAGTTTCTTTAATTCAAGACCAATAACGATGCCGGCCACGTCCCCTCACAGTCAATAAGGGGAGGAAAACTAGTTCGACACTCATTGCTACAAGAGACCGAGGAATCCTCTGCATCCAGGAATCCACGCCATATTTGGACAGATCGCTCGATCGTTCTGCTGTCCGATACAAGAGAAAACACGCACTGAACTACTGATTAGCTTTATTACCGGTCGCGCAATGCAGAACACAAATTTTAGACTCAGGTGACCTTCTTCTTAACTAATGGATCTTGTAAAATGTGTGCTGAACTGCTGACCTCGAGTAAAAAGTTCAGAATTAAGGTGTGTTGGAACAAGTTTTTGACGTAGGACTTACGTCTTTCTTTACTATACTGGGTGTCATTTCGGGACTGATTTGCGATTTGGGCGTAACATTGCTTTATGAATTCCGAAGAATGCAAGCGTTTTCATCCTAAACTAATTGCCTTATCTGGTAGAGGAAAACTTAATCTGTCGGATCCATACCATGGTTTCCTCATGAGATGCTTGTTTTAGCAGGAATTCGCCTTCCAATGTTTGTTTACAAAATAAGTTACGCCCAAATCGCAAAGCGGTCCCGATTTAGATTTTTGGAAATCGAGAGCGTTACGCTGGAAGGGAAGATTTTGAACGTTACTAGCGCCTTTATCTTTCGATGGATTTTTAAGATTTATATATCAATCGACTCGGACACTCTTCACCATTTTGCCTATTCAATTGAAACTTAAAATTATTAACAATAAGCTATTGAAAATTTTAATTCTTGTCAAAGCCAGTACAATTTTCATATGTAACCAAACCCGTGCATTCCTAACAAGAACATCAGAATACGGTAAGTCACGGGCCTCGGGTCCACCGGAAGATTTTCTTTGTGTATAAAAGAAGCAGTGCCTGCCGTGTATGAGTCATTACAATTTGTGACAGCAGCGCGTACTTACGTGCTTTTTGCTCGCGCATTTTTCGTTTCGTTCGTTCGTTCGCTGTGTTTACCTACACAGCGACAGCATGCAGTCACCACTCACCAGCGGTAGAACTGCCGGTGGGTCTGCGAATATGCATGAAAGAAGTGGGCGCATTTTTTTGTCATTCTGTGCTTGATGATGGTCGGATGCAGTGGTGTTGGTTGCGATGGATGCAATCGCATCGCTCGGAGTTCACGGCTAGAAGCCGATGATGGCTGAGACAGCGAGGACAGCGGTGGTGGATGGAGAAGAAGAAAATTAGAGAGATTTGGTCTGCTCATCTACGAAAAGTGATGGGTTTCATAATCCACATGATCCCGGGATGGGTACGAGTGGGTACTTTTGGGTACATTCATTTATTTGCAGAAGGCATTAGCAATTAAAGATGCACAATCAGCAATAGTGTTCATATCCATTTTAGATTAGAAAATTTTGCTGTATTACATGTGAATGTTTTAAAAAAGCAAGCAAAAAAAAATTTTCCAGAAGAATATTTAAATAAAATTTTGAAATTTGAAATCAAAATAAAAAGTAATTTTTCGTTGACGTGTTAGCAGTACCTCCTCTATTTTAGTAGCCTTGACTTGTTTCTTATTGTTGTGATTTTTTCAGCAGTAAGCACGCATGTTAGCAAAAAAAGCAACGAAACTGGTGCTGTATATCTTTGTTTGGAAAACGGGACACAATAACACATTTTGCCCAAGTCTGAAAATTTTATAAACAGAATTTTTAAACTTCATATACTATCATCAATAAGCAATCTATAAATGCCCTACATTTGCTTGAGTAAAGCAATTCTTATTATGTATTTAATTATTAGTTTCATTTCCAGAAGTTTTGAATAAACAAATTGCTAATAATTCTACACAGCATGGAAGTTGTCGTTCAATATCCATAGATCCAAAAGTTAAATGTAAATACGTTACGTTTATACAAGTCCTACGTCTACTCGCGGTTATGTTGCAAACATTACCCATTGCTTTTTTTACAAAGAAAAACGCTGTAGATGAGCCTAAATACCCTCAGGCATGGTAGTGAAAATAGCTTTGCAGGGTTCGTAATACCAGTAGCACAGGATAATCACTCGCGAAAATTTTCGTCCATAAATCGCTTTTCGGAAAACAATCTGAAAAGTGAAAACAACTTTTCGCACACTTGTATTGCCACGAAAAGTTGGTTCGATCGTTATAGGGAACATATAAACTAATGCCTACATGCAGATAGCGTGTTGGAGTGACTAGAGTGAGCGCATCACTACGTTATTATTGTTAATTTTCTAGGATCAATATTGTTTAACAATAAATCTCGCAAAAAATCGAATAGAGAAAAAAATAGGAATTATTACAAATAACATAGCTTGATATCCTCATGATATTTTAGTGCAAAATATTGATATTGTCGTCTGATCTTTTATCTCTTATATCAGTCATGTCCATATCTCATTTTGCTATCTTATCAACATTTGATGTTATTGAGCTTTTTTCGTCTACTCGGGTACCCATCCCAAAAGATCTAATGAGTAATAATAGCACATCATCTACCATCCTAGAAAACGTTTCGATTGCGCGTAAAAACGAGTATTGAGGACCGAAAAGATGTGTTTTGAGTTGGAGAATATTGAGTGAGTATGATTGATATGCTAATTTCCGTAGCGGGATATCGTTAGGGTAGCTTAATGATGATAGCATTATGTTTACCGTAGCATAGTGGTAGAGCACCCGTCTAGCGTACTGGGAGGTGGGGGTTCGATTCCCACTTGTATTTTTGGATATTTCATAAATATTTTTCTCATCGAAACACATGTTTTCGGTCCGCAGTATCGTTTTTCACATAGTAAAAAGTAAGACGAAAGTCAATAATCTAAATTTGTAAAAACAGGCTGATCCCACCTCAAGTAACAATTTCAAGGCTTCATAGATTTATTTAAGTTTTTTAGCGGCTTTATCGCTGCTTTGCTCAATGCCGCGAGATTAGCCGTACTGGAAAACTTGTAGCTATCTTCAAAATCATAATAAAACGTTCAATAAAACCACAAATGTCAAATGCTTTATAAGCTTATTAGGGGGCTAATGATTATCTTGAGGACTCTAATAAAACCAATTTTGAAAACTGTCATAAAGCCAAATATATTGGTCTAAGACTTGTCTTACGCATAACCTAAATAAAACGTGATAAAACTTAGTAGTTTTAATTAGGTTTATAATGGTATTGTACAAGAACACAATGTCTATGTTGAACTTTATGAACTATGGTCAATCGAATGGCTAAAAGCAGATGTTTATGTTCCATGTTCCCCAAATATTAAAACAAAGAAAACAATAAACACATAAATTCCGCATTCCGCATATTTAAGATTTTGTTGTTTATTGGTCAAATTCCACTTCTGAAAATGAAACAGATAATAAAAATCAAGCAAGCTATATCCTTTTACTTCCGGTAATTAAAATGGTATAAATACGAATACACAACGAATAGTGCAATGATGCAAAGCTTTCAATAATATGAAATTTGCATAACTGTGGAAATGGTAATTGACCACAAAGTTGAGAAACAAGCCAATCTCCAGTTGAATATAGAACCATCATGAAGAAGAACTGATCGTAATACTTTTTTTTTTATCTAACGTTTATTTGGGAGGCTTATTTGCCGTGACTAGAATAGCTTCCCTGGGAAGCTTACCAGGCTGATCAAAGCAACGGTGGATGGTGTGCAAAACTGTGTGAAGATTTCGGGCGAGCACTCCAGTTCGTTCGAATCGCGCCGGGGACTAAGACAAGGTGATGGACTTTCGTGCCTGTTGTTCAACATTGCGCTAGAAGGTGTCATGCGGAGATCCGGGTGTAACAGCCGGGGTGCGATTTTCAACAGATCCAGTCAATTTATTTGCTTCGCGGATGACATGGACATTGTCGGTCGAACATTTGCAAAGGTGGCAGAACTGTACACCCGCCTGAAACGTGAAGCAACAAAAGTTGGACTGGTGGTGAATGCGTCAAAGACAAAGTACATGCTTGTGGACGGAACCGAGCGCGACAGGGCCCGCCTGGGAAGCAGTGTTACGATAGACGGGGATACCTTCGAGGTGGTCGAGGAAATCGTCTACCTCGGATCCTTGCTAACGGCTGACAACAACGTTAGTCGTGAAATACGAAGGCGCATCATCTGTGGAAGTCGGGCCTACTACGGGCTCCAGAAGAAACTGCGGTCGAAAAAGATTCGCCACCGCACCAAATGTGTCATGTACAAGACGCTTATAAGACCGGTTGTCCTCTACGGACATGAAACATGGACAATGCTCGAGGAGGACTTGCAAGCACTCGGAGTATTCGAGAGACGGGTGCTTAGGACCATCTTTGGCGGTGTGCAAGAGGACGGTGTGTGGCGGCGAAGAATGAACCATGAGCTCGCCCAACTCTACGGCGAACCCAGTATCCAGCAGGTAGCTAAAGCCGGAAGGGTACGATGGGCAGGACATGTTGCAAGAATGCCGGAGAGCAACCCTGCAAAGATGGTGTTCGCTTCCGATCCGGCAGGTACGAGACGGCGTGGAGCGCAGCGAGCGGACTGGGCAGACCAGGTGCAAAACGACAATGGCGAGCGTGGGGCGTATCCGAGGATGGATAGATGCGGCCTCGAACCGTGCATTGTGGCGTCAAATTGTTGATTCAGTGTTATATGTTTAAATGTTAACTAAATAAATGAAAATGATTTGCCGTGAAGCGCTACGGAGCCGAAATCATACAGTTTTTCATGATTCTTATACACTAATGTTAGTATTGGGGAACCGAAAGACTCGCGGTTTGGTCGAGGTTAGAGAATACAATAATACAGTAGGAAAGGAAGGGAATTTAGGGTGCTTAAGTTATTACGATGCTGATGTTCACATAGTTGACATTCTTGGCGATGTTTCGATCTGTAACTAATTTTGGAGGATAACAACGAGAGGAAGACATACAAAAGGGATTAACGACAGACATTGAAATGGACAACAAGAGGAAGACATTCATAATGGGGTTTGACAGACAAAGCAAATTTCAAAAATTGATGTGCAAGGGACATGTATTCGAGATCAAAGTCCGCCAACACTTCCCTAATAGGCTTCGGTTGCTTTCCTCGGTCTCGGAGATGTTCAGTTAGCGCAGATCTGGGACCACGCTGCTCCTCGCAGTCCCACACGGCATGATCGATATCCTGATAATCATCGCCGCAAACACAGAGATTGCCTTCCGAGAGACTCTGAAAAGGTGTGTATTTAAAATGTAGTGATTGGACATTAGACGACACATGGCTCGAAGAAGAATGGACGAAGTCTCGTCCCATATTCAATTTTTTCAACCATGGACGCTTCGACACTTGTGGGCGAATTGAATACAGCCATCCACCCAACTCCCCATTTGTCCATTTCTGTTGCCAGCTGAACAAGGTTTCCTGACGTGCTAATGTGAAAATTTCATCGAAGGTGATTTCCCGATCGTTCCCGATCGTAATACCTTGCATAGCGCCCACCTTAGCCAATGAATCCACTTTCTCATTACCCGAGATCGAGCAATGAGAAGGGACCCAAGCCATGGTGATTGTGAATGACCGTTTTGATAGAGCACTCAAAGCTTTCCCTATCCCGTTTAGAAGATACGTGCTTATCTGGTTTAATTGACCGAACAGCCTCCAGGGAACTTAGACTGTCGGGGAAGATCAAAAAGTGGTCAGGAGGTAGGGATGCGATTTGCTCGAGAGAATAGTGTATAGCTGCTAGCACAGCTTGGCACTAGGCGCTTTGAGCTTGAAGTAGGCGCTATGGAAAACGTGAAAAACTTTTAAAAATCACATTGAAGGCCTTCAAGCCAAATGTTTCAAATATATTAAGTGTCTATATCCACTTATAAACAGAAAATTGAAAAAACAGAAAATTGAAAAAACCAGTGGAGTCATCCATTTTTGATTCGTCTGTGAAAAAGCTTCTCTCCTCGCTAGCGTGCTCGTATTTGCTTGCAAATAATGGAGGTATTACACGAACGAAGTCTGGTATTCCATGAACCTCCTGATTCATGGACAGATCAAAAGTAACAGAGGAACTGTAAGAGTTTAAGAAGTAAGCACCAATGGATTGAGAACCTCACAGCGGATGAGGAACCGGAGCGATAATTCCGCGAAACGATCTGTCAGAGGCAGTACTCCGCGAGTACTTCCAAACCCATCGTATGAGTCGAATTCATACAACCTAACGCGATACGGAGACAGCGATGCTGAATCCGTTGAAGCTTCAGCATGTGTGTTTTAGCCGCGGATTGGAAGCAGAAACTACCGTATTCGAGGACCGACAGAATGGTTGTTCGTGATAAGATCTTCGGGATGCGCTTCCCATCAAGTTCCCGTTATCGTTCGCATGAAGTTGATTCATTACCGGCATTCTTGTGTCAGATACACAATGTGCTTCCCAAAGGTGCATTTCGAGTCGAACCAGACCCCGAGGTATTTAGAAGACATGCCCTGAGTGATTGCCTTACCCATCAGTTGGAGCGGGAACTTTGCCGGCTTATGTTTTTTTTGGAAAGACAACCATCTCAGTTTTCTCCGGAGAGAATTCGATACCCAGCTTTAAAGCCCAAGTAGACAAATTTTGCAACGGTCCTTGCAGATCAACTGCGGTTGGCTCCGAAACGGATACAACGCATTCATCTGCAAGCTGTCTTAACGAGCAATTTGGCATGAGACATTCATCAATGTCTCTGACGTAGAAATTGTAAAGAAGGGGGCTTAAACATGAGCCCTGAGGGAGACCCATGTAGCTAATTCGTGAAGTTGCCGAGTCACCATGAGAAAAACTCATACGCTTCTCTGACAACAGATTGTACAAATAATTGTTTAAAATTGGTGAAAGTCCACACGCGTGAGCAAAATACTTATTGTATTTGAAAGTTATGCAAAATGTTATTTTGGCCGTCAAAATTGCCCAAAGTGTAGTAGCAGTTGGTAAAAAAAAGTTATATCGGCGTAAATCTTTTGCAAAACCCATTGTTATTACTAATAATCGCTTCATTGCAAGGTGATTTTCAAAATTTCAAGCACGAGAAATGTTTCCTTGCAAATCGGAATGCCACCAGAAAAAGGGCAGCATATCGATTTATTATTTACACTATTTATTTGGCCGTAAATCACAGTATTACGACGGCGCACTTGAACAAACTGATTTTCTTACCTGTTTTCACCAGAAATTTGAACGCGCAGAAAAATGTGCAAGCACGCGAACGAATTCCGGACATCCAATTTCCAATAATTGAACATTATTTTTCATCCATGTCCGTGATGTTGTTTTTTGACTTTCTCGTACAACGAAGTTGTACCGAAAGGCTATCATTTCACTCGGAAAACAAACTTTGGATAGAAGCCTCTGAGACCCATAGTTATATATACCAATTGATTCAGCTCGACATACTGAGCAATGTCTGTCTGTCCGTGTGTATGTGTGTGCACAAAAGCTATACAAAACATCAGACAACTTTTCGTATAGTAATCATTCACCGATTTTCTCGCAACAAGTTTTATTCGACAGGGGACAAAGCCTTGTTGATCACTATTGAATTTGATAACGATCGGTTATTGCGTTTAAAAGTTATAAAGAAAATGGTACATCGGACCATATAAACCCCATATAAGGTTGGTGACTTAACTAAATGCGAGAAAGGCTTCAACAACGCTATAGGTGGATTAATCTGGGTTTTTACTAAACAATAACAAAAAGCTCAACGGAAAAGAAATTCCCTTTTTTGACAGCGGTTTTTTGGAACTCTTATGAATAACCTTAAACTTGCTTTGAAGAAGATCTCAAGAGTGGTCCACTTAGTCATAAAACATAATCTTGAAGCGGTCATCAAGAGGCTGTCGTGTAGATTTTAGTTTTATTGCTAGTCTTGAAAATTTGCTGTCCAAAACTGCTAATAGAGTATGATAAAACTCAAAATGTTACTTGGGACGCTATCAACATTTCTGTGGTCAGCATAAGATTGTGCTTTGGAGTGAGCAGAACATTTCTCTTACTGTTTTGCATATAATAGTAATAATATAATAATAATATTCCAATAATGCTCCATTGCAGT
This sequence comes from Armigeres subalbatus, assembly GCF_024139115.2. Taxonomy (NCBI): domain Eukaryota; kingdom Metazoa; phylum Arthropoda; class Insecta; order Diptera; family Culicidae; genus Armigeres; species Armigeres subalbatus. The sequence continues at coordinate 83,546,684 of NC_085140.1, forward strand.
CACTAACAGCATCAAGCCAGACTTTTGTGAGAAAATTTCAATTGATCGTCAAATTCAAATACGTTAAACCATCTCACAGTGGGCAAAAAGGGACCCAAAATGGCACCTATTTAAAGGCCGCTACAGTAGAGCCCTGCAATATACCTTATAAAATGTAAAAAAAAAACATAGAATCTCGTAGTGGAATTTTTGTTTTGCGCAGACATCAGGAAGTGCCCGTTTTGCCCGATTTTCCCCATTTTTCCGATAGAAAAATGAAATAATTAACTAGTTATCTTACTATATGTTTCAGAAATGAACAAAATTGCACAAGGATGTTGTGAAGATGTATGTGAAGTCGAACAGAGGTGGTTTTAATTTCGATAGTTGTCCATTTTGCCCAATTTGCCCTATGTTAATGCAGAAACCAAATATTTTCAGTATTTTTATATCAATGTGAATAAACATAAATATGACATAAACATAAACATTACCATATTAGTAAATTAGATAAAAAGCCTCTGAATAAATAACAGTGAGCCATTTTTCCCCGATTACCCCATGTGTTGGGGGAAAAATGTTAAACAGATATATGATCTCTCCAATTTTGACAATATTCTGCAGAATCATTTCTCCCTGGAAGTAGTTACAATCGCATTTTTTTCGTATTTCGATTAGGGTGACTAAATTTGATATAGAGTGGTCAAGAAAATCGACGCTGTTTAAAAATCCCCTTTTTCAAAAAAATCACAACTTTTGAACTACATACTTAACCAATTAATTATAAAGTGAAAGCTAAAGAATGGTACTTTCAAATAACTACGGATGCATCTGTTGAAATGATGATCCTGAAAAGAACCGTTTTATTTCTGAAAATGCGCAATCATTATCACCATGCGAAAAAATGTCACGAGAACGCTGCTGCAACAAATTATCACTCTTGGATTTGCCACGAAATATCAAAAGCTGCCTTCATTGCGTTCACTTTAATTATTATCTTTCAAAAATATCTCACATTCTCTCCTTTTCTTATATCACTTATATTAATAATGCGTCTTTCCAATGCCACTATTGAGTCGAGTCAAATATGAGACACTGAAGACGGCCTTACTGTTGAGGTCGAAATACGTATCTGTCAAATGTACAATAAAGTAGAAGTAAAAGGAATTGTACGAACTCGTCTTATGATAAGTAAAGACAATCCACTGAAAGCTCAAAATAGGGTCAAATAGGCGTATACAAGTTCCTGGAATTTGATCTGTTTTTTTCATTGAAATACATTGCAAAAAAATTGCATTTTTCAAAATCCAATCTCTCGTGGAATTGACTTGATTCAAACTGCAGAATAAATCGTAAGTTTTAAAAAATGTTCTTCTAATTCAATTTTTTTCAGCATGCACTATGCTTTTGGAAAAAAGTTTAAACTAATCAGAGCTCAGCGCTGAAAATTAATTCATCTTATTGTGTAATTGACAAATTTGTCGTCAATATATTTAAAACCCGCATCAATTACCACTTCCCATTCATTCCGTGATCTACCGCACGACGAGCTGAACGGCAACACACACCACAAGTATGCTGGTGCATGTTTTGCTTATGGAAACCCATTAGAATTCAAGTCGCACGAGCGATAAGTAAATAAACCACTTACGTTGTTTGCCAGTTTGCCCGAGACCCGAACTATATCAGACCGAGTGATTTTAAATTAGATCTAGATTGAAAAGTTATTGCGCATCATGAAATGCAGTTGATCAAACATCAGTAGATAGGGATATTAGTTAATTTTCGCCATATCGATGGGGGAGACTCCAGTTAAAAATCTTTTCCTATAAAGGTCTAAACTATTGGAGTTTCTATCCAGTTGCTTTGATCTCTGTTAGTAATAACATCACAGATGGTGTAAATTTAGTTGCGTTCAACAATGATGGAATGTAACAGCATGAAAAATGATTACACACTACAAACACAAACATTCTCCTAGTTGTAGAGTTTAACTTTTACTATTCGTCGAAGATTTTTTTTTATGTAAACGCTAAAGTTAATTCTGGATGTCTAAATGATTTGATCCGAGAAAAAGAGTATTATCATAATGAACCAAATAAAAGTATAGCAAATATTGTAATGATAGCATTTGCATATTATTCTCCCCGGGTTGCTTAATTTAGTCTATTCTTGGGTGCTTTAGCCAAACATATGGAATTATAAAAACGGCACTTAGTGCGGTCTGCCTCAAAACAGTCAAAACCGACTTGCAAGAGTATTAAACTTAGCTAATTGCATATTTTCTTTTCTTTTTTTTTCAGGTAAATGAATGAGACTGTTAATCAGTTTTGGTCCCACCAGACGACAACGACGACGACCACGAAACCGGCTGTTTCCCATGAACATAAAATCGCACATCTACTCTTCTAGTGATTACGAATTTACGGCTTCATACATATAAAGAGGGGTATGAATAGCGAGGGAGAGATTATTGTTGCGAACCACACAACAATTGCAGTGATTGTTCCAAAAGTTTCAAAAGACGTCTTTTTTTTGCGCCACTGAATGGAGCATTTCGATTAGTGGTGACTATGAGTGGAGTTTATTATGAGGCTACCGCCCGCTGCACTACTGCTGCAAGCCGTTGTTTGCTGTGCCGTGTGAGATTGCTCGCTAAAATTGTTATCGCTTTGCCCTCAGGTTTATGACCAACGTTCAACGAATTATGATTAACCGTGACCCAAATGACGAGTTGCATTTTTACGTGTTTCGTGTTTCCGATTTGATATCCCCAATTTTGCAAAGAATGTTAAAAAATGTGTCAATGATTGTATTAAATATGTATTAGATAATGAAGATGGTATACGAATTGAACGTAACTGCCAAAGAAACTGGTCAACATTTATTTTTTGCTTTAGATTTTGAATCATCTTTATTTTTAGATGACCAAATAAGTATCGAAAGCCAATTAGGGGAGCTGTACCAGCTTTGGCCATGTTCCTAATTTGGCCAGTTTCTGGCATAATTCCAAAAATGAAGCAATTTTCGAGGATTTTATTAGCTCTAACAGGAGATATATCCCTCATGTTTGTTCACTGTTGAAACCGACTGATATTAAAAATATGCATTTTCCAGGGTTGGCCAAATCAGGCACTAAGGTGGCCAAAACCGGTACACTTCCCCTAGTCAGAAATGCGGTACATACCAACCTACTAAGAAAACGTGATCGAGCGAAGATAAAACAAATATAGTAAATTGGTAAGATCTGAGATTGGCCAGATGCAAGCCGCTTCTCCCCATCTTGCACACATATTCCACGAAGTAAAAACAAACAACTCCTTCGCTGGGAGCTAGTTTGCGCTGTCTTTCGGCGTCTCCGACTGTAGTGCGGTATTGGGCTGGGCGTCTTCATCCAATGTTTACCGGTTGTTGTTATCATTAACATTTCGGGATATTTCTCGCACGGAATGGATGCAAATTTTGATTTGCGCGATCTACTTTCGATTCAGAGTATAGTCATGGAACTGGGTCAAGCACATGAAGTCATCACCGAAATCACACATACTTTGCTAATTATCATGAAGTCGGTCAGCTCTCGCGGTAAATGCGCTTCCGATTGGGGTGTTTCCCCGGAAGGTGATTCAAAACCGGTATCTCTAATCTTTTGGGTTAAAAATGACATGATTGGAAAATTTGAAGTGCAATAAAATGGAACCGTAGCTTCTCCCGAAAGCTGATCCGATGAATATAAATAAGATTTGCATACCCAAATGTCTCGAAGACCATCGCAAGTTTGAAAATAAAATAACTCTCTGTCAACAGGTGCCATATGCCGCTCTACCATGGCATCATAAACAAAACAAATGTGACATAACATGTGACATAAATCATCAGGAATCGCAAATGACCAAACAACAGAAGGCCTTGCGGCACCAATAAATTACGTCACGCGTTTAAGGAAGAACGCGTGCTTATCCAAACAGTGTTCTCAATGGTGTCGTCATACAAAAACGTGACATTGCATTGGAAGAAAGATGTCGTAATTATCAGAAATATGAGGAAAAGGGAAAAGTAAAACGCCAATCAAGGCAATTTGGGTGCTCCTATTTTTTTCTTAACGTTACCCGGCTAATGCCGCGAAATTTGACGATGGTCTATTGGTCGTAATTAGGCAATTCGGGTAACACGTGGCCATAAACAAATTGCCTTGCAACGTATCGGGCAGAAAGATATACAGTCTTTGCCCGTATGTGGTTATTTTGATTTATCACCGACCATATATTTGCTTCTCTTATTTTTCAAACCCGGTCTCAAGTGAACGGGTGGCCGGCGCGAGCGCCCGTTCGGGTTTTGTTTGTAAACAGAATACTCGAAACTCGAGACCGAGCCAGACGTCCATAATTGTTGGAGGCCGTCATTTGCCCGGTTACGCTGCGAGTATGATGCCAAACCAATCGATCAGTGAGTAGGCGAAATCAAAAAATCAGAACCATGGAAAAGCACAGCTCAGACCGGTGGCAAGTTTTCCTTAACTATGTCTGTGTAGGGCAGTGTTGCTCGTAGATTTTAATTGCCGAATTTTTTAATATGAATTTTAGCTACAAATTTAAATTATGCTGCCATGATACAAAACAAAAATATAAATTGAGTTGTTTTTCTTCTAATGATGAGGTATTTGAAGCAAAGCATTAGTTCAATGAAAATGTTTATTAAATAAATTTACAACACCAGTAATAACTTCATTTAATATTCAAGGTTAAAGTAACTTTTTCAACACCCAGGAACTAGATTTCTGTTATGATCAAGATTTTCGCAAATTGAAAAAATGTTATTTTTTACTTTAATTAAAAATATTTTCATGTAATCTAACATCGTACTTAGACGATTAATTTTTCATTCACAACAATGGTAATAGATATCCATTCTCACGCCAATTTAAATGATAGCAACACTGAGATCTATTTGCATTATTCATAGACAGACTAAGCTAAAACTCGAGAAGAAAGTATCAAAACGAACCCACCCAAATAGTCCAAACTGTCTTATTGCTGCTGATTGATTACCTTTCCTGTTGTAAACAACTACCGGCAATAAACTGCGGTGCGATCATCGTAACGGAGTACGGTTTGTGTCGTTTTTGTTTGCTCTCTTTCTGTTCGTCAGCAAAGACCCAGAAACCCGAGATCGAGAAAACAAAAATGCAAAAATGATCGTTTGCTTGTTTAACTCTCCCGAGTGCGAATGCATTTGGCGTAACTGAGCTGAATATTATTTGTTGTGTCCCATAAAAGTGGAGAAAACAATAATCGCATTAACGGTGTGGTGGTTATGGGTTTTTTGGGACGACTCAAATCGACTTTATTTCAACTGAAGCTTTTTTTCAACTCCATTTCTATTGGAGATCTGTGTAGAATTCGAACTTATAATATTTAATTTAATGATATTGGTCAAATTGATATTTGTTTAAAACAGAATATCTGATTGAAGATGTTGAGTCAGCTTGTTAGTTGGGATCCATGTGGGTAATAGTATCCATGTGTGAACTTGTATGCAATTAAGTATGTGCCGACGCATGATATGCATATTTCAAAATACATGAATTTTTGCCATAAAGTATGTGTCCATGTGTCCTGAGTGTATCCAGTGAGTCAACCCAGGCTCGCTTGTCCCGTCTGCAGGCGTTTAACTTCTTGAATACCATTAACGGGGCTCGTACTTTACTTCTCTACGCTCCTCAATCTTCCGCCAGGTTGTATATAGGCATTGTTGATGGCCGTCCACTGCTCTTTTACGCTACTACCTTCCTGAACATCCGGTGCCCGAGCTTCCGGGTTCTTCAACGAACGAGTCCACGTGTGTTGAACCGCCAGTTGAGGCTCTCCTCCCGCCGCTGAATCCGAGTAATGAGTAATTGGATCTCGCCAATTAGATGGTTATGGTCAGACGCGATGTCAGCGCTGCGTCTATTCCGGACATCGAAGGAGGCTCCATCTCCATTTTCGGCTAATACAGATACCGTTGATTTAATTTCCTGTATCTCCATCACGACCCACGTGACATTGTGCACTGATCGACGGTGAAAAAGCGATCCTCCAATCACCATGTCGTTATTGCTACAGAATTCTGCAAACAGCTTACCGTTTTCACTCATTCCACCAAGACCAAGGCGTCCCATGCCACGCGTATAGACCGTGTTGTCATAGCCAATCTTCGCATTAAAGTTGCCCATGTAGATCTTGACGTCACTTTTTGGAAGAAATTCTCATTGTCCTGTAACTCGGCAACATCAGTCGACGCATAACATTATTGGACTATCGTGAGGTTCCTAATCCGTGTTCTGAATTTGGCAATGTTTGTTTGTTTGTTTGTTTATTATTGACATTTTACACCAGAAAGGTGCATTCGTGTCAGGCAGTGGGGTTTTGAAATACAATTTAGTTTCCAATGGCATTACGATCACATTTGTTCTTTTTTTTCTTTTTCTTCTCTCTCTCTCTCTCTCTCTCTCTCTCTCTCTCTCTCTCTCTCTTTCCACTTATGTTTATTATTTTGTTCACTTCGAAATGTCGGAGCGAGTCGGTGCGATGATGACGATGTGTTTCACCTAAACATTCCTATACGGATACTACCGTGAATTTGGCAATGATTATTTTCTCATTATTGGTCGCCACTTGATAAGCGCCGCTTGCGCCTGGGCGCTAAGCAGGAAACCAATTCCTCGAGGATCCTTGTGCTCTCGAATACCGGAATATAACTATACCTGTCTCGACGGTAGTTTGTGTTCTCCAAAGTTTGGTCAACGGACTCCACTCAGTCCCAGGATTACGAACTTCATGCGCTATGCCTCACTGGGGAGTTGTGCCATCTTACCTTACTATGCTAACGTTAAAACATTCCATGTTCCAATTCGTGTCTTATGTTTCATGTCCAAAGTCGTCGGCGTTAAATCATTTCTCGGTCATTCTTAGTTGGTTTCTTGACCGATCTTTTTATTTTTCGGTAGCAGGAGGTAGTTGGCCTAAGATCCCTAGTTGGGACTCCCATCTTAGATATAGCTTCCAGGGAATATCATGTCATAGTGGCTGACGGTCGCTTAAGTAAGGCCTGTTTTTGCGGAAATATGCAGCATTTATAGAAGCCCACTGTCAAACCCCACCATATCATAGGCAAACCCCACAGGCCACACCCCTGTCAGAAAGACAAGTTATTTAGAGTCCCTCACTCCACTTAGAAATGTTCATTTCATTTATTTAGTTTACATATAAACAGATAACACTGGATCAACAATTTAACGCCACAATACACGGTTCGAGGCCGCATCTCTTCATCCTCGAATGCGCCCCACGCCCCACCTGGTCTGCCCACCTCGCTCGCTGCGCTCCACGCCTTCTCGTACCTGCCGGATTGGAAGCGAACACCATCTTTGCAGGGTTGCTGTCCGGCATTCTTGCAACATGCCCTACCCATCGTACCCTTCCGGCTTTAGCTTTAGCTTTAGTGGTTCATTCTTCGCTGCCACACATTGTCTTCTTGCACACCGCCAAAGATGGTCCTAAGCACCCGTCTCTCAAATACTCCGAGTGTTTGCAAGTCCTTCTCGAGCATTGTCCATGTTTCGTGACTGTAGAGGACTGCCGGTCTTATTAGCGTCTTGTACATAACACATAACACATCTTTTTTGACCGCAGTTTCTTCTGGAGCCCGTAGTAGGCCCGACTTCCACAGATGATCCGCCTTCGTATTTCACGACTAACATTGTTATCAGCCGTGAGCAAGGATCCTAGGTAGACGAATTCCTCGACCACCTCGAAGGTATCCCCGTCTATCGTAACACTGCTTCCCAGGCGGGCCCTGTCGCGCTCGGTTCTACCCACAAGCATGTACTTTGTCTTTGACGCATTCACCACCAGTCCAGCTTTTGTTGCTTCACGTTTCAGGCGGGTGTACAGTTCCGCCACCTTTGCAAATGTTCGACCGACAATGTCCATGTCATCCGCGAAACAAATAAATTGACTGGATCCGTTGAAAATCGTACCCCGGCTGTTACACCCGGCTCTCCGCATGACACCTTCTAGCGCAATGTTGAACAACAGGCACGAAAGTTCACCACCTTGTCTTAGTCCTCGGCGCGATTCGAACGAAACTGGAGTGTTCGCCCGAAATCTTCACACAGTTTTCCACACCATCCACCGTTGCTTTGATCAGTCTGGTAAGCTTCCCAGGGAAGCTGTTCTCGTCCAGAATTTTTGCTCTACGCGGTCTATACTGTCGTATGTCGCCTTGAAATCAATGAACAGATGGTGCGTTGAGACCTGGTATTCACGGCATTTTTGAAGGATTTGCCGTACAGTAAAGATCTGGTCCGTTGTCGAGCGGCCGTCAACGAAGCCGGCTTGATAACTTCCCACGAACTCATTCACTAATGGTGACAGACGACGGAAGATGATCTGGGATATCACTTTGTAGGCGGCATTAAGGATGGTGATCGCTCGACAGTTCTCACACTCCAGCTCATCGCCTTTCTTGTATATGGGGCATATAACCCCTTCCTTCCACTTCTCCGGTAGCTGTTCAGTTTCCCAGATTCTGACTATCAGTTTGTGCAGGCAAGTGGCTTGCTTTTTCGGGTCCATCTTGATGAACTCAGCTCCGATACCATCCTTACCAGCTGCTTTATTGGTCTTTAGCTGTTGAATGGCATCCTTAACTTCTCTCAAGGTGGGGGCTGGTTGGCTTCCATCGTCCGCTGAACTGACGTAGTCATCTTCTCCGCTGCCTTGACTTTCACTGCCTGTACTCTCAGCGCCATTCAAATGTTCCTCGTAGTGCTGCTTCCACCTTTCGATCACCTCACGTTCTTCCGTCAAGATGCTCCCATCCTTATCCCGGCACATTTCGGCTCGCGGCACGAAGTCTTTGCGGGATGCGTTGAGCTGCTGATAGAACTTGCGTATTACTTGAGAACGGCACAGCTGTTCCATCTCCTCGTACTTCGCTTCTTCCAGGCGGCGTTTCTTCTCCTGAAAAAGGCGGGTCGGCTGTCTCCGCTTCCGTCTATAACGTTCCACGTTCTGCCGGGTATCTTGCTGCAGCGCAACCGCCCGCACTGCGTCCTTCTCCTCCTGAATCTGTCTGCACTCTTCGTCGAACCAATCGTTCCGTCGACTTCGTCCCATATACCCGACGTTGTTCTCCGCTGCGCAGGTTTTGCAGAAATCGCTCTCGATAGATAACGAACAACGATAAAAGAAAGGCAAAAATCTCTTCGAATCATAACAAGTCATGAAAACAAAACTATCGCACTTGAATACAAGTTGAAAAAAAAACTGATTCGGATAGGCGGCCTCCACCGAGGGGGTTTGATAAAACACGCTTTTCTTGCCCATTTCATGTTGGGGACCATATTTTTTTTTCGCACAGCTGTGTAAAACAAATGTAAATGCATCATCAGAACCGGTGCCCCCGCAATTGGGGCTTATTAAAAGAAATTTATCATGGGATGTAGCCCCCCAAAACAGTTCATTATCGTAACAGCAACCGAAAAACGTCTCTCACGCTATGCTACCTATCGAGAGTGTATACAGACACGAAAAGTAAGAGATTTTCTCATTCTCCTTTGGTTTCATACCCTGCCGCTGCGTCGTTAATGGCTACTTTGACTGTATTCCAGCATTTCTCAAGAGGGGCCCCATCGAGCTCACCCTCTTCCGGCAACGCTGCTTCGAGATGCTCGAGTGGCGACATCAGGGGTGACATTGCGCATCTCGAATCGAATCACTCGATTCGTAAGTTTTTCGATTCGTTTCGAAAAAATTGCGGCATTATGTATTTCGTTCGACTTCATTCAGTCGCAGTACAAGATTTCGAATGGTGTTGTACTAGTTCAATCGAGTATGTTCTGTCAAACGGAATGTAAACAGAGAGAATAAGAGATAGCTGTCTCCGTGTTTAGTATGCCGCCTGCAGGAGAGACAACCTTCAGCGCATGGCGAATGTGAGTAAACAGAGAGAATAAGAGTAATTTCATCTGCGTGTAGTATGTTGCCTGTTGGAAAGGCAACCCTCATGGCATGAATTGACAGTTAATTTATAAACAAGCAAATTGTGCTCGATGACTTTAAAAAGCAATATAATTTATTGAGCAGTTGCAACCGATTAAAACATTATGCCGATACGACATGTTTTGTAAATTGAGATATTGTTACGACACAAAATATAAGTTATATGTTTATTCGAATTTATGCCACAGATCCAATTTTGCGCTAAATAATTTAAAGCTAAAGAAGGATTCGATAATAAATTACTTTGATGTTTCTATGTGTTTTAATTAAATGCACTTGAGTCATATCACGCGCGTTTTTTTTATTTAGCTCATTTATTTTTACGTAGATTTTGGAATAAACACGTTTTTACGCAGATTTTCCTCATGGATTTTTCACGCGGTTTATCGAAATCGTCAAGAAATACGTGAAAACTTCGAAAAATCGATTTTAGTTGAAGTCGTTTTTACGCGGATTTCGGGATAATTAGAGATTGCATATTGTCAGGGAACTGTAAAAGTAGGTATACTTATGACTGACATTGTTTTCCTCAAGAAACAATAATAAAACATTTATAACAAATAATAACAAATTATAATTAAAAACTTTCAGAAAGAAATTCTCGCTTAACTTTTCAAAAGGACCTAAGTAACATTTTTTTCATGAATTAATTTGAATAGCGCAATCAACAGAACAACATGAGAGCAGTTGATTGCAGTATTCAAATTAATTCATGAAAAAAATGTTACTTAGGACCTTTTGAAAAGTTAAGCGAGAATTACTCTCGAACAACATTCGAAAGCTAAAAAGGTGACGAGTGTTTTTCATTCGACTTGAGTCGTTTTTCAGTGTGCTATCGAGCATCCATAATGCCCAAACATCTCGTTATTCTTGTACCTCCTCGATCATACTCGAACGCTGAGTCGTTTTCGAGATCGAATCGAAACCCCGTAATGCCAAACATGTTCGACTCGATAGAATTACGTTCGAATCGAGATGCACAATGCCACCCCAGGTTGCTAGGTCGTACCGCGGCGGTCGTTGGTACCGAACATTGTTGATGACGGATAGTTTTGGGCGCGGTTTCACCATCACCCATCACCAGATAATGGTCAAAGTCGATGTTAGCGCCACGATATGTCCTGACGTTGATAGTGTCGGAGAAGTGCCGTCCATCAATCAGAACGTGGTCGATTTGTGATTCTGTCTGCAGTGGTGATCTCCAGGTGTACCGATACGGGAGGCTGTGTTGGAAGTAGGTGCTGCGAATGGCCATATTCTTGGAGGCAGCGAAATCAATTAGTCGTAGGCCGTTTTTGTTCGTCAGCCGGTGAGCGCTGAACTTTCCAATAGTCGGTCTAAACTCCTCTTCTTGGTCAACCTGAGCGTTCAAATCTCCTATGATGATTTTGACGTCGTGGCTTAGGCAGCTGTCGTATTCACGTTCCAGCTGCGCGTAGAATGCGTCCTTATCATGATCAGTCTTTCCGGAGTGTGGGCTATGTACGTTGATTATGCTGATGAAGAACCGGCCTTTGATCCTCAACCTGCACATTCTCTCGTTGATAGGCCACCACCCGATCACGCGCCTTTGCATGTCGCCCATCACTTTGAAAGCTGTTCCCAGCCCGTGTGTGTTGCCGCAGCTCTGGTAGATGGTATGATTACCTCCAAACGTTCGCACCATTGATCCCTTCCAACAAACCTCCTGCAGGGCTACGATGCCGAATCCACGGTCCTTGAGCACATTGGTGAGTATGCGTGTGCTCCCGATGAAGTTGAGAGATTTGTAGTTCCACGAACCGAGTTTATAATCGCTAGTCCCTTTTCGTCGCAGTGGTCTTCGCCAATGGTTCCCGTCCGTACTCTCTTTCTTGTTGATTGTTCGTTGCGTATGTTTTTTTTAAAGGGTGGCTTGCAGGGCTTGACACCAAACCCCCTAAATTTCCGGAGGACCATTCCTTCTTATTCCCGGTGGACCATGGTGCACAGTTTCACTTAAAAGTCCCTCGCTGGCACTCGGACGATGATCAACCGCCCCTAACATGGAGAACAGACGCTGTTGTGAGCCGATCCTGACATGGTGAGCAGACGCTCAGTAAGATTTGCACCTCCAGAGAGGAGCAAACCCTCCCCTTCCCTGTCAACATACGACCATAGTTCCCACCGGGGTTGGTTACCCGATCTTCCCTAAGGTCGTTCGTATTCCGGCTAGCACCACGAGGAGGTAGGGATAGGAGTTGCTGGGTAAGAGGCTAAGGACCGCGAGATGGGGTCTATTTTATTCCTTCTGGTACGCGAAGTACCAATGGTACGCTTTACCCAGCATTTGCCGTGCCGTGATTTTGAACCAACGCCAAGCCAATTCGTTAGGCCGGTCCACACGTGCAACACTTTTCTGTTTTTGTTTTTGATTAGAGCTAGAGGCTTTAAAAAGATTTTTAGGAAAATTGACCTTAAATGAGTTGACAGAGACAATAAAACGAGATACATGTTTGACGGGAAAGGTCAATTATCGATTGATATGCTTGCTGTAAAAATACCGATTGTTCTACCATCTCGATAATTTTAAGGTCAGAAAATGCTAAAGAGTGTATAAGAGAGTGGGAGAAAATATGCTGGCTCCTGAACAAACAAACAGCAAATGTCAAAATTAGGCGGCTGATCGACTCACCGATCCGAGGCTTAAATTTAAAGAACCGTGGTTTGAACGTTTTTTCTTACGAACCGGTTCAAACGAACGGCTTGTGAGCGTTCGCCCATATCTAAATTGCGGTCCACGTCCGCATGGCTACAAAGGCAACAAGGTTGAAGTTGTTTCGCTGTATTAACGCAACTTTTTCTGGATGCAGCGTGGTTTCAGAATCGACGAGTGGGCTAGTAAGAGTGAGCGATTAAAAGTGAGTGAGTAAGAGTTAATGAGTGAATGAGAGTGAGTAAATAAGAGTAAGTGAGTAAGAGTGAGTAAATGAGTAAGAGTGACTGAGTGAGTAAAAGTGAGTAAGAGAGGCAGCGAGTGAGTATGTGAGTTAGAGGGAGTGCATGAGTAAGATTGTGTGAGTAAAAGTGAGTGAATAAGTAAGATAGAATTAGCGAGTAAAAGTGAGTGAGTGGTATAAATGAGCGATTGAGTAGGAGTGAATCAGTGAGCAAGAGTGAGTTAGTGAGTAAGTGTAATTGAGTAATAGTGAATGAGCAACTAAAAGTGAGTGAGTGAGTGAGTAAGAGTAAGTGAGTAATATTTATTTATTTTATTTCGTCAACCAACGTAGACTAGTACATATACATATACATGTTTGTTTTTGTAATGCTATAGTATAATTAAATAATAGTTTTTTTTTAGTAAAGTGATGTATAATTTTGATTTTGAATTTATATTGCTGAATTTGTAAAGTTTGTTCTTTGAAAATACTGTCTAATGTTATGCCGAGACATTGTTAAGTCAATAGTTTCGCAGTGTTGATTGTAAACGGCCATCATTCGGTTGAGAGGCCCAAATTTGGCGTAATTTGTTCGGCAGTGGTTGGTTAAAAATAATGTTCTATGTCGAAGTAGCCGAGAAGGTATGTAAAAATTTAATTTCGATAAAATTTCAGTTGAATCAACACGTTGAGAAACTATATCGTTAACAAATGAAACCGTTGCACATTCTCGACGCTCTTTCAAAGTTTGTATATTTATAAGCATGCAACGTGCTTCATAAGATGGAAGAGGAAATGACGTCCAACCTAATTTACGAAGAGCGTATAATAAAAATTGTTTTGTACTGACTCTATTCTTTCTTCATGTGTGGTTGTATAAGGCGACCATACAATGCTACAATATTCCAGTATAGATCGTACATATGAAATATATAGTGTTTTGATTGTGTAGGGATCCTGAAAGTTGAAGCAAAAACGCTTGATAAAGCCTAGCATGATTAGCTTTGTGGATGATTGTGTTATAGTGATCAACAAGAGTTAGTTTCGAATCTAAAATTACTCCTAAATCCCTAACTCTTTCGTGTCTTTCTACAGTATTGTTCCCTAATACAATTTGTGTATTTGGTGTTATTCTTTTTCTGCTGAATGATATTATGTTGCATTTCTTAACATTCAGTTGCAATAGGCTTTTTCTGCACCATGTATAGAACACGTGTATTTCATTCTGGAATATGATTATGTCGTCTTCATTTTTTATTTCCATAAATAGCTTTATGTCATCGGCATAAATTAAAATCTTTATATTTTTGAGAATGAAGGTAATGTCATTTACATATAATATAAATAAAAGAGGGCCAAGATGAGAGCCTTGTGGAACTCCTGAAGTTACTTGAATGGGATTGGATTTCTTTCCGTTAAATTTTATTATTTGTTGCCGGTCTGTGAGATAAGATTCAAGCCATCTAAGGAGTCCTGGCTCAATTCCAATTTTTTGCAATTTGAAGAGTAACATTGGAATGTCAATGCGATCAAACGCCTTGCTAAAGTCAGTGTATAGAGCTTCCACGTAGTTACCATTATCCATTGCATTAAGAGAATAGTCAATGAATTCTATTAAATTTGTAGCGGTAGAGCGACCTTTGAAAAATCCATGCTGCTTATTCGTAATTCTGTTTTTAAGTTGTGAAAATAATTTTTCATTGATAATGGATTCAAAAAGTTTGGGAATGCAAGAGATAATGGCTATTCCACGGTAATTACGAATGTCAGATTTTTGCCTGATTTGAAGATAGGCACAAGATAGGAGCTTTTCCATACCCTGGGAAAATTTCCGGATTCCAATGACAATCTGAAGAGCCAAAACAAAGGTGCAGTCAGCACTTTAGCCAGACTCTTCATAAATATCGGTGGAATACCATCAGGACCAGGGCCTTTAGATGCATCTAAGTTTTTTAAAGCGTTTAGAATATCGTTCACCATGATCTGATTAACACCGATATCCCTAGCGAATTCTGGGATAGGCGCAAAAAAATCTAGGTCGCGATCTTGTTCCGAAAAGGTGGTGTATATTTATTGGAAGAAATCACCAAAAAGATTACAGATATCTTCCGAGCAATTACCGACGCGTTCGTCTAAATACATGGTTGACGGAAAATTGTCAGATTTTAATTTTGATTTTACGTAATTGAAGAAGTTCTTTGGACATGACTTTATTTCGTTTTCTGTTTTCGTGTTGTGTTCTTCAAATGCTACATCAATTGCTAATTTTAATTGATCGCAGATGTTCAAATATTTTTCCAAATTTTTATTCGTCTTGTCTAGCTTGTAAGTTTTATGTAATTTTTGTTTGCGATTCTTTAAATTTTTTATTTGCCTATTGTACCAAATTGGATATTTTGAATTTCCGCTCCGTCGTTTTCTTCTTTTTGGGACCTCGTCAATAATAATATCAAAAATAATGTTATAAAAGACATCAACGGAAGATTCAATATTACCTTCATTCTCTAAAATTTGCTTCCAGTTAAATCTACTTAGCTTATGTCTTATGTTGTCATAGTGTGCTTTGTTGAATTCAAGGACTTCTTCAAAGTCGCAGTCGCTGGGTTTTTTATATTCATGAACGAACACAGAGTATTCGATTGCCGTGTGGAATGTTTCGTTTTTCCATAAGGGATTCAATGATTTAGTCACACAGAAATCTTCTTGGATATTGGTTAGTAGGAGATCAAGGTAACAGTTCTGTTGATTTTTAATGTGATTGATTTGGTTAAGTCCTAAGCTAGCAGTTCTGTCAAATATAAACATAAGTGTTTCATTTTCCCCAGCGACTGGAAGTAGAATTTGTTCGTTCTCTGAATCCGGAATAAAGTCAACGGTGCGTTGGTTAAAGTCTCCGTAAATATGTACTTTGACTTCAGGTGGAAGTCCCGATAAAATTTCTTCTGCAGTTTTAAAAAACTTTCATAAGATGTTGTTTGCGCATGTTCCGGTGGGAAATACACAGAGGAGAAAACATGGGTTTCTCCTGCAATGTTAGATTTCACCCAAACATGCTCAAAGTTCTTATATTTTTTGGTAGTTATTATTTCTGAATCAAAATTGCTAGAGATTGCGATTAGAACTCCACCGCCAGACTTTTTTAGATTTTAAGAAATCGCGATCGTCCCTGAATACATTAAAGCTGCTTCCAAAAAGTTCTTCACTATTCACGCTTTCATCCCAGCTGGTTTCAGTTGCCAAAATAACCGAGAAGGACGAGCTTAAGATGTTATTATGAATTTCCTTCATTTTAGCTGGGCTTTTCATGCGATTGAAATTTTGACAGTAAATCAAAACTTCAGTGGCATTCTGTTTTGATGAAGAACTTGTTGGAAGCACGTTGGTTGTTAAAATATTTACCCCGTTGGTCGATAAGATAGTGCTATTTTCTTCAGCCGAAGAAGGCGTCCTTACTTGCGAAAATTTCCGGGGGAAGGAGAGTGGTACCTCGTTGTGCTCTCCCGTAGTTGCTGCAGGCGATGTGTCCGCTCGCTGGACAGGTATTGTCGGTATGACTGTAGATCAGCTGCAGCTTCTGCTGGCCCAATTCCGTATTCCTGATGTACTTGGATGAATATTAGAGGGAGAACGAATAAGAGTGAGTGAGTAATAATTGGCCCCACACCGGGCAAACACGTACATTTGAAGAAGGCATCTTCTCTGTCTGCCTTATAACAGGTAGGTCCGTTCATTTAAATTAGGCGTTCATTATTTCTTATTTTTTCCTTATATTGGGCAGACGCATTGATTTAAAGAAGGCATCATCTCCTGTGTTCGCCATATACCGGGCCAAAGCGTTCATTAAAAGAAAGTATTATCTACCCTGTTTGCCTTATACTGGGCAAATGGGTTAATTTATAGAAGGCATTTTTCCTTCTTTCTGCCTTATAGACGCCATAATCTTGATCAACCGCCAAAATAATGGAAGCTCTCAGATTAATATGTCGATTTATTGCAATAGTACTTAAATTAATTTATTGTATATTTACGATACCATTTAAATTATTCCATGTTGAAACAAAGTCCACTAGTATGTGTTGGTTAAAAAAATGTTGGTTAAAAAGAATCTTTATTACGTTTCTCTAAGTTGTATATTTTTTTATGCTTTGCCAATATTTTTATTTTGAGGTCTGTTTCGAAATATTTTCGGGGTAATGGCCTTTCGGGATGGTGGGTTTCGGGGTGGTGTCCCATTCGGGGTAGTGGCCTTCGGGGTAATGGCGTTCTGGGTAGTGGGACGGAGCCACTACAGGGTGTCTGCAAATTATCCGTACAGATTTTGATAGTTTGCTTCTACAAATCAAAAACAGACAATAATGGACTGAATCGGTAGCTATATGGGCATAACAACTCAGCAGGCTGTAACAGATGTATATTCTGAGAACACTAAGCGTCATTTATGTATAAAAAAATTCTTTGTGAATGCTTTTTTTCGGTTTTCCGAACAAGAAACCCGACTAGAAGGTCATATCAAAATTATATCATACTATGTTATTATGTTATACTAAGTTTTTATAACAAAATTTGTTAGAAACATGGTGCAGGATGTTGTTAAAATATCTAAATTTCTATCAAAAACTGCACTACTGGAAACAAAAAACTATCAAATTTTGTTTCAATTTTATCATAATAATAACATATTCTGTTAGAAATGTATAACAGAATCAGATACAAAATATATTGTTTCTGTGCAGTTAGAATTTTTACAGGTCGTGATAGGTCTCCAGATTGTGATCAACAATCATAATTTTTTGTTTTTGTCTGAACAAGAATATTTTTCGAGAACATGAAATTAACAACATTACAAATAAGGCAACCTTCTCAAATTATATCAGCGTTGTGATATCTATGGCTGGGAGACTTTGCTACACCTATTTTAATTGCCTACTGTTGGGCAATTTGGTGTTAAGCATTTTTCAAATCATATTATGATATAATCCTGTTACAACATTTGAAAGATAATGACTACTGAGAACAAAATTGTATCAAAATAAGTTATAAATATCACAATATGTTAAAATTGTGTTCAATTTTTGTTATGATCTCCTAGTTGGGAAGGCAATTCCTCCTTCCTACTCACCCGATTTGGATTGAATTTATCATTCGGTATGGTCTATCTTGAAATCAACAGCCATCAAAACACCGAACATATTATCGAGACATTCGAAATCATGTCACAATCGTCAAAATTGTGTGAAAAGTATCTGTATAGAAACGTGCGGCCATCATGGTTTTTTTTCCAACACGATCGAAGGCGTACAACTCAGGATACAGGGGTCATTTTAATGTGAACAAATTCTGCTTGGTTTATGTAGTCCTATTATAATAACATGCAATGTATTCTGGTTCTTTAATTTATTCCCAAGAATATTTAAAAACCTGTCTTGTTGTACGGATAATTTGCAGACACCCTGTAAAAGAGCTTTATAATTTTCTTAACATTATTTTGCTGAAACTCCTTATCGAATGTTCTTAACAATATATTTTATGGATTTGTGGTGCATATATTTTTGAAAATTGCTCTGTTTTTGTTTTGTTTTAATTTTCAAAGTTTCTGTCACTATCAATATTTCATCTTCCTACTGCAGAAAACATAGCTTTGAATTGTCTTTCCTGCATTGATCGTCTATTTTTAGTGACCAGTTTCATCAGAATGGTCACTGAATGCACTACTCCGAACGGCATTGATCTCGGCAACTAAGGGAACCTTGAGCACTCTTTTTCTGACTACTCACCATCCAGTATGTCATTGCTCAATCGCAAATCGACGGAATCTACCCCGTAATTACTCCGCACAAAACTGTGGCATCCAACGGCAAAACAATCACCGCAATTCGATATGGAAATCCGCTGGAAGACACGTGACGCATTTTCGATTCATTGGTGATGCTCGTCCAATAATGAGCGCCATCGACGCCACTTCGAAGCATTTCAGCCACCGGTTGCCGGCGGCCACGCTTCACGCGCCCCGAGAGGGGTTGCAACAATTTTTAATGAGGTGCCGTCCGGCGGCGTCACAATTTTCGGCACTGAACGCACCATCAAATGGTTCGGCTCAAACCCCACTCTGCCGACACCGACTGTTGCACCTTAATTGGCCACCACGCGACTGCGATTCTACTCAGTTACTATACTAATTATGGCAGCGTTTTCTGTGAAGTGCAAGGTCACGGCTCTGCGGGACTTCGGTCGATTAGATGGTGACAAAGAAGGGTCTTGCATTTTTAGTATGTATTATGTTGAACGAAGACAGAAATGGACTTTCATTTCGACGATATAAACCGAATTAATTCCGTCAGAATTATGCAGTCGTCTCACGTGAGAAAAGTCGATATCGATGATTATCTCTCAACAAACTAATATTGCATTCCTCTTCCTTTATCAAAAACACACTGCTAAGAGTTTTGTGAATCGGTGAATGCATCACTTTTCATAAATTATCTCCAACTTCAAATAGTCATTTAATTTTTAAAGAAAGGTAAAAAAATTCGAATTATTTTTCGTCTGATTTGAAGAAAATATAAATTACATTAAGGTGGATTCCTCAACGGTGTCTTATTTTGGTGCGAAGCAATACTATCATGTACAACTCGTAACATTTTTGTTCGTAGTGAGGCGCCTAAAGTTTATGCCAATTGGATGTCGTTTGGAGTCATTGATCATTGTTTTATGGGCTTCTGTTGAACTACTGGCGACGACGTCCACTCTCATTAATAATAATGAGTGACTATTTTGTGAGTTCAATGACTTCCACACGTCTTGATGGAATTGAAATATATGGAAGGTAAAAATTCCAATTTTGACATACAATATTTCTACCGTTTAACAGTTGAGTGATTATTCATCGATCGCTAGAATTGCAAATGGACTTCACTCCATTTATCTTTCCTTTCAAATTGATATATCACTCTTTCTAGTGCGTTGGAGACGGATTTTGATAAATTTTCTTCTCCTTTAATGTATTGATCACTTGTAAATAACTCTTAAGTTGGTTAGGTCAGACGATATTGCATTCATGGTTTGATGGATAATTCAGCTATTATGCAATTATAGACAATCATCGAAGGCGATCTTTGCATACAATTTTGAAAGTGCTTTCAAACGAGGGTGTATTCTCTTGAAGCCGGCCGCGCATAGTTTTAATCGACACATGCTCAAAGACTTGATCCCAAAATCATGCAGTTACTTCAACGACGGACCCCCACTCCACCTCGCAAACGATCGCCGCCGCACATAAGGCTCTCCATCGTTTGACTTTTACTTTTCCCTGAAGTATGACTCCATGTAGCTCCTCTCTTCAATCGCGCACTCAAGCCCGGCGTGTTTCGCAGTACCGCAGCTTGAATAGAGAGGAGGGTCCTTCAAAAGTACAACTTCACAACAGTTCGTTCAATACCATTCACTCTCCTCGGCAGAAGCAGCAGCGGGTGGTGCTCGAATAAATTTATGCAATCAAAAGTCGATGTCCCTCCCCAGTTAAGCCGTTTTAAACTAGTTAACCCGATTCGATTTGGGGGTGCGTGTCAGATGAGACGTCTGTTAAGTGATTGGAAATGGGTACAATCGAACCGGATTAAGGGTCGTCTCCCATGGAGGGGGATTTATTTTTCATTTGATCCACGGAGACGTCTGGTTCCTTATGTTTAAGCAGCCTTTTAAATTACCCGCTGCTGCAAACAGCAAACAGCGCAAAAAGTGGTACCCATACTAATTATGCGGAACAACTTTACTCATCTTCGTGCGTTCGTTCGACCGACTGACTGATGATTTAGTCACAGTAGTGTGACCGTAATGAAACAAGTCCATTAACCGGTTTGTTCTACTTTATTTCTTTCTCCACCTGCAGGACCCAGCTGGAATCTTCGAACTGATCGAAGTGGTCGGAAATGGAACATACGGACAGGTTTATAAGGTAAGTGGTGTGCCATTCCATTAATGGTAATTTTGTTCACTTGAATTTCGAAACTGGGACGAATTTAACCCTGAGTTTTTAATCTTATTGTTTCATATGTCCTTATTTTTTTCTTTCTCGCACAACAAAGTTGTACCGAAAAGCTATCATTTCACACCAAAATCGACCTTTTTTAGAAGTCTCGGAGACCCATATATACCAATCGACTCAGCTCGTCGAGCTGAACAATTGTCCGTTTGACCGTGAGTCAGGACCAATCTGGATTAATTATTTCCCGAGCAGACGAAAATAATCTCAAATCTTGATAAGATAGCAAAATGAGATATGGACATTATTGATATAAGGGCCATCCAGAAACCACGTGGTCATATTTTTGAAGATTTTCAACCCCCCTCCCCCCATGTGGCTTATCGTGGTCATTTGGCAGACAACTATAACTATTATAAATTTTCGAAGTGTCGATGAAGTCGAAAATTTTGATGATGTTATCATGTTGTAATGTGTATCAGGTATTAGGATATGTAAAACTCGCACACCTTCAATGCATCAGGAGGATACAAAAAAATGTGGACTCGCGAATATCTTATAAAAATTTCGAGAAAAATTTATAATGGTTTAGAAATTTTCCAAAATATCCCTATATTTTTAATGTTTTTTTTTTATTTTTTCATTAGTGTTTTTTTTTAAATAACTATAAAGTTCATCACTGAATATCCTTATAGATTTCTTATAGAGTATTTGGGACCTTCCATAGCTCTGGAGCTACTGGAAATTCTTAAGATATTAACCTCAGTGAAGCATCTGAACTGAACTCCTACAACGAAAAGTTTATCAGAGAATCACAAAGTTAATATGTAATCTTAGAGATGCAAATAAAACCTCCTACTGTTGTTTCTTTTGAGTAACATTCCTGTAGAAATTTAAGTATTGTTTTCAGAATCATCAATATTAGAAATAAATAATTATAATTTTTTTTTAATTGTTCATTGCTAATATTGATTTATTCATGAAAATTTTGTATTTTTTCGTTGACCATTTTGATTTCTTTATGGAAAATTCTTATTTCATAATTGCAATTTTTGCTTTTACAAGTGCTAATTTATTATTGTTCTTTATTGGCCATTTCCTATTTTATTATGGAAAATTTCTATTTTTTTTCTCTACTAAAGAGATTGTCAATCCAGAGCTGGCTCTCTTAAAATTTCTATTTCTTTATTGAAATTTTATTTTGATATCGACTCGTGGAAGCCAATGATGCCATACTAAAAATATTTTCTCGGTCACTCTGGTGGTTCTTTGGAATAATTCCCCAAGGAACTTCTATTCCACATCTCGAATATGCTTCAGTCAATGGTCCTTTCATAAGCGACTCATAGAGGAATTAATCTATTATATGTAACTTATGAATGATGTATTTTTTAACCTAGATTGTTTTAGGAATTGGAGTGTTTTTTTCTGGAACACTGCCACCTTTTTTTTCATATCGCAGGAATCTCCTTAATTCTAAGACCTTTTTATGAATTTAAAAAGCATATTTAGAATTTCATGTTGATTTTTTAAATGCAAGCTTCTCTATGTCATAACCTTTTTCATGCGCACTACTAGAATTTTGTGCATTTAGAACATTTAGGTGCATTATTAATTTTTTCGATCATTAATTATTCAATGTCATAAAAACTAGGCTTCTTAAGCCTAAATTATTGCCTACATTTATTGCTTGGATTAATTTTAAATTCCAAGATCTTCTTAATTTTCAAGAATAATTATTCTGGAGTTGCAAGGGAAACCCTTCGGAATATTGATAAGAAATTCTTCGGAGTCTCCCCGGAAAATCTTTAGAATTTCAACGACATTTTTTTCCGAAATTCTGTGGAAGAGTTCCGAAAAATGTTCGGTAGAAATTTTGAAGAACTAGAAGAATCCGTAGAAGGATCCGAAATGCATATTTACGATGAAAATTCCAATAAACATCAAATTCCGAAGAATTTCCAGTGTAAATTAGAAAAAAATCCAGCTTACTTTTTTACAGAATCTCTAATAGTAGTTTGTGCAACTAGTTGCAAAAAGATGATTTTTTCAGCACGAGTTGAACGTTTATCGTTGGATTAATTCTACGAGTGCTAAAAAAATCGAGTTTTGCAACGAGTTGCACACGCTATTTTTTGCAATGACGAAAAATGGCTTAAATATGATAAATCTGTACCAAAATGATACAATTTTATTTAGTTCACATGATCAATCTTGCCAAAAATCACGTTGCTGCAGAAAACAAACAGAATCTATATTATCGTGCTCCATTGAGTGCGCGACAGACCATAAAGAAATAGATAACCCTGCCTTTGGAAAATTTGATGTCCATGGCCATCATTCATTACGTGACTTAGAGAATGCACTATTTGAACACTCACCCAAGCCAATTGAGCTAAATGTGGTCATGTAACTATTGTTCTAATGCTGGTTTTCCATTATAGCACCGAGATGAGTGCTATAATGGATTTTATGCAACCCATTTGAGTTGCATAATGTTCATTAAAGCACCCATTTCATTGGTATGGAAAAGTAGGCCGTTTTATCACTCAAATGCCAACTGTAAACCAGGTATTATGATCAGGAATTGCAAAAAGATTTTTTTCAAAATCCTGGGCAACTTTAATGAATCTTCAAAGGAAATTCTTCTAAATTTCCAATGGAATTTTTTTTTTCGTTTTCCAATAGGCATTGAATTAAAACCAAATTTAACTAAAAAAATGTTGTCAAACTTTTTTTCCGTAGAATATCACATTTATGAATTATTTTATTATGTCAATTCGATTGAAGATGCTAAAACTTCAACAGAGTCTAAGAAAAATTTAAATGGGGCCGAGTGAGTGCCTTTTTAACATTCAAGAGGTAGAAAATATTTACATATTTGATTTGTTTGCTTGATTTGTTGAAAATTGGCACTCACTAGTATCTACAAATAAACAAATGTCAAGCATTCTCCATTATGTTGTTCAAAGATCTTGTAGTTTTCTTATGCATATTTTGTTTTAATATTATTTTATTTTCTAGGAATATAAAAGCCACAAGAATAAGAGATAGGAGTTTAATAGTTATAGTTATAGTCATTATTCTTAGGTTCTTCCCTAACTAATTTATCGCCATTTTTAAAATTTGCTCTCTAGAAATTATTCTGGGGTTTTCAAATCTTTCGATGTGTATTTTGAATGAGTTTTGTTCTAGCAATGTAATTTGATGCAAGCGTTCTGTGAAACGTGGGACGTCTATCTGGTCACTGACATGAGAATGATTAAGCCAAAAGTGCATTCCGAATTTCCCTGAAGTATGACTTCATGTAGCTCCTCTCTTCAATCGCGCACTCATGCACTTAAATAAATATTTGTAAGGCTGCACGATTTGATATAAATTAGCAAAAATGCAGTGAAGCGCGTCTGATCACATTAGTGTTATAGAATTATTATACAGGATGTAGGTTGAAATTTTTGTTAGCTCAAAAATTCTATTTCAGATTTCAGATAAATAATAAATATCTTGATTTTTGTTATAAAATCAAAAAAAAACCCAGATTAATCCACCTAGCGTTGGTGGTGCCTTTCTCGCATTTAGTTAAGACACCAACCTTATATGGGGTTTATATGGTCCGATGTACCATTTTCTTCATAACTTTGAAACGCAATGACCGATCGTTATAAAATTCAATAGTGATCAACAAGGCTTTGTCCCCTGTCGAATAAAACTTGTTGCGAGAAAATCGATTAAGGATTACTATACGAAAAGTTGTCTAATGTTTTTATAGCTTTTGTGCACACACATACACACACACATACACACGGCAGGCAGACATGTGCTTAGCTCGTCGAGCTGAGTCGATTGGTATAAAATACTATGGGTCTCAGAGGCTTATATAAAAAGTTCGTTTTCGGAGTGAAATGATAGCCTTTCGGTACAACTTAGTTGCACGATAAAGGCAAAAATATTGAAAATCTCAAGAACTTCATTAATGTCTTAGAAATCGCTGTCTAATCCAACGATTTTCATAGAAAAAAATTTTTTTTTTCAAAAGAACGGGATTTATTCTGTATTTTGAAACTTCTATTCCAGAATTATTTAGAATGGGTAGTTGTTTTTGTCCAACCAATTGAAAAAAAAAATCAATTAGGAAGACAATTGTTCGATGCTATTTGAAAACACTATAAACTGGCACGAGTCCCTTCTAAAATATATTTTGAATTATTCCCAAGATACAGAAATTCCGAAATTTTGCAAATTCGTCAATGAAAGAATGCAAATTGAAGAAACTGTTTTTCAGGGATAAATCGTAAAAAAATCCATCTGCATTTAAGGAGCATCTCAGAACCCAGGAGATTCTTTAGAACAATTTTCCTCGTTGATTACGAAAAAAATGCTTCCTAGAATGCTAAAATTTGCTAAGAAAATTCCGATAAGTTTTCCGATGGAAATGCAAAAAAATTGTCAAGGAAACTCTCAAGAACTTCCTAAGGAAATTGTGGTGGATTTCCCAATGAAAATTGACAAAATAATCGAAAAAAAAAATCCGGTCGAAGCTTCGAAAAGTTTGCTGAGGAAATTTCGAATAATATCCAAACACCTCGAAGAATATGCCGAGAAAATTCCAAAGAATTTGCCGAGAAAATTCCGAAAAATTCGCAAAGAAATTTCTAAATCTTCCCGTGAAAATTCCGGATAGTTTGGCGAGGAACTCCCAAAGAATTTTCCAAGGAAGTTTCAAAAAATATTCCGATGAAATTTCGAAGAATCTCCACAGGAAATTTGCCGAAGAACCTAAAAAGAAAATTCTTGAGACACTCAAAAAAAAAAACAAAAATGCGGCGTATATGTATTCCAAAAAAAAATGCCAGGTATATTTAAATAAATTTGTCAAAATAATTCCGAAGAATGTCGAAGAATCTGCGGTGTGCACTAGGGTACTAATGAAAATGACAGTTTCAAAAAAAAAATCTTATGGCTAGAACAATTTTTCATCAAATTTTAAAACCAGACGTTACGCAAAAAATTTCTAAGCTCTTAAATATGCCCCTATGCAAAATTTGAGCTCCATCGAACATGATTCAGGGGTGCTCAAAATCTTGCTATCAACATTTTGTATTTTTGAAACTTTGAAAACTTTTGAGCTCAGATTTACGGAGAAAATTATCAGATTGCTAGGCAATGTTTATTACACTGAGGTTTATTTTTGCGCGGTACCGCATGAATTCAAAATACAACGCGTAAAGATCAAAATAAATAAATAAGCTTCTTCAGCTAAGATAAATAACACGGTTCTTCTAAATGAACTCAGATTTTTTAAGACTTTTGTAAATTTTTCGATGTTTCTCAACTAACTGTAGAATACACTGTTTTTGATCTTCATCTACTGAGAGTTTGGAATTATAATCTTTTATCAATGCTACAGGGTGTTCAATAAGTTCGAATACAAATGTTTGATCATTGTGTTTGTAAGCCCAATGTACATATTCTGTATTAGTATTGGTGTCAGCGTTAGCTGTATATATACGCTAACGAATGTGTGTGGTGTTGACATTCTGTCACTTGTTTGTCGCGCGTAGAAAATGTTTAAGGGCATCGTAAATATCCGTTTTTGAAGGTTAAAATCTTTGCGGCGTAATACAAAACTAAGGTTTTGGGGACGGTTGATGCCCCCAGTGGCCCGATACTAATGCGGTGATGAGCCCTACGTGTTCCCATAGGACGTTAACCCTTTTTACACGGAAATTGCGATTTTAGCCTAATATGGGGACAATTTCATCGACTTTTTGGACAAAACATTGCGACCTCCCAGCTTCCCGGATTTGAACCCTCTTAACTTTTTTGTTTAGTCTTTTATTATGTTAAAGTTGTACGAATACAAGGTCAGTAACTTGGACCAGTTCAAGACGTCATTCTCAAAATCTGGAACGAAATGCCCATGCAGATCGTGCGTGCTGCTTGCGATGGGTTTTAGAAACGTTTAAAGTTCGTGAAGAAGTACAAAATAGAGGTCATTCCAAAAGAAATGTTACAAACGTTCCTTATAAACAATACTTCCAATGAAATGCAACTGGGAAAAGAAATAATTTAAACTAATTTTTTAAACATTTTTTGAAAGTGTATTCGAACTTATTGAACACCCTGTATACCTCGTTCTGCATTGTTATTCACTACTTCCAGGCTTCGAACTCGCTTCTTGGCAATTTGATACTCCTCTGAAATATTCCAATGCGTAACATCGATGTCAAGTATAAACTCCAGAATTTTTAAATCTTTAAACAAGTTTTTAATATGGTTGCTACCTTGCACGAAATAGTGCAACTCGATCGTGGAAATTTCTTGCGCCTCAACTATAGGTTTTGTAGAATCATTGCCCTGTGCCTCTGTAAATGATAAGATAATCAGAAACTCATAGTCTGAATATATTTTAGTTAAAAATATTTACCTGGTGCACGAATGGCTTGGATTACTTTTTGTGCGCTGGATCTAAGTTCTCATCAAAAAGGCACAGTCCGATGCGGATTGAACTTACGAAGAACTTCACCATAGGACGGCAAATTAGATGACTTGGGAAACAATGGCATATATTCCCCAACAAATAGAATATGAAAAATAATAATAATAAATAGAGTGACTGCGTTCACTTCTAAAGTTCAAATAAATACTGGTAATGGGAAAACTTAGAATGAAAAAAAAAATTAAGTTTTGATTAATTTTGAGCACCCCTAAGTCATGTCCGATTTAGCTCAAATTTTTCATGGGTAAAAATTTCAAAACTTTGATGAATTTTAGGAACCCCTAAATCATGTCCGACTGAGCTCAAGTTTTGCATGGGGTCAAACTTGTGAGCAATCAATGTCGTTTTTGAAATTCGATGACATTTTCTTCCCATACATTCCATTGGCACCCTAGTGTGCACGTTAGCAGTTTTCCTTATAGGAAATTTTAAACACAATTTATTCATTCACAATTCAATCAAGGAATTTCTGATGAATTTTTGGATTATTTCCAAAAGGATATTATAGGATAATTTTAAAATTTCAACAAATTCCAGAAACTAAAATCCTAGACAAAACTTTAAAAAATTTCCTCCATCAAATACAGCCGATGCCGATGATTTCTGGATCAGCGCACATATTTATTTTGAAGTTATTTCTCATTATTAGCATGTACAAGTTGTGCAATATTTTTATGTGTTTTATCTCCCAATTCCTGTGAGAGGAGCTGGTCTATTCTTTCTGATAGTTTGTTTGCACGGTTGTTTAAAGGTTCCCCCAAACACACGCGACGCGACAGTCGCGATGCAATTCTATCGCTTGGCGACAGCGATTCTGTCGCCGTTGGTATGGAAACGTAAATAGAACATTGCCTGCAGCGACTCAACGATAGAATCGCGGCGACTAGTTGTCGCCGTCGCTGCGATGAAATCGCTTAGGTCTGGGGGAGCCTTTATTGTTTCAATGAGAGACTTTTAATATATCGACCGGGAATTTGAAAAGAAAATTAAGTGGCCACCTTATTGTTTTGTTGATATCTCTAAATGTGTGAGGTCTAGACTGAATCTGAAACCATTGTAAAAAATATTTTTCAAGGAATTTAGAAAAAAAAATGAGGGGCAGTGTTGCCAAATGATCAATTTTTAAGTTTTTGAGCAAAAAATTCATTTTTTTTCATTACAAAGCTCAAGTTACATGTTCTACAATTCGTTTTAAGAAAACAATTTCTTTGTATTCTCGCTAAGTATAGCAAAATCTCATGTGGTCGGGGTTCTGCCAAATCGCACCAAGCGCCAATAAAACATAACCAATTTTTGGACGTAGGACTACGTCTGTCTTTTCTATATTGGGGTACACTTTGCGATTGCGAAAATCGGAGACCGTCATGAAAATATGATATTCGATTCCATCCATATCCATTGGATCAACGATGAGGCAACTTTTCATTGTATTGTTCTAAAAATACAGATTTTCAACTATTTATTATTGAAAATTGGCAAACAATTTAGAAATAGTAAAACAACCAATCCCGTACATGCATCGCAAGCACAGACATCAAAATCAAGCAACTTGCGGGTTTGGATCTAATCCTCAGTTCGAACAAGATTTCACGCAGAGCGGACGCAGCGGAGCGGAAACAGCAGCACGATGGCACTGGTAGCATTTTCAACGGAAAACCATCGCGTCGGCGTCGGTGGTCATCATTCAACCTCAACGAACCAGCATTTTATGTGAAGAAAGGGTTGATTACAAAAATGTCGTATGTTGCAATCCCGCGTGATGCAGTGGCGATGCTGAAGTTTTTTTTTCTTCCAAATGATGGCGTCTTAACGAAAAGTCATCGAATTTGGTTGCAGTTAGTTATTGGAAAAGCGCATTGGGGAAAGATAATTGTATCTTCTCAGGACCAGCTGAGGGTTGGTTGCACAAATGGCCTGGTTCGGTGGCATCGCCGTGGTAGCTTGCTGTTAGTGATTTCATCCATTCGAACAAATTTATTGCCTTATCTCCCTCCGACGCGCGCTTGTGAGTCTGGTACCGAAGGTCCCCAAACGATTATGTTTTGCACTTTCTCAACCTTCTTTTGTATAAAATGGCGGACCGGAAAAAATCGATTTCATTTCCAATGACTAACAGAAACAAAATCAAATACTAACAGAAACAAAACCAAAGAATCTTGCCAAAAAGTTCACTTTCTGCCGACGACAGCCAAATCGATAAAGACGCTACTTTAGAGGAAAATTTCTACAGCATCCACCCACCGGCGACCGTCGCTCAGACCGACAGACGCCAAGCGATTATGTTTTGTACTATGAAGAAAATTTCGTCTTGGGTCAAATTTATTTTGTTACTTTTTCAACAAAACGTATTTTGAATCATTAACAGCTCATAACCAAATTCAGCATTTTGCGAGAAAATTTGCTTTGAATTTCCGGTCTCCCATGCTTCGGGACCGCTCTCTGTAGAATCCCGATCGAAATGGCTTGCGCGCCGGAAAGCAGCTTTCTGAATTAATCTCATTAGCTCCGCCCGTAATTAATCGGTATGAGCGCGCATCATATTTACACCCATATCAAATCAGAAAAGGGCGGGGCTAACGGGCTTACTTTATTGAATAGAAGAAAGCTGTTTTCCAGCGTGCGCGATACTTTTTGATCGGGATTCCGCAGAGAGCAATCGAGCAAGATTCCACGTCCGGAGACGAGCCAGCCTCGGGCTGAAAGTCTCCTTAATAGACGAATCCAAGTAAAAATAAGAAGAAGACACACGACGGTGTTAACATTGACAGATCCTACAGCACAGCATAGGAAGATCATTTTAAAATGCTTATAATAAATTCTAGACAAAATGTAATAAAAATCTGGTTGATATGATACGGAAAAAGTTCCGAACTGTATGATAGATACATTTTTGGAAAATATTTAAAAAATTGAGATAAGCTTTTAGATATGTAATTCAGAACTTTTTCCGTACCGTACATCAATCAGATTTTAATTACAATTTGTCTTTAATTTCTTATGTTGTAGGATCTGTCAAAGTAAACACTGTCGTGTGTCTTCTTCTTATTTTTACTTGGATTCGTCTATAAATACAATAAAAAAAGATATTTCACACAGAGCGGACTCAGTAGCACGAAGGCCCTGGTAGGAATTTAAACAGAAAACCATTGCATTCGTAGTGGCGTCCGTAGCGATCCCGTGCCACCAGTGGCGATGCGGAAAATGTATTCCCAATGGTGGCGTCGGACAATAACAGCACGAAGTGAAATTTCAACGCGAGGTTCCGACAAGCGTTTGGTTGCAGTTAGTTTATGGAAAAGTGCATTGGGGAAAAATGTTTTTTCTCAGGACCAGCATTATCTGAACAGAAAGGGTTGATTGCAAAAATGGACTGTTTCGGTGGCATCAGCGTGGTAGCTTAAATATTTGCTGTTAGTGATTCCATCCATTCAAACAAATTTATTGCATCATCTTCTTTCGACGCGCGCTTGTGATTCTGCTGCCGAAGAGTAACTTTCTGTCATCGCCAAACTATTAATTTTGCACTTTGATGAAAATTCTTGGATCTCGGATCAACCTTCCCTTGTGTAAAATAATGGTCCTGTAAAGAACCGATATATTTCCAATAATGCAACTTTTCAATCCCCAACAGCAACAAAACATAATCAAAATCTTGTGACTACTGACGCCATCCATTCGAACAAAGTTATTGTATCATCTTCCTAGGACGCGCGCTTGTCATTGTGCTACCAAAGGACAACTTTCTTTCGTCGCCAAACGATTAAGTTTTAAATTTTGAAAAAAAAATCATCCTTCTTTTGTATAAAATGGTGGTCCGGACAAAATCGATTTCATTTCCAATGACTAACAGAAACAAAACCAAATAATCTTGCCAGAAAATTTCACTTTCCGCCGACGACAGCCAAATCGATGAAGACGCCATCTTAGTGGAAAATTTCGTTTAGCTGCTTTAGTGTTTGAAATGGCGCATTATTAAAAATAAAGGATCTTTTCAGAATCGTCATTGTCGTTTAAACGGATAAATTCGAAAACTTAAGCCGAATAGTCTGTTTGTCTGGGTGAAGATTTTTCCCAACGGTCAATACCTCTTCTTGGATAAATAGTTTTAGTCCGACTGTGTTCTTCAAGTTTCTCTCACTTTGTCATCGGCGCCATAGAAAACGTTACACGTACGCTTCCATCGCGGGCGAAAACCGAACGTTGCAAATAAATATATTTCCGATTCTGTTTTTTTTTTCGCTTGTTACATTTTTGAGGACGGTGTCTTCTAGGATTGTGATGTCCTCCACTGAAAGCCAGGCGAGTGGCTTCAGCGGCGATGTGGCCGATGAGTCGCTTTAATCCCTTACCCACGCACAGTGGGACCAATTCCAAAAAAGACGGTCAAAAATGTTAGAAGTGAATAAAATGGTCTAGCAGGCCACATTTTATGATATTTCATTGAATGGATGGTTCATCTTCTCGACATCACCGACCCGTAAGCTAAAGATCCACTACCGGAACGAGAAGTGGAACACCAGTCGTCGCAAGCACGCTAACGTTCTCAAAGACAACGTGCTTGCACATGGCTAGCGCCGCCAGTGTAGAGTTCTATGAGCACTTTCACAGGTATTCCTTTAATTACCAATTTCTGTCGTCGCCTCACTGCAGTGCTAACGGAAAAATGTATTCCATTATTGGAAATTGTAAACGTATAGAATGGATTTTATTTCGTCCCTACACAAAGTAAAGCTGTAGAGGCGCAAATCGTTTCTTGATATTACGGTTCATGTGTAAAACTCATGATCTTTTTACAGAGTAAGTATAGAAAATTAGACGTAGGGGTCAAATAAAATACTCTCCCTGAGGAAGGGAAAGGACGGTTAGTTAGACACCTACTTAAGAAAGATGCAGAGAACTCTACGACCTCTCCTAGGTGCCACAGGAGGTTTTTGGATTGTTAGTGCTGAAGGTTTAACAGTAGGAATCGTTCTGGTAGAACGTGAAACACAGAAAGAACTAAGATAGAAATACAAAGTAAGAAAGGGACGAGCCTGGAATTGAATCCACGACCTCCTGCTTATAAGGCAGAAGCGGTAGCCACTAGACCACCGAGCTCGTCTTTCGCGGTTCCGAGTACACGAAAAAAAGTGGAAAAACATTTTTATACTTTAAACGCAAAAATAACATGGTTAGCAACACTTCTACTCAAAATCGATATTGTTCCAAGAAGTTCTCTTCATAATGCATAGAAAGAAGTTATTTGAAGCTTTAAAACTTTACGAGATTTTTACTTTGGATTTTGAGCTAAAGTCGACAAATTCACGAAATTTGATTAAAATCGGTGTAAATCGATTACAAGGGGTTCAGTCACTTGGTATGGAATGACCCATATGAAACTATTAATCGTTGTTTTGAGCTAATGAAGGTAATCCAAATGCAAGCTATAAAGATGAAGGCCTAAAAATCATGGAATGGTGCAAATCGCAAGGATAATCACGAATAATATGGGTCATGAGTTTAATAGGATTTGACTGTCGTTCAATTTAAATCGTGCACGAGATTTGAGAATTGTTTTTTATTTTACAACACTGCTGAATAGTCACGAGATTTTTTTTTTGTGCCTCTCGGGACATTTTTCACAATTTCCTCGAGAAATTCTTCTGACTTTGAACATCAATGAGACATTGTTCTGACAATTTCTTTAGAGTTTCCACAGGAAATGATCCTAAATTTATATGGAAAATTCTTCTGATTGTCCTGGCTAATGAGGAAATATTCATTCTTGTTGCAGCAATCGTGTACTACTGTAAAACTTTTAAATCAAGCGGTCTATTCGTAGCTTGAATATTCTGTTTAACTTCTTATTCTTCTTCTTCTTCTTCTCCTTCTTCTTCTTCTTATTGGCATTACATCCCAACGCTGGGACAGAGCCGCCTCGCAGCTTAGAGTTCATTAAGCACTTCCACAGTTATTAACGGCGAGGTTTCTAAGCCAAGTTATCATTTCTGCATTCGTTTATCATGAGGCTAACACGATGATACTTTTATTGCCCATGGAAGTCGGGAACAATTTCCAATCCGAAAATTGCCTAGACCGGCACCGGGAATCGAACCCAGCCACCCTCAGCATGGTCTTGCTTTGTAGCCTCGCGTCTTACCACACGGCCAAGGAGGGCCCCAATTCTGTTTAACTAAACTGTCTAAAAAAATTATCTGGAGTGGTGTTCTATGTGAATTCATTTTTAAGATTCAATATCATTCTCTCCTGCAAATTTGAACTGGTATAAGAAATTATGGTTCTACCGTGTGGAATATTTCAATTGGCGCCGTGGATGTAAAAATGTGAACAGGCTTCGTACTATAATGTATATTCGACTTGGGAAGTACTTCCTGGTTTCAACAAAATATCTTCAATTTTTGTCAATTAGCTTTTGGGAAATCAATTCTAAGCCTTGCCAAAACAACAGATGTTATTATTATTGCTATTCTGTAGATTTCCGATACAATTGTATTAGGATTAACAGTTCTCCACTCTGAAGCACGTCGATGATTACCTATCGAGAGGACATCAAATATTCCAACCACGCAACACCGCCGTAATGGCACAATGAACCTTCCCTTCGTATGCGAATGACTCGTAATTTCCATAGTTCCTCATTCAGTCGCTCAAAAAAAGTATATTGCCCAGCTAAATTACGAATCCCACCATTAGCATGCTCCTCGACCATAACAAGTAGTTTGGCAAACATGAGGCAACCTCCCGCAATGAGTATGCGTCCAGTAGTGAGTTGCTTATTGTTGTTGCTGTTGTTGCTCCGAAAGAACCGTCCGGTCCGGTTCGGTCCGATGAGGTCGTTGCTTTGGAATGCAAAACCAGTTCGGCCGGACGAGTTGCAACCTCCCGTGTCCCAACCAAACACTGCATGATGGTGATCATCGCCACCATCATTACCATCTTCAGTGGCAGTGAGTACATACACGAATTACTTTTTGGGGTCAGCACAGATGTTTCAAGGTCAAACAACAACAGGGCGATGTGGCACCACTCAGTTTGGTCTCTTATTGAGGAAAAACTATCGTGGGGATCAATTCCGATGTTTTTTTTTCGGATGGTTGTGTTTCCATAAGTCGGTTGGGGAATTTGCTTCGCCCTCTTGTGTGTGGGATGCGGAGGAGTTAAGAGGACTGCGGATGAGTTGGTTTTGCTTCATGCGTTCATTGATTCATATGCGAACGTGCGCCTATCGGCGAATAGAAGAAAAAAAATCAAAGGAGAAAACCTTCTTTGGAAGAATTGCAGCCTCAGCATTGTCGGCAATGAAGAGCATTATTATTAACATCGATGTACTTGCCAGCTCAGTGTTATTGTATTGGATTAAAGTCATTAGACTGGTTCAACTTAGTGATTATAATTGTATTTGCCTTCTTTAGACTATTCCGGTGATTTTCAGATAGATTTTTTTACACATTTTGTAAAAATTTCTTTTCTAATCATGCACACAAGTTTTTAAAGTAGTACGTAAAGACCCACGTGCATTTCTTATGGGAGTTCAACAATAGGCGACAAAATTAGCCGTTCAACATTTGGCGGTTTCCCCTATTGATTTTTCAATGAATAGTTATCGTACGTTAAATTTGTTGATATTAAGCAAATATGCTTTTTTTTAATAATTTTATTGAGATGTTAACTGTTAACAATCATAAGAAGTTTTTCGTTGGCATTTTAAAATTCTGTTGCTTACCAAACTAATTGTTGACGTGTTTATCCAATCTTTTTCGATGCACCAGTGCGAGTCCCTCTCCTCGGTTCATATCTGTGGCAAGTTCACAGTATTGTTGTGTCTGTCGGCTTGATAGGCAGGCAGGAGGGCATCCAGCCAGGCCGATGCTGACGGTGCAACGTGTAAGAATCCGGACGATGAACTCCCCGGCCTGCATCATGGGATTGTTGTTGGTTGGCACGTTCGCGATCCACTCGAAGAAGAACGGAACGATGATGATGATGATGCTAATAATGATGATGATGGAAGCGATGATGGCGTCGACGAGGATGATAATGAGAACGTGTTTTGCTCTCCTTTGCAGCACTATCGTCCGATGGATGGATCCAATCCAAGAGGAGCCGGTTCTCGGGTCGTCCTGAACAACCGCTATTAAAGTGCACTTATTAGCTGCATATTGCGTGTGCATATGATTGGTTTGGGCTTATCGCTACCGATGTCATGCTTCAACTCTGGTGCCATAGAAAGCTTCAAATTAATTGAAATGATGAGGCAAATCTTCTAAAATGCTTGTGGAAGAGTTTATGAAAAAAAAACCCTCCTTGCCTAACATTTTCAAAATATTTTATATAATCTAAACAATAATTATAATTTGAGGGTAAAGTAAGCAGATATCAACATGTGTTCACTGCTCCTTTGGATCCTTGTTGCAGAAAGACATTCCCGCACGTTTTCAAGAAACATCCGGCTTGGATTGTCAATTTAAGAAAAGAAACCAACAATACGCACGCAAAAATGTTCGTCCAAGTGAGGATTAATCTTTCTCTTGTGGACCGTTTTTTGAATTTATTCAATGCTAGCTAACCCGTCGAACTTCGTCTCTCCCAAAATTAATTTACGTTTCTTTATACGCTACATTTGGTTCCATTTGCTTGATTAGTTCTCGAGATATGCAGAAATCAGTGTTTCATTTGTATATGAGCCTCTCTTTCTTCCAGAACGGGGAGGGGTCTGGAAACACGTCAGAAACATTTCTTGCATTCAAAAACCTTCCCATGCCAAATTTGTTTCTATTTGCTTGATTAGTTTCTGGGTTATGTAGAAATTTGTGTTTCATTTGTATGGGAGTATGAGGCCTTCATCATTGACCTCTTTATTCTTACAGTAGAAACTTATCTGAAGCAATTGATCAGGATGACCAATATATGGTGGCGTTCTTTTGAGGATTTGTATAAAGTGCTGCACGAGGTCTTGTCCGACCCCATCCGGGTCGTAGCTGATGTGAGGCAATGATGTATTTGATCACCATCTGCTATTGTTCCTCATCGTGATGGACAAGATTCTGGTTGTTACGATTTCCCGTGAACCAAACCGCGGGCTACTATGGCAGCCCGTAACGATGGAGCACCCAAACGACTTCGAATTGGGGGATGACGTTGCACGATAAGTGAATGCACCAAAATCCCAATGTTAACTCTCATGTGAAATCTGTGCTGCTCTACGCTAGTGAAGCATGGTGTGTATCAATGAAGAACACTCAACGGCTGCAGGCGTTCATCAACAGATGCTTGCGGTACAAAATTCGAGCCTGGTGGCATAAAAACTCAATCAACGAACTCCATGGTCGTTGTCACCAGAGGCCGATAGCAACTGAAATTCGGGTGGAAACGAAATTTGTAAACAAGCATTAGACTGGAACCCAGCTGAAAATCGCTCAGGATGGAAACCTTCAGGTCGGCTTTGTTTACCACTCGGCTGTACAGGACCCTTAAGTAAAGCTAATTCATTCATTTGTGTATCTTGATCAGCCCTTAAGGTGAAGCCAGAGTAAACGGACACTGCTATGCGTCTCTGCTCTTTCGTAATTTGTGGCTGACCCACCCACATTTGATGACATGTTCGATGGAGCTCAATATTCGATCCAGTTGTGAGGCCACCGACCCCAATTATGAAACATAGACATCTGTTGATGAATACTTTTAGCTTCTGTGTGATCTCTGCTAAGACACACGAAGCCTCACTATTGTATAACAACAAACATTCCTAGTCTTCTTGATCCATGCGCCTATGTCGATCTTGATTCTACCGTCCGACTGGCTGTTAAGATACTGAAAGTTTTTGACCTTCTCCACTGCTAAAGAGATATTTTTCGTGTTCACGGCTAAAGATTTGGTCTTGTTGACGTGGATGGCGTAGAGGAGCGCTCGGCCGGGTCAGTCAGCTTACTCTGGGTCTGTATATCAGAGCACCGTTGCGCTGGTAGAACAACAACCTCAGCCAAATCGAAGTCTAAACGGTGCTCTATACAAATGGCCTTCCAGAGCAGCTCACGATTTAGTGCACGGTTGAAACGGTAAAAAAAGGAAAAAAAAGTTAGGTAGAAAAAGAAAGATGAGAGATGGAAGAAGTAAGAAGGAAACCACAAAGGAAGAAAAAAAGGATTAGAATGAACTTTACTATTCGATTATCATTTCTCACTTATTTATGATTCACTTCTTCTGACTTCTGTTTCAATTCTGACTTATTTCTCATTTCCCAATTCTCGTTTCTTATTGCTATCTCACTTCTCACTCTTCGCATCTTATCTCACTTCTCATTATTCAATTTTCACTTCCCACTTCTTATTTCTTATTTTATATAAGTGAGAAATGTTTAATTCCTCTCTCCAAATGGCCTGGCTAGACCTGTGCGCCATCGCGCCACGTCGCCATCAAGAATGAGTCGGCACGCCGCCACATGATAGTTCTTCACGCCGCTGAATATTTTTTTACCACGCCGAAGACTATTGAAGGTACCAATTACCGTACATTTGTTAAAAGACCATTTTTACTGGTAAGTTAATCCTGTCGGAAATACATATTTTCAGTCAAGTTCAAGTTACATTTTTATATTTCCAAGTATGCAGAAGTTATTGTTTGGCTACCCATAATTGTAACTAGCATTGAGCTGATTATGATATAAAAGTATGCTCGGTAAACATCAAAATATTTTCTTTAAGCTGCGTCTTATTTCCCGAAGTTAAAATAACTTAAAAGTGACAGTTGAATAATTTACAAATAACGCTGTTCACACAACAAGATTATTCTTGACAGACATCAAATTGTTTCTAACAGATGTCTTATTGGAAAGCACCTGCGATTTCTAATCACACGCAGAATCAATTGTTTCTCAGGAATTTCAGGAACAGCTTCTAAAAAAATAAGAAACTCCTATCAGAATTTCTTAAGTGTTTCGGTCTGAAGTTAGATTTATAAACTTCCTTTGAAAATACTTCAACTTCTTAAATTTTGTTTGGAATTTCTACAGAAGTTATTAATTCCTTTGAGAATAATTTCTGGAAGCCAATAAGGAAATCTTCTTGAAATTATTTCATGAATTCATCCAAAAATGTCTACAGTGATTTAAACCAGGAATTTCTATTCAAATTTCTCCTAAAAATTTCTTCCACGACTCTGTCAGAATTTTTTCTCGAGAACTCCCCCAAGAAGTCCATTGCGAAATAAATCGTAAATTAATCGAAAATTCCCCCATGAATTAATTTTATAATTTCTATAGGAATTTTAATCAAAACCCCATTTGCGAATTTCTTCAGGACTTGCTTCAAGAAATCTTTCAAGAACTCTTTTTAATAATCCCAGAAAAAATCCGTCTGGAGGAATGGACCGGAGCAGTTCCTGGACGATTTTTTTTTTTGTAGTATACCGAGGAAGGAATTCCGAAACAATTTTCCGAGCAACAGAAAGATTTATAAAAGTATTCTTGAAGTAATTTCCATGAAAACTCCCGGAGGAACTCGAGAGACAGAAGGCAGGAGAATTTTGAGTATACGCGCTTTAAAAGAGACTCGAAACTCGGTAATTTATGTTAAAGGCGCGATGATTTGAAAAATGACGAATGTTTTGGTATTTTTTCGAAAGTTACTTGGAAACTGTAAATAAAATGACTGAATATACTGAAAAATATTAACAATCAAAATGCAAAAAAAGCTGTATCACTTATTCCAAAGGAATTCCTGGAGAAATTATTCAAGAAATATCTTTAAGATCTTTTGTAGGAATTCTGGGAAAAGTTCTTGAAGGAACTTTCCGAGGAATTCTTGGAGAAGCTTCCTGAATAATTCCAGGAGAAACTTCCCAACTAGTTTCTGGTGAAACCTTCGGAAAAACTTCTTTAGGGACGGAATTCTTGTAAGAACTTCTAAAGGAAATCATGGCGGTACTTCCGGAGAATTCTCCGGATGAAGAATATTTAGAAAAACATTCTGCGGAATTCTTGGAGAAGGAAGCTCAAGATTTCCTGGAGGAACTTCCATATTAATCACTGAAGGAACTTCCGGAGGCATTCCTGGAGGAACTTCCAAAGGAATTCCTGGAAGAACTTCTGGAAGAATTCCGGGAGGAACTTCCGGAGGAATTCCTGGAAGAACTTCCGGAGGAACTTCCAAAAGAATTCCAGAAGGAACTTCCGAAGGAATCCCAGAAGGAACTCCCGAAAGAATTCCAGAAGGAGCTTCCGCAAGAATTCCAGCAGGAACTTCCGGAGGAATTCATGTAGGAACTTCTGGAGGAATCCATGGAGGAACTTCCGGATGAATTCCTGGAGGAACTTACGGAGGAATTCCTGGATGAACTTCCGGAGAAATTCTTGGAGAAACTTCCGGAGGAATACTTGGAGATAGTTCCGGAGGAACTTCCCGAGGAATTCCTAAAGGTACTTCTCAAAGGTATTTATGGGGGTATATCTGGAGGAATGTCCAGAGGAATTTCTTGATGAACATCTCAACGAACTTGTGGAGGAACTAACTGAGAAATTCGTTGAGGAACTTTTTAAAAAAAATCCCGAGAAACTTCAGCCGCTTGAAACTAGTTCACGCCGACAACGGCGTGACGCCGCCGCCTCTGACCTATCACGCCGCCGTCGGTGAAATTTCAATCGGCGCACAGATCTAGGCCTGACACTAAACTTTATATGTTCAAACAGAATCCAGAATTGTTAATAACTTTTGGAAAAATAAAAGTTTAGTCCTATGACACCGAAATAACATTTTTACAACACTGATCGATTAATCACAAAAAAGAATAATTTATTTGATCAATTTTTTTGCCCACCAAAAAAAAATAAAATATATAAAATTCAATACATATACCAATGGTCTGCTTTGTTTCGTTCAATCAAAGTTAATTGCCTATTTTCCGGGACATTAATTTACTATGTTCTGAAAACTCAGATGTGAATATGTACATTATATGGGAGATTTTTATTTGATAAATGCTTTGGGGCTAACCACTTTCCTTCGGTGGGACTCGAACCCACGACCCTCAGTACGCTACACTGGTACTTTAAACCAATTAATGCATAAGGGTCATTCCATACCAAGTGACCGAACCACTTGTAATCGACTTACACCAATTTTTATCAAATTTTGTGGATTTGTTTATCTACCGATTATATGTGAAAATCCAAATTTATTTGATGATTGGACAACCCTCGGCAAATGCAAGCACCCCGTTTTTGACGATTTGTAAAACCATATTTTTGTACGATTCACATCTCGGACAGTTTTAAAGCTACAAATAACTTCTTTTTATGCATTTTGAAGAGAATTCTTCAAACTTTTTGAGAAAAATATCGATTTTTAGTAGAAGTGTTGCCATCTGTATTGTTTTTGCGTTTTAAGTATAAAATTGTATTTTTCTGCCAATGAGTATATTTTTATTTGGAAAATAACACCAGCATCGTGTTCTCCAAAGAATTTTGCATAAGAAACACTTGAAACTCCAAAGTACTATGAGCCGTTCTCGAGTTATAGAGTTTTGAATGTTATATGATTCATATGGAGCTTATCAATTACATAACATTTTGTTATGCATACCCAGCCTTTACACTTTTTGCTATAGTGTTTTTATAAAATTGCCAAGAATTCCAAGATATTGTTTTCTTAAAAGAAATTGTAAAACATGTAACTTTGAATAGAAAATAATATAGGGGGAAAGATGGCTTTGGCAGGTTTCGTTCTATTATTGTCAGGGGGTTTTTGTCTACCAAATTTTATGAAATTTGGCCACAATATTCTTTGATATGCAAAGAATGCTTGGGCCAAATTTGAGCATAATCAGTCATAAAAACCCCCCTGACAATAATAGAACAAAACCTGCCAAAGCCGTCATTCCCCCTACTTGGCAACGTAGTCACTTTGGAAAAAATAACTTTTCTGTATTGTTATAAAGCGTACTATTAAATAGACCTGTGCGCCGCCGCGCCGCGCCGCCGCCGCCGGTGGTTTTACTCACGCCGCCGCCGCCGGCGATTTTGGATCGGCGCGCCGCCGATCATAATTTTGCCACGCCGATGACTGATCGTAATAAAAAAAATCAATTAACTTGAGTCGAGTCGAGTAAAATAAGAGACACTAAGATAGCCTTACAGAGACGAAACACGTATTTATAAGACAATACAACGTGGTAGAATTGATTGGAATAGTACTAAACTCGTGTTATGATTGTTGTTGTTAGTTAGTTGTTAGAATGTTGTTGAGGTGGAACTCGTCAGAATTCGATTTCAAATCTACCCCAAGTGATGGTGCCTCTAAGATAGTGTGGTGACAAACATTGGATAATGAATTGGTTGGTTGATTAGTTGTGAATTTGAATTAGGCTGTATCTAGTAGATTTAATCTACGAAGTAGAATAATACAAAAAATGTTGAAATGGTCTTTGAAATTCGTTTAAGCCAAAGCCTCATTCAGTCGTTCACCTGAATCTGTAGGCAGTTTTGTCCTACACTATGTACAAAAAATTCTGCTTTTTGATTTTACTCCACCCAAACGATTTTTCAATCTTTACTAAGTAAGTGCAACTTATAGAAGGCTATTTGAATTTACTAAATATCCATCGTTTAGATATGGAGTAAAATCAAAGAGCAGAATTTCTTGCACAGAGTGTGAGACAACATTGCCTGTAGGTGACTCACAAATTATGTTTCTTGTGGCACATAAGCTTTTGTGAAGGCTTGAATACATCCCCAAAGCGCCAAAACCACTTGGTATATTTCCTAGTAAATTCCTCCAGATATTCCTCCGAAAAGTTTCAATAAAAAATCTTGGAAAATTACTTCATGTATTCTTCCGGAAATGTCTTACAAAATTTCTCCGAAAATTCTTTCAGAAATTCCATTACGGATTTCTTCAGAAAATTCTTCACGAATTTCTTCAGGAAATTCCTATTCCTTATGCATACAAAAAAATGTTTCAGTAATTTCTACGAAAATGTTGGAAGTTTCTTTAGCAATTCCTCCGGATGTTTCTTAATAAATTTCTCAAGAAATTCCGCTTGGAGTTTCTTCAAAAACTGTTTAGCAACTCTTCATTTTTTTAAAAGAATACCTCCTCATGAATTTCTTCGGCAATTATTCTATGATTTTTTTATTCGTGTATTTATTTGGTAGGCAGTCTGTGTTCTTAACCGCTACTGTGCCGTGATCTACTGTGGTAGTCTGCTGTACAGAATCCACACAGAATCTATTTTTAGATATCCATTATTCTCTATTGTTGTCGTTGCCAGTTCATCTTGTCGTGAGTCCATTGTGTCCGTTTGTCCATGTCGTGTATCCAATGATCATTGCATTGTTCGGTTGCCATTTAATCCGGGTAACGTTGGAGGAATGCCTCCGAGAAGAACAAGTTGTCAGTCGTCGTCAGGCAGCCGTGACGGTATGGCGCGTACCCCAAAACGCCACCGTATGGGCTGCGGATCCGGCGACTGACGAGGGTTTGGTGGAGGGGCTGGGAATTGAACCCATGACCATTCGCTTATAAGGCGAACGTGTACCCAACTACGCTACGAGACCCGCCTATTCTGTGAATTCATTAATTAAATTATTCCAGAGATTGCATAAGGGATTTCTTCCAAATTTCCTAAGGAATTTCTTCAGAACTTCTTCCAGCAATTCCTTTAAAACATTCTCTGACAATTCTTTCAGAACTTAATGCAGGAATTCCATCGAAAATGCCTCATGGGTTCTGTACGAAATTCTTTCAGTAATACCTTCGGATTTTTTCAGTGTTAGTTGTTTTATTTATTTGTTTAATTTTTGCAAAAACTCAATTAGCAACTCCACCGAAAACTATTTCATTATCTAATTAATTTTCAATGGATTTCCTGGAAGAAGTCTAAGAAGGAATCCCGGAGGCTTTTCGAAGAAACTTTTAAAGAAATCCCTGGTGAAATATCCAAAGGAATTCTTGGTGGAGTTTTTTTAGATTATTCAAGGAAATTTCTTTGAGGAGCTCTTAAATGAATTTTTGGAGAAGTTTTTGAAGAAATTTCTGGAGGGTTTTGTGCAGGAATTTCTAAATGAATTTCCGAAAGCATTTTTAAAGAGAGCCTGCATGGATTATCGAAATAATTCTCCCCTACTTTAAGAGATAGTGAAAGTATTTCTAAGCAACTTCCCACAAACCACGTAGGCCGAATTTTCACATTTTCAAAAACCCCCCCCCCCTTCCCCCCTAGTAGACTTTTCCAAAACCCCTCCCCCACCCCTTGAAGCCTACGTAGACTTTTTCAAATTTAATAGAATGTCATATGTGATTAAAAAAAAAATTGGAAATCAACCACGTTTTCAGCAATTCAGATATACAAATCCATTTTCAAATCCATTGTAAACACTACACTAAAATTCAAATTTCAAACCTAACAAAATAAAACTGAACAAAATCCAACTCAATATCAATATCAACAACAATATTAAAACGAAATCAAATTCAATCCTCTGTCCATAGCTCCTGGAACCAAATGTCGAAGCCAATTAATTTAATTTCTGTTGGATTTAATTCCTCCTAGAGGTGTGCGCCACCGCCACCAGCACTTGCATAGGCGCTCCACTGTTTAAAATCTGTCACGCATCTCAATTATAATTCTTCATTCCGGTTCAAATTTGTAGAAAACCCAAGAATTTTCAGAATTTCGGGTGGTCTGGCAGCACTTCTTGCCGACGGGTGTTTGTATCACGCGATGGCAATAAAATTTATAATTAGTTGGTGTAAAAAGTGGAAAATATTATAGATTTATGTGGATCTTGCTTCCTTGTGTTAAATATATTTGGTGAAAAAGAAAGAAAAAACCGACTATTGAGAAGAAATTCTGAAAAGAAAAGTGACGATGCAAGCA
Source organism: Armigeres subalbatus (assembly GCF_024139115.2). Classification (NCBI taxonomy): domain Eukaryota; kingdom Metazoa; phylum Arthropoda; class Insecta; order Diptera; family Culicidae; genus Armigeres; species Armigeres subalbatus. The sequence goes on from NC_085140.1 coordinate 83,590,952, forward strand.
TAAAAAAAAAATATCAACCTCAATGCAACGAAGAGTGTTTGCTGTTGAAGTGTAGAAGCTTCCAGTTTTAATTTAACGAAAAAGCTCAGTAGTGGCCGAATATTAAAACGGATTAACATAATACCGGTGAGGATGTTCCATATTGATTATTATAACTATTATTATTAACAATTAAATCTATATCTTGCATGCAATGCTTTTAATTTCTCCAATTAAAATTTATTTTTATCTATTTTCGTACAAACTGGAATTATCTTTTTATTATTATTTGTATTTTTTCATGATTGAGTTATTTTTTTTTTTCATGTAACGCTGCAGACTATGTGTAAACGTTTCGTTAAAAGCTTTTTGTCATATTCGTTAAAAGTTTTCCAAAAGTTCGTACTTCTGATTCCAACCACCAGGTGTATTGATGTTTTCATCATGTAGATTTTGTGTTTACTTTGATACATTTGTTTGCATTCACGTCAAATTTTCGGTTTGCGGCGGTTAGTAGTCAGAAGGATGAGTCCTAGTTCAATGAATCGCCTGCTTTGAGCGTGCTTGCAGCGGCGCACTGGGAGTTGACTTCCTGAGGTCAGTATGGTGAGGGTCATCTGGGGTGCGATTTCTCAAGATTGGGCACCTTTGTCGAAAGAATGTTTGGTAGGCGTAGTGGCTGACACCTTCCTACATGACCGATACCAAATATTTTTTCATGAGAGGTTTCTAGTTTTGAGGGGACCCGCGTTGGATGTCTTTCGCCATACGGATTTCTGGTGGTTGACTCACGCGCGGATAGCCGGCGTGGGTTGGCCGCCGGAGGTTTGTGTGGCGGAGGACATCTGGCGCGGGTTTTCTCAAGATAGGGAACTTTTCATGAAGAACTATTTGGTGCCGATTATGAGGAATGGTGTCAGCTACTGCGCTTACCAAATATTTTTCCGATTGGGGTGTTCAGTTTTGAGAGGTCGAACCTTGGATGCCTTTCGCCATGCTGATTTCGGAGAGTTGGCTCCTGGTGTGCCGCTGTAGGCACGCTCGGGGCAGGCAATTCATTCATTAAATTTTTGCTCTGAAGTTTCTTGGGCAAAATTGCTTAATGTATCCGGATGCTCCTATATTATGGGGTTCGGTTGCAGTATGGTTCAGGTGCAATATGCAACCGTTTGCAGCTGTATATTGGCGCATTTCCTAAATTATAATTATCAATGAGTCACGTTTCAGATTTTGGTGGTGGTCAGCAGCAATGAGCAAGACTTTACTCGTAAAGTCTAGTTCCTTGGGTCAGCAGTTTTGTGCGTGCCTTTCGGGGCTGCCACCGTTATTGTTCCTTCATTGTTTTTATTCACGAATTGACAGTAAATCATTCGCGTTTTGCATACAGAAAAACCGTCTAAGACGTGCAACAAGACTCATGACATCGAACGAATATCAACCGAGCTCCATTATCGTGCGCAAATAGTTGTGGATCTGAATAAACTGAATACATATTCCATATGTTTTTATATAATTTGTATGCTCATTTGCAAATATTTTCTCGTACATTATGAGGCAAAGTAAGACGATATATATTCCCATGCAGTTGAACAGCTACAGATACCATTGAGTAAGGTAATAGATAGTGTGGTAAACACAAATTCACACCGAAACAAATGACACATTAATATACAAAATTTCAAATAACAAAGAAAATAATATGTTTTATATCAACATACAATAACATCTATTTATTATATTCTTTAATATTTCAATATACTAATACTCATATGACTATTGATGATTTAATAATTTACCACTTGATATATTGCTATGTACATAATAATTTCTTCAAATAATTTCACATGTTTTCAACTTTCTCTTATGGTTGCCTGGCTCTATTTAAAATGCAACCATTATACAATACAACTGTCTAAGCACATTCGTCGGCCAGAAACTAAGTGACCACATAATAAATAGATTTTAGTCAAACAGTATGAGGATCAAATACATAGGTTCGTACAAATGGAAAAGTATGAATCACATCAACAACCTTGCTGCTATTTAGGTAGGCATTTTAAATTCGTGTTGTTGTCTCTCCTGTCCTAGATGGGAATCAAGCTCTTGAGATCACACAGACAGGCATCTAGCTAACAAATTCATAGAAGTATGAGCACCAACTAACATATTATTAGCTATGAAAATGTTTATATCATAATATATAATATATCATAAAAACTGAAACTGTATAGCACGAGTACTGAGTGGATCGAGCATTGGACTACACCACATCGGAACACACCTTACCCACGTACGAGGTACGCTGATTCCAAGGAAATAGGACTCTCGAAACAGAGACACCGCGAGCTATATAATAAACAATATAATAACATAATTAAAATCTATATTCCATTTTTCAGGTGAAACGGTGTTTGTCATGTTGGTGTTGTGTGGATTTCTCGCTTAACTTTTCGGCCTAAATATTTATATTTCCTTTTTCAGCTGAAACACCTGTCGCTGGTGAAGTTTGTTTCACACCAAGAATCAATTTGCTCTCTTTTGATTTGCATACATTTCAACGTTTTTCTCTTCTTCTATACTTATTCCTAATATTTCCATACATTTTCTTAAATTACTTTCAGAAACATTGAGTGCTGACGAAGATTCTGAAGCAGCATCACATTACAAAGTCTAATATTACTACAATTTATTATTTCAGAAATATGCTGAAGATTGCAAAATCAATGCAATTGTTTTGCCAAAATCTATTTTTTCATATTTCATTTAAGAACAAAACATCACCATTTACAATATCAATACCAATAAAAATATAATATCCACGCTTTTTTCGCCAAGAAAAGCATCCCTTAATAACCCATCCAAACTCCAACTCCAGATACCTATGAAGGTCGCGCGAGTTCTCCGCATCTTCTTAAGTAGGTATCTAATCAACACTTCCCACCCAAATCCCCACTGATCGTAAGGACCTGGCCAGGTGTTGAACAAAGGGATCGTTGAATGAAACACATGCCAAGCCCCAGGCTGTTTTTCTGGCGCATCTAACGTCCCTATCGACAGCCAACCCAGGATAGTGTGCGGTCAGATATGCTATGCTATGCTATGCTAACCCAAGAATTTTCAGAATTTCGAAAAATTTCGAGTTGAAATTCCGAGAACGTCAAGTCTACATTCCAAAAAGTTTGTCGTAGAAATTCCGTAGAATTTCCCGATTGATAACCTTCAAAGTTACCAGGTAATACGCCAAAGAACTCTCCGTGATAATTACGATATTTTTCTTAAAAATTCCATACCGTTGAAATCGCAAGAATTTCTAAATTCCGCAAGTTTTCCTGTTAAAATGTCGAGTAATTTTCCGTGAAAATTTTGAATTATTTCCCGTTGAAACCATGCTAAAGCTACGATATATTGACATTTCTCTTGCAAAGTAGGAGCGATTTCCTGAAGAAATTTAAAAAAAATCCTATGGACATTCCAAAGAGTTTTCCAGATAATTTTCGGTGGAAATTATGGAGGATTTCAGTTGAATTTGTGTTGAATTTATCGTAAAAAAATAGAATAAATTTTCATGAAAATTACAAATACTTTCTTACAAGAATTGCAATATTTTTTTGTGAAAACTCAAAGAGTTTTTGGTGGGAAATTCAAATAATTTCTCCTGAAAGTTTTCAATAATTTCTTTTTCCATCGATAATTCCAAAAAATTATCATAAGAACTGCCGAAGAATTTGCCGTTAAATTTCGAAGAATTTCGCTTATATGTATATCCAAAGAATTCTTCGCGAAAATTCCGAAGAATTTCCGAAATTAAGAAAAATTTCCCGGGGACTTCCCAGAAAATCTCCAGTGGAAATTCTGAAGGGTTTCTCACAGAAATTTCGGAGAATTCCCCTTACAAGTTCCAAAAAATGCCTTTTGTGAATTCCTAAGACTTCTTCTTGGATATTCCAAAATGCTTCCTTTGTAAATTCTAAATAATTTTTCGTCGAAGTGCGACATAATTCCCCGTGGAATTTCTAAAGAATCACTTGTAGTTTCTAAAGAAGTTCCTGCCGAAAATCAAAAGATATTTTAGTAAAAAAATAAAAATAAATAAAATGAGTCTACGTAGACTTTTCGTATACCCCTGCCCCCCTTCGTAGAATGACGTAGAATTTTTTGAACCCCCTCCTCCTCAAGAGTCTACGTGGCTTATGGACAACCCCTAAAGGAATTTCTGAAGTAATTCCGAGATTTCTCCAGGATTTTTTTTTTGTAATTCTTCAAAAAATCCTATGGAGATTCATTCGTCTAGGAACTCCCTCGGAAATTGCTTCAAGAAATTCTACAAAAATCCTTTGGAAACGAATTCCAGAAAGTCTTTCGAAAATTCTCTCAGCTATATGGCTAATTTCTCTCAGAAATTTCTCTAGTTCGGAAAAAGTTCCTTCAGAAATTTGTTTAAGAAAACCTCTGGAAAATCGTTAAGGTGTTTTCCCGAAAATTCCTCAAGAAATTCTTCTAAAAACGCTTTTGGAATTCCTTGAAAAGTTCTAGGACGAAATTTTCTTAAGAATTCCTGAACAAGTTCCTGAAGGAATATCCGAGAAGTCCCTGCAGGTTTTTCTCAAAGTAACTCCTGAAGAAATTTCTGACAGTTTTAGATATCTCCGAAAATTCCTTTGGACATTCCGCCAAGACTTCATTCAGAAATTCGGATATACCTTCTGAAAATCCTTCTTTTTGAAATATCTACAAAGAATATAATCTACTCCTAGTTGCTTACACACTCAGTTTTTATTTCTGCAGCTCGACAAAAATTCGTACAGCCTTGCGTCAGCAAAAAAAATAATTGATATTCCGTCAAAAATAGCGTTTATTAGCTGATTTTCGGCAAATTATTTGCTGATTATCAGTAATTTTGACAGAAATCTCGGCAAAAAACATGTTTGCTGGGGCACGGCTGTGCGATTCTCGGTAAAAGTTCAACATTCCCGGTAAAAAAAATTAAGTTTGTAGGAAATTGTTTCAAAATTCCAAATAAAATCTCTAAAAACTCCTTCAGAAATTTATTAACGGATTACTTCCTTAGCAAGTTCCTTGACAATAATTGTTCCTGAAATTCCCATTAGAACTCTTCCAAAACTACTTTAAGCAATTTAAAAGAGAATTTCTCAGGGTAATCCTTTGAAAATTCCTCCAGAAAATTATTTTGTAACTTCATGATGCTACCTACAGACACTGACAAAACTAGCTCTGTACACATCGTTGATTCGTTCAGTCTTTCTGTACGGCCATGAATCATGGACGTTAAAAGATGCAGATTATCAAATTCTCAAAGTGTTTGAGTTGAGAATACTGTGTTCAATACTTGGCAGCGTGGTGGAAAATGGTAAATGGAGCAGACGAATGAATGAACCACAAGTTAAACCAAGTATACAAAAATGCAGACATAGGCAGGTTGATAAAATAAGGCAGATTACAGTGGGTTGGACATGTAGTGCGTATGCAGAAAGAGAGACCAGCAAAAGAACTTGCAGAGAACCTGGAACAGGACGTTGGCTCTGGGGTGTGCAATCGAGGAAGATGCGAAGGCAGCCGCTGATGCATTTTGGAAATACTGTTAGAAATTCCTTCGAAATGTCTGGGGATTTGCTCAAAATTTTGTTAAATGGTTCCTACTACACTTGCCAACACTACTTCAGGAATATTCTCGGAAAGTCCTTTAGAAAATTCTCTTAGGAATTCCATCAGAAAACAGCTCATTCTTTAATAAATTTTCGAATGAATTCCTGCAGGAATATTTTATGTTTTACTAAAGGAATTTCCCAAAAAAAATCTGAATGGATTATTCTTTCTAAATTAGAAAAATTCTGCAGACATTGTCATAGGATTTTACGAAGGAATTCCTAATGAAATTTATTGAAAAAGCCTGTAGGAATTAAAAACATCATAGTTTCCTCCAGAAATTCTTTCAGAAACTCCACCAAGAGCTTTGTTGACATATTTAGGCAAATTTCAGGAAAATATTAGATTTTTTCTGAAACTTAGTTATTTTGAGATCAAAGCGACTGAAGTGTATCTAAATCCTAAATTGGAAATAACTTTTGAAAAAAGTTATTACCTATTTGTTCTATGACTCCGAAATCTAATTCTTAGCACTTAGGGGTCACGAAAAAGTGAAGCAGGATTTATTGTTAAAATTTGATTAATCAAAATCAAAGAGTAACAAAATAGTGGTAATTCAAATAACATTTTGAAATCAGGTATTGATTAGTATCGGCGGCAATTGACTATTTTGAATGTGCTGTTTGATGATCGGCAAACGCAGAATATTGCAATTTTAATCCACTGAAGTCGGTTTTTATACGGGCTATTCCTACCGTGTGAATCAAACCGCGTTAATCCAAAAATCCACGGTAAAATTGATTTTTTCAGCCATTGATTTTTTCATCCACGCCGGTTCACGCCGCCGCCGCCGCCGCCGATAAAAGTCAACGGCGCGCCGCCGTGACGCCGCCGCCGCCGGGGCAAAAGTGCCCACCACGCCGCCGCCGCCGATGATATGACCGGCGCACAGGTCTAATTAAACTATTACTCACATAAGTACTATAGCATTTCACCTGCTATGTTTTTTTAATTTTATAGATCATTAATTAATTTCAAAAGCTTTCGGCTCATATGCTGTTAAGCGTTACCGAGCCGAGTCTTTTTTTACTAGTTTATTCTTACAACATAACGTTACATCAAGTGCACCGAAAGACTCGTGTTTTCATCATAGAAACAAACATTTCCTCAAAACAGCAAAAGAAAGACATACGAAAGGCAATTACGACAGAAGAAACGATATGATTATCTAAAAAACCCTGATTAATTTATCTTGCGGGAATGGTACATTTCTCGTGCATTTTGAAAATAGTATTTTGACCATATGTTTCGAGCCCATAGTCCGAACCAGTCAAATTTAAATAGGAAACAATGGGACAGAATTTCCCGTAAAAAGCAACATGTTGTGAGCAAAACGGTTAAGGGCAAATGCTTAAAAAGTGGATGAAGATTTTCTGGGCACACACACACACAGACATCACCTCAATTTGTCAAGCTGAGTCGATTGGTATACAACACTATGGATCCCCGGGCCTTCTATAAAAAGTTTATTTTCGGAACATATTGCCTTTCAGTACGCTTAGTGTACGAGAAAGGGAAAAAAAGTAGCTCATAAGGAAGTAGACTTTCACTATGTTATTGTGGGAAAAAGTGTATGAAAATGGCGAATCAATGATACTTGTACTTACAGAAGGAGAGGGTAAGTGGTTTGTGACTATTTGTGACAAGTGGGAGGTAAGAGGGTTGAAAATGGCAAAGAACGTTGGATGCAATTTTCAAACAAATTTTGTTGTTATACACAAGGATGTTAACGATCATTCAGTAATTTGCGTTCGATCATTTAGTAGTTTGTCAATAACACAGTCCAGGAGCTGAAATTCAAAATATGTTGTATGGTGGACTTCTAGTGCGAAGGTTTTTCTACAACTTTGCCTAATAATTCGTTATTAGAATTCAACTAATAACGGAGTTAGAGCGCTAGTTGCAGTAACTTAAACTAAATGATTGGAATTTTGTTATCATTTAGTCTAAGTTACTGAAACTATAGCTATAACTCCGTTACTAGTGGAATTCAAACAACAACCATTAGGCAAAGTTGTAGAAAAACTTTCGCACTAGAAGTCCACCATACCACACATTTTTAAATTCAGCTTCTGGAATGTGTTATTGACAAACTACTAAATGATCGAACGCAAATTACTGAATGATCATTAACATCCTTGGTTATACACAAGGCAGAAGAAAAGCTTAATGTGAATACTAGTCGACCAGAGGAGAACTATCCACGAAAAGTTTTTCTCTTACTACCAAACGTGATTTGACGACAGCCATGAGCTCTCAGTCACTCACCAAGGAATCGAAAATTGTCAACTGTGTATGTATATTAGGGTGGCTCAAAAAAAACTTTATCAAATTTTTTGATGGGCCGCCATCTTATTCGGTTCTATTTGATGCCCTGATGCTCTGGACAAAATTTCAGCCAAATCGGTCAACGTTTGGGCGGTGCTAAACTCGTTGGAAGTTTATATGGAAAAATGTATGCAGAAGCATCCAAAAACAGTGATTTGCAGTTGGACGGCAAAATTTACGATCAAGAACAATGATACTCATTCAGTTCTTGTAGAATTAAATACAGAATGTTATGCTGAAAACCGCGAGAAGATTAGAGTTTATTAGGCAAAGATATTAGCATTTTACTGGAGTGTTGTAGGGGTGAATTTATTTCTTTTCAAAGGTAAAAGACACGATATTTGCTCAAACCCTACTTCAGAGAAATGCTAATAACTTAGCCGGGCAAACTCTAATCTTCTTGCGGTTTTCTGCATAACATTCTGTATTTAATTCTACAAGAACTGAATGAGTATCATTGTTCTTGATCGTAAATTGTGCCGTCCAACTGCAAATCACTGTTTTTAGATGTTTCTGCATACATTTTTGCATTTAAACTTCCAACGAGTTTAGCACCGCCCAAACGTTGACCGATTTTGCTGAAATTTTGTCCAGAGCATCAGGGCATCAAAGAGAACCGAATAGAAGGGCGGCCCATAAAAAAATGAAATAAGTTTTTCCCATACTAATTTGAGCCACCCTAATGTATATTGTCAAAATATGAAAATAGTAGACCAAAAACAAACATCATAAAAATGGTCTTTTTTGAGATAATGATTTTATTTTCTGTATTTTGAAAATAAATGGATAATATTTGCTATCCAATTTTATTTTTGTTTTTTTTTGCATTTTTAACTCCTAGAGAATTCAGATTTTCTTAAACCATGTGACATATTGCGTTAAAGGTTGACCCTAAGGATGCCGAAAAACTTTGCAGAAGAAGGATCACTCAGGAAAATCGACACATACTTTATGGCAAAAATCCATGTATTTTGAAATATGCATATCATGCGTCGGCACATACCTATTTGCATACAAACTCACACATGAATACTATGACCCACATGGATAGTATTTGTGAACACTCATGCAATGCATGTGGGCCCATGGAATATATGTGTCGAAAATATGGAATCCATTTCGCTAACCCCATGTGTGAACTCATGAATGTAATGTGGAGTTACTTTGTGAGTGATCCTTGCTGGAACGACGACCAAAATTGATTATTCTGCCAGCACTGTCAAACTACGTGTACCAATAATTCAACTGAGCGTTATTTCAAATTTTTGATTTTTTTAGGGCTGAGGAACAAATTGTAGTATAGTGCTGGCAGAAACATTGATTTCTTGCATATGATTTCAACAATCAAACTTCAAAGCGTTGTAATATTTCCAGCAATGCTTATTCTTCAGCAAACTTTTTCGGCATCTTTCAGACTATATGCTAACGCATTGAGTGAGTCAGATGATTGAATTAACGATAAAATAAAGCCGCTAGGAGCAAAAATGCAAAAAAAAAATACCATGCTAATCTTCATATAAATTTCAAACGCGATGCGGAAAGTGGGTAAGCAACCAATCGAGTATGTATGTGTGTATGTGTCAATGCGAATATGTGTGTATGTTCGGAAATTAGTAAAAATATTCAATGTTCACAGTAAAAAAAGGACTTTTCATTTTTTAAATCCTGTATCTCAAGATAGGAACATAGTACCTCGGGGTTTCAAGCGTTTCCAATGTGGCCAAAGAACACGTTGGTGAGGTTATTTTTTAAACAAAATTATACTCATTGGGTAAAAAATGCATTTTTCGGACAAAAACTTAAAAATTGTTCATTTGGCAACACTGCACATCAAATTTTTTTTTTGTAGATTCCTTGATAAATCTTCTTTTGAATGGTTACCTTAGATTCATTATAGACCTCACAGTTCCAGGGGTCCGCGACGTTAGACATAAGTACGTTAGGCATAAGGACGTTAGGCATAAGTACGTTAGGCATAATGGACGTTAGGCATAACGGACGATAGGCATAATGTACGTTAGGCATAATGGACGTTTGGCATAATTCTGCCTTCTTTATGTCATAGGCTGTTCTTTGGGTCATTTTATGCCAAACGTACATTATGCCTATCGTCCGTTATGCCTAACGTCCATTATGCCTAACGTACTTATGCCTAACGTCTTTATGCCTAACGTACTTATGCCTAACGGGGTATATCCCAGTTCCAGAGATATTGACAAAACAAAATGATGGGTTTCATACATTTGTCCGAAAAGGGGGATGGTCGTATTAATCGTGGGGAGGTCCAATCACTACGAAATTTTGGATTTTGGGTTATAACCCATACATAAACAATTGGTCAAAATTTCATTTAATTCTAATAAAGTCGATTGCACGTTTGCATTTTTTCTCGGTCACTTCATATGGAATGACCCATATGTTTTTCCACGTAACGATTGAATCTATTTGAGGAACTATCCGGCTTCGTCAAATGTGTAATGAAAATGATATTGAAACAAGAATTCTTTGGTGTCGAATCAAGAGCTCTTGCCACCTATGCTTCGGTAGACCAAGCCTCCGAGAATCCATGATAAAACTAATTGTCATTTCGTTGCAGCATGTGGATTTCTGGAGAAGATGCTTAAACGATATTCTTATCAAAGCGACTCAAGTTTTGTCTCGAGACTAGTTGGTTAAAAGCACCAGTTTAGCGTACTGGGGGTCGTGGGTTTGAGTCCCGTCGAAGGAAAGAGCTTAACTCCAATACATTTTTCAAATCAAAATCTTCCACATAATGTACACATTCTAATCTGAGTTTTCAGAACAAGTCGGGAGTCCAATACCCGAAAAATAGGCAATTAACTTTGATTGAACTGGAGACTTCTCAACAGTAGTCGGGTTCGGGTGTATCCAATTATATTCAATACTAGGCAGACAACTCAACAATCTTTGGTCATTCGTTGTTAACATTTAAGTTTTATCACATGGTAACGCTATACTGGGAGAAGCGCTTTAGATTAATGAACAGTGTTTAGTGGTAAACCAGTATAAGGATTAAGGAAAGCTTGGCATAAATAATAAAGTATGATATCATAATAAGATCAGAATGTATAGCAATAGTAGAAATAATCAAACCTATACATAACTGGTCAAGGTAAAACAAGTCTCGAGAACTCAAAATAGATTGAGGAAAAAATAGAGATAGTTAACAAGCAATGAAGATAACGAAGGTTATTATTATTATTATTAATGTGATTTGCAGCAGTTTAAGAGATAAGCCAACCTAGGGCTGCAAATCTGTATAATATAAAACAAAAAAATTGCAGCCCTAGACCCTCTCATCTCTGAAATTTGAAGGTGTTGGAGAAAATGGAAACCAAAATATTGGCAGTAGCAAACATGTTTATTCTCTCATCGGATTCTTCAATATATTTAAGGTTAACTTTGGGCCAACATTTGCAAAGCGCCTAACAACCAAAAAATATTATTTCCAGTTCCTTATTGTCTACATACATATACAATGAGCTGGGAAGAATAGTTAGAAGTTAGAAGACTAATTGGCCTCAAGTTAGTTAATGAAGACTGAGACAATAAAACTAAATAAATCGAGTCAAGTACGAGACTTACTGTTGAGGTCGAAATACGTATCTCTCAAGATACAATTAAGTGGTGGAATTCAATGGGATTGTACAAACCCGTCTTATGACAAGTAAAACTAAATAAATTTATGACAGGATATATCAATTAAAAGCACTTTTAGAATACAATACAGTCATTCACATTTTTTTATTAGGATAGAAATTTTTATTTCAAATCTTTAAAATTAAATCGGGAATTTTCCAATAAAAATATCGGGAACAAGTCGGGAAATATGTGGGAATTTTAAAATGAAAGTAAAGTGATCACCCTGGAACTCAATTCTGACTATTTAGACTAACATCTGAAAGGAGACATTTTTATTTTGATGCATATCATGTTATCCCTACATTTACCTTGTCCTATACTTCCTTTTCTGATTCATATTGTATTTGCACTTGTTATGTTCTTATTGTAACTCTCGATTATCAAACATCGCCTATTTTTTTCCAGAAAAAACTGTTTTGCTTATTAATAAAAGAAATGCAGAAGTTTGAACTCTTGTTTCTCAATTGTTTAGTTAGTCATATTAATAAACCATCTGAGGCTGGAGAATTACAGTTGTCACGTGTCATTTTTACAACACAAAAAAATGTTATGTATTGAAACGGTTGGGCGAACCATCATGGTATTTTTTTTCAAACTAATTTTGTTGTAATTTGACTAAGCACGTGCAGTTTGAAGTTTGTATGAAAATTACTTTGAAAACTTTTGTAGAAAACCGTTCAACGTTGGTCACTATAAATGAAAACTAAGGTTGTTTTTTTAACGATTTTTTATACATGTTTTTTTTTAATTTACGTTGATTTAGAAATTAACGCAGTTTTTCATGCGGTTTTTAAAACGTTTTGCCTTTCTCGTACAACTAAGTTATCATTTCACTCCAAATTCGAACTTTTGATAAAAGTCCCGGAGACCCATAGTGTTATATACCATTCGACTCAGCTCGATGAGCTGAACAAATGTCTGTCTGTCCGTGTGTGCGTGTGTGTGTGTGTATGTGTGTGCGTGTGTGTGTGCACAAAATGCCATAAAAAACATTAGCCAAATTTTCACATAGAAATTCTTAACCGATTTTCTTGCAACAAGTTGCATCCGACAGAGACTAAAACGCTGTTGATCACTATTGAATTTCATAATAATTGCAAATTGCAAAAAATAGATAATATTAAAATAGTGATGAGACATAGTCACGTAGAACAATAATGTGTTATGAAAAATGCCTTGCATCTATGAATATTTTATCCGTAGCTTCCCATTAAGAGTTTCATCGCACTATAAAGATGCTCGTGTTGCACGCATTTAGGCGTAAGTATGCTCTTCGTTCAGTTTCATAGTACTATGAAATTGTCCGAAAGTCAAAATTCGAACATAGGAAATTCGAGAAACTTTTGGCAGCGCCATCTATCGTCTACTAGTGTAAATTTTCTATCATAACATTAGACGGTGTAACTGTTTTGCCTTTCTTGTACATCATCGAGGTGTAAGCGTAAAGGTTACATTTATTACCTTTTTGCGCGAGAAAGGCACCATCACCGTTAGGTGGATTAATCTGGGTTTTTTTTAAAAGGTCGGGAAACCTACGAAAACGCGAAAAATCGATTTTAAATGAAGTCGTATTAAACGCGAATTTTGAGAGTTACGCATTTTTTATGCGGTTTTAAATTACGTGGAACCTATCCCTCGCGTAAAATTCGACTTTAGTGTACATATGGATATATTTTGATACATAAGTGATTTAACAAACGAATAGAAAGTCTGTGTTGCGAAACTGTTTGATGCTTGCAGGAAAAGTTTATGTAAAAACTGATTTTTTGGAAATTAAATTTAATTCGTATAACAATAACATCAATATTAACAATTAGCATTTTTGTTTTCTTTACAAAAGCCAGATCGTTTCAAAACAACAACTGTCTTAAGAAAATTATTTTGAGCTTTTTAGTGGAATGTCTTCACTTGTCATAAGACGAGTTTGTACAATCCCATTTAATTCCACCACTTAATTGTACCTTGACAGATACGTATTTCGACCTCAACAGTAAGGCCGTCTTCAGTGTCTCGTACTTGGACACGACTTAAGTCGAGTGAACAACTGTCTTTCAGCTTGGGAAGTAAAAATGAAATCAACGCGTTGGTTATAGCAGAAGAATTTTTGACATACCCTTGAAGACCAGAAGATCTCTGCTCTATCTGAGATTCAGAATAAGAATATAATACTAGAAGAGTTTCTGCGTCCGATGGTTCCAGTTTTTTTTAAACGAATCATTTTATGCATAGTTATGTAACAACAAAATGTTAGATTTTTCAACCTTTTTGTCCATCGTTTCGCCGATCATCGCCCTAGCCATATTGGTTGAACTGGCGTGATGCCACCTTCTTCCTCACATAATCAGTTTCTAAATTTGGTCAGAACAAAAAATCACAGATAGTCAATAGCTTAGAAACTCAATTAAATTACTATATTTGGCGTTTTATTTGCAAAGATGTCCAAAAGAAGAGCAATGGCTTAAATTACCACCTCGTTATAAACAGTGTCCGCAGTAAAGAACGAGAGGCTATTGAAATACGATTCGCCCATTTTTAGATTCAGCCGTTTCAAAAAGTGCTATATGAGTCAGCCTCGTAAGCACTTGGGTAAAAGTTTGAATCCACTTGAACCTCTTAAAGTGGTTTCCTCTTCTCGGAGTCGCACTAAAATCACCAGCAACTTGCCACGATAAGACCATGTTTGGTGAATGTCGCCCGGAACCGGTTGGATTTGGGTTTGTTATCTTTCTTTCTGAATCACCTCTGTTCTGTTTCTGTTCGCTTCTTAAACCAGCCCGGTTGGCACCAATTTCGATTTCCCGATCAGCAATGATGAAAACGTATAAAGTAGAAGAAGTGTATTCATCCATGAAGTGCTGCCCAGCAATATTCGCGCGCGCGTAAGGCGGTAACCAGTCTCCGGTGGTTGGTCTTGTCTTGTAGGTCGGTAGCATTCCTCGCTAATCCTACGCTTTCAATCACGCTCTTTAAGCTCACGCGCTTCTGTTTGGTGAGTTTGTTGCAGGAGGCCGATGATGATGACTATGATGACGACGGCGTTGGCAGGTCACCATCATGGCAGGAAAGAAAATAAACTGGACAAGCAAGAAATCCGACCGAAATATCCATTACCGGTTGAAGTGTTGGGTGCTCTGTCAGATGCGACAACCTCGACCAGTTGTCTTGTGGTTGGTGCATGCAAAACCGAAGAACTATACGTGTACGAGGATGATGGAAGTGCACCGCTAAGGGGACCAACCGGTCCACACCTGGTCAAGAAATCCAATTTAGTTCAGTAGAGCCTTCATTAAGTGTATTCACCGTGCGTTTACATATAGGAAGATTTTTATCTTCGTAAGGTATCAAAGCTGTCAAACAAATCGACTTTTCTCAAACCTCGACCTCGATTACTCGGGAATAGAACGAATTGTTCGAGATTGTTGGCACGATGCGATGCGTATTTGATTTGAATATGCTGAGGTTTATTCCACCAAAAATGGGTGCCCGCTCCAAAGTGCAACTGCCTCGGTGAAGTGAGGACAGGCGAGCGTAAGCAATAAGGCATACGTACTTGAATAATCCGCACTTGGCGGCGGTTTATGTGCATGACGCGATATTGGACGCAACCGGAGCATAAAAACTATCGTTTCTATGGGGGTCTAAATCAATCGGGGCTTTTATATTGAACCTTCTAATTGATTTTTTTTCTACATCTGCTTCTGTTCGTCGTTCATGACCTTCGAAAGGGGGTGTTTCTAGCATTGAAATATACTTTGCGAGCGTTCTTTTGCTAATCCGTTCGTCTGGAAATATAATAGGGCTGTGAAGTTTTATTTGTCCAGACTTTACCTGGGGGATAATCTCCAATAGGCGAAGTCCCAGACGGTCTTGTTTACTTTACTCTGCATTGTACTCAATGGATTATATTTTTTAATAACTAAAGCATTCTTAGTCATTCTTAGTCATTTCCATAATTTGCCTCATAACTAGTCTAAAGTCATCTCGAATGTCCATTATCCAGAACGATGTAATCTTAAATTAAGATAAGTAAAGTTTTTAATGATAAGTAGTTTTTTAAGTATCACTTCTCGCGTACCTATTCATAGCTCGCTCGTACCTTTCTTCCGGTTTCCATTTACTTCAATTTTACCTTCGCGACATCGCGTGATTCGTCAAACATTATTGTCAGCTATCTGTTAGACATTGTGGCTATTTTTGAACTTCGGCAAAAGTCAACGTCTTTCAATACAAAAATCATCCAACGAAAAGATAGAACTAATAACACGTTTTCTAAGAACCGCCGCATCTATGGTGACCATTTCAATATATTTGTGCCTTTCGTTTCGATCCGTCGCTAACTGTGCGATCACACAAAGTCTATGACGTGACGCCCGTGTCGGGGGAAAACCATTTTCCTGCGGTTTGGAGTTCATGGAACCTCTTTCTCGATGACAAATCGTCAACGGGGAATGACACAAAGACGATGACAATGACGACGACGACGACGACGATGGTCCCTGGTCGTCCGAGTGTGGTGTCGCTGTCCATAGTGTAGCAGCGCTTTCCCAGTCTCAAGTCTGAGACCAGTTGAAACTAATTCAATTTAGTGCGAAGAAAGCAAGGTAATCAACGGCAGGGTCATCAAGTTCAATTTGGTTTCTATTCAGAACAAGCGGAGACGTGGCGACTTCTATGGGACACTGTTTAGCAGTTGAGGGTAGAATTAGTTTCAAAATATGAATTATTGATGGAAAGAATGTGCAGAGGATCGGGTATCATATATCATTCGATTAAGATAAACTGAGGAAATATCTGCGAGTACGCAATGGCTCATTCATGGGGTTTACTCGAGTATTTAGCAAATTGATGTTTTAAATTAAAGGTAAAAGAACAAAATTCATGTGTCTTGCCTAGATGGAAATTAAGAATTATTCCATGTTGCAAATAAATAGTCATAGTGACAGTAAAACTGCCATGTCATCAAACTTTTTTTTGTTCAATAAAAAATCAAATGTCCTTCAATGCATTGTGTCTTAGGATCAACTTTTCGCAATTTACTATTTCTTTTAGTCTAAACTGAAGCTTCAGTTACGTTTAAAAGTGATAATGGTGTTGCTGCCTTGTTAATTAATATAATCAACTCCCAATTTGTTGGAATGTTTGTCGTCCAATTTTCTGCAGGAATTTCGTCTGAATTTCCGACGATTGGAAAGTTTAGCGCCCGCCGGCTGATGAGCGGCAGGGGGCTACGACTAATTAACTTCGCCATCTTTAAAAAAGATTGGCCATTCGCTGCACCTACTACCAGAACAGCCTTCAGTATCGGTACTCCTGGAGATCATCACTGCAAACAGAATCACAAATCGATCACGATTGACCACGACTTCAGCATCTGATGATGGTTAAACTTCTCCCAAAACTATCCGTCATCGACAGGCGACTGGAACAACGGTTTTTAGGACGGCTGGACTACAGTTGAAGAAGCTATTGACAACACAGCCGTTACGCTGGGATATGGACTGGACACTCTGAAGTAGTGCGTTACGGTGTAAATCTGGTCATATCGTCAGGCTCGGTACAACACTTAAACTGACAATATGACGTCCCTAACCCCGAATCCCAAGGTGTCAGGCGACCCGTGTTGAGGGTATGAATGGCCTGGGGGGTGAAACAATAAGCCAGGCAGTTAACGGAGCCTATATTGCTATGTAGACACGTCGTGCATTACTGTTCTGTTCTAGTTCTTACTATTCTTGTTAACATGGAGATTATGGACCGACTGAAATTCGCTTTTAGATGACCAACCTTTTGCACCTTTTGGATGGAGTCAATGGAGTAAATTATAAAAACATAAGTCAATCAAAGGATGGTTTCGAAACCGACGTCATGAATCTCGAAGCTCCATAGCGTTGATTTTTTTCTTTATTAAGGTGTTTTTTAATTTTTAATTAAGTTCAACACCGAAGTTGATTAATTAGGAAAGAAGCGGATATGAATTTGGTGGATCTGCTTATTCCTCCGACTGGTTAGAAGTCTGTGTAATGATGAGATTCCGAAATGCCAAACGCAATTAAATCAGATCTCTGTACAAAAACGAATTCGGAACTGCTGTACCGATGCATGATCAAAATCAGTATTATCCCGCTTATTGTTGAAGCCGAAACTGATTGAGGGTGGCGCCTTTGAGAGTTGGTATAAACCATTTTTCGAAGGGTATAAATAGCGGTACCTCAATCTAAAGAGACCTTACATTACGTTAGAGAAATATCCTAATGAAATGGACGCAGTGGCTCACCTCAAAAAAAAAAACAACACAGCGGAGAGCAAAGTTTAGCCTCTTTAAAGGAAGCTTCCGAGCCTCTTTGAAGAATAGTTCCGTGCCTCTCGAAAGTAGGCTTCCGAGCTTTTTGAAAAAAGGCTTTCGAGCCTCTTGAAAGGAGGCTTTCGAGCCTCTTGAAAGGAGGCTTCCGAGCATATTGAAAGGAGGCTTCCGAGCATACTGAAAGGAGGCTTTCGAGCCTCTTGGAAGGAGGCTTCCGAGCCTCCTCAAAGGAAACTTCCGAGCCTCTTGGAAGGAAGCTTCCGAGCCTCTTGGAAGGAGGTTTCCGAGCCTCTTGGAAGGAGGCTTCCGAGCCTCTTGGAAGGAGGCTTCCGAGCCTCTTGGAAGGAGGCTTCCGAGCCTCTTGGAAGGAGGCTTCCGAGCCTCTTGGAAGGAGGCTTCCGACCCTCTTGGAAGGAGGCTTCCGACCCTCTTGGAAGGAGGCTACCGAGCCTCTTGGAAGGAGGCTTCCGAGCCTCTTGGAAGGAGGCTTCCGAGCCTCTTGGAAAGAGTCTTCCGAGCCTCTTGGTAGGAAGCTTCCGAGCCTCCTCAAAGGAAACTTCCGATCCTCTTGGAAGGAGGCTTCCGAGCCTCTTGGAAGAAGGTTTCCAAGCCTCTTGGAAGGAGGCTCCCAAGCTTCTTGAAAGGAGGCTTCCGAGCCTTTTGAAAGGAGGCTTCCGAGCCACTTGAAGCAGGCTACTGAGCCTCTTGGAAGGAGGCTTCCAGGCCTCTTGGAAAGAGTCTTCCGAGCCTCTTGGAAGGAGGCTTCCAGGCCTCTTGGAAGGAGGCTTCCAGGCCTCTTGGAAGGAGGCTTCCAGGCCTCTTGAAAGGAGGCTTCCGAGCCTCTTGAAAGGAGGCTTCCGAGCCTCACGAATGGAGGCTTCCGAGCCTCTTGAAGGGAAGCATCCGCGCCTCTTTGAAGGAGGCTCCCGAGCCTCTAGGAAGGAGGCTTCCGAGCCACTTGAAAGAAGGTTTCCGAGTCTCTTGAATGGAGGCTTCCGAGCCTCTTGGAAGAAGGTTTCCGATCCTCTTGGAAGGAGGCTTCCGAGTCTTTTGGAAGGAGGCGTCCGAGCCAGCGTCTTGGAAGGAGGCTTCTGAGCCTCTTGGAAGGAGGCTTGAGCCTCTTGGAAGGAGGCTTCTGAGCCTCTTGGAAGGAGGCTTCTGAGCCTCTTGGAAGGAGGCTTCTGAGCCTCTTGGAAGGAGGCTTCCAGGCCTCTTGGAGGAGGCTTCCAGGCCTCTTGGAAGGAGGCTTCGAGCCTCTTGGAAGGAGGCTTCCAGGCCTCTTGGAAGGAGGCTTTGAGCCTCTTGGAAGGAGGCTTCCGAGCCTCTTGGAAGGAGGCTTGAGCCTCTAGGAAGGAGGCTTCTGAGCCTCTTGGAAGGAGGCTTCCAGGCCTCTTGGAAGGAGGCTCTGAGCCTCTTGGAAGGAGGCTTCCTGAGCCTCTTGGAAGGAGGCTTCTGAGCCTCTTGGAAGGAGGCTTCCTGAGCCTCTTGGAAGGAGGTTTCTGAGCCTCTTGGAGGAGGCTTCCAGGCCTCTTGGAAGGAGGCTTCCGCGCCTCTTGGAAGGGGGCTTCCGAGCCTCTTGGAAGAAGGCTTTCCTGAGCCTCTTGGAAGGAGGCTTTCCGAGCCTCTTGGAGGGGCTTTCCTGAGCCTCTTGGAAGGAGGCTTTCCTGAGCCTCTTGGAAGGGGGCTTTCCTGAGCCTTTTGAAGGAGGCTTTTCTGAGCTTCTTGGAAGAAGGCTTTTCTGAGCCTCTTGGAAGGAGGCTTTTCTGAGCCTCTTGGAAGAAGGCTTTCCTGAGCCTCTTGGAAGGAGGCTTTCCTGAGCCTCTTAGAAGGAGGCTTTCGAGCCTCTTGGAAAGGGGCTTTCCTGAGCCTCTTGGAAGGAGGCTTTCCTGAGCCTCTTGGAAGGAGGCTTTCCTGAGCCTCTTGGAAGGAAGCTTTCCTGAGCCTCTTGGAAGGAGGCTTTCCTGAGCCTCTTGGAAGGAGGCTTTCCTGAGCCTCTTGGAAGGAGGCTTTCCTGAGCCTCTTGGAAGGAGGCTTTCCTGAGCCTCTTGGAAGGAGGCTTTCCTGAGCCTCTTGGAAGGAGGCTTTCCTGAGCCTCTTGGAAGGAGGCTTTCCTGAGCCTCTTGGAAGGAGGCTTTCTTGAGCCTCTTGGAAGGAGGCTTTCTTGAGCCTCTTGGAAGGAGGCTTTCTTGAGCCTCTTGGAAGGAGGCTTTCCTGAGCCTCTTGGAAGGAGGCTTTCCTGAGCCTCTTGAAGGAGGCTTTTCTGAGCCTCTTGAAGGAGGCTTTTCTGAGCCTCTTGGAAGGAGGCTTCCGAGCCTCTTGGAAGAAGGCCTCCGAGCCTCTATGAAGGAGGCTTCAAAACCTCTTGGAAGGAGGCTTCCGAGCCTCTTGAAAGGAGGCACTGAGCCTCTTGAAAGGAGGCTTCCTGAGCCTCTTGAAAGGAGGCTTCCTGAGCCTCTTGAAAGGAGGCTTCCTGAGCCTCTTGAAAGGAGGCTTCCTGAGCCTCTTGAAAGGAGGCTCTGAGCCTCTTGAAAGGAGGCTCTGAGCCTCTTGAAAGGAGGCTTCTGAGCCTCTTGAAAGGAGGCTTCTGAGCCTCTTGAAAGGAGGCTCTGAGCCTCTTGAAAGGAGGCTCTGAGCCTCTTGAAAGGAGGCTTCCAGCCTCTTGAAAGGAGGCTTCGAGCCTCTTGAAAGGAGGCTTCCTGAGCCTCTTGAAAGGAGGCTTCCTGAGCCTCTTGAAAGGAGGCTTCTGAGTTCTTGAAAGGAGGCTTCTGAGCCTCTTGAAAGGAGGCTCTGAGCCTCTTGAAAGGAGGCTTCCTGAGCCTCTTGAAAGGAGGCTTCTGAGCCTCTTGAAAGGAGGCTCTGAGCCTCTTGAAAGGAGGCTCTGAGCCTCTTGAAAGGAGGCTCTGAGCCTCTTGAAAGGAGGCTTGAGCCTCTTGAAAGGAGGCCTGAGCCTCTTGAAAGGAGGCTTCTGAGCCTCTTGAAAGGAGGCTTCCTGAGCCTCTTGAAAGGAGGCTTCTGAGCCTCTTGAAAGGAGGCTCTGAGCCTCTTGAAAGGAGGCTTCCTGAGCCTCTTGAAAGGAGGCTCTGAGCCTCTTGAAAGGAGGCTTCCTGAGCCTCTTGAAAGGAGGCTTCCTGAGCCTCTTGAAAGGAGGCTTCTGAGCCTCTTGAAAGGAGGCTTCCTGAGCCTCTTGAAAGGAGGCCTGAGCCTCTTGAAAGGAGGCTCTGAGCCTCTTGAAAGGAGGCTTCCTGAGCCTCTTGAAAGGAGGCTTCCTGAGCCTCTTGAAAGGAGGCTTCTGAGCCTCTTGAAAGGAGGCTTCCTGAGCCTCTTGAAAGGAGGCTTCTGAGCCTCTTGAAAGGAGGCTTCTGAGCCTCTTGAAAGGAGGCTTCTGAGCCTCTTGAAAGGAGGCTTCTGAGCCTCTTGAAAGGAGGCTTCTGAGCCTCTTGAAAGGAGGCTTCTGAGCCTGGAAGGAGGCTTCTGAGCCTCTTGTAAGGAGGCTTCCGAGCCTCTTGAAAGGAGGCTTCCGAGCCTCTTGAAAGGAGGCTTCAGAGCCTCTTGAAAGGAGGCTTCCGAGTCTCTTGAAAGGAGGCTTCAGAGCCTCTTGAAAGGAGGCTTCCGAGCCTCTTGAAAGGAGGCTTCCGAGCCTCTTGAAAGGAGGCTTCCGAGCCTCTTGAAAGGAGGCTTCCGAGCCTCTTGAAAGGAGGCCTCCGAGCCTCTTGGGAGGAGGCTTCCGAGCCTTTTGAAACAGAGCCTCCGAGCCTTTTGAAACAGAGCCTCCGATTCTTTTGACACAAAGCTTCCGATTCTTTCGACTTAAAGCTTCCGATTCTTTTGACACAAAGCTTCCGATTCTTTTGAAACAAAGCTTTTGAACAAATGTTTGGAGAATCGAGTGTTAGTGCTGTCCGTCAACTGCCACTTGATGATTTATCGCTTGGTTGCTACAGACACCATCCCGAATAAAGCGTTTTTGCAATCACTGTGCTAAGAAATTTCATTACAGCTAGAGATCACCACTCGATGATTTGCCACAAAGTAACAAAAGGGGCCTTCATTGTGTCCACTCTGATTGCGATGTTACAAAGATATTTTCTGTCCGATTTACTCTCACTTCGACCTCGAAACGGACGATTGGCTTTTAATCATGCCTCTTATCGATCACTAACTCAATAGCAACAAGTTCGAAGCTCGCGATAAAATTTCACTTGAGTGCTACTTTTGGCCGACCACTGATGGTTTCCGTTGCGACCGCTACTGGCTTCTTCGTTGCTTCGCACGCTTTCCACGGAATCTTGTTCGAACTGTAGATTGGAGCCAAACCCGCAAGCTGCTCGATTTTGATGTCTGTGCTTGAGATTCACGAACGGGATCGGTGGTTTACTTTTCAACAATTCTTCTTCTTCTTCGTTGGCATTACATCCCCCACTAGGACATTGCCGACTCGCAGCTTAGTGTTCATTAAGCACTTCCACAGTTATTAACTGCGAGGTTTCTAAGCCAAGTTACCATTTTTGCATTCGTATATCATGAGGCTAACATGATGATACTTTTATGCCCAGGAAGTCGAAATAATTTCCGATCCGAAAATTGCCTAGACCGGCACCGGGAATCGAACCCAGCCACCCTCAGTATGGTCTTGCTTTGTAGCCGCGCGTCTTACCGCACGACTAAGGAGGGCCCCTTTTCAACAATTATCTAAGATTAATGATTGAAAATCTCCCCGTAACGCTGGGTAGACACCTTTGCGTGGTGTGTTACGAAGTTCTACCATGGTCACATTGTCAGCTATAAGGAAATCATGTCCCGACGCGGTATTTATGAGGGTGTCACTGAGTCGGGGGCTAGGTAAGTACTACATCAACACTTTCTTCCCCCCCCCCCCAAGTTACGGTTAGAGATGTCGTAAAATCCCGATTGATCGATTAGTTACTAATCGATTACTCTTGATTCTTGTCGATTATTAAATCGATTAATCATTGTATAGTAATCGATTCAAAATCAAAACAACGATGAATCGATTAATCGAAATAATCAATTAATTTTCGACATCCTTATGATGTCGTAAAATTCTGATTAATCGATTAGTAATTAATCGATTATTCACGATTCCTCTCGATTATTGAATCGATTAATCGTTGGGTAATAATCGATTCAAAATCAATCGATTATCACAACGATGAATCGATTAATCGAAGTAATCGATTAATTTGCGACATCTCTAGTTACGGTGAAAATGGGCGTAGCCAGGAGTAGTAATCCTCATTCTTTTGTTGTTTTTGTCCTAGATTGAAAACATGAGTATCACTAGTGTCCAATCTACGAAGTACACCGTAACTATGCTATCGATGATTAATGATTGAAAATAAATATTTTTTAAATTTTGAAGAAGCGCTCACTTTTCCTTGATCTGATGGTCGTAAAAAGCTGAAAATGTTGCTCGTTTCTGCGACAACGACGAATGCAATTATATTCTTCTATCAGAGAAACATCCACTTAGCTTTGTAGAAAAAAATGTTACAACGAACCCTTAAGTTCATCAAATCATTGGGAACCTATGTCCTAAACCACACCTTTTCGATGTTCCTTCAAGGTGGAGAATTCCCATTGGTTACATTCTGCATTACTTCAAAGACTTTCACACCTAGCAATTAATGCAGCACTTCTGTTGCAAAACCTCCGAACACCCACTTTTCCCGTGGAGGGTTTAACGGGATCTATCAACGTCAATGTGGCAGCGTGATGGAAACTACAATTTCGAGAGAACTTAATAGTGAACCCTTTACGAGTCAGTTTGCTTGCAGAGTTCGTGGCAAAATGATGGAAGCTTGGAATCGCTTGCGTACCTGGTGGTCTTCAAAGTGGACGCAAATTCGCTGCTTCTGGTCAAGCGAGGGCCCTACTGGAGATTGCTTCTGGTTGCTGGATTTTCTGTTTCTTCTTGCAGGTGCATTCGAAGTTATTCTTCAATTATTTGCAAGTAGTTTTACAAATGTTATTAAATAGGTATTCGAAGTGAATCGACGACAACATTTACCGGAATAGGCCAGATAAGAATATTTACCCAATGTTTGTACGTCTATCACACTTTGCTAATGTTTCTACAATTTTCCGATACGCTCCAAACAAAAAGTGACAATTCATTTCAAATCGTTTTCGATGGAATGAAATTTGTCGCAGTGTGTTGGGTCGGCGTGAGATTATTACTGATGGTGTCTCTCAAAAAGCCGATCTCATCCCTGCGAAATGCGATCATCAGTGACCGTGTGAACTCCGGTGACAGGGCCTTTGATGAACGGGAGTATAGAAGATTCAACAAATCCGGCCGTACAATGTTGCTCATCATATATGGCCTGGTCATTGTCGATACAGTACTGCTTTCGATCCCACATCCGATGAAGGATAGCGTGCTTGAGTTGCCTCCACAATTGGCGCGGTCGGGAAAGGCGGCATCAGGAGTATTGTATTTCTTTTTTCTTGGCTTCATAGCGTTGTCCTTGATTCCGAGGGTATTCTGTAGTCTGGCTTGCATTGGAATTTTGCTCATGGGATTGCGGCTGAAGCTCAAACTGTTGGCCAACCGCTATGAAACCATTATTGGCTATATATTCTTGGACGCAGATAGTTATTACGAGCGTGTAGGCCGAGAAGTGCGGATCGCCGTTGATCAGCAGCTGGAATGTTGGAGGCAAGTTTGTGTCATTTCATCTTATAACTAATGCTAATATTTTTTTTCAGTCAGATACAGATCCTGAAGAATTGTGTTAGGAAGCAATTTTTCGTGGTGCATTACTTTGCAGTGTTTGCTATTGGCGCCTTGCTGTACCTTTGCCAAGATTTGGGATTCAATGTGTTGTCCGTTGCTATTGTAGCGACCACTGCGGGCTTTCTGCTGGAGTATTATTTGTGGTGCGATTTGGTGGACTCTCTTCAGGAGGAGGTAAGGTTGACTGAATTCATTCTTTACTGACTTTCATTGTGAAATTTTTCACAGGCTCACACTATTGGGTACCTGATTTTCGAGCTTTGTGCCAAGATTCCTTACATCCAGAAGTATAGGCTTCAGTACAAACGTTTACAATCGTCGCTAATGATCACCTGGATCAACACCGGCAATAGTTTGAAGATGGATTGCATGGGACTTTTTGAAATCTCGAAAGTGTCCTTTGTCTATTTGCTTAACGTTGTGTACAAAGTTTTAATGTTTCTGATTAAAATTAATTGAATACTAATAATCCAGTTTTACAAACACATAATATGGTACCTAATATGGATATGGAAACATCATTTTTAATTCAATTATGTTATTAGAAGTGGCTAGGCTGTTTTTGTATAGGAATTTATTTGCACTCATTAAAAGCCTAATTAGCAGCTTTTTATTCAGGAAAGGTATATTAAAATTATATGTTCTACTAGTTGATGATTCTAATTGATACTAATTACATAAAACATGCTATTGTAAATCTTGAAAATAAATGTGTTTGTCAACAAATGTTGTTGTGTTTCTTCAAGATGATGTGTCTTCCTTCCTGCCTCTATTCTTTGTACAACCAATCAACAACAGAGAAATTAATCCCCGAAGAACGTGTTTTTTTGTATTTGTATTTGTGATTCTGAACAGTGAGCACGCAAGTTTGGGCAAAATTGGTATTTTATTCTTTGCTTCCGTTTTTATGAGTTTTAATTCACGACAGTGAGTTGCAAATTAAAATAACTCCTTCAGTTGGTTCATTTTTCCTGTAAACAAAACATTTTTTCATTGGTTTTTCAATAGTTAAAATTAATTCACCAATTCATTGGGAACCTATGTTCAAGATAATACCTCTTCGGTAGTCCAATGCCGTGGAGAATTCCTATTGGTTAGGTTCTAGGCATGTTTCATTACTTCAAAGACTTTCACACCCAGCAATTAATGCAACACTTCTGCTACAGTACTTCTCCGAACACACAATTTCCTGTGGAATTAACGTCAATGTGGCAGCGTAATGGACACAAGGATTTTGAGAACATATCATATTGGATCTCTAACGAGTCAGTTCGCTTGCAGACATCGAGGCATAATGTTGGCAGCTTGGAATCGCTTGCGTATCTGGTGGTCTTCAATGTGGACGCAAGTTTGCAGATTTTGGTCGAGCGAGGGTCCTGCTGGAGATTGTTTCTGGTTGTTGGATTTTCTGTTGCTTCTCGCAGGTGCATTTGAAGATTTTTTGGAAATGCTTCCAATTTTCATATGTTGCTATATTTACTTTTATTCGATAGGCATCCAAAGCGCTTTGGCATCTAATTTTACCCGATTGGGCAAGCTTCGAATGTTTACCCAATGTTTGTACGTTTATCACACTTTGCTGATATTCCTTCAATTTTTTGATTCGTCGCAAACAAAAAGTGAAACTGCATTTCAAATCGTGTTAGATGTGATTAAAGTCACCGTCGTATGTTTGGTCGGCGTAAGAGTACTACTGATAGTGTCTCTCGAAAAGCCGATCACATCCCTGCGAAAATCCATCACTAGTGATCGAGTGAACTCCGGCGACAGGGCCTTCGATGAACTGGAATATAGAAGATTCAACAAATCCGGCCGTGCAATGTTGCTAATTATATATGGTCTAATCATCATCGATACCATACTGCTTTCGATCCCAAACCCGATGAAGGATAGCGTGCTTGAGCTGCCCCCTCAGCTCTGTCGGGTTGGAAAACAAATGTCAGGTGTTTTCTATTTTGCCTTCGTTGGCTTCATAGCATTGTCCATGATTCCCAGAATGTTCTGTAGCCTGGCCTGTAGTGGAATTTTGCTCATGGGACTGCGGCTGAAACTCAAGATGCTAACCCACCGTTACAAAACCATAATTGAATATCCTTTCCTGGACGCGGATAGATATTATAGTCGTGTAGACCGAGAAGTGCAGAATGTCGTGGATCAACAGCTCGAATGCTGGAGGCAAGTTTGTGTCATTTCATCTCATATTTTAGACTTCGTTATTTTTTTCTCAGTCAGCTACAGGTCTTGAAGGATTGTGTTGGAAAGCAATTTTTCATGGTGCATTACTTTGCTGTTTTTGCCATTGGTGCCTTGCTGTTCGTTTGCCAAGATATGGGACTCAATATATTGTCCGTAGCTATTGTAACAACCACAATGGGATTTTTGCTGGAATATTATTTGTGGTGTGCCTTGGTGGACTCTCTGCAAGATGAGGTAAGGTGCATTGAACTTTTCGATAATTTTGAACGTTGATTTTTTTTCGCAGGCTCAAACTATTGGGTACTTGATTTTCGAGCTTTGTGCCAAGATTCCTTACATCCACAAGTATAGACATCAGTACAAACGTTTACAAACGTCGCTAATGATCACCTGGATCAACACTGGTAATGGATTGAAGATGAATTGCATGGGACTTTTTGAAATCTCGAAAGTGTCTTTTGTCTATTTGCTTAACGTAGCGTACAAAGTTTTAATGTTTCTGATTAATATGAATTAAACGTTGTTTATCTTACTAATGTTACGCAGTCTAGTTATAAAATATCTGTATCTCAAAACTCAGCGATACATAAACTGTTTTCTAAAACAAGTGAAACTGCAGTTTTGTATTCGAATGTTTTGATGGAAATATATGTTTGCACACTGTTTTCTGAAGCTAGGTTCGGAGCTTGCCATATCAGATAAAGATTTTTAAATTATTTTAGGGTGGACTAATTATTTGAATTTTTAAGTTGGTAATTTTAAATAAATTAATAAGTGTTGAAATACAAATGTTTTATGAAATGTATTATGTGTTTTGAATTTAAATTTATTTGATCGTATACTTGAAAAGCTATACTGAAACACAAAAGAACATAACTTTGAAATATCCAGTAAGTAATGAAGATGCCTTTTTGCTGCAGACAATTTAACATTGTTAAAAGCCTTTTTCTACATACCGTCATTTTATTTAAAAAATCTATTAGGAATGATATTATTATATAATATCCTATATTAATCATATTCCCTTAAGGGACGATTTCGATTTAGTTTGTGTTGTTTTTTATTGCTTTTAATGTTATTCATGTACATGCACAAAGACAGTAAACTCATGATAATGATATTGACATGCTTAAAGATTCATAGGGTGCTCGAGGTATGCTCGGAAAATTTAATATAATTGCGAAAAAATAAGCATCAACAAGCATATGAAAATCGCATAATTGTCCATAAAAGTCACTTCATTTTAAGATGCAGGACATTTATAAGGTGACTTTGTTCGAATGTTGTCTATTTTTTTCTATTCGTTTGGTAACCTATGTCATGAAGCACTTCATACGTCATAGACGTGGAACCATTGGATTGGCTTGTTTTGTTTTGGCCACACTTCAGAAAAAAAAACTGCAACCAACAATCAGAGTGTCGCATTATGGATTACCTTTGAGGTGTGATAACAGATTAGATGAGTGATGAAATACATTGGAAAGATACGTATATTGTTAGACTTTCCGTGAGTCAGTCAGTGATGTGTTTCCGGGAAGATCTACTATGGTCACATTGTCAACAGTAGGCATATTTTTTAAAATAATAATTTGAAACTCCATAGTACTATTTGAGTATGCACTGATTGTGAAATATGAATGGTACATAACACTATATTATCTATTATGTTAAAAATGCTGAAGATTTTACAGCGATTTCTATCTGTTCTTGCATTTTTATTTTGTCAGAGTTACTTTGTTGAGCAAGATTTTAGTATTTCTATGTAGAATTGTACGATTGGTCAAGGCGACGATGGATCGGGTGATGAGCGTAGTTCGAGTTTCAAGGGCATTCTCAACTCCCTTTGAAACGCGCCGAGGATTACGACAAGGAGATTGTGTTTCGTGCCTGTCATTTTACATCGCTTTGCAAGCAGTAATACAAAGTGTAGGGATTGACACGAATGCTACGATTTTCACGAGGACCGTCCAGCTATTTGGTTTCACCGACGACATTGATATTATGGCACGTAACTTTGAGAAAATGGAAGAAACCTACATCAGACTGAAGAGGGAAGCAAAGCGGATCGGACTAGTCATCAATACGTCGAAGGCTAAGTACATGATAGGAACAGGCTCCAGAGAGGACAATCTTAGCCATCCACCACGAGTTTGTATCGGTGGTGAGGAAATCGAGGTGGTTAAAGAATTCGTGTATTTGCGCTCTCTGGTTACCTCCGATAACGATTCCAGCAGAGAAATTCGGAGACGCATCGTGGCAGGAAGTCTTATTATCTCTAATTTCGTTCGTAATTTGTGGTTTTACAGGCTGCTTATTGGGCCTGCGCAAACCTCCTGTTTCGTCGGAGGGCCGTCGGGTCAAGTCTGTTTCGTGTCCCACCTAACACCAGGACTTGAGCTTGTGCACTTTGATCGGTACACGGTATGGCGGAGCCTGCTTACGGACACATTCAGCTTTTTATAGAAGTTTAACAGAGTCCACTGTTAAACCCCACCACAGGCAGGCATCATATCTCGCAGATGGTCTGATGAGGGATCGTCAAGCCCTTGGACATAGTCCCTGCTGCCGTTGCGTACTATCTATGGCGGAGTGCAGATGGAAGCAGGTACAAGAAGGAGGCGAATAGTCCACTAGTTGCAACAGCTTTTGGGAGAACCATTCATTGTTCACACCGCGAACATCAAAAGACTGCGGTGGGCGAGGGACGTAGCCAGAATGTCGGACAATAACCCGGTGAAAATGATTCTCGATAGTGATCAGACGGGCATAAGAATGCGAGGTGTGCAACGAGCAAGATGGATCGATTAGGTGGAAGACGATTTGCGTACACTGTGTGGTTGGCAACGTACAGTTAGGACCGAGATGAATGGATACGACTGTTATGTACTGTACATGCCACTCCGACCATAGACTGAATAAATAATAAATAAATGTAGAATAACACAAAACTTTGAATCTGGTCCTCTTGGTTTCTATTTCAATTTTGTTTACAAATATCCCCAGTTACTCCCCACAAAAATTTTTCCAGAAAATTCCTTCAGCAATTACTCCGTGAATATTTCCACAAACATGAAAATTCCTCTAGGCATTTAAAAAAAATCGAAGAGATTTCGTCTGGAAATATCTCCAGACATTTCACCGGAGATCCTTCAGGAATTTCCCCGAAAAACCATCCAGAAATTCGCCCCATTTTTTCTCCACATGAAGATCTGATTTCCATCATTTTGTGCATGCTTTAAAAGGACAGAAAAAACGATTCCTGGATTTCTGGATTTTCCTGGTACACGAAAATTGCTCATTAATAGTAAAACGTGATATTGATAACAAAACATGATATTAACTTGTTTGAAATAAGAGCAAAAATAACAAGCGAAAATAACAAAAAATTGCACCGAAATATCATAAAAATATCAGGTTTTGCCATTAACAAGAACTTATTAATATCTTGAGCTATTGAGCTATTGAAACTAGACCTGTGCGCCGCCGTCAAAAATGGGTGGCGCACCGCCGGATGAAAATTTTCCACGCCGCCGAATGTTTTTTACCACGCTGATGGCTATTGAAGGATTATTAAACCAGTAGTTACATGGGTTTTACACATTTTGTTAAAAGAGCATTTTTACTCATCTTATCTGAAATACATATTTTCAGTCAAGTTTATATTACACTAGTTGACCCGACAGACGTTGTCCTGCATAATAGGCAAAAATGTGAGTTGTAAACTGCCCATGCGAAATACCCATACGAATCTTAATTTTAGGTTTTCATGCTTTGCTCAACCAAACTCGTGATTTTTGCATGAGGAAATATCATATAAACCCGTCGGAAACGATAACCAACATACCTGCTGAAGAAATTAAATAAATCCATCCAGCCGTTTTCGAGTTATGCGGATACGAAAACAGACCATTTCATTTTTATTATATAGATGAAGAAGATAGTAGACCCGACGAACTTCGTTTCGCCTAAAATTGATTTATTCTCTAATTAGATCTCGAGTTATGAAGAAATTGGTGTTTCATTTGTATAGGAGCCCCCCTATCCTAAGCGAAGAGGGGTCTCGAACCATCTAAAGAATCTCTGCATACAAAATTTAAAGCCGATCGGTTCAGTACTTTCCGAGTCTATAAGGTTCAGACAGACAGAAATTCATTTTTATGTAGGTATATTTATAAACTTTTAAATATGCCGAAACTATTGGATGGCTACTCATAACTGTAACTAGCATTGAGCTGATTTTGATATACAAGTATGCTCGGCAAACATAAAATTATTTTCTTTAAGGCTGCGTCTCATTTCCCGAATTAAACACAATTAAAAGAATTGAATGTATATTAGTTGCAGTTATTTTCATGTCAATTAGCATATTCATTTTCTGCAATACATTTTAGAATTATCATGTCAACCAAGTAGGATGAGTATTTATCACACAACCCTACTTCATTGAGCGCCGTTGCTGATGAAGCAAGTGTGTAGGAGCCGGACAATACTAAATACTCATCCTACTTGGTTGACATGATGTGTACAAAAATACATTTGAGAGAGTTAGTTCTGAAAATGTATTGCGAGAGATTGGCTGGTACCTGGTGATGGGAATTTGGTTTCATCAGTACCCGCTAAGCTGCGGTGGACGACGGAGGTCCTTCGTAGCTTAGTAGGGAAAGCACCTGTCATGCGAACTGGGGTCGGGATCAAACCCCACCGAAGGGGCGGTTACCCTCCAATACCTTTTCCGAACTAAATCTATCACATGTTGTACATATGCATAATCAAGTTTCAGACATAGTAATTAATTTCCACTCCGGGTGGCTTAATACCCGGCATATAGGCAATTAACTTTGAATGTACAAATTAAAGTGACAGTTGAATAATTTCCAAATAACGCTGCTCACACAACAAAATTACTTTTGACAGACATCAAATTGTTTTTGACAGATGTCTTATCGGGCTTGTTAGAAAACACTTGCGATTTTTATAACTGGTAGATTAATGATTTTTGAACTATCACTTTTACGTTTAAACGCAGCCTAAGAAATCCATCGTTTGTCAGGAATTTTGGGAAATGCTCCTAGAATTTCTCCTAAAATTCCTTCAACAATTCTCCCAGATTTTTTTTACAGGAAATCCATTGAGAAATAAATCGGAAATTTTATCGAGAGTTCCCCCACCGATTTTATTCTACAACTAGCAGGCCCGACAAACTTCGTTTTGCCTAAAATTTGTTTATTCTCTATTTAGTTCTCGAATTATGCAGAAATTTCTGGTTCATTTGTATGGGAGCCCCCCTTTCCAAAGCGGGGAGGAGTCTCGAACCATCTTAAGAACCTTCCCCGGCCCCAAAAACCTCTGCATACAAATTTTTACGCCGATCGGTTCAGTAGTTTCCGAGTCTATAAGGGTCAGACAGACAGAAATTCATTTTTATGTATATAGATTTCTAAAGAGATTTCAACCAGAAGTTCCTTTCTGAATTTATTTAGGAACTTTTTAGAGATTGAAGGAGTTCTGGTTTCAAGAGATCTTTTAAGAACTCCTTTGAATAATCCCATGAAAAATCCCTCGTGAATTCCGTGTGAAGAATATATCGGAGCAGTTCCTGGAGGATTTTTTTTGACTATATCTTAAGTAATTCCGGGGGAACTTCGAAATAAATTTCCAACCAACTTTCCGAGAAATTCCTTGGGGGTTTTATAGCGGGATTTAAAAAAGCATTCTTGAAGTAATTTCCGCGGAAACTTTTGGAGGATATCGAGAAAGAGAATGCAGGTGAATTAAAGAAATATTTTCCTTGGGGGACTTTCGGAAGGAATTTCTGTAAGTGTCTGTGGGAATTGCCAGGAGAATTTCATGTATACAGAGTCTCGGAATTCGGTAATTCATTATATTGAAAATATCGGTGATCTGAAAAATAACGGATGTTCCGGTAAATTTTCGCAAATTAATTAGAAACTGTAAATAAAATTACTGAATCTCGGTGATTTTTTTCAATAATTTACAGAAAACTGTGAAAAATATTACTGATGAAAATATAAAAGAGCTGTTTCACCTATTTCGGTGAAATAATAAGCTGAAATATCGGTAAACAGGGAACTGGAATTGAATGAGTAAGTATTTCCTAATGCATTTCGAAGTCAAAATTACCTGAATTACCCGTGGGACTTCCGGAAGAACTCCCTGAGAAACTTTCGAAAGAAATTCCTGGAGAAACTTCCGAAGAAATTCTTGAACGAAATTCCAGAAGAATTTTGATGAAACATTTGTAAGAATTCCGTGGAAAATACTAGGAGGAACTTTCTGAGAAATTTCTGGGAATGCTTCCCGAAGAATTCCTGGAAGAACATCTCAACTAGTTTCTGGTGGAACCTTCGAAAGAATTCCTTGAAGAAATTCCGAAGGAATTCTTTCAAGAACTTCTTAAGGAAATCATTGCGGAACTTACGGAGGAATTCTTGAAGAAACTTCAGGAGGAATTCCTGGAGGAACTCTTAGATAAATTCGAAAAAAAAATCTTCCAGAAACTTCCTGAGGAATTTGGATGGAGAAATGTTAGGAGTTCCGGGAAGATTTTTTGGAGAAATTCCTGGAAAAGCTTCCCGAACAACTCCTGGGGGAACTTCCAAACTAATCCTTGGAATTTCCTTAGGAATTTCTGGATGAATTTTTGAAATTCCTGGGAAAGCTTCCTGAAAAATTTCTGAAGAAGTTTCTCGAAGAATTTTTGGAGAAACTTCCACAGGAATTGCTGGAGGAACTTCCGGAGAAATTCTTGGAGGAGCTTCGGGAGGAATTCCCGCAGGAACTTCCAGAAGACTTCCTGGAGAAACTTACGGAGGAATTCCTGGAGGAACTTCCGGAGATATTTTTAGAGGAACTTCTGGGAACTTCTGGAGAAATTCCTGGAGAAGCTTCCGGAGGAATTCCTGGACGAACTTCAGGAGGTATTCATGGAGAAACTTCCAGAGGAACTTCCGAAAGAATTCCTGGAGGAACTTCCGAAGGAATTCCTAGAGGAACTCCCGAAGGAATTCCTAGAGGAACTATCGGAGGAATTCCTGGAGGAACTTTCGAAGGAATTCCTGAAGGAACTTCCGAAGGAGTTCCTGGAGGAACTTCCGGAGGATTTCCTAAAGGAACTTCCGGAGGATTTCTTGGGGGAACTTCCGAAGGAGTTCTTAGAGTAACTTCCGAAGGAATTCCTGGAGGAGCTTCCGGAGGAATTCCTGGAGTAATTTCCGGAGGAATTCCTGGAGTAATTTCCGGAGGAATTCCTGGAGGAACCTCCGGAGGAATTCCTGGAGGAGCTTCCGGAGGAATTGCTGGAGGAACTTCCGGAGGAATTCCTGGAGGAATTTCCGGAAGGAATCCTTTGAGGAATTTGTGGAGAATTTCCTATGACGAACTTCCGGAAGATTTTCTCTGAGGATCTTCCGGAGGAATTGCTTTGAGAAACTTCCGGAGGAATTCTTTTGAGGAATTGCTTTGAGGAACTTCCGGAGGAATTACTGTGAGGAACTTCCGTTGAAATTCCCAACAAACAATTTAAGCTTGGGGGAGTTGAGTTAGTTTTTTAACTGAAGAAGACTATTTTTGGTTTGAATTTGAAATGGTGTACGGGATTTTGAACTAGTTGGATTTTGAACTGGTTGGCTTTCATCGTCCGCTGAACTGACGTAGTCATCCCCTCCGCTGCACAGTGGCTAAAATCGAGTTTTTAGCGCGTTTATTTAATAGTATCTTTATAATGTGATTTAGCGTGATGGCGTCTTCGAGACATTTAATCAGTAAGTTGACGCGCTACTTTGGAGGTATTCATCCTTATGAACAATCCCCCTAAAAGTGAGATGAAAAATTTATTTTTTGCACTTCACAACATATAAAATTTGATTCTTCATAAAATGTATAGCAAAAGTTCTCCTGAAAAACTTTGTCGAAGACACCAAGTTCGTAATTTCATTACTTTTGGAGATTTATTGATTTTTATGCCAACAAGTTTTGAGCATGTTCGATGTATGTATAATAGAGTGGGGCGTCATGGTCATTTTTTCAAATCAATGGTTTTTCGAAACCATTCTGGGTCCTGAACAACTGTGCAGAATTTGGGACCGATTGGTTGCTCCCTCGCTTTCCGCATCGCGTTTGAAGTTTGTATGGAAATTAGTATGGGAGAACGTATATTTTTGCATTTCTATTACTAGAGGTTTCAGTTTATCGTAAACTAAATAGCACATTGCGTTAAAGTATAACCCAAAGGATGCCGAAAAACTTTGCTGAAGAAGGCACGTTGCTGGAACGTCCACGAAAAAAGTTATAACGTTTCGAACATTGAGTGTTCAAACCATATGCAAAAAATCGTTTATTCTGCTAGCACTGCCGTAGTACGTAGACGAATAATTTAACTGAGTGTTATTTCAAAATAAATAAAATAATTTGGCTTTAGAGCTAATGGGAGTTATTCGAAATTATTTTTCAAAGTAAAAATTCCGAAAAGAAGGAAGATGGGTTTCGCATGCTGACAGCCATAGGTTGTCCGGTAGTGCTGGCAGAAACATTGATTTCTTGCATATAGTTTGAACAATTTTCAAGGCGTAATAACATTTTTTGTGGACCTTCCAGCTACGTACTTTCTTGAGCAAAGCCTCTCGGCATCTTTCAGATTATATGCTAACATATTGAGTCACGTGATTGATGATAAATTGAAGCCGCTAAGTGCAAAAATGTAAAAAAGTACGTTTTCCCATACTAATCTCCATGTAAATTTAAAACGCGATGCGGCATGCGAGGTTGCAACCAATCGAGCCCATATTTTGCACAGTTGATTGGGGTCCCAAAACTATTCAGAAAAACCTTGATCTCACTTGATCGGACGAAGTTTGCGTTTTTCCATACAACTGCGCCCCACTCTAATGTATAAGCATACAAGCACATGGAGACGCATGGTGCATTAGTTCATCAACTCCTTGAAGGGTGATTGATTTCTACCTTGCATAGTAGGAAATGTTTCTTGATGAAACATTCCTTACATTCGTTTACAACTCTACAGTTCAGGTATTAATTGAAAGTTCATTACTTGTACTTTCTTATGTGTATGAGATTGACTGCCACAATTTGCCCCTTGTCAAATTGTAGTTATATTGAATATGACTAAAAAATCCTAAAAAATAAAACTGTTATAGCTTTTTTATTTTTAAAGTTTTTAAGTCACAATAGTCACCAAACGGCGTATTTTAATATTATCTAAAACTTTCTAGAACATGCACAAAATGTATAAATTAAAGTGAAAAAGATATGATGAAAAAACACATTTTAAGGGTTTGTCCGCATAAAACGCAAAAAGTCTCCAAAAGTAATGGAATTACGAACTTGGTGTCTTCGGCAAAGTTTTTCAGGAGAACTTTTGCTACAAATTTTATGAAGAATCAAACCTTATATATTGTGAAGTGGAAAAAAAAAATTTTTCATCTCACTTTTAGGGGGATTGATCAGTAAACTGAATACCTCCAAAGAATCTTTTAACTTACTGATAAAATGTCTCGAAGACACCATTACGCTAAATTGCATAATAAAGATACTATTAATTAAACGCGCTCGAAACACGATTTTAGCCACTGTGCGCTGCCTTGACTTTCACTGCCTGTACTCTCAGCGTCATTCAAATGTTCCTCGGGGGCAGCAGGGACAGTAGGGACAGCATGGACCATGTCCAAGGGCTTGACGACCCCTCCCCAGCTGTCTGCGAGTCAGGGAGAACTGCCTAGGGCGTGGTGGGATTTAGCAGTTGGCTCTGTTAAAATCCCTCCCAAAAAACCACAAGTTCCCGTAAGCAGACTCTATCAAAGCGACTGTGTGCCGCTTCAAAAGCACAAGCCCAGGGAGTGCCAATTGGCATGGGGAGTGTCCCTACTCCGGTAGGGTAGCGCGTGAGCTGCTTCGGCAGGGAGTGAGTGATCTGGTTGTGCTGAGGCAGGAGTGTCATAGCGCGTCACCGCTATTGTCACCTCGAAGCGCAGCAGAAGTCTGAGTATGGACTGCACATGCTAAGGTAAGAGTGTCGTAGCGTAGTATCGTTGATTGGTCCCTACATACCGCTATCGACACCTCGAGGCATGGCAGTGGAGTGTTAGAGTGAGTTGTGGAGTGTCCCTACTTCGGTAGGGTAGCGCGTGAGCTGCTTCGGCAGGGAGTGAGTGATCTGGTTGTGCTGAGGCAGGAGTGTCATAGCGTGTCGCCGCTATTGTCACCTCGAAGCGCAGCAGAAGTCTGAGTATGGACTGCACATGCTGAGGTAGGAGTGGAGGTACCCATCGACACCTCGAGGCATTGCAGTGGAGTGTTAGAGTGAGCACCCGAAAAAGGGTCACATGGAGCGAATGGTCCTTGGAGAAGCTGCTTCGGCGGCAGGGTAGCAGTGGGTTGTACCCACACACCTACAGTTGTGCACATGTGGTGCATGGGGAGTGTCCCTGCTTCGGCAGGGTAGCGTGTGGTCTGCTTCGGCAGTGGTGTGATTGATCTGCTCGTGCTGAGGCAGGAGTGTCGTAGCGTAATATCTGTAGGCCCAGGCAGTTACCGCTATCGACACCTCGAGGCATGGCAGCGGAGCGCCCGGGAGAGCATCCAAGTAAGACTCAAATGGAGTGAATGGTGTGCGAGCACCTGTCAGTCTCGCGTGGGACGCGTGCCTGTGTGAGCGATAATGAGCGAGTACGCTTAGTACTGCCATCCCCAGAAGTAGTACTGCGAGGTAGTTCCTGGGGGAAACGATGGTGGAGCCCAAGGGAGTTTAGTCGGTATTACCGGTATGGTCGAGTCCGACACTCCAGTACACTTCCGTGTGGTAGTTTGGCAACTACAATGCACGTGTACTGGGTTAGTGTGTAAATGCATTCTCCCTTGTAAAAAAAAAAAAAAAAAAAAAATCCTCGTAGTGCTGCTTCCACCTTTCGATCACGATTCGTCCGTCAAGATGCTCCCATCCTTATCCCGGCACATTTCGGCTCGCGGCACGAAGCCTTTGCGGGATGCGTTGAGCTTCTGATAGAACTTACGTGTTTCTTGAGAACGGCACAGCTGTTCCACTCCACTAGCTTGCAGATAATAATTAATCTTCTCATATCTTCCGGAATATAGGAATTCGACGTAGATCTCGTCCATATTAGCAGGTCTTCGTAAACCTCATCTGAGGGCATTTCGAGGGTATCAAAGTTTGACTGTCTTCGACTTCGTTAATCCTTCACCGTCTGACAATAACTCTTAAAATCTTCCACCATTGTTTTGCCAGTCGGAATGGTGCTTTACTTATCATGACCATATTAAGAAGCGGAAGGTGGTCGGTTGCCGGCACTGGTCGGGTGTCGGCATCCCGACGTAACTTTTGACAAATATCATATATGAACATTTTGACATATGTCAAGCATGCTGATGCCTATGTTTCGTTTAACAAAGAAAACATTTTTTTATCAAGTGAAAACCTACTCAGAAGTTTTTTTTCGGTCATTTGCTTAGTGTTACAAAACGAAGTAAAAATTTATTACGGAGTGAGTGCTAGTTATGGACCCCGTGCTTATAATGGACCCCCTGATTAAAAACCAAAAGTTAACGCTGGAATCAACGATTTCCTGCAAATTTCCATTGGATAAAGTTGCTTCACATATCAGGGTAGTTGTTCCATGCCTTTTTTTTCTTGGGATACTAAAATTAAGTTATATTAACTAATTTGTAAAAGTTAATACGTTAGAGGGTCCATTACTAGCACACAAGGGGGGGGTCCATAATAGGCAACAGAAACATGTGGAAATGGAACATGTAAATCAAATGGGGGGAGGGACCATAATACGTATGTAAACAAACGCTATGTTGCGTATTATGGTCCCTGGGGTGGCCATAATAGGCAATCTGGCTACATTATTTTAAAATACTTAATTTAGTAGTAAAAATTAGTGTTTTAGTTTGCACGTTTATGTTTTATGCACGGATACGCATTGCTGATAACTGTTACTTGTCATCTGGTGCTACAGAATGGCAATATGTAATGAGTCTGACTCTAGTGATGCGATTGAAGTAAATTTTCGTCCTTAAGGGGTTCATTATTAGCACTCACTCCCTACATATTTACAAAGTAAATTTACTCTATTTTGTACCGTAGCGTTCGCAATTAATCTTTTATTTTTACTTTTCAAAATGATTGCTAATTTTGGTTGTCGGCACCCAAACATGATCGGTTGCGGGCATTTCTTTTTCCATGGAAATATCAAGACAAATCAAAGATAATTGCCTAATTTCAGGTTATTAACCACATGTGAGCGAAAATAACAATATTTGACGGCTCAATTTAAAATGTATAATGTATTTACATGTAATTAGTTTTATTGTCATTTACATAATAAATCATGATATGTTCAGCCATAACGTAAACAGTTCATAATTTTTCAGTTTAGAATGTTTTTTTAGGGTGCCGACAATTGACCACCTTTTTAAAACGGCATAAAATCAATACTCAATAATACTATTTTTATAAAATTTCTGAAAGATAAAATAAATCGAATTTTACCATTTTAGGTCAGTTCAATGAAAACGATCACATCGTTGTTATAATAACGTAATAAACTCAGAATTCAATGTAATAATTACTGAGATGCGTTTCAAGAGCTACTCAACACATAATGAATCAGATTTCGTCTAACTCTAGTTTGTATTGCTTGTTAATTTCTAACATTTTTTTTCTTTCAAATAGCTCTACTAAAAACATGTTATTTTCTTTCATTGCAGGTATGAATGAACGAAGATGCTTCTAAATATGAACATTTTGTAAGTACGATTAGTTTCCATTGCCTTTTATAAATTTTAGTGATTTCAACCGGCTTCTCAGTGCGTTTGTGGAACTTCAGCCAAATACTTGCAATTAAAACACGTAAAACCAAAAGGATGCAAGTGCATAGTATTCGTAAAAATACACAAAAATAGTCTGATTTTTTCCATGAAATGTTTTGTAAACGTAAACGATAAATAACGCATCAAGCATTTTTATTGGAGTTCTATAAGCTCTACTAAAAAATATTCTTGAAATCATCTTACAAAATGGTAAGCAATGTTAGTTTATCTAACTTATGAGTGCAGAAACTCTTGTTAGTTATTCCTCCATCAATCATAAACTAACTTCTGTACCACTAACCGCAAAACGAAGCAATGGCAAGCTCGTTCCCTGTTGCGTAATTCCCTACGCGAGCGAAGTGGAACCGAGGGCGAAGTTATTCACGCTTTGCACTTTATTCAATTGTGTAAATGCACCATCTTCCTGGAATTGAGCAACTTCACGGGTCGTATAGCAAATGAAGTTATTCAAGCAGTAAATCGCTCAAATTTACGAGCTCGATTATGTGCGACTTTCGGCTTATAGCCACCTATAATCCGCACCGAAGGATATCACCTCTGCCCCCAGCACCGCCTCGAGGCAGCGGGTGTCAAAGTTTCCGTGTGCGGCGTGTAATCTCCAAGGGGTTATGGGAACTGAACTTCCCACACGCGCTTTCGGGTTGTCTTGAGGCGGTCCGGTCGGTCGGTCGGTGGCTGTTCGCGAGAGTAAGTGGGCCGAGCAAGGGCGCCTACACACTCATACGGCATACGGTAGGTGGTAACGCCATTATCAGTGCAGATCATCCCACGCTTGAATTCCTTCACACTGGCTCTGGTGCGGCGATGAAGACCAACTTTGGTGGGAACAGGTTGACCAACGACGGCGCCATTACCATCGTGTCGATATTCCATACATCCTTAACGATGTGAGATGTTTTGAGTTATGAGGTTTCGTGAGTGACCTCCGAAATAGTAAATTAATATGAATGTGGGAAGAAACTTCTGAATTTCTAATATTCAGGTTTAGTTGCTGAAGTCCACCGTCTGAACCATTCTATAGAATCAATTTGGGGGATCATTCTTCACCTGCCGGTGAATTATTAATCGCGTCGATTTTTAAACTCCTCCAGCAAATTCAACAGGCAAACGTGAACTCTAGGCGGGCACGTAGATAAATGCTTTCCCATTAGCAATACTCAGGCAGCTGCCAGGAACGCCACAGCCAGCCAGTGGCTGAACATCGCATTTAATTCCAGCAGCACGTTTCCTATAAATAACCACATGACTAGTGACTACCCTTTCCGTCGTCGCAATGCGAGGATGGGCGAGCATCAATTTAGGAAACACGCACCTTTCCAACCCTTTTTCGGGAATCGTTCACCTCCAACGCGTTTGTGCGTGGAAATCTCTCGGATGCGGAGGCCATTAACGCGCTTCTTTAGCTCGGGTTGGTTGGCAAGCTGTATTTAATTTAATAATCTATATTCCTGTCAGTTTGATATGTTTGAACAAGTGTCACGCGGAAGTAATAATTGTATAACAATTATGAATAATTATCAGAAATTTATGATGTGTTGCATTTCGCTTAAATGTTGGGCACTTCCTTTGACGCATACAGAACTGATACTAATGCACCTCCAGGAAAGGCCAATGGTATGAATTGATTTGATAAATCGTCGAATTATCTAATACTGATGTGATGAATTTTTGAACGAAGGAAGGGCAGTTCTTTAAAATTTACCTAGGAAATTATTCTGAAAAGAGAAATTGTTTTGAATCCCTTTGGAAAAATACGAAGTAGATCGTCAAATATGGACAACTAATCTATCATAGTCAATCTATTTTTAATAACGGGTTACATATCTAATTAATTGAAATAAATTATTCTATTCTATCGTTTGCTCCAATCCAGCTGCATGACATAATCTTCAAACTTCACAAGTCGCATAAAATTTGCAAACAAAACACCTAACCCGGCTAAGCTTCAAATAGCATGCCGCCACTATTTGTGGCTCTCTGTTTGCACATAATTGCCATCGAAAATGTTATCTTCATCTTTCATTTATCCGAACCGACTAAACCCCAACTAAACCAACAACGACGATGAATCAGATTGCCATCGTGTCGGAATTACGCAAAACTGGAACCCCCCAACAAACAAATCGTAGGGGTGGGAAAAATTGAACCAAATTCCCACAGCTGTGCGTGTCCAAACCCAACCCGGTGCGCACTTGCTTCCAGTGACTGCACTATTTCACTTGGAAATCAAATCTACAGACCTGCTGATTGACGTTGATTCCGTTGCAGCTACTTTGTCGAAGACAGAGCAGTGCGTGCTTCATAATGGTGCTGTGGGAAACTGCGAAGTATTCCATTGTCTATGGGGCGTGGATTACTGTTTTTTACGTAAAATTTAATTCATCATTTCTAGAGCTACACGCAACTTTAAATTCAAATTCAATCCTCAGCTTAGTGCGCGAAACAGATTCTCCCCAAAACACAGCTGGAGCGAACTCGCTCGCATGAGGCAGCGAACGTACATCAGAAAATCGATTTTACATACCCCCTTGTAGGCAGCCCCGGACAGCGGGATGATCCCGAGGGAGCAAACAGCCCAGTCCGGACACCCGGTGTGTCAGTTTAAAATGACTGCAATCAATAAATATTTCAACACCAACGTCCAGCAGCAGCAACCGACCGTGGTCCGATATTAACCGGTGCGGTGTGGTGCAATAATTGAATCAGAAAGTGGGGTATTTGTGATATCCATAGCTAGAACTGGCGTAGGTTTGCGCATTTCTGTCCTGAAGGAGGGAGCAATGGCGGATAAACATCCATCGTATGTGTGTATGTTTATGAAGAGATGGTCAGACAGTAAATGACCCTCGCTGCCGATGAACCCTTTGGCGTTATTGTCTTAGCAACGGAGAGAGATTTTTCCGCTACACCACCCAAAAATTGTGGGTTAAAAAGTGTGAGGTACGGTATCGAATGATATCGATGGATTCAAATTGCGACAAAGTGAAAACAGGGAACCATCATAATTTGCTAAAAAATATAAATCATTCAATAACGTCTTCATTTTCATTCATTCATTTTATAAGCTTTTGTGTCTATGCCTTAGAAAAAAAAGAAAGGAACACATTTTGCCGCAACTTCAAATCGTCTGACTGATAAGAGTTAAGTGCGGTATTTTACAATAATTTGAAGGGGCCAGACGTCTCGGATTATGCAGGACAGTCCCGAATTCATCCTACTTTCCAGAAGCATGTTAGGAATTTGAATCATTTGACTCTGATGGGTAAAACAATATAGGAATATTATGTATTTGTATATGAAAAATCTGAAGTTGAGAAGTTTAGGTCATTAAAATGATCGGAATCTGAAGGATTTGAGTCAGCTCTAAAATTTGAGAAAATGGCGTATAAGAAAATGTGTAAAATCTGAAGCTACCCTAACCTATTAATGCTCGGATGTTAGGCAATGCTCACTGAACGTTTACAAGAGCTGTCCTATTTATAGGTGAGATGGGAACGCGTCATTTGGCTTAAAGTTATTTGGCATAACGTCATTTGGCATAAAAACCATTTGGCTTAATTTTTTTGCCTTTCTCGTACAACTAAGTTGTACCGAAAGGCTATCATTTCACTCCGAAAACGAACTTTTTATAGAAGCCTCTGAGACCCATTGTATTATATACCAATCGACCGTGTGTATGTATGTGTGTATGTGTGTGCGTATGTGTTTGCACAAAAGCTATAAAAAACATTAGACAACTTTTCGTACAGTAATCCTAAACCGATTTTCTCGCAACAAGTTTCATTCGACAGGGGACAAAGCCTTGTTGATCACTATTGAATTTTATCGGTCATTGCGTTTAAAAGTTATGAAGAAAATGGTACATCGGACCATATAAACCCCATATAAGGTTGGTGTCTTAACTAAATGCGAGAAAGGCACCACCAACGCTAGGTGGATTAATCTGGGTTTTTGTTCATAAAATTAGTTACTAGACTAAGTGATGCTGAAAAAACCCGGAATGGTGAATATAACACAGTTCGATAATAATATTAAAAAGACAGTCCTTACGAAGAAAGCATGCATTAGCCGAGTATGAAGCAATGATAAATGTTATCTCTCCATTGGAAATAAAGCTTCTATTCGGATGTTTTTCCCCGGGTTAAGGCAATGGGGGATGTGATCCCTTCTTTAAAAGTAAGCGCTTGTTTGAATAAGGGCTGGATGTGATCCCTTCTCTAAAAATATCCGGATTAAGGAAATGGTGGATGCAATCTCTCTTTTAAAAGTAGGCGCTTTCTTGGATTAAGGCATAGGTGAATGTTATCTTTTCTTTAAAAAAAAGGCGTTTGCCCGGCATTAGGCGACTTCTTCTTCAAAATCGCCCGGATTTAGGCATTGGTGGATGTGACCACTTATTTAAAAATAGGCGCTTGTCCGGATTAAGGCAGTAAACGCTGCATTTATTCGGCATAAAGCGACGGGGGATGTGACCCCTTCTTTAAAGGTAGGTGCTCATCCGGATTAAGGCAATGGTAAAAGTGATTCCTTCATTAAAACTATGCGCTTACTCAGAATAAGGGTGGATTATTATTATTATTTAATCAGACTAAGGCCGAAGTGGCCTGTGCGGTATATAAGAGTCTTCTCCATTCGGCTCGGTCCATGGCTAC
The DNA here is from genome assembly GCF_024139115.2 of Armigeres subalbatus. NCBI lineage: Eukaryota > Metazoa > Arthropoda > Insecta > Diptera > Culicidae > Armigeres > Armigeres subalbatus. The sequence goes on from NC_085140.1 coordinate 83,635,380, forward strand.
ACGTCGCCAACCACGCAGTCTACGGAGGGTCCGCAAGTCATCTTCCACCTGATCGATCCACCTTGCCCGCTGCGCACCTCGCCTTCTTGTGCCCGTCGGATCGTTGTCGAGAACCATTTTCACCGGGTTACTGTCCGACATTCTGGCTACGTGCCCCGCCCATCGCAGTCGTCCGATTTTCGCGGTGTGAACGATGGATGGTTCTCCCAACAGCTGATGCAATTCGTGGTTCATTCGCCTCCTCCACGTACCGTCCGCCATCTGCACCCCACCATAGATGGTACGCAGCACTTTCCTTTCGAAAACTCCAAGTGCGCGTTAGTCCTCCACGAGCATCGTCCAGGTCTCGTGTCCGTAGAGGACTACCGGTCTAATTAGCGTTTTGTAGATTGTCAGTTTGGTACGGCGGCGAACTCTATTCGATCGGAGCGTCTTGCGGAGTCCAAAGTACGTACGATTTCCAGCCACTATGCGTCTCCGAATTTCTCTGCTGGTATCACCAGTGAGCCCAAGTACACAAATTCTTCTACCACCTCGATTTCGTCACCACCGATGCAAACTCGCGGTGGGTGGCTCACATTGTCTTCTCTTGAACCTCTTCCTATCATGTACTTCGTCTTCGACGTGTTGATGACTAGTCCGATCCGCTTAGCTTCCCTCTTCAGTCTGATGTAGGCTTCCTCCATCTTCTCAAAGTTACGTGCCATAATATCTATGTCGTCGGCGAAACCAAATAGCTGGACGGACTTATTGAAAATTGTACCACTCGTGTTAATCCCTGCTCTTCGTGTTACCCCTTCCAAAGCGATGTTGAATAGCAAACACGAAAGACCATCACCTTGCCGTAACCCTCTGCGGGTTTCGAAGGGACTCGAGAATGCCCCTGAAACTCGAACTACGCACATCACCCGATCCATCGTCGCTTTGATCAACCGTGTCAGTTTATCCGGAAAAGCGTGTTCGTGCATTAGCTGCCATAGCTGGTCCCGATCGATTGTATCATATGCGGCTTTGAAGTCGATGAATAGATGATGTGTGGGAACGTTGTATTCGCGGCATTTCTGCAGTGCTTGGCGAATGGCGAACACCTGGTCCATGGTGGAGCATTCACCCATAAATCCGCCTGGTACTGCCCCACGAACTCTCTTGCAATTGGTGTTAGTCGGCGGCATAAAATTTGGGAGAGTACCTTGAAGGCGGCGTTCAGCAATGTGATTGCGCGGTAGTTGCAACAATCCAGCTTATGGCCCTTTTTGTACATGGGACACACGACACCTTCCATCCACTCCTGCGGCAAAACTTCCTCCTCCCAAATCTTGGTAATGACCCAGTGCAGCGCTCTAGCCAGTGCCTCACCACCGTGTTTAAATAGCTCTCCTGGTAGTTGGTCAACCCCAGGGGCTTTGTTGTTCTTCAGCCGGCCAATCTCCTCCTGGATTTCCTGGAGATCCGGAGCCGGTAGAATTATGTCCTGCGCGCGTTCTCCCAGGTCCATCACCATACCGCCATCTTCGTCTGCCACATCGCTATTCAGGTGTTCTTCGTAGTGCTGCCGCCACCTTTGGATCACCTCACGCTCGTTCGTAAGAAGGTTCCCGTTTATGTCCTTACACATATCAGGCTGTGGCACGTGGCCCTTACGTGAACGGTTTAACTTCTCATAGAACTTTCGTGTGTTATTAGCGCGGTACAGTTGCTCCGTTTCTTCACGGTCTCGATCTTCCTGCTGGCGCTTTTTCCTCCGGAAAATCGAGTTTTGTCTGTTCCGCGCCTGTTTATATCGTGCCTCGTTCGCCCTCGTGCGGTGTTGCAGCAATCTCGCCCATGCTGCATTCTTCTCTTCCACTAACTGCTCACATTCGCCGTCATACCAGTCGTTTCTCTGATCCGGGGCACCGTGCCAAGTGCAGCGGTTGCGGTGCTACCAATGGCGGATCGAATATCTCTCCAGCCATCTTCAAGAGACGCTGCGCCTAGCTGCTCTTCCGTTGGAAGTGCCACTTCCAGCTGCTGCGCGTATTCTTGGGCTAGTCTACCATCTTGTAGCCGCCCAATGTTAAGCGTGTTGTACACCGTCGAGAGTTTTGAGCGCAGGCATACTGCAACGAGGTAGTGGTCGGATTCAATATTCGCACTGCGGTAAGTGCGGACGTTCGTGATGTCGGAGAAGAATTTACCGTCGATTAGAACGTGGTCGATTTGGTTTTCCGTTTCTTGGTTAGGTGATCTCCATGTGGCCTTGTGGATATTTTTGCGGGGAAAGAAGGTGCTTCGGACTACCATTCCGCGGGAGGCTGCGAAGTTTATGCATCGTTGGCCGTTGTCATTCGATACGGTGTGCAGACTATCCGGTCCGATGACCGGTCTATACATTTCCTCCTTCCTACCTGTGCGTTCATGTCACCGATGACGATTTTGACGTCCCGCAGTGGGCATCCATCGTATGTCTGCTCCAGCTGTGCGTAGAACGCTTCTTTCTCGTCGTCGGGTCTCCCTTCGTGTGGGCAGTGCACGTTGATGATGCTATAGTTGAAGAAACGGCCTTTAATCCTCAGCTTGCACATCCTTGCGTTGATTGGCTGCCACCCAATCACGCGTTGGCGCATCTTACCCAGCACTATGAAGCCGGTTCCCAGCTCGTTGGTGGTGCCACAGCTTTGGTAGAAGGTAGCCGCTTGATGCCCGCTTTTCCACACTTTCTGTCCTGTCCAGCAAATCTCCTGCAGCGCCACGACGTCGAAGTTGCGGGGATGTAATTCATCGTAGATCATCCTGTCGCAACCTGCGAAACCTAGCGACTTGCAATTCCATGTTCCAAGCTTCCAATCGTGATCCTGTATTCGTCGCCTAGGTCTTTGCCGATTATATCGAGTCGCATTATCTCTTATATTGTTCGTAATGATTGGTTTTCTAGGCGGCTTATTGGGCCAGCGCAAACCTCCTGTCCCGTCGTGTCAGGGCTGTTTAGCGTCCCACCTAACACCAGGACTTGGGCTTGTGCGCTTTGAGCGGCACACGGTCGCTTTGGTGGGGCCTACTTGCGGATACATGCAGCTTTTTATAGAGGTTTAACAGGGCCCACTGTCAAACCCCACCACATCCTAGGCAAGCCCCACAACTCGCAGATGGCCTGGGGAGGGATCGTCAAGCCCTTGGACATAGTCCCTGCTGCCCGAAAATAAGGGTGGATGAGATCACTTATTTAAAAGTAGGCGTATGTCCGTTATGTCAAATGTTCTTTATGCCAAATGACCTTATGCCAAATAGCGTTATGTCAAATGACTTTACGCCAAAATACCCGCTCCATGCCTTGATTGATGCAATGGTTGATGGGATCCCTTTTTTTAAAGTAGGTACTTGTTCAAATTAAGGCAAAAGTGGATGTGATTCCTTCTTTAAAAATAAGTGCTTACCCGGATTAAGGAAATGGAAATGGAAATGAAATCTCTATTTCAGAAGTAGGCGCTTGCTCTCGCATTAAGGCAATGGTGGATGTGATCTTTTCAAAAAGGCGTTGGCGTGGCATAAAGCGATGGTGGATATGACCTCTTCTTTACAAATAGGTGATCGCCCGAATTAAGACATAGGTGGGTGTGATCTTTTATTTAAAAATAAGCACTTACAAGGATTAAGCCAATGTGATCCCTTTTTTCGAAGTAGGCGTTTGTCAGGATTGAGGCAATGGTGGGTGTGATCCTTTCTGTAAAAGTAGCTTGCTCGAATTACGACAATTGTGGATGTGATCTTTTTTTTTTAAATGAAGGCTTGTGCTCGGCATAAGGCATAAGTAATCTCTCCATTAAAACTAGGCTCTTGCTCGGATTAAAGCAAGGGTGGATGTGATCACTTCGTAAAAGGTAGACGCTTGGCGGAATTCTTTTCTACAAAAGAATGCGTTTGCCCGACTTAAGGCGATGGGGGACATGACACCTACGTTAAAATTAGACGCTCGCCCGGATTAAGGCAATGGTGGATGTGATCTATTTTTTAAAAGTAGGCGCTTGCCCAGATTAAGGCAATGGTGGATGTGATCCTTTCTTTAAAAGTAGGCGTTTGCCCGGATCGAGGCAATGGTAGTTGTGATCCCTTCTTTAAAAGTAGGCGTTTGCTCAAATTACGATAATTGTGGATGTGATCTTTTTTTAATGGCTCGGCATAAGGCGATGGTGCATGTGACTCATTCTTTAAAAGTGAGTGCTCACCCGGATTAAGGCAATGGTGGATGTGATCCCTTTATTAAAACTAGTCGCTTGCTCAAATTAAGGCAAAGGTGGATGTGATCACTTCTTAAAAAGTAGACGCTTGCCCGGATTAAAGCAATGGTAAATTTGATCCATTCTTCAAAAGTAAAAGTGATACTTTTTGTGGAAATAGAAGTTTGTCCAGAATACGGCAATGGTAGATGTGATTCATCCTTTTGATGTAGGCGTTTTCCTGGAATACGGTGGCTAATTTAATCCTGGGCGTTGTGATTTCTTCTATGAAAGTAGGCGTTTTCCCGGATTGAGATAATCTTGGATTTGATCCATTCTCCAAAAGTAGGTGTTTGTCGAAAATTCGATTTTTGGATGTATGCGTTTTCCTGGAATAAGTCAATGACGGATGTGATTCATTTCTCAGAAGTAGTTCTGCCGCTTTGTATCCCGGGTAGACGATAATAGCACATTAACAGTATAACGTGATGATATGGAAATGCTAATACCATCTTCCAAACTTAGACGTACATGTTTATGATAGAATTAGAGGCGAAGTATAGAATTGATAGTTCCGTTAGGATACGGCAGGCATGAAGAATGTTTTTATAGAAGTCTATTTGAAAGCGATCGACTTCTATAAAAACATTCTTCATGCCTGCCGTATCTAACGGAACTATCAATTCTATACTTTCGCCTCTAATTCTATCATGAACATGTACGTCTAAGTTTGGAAGATGATATTAGCATTTCCATATCATTGTAAATCGTTTAACTTCACGTAGAAGTAACACACACACAAAATCATTAATTTAGAGTATAACGTGATATTGATAACAAAACATGATATTAACTTTTTTGAAATAAGAGTAAAAATAACACAAAAAATGCACCGAAATATCATAATAATATCAGGTTTTGCCATTAACAAGAACTTGTCAATATGTTGAGTTATTAGTTTATTCTTGTTTATAGCAAAACCTGATATTTTTATGATATTTCGATGCATTTTTTTTTGTAATTTTTTCCTGTTATTTTTACTCTTATTTCAAACAAGTTAAAATCATGTTTTGTTATCAATATAACGACTTCTACCCGGGATGTCCGTCCTTCCGAAAAATATCTTTCATCAGTTTAAATCTCAGAACATATCCTCGAACTACTCTCACTATTTGAAAAAATACATCAAATAACCCTTTCCCTTTAACAGTTCTAAATTATGCCAAATGACCCACTTTTTTGTTTCAGTTCCAAATTATGTCAAATGATCTTATGCCAAATAGCGTTAGGTCAAATGACCCAGCCCCTTTTTCGTACACGAACTTTCGAATTTTGAACTGAAAACTCGAGTGTTGCATAATAAAAAAAAACGAGTGTTGCATAATAATGGGGATTGTAAGTTGATGGGAGAAAAAACTCAAAGGTGCAGCCCAATTGGGTTGTACGCAAGGGTGACGTAGGACTACGTAGCTATTCGAAATTGATGGTATATGCCATGTTCATTTGTGTCTCTTTATTAACATTGAGCAAACTGCTCGAAGGCCAACTGAATCAAGAAGTCGAATAGTTGCTCCCAGTTAGATGGACTTTGAGTCTCCAACCGTGGAATTAGCATGACTCATCGGCCTCATCGCCGCTGAAGCCACTCGACTGGTTTTCATTGGAGGAGATTGAAATATTAGAAGACACCATCCTCAAAAATGTCCAATGAATAAAGGAGAAATAAGAAGAATCAAAAATAGCGTGAAACCAAACGCAAATATATTTATTTGAAACGTTTGGTTTTCACCCGCGATAGAAGCGTACGTGGCACAGTGGGGGGAATTTCAAGAATTAATTGCACACAGTCCCCGAGGATTTTTCGTTAAGCCTCTACCATTTGGAATAATTTTCCAGCATGACACTGCTACCCACGCCTTCATGGTGCTGTATCCGCTCCGATGCATCGAATTTTGTCGAATCGCTCTTTGCGGAATCCCGATCGAAATAACTCCCGCGCGCCGGAAAGTAGCTTTTTTGTATTCAATAAAATAAGCCCATTAGCCCCGCCCCTTTGTGATCTGATATGGGTGTAAATATAATGTGCACTCATAACGATTAATGAAGGGGCGGGGCTAATGAAATTACTTCATTAGATACTAGACAAACCTGCCCGATCTCTCTCCTCGGTCAAACTGTCAATCGTAAGCCTCGCACTTTAGATCGATTTCAGCTCAAGTTTGACAACCTTCTTCAGAAAATAGAAAAATTTAGCATTTGGACAATATTTCGCCTTTCCCGTCGACTTTTTCGTCTTTTTAAACACAGCTGAGCTTAAAACGAATCGCTTAGTGAGAATATTTTGCAAATCGGTCCATCCGTTCGGGAGTTATAATGCCTCAAAGGAAAAGCAAACTCATTTTTATATATAGACTAGTCGACCCGGCAGACGTTGTCCTGCATAGTAGGCGAAAATGCGCGTTGTGCACTGCCCAAGCGAAATTTCCATACGATTCTTAATTTTAGTTTTTCACGATTCAAACACCTTTACTCGTGATTTTCGCATGAAAAAATATTATATAAACCCGTCGGAAACGATAATGAACATAATTGCTGAAGAAATGAATAAAATCCATCCAGCCGTTTTCGAGTTATGCGGATACGAACACAGACCATTTCATTTTTATTATATAGATAAGAAAGCTGCTTTCCGTCGCACGCAAGCCATTTTGATCGGGATTCCGCAGGAAACGGACCGCTCGGAGAATGACAAATTTCAAGAATCCTATGAAATTTTCTCGCAAGATTCTGAATTCTGAATTCTGAGCTGTTGGTTATTGTTGTATACTATTTCGCCGAAAAACACTTCGCGGAATTTTTTTTTTCGCGGTACGACATTTCGCGGAATGTATCAACTTTCCGAAACACATTTCGCGGAATGAACCTTTTTTCCGAAAGACATTTCGCGGAATGTACCTTTTCACCGAAAACCATTCCGCGGAATGCCGTTTGGCGGAATTCAGTTAGAATAATTATCATTCAAATATTAAACGATTTCTTACACGATTAATTACATGAAATCCGGGCTATTTTTTTTTTCGATTTAATGCAAACCCGAACCCGACCCGTACCCGAGAATTTTTGCATTCGTAAACCCGTACTCGGAGTTGACCCATCGGGTTCGGGTTGGATTCGGGGTGCGGGTTTCAAAACCTGAAACCCAACCATATCTACTGCCTGGTATAAGGCGAAAGGAGTTGCTAATGTCTTTTTTCAAAGAATACGTCTTCCCGATATAAGGCGAAGGGAGGAGTAACGCCTTCTTTCAATGGATGCATCTACCCGGTAAAAGGTGAAGGGAGGAGTAACGCCTTCTTTAAATGGATGCATCTGCCTGGTATAAGGCGAAAGGAGTTGATAATGCCTTCTTTCAAAGAACACGTCTTCCCGGTATAAGGCGAAAGGAGTTGTAACGCCTTCTTTAAATGGATGCATCTGCTCGGTATAAGACGAATGGAATTGATAATGCCTTCTATAAAAAAAACGCGTCTACCCGGTATAAGGCAAAGGCAGGGGTAACGCCTTATTTAAATGGATGCATCTGCGTGGTATAAGGCGAAAGGAGTTGATAATGCCTTATTTAAATGAACGCGTCTGCCCAGTGTAAGGTGAAAGGATGGGTCACGTCTCCTTTAAATGGATGTATCTGCCCGGTATGAAACATTGTGCTGTAAATCTCTGCCGCCCACTTGCGATAATTTTCCAACTTTCGGCACTGCAAAGCGAGTTTCCTTCACACTGGAGACATTCGTATATATTTCCGGTGCACAAAAAGCGGAACATTCTCAATTACCGCGGAATCACATCTCTGTCTGCCTGTTCGAAGTTGTTTGAAATTATCATGCATGATGCTTTATTTGCGTGTTTTAAGAACTACATTGATTTTGATCAACACGGTTTTTATCCGAAGCGGTCGGTTACTACGAACTTGGTTCAATTTACGTCCAGCTGTCTGCGTTGTTTGGATTCCGGATGGCAGGTTGATGCAGCGTACATGGATCTGAAAGCCGCTTTCGATACTGTGGACCATGAAATTTTGCTTGCTAAGCTGATGTTACTAGGCGTCTCATCAACGGCTACCGATTGGTTTAGGTCATATTTGCAGAATCGTTCGATGCGTGTGAAAATTGGCACGTCAGAATCAGAAGTTTTCGCAAACAAATCGGGAGTACCTCAAGGCAGCAATCTGGGCCCGCTACTGTTCTCGATCTTTATTAATGAAATTTTCATGTTGTTGTAACAAGGCTGCCGCTTCTTCTACGCAGACGATTCAAAATCTATTACGTTATAAAAACTTGACAGACTGCAACGAACTGCAAAATATGTTGATATTTTGCGGACTGGTGCTCAAGAAATCTCATGGACTTAAGTATTGAAAAATGCAACATCATTTCATATCACCGGAAAAACGCACCAATCATCTTCGACTATGTCCTGTCTGGACGATCGCTCACTCGCGTTCAGCACATTAAGGATCTTGGCGTTATCCTGGATAGCGGACTTACCTACAGACCTCACTACGATGACATTGTAGCCCGAGCTAATCGTCAATTGGGTTTTATTTTCAAAATTGCCAGTGAATTCCATGATCCGTTATGCTTTAGATCACTGTACTGTTCCCTTGTGCGATCAATACTGGAATCATCCGCTGTTGTTTGGTGCCCTTTCCAGACCACATGGATCGCTAGGATCGAAGCCGTTCAACGGAAGTTTCTAAGATACGCTCTTCGATCCCTAAGGTGGCGTGATCCGACGAACTTGCCACCGTACGAGGAGCGGTGCCGGTTGATTAGCATCGAACCACTAGAGTTTAGACGGATTGCCGCTCAAGCTGCGTTTGCTGGGAAGCTGCTCACGGGTCACATCGATTGTCCAGCACTACTGTCGCTGTTAAATTTATATGCACCTGAAAGACCTCTTCGTCAACGTCTATTTTTGCTTCTAGAACCACAGACTAGCAACTATGCACTACACGAACCAATTCGATTCATCAGTCGCCGCTTCAACGAATTCTTCGATATTTTTGACTTTAATTCATCAGTTGACGTGTTTCGTCATCGGTTACTAGACTTTTTCCGTACCGCTGACCGTAACCAATTAGTTTAACTAATATTCATTTAGACATTCATTGTCAGTTGAATTATTTTAATAAATATACAAATATACAAATAAAGGGCAATTGAAAAACTACTTCTAAATATTCTGGGAGGCCTTCCTTAGCCGTGCAAGAAGATGCGGCTGCCAAGCAAGACTATGCTGAAGGAGGCTGTTTTCAATTTCTGGCCCGGTATAGGAAATTTATCGAAAAACATTTTTTCGGCTTTTTAGGTATAAAAGTTTCAACGTGTTAATCTCGTGTTTAAGGAATTAATAAAAAAATGCTAACTTGGCTTTCAAACCTCGCAGGTAATAATTGTGGAAATGCTGAATGGACAAAGGCTGTTATTATTAATATTCCGCGAAATGGTGCATTCCGCGAAATGGTACATTCCGCCAAAAGTCATTCGGCGAAAAGGTACAAACCGCCAAATGTCGTACCGCGAAAAGTTACAAACCGCCAAATGTTCCTCCGCGAAATGTTCAACCGCGAAAATGAATTCCGCAAAATAGTTTTCGGTGAAATGTTATACAATCGTTGGTTATCTAAGATGCGTATTGTTGCGAAGAATAACAACAGAAATTTGAGTCAAGACGAAGTTTCTTCATATTACAAAACATTATCTCTTGGCATCTGTCTGTCCCAATCAAATATTCCGCGCCCGTTGGAAAGCAGTTTTCTTGTATTCAATAAATAAGGCTCGTTAGCCCCGCCCCTTTGTGATCTGATATGGGTGTAAATATAATGTGCACTCATAACGATTAATGAAGGGACGGGACTAATGAAATTACTTCATTAGATATAAGAAAGCCGCTTTCCGGCGCGCGCGCGAGCCATTTTGATCGGGTTTCCGTAGACAACGGGCCGTTCGGAGAATGTTATTTGGCACACCCTTGCAAGCGGGAGAAAAAGCAACAACAAAAATTAATTTTAAAAAATATAGGTTTTACGTAAAACAAATCAAAACAAGGCACGTTCCATTTTTCAGCGAAGAGTCCTAGTTGGAAAACGCATTATAAGTGATTTTTTTTTTGTTTTGCACTTTTTTTCCCAATAAATTTCGTTAAAAATCTAAAAAGCAAATATACAAATAAGGCAAAGCATTTTTCACGCCAATAACACCATAATATAACCCATGAGACTCAAAATATTTATTACCAATGGGGAAAAGTATATCTTTGTCGTCTTTTTTCAACGAGCCATAACTGAAAATCCTTCTTCCACTCGAAACTTACCGTCTGTTCGTAAAAAAAAAACCGTTCTCAAATTGACATTTCAATTTTTTATGGCTAAAATTCATCTACTAGGTAGCAAATATAGCCACTACATGGGAAATAATAAGTAGAGCTCTTGTTAATGAACAGAAAAGATATAATTTGTTGGTGGCAATATAGTTGCCACTGCCTTATAAATGGCCACTAGCGGCGCGGGATCGCAACAGTGCTATTTTTATAGTCAACCCTTCCATCATATGAAATCCTGGTTCGTTGAGGTTGAATGATCTGCAGCAATACAACGAGGACCACCACCAATGCGATGGATTTCCGTTAAAAATGTTACCAGCGCCTCCGTGATGCTGTGTCCGCTCCGCTGCGATCGCTTTGATGCGTCCGCTCTGCGTGAAATCTTGTTCAAACTGAGGATTAGATCCAAACCCGCAAGTGATTGATTTTTAATGTCTGTGCTAGTGATGCATATACGTGATTGGTTGGTTTACCTATTTCTAAACTTTTTATCAAATATCGATAATAAGTAGTTGAAAATTAGTATTTTCATATAAATACAAAAAAGAGTTGAATCATACTTGGTCGAATGGCCCAAAAAATTAAAAATCCATCGAGAAACGGCTGAGATATTAAAGTTTAAAGTCTATCATATTTTCGTGACGGTCCCCGATTTTCGCAATCGTAAAGTGTAAGTGTACCCCATTATAGAAAAGACAGACATAGTCCTACGTCAAAAATATTTTGAATTTGACAACTTTTTCAACTATTAATCTATGTTGATCCAAACTTTTTGGAATATTGTCAAACAAATAGGCATCGATTCACTTTTTTGTCTTTCTCGTACAACAACGTTGTACCGAAAGGCTATAACATCACTCCATAAACGAACTTTTAGTAGAGGGTCCGGAGACCCAACATATTATATACCGATCGACTCAGCTCGACGGACTGAGTTGTTGTCTGTATGTATGTGTACTTATGTATACAAATTTTGTAGACAGACTTTTTGGAACTTTATCAAAATTAATTTATTGGCTTTTTTTCGGTGATAATTATCATTATATATAGCGTAAACAGTTCTATTGATTCGTGGCATATTTTCAGAGATGCATACAAGAGCGCGCTAAATCTCTTCACGCATAACTCTCGCAAACTCATACTTCGCCCAAATTGAATCTTATTCGAACTGTAATTCATCAATTTTTCGCCAATTGGATTCTATAATTAGGAATGCTTTGATCACCACGTGACTTTATCGAAATTAATTTATTGGCTTTCGGTTATAATTATACTACTCAAAGCGAAAGGGAGTAGATGAAAGTATGAATCTCTGAAAATATGCCACGAATCAATAGAACTGTTTACGCTTGCCGAACAGAGCATTAGCAGGTTGAAATCGCTGTTATTTTGCCTGTCTTGGTACAGTGATCACCACGTCACTATCGAAGCCGTTCATGGGTAGACATTAGGCAGAAGCGATTTCAACAATGCTTGTTCTCTCATATGGCCCTCTGCTAATCTTAATTATCACCGAAACGCTGATAGTAAACTGCTGCAACCGTTACCGATATCATCATTACGAATGAATTGCAGCCATCAGGCGGTTATGGCTTGCCCTTTGAAAAACAATATTGACGGATCACCTTTCTGTTAAAAAAATATATGTCACCTTTCTGTATAAAATATATGTGTATAAAATGGTGGCTCTAAAAAGCACCAATTTATTTTATTTTTTTTGCTTTTCCATTCACTAACAGCAGCAAAACCAAATTCAGAATCATTAGGAAAAAATATTGACGGATCACCTTTCTGTTAAAAAAATATATGTCACCTTTCTGTATAAAATATATGTGTATAAAATGGTGGCTCAAAAAAGCGCCAATTTATTTTATTTTTTTTGCTTTTCCATTCACTAACAGCAGCAAAACCAAATTCAGAATCATTAGGGGAAATTTCACTAACGCCAACGTCAGTCACTCGATGATTTACCGCTGAAACGCGAGTAATTTTTTCAGCGTATCCCTTCGGCGACCGCTTGTTATTTTGTTAGCGAATTTCTGCCGTCGTTATGTGATTATGATTTGTACTTTGTAGTTGTATTTTTTTTTCAGCTCAAACTTCTCTTCTATGAAATGGTGATTCTGGAAAGAACCGATTCATTTTCAATAATTCGCCTTTCCAATCACTAACAGCAACATGAGCAAAATCAGAATGCTGAAAAAATATTTCATTTGACTGCTACTGACGCCAACACCATCCAAACGTAGGGGGAGATCCCCCAGCGCCAGAGACCTCCCAACACCGGACATTTCTCGCTTAACTTTTCAAAGGATTTAGAACATTTTTTCATGAATTCATTTGAATACTGCAATCAATAGCTTTCATGCTGTTCTGTTGATTGCGCTATTCAAATTAATTCATGAAAAAAATGTTACTTAGGACCTTTTGAAAAGTTAAGCGAGATTTCTCAAAACGATACTTCCACCATCTAATGTAGTGCAAAGGATAGCTATTTCAAAGTTCTTTACCTGTAGGAAAAAATTGATCTTTAGGTTGAAAGCTTTGTTCAAAATTTGGGATTGAAAAAAAAATGGTCAAAATTTTCTTGTTTTACCTTACTTTAGAAGGTTTGATTCAACAAGATCAAATTTGATCGGAAGCATTCTAATCATGTAGAGATGGTCAATATCAGCCATATTTTGAATAACGATTATGATTTGTTAGATATGTTATGTAGTTGCGGTGCAAAATCAATTTCGTCTATCCGGCAGCTGTCCCCCAGCTGTCCGGACAGTGAGATTCTTATGTAAGCAAATAGTCATTTGTGAACCTGTTTTGTTAAACTTACTTCAATTTAATTGCTTCTTCTTACTAAAGTATCAGGAAGCTACAGAAATAAGTAGAACAAAAATTTTAAGATGGCATTGATAAAAGGTGAGAATTCGGAGTAGGATGTAAGAAATTTAGCTGGAGAGTCGAATAAGCTCTATTAACACATTTTAATATCCACAACTCAAAGCAAGTGAAAAATATTGCTATTCTAAATGATGTCTCTACTCATATAATAGCAACTTCGCTATATTTGAACATGATGCAAAAGTGTCCGGTACTAGGGTACGCTTTTCTGAAAGATGAAATTTTCCACCAAAATTCATCATTAAAATACATTGTCGCAAAACGTGTTCAAATGCTCATGTATAGTTTGTATGATTCATCAATGATCACATTTTGTGTATATGGTATACCAGTTAACATAATCCGTATAGTTCGTAAGATTTTCGTTAAATGGCTTGTGTGTCCGCCACTGGGGGATCTCCCCCTATATATTTTTAAGTGTCTTCCTCCGACGCACGCAGGTTGTTTTATTGCCGACGGTATCTGTCTGCCGCCGTCAAGCGATTATGAATTGCACTTTAGAGCAAATTCGACTCGGCTCAACCTTCTCTTCTAAAGGGAGGTGATTCTAAAAAAACTAATTTGTTTTCAATAATTTTCCTTCCGAATTACTCACTGCAACAAAAAAAATCTCTTCACTGCTACTGACGCCATCTATGGTAATAAATTTTTGCAGCGTCTCTCCCGACGAGCGTTCGTGATTCTGCCACCGACGGCATCTTTCTGCCGTCGCAAAGTGATTAGTAATTACCTACAATTCGAAGAAAATGCTCAATCTTCCTTGTGTTAAATGGTGGTCCTGAAAAGGACCGATCTATTTCCAATCATACTTACAGCAATCACTGAACAGTGTGAATCTTGATGGGACTTGATTTGCGAATCTGGCAAATGCGAAAAGATTTCGAGTTCCACTGGTGTTGTCGACGGCGATCACTACCACTACTAGACGAAAATAGTTCAATAATAACAAATCTTGATTTGATAGCAAAATGAGATCTGGACATGATTGATATAAGAGATAAAAGATCAGACGACAATATAAATATTTTGCACTAAAATATTATGAGGTGATTAAAATATGCTATTTGTAAGAAGATAGATGTAAGATTTGTGAAGAAGATTATTATTCCCATTGATTTAATCTACACTAATTGAACAAGTTGGGTTTTTAAGCTTAGCGGTTAAATCCGTGACTACCAGACTATGGTGAATATAGGTGGGATGGATTCTCGGTCTGAACTAGGAAACTTACGGATTGGACCTCCCCAGCCATAAATGTAAAATCAAATGTTTAGTCGATATACGAAAACAGAAATGGTAACTCGACTCAAAAACATCTTGTCCCAATGAAGAAAGAAAACTGGAAGAAAGTTAGGTTCCAATTTGTTTTTGTTCCAAAATAGTTGCAAACTGATAAAACTTATTTTTTTCTTTTTATACCTTTATTAGAGTGATTTTTCTTGATTCTTAAAGCACGTCGCTGGCTTAAATTGTTCATTAAATTCTCTATTCCTCATTTGCTTATATGCCACACAAAATGACTACAAGATCCATAATGTCATATACCTATTACCGATAGTCAGCACATTTTTGAGATCGTGATCACCTACCACGAAGCCAACAAATGCGTCGAATAGGATCAAAAATTAAACAAATACAAACCACAATACGCCGTCGCTGGATTATCGCCCATAATTTGTCTGACTCTTGCCGTCTTTGCTGTGCCTTAGTTGTACATACTTTAGAAGAGCAGGGTCTTGTGTGCATTTATCCACAGATACTAAACTGTGACAGCGGAATGTTTACGCTGAAGCGCTTGAACCAACCCACTCACTAGTGCAGTATGTAGGTATTTAAAATGTTGCAAAAGACATCGTGCCCTACACCGAAGGTTCTGCCCATTGTACTAATCCAGTGTCAAGCAGCCAACGACCGGATGAATGTCAGTCCGAAGGGATTTGGTTCGGAAAATGACCCCGTCTATGTCACCACTAACCAGTAACCATATTGAGCATAACGAGCCAATAGGATTTCCTATTTTCCAGACTCAGTCAGTATAGGTAGGCCTACATGTTAAGTTAAAGCCGCGTTTTCGAGTTGTTTACTTAGCTGTGGTTTAACGCTCTGCAGATCGAAGTAAATATTTTCCACAACAGCAACAGCTCGGCGCACCCAACACCTCACTGGAGGCGGATTCCAATCTGATGGCAATGCTTTGCAATTCAAAATATAATTTCTCATTTATTTCTAAACAAAACAAATCATCAAAGGCGATCCACGGCCGCACTTTGCTACACTAGCTTGTAAGTACGAAAATAACATGTCGTTCTCGACAGCGATGATGATGATGATGCTACCAAACTAGTGAAAAGTTCTATTTCTCTTCCCACAACACATGACTAAGACTAAACAGAACCAGCTGTGTTCTGATTTTTCATCACCCGGAGGCTTTCTTCCGATGATAGTCGTCGCGACGAAAACAACTTCATTTGTGCAGGAAGCGCGTTCAGTCCACACGACCGTCCGTCGTCGTCGTCGTGATGGCTGGAGGGTACGGCGGCGATCGAAACTCACCGCTCAATTTCGTCGTTCGCAGTATCGATGACTAAAAACAGCGACTAAACAAGACGACTTCTCCAATGTGGCGACGTATATCTGAGGGCAGGTGAGGAGTAAAAATTATTTTATTCTCGAGACGCCACCGTGCCTCATCGACTGGAACGCGCATGCATCCGTGTCCCTCACCGATTAGCTCCAATAATAAACCGTTAGGTTCGAGTTTGGTGTGTTCGGCACTGACACTGCATTGATTGCATATTGCATGTCGCTCACTCACCTCACTGTGTCGGTTGGCGGTAATTGAAATGCAGCTGGGAAAGTTGGGCCCGACACGTGATTGTAATCAAATCAGACGGCTGTTTTTGTTTCGATGGTGCTATGGAAATATCGTGTCGGGTACTATTTTGTGTGAGCCAAATTGAAATGCATTAGCCTTGGATATCATTAAGTCAAGAGCGTGGCGCAGTTGAAATACTAAAAGCACAGAAATATCTATTGAAACTAGTACGTACCTCCAAACCAAAACACTCGACTTTCAATTATTTGTTTATCAATGATGCTTTTATTCCTAGAATTAGCCAATCGCTCCTAGGATGATAGAACTCTGAGGGGCACCATCACTGTTTGGAGCTAATATATTAAGTATTTGTATTTAATATATTAAGTATTTGTATTTTATATATTAAGTATTTGTATTTAAGTATATTTTTGGGGGATCTAGCCTTGCGAGCAAAAGTGTAGGATTGCTAATCCGGAGAGCAAAAGTGTAGGATTGCTAACTTTCTCGACACTCTGGGCATAATGTATCCAATGAATGTACTTGCTACAAAAGATACATACTCATGCAAATGCCGGGCATAAAAAAGCTTTCAATTAATAACTGAGAAAATAATATTAAGTTGAAAAGCAAGCAAAGTTCCAGTCTAGGGTAGGCCTAAGTAGGCACTAAGTAAGTAGGCCCCACCAAAGCGACCGTGTGCCGCTCAAAGCGCATAAGCCCAAGTCCTGGTATTAGGTGGGACGCTAAACAGCCCTGACACGACGGCCCTCCGACGAGACAGATGGTTTGCGCAGGCCCAATAAGCCGCCTGGAAAACCAATAATTACGAACAATATAAGAGATAATGCGACTCGATATAATCGGCAAAGACCTAGGCGACGAATAAAGGATCACGATTGGAAGCTTGGGACATGGAACTACAAGTCGCTAGGTTTCGCAGGTTGCGACAGGATGATCTACGATGAATTACATCCCGACTAGAAGGTCATATCAAAATTATATCATCCTATGTTATTATGTTATACTAAATTTTTATAACAAAATTTGTTAGAAACATGGTGCAGGATGTTGTTAAAATATCTAAATTTCTATCAAAAACTACACTACTGGAAACAAAAAACTATCTAATTTTGTTACAATTTTATCATAAAAATAACATATTTTGTTAGAAATTTATAACAGAATCAGATACAAAATATATTGTTTCCGTGCAGTTGGACTTTTTACAGGTCGTGATAGGTCTCCAGATTGTGATCAACAATCATAATTTTTTTGTTTTTGTCTGAACAAGAATATTTTTCGAGAACATGAATTTAACAACATTACAAATAAGACAACCTTTTCAAATTATATCAGCGTTGTGATATCTATGACTGGGAGACTTTGCTACATCTATTTTAATTGCCTACGGTTGGGCAATTCGATGTTAATCATTTTTCAAATCATATTATGATAAAATCCTGTTACAACATTTGAAAGATAAAAAAGAAAGATAATGGTTACTAAGAACAAAATTGTATCAAAATCAGTTATAAATATCACAATATGTTAAAATTGTGTTCAATTTTGTTATGCTATCTAGTCGGGATCCCTGCAACTTCGACGTCGTGGCGCTGCAGGAGATTTGCTGGACAGGACAGAAAGTGTGGAAAAGCGGGCATCGAGCGGCTACCTTCTACCAAAGCTGTGGCACCACCAACGAGCTGGGAACCGGCTTCATAGTGCTGGGTAAGATGCGCCATCGTGTGATTGGGTGGCAGCCAATCAACGCAAGGTTGTGCAAGCTGAGGATTAAAGGCCGTTTCTTCAACTATAGCATCATCAACGTGCACTGCCCACACGAAGGGAGACCCGACGACGAGAAAGAAGCGTTCTACGCACAGCTGGAGCAGACATACGATGGATGCCCACTGCGGGACGTCAAAATCGTCATCGGTGACAGGAACGCACAGGTAGGAAGGGAGGAAATGTATAGACTGGTCATCGGACCGGATATTCTGCACACCGTATCGAATGACAATGGCCAACGATGCATAAACTTCGCAGTCTCCCGCGGAATGGTAGTCCGAAGCACCTTCTTTCCCCGCAAAAATATCCACAAGGCCACATGGAGATCACCTAACCAAGAAACGGAAAACCAAATCGACCACGTTCTTATAGTGGTAAATTCTTCTCCGACATCACGAACGTCCGCACTTACCGCAGTGCGAATATTGAATCCGACCACTACCTCGTTGAAGTATGCCTGCGCTCAAAACTCTCGACGGTGTACAACACGCGTCGAAGTCGGACGCCGCGGCTTAACATTGGGCGGCTACAAGACGCTAGACTAGTTCAAGAATACGCGCAGCAGCTTGAAGTGGCACTCCCAACGGAAAAGCTGCTAGGCGCAGCGTCTCTTGAAGTTGGCTGGAGAGATATTAGATCCGCTATTGGTAGCACCGCAACCGCTGCATTTGGCACGGTGCCCACGGATGAGAGAAACGACTGGTATGACGGCGAATGTGAGCAGTTGGTAGAAGAGAAGATTGCAGCATGGGCGAGATTGCTGCAACACCGCACGAGGGCGAACGAGGCACGATATAAAAAGGCGCGGAACAGACAAAACTCGATTTTCCGGAAGAAAAAGCGCCAGCAGGAAGATCGAGACCGTGAAGAGACGGAGCAACTGTACCGCGCTAACAACACACGAAAATTCTATGAGATGTTAAACCGTTCACGTAAGGGCCACGTGCCACAGCCTGATATGTGTAAGGACATAACCGGGAACCTTCTTACGAGCGAGCGTGAGGTGATCCAAAGGTGGCGGCAGCACTACGAAGAACACCTGAATGGTGATGTGGCAGACGAAGATGGCGGTATGGTGATGGACCTGGGAGAACGCACGCAGGACATAATTCTACCGGCTTCGGATATCCAGGAAATCCAGGAGGAGATTGGCCGGCTGAAGAACAACAAACCCTCTGGGGTTGACCAACTACCAGGAGAGCTATTTAAACACGGTGGTGAGGCACTGAGGCACTGGGTCATTACCAAGATTTGGGAGGAGGAAGTTTTGCCGCAGGAGTGGATGGAAGGTGCCGTGTGTCCCATCTACAAAAAGGGCGATAAGCTGGATTGTAGCAACTACCGCCGAATCACATTTCTGAACGCCGCCTACAAGGTAGCACCAAGTGCAAGGGAGTTCGTGGGGCAGTACCAAGCGGGTTTTATGGGCAAACGCTGCACCACGGACCAGGTGTTCGATATTCGCCAAGTACTGCAGAAATGCCGCGAATACAACGTGCCAACACATCATCTATTCATCGACTTCAAAGCCACATATGATACAATCGATCGGGACCAGCTATGGCAGCTAATGCACGAACACGGATTTCCGGATAAACTGACACGGTTGATCAAAGCGACGATGGATCGGGTGATGTGCGTAGTTCGAGTTTCAGGTGCATTCTCGAGTCCCTTCGAAACCCGCAGAGGGTTACGGCAAGGTGATGGTCTTTCGTGTCTGCTGTTTAACATCACTTTTGAAGGGGTAATGCGAAGAGCAGGGATTAACACGAGTGCTACAATTTTCAATAAGTCCGTCCAGTTATTTGACTTCGCCGACGACACAGATATTATGGCACGTAACTTTGAGAAGATGGAGGAAGCCTACATCAGACTGAAGAGGGAAGCCAAGCGGATCGGACTAGTCATCAACACGTCGAAGACAAAGTACATGATAGGAAGAGGCTCAAGAGAAGACAATGTGAGCCACCCACCGCGAGTTTGCATTGGTGGTGACGAATTCGAGGTGGTAGAAGAATTTGTGTATTTAGGCTCACTGGTGACTGCCGAAAATGATACCAGCAGAAAAATTCGGAGACGTATAGTGGCTGGAAATCGTACTTACTTTGGACTCCGCAAGACGCTCCGATCGAATAGAGTTCGCCGCCGTACTAAACTGACAATCTACAAAACGCTCATTAGACCGGTAGTCCTCTACGGACACGAGACTTGGACAATGCTCGTGGAGGACCAACGCGCACTTGGAGTTTTCGGAAGGAAAGTGTTGCGTACCATCTATGGTGGGGTGCAGATGCAACGGTACGTGGAGGAGGCGAATGAACCACGAGTTGCATCAGCTGTTGGGAGAACCATCCATCGTTCACACCGCGAAAATCGGACGACTGCGGTGGGCCGGGCACGTAGCCAGAATGTCGGACAACAATCCGGTAAAATGGTTCTCGACAACGATCCGACGGGCACAAGATAGCGAGATTCGCAGCGGGCAAGGTGGATCGATCAGATGGAAGATGACTTGCGGACCCTCCGTAGACTGCGTGGTTGGCGACGTGTAGCCATGGACCGAGCCGAATGGAGAAGACTCTTATATACCGCACAGGCCACTTCGGCCTTAGTCTTAATAAATAATAATAATTCAGTATAAGATCTAAAACGAACATAACCACAATCTTCAATGTTTGGCTCCGGCACAATAGACAAATTTGGCTTCAGTTTGACAACCAAATCACCACCCACCACGCACCACCCAGGTCTACTTGCATAATCAAAAAATTATTCGAACCGTATGAAAAATGGTAAATGCTCTTTGTGGATTATAGAATAGAATGAGTTCACAACAGATATTTTAAGTCATCATTATGTCATGAACGCATTCTGTCTTATGTGCCACAAAAGTAATGTTCCATGTTTAAATCTAACCGACAGATCTCTGGTCACGCGTGAACCTTAAGGCCTGACTTTAGGGAATTCTTTGATAACAATACTTACATGTCATGAACGCATTCTATTTTGTGTACCACAAAGGGCATGTTCCATATTTGAATCTGGTCAATAGATCTCTGGTTACGCGTGTAGACCTTAAGGCCTGACTTCAGGGAATTCTTGGATGACCATACCCATATGCCAAAACGCATTTTATTCTGTGTACCACAAAAGGCATGTTACACTTTTAAAACTGTCCAATAGATCTTTGATTACGTGTGTAGACCTTAATGCCAGACTTCAGAGAATTCTTGGATGACCATACCCACATGTCATGAACGCATTCTATTCTGTGTACCAAAAAGGGCATGTTCCATATTTAAAACTGGCCAATAGACATCTTTTTACGCGCTTAGACTACCGTCCAGGACAAAAAGTATTTAAAAAATCAGTAAAAAGTTATTTCTGAAGACTCTTCATAGGGGTAATGACGGCTTTGGCAGGTTTTGTTCTATTATTGGCAGGGGTTTTTTATGACTGATTATGCTCAAATTTGGCCCAAACATTCTTTGCATATCAAAGAATATTGTGGCCAAATTTCATAAAATTCGGTCGACAAAAACCCCCCTGCCAATAATAGAACAAAACCTGCCAAAGCCGTCTGTTCCCCTATATCTTTCTAAATAATTTCAAGGAAATATATTACAATTTAAATTTGGTAATATTTGAAACTACCTGACAGTTTTAACTTCATAATCGCTTAACTGTTTGACCCCTCCTCTTATTGCTGACGCCAAATTACCAATTAATCAACGCCAAAATTGCTGGTGCCTCACTAATACCAGAACTCTGGTTCCACCAGTGATTCTTCGGAATCTTTAAAGAATTTCCTTCAGAATACTAACAGATTTTTCAACATTGTCTCTAAAGTTGTCTCTTCGTAATCCCAAAAGGATTATTTTTGGAATCTCTTTGAAATCCAAAAAGGAATGTCTTCCAAAGGTGCCCCTTCAGAATTCAAAATGCACTGCCTTAGACATTCCGAAAGGATTCCTTTTGGAATCCCAAAATAATATCTTTTGGATTTAATTTAGAAAGTCGCGGATTTGGCGGATTGTATGTCGTTCAAAGTCTCTGGGGTCCCCAGTAGCCTTGCGAGCAACGGCGTAGGATTGCCAATCCGGAGATGGCGAGTTCGATTCCCGGTCCTGACTAGGATGTTTTCGGGTGGGAAACATTCTGGACACCCTGAGCATAGTGTTTCCTTTGTACTTGCCACACAAGATATTTACGCAAGCAATGGCGGGCATAGAATAGCTTTCAATTAATAACTGAGGAAACACTAATAGAATACTAAGTTGAAAAGCAGGCCAAGCTACAGTTGGAATGAAGAGCCATTGAAGAAGAAGATGTTGTTCAAAGAAACATTATCTCAATTTGTGTGATTTGTGTGATTTACGCCAATCGCCTTATTGTAAGACATTATTAATTGTGACCCTGTCGAGTCAATCAGCAATGACTCGTCCTCACAGATAATTACGTGAGGTCCCCAATAATTCACACTACTGCAAAATATGAAAGGAATGACTAGTGCAAACTTCCAGCGTTCTGGTACGGATTTCATAGCACTCACAGTACGTCTCCGCTTAGATTCCACTGCATGGTTAGGCACCGTTCCGACCAGCACAAAGATCCATTTTGTGCTGAGTTGTTTAATCTTGTGCTCGCGTAGAAGGTAGGAATTTGTTTTCGTCGTTTTTATCTCTGCGCCGGATCGCAGGAATGCCTTCTCACCTACTACTGTTCTCGACAGTGTGCAGTGATCTGAGTCATCCCTTTGCCCGCACCGCGACAGCATAAAGGGATTGGAGAAAAAGTGCTTGCAATTGCAGGTGCTATTTCGCTTCATACCTCCTCGAATACACAGCACCACCGCAACCGCACTCAGCGCTTACTGGTGGGAAACTGAGTCACCCGCCGTCAGCTGCACCGCTGCATGGCTCAGGGGGCGAAATAACAAGCATCTTTTAAAACAATTCAGAAAATGTATCATTGCCGCACCATCGCCACCGCCAGTTGATGAATGTTTCGCAATAGTTGCGTTGAATTGAAATCTCCTGCGGTGGCAATTGACGATAAATCTTCGATTACCTGTACGTAATATCCAAAGGCAACGCCTCTATATTGCGATGCATGTTGATGTACAGTATAATGTGAAACAAACGTCCATAAATTAGAGCGGGCACATTTTTCTTATAGATTATATGTAAGGGATTGGTATGTTCATAACATTTTTACAATATTGCTGTTCGAAGGACAAACGTCTGATGTACTACGAACCAACGCCAGACACTTATATGTGGTTTCCGTGGTGTAGTGGTTATCACATCCGCCTAACACGCGGAAGGCCCCCGGTTCGATCCCGGGCGGAAACACGTACTATTTTTTTAAATTTCCAGTCCAGTGTTGCTTACAGTGTTATTATTTGCTTCGACAGAACTTTAAATTAAATTTCTGCTTTCAATTCTTTCGTAAGTCGACATATAATGGTCATCAACACTGGATTATATCTGTTCAGTCCGGTATGCAGCCCACTATAGTCTGTCGTATTTTTTTACGTATTGGCTCATGTACTAGTACTAGTACTAATAATATATATAGTACTAATCAAAGAAATTTAAATTAACACAATAAAAGTTTAAAAAAATTCATGTTGCATTTTCAGCTTTATGTTGCACACACTTAGTTCATCTCGGCATTTTTTGATTCTTTTGCCGAGATCCACACAGCCGAGCGCTCGGTTCGTGCCTTTTTGCTGATATCTCAGCTGAAGAAGCAATTTGTTTACTGCGGCACTCAAAGGAGCCGCCGTAAGCATACGTCCATTCAGCCGATATTCCAGCTAATGAACTTTAACCGAGATTTGCCAAGATCGGTGGAAAATTTTAAGTGTGCATATCAGAATTCTTGCGACTTCGCTTTGAAAATGTCAAACGTCTTTTAATAATAAATAATCGTCGAATAACGCTTTATCATTAATTTAATCCATTTTATAATTTACAACACGGCCCCTTAAAACTATACACTAGGACTTTGGCACTATTAGTGTATATTAGCAGCCGCATATTACATTGTCCTTGGTGTCTCTATTCTGATTGACGAAAATGTTTGTTCTACATGGAGATCATTGTCACTCCATAAAACGATTAACGCAATTTGGTCGAAATAAGTCTTGTATGATTTGATTTGACCATTTATGACAAGTGTTTTGCTCGGATGTAATATCGGTAATCGGTAATATCCCGATTTTATTCGCCCACCACCTCTGGTAAATTTTGGGGTGAGAAAATAGGAAAATACGTGAACGGAACTCATAATTTCTTGTCTAAAACGCTTTCTAAATTCTTGACAAGTACTCAGATATGATATAAACCACAGGCGGTGAAAGCTATTTCATGAAAATTATTGTTGCTTGCGGTATTATTTACAAAAATACAATGAACGTAATCGTAATTTTTACATCAATATGAATTTAATAACCCTTATTTTTAAGCTTTCTTCCAAGTACAATCCCATATGTATAACGAACACGGATATTTTTCTGTAATTCTGAACTATCGAAAAAGTTTATTCCTCGACAACTCGGTTCATTCGTGACGTCATGCTTCAGTACCTATTCGAAATAGCGAAATCAAATCTAAAAATATCCACTTACAGTGTTTCGATTCAGAGACCTCCGCCCCTTCTCATGTGTATACACACCGACTTTGCTCTCGGTCTGTTGCTGCACGCTGGTGCACTCTATTTAGACCTCACCCCACCCTGCCGAATACTTTTTCTCACAGCAGCCAAAGCAAACCAAGACGTAAAGCAAAAACCGAAAGAAAAACATGACAACATGTTTTGGCTGCTGGTCGGTCATACTCCGTCTCTCTAATAGCGAACCGGCATGGCCTCACAGCAGCTGATTTATTGGCAGGGCTGTGTGGTGCAACTTGCGTTGAAATTTTCAAAAGCGAAACGATTCGATTTTGTTCGCTTTTGGTGCACTCTCTGTCAGCGCTGTTTCCGTGGTGTAGTGGTTATCACATCCGCCTAACACGCGGAAGGCCCCCGGTTCGATCCCGGGCGGAAACAGATAATCTTTTTGGATGTTGTTTGCTAGTTGTTAGTTAATTTAAATTCAGAAGCATAAAGTTTGAATGAAAAAGTTTTCTGTAGTGTAGCTAATTGTTTCGTTTGCAAACCCTTCCGATTTATGATCGTCTATCGACGGGAATTTATTCGTCTAGACTATGCGTCGGTGTCGTTTTGTCGCATCAGAAGTTAGAACCGTTTTACGACACAACACCGATGCCAGTGGGGTAGTCTCCGATTCGCGATTTCCACCCCAACTAGTCGTCAACTGGGTGGTTGGAGCGAAAATTCGATCCGAGGAAAATGCTATGAAAAATTAAACGCCTTTTGGAATTGTTAGGTAGTGATAGAAAGGAAAACCGACATAAGTGGATCGAGTGCGCTGTGCTGTGTTGGGTGAAAAGCTGGTTATGTCAGATGTTCCACTGGGGGTATATTACAGAAGCAAAAATTGAGACAAGACGATATTAAATATTCAGTGGCTAGCGGTTTGAATTGTGACACTTGTTTGGCGGCAGAAAATTGGGAGTCTTGCGAATATTGGATGTTTAGTAATTCTAGTCTAGTAAGTTTAGTAATTCTGAGTCTAGTCTAGTCTACACATACACTGCCAGTTCTAGACAGAATCCTTAAATATGACAGATTCGACTATAGCACTTTTCTTGTCATTATTTATGACTGAAGCACATCATAAATAGTTGACATACAAAAGTGGCCAGGCCTACCGCGCAGTGTTGGAGGTCATGGTGATCAAGCCTTAAATGAAAGATAATTGCATGTAGAACAACCCAAGATTCAACAAATAATTTAGAAGACCCGATAGAGTGACGACTTCTGAAAATTGAATCGTAATAATTCCGTCGGTATCGGCCCTAGCAGCTACTGGTCAACCGCAACGGTGGCGTCGTTGCGATATCAGGGGGGTTTATCGGCGGTGGATCCTGCAGAAAATTTATTTCCATCTACGGCGTCTGCAGCAAATTTTCTGCAAAGTACAAAACAGCACCGAATGGAATGAGGAATGATTTTCAGAGATTGATAGAGTAGATTTACCAGTTTTGGCTATAATTAGTGGTCATATCACGATAAAGTCGATTTCCAAGATATTTTCCCAAATAATGGCTGAAATTTGTTTCATAAAAGTTGAAGGATTCGAGAAACAGATAAACTTTTCAGTTTCCATGTAAACTGCAAACTGAAATTTTAAAACAAGTTAAAATGTACCAGTTATGGCCATAGTGTTCCTCAGTTGGCCATAGAGGTGAACCAGTTATGGATTAATGGTTATTTAGGCTTGAATAAAACACAAAAACCAATGTCTTCGGAAAGTGGGAAAATAATCAGTAAAATGATTTATAATCAATAACCATTGATTCAAATAAAAGGTTTAGCATTTTAAAATTCATGTTGATGGTTTCATGTTGCTATATTTTTTTCAAAAACATTCATGTTAATTTGAGTCGTAGAATCTGCCAAAAGGCATTACAAATTTCGTAAATCTGAAATAAGAAAGAAATTCAACACTTGGGAATATTTTTCAAGCATATCGATCACCTCAGTAATGATGTTTAAAGAACATAATGATACAGTTAGTAAAACCCCTTATCTACGACAATCGAGTTATGGAATAATAGATTAAGATGAATTCTCTGTCATCCGTCTATTCGATTCTGTAGTACTTTTCTTTATTACATTCACTGACCATGATGGTTTCAACCTTTTCGTTCCTGACGTCTGTTTTTAATGGCTTTCAAATATAAAAATTGCTGTAAAAACCACATTTGTTGACCGATCCCAATTTTGCCATTTCCTAAATTGAACCAAAATAACTTCAGGGTTTCACAAAACAATGTTGGTAATGATATTTTCAGTTCCTGCGCCACTCGGGCTCATTCTGGCCACATCGGCCATAATCCGACTTCAGTTGATTAAATTGCAATATTCTACGTTTGCCGATCATCAAACAGCACATTCTGAAGACTTTTGGGGCATTTCGGCATTTCGTGAAAAAACATGATTTTAGTAAAATTGGTAAAGCTTGAGATAAAAAAATAACACATCTCCAATTTTTTGACATAATAAAGAATATGAATTGCTCTTTCAAATGCCGTGTGAACATATTTTTTTTTTGGTCTGCCCTAACCGGAGATATCAACTTTTGAAACAAATGTAATTTTGACAGAAAAACGATTATAGCTTTTTATCGGAAAACATATTGAACATATTTACCCATCAAAAGTTGCATTTTTGAGCTCTAAATGTCACCCGGAGACGACTTTTTCGAGAAATTTAAATAAAAAAGTAGATCAAAAATACTGTTTTTTTTTGGTACATCCTAATCCAATTAGGTAAAGTTGCTCTAAATCAGCCAACTTAAGAGCTACAGTAAAGCGTTTTTAGCTAAATTTATTGGAATAAGCTGCGCTACAACTTTGTAGAACATTACATGTCAGAAAGGACTTTCCGAGGGAATTTCTGAAGTAATGTCGGAAGAGTTTATGAAGGCATTTCCGGCAAAATTTTTGGAGGAATTTCCGGAAGAACTTTGGGTCTTCAGTTCCCAGAAAAATGAATAAAAACCTCTTAAGAAATTTTCGAAGAAATCCCTACAGACATTTTCAGAATTTCCGAATGCATCCCAAAAGCAATTTTAGAAGGAATTTTCATAGAAATTTCTAAAGGAGTTTTGAATTAATTTTTGAAGACATTCCGAAAAAAAAACGAGCGGTGGGTAATGTTTTTAACATTATCGCGAATAGACGTAGGACTTGTATGAACGTAACGTATTTACATTTAACTTCTAACTTTTGGATCTATGGAGTTATTATTAGCAATTTGTTTATTCAAAACTTCTGGAAATAAAACTAATAATTAAGTACATAATTAGAATTGAATCATTTATTTGAGAAACTGCATAAGTCCATTTTAAACAATTTCGAGAAAACAACAAAAAACTGTTTTTGAACAAATTGGCACCGAACCTTTCGATTTCTTCGATACAGATCAATAGTTTTTGACAAAACTCAACATCCTGCTCATCAAAGTGCTCGACTTAAGTCGAGTCAAGTACGAGACACTGAAGACGGCCTTACTGTTGAGGTCGAAATACGTATCTGTCAAGATACAATTAAGTGGTGGAATTCAATGGGATTCACTCGTCTTATGACAAGTGAAGACATTCCACTAAAAAGCTCAACATAATTTTTCTTATCATGTTTTAATGTACGTTTCGTTTAGTACCAAGCACAACTCAACCTATGGTCAGTCATATGCCATGACTCCCGGGATCATGTGGATTATGAAACCAAATCTCTCTAATTCTATTCTTCTTCGTCCACCACCGCGGCCCTCGCTGCCTCAGCCATCATCGGCCTCTAGCCATGAACTCCAAGCGATGCGATGGGCGATTGCATCCATAGCAACCGACACGACTGCATCCAATAATCGTCAAGCACAGAATGACAAAAAATGCGCCCACTTCTTTCATGCATATTCGCAGACCCAACGGCAGTTCTACCGCTGGCGACTGCATGCTGTGTAGGTTAACACAACGAACGAACGAACGAAACGATAAATGCGCGAGCAAAATGCACGTCAGTACGCGCTGCTGTCACCAATTGTAATGACTCGCACACGGCAGGCACTACTTCTTTTATACACAAAGAAAATCTTGTGGTGGACCCGAAGGTCCATGACATACCGCATCCTGATGTCCGTGTTAGGAATAGACGGGATTGGATACATATGAATTTTTTGCTGGCTTTGCAAAAATTGAAGTTTTCAATAGCTCATCGTTAATATTGTTAAGTTTCATTAAAATAGCCAAATTGCTGGAGAGTGTCCGAGTCGATTGATATATAAATCTTAAAATTCCATCGAAAGATAAAGGCGCTAGTAACGTTCGAAATCTTCCCTTTCAGCGTAACGCTCTCGATTTCCAAAAATCTAAATGACACCCAGTATAGTAAAGAAAGACGTAAGTCCTACGTCAATAAAAGAAATGGAGAATGTTGTGAAGGAATTGCTAAGGGGAAATGTCCAAGAATTTCTTCCTTAAGCTACCTTCACCTATACCTATGATGTTAGTACACTCCGTGTTGTCCGGAGCAAAACCGAATGTAATTTCCAATTCCAGGTCGCCCATTCTTGGGCCGTCAGTCGTCAGTCTCCCTGCACGCTGGCCACACGTGCATCTTCCTCGATTGCACACAACCAGCGAGTGCGGGGTCTACCTCGGAGCCGACGTCCTCTTCCAGGTTTTCTACTAAACACGGCTTTTGCTGGTCTCTCTTCCGGTATACGCACTACATGTCCAGCCCACTGTAATCTGCCGTATTTTATCAGCCTGCCTATGTCTGCATTTTTGTACACTTGGTACAACTCGTGATTCATTCATTCGTTTGCGCCATTTACCATTTTCTACCACTCCGCCAAGTACTGAGCGCAGTATTTTCCGCTCAAACACTCCGAGAATTCAATAGTCTGCATCTTTTAACGCCCATGCTTCATAGCCGTTCTGGGCTAATGAACGAATGAACTATGTGTACAGTGCAAGTTTTGTCAGTATCTGTAGGTAGCTTCCTAAAGTTACCAAAGATTAACTGGAGAAATTTTCAAAGGTTTACATGGAGGAATTTTCTAGAAATAGCTTAAGGTAGTTTTGAAAGAATTCCTATGGGGGATTTCAGGAAAAAATGTCAAGTAACTACCTAATTACTCTTAGAGGAATTTCTAAAAAAAATCCGAAGGAGTTACCAAAAGATATATCCTTTGTAACCTAATTAAATAATGAAATAGTTTCCGATGGAGCAACTTATTGAATTTTCGAAAGAAAAAAACATAAAAAACAACAAACACTCTGAAAGAATTTCGGAAAGACCTCATTAGGGCATTTTCGAAGGAATTTCTGCATGAAGTCCTGGAAGAATTCCCAGAGAATGTTATGAAGGAATTGCTGGAAGTAGTTCTGGAGAAATTCCTAAGGGAAACTTCGAAGAAATCTCTTATGCAATATCCGGAAGAAAATCATGGAATAATTGCCGAAGAAATTTCATAAGGTTTTGTTTATCATATTCAAAAATTGATTTCAAGATAAAAATTAGTTATACTGGACACGAAACTGGAAAAACATTCACTGTAGGAATTTAATTATTTTAATTATTTAATTATATGGTTTGCAGGACGATTTGCGGACCCTCCGCAGACTGCGTGGTTGGCGAAGTGCAGCCATGGACCGAGCTGAATGGAGAAGACTTTTATGTGCAGCACAGGCCACTCCGGCCTTAGTCTGATAATAAATAAATATATGGTTTGCAAAATAAGTCAACTGTCCTAATAGCACAAATAAAAAAAAACAAAGAAAACTGTTTAAATAAAGGCTGGTTGATTTTAATAAATAAAAAATAAATATTGTCAATATAATTAAGTACTACTTAACTTGAAATTCCTGAACTGCTCAATAAGTATATTTTTGTCAGTGTTCAATGTGCTCCTGTCATAGTAGGCTGCAACGCTCATTTATATACGGAAATACTAGGTGATCGTTTTCGCTCAAAACGTTGCTTTCGTTGCTTTATTCAGCTGTTTCCATTGACTAAAGTGAAAATAAATAGTGAATCAAACGCTATTGTTGCAAACAACGATCGATACAAGTGAGTAGTTGCATAAAATGGTTTTAGAAATTTTGAATAGGGCAGAGTTCAATTCCCGGTACAGGCTCAAAAAACAAAGATAGTAACATTATTTTGCTAAAACTACTGCGTATTCGTGCATGCTAAATCGAGTATTTACGATGCAGCTAGTTGACATTGTATTTAAAGATGTAATTGTGGCTTTAAAGGGTTCTGCCGATGCGCAATAGCCTGCCGGGAATACTTGCCGATACCCTGTATATGTTAATGAGAAAAGTAACTATTAAAGAAAATACTAGTTTGCTTTCAACATTTTAATTGAATATTTGTTTCCCAAACTATTTTAAATGATGTTCTAAATATAGTGGAACTTGATAGACGTAATTTGTTCTTACTTTGGAGTAACACTGACGGAAAAGGTAGAGATAAAAAACGAGCAGTTTACACACACATCCTGTTTAAGTATGGAGTTGACCCCGAAACTTCTTCGAAAATTGCTTCAAAAATCGAAAGAGCTTCAGGGAAGCTTTGTGACTATTTTCAAAGGCTTTGGACGAAGCATGGTCGCTCTTTACATAAGATCTATGCAAGCCATTCTAAGTATTTTGATTCACCTTTCAAGTTGCCAAATACAGTGCTTTCGTGCTTCAGAACAACAAAAGCTGGTAGAAAATCAGTTGCTTTTGAGCAAAGTAATATCATATCCAAAAGACGAAAAACTGCTATTATCCGAAATAACTTTCAAGTAAATGAACTCACATTTGCAACTGAGATGAAGTTAAGAGAAGCTAATCAGAGGGATGCAGCTAAGATTTTTCAAGAAGCTACGCAAACAACACCGTCACGTGCTACCAAAATGAGGAAGTCTTGGAACAAAGACATAGAATGTCCACTATACAAGTATACTGATTTACAAGCATTAGCATTGATCGTGGATGCCAATCTTTCAACGAAACAATACAAAAAAATTCAATCGGGTGCAAAACATCGAAACGCAAACATCTATCCTGCGTATGATAAGGTGTTAGCAGCTAAAAAGCGTTGTTATCCAGCGGACGAGTACATCAGTAACAGATACTGAAATCGATATTAAACTGCAGTCGTTACTAGATATTACTTCTGAGCGAATTATTGATGTAAACGAGCAAAAACTGAACAGCTTCACGAATGAAGAGTTACTTGAAGTAGAAATGACGATAAAATATGGTATGGATGGAAGCACGGGAAATTCGGAATATAACCAACAATTTGAGAACGACGATGGATCAAAGAGTGATGCAAGCATCTTCATGTCATCGCTCGTTCCGATAATAGCGGAATCAAATAATAAAGTTCTATTTCAAAATCCTCGCCCCTCGTCTACACGGCTTTGCCGGCCTATACTTATTCAGTTTTCAGCCGAATATCGATCATTTGAAACCAACGGAGATTGTAAAGAATGGCCGTAACATTCGAATTTCCTACAAATTGTTATTAACCATGGTCGATGGAAAGGTATGCTCATCGCTTACCGAAACAAAATCAGCAGCAAGATGTTACATTTGTAACGCCAAGCCAACGGAGATGAACGATCTTAAGGCTGTGCAAAAGCTTCGAATAGAGACTGACAACTATAAATTTGGATTAAGTACTCTACATGCATGGATCAGATTCATGGAATATTTGTTGAAAGTAGTCATCATTCAACGCTGCGGGTCAATATTGCAGGTTATGGCATCTGTGCTGAAAGTTAATATTGGTGCATTCGACGCTTTTTGTAAAGAGACCGCACGCTTGTGCGTTACTTCGTATCCATGGTATTATCTTCCTGCAAGTGTGCACAAAGTTCTCATTCACGGATCGGCGGTAATAGATTACTTCTTAATCCCGATTGGACAACTCTCCGAAGAAGCTCAGGAGGCGAAGAACAAAGAATGGAAAAGGTAAAAATATATATGCTTGAGTAAGTATCATACTTTCTTCACACAATTTTAATCATATAGATACCGAGAGAACCACACTCGAAAGATTTCCCGGCAGAGCGCTAATGTGGACCTGCTGCACTGGCTGCTTCTGTCTTCAGATCCAGCAGTGACTGAAACTCGTGGATGGCCTAAAAAAGCTATCAACATACTGTCAAAAGATGCGAAAGACCTTCTCATTGAATCTGATGCTCAAGAATCATCGGATAGCGAGTGTGAATAATAAAGGTAATTACTGAAATTTGCAGAGAAACGATGTCCCCACCTTTAAATATAGAGACAAATCTTCTTCTTCTTCTATATACATAAAAATGAATTTCTGTCTGTCTGAACCTTATAGACTCCGAAACTACTGAACCGATCGACGTGAAAATTTTTATGCAGAGGTTTTTGGGGCCGGGGAAGGTTCTTAAGATGGTTCAAACCCCTCCCACCTTTGGAAAGGGGGGGTCCCATACAAATGAAGCAGAAATTTCTGCATAACTCGAGAACTAAGCATAGAATAGATCAATTTTAGGCGAAACGAAGTTCGTCGGGTTTGCTAGTGTATAATAAAAATAAGTACAACAAGAATTTATATTTGAAAACATTTTTAGAAACAGAAACTATGTGCTGCAATGAGCTCTATTCGGTTGCACTTTAGTGGTAGTATTGGGCATTTTTTTGTGTATAACATATCCTACTCACTCTTGCCTTAAACAGTTATTAAATTTTAGTTGTAGCAGAAAGCGCTGTTGAGAACATAAACATTGTATTTCATTTTTGACGAGAAGAATTTTTTTAACTAACTTCTAGGAGGGTTAACCATTAAAAATTGTATTTCAAAAGAAGCGTCTTTTCATCCCTAAGAACTTCTTAGAAGAGACCGAACCTTCAAATTATAAGGTTTATAAGTAATTCAGGTTTGATCGGTAAGTCGAGTGTTTCGAACTCCAATACAATGTAACATACCTTACCCACTCTTGCCTACAAGGGGTTTCACATGTCAGTTATTGCAGAGAGCCAGGACTTCCAGATGCCCCCTGAACCAACTGCGCCATTTTGCGCCGAAAGGAGTTACTTAAGGTAAAAGTTAGCCTAAAAAAATAGAAAAACTTAAATAACTTTTTTAGTTTAAAAGGTAGAAACTCTCTACAGTAATCAAAATGCGTATTTTGTTGACCCGAATAACTTTGTAGAAGATCACGAAAATGTAAAAAAAAAATGGTTGAAAAGTATAATTAAAAAAACTGTTTTTAAAGGGGTCATCCTCGGATAACGTTCATATTTCGATACCTTGAATAGATAGAGCTTCGGAATGTTCTACGAAGTTTCTCGCAATGTCGAACTCTACACCTCTTCTGAAGAAATCAATTCTCTATTTATGTTATTGGCGAAAAGAAAAGTTTTATCTCACTTGTAGGTGGATTAATCATTAATTTCATTACATCAAAAGATGCGTCTTTTCATGCCTAAAAACTTTGTAGAAGATACCAAACGTCTAAAACCAACGGTTTCAAAGTTATTCAATTTTGATCGTGAATTCGACGAAATCGAACACTGTGCTATGGGATCCAGAAGAAACTGCGGTCAAAAAAGATTCGCCACCGCACCAAATGTGTCATGTAAAAGACGCTAATAAGACCGGTTGCCCTCTACGGACATGAAACATGGACAATGCTCGAGGAGGACTTGCAAGCACTCGGAATATTCGAGAGACGGTCGTCTAGGACCATCTTTGGCGGTGTGCAAGAAGCGCTACGGCAAACCCAGTATCCAGAAGGGTTGCTAAAGCCGGAAGGATACGATGGTCAGGACATGTTGCAAGAATGCCGGACAAAAACCCTGCAAAGATGGCGTTCGCTTCCGATCCGGCATATACGAGACGGCGTGGAGCGCTGCGAACGAGGTGGGCCGACCGGGTACAGAACGACTTGTGCGTGGGGCGCATTCGAGGATGGAGAGTTGCGGCCTCGAACCGTGTATTGTGGGGTCAAATTGTTGATTCAGTGTTATCTGTTTAGATGTAAGCTAAATAAATAAAATGAATAGTATAAGAAATATTTAACCAATCTACGCGTAATACCCTCTATACAATAGAGAACAAGTAGATTTCCCAATAATGCATAAGAAAATCTTAAGAAACAGAAGTGGGAAGGAAATTATTTAATTATTGTTCCAACTATGGCCATAACTAGTGCTATGGCCACGATCGATACACCTACCCTAACTCTTTTAGGATCGAAATCTTGATCAAAATTGATATTCCTGAAAAGAACTGTTTGGAATTCGAAATATGATACATAAACGGCGAGGCTCCGATTCTGTCTTATTTCTTCTAGCTTACATGCCCGTATACTTTCGAATGCTTGCAGGCGTTCGGCTTGACGGTTTAACTCTTTCGGGACGAATGAGTCATATATGCCAAGCGTTTTTGGATTGGATGTGCAAAATCACAGAGGAGTGCTAGGTCCCCACTTTCGTCAGCAAAAATGTTTATTGGAGGTCAAGTTTGTCTATACCCTGAAGACCCATTCATATATCCAAAACTTTGGGAAGATTTCGTATATGAGAGCATGCAGGTGACTCCGAAATGTTTGGATTCTATAGGAAATTCTATAGGATTCTATAGGAAAACGAGTTGCTCAAGATTCTCTGCACCATGCAAACCCAATTTTCTTGGATACGAGATGTTCAAGGTACCGCAAAACGTTATCAAATTCCACACAGTGGATATTTTTACGCAGTTCGTTGATTACGGCCTTCGAATTTACCAAAATATTGAGTTTGGGGACAAACATCATCTTCAATGTGTAAGGACTGGTGACCCAAAAAGCAGTACCAGCGCGACCATGTACGAATGTGGTTCACTTAATGAATATGTAGGAAATTGTTGACGTGATACCCGCTTTGATGGAAGTCGACGGGTCATCTAAACTTCCACGAGAAATCACAGTGATGTTCGGTTTCGGGTAGGGAGAGGGGCGTTCGTTTTGGTAAACGTATTAAATATTTCTTTAATATTGCGAGATTGTTCTGCGTGTTCAAGGAAACATGATCAAACGGGCACTCGTATTTGAAAAAATCGGAGTAGATAAAATTTATAAAAAACTATTCTCAAGGAGACGTTTCATAATTTTACGACTTTCTCTCATAGTTATTAATCAGAATAGCTGGAATTAGAGTACAGTATGACAAATTTTACTTCGTAACATACTGCTTCAAGGTGACCTACCCGGTACTACAAATTTATGTAATAGCATTCAAATCAAATTACTGCGCAGATTCCCCATCTTGACCATGTTGTATAAGAATAACGCCCGATGTCATATTTAACTTCCACCACTGTTGTTACCCTACGTGGCGATATTTCTACCACTCAAAACTAAATTTTTGTATAGCTATCCCTTTCCAGCTATCAAACTACTCAATTACGCCGCACCGTTCCCTAATTGAAAGCACTTTGAATCGCCATCTTCGACGATCACTAATAAGCGATAACGACGTCGGCGGTCTCACCATCGATCTCTCGGAAAGAAGTTTGGTTTTCCCGCTGATAGCTGGATTGGATGGTCGGTCGGCCGCCCGCCAGGGAAAGTGAAAACTTTTTGATTGCATACTATTTAGTCAATGGAATAATAACAAAGTGCAAGTAATAACAACAACGCGTTGGTTAGGCTATTACCTGCTGCTGCTACTAAGTTGTGAGCTCGCATGGGAACGGAATTACGAGGTTGATTAGCTCGTTACTAAACTCTTGTAATGGAGATGGTGCACCGGGGGAGGAGCTTTTCGTTTTCGCTTTCGTTCAGCGCCGACTGACTCTCTGGCGTGGTCTGGTTCGGTGGAGCTTTTCCGTCTCAGCAGCTTGCATTCGAATGGCCGGGTCGGGTTTCGCTATGATTGTGGGAAGATTCACCAGAGCTTAGCCATAAACCGCAATCGTGTTGCATCGAGCGTGCATTGTTGTTGTGGCTGCTACTTCAGCTGATGATGGATGGGTGGATTCAACTTTTCTCGAGTAGGTAATTATGATAATGGGAGAGGGGTATCGGGTGGCATGAAAGAAGGCGGGTGGGGGTTTTTGACGAGGTCGTTCGAAACGGAAACAATTTCTCCATTGCGGTTAATGTCAATTGTTGCGGTTGCATTCCATCCACTTCAATTCCAAGAACTACTAAACCACTTTGAGTCACTTGTGGTTGTGCTTGAATAGATGAATTGCCTATCTATCTATCTGTCTATATCATTGTGAGATTTTGAAATTTTTGCTTGTCGTGTTGCATTGATGAATTCTCTTATTATTTGACTTTCGAAGCTTTTGAAAACATAACTGTCTCTGACATGCATATCAAAACCTTATTTTAATTATCTTGTTACGCCTATCTGAATCCGTGTTTTTATTTCCACATCCACAGGGTCGCCACACAAAGACTGGACAACTCGCTGCCATTAAGGTGATGGACGTCACCGAAGAGGAGGAGGAGGAAATCAAATTGGAAATCAACGTGCTCAAAAAGTACTCCAACCACCGAAACATTGCCACGTACTATGGTGCATTTATCAAAAAGACCTCGGCCGGCAAGGACGACCAGCTGTGGCTGGTGATGGAGTACTGCGGGGCCGGATCCGTCACAGATTTGGTCAAATCGACCAAAGGTCAGAGCCTCAAAGAGGAATGGATTGCCTACATTTGCCGGGAGATCCTACGGGGGTTAAGCTACCTGCATACGAACAAAGTGATACATCGGGACATCAAAGGCCAGAACGTGCTCCTGACAGACAATGCTGAGGTCAAACTGGTTGATTTCGGCGTATCAGCTCAGCTGGACAAAACCATCGGCAGGCGGAACACTTTCATCGGTACCCCGTACTGGATGGCACCAGAAGTGATCGCTTGCGACGAGAATCGCGATGCCACCTACGACAACCGGTCGGATCTGTGGTCTCTTGGTATTACCGCCCTAGAGATGGCCGAATCGCAACCACCCCTATGTGATCTGCACCCGATGCGGGCCCTGTTCCTTATTCCCCGGAATCCACCGCCACGACTGAAATCGAAAAAGTGGTCCAAAAAGTTTCACGGATTTATCGATACGGTGCTAGGTAAGTTGCATGCATTCGCCCACATCACCGAGCAGGAAGAGGGGGCCGCAAGGCGGTCGTGCTAAAATGTTCCGTTTGTTGTCGTCAGTTGGTTGGACTTCGATGGCAGCATGGCAGATTCCAATCCATTAATGGTTGCTGCCGTTGCCGCGAGCTTTGAGTCCGGCATGCAATTGGAATCATTAAATAATCATTAATCATATGGGTATTTTATGGCAATTGCCAGAAGCGGCCACACGCGAGTCGGATTTCATCCGTGAGCTCTAGGGGAGGCGCAGATGTGGAAAAGTGGTGCAAATACAGATGTAAAATGTGATCGATAAATTGATTGGATTTTGAAGCGGAGGATTCGAATGAGATGATTTCATTTTGTGGTTATATCATGTGGACCGTGAATGGTTCGATCAATCACAAGCCGTAAGGATTAATCTGATTGGATGAGTTTATTAGTAAGCTTTCGGTGGACGACTATCAGCTTCAATCACTTAATCAGTTTACATCATATATTTCACTGATTTAGATTTTAGACAATTATCCTCATTTTTTAAAATGGTCTCTCAGAATGGTCAAAAGACTAATCGTAAATGCGTTATCATATATCACATTACGAAATGAGAAATATCAGCATAAATTAAAACTGAATTTACAAACTTTTTTTTTACGCGGATTTTGGCTTGTTGTTCTGCTCTTCACTAGTAAGGTTGGTCAAGAGCCAAAGGGCCTCTGACGAAAGAGAAGGAGCCTTCATAAGACATCTGGAAGTCATTGAATACAAAGATTTTATTGGCTTTTACTGAATAGTGATAAAATTATAATACTGAAATACTAGCAACCTATTTTTTTTAATTTTGCTGCTGGTGCTG
This sequence comes from Armigeres subalbatus, assembly GCF_024139115.2. NCBI lineage: Eukaryota > Metazoa > Arthropoda > Insecta > Diptera > Culicidae > Armigeres > Armigeres subalbatus. Next base: position 83,674,053 of record NC_085140.1, read on the forward strand.
GTGGACATGGAAATGACATTTGTATAGAACTCTGGACAGCACTCTAACTTTCATCTACTCAGTGACTGAGTAAAATTGTATTGTTGTATATTTTCAGTTAAAAGTGGGATTACTTAAAATTTTGATTAGTCCCTCTTTCGACAGAAATTGAGTAGAATTGCCTTTGGAAAAAAGAGACGACAATACAATTTTACTCAGTCACTGAATAGATGAAAGTTTGAGTGAGCTCACATGATGGCTACGAACTAGGAACATTCGCTCTTTACACACCAAAAAAGTGATTCTGAATCACAATTTTGCACTGTTCTCCTGATTAAACCTCAGGAGCCTATATGGTGGGATCTGAACCTTCTACTGGTTCCTTCGGTTTGATAGTTCACGATGAGCATAAAAATTCAGAGGAGAGCAGACCCTGTCTCAGATATTCGACAGTAAGACGGTTACCCGAAATAATAATTTGATGACACATAATGCAGAACCACTGTGGAATTAGATCTTGAATCTTTGAGGTACTGATTCCTGAACATTCATGCTTAGGATAGTGTAGAACAGATAGCGGCTCCCGATCATGATGGAGAGGGGATGAGTCTTCAGAACCCCTGGTAAAAACCGCCACCGATGGGTGGTTTAATTTAGGAGGACATTCAAACCAGCAGAACAAACGATCTGCCCTTCAACATAGACTGAGCCTTCAAAGAATAAAATATAACCTGCCTTACCTCAAGCAGACATATGCTTAAAAATATGAAATAATATAATTCTGCCTTTTGAAATTCTTCCTTTCGTGTTTTCGTTTTTTGTAATTACGCCTTATGTATATTCCAGAGCAGTGGCGTAGCCACGGGGGTGGTTTTGGACATCCGATTTTTTGATATCCGATTTGGACAATTCAGGGATGCCTAAACTAGAAATTTTATGTAGTTTCACCATATGTCGATGGTACCGACCATGGCCATCGGATACCGGAGATATTCCTGGTTTTTCGATGGTATAGGTTCAGAACCGCAAATTTGTAGCGGGTATTATGATAAGTTATGGTTAAAAACAGAATAATATCAGTAACCACAAATAAAGTAAGGATCTTTCTTATTAGAACCATATGTTGAAATACGAAATCGGACCAAAAGCAAGTGAGATATGGCCATTTGTTTAGAATCGGTGCCAAAAGGGAATTTTAAAAAGGGACCAGGCCACACATTCGTTTGAATCCAGCTTTTTGACCGTTCTTCCATTATAATTACATTCCAGAAGTGTTCTGTTACGTTAAGAATGAAAAACCAACCAAAAAGACGGATTCTAAAGTCGCTGGGGTGCCCCCGGGGAACCCGTAGAGGGGACATTTCAGTTTTGACACCAAAACTAGTCATTCGACGGTTCGTTTTTCATGGTTTTCTGTCAGGAAGTGAGGTATGAGTATAAAATGGAACATTGCCGCTTTTGACCGCTTCCGGGACCTACGGATTGTCCCCGGGGATCCCGTAGAGGGGACATTTCAGTTTTGGCACCAAAGCTAGCCATTCGACGGTTCGTTTTTCGTTTCGACGTTCGCTAGTCATTCGACGATTCGTTCTTTATGGTTTTCTATCAGGAAACGAGCTATGATTATAAAATTAACCACTGATGACTGACCGCTTCCGGGACCTACGGATTGTCCCCCGGGGAACCTGCAGAAGAGGACATTTCAGTTTTAGCACTAAAGCTAGTCATTCGACGACTCGTTCCTCATGGTTTTCGATCGGGAAGCGAGGTATGAATATAAAATTGACCAATGACGATTCTGACCGCTTCCGGGACCTCTGGATTACTCCCAGGAGAACCTTTAAAAAGGGTCTTTTCGGATTTAGCGTCAAAACTAGTCAAACGATGGATCTTTTTACATAGTTTTCTATCAGGAAGCGAGGTAAGACAAATCCGTAGGTCCCGGAAGCGGTCAAAGGCGTAAATGTTCCACTTTATATTCATACCTCGCTTCCTGATAGAAAACCATGAATTAAGAACTGTCGAATGACTAGCTTTGGTGCCAAAACTGTAATGTCCCCTCTACGGGTTCCTCGGGGACAATCCGTAGGTCCCGCAAGCGGTCAAAGCCGTCAATGGTCCATTTTTCACTCACACCTTGCTTCCTGACAGAGAACTATAAAAAACGAACCGTCGAATGACCAGTTTTGGCGCCAAAACTGGAATGTCCGCTCTACAGGTTCCCCGGGGACAATCCGTAGGCCCCGGAAGCGGTCAAAGCCGTTAATTGTCCATTTTATACTCATACCTCGCTTCCTGATAGAAAACCATGAAAAATGAACCGTCGAATGACTAGCTTTGGTGCCAAAACTGAAATGTCCCCTCTACGGGTTCCCCGGGGACAATCCATAGGTCCCGGAAGCGGTCAAAGGCGTCAATGGTCCATTTTATACTCATACCTCACTTCCTGATAGAAAACCATGGAAAACGAACCGTCGAATGACTAGCTTTGGTGCCAAAACTGGAATGTCCTTTTGTACAGGTTCCCCGGGGACAATCCGTAGGTCCCGGAAGCGGTCAGAGCCGTCAATGGTCCATTTTATATTCATACCTCGCTTCCTGATAGAAAACCATGAAAAACGAACCGTCGAATGGCTAGCTTTGGTGCCAAAACTGAAGTGTCCCCTCTACGGGTTCCCCGGGGGCACCCCAGCGACTTCAGAATCCGTCTTTTTGGTTGGTTTTTCATTCTTAACGTGACAGAACACTTCTGGAATGTAATTATAATGGAAGATCGGTCAAAAAGCTGGATTCAAATGAATTTGTGGCCTGGTGTCCCTTTTAAAACTCCCTTTTGGCACCGATTCTAAACAAATGGCCATATCTCACTTGATTCTGGTCCGATTTCGAATTTCAACATATGGTTCCAATCAAAATGAGCCCAACTTTATTTGTGGTTACTAATATTATTCTGTTTTCAACCACAGCTTATCCTAATACCCGCCACAAATTTACGATTCTGAACCTACCTTCGAGAAAGCCGGAATATCTCCGGTATCCGATGGCCACGGTCGGTACCATCAACATATGGTGAAACTACATTAGATTTCTAGTTCAGGAATCCCTGAATTGTCCAAATCGGATAATAATTGACATAGTTACAACACATCTAATTATGCCTAAAATTTGCCTATCCCAGTTATTTTGGACATCCCCTGTAGAGAGTAGTGAGAAGCGAGAAGTGAGCAGTGAGCACTGCCAAATGTGAAGTCAGTATGAGCAGTAACAAATGATAAGTAAGAAATTAGTGTTTGAAGTAGTAAATAGTGATGAAAAGCGAAAAGAGAAGTGAGCGATAAGAAGTTAAAAAGGAGTGTGAAAGAAAATACAAAAAGAAAGAAGAAGGAAAACGAAAGACACAAGAAAGAAGAAGGAAATATAAGAAACAATGAAAATATTTGGAAAATAGAAAATGCAGAAGGAAGAAAGAACATAGAAGGAGGAAGAAGGAAGATTGACGATGGTTGGAGACAACAGAAAAAGCAAGACGAAAGAAGGAAAACGGAAGACGGAAGAATAAAAAGGAACAAGAATAAAATAGAAAAAAAGGAGAAAGAAAAAGGAAAAACAAATAAGAATGAAGGATAAAGATGGGAGAAGAATGAAGGAAGATGGAAGAAGGCAGAAGGAATAAAACAGAAAAGGAGAATGGACGAATGAAGGCGAAAAAAAGGAAGAAAGAATATTGAAAAAGATAAGAAAAAGGTATAAAGAAGTAAAAAAAAGAGGAAAGGAAAAAGGGAAAAGGAAGAACGAAGAAGAAATTAAAAAAAGGCAGAAAGTAGAAGAAAACAGTACAGTCAAACCTCCATGAGTCGATGTTCTATGACTCGATATCGACTCATGGAGGGAAATTATTTCATATTAAAAAATATTTTCTTGGTTACTATGATGGTCCCTTCAAACCGCTTTCCAAGGATTTTATATTCCACATATCGATATTTCCATGAGTCGATGGTCCCTTCAATATCGACTCATGGAGGTTTGACTGTAACAAGGAAATATGAAGATGTGGAAAGGAAGGAAAAATAAAGAAGAAGGATGTAAGTAAAAGGAAGAAGAAAGATGCAACAAGAAAGAAGAAAAGGAAAAGATAAAAAGAAGGAAAGGAAAGAAGGAAGAAGAAATAAAACAGAAAAAAGGAAACAGTAGAAAGGAAAAGGAAGAAATTAGAAGATCGGGGTTTTTTTCTCAACTATTCAGCCAAATAACCCGATGCCCTTCCAGGGGAGATGCTTACCCCGAGGCGCCGAAAGTGTTCCTAAGTTCCGGTGTTCCGATATGGTTCCGTCTACCATGCGGCCTGAATAGGCCTTTCTGTGGTTCTTCGCTCACTGGACTCGTTCTGGTAAGGCCTTTGACTTCTGGTCTACCGGCGCTCCAACTATCCAGGGCTTGTTTTGTTCGTTTGTGACAGTTACCGCAGATGTGTCTGTGTCGCGTCGCGTGTTTCAGTGATCCGCGATGGGGCGAGAAAATACTCTTCGTATTGACTATTCGAGTTTCCCGGTGAAGCCGTCATTCGAAAAGGTTCGCGGCTTTTGCCGCACGGTACTCGGTCTGAAGAAAGAAGAAGTGTTGAGACTACAGTGCCACAGAGGTGAACATTGTGCGTTCGTCAAGGTTGACAACATAGCGCTCGTACAACGAATAGTGCAAGAACATGACGAGAAGCATGAAATGGAGCACGCGTGGAAAAAATACAAGCTTAGCATCACCATGGAAGATGGATGTGTAGAGGTTAAAGAGCACGACCTGCCAGAAAACGTCCCCGAAGAAAAAATCGTGGAGTTTTTGAGTGCGTTCGGTGAAGTGTTTTCGCTGCGAGGGTTGCGGGGAGAAGGGTTCGAGTTCGGTGGGATACCACTCGGCATCTAGGATAGGATGTGCCAAGTAGTCAGTAAAAATCGTACCGATTTGCTGTCACAATCGTACCGGTTGCTGATTGGTTGAAAATGACAATCGATTACTTCGATTGGTGGCGGCGCGTTTTTCGTAGGGCAGCATGTTGTTAGTTTGGCCGTGTTGCAGGTTTATAAAGTTGATATTAAGCAAAATACGTAAATGTTTGAGTTCCACTTTTTTGGTACAAAGTAAATTTATATTGAACTGCAAACACCATATAAATTATTCTCAAGGGTTGTAAAGGTTTAAAACTGTTGATTTTAAGCATTATGATTCACCTTTCTGTCATTTTCGATTTCAAAGTCATATTTTCATTAGCGAAAACTTCTCTCTGTTAGTCTTTCGCTTCTCTTATATAAATAATGGATGGAACGGAAAGAAAAGCATCAAGTTTTGATACATGATATTTGGAAGATTTTTTACCAAATTACTTTGGCTGCACTGACTACCAACTCGTCAGAGCAACCAACTAAAAACAACAAGGCAGTCTCAATTGAGTTATCACATCCTATCCTATCTCGGCATTTGGTCGGCCCGAATGCTAGTCCATCGAAACATCGATTCATGGGTAACGATCGATGAACAGTAGGCCTACATTGTTTACAAGGGACAGATCGTGTCTTGTAAATACTGCAAAGAGCAAGCGCATACTGACATATCGTGTGTTCAGAACAAAAAGCTGCTAGTCCAGAAGAACTATGCGAACGTGGCAAAGCAAACTGGGCTACGACAACCACCGAAGAAGGCGAACGTTGTAAAACCCCCGAGCGCCAAACGGGTAGGTAAGCCAGCAAACGCGATGCGATTGAAAGATCGAACCGCCGGCAACGATACGGACGATTCGTCAACATCGACGAGAAGTATGCGAAGCCGAGGACGCCCGCCCGGCAAGAAACAGCGATGCCACGACGGTGACGACGAGCAGGATGTAGACTTCCTTCCATAAATGGCTCTCACGTCATACAATCTCGCATCCATCAACATCGGCACGATCACGAACCCCACAAAACTGAACACACTCCGAACCTTCACAAGCAGCCAAAACCTCGATATCGTGTGTCTGCAGGAAGTCGAGAACAAACAGCTTTCCTTGCCTGGCTTTGTCGCTCTCGCGAATGTAGGCCACATAAGGAGAGCAACAGCTGTAGCGGTGAGGGAGCACATCCATGTCACACACGTAGAGAAGAGCCTGGACAGCCGACTAATCGCGCTGCGAATGCACGACACAACGATCTGCAACGTCTACGCTCCCTCCGGCCGGCACTACACAGTGCGCTGCTAGAGAAGAGAACGTCATCGTTGCTGGCGATTTCAATTGCGTGCTGCGTGCGTGCGATTCGTCCAGCCCGAACACCAGTCCGTCTCTTAAAACCGCTTTACAGCAACTGCAGCTACATAATGTGTGGGAGAAGCTATGTCCACGTGATGCCTACCTATGATGGTTTTACCTATGTCTGTCGAGACGCGCGATCTCGACTCGATCGGATTTACGTGAGCCGTGGTCTTCGCCATAAATTGCAGTCTGCCTACACGCACGTCTACTGTTTCACGGATCACAAAGCGTTAACGCTCAGACTCTGTCTCCCTTCACTGGCACATGAGCCCGGGCGCGGTTTCTGGGCTTTTCGACCGCATCTTCTAACCGAAAAAAAAAAAACGTTGCCGAGTTCCGATATAAGTGGCAATATTGGACCCGGCAGCGCAAAAACTATGGGTAGTGGATGGAATGGATGGAATGAGGTCGTAGGCTAAGCAAAAAATTAAGTCCTTTTTCAAGTGGAAATCTCGAATCGTCTACGAGGAGTTTCACGACGCGTACCAGCACTTCTATGCGCAACTACAGCTAGCGTACGATGGCTATTATCTGCAGCCACAAACCATAACCACCATCAACCGACTGAAAGGAGAAATGTTGGCACTGCAGCGTAATTTCTCCCACATGTTCATGCGCATCAACGAGACGCACGTGACAGGGGAGCCAATGTCAATCTTCCAACTGGGGGATAGAAGACGGAAGAAAACTACGATCACGCAGTTACAGACGGGAGAAGACGAAATCATCGCTGAACCTCAAGCAGTCGAGGCAAATCTGTTTGATTTTTTCTCGAGTCCCCGGAGCCGACGGGATCCCACGAGAATTTTATCTCCGGATGGTCGATGTCATCCACCGTGCTTATGAATGAAGCACTCAACGAAAATCTCCCCCATGCCTTCGTGGAGGGCGTCATCGTGTTAGTGAAGAAGAAGGGAGGCGACAACACAGTCCGAGTATACCGGCCCATATCGCTGCTAAACAGCGATTATAAATTGCTCTCCCGCATCCTGACAAACAGGATGGAACACTTAATGCAGGCCCACCGCGTGCTAAGCAACGAGCAGAAATGCTCAAACGCAGAGCGAAACATCTTCCAGGCCATTCTCGCTTTGAAAGATCGGATCGCCAGTCTCCGTCATCACCGTCGCGCTGGCAAGCTCATCAGCTTCGATTTGGAGAACGCGTTCGATCGGGTGCGGCACTCGTTCCTCTTCGAAACCATGCGGTCGCTCGGGTTCAACAAGGAGCTCATCTCTCTGCTCTCGAACATAGCCAATCGGTCCACATCCCGGCTGCTTATCAATGGGCACCTCTCTCAATCGTTTGAGAACACACGGTCGGTGCGGCAAGGCGACCCGTTGTCCATGCATCTGTTCGCGCTCTATCTCCATCCACTGACAGATGTATAGGCTTGAGCAAGTGTGTGGGGTTGATCTGCTCGTTGCCTACGCCCAAGGAGCTAGACTTTACAAAGGTGGCGCAGATCAGCGCTGCGTGCCATTAGTTCTCCCTTTTACTCTTCCACTGATCTTATGCAACGCAAATAGTGACGTCACTATTTGCGTTGCATAAGAACAGCGGGAGAGTGAAAGAGATAACTAGTGGCACGCAGCGCTGATCTGCGCCACCTTTGTAAAGTCTAGCTCCTTGGCCTACGCCGACGACATCAGCGTCATCGTGACGTCACCATGGCAGATCGAGGCGATGAGGGAAGTTTTTCGTCGTTTTGGTCTTGCCGCCGGCGCGAAACTGAATTTGCGCAAAACAGTTGCGGTGAATGTTGGGTTTTGCGAAGGGAATATGTTTGAAACCCAGTGGCTACAAACTACTCATGTAGTCAAAATTTTGGGTATTTCCTTCGCAAACTCTATACGCTTGATGACTACGATGAATTGGAACGCGACGCGGATTTCTATACGCGACGCGGCTAAAATCTTTGCGCAAGCTTACACTGCACCAGAAGGTAATCACGCTGAATACGTTCGGCACATCGAAATTGTGGTACCTTTCTTCGGTGCTGCCTCCGCTTGGCGTGTACAGCAAAAATCACATTGACGATGGGATCTTTCCTATGGAGAGGAATAGTCGCCCGCGATCCCATTAAGCAACTTGTTCGAAAGAAGGACCACGGTGACTAAGACTTGCAAGTTCCGGCACTGAAAGCAAAGAGTCTACTAGAAAACTACTACACGTGATGCAATTAGCGGCTGACGAGAACTGCCAGCTCTGTGGCAACGCCGAAACACTTCAACACAAGTTTTTTGTTCTAGTGCTCGTGTCGGCCCGGCATGGACGGTCCAGCAGCAGAAGCTGGCGGAAGTAGCGGATGGATGGAGACGACTTTCGTTTGAAGACCTCGCGAAGCCCGCTTTTCCAGGCATACGGAGAGCAGCTCGTGTGCACATTCTGAAACTCCTAATTAATTACATCTGCTACGTTAATCTTGTAGTGGAAGTGGAAGAATTGATGTAAACGCTTTAGAGTTTGAACTAACTATAAATTTTTGAATTCGAAACAACATTATAAAAACTAACATGAATTTGACAAAATAAACTGAATTTTAAACCACAAAAAAAAAGCTTTTCCGGGCACCGAGATCGATCCTCCAAGGTTCCGAATGGGTTATTGCTTCCGGTCCTAAGGCGCCCCGAATGCCTGGATCTGGTATTGGTTGGTATTAGAGGTTATGGGAGCTGACTGCTGACATGTACATAGGATGTAGGTTGAATATGAGAAGTCTTTTTGGTGAGAGGTCCGCTCCTCTTTTGACTTGTTTGACGCTTGCTTTTTGGGGTCTTTGGAGTCTGGAGATACGTTGGTGTGGGTTCTCTTGGGGGTGTTAGAAAACGGAAAACTGAAAGGCTGAAATTCTCGAAACGGCTACAACTTCCTTATCAAGGGACTTGTTGTAATTATGGCAGTCGTTCTTTTCGGGGAAAAGCAACGACTTCTCCTTGTTGCGACAAGTAGTGGTCCGGAGGCAGGAACTGCGCTTGCCTGATGGACAGAAACGGCTTAGTTATTAAGAAAATGTATAGGTGGTTTACCTCCCACAAGAGTAGTTGAAGGAGACAGAACCAAGGCTCGGAAACTGTCCAGTCCTTTTATATCGTGCTAATTTAAGCTTTTATGGTGGAGATCTCCAGAGAGTCTCTAGGCACTACTGTAGATGACATCCCCTAACTTTTGTAATATTGCGTTCTTTGGATAACGCAGGCGTAAGCATTTTCTGATCTTCTTTTTGTTGTTGTTATATCTTTATTTAAGAGATTTTCGGCCCTTGACCGGTTCATCTCTATTTCTGATCTTCTCTTCGCTGTAGAATCTATTTGGCCTCAGTTATAATCGGTATTGATCCTCTGAAAGTCATTTTCATATTTGTAAAATCGATAGGATCCGTTTCAAAAATAAAGTATACGGAAAGGCTATAAGGCACTTCAAAATCGATATGAGGCTCGGAGACGCTATATAAACCGAACCAACACGACGAATTGGGATGATGTCTGTATGTTTGTATGTGTGTGCAAAAATGTGACACACTTTTTAGTACTTAGTATTATTCGATTCGCTCACAACAGTTTGCATTCGATGCGAAATTATTAAACAACACGTCTAGGTTTAGCTCAAAACTTCAAGCTAATCAGCGTTTAAAATTTTAATAAATTTTGCTTGAACTCGTGACAAGTGCAGAAGCGCACATTTGACTCACAATGGGCGAGTGACTGTTTATTAAATATTCTCTTTGAATAGGAGGACAATGAGCAGCTATTTAATTAGTTCACTCGGCGCCTCTTTCTGATTGTCTGATTTCTATCACAAGAAGTTTCTTACTCCACATTACGGAATTATCTCAAGTTTTCTTGGCAAATGGATTGATATTTTATGCATCATACCTCCGACTAACGCCAGCTCCTTTCCCTCTAGTTGAAAATTGCTAATAACTTAAACAAACGTCTGCAACAATGATAAAGTTTCTAATGTTCATCCACTCAGCGCTACGTTTACTTTTTGCTTCAGCACTGGCACTCTTCACCGTGCAATATAGCAAACGACGAAGTTGCATCTAAAATTTACTGCAATAACCTTTTATCAGCCACGGTACACTCATCTGGATGCGCAACTCCTCCCCCTTTCTGCATTGTTCCTCTTCGTTTAGGTATGTACCTGAATCACGACCCACGATGTGAAACTTTTTAATTTTTCCATGAGTGCTGCACTATCCATGTTCGCATATCTGTCCTAGCTTTGCTAACAAAAATTCTCGCTTGAGACAACTATGCGATCATGGACAGTGCAACTGTTGCAACGATGCACGTTTGGCCCAGTTAAACTTTTCCCCTCGTGTGAATCATCACTATTCCATGCAATGTGCCATCAGCCGCTCATCGTTCCTAATTAATAATATCTGCCACTCCTGGTTCTCCGGATGTCGCGTCTCTTGTGTGGCACATCTGAACTGCTACAATACTGGTTGTTGTGATCCCGATTACTCCGATGCTATAAATTAATTAGCATTATTTTAAACTTTATTACCATCGATTTAACTATTCCCCCTTGCTTTTATCATTGTACAGTGAAAGACTATCACCAACGGCCTTACACGGAACAATTGCTGAAGCACCCGTTCATCAAGGAACAGCCCACGGAACGACAGGTGCGGATACAGCTGAAAGACCATATCGATAGGTAAGTAACTTTATTTTGCTCTCACTCCATCAAACTCTAATGCAAATCATCCTTCCTTTCAGGTGTAAGAAACGCAAACAGGAGAAGGAACGCGATGACTATCGGTATTCGGGTTCAGAGAACGAGGAGGAGGAACTGCCGACGGCTGGCGAGCCGTCGTCTATTATTCAGGCCCCGGGCGGTGATACGCTCCGGCGGAACTTCCAACAGATTCAGGAGGGCCGAGCGGTGATGCAGAGTGTTGAACAGCAACAACAGCAGCAGCAACAGCCACCACCGAATGCCAACCGAAATCAGAAACCTCAACCGGTAAGTTAAACGATCTTTTGTTTGCAATCCAGCAGGTTTTTTTTTATTTTCAATACTGATCTAGCGTATTGATCTAAAAAATGACAAAAACTAAGTCCTACTTCAATTTAGAATCAATGTAGCTATGCAGTAGATTCAGATCAGATTGGATTTTGATTATTTGTTTGTTGATATTTAGTTTGAATTTGGAATAGATTTGAATTGGATTTGGCTTAAATTAAGATTAGAACTGAATGAGAATTTGATTGAGATTTTTTTTGGTATTCGTTAGTTTCCTAAAATTTCCTCGCCCAACAAGAATCTTATGCACATATTCCACCATTCCCAACAGCGTGACGAACGGAGTAAACAGCAATCAGTGGAGGAACCGGGTCCTCCCTCGCGGCCAGCACTACCTCAGCGGCTGATAGTGGTGCCGGACCCGCCGCCCAATGCCAACGCAAACCGGCCTCTACCTCCTACGCCCCGGTCCGGCAGTGGATCTTCCCAGTCCCAATCCCAGCAGTCCCAACAACCGCCATTGTCCCAGCAACAAACGCCCCAACAACCGCCCCGAAACTCACAGAACATCTTTAAACCAATGGTAAGTACAAGGTTTATTTATGATAAAAAATAACAGCAATTGGCACCGAAATTCGCCTCTACCCATAATCCTCTAGTATTCAATGTTAGCCAAAACAAGCCCCTCCCATTTGTTGTGTTATACAAAGATGCTTTGCGCGATCAATTGGAAGCACGTCCCGTTAACTTGTTCGTTCACCACCTCCACAGTACTAGACAAGCGTTCGTTAGCTGTTCGATGTTTTAACTAGCTCCGGTTGTCAAACCACGCTATCGATGTTCCTGTGTGTTCTAGCGTTAATAGTTCTTGGATTAATTTTTCATTTCCTTTCCAAACTATCGCTTCCAATCTGTCCATAGGTTTTAGATAAATGTAGTTGGTTTCATAGTTATGATTTTGTTTTATCATAAATATCCACGGCAATGATCGCAAATGCAAAAACGAACACCAAATTCCATCATCACGTAATAAGAATCTTACCGTATTACGATATTACTCTTGAGTACCTATATTAGAATACAATGCACACTGGCTCAATCCGTACCAATTAGAATATACTAAACGGGAATCTCATCGGTTCAGAGTATCCCCAAAAGCTGTTGCTAATGAAGAATTAGACACCGGTGGAGTTACCCTAAATTATGTGACTAGCACTATGGAAAGTAAACAATAGAAGCACAAATAATCTTCCCTACCCCGATACTGTCTGGTGTCGTTCAAGCACACATTTGTATTGTTTTTGGTATAAGGTCCTTCCCGTCCCAAATTAGTCGTCAATTTATCTAGCCATAGGAAAACACTTAGAAAACTGGTTTCGGTGAACATATTCGTTTTCTTTTTCTTTCTTTTCTATGTATGTGTTCGATAAATGTACAATTGTGTATTCATTATCGTATTACTCGTTTGGGATCGATCGAATCCGGTGATGATGATGATGGAACGAAACAATCAACCCACAAACTACCAAAAAACTGGAATACACACGCTGCTGTCACCAAACAATGTTTAAAAATCTAAAATCCACCATCGTGCCGCAATCACGCATACACGTCAACTACTGCATCTACCACTACTACTGCTACACTGACAACACTTCAACTCTTATCTAACCTGGCAACCTTCTCAATTAAATAAAACACGCACACACTTGGACGCTTTTGGTAATGGACCTACGAATGCGGATGTACATAAAATGACGTGAATATCTTAAAAAATCTACCAATTTTCCACCAAATTGAAATCAAATTCAAACAACCGTTGACGAACAACCATCCGACTACGCGCTCTCTTTCATTATTTGTGTGTGTGTTCATTGTTCACTATTACTACTGCACGTACTGAAAAACCGACAAAACAAAATGGCAGCTGCCGCCACGACGACCCGAGGTAAGCACAATATCTATGTTATTTCGCAATCCTAATTGAGCTACTCTTATTGTTATACACACACTACTAGCATATATTCGTTCTGTTAATCGATCCCATTTCTTACGTCATCATTATTCCTTCTCATACCACCCATCTTTCTAACTTCCCACTATTTGCTGACTCACAATTTCGCATCATCTAGCGACTGTTGTTTTCATCTTTCGCTGTTCTAATGTTGTTCCACTTGCTAGCTGTTACCATCTATTGCGCTGTTTCGTGTTTATGAATAATTCGTCGGAAGTGATCCTATGGGAAGTTTTCTCTGCCATGTTCGATTTCTCCGGAACCACTCTTTACCGATTACAAAGTCTGTCAAATTAAGATATGAAATACTTAAATGAAAGGAATCGATTCCGTAAAACCGAGAAACTCGCTTGAGCCTTTCGAGTTACAACATATGGAGACTACTAGGAAGTCGTCCCTTCATGCGAAACTGTCCGGTTGTTCCTTAGTGCGTATACCAACTCGTAGTATATGAAAAACTACGTAAATCGTATTTTCCTCCTCCTGAGCCCTTCAAAAAATAGATAGTATGTATAAGCAATCAAAGATCAATAGATGTTTCTTTAAGTGGTCAAATCAAAAACTTTTTTGGACGCTGATTTTTTTCCTTAGATTAAATCTTAAGATGAATGAATGGATTTTCAGATTAAGTTTTAGAAAAGGGTGGCTTTTGGAACACTTTTTTTTTCATTTTTATGGGCCGTCCTCTAGCCGCCCTCTTGCATTTCCTATTCGATGCTCTGGAAAATATATAATATATAATAATAATATATATTATATAATAAAATATATAAATATATAAATTGGTAAACGTTTGGGCGGTGTAGAACTCATTTGAAATTTGCATGGAAAACGTATGGAGTAATATTTCCTCTTGGGCGAATTAAAAATGTTCTATCGGTTGTCAAGAATAATTATTGTTTTTTCAGTGAAAAATTCATGAATAATTGCGATTTTCACTCCCCTTTTCACTTTCTATGGAAAAAATGCCTTCCGAATGAACATTTTGTAAATGGCTTTACGTGAATGATGTCTTTTATATAGTGAGTGTTTTAAAGATTATATTTTTTCTTTTTTTAATTAAAGTCCCTTGACCGATGACGCCATTAGCTCATACAAAATGTAATACTCATTCAAATGCTGAAAGTAGCTTGAATCTAATTTTCCGGTGATAAAAACATCATTTCATTGAAGTATTTTTAGTCAGTAAGCTAAATAATAACTAAGCTAAATAATAACTTCACCGGATTAACTCTAATCTTCTTGCCGCTTTTAGCATCCAAGCGAATAGGTCAAATCAATTAGTTTGAAGATGGTAGGTGATTGGACGAGAAATTTTTTTTTCAGGTTTCTGTCAATTTTGTAGAACATTGTTTCGAATATACTGAATAAAAAAGCCTTGAATAATTAGAATTTTTACGAGTTTTCAAGGAACAATCTCTTTTTTAAATTTTTTGCTGGAAATTGTTCTGAGAGGAATTCTTTCAAATTGCTGAAGAAAAATCTTTAAAATTTTCACGAAAAGATCCTCTTGAATTTCTTCGGACATTATTTGTGTTCTCCGGCCAAAATGAATAATCTTTCGAGTTTGAGAAAGTATTTAAAATATTGATCTGAAGTTACATGCAAACTCTTGTAATTAACGAAAATTTCCTTCGAACTGGTTTTCGAGACAGCCTATTAGACAAACCGGCTTTCGCAATCTAATGATTGTTCCAAATAGACCTCATTGATTTAATATTTATTCTTATTCCAGAAAGCGAGCGCAATTGCAAAAGCTTGGAACATATGATAAACTCATGGTTCAAACCTACATTACATGAAACTGAACTGTTCAAAACAAATTTGGAACATCCTTCTCGGTAAATGCACATTCAAGCTTTTTTTTTATCTTTCGTTTATTTGGAAGGCTCATTTGCCGTGAAGCGTTACGGAGCCGAAATCAAGTTTTACAATACTTTTCTTGATTCTTATACATAGTGTTAGTTTTGGGGAACCGAAAGACTCGCGGTTTGGTCGAGGTTAGGGAATACAATAATACAGTAGGAAAGGAAAGGATTTTAGGGTACTTAAGTAATTACGATGCTGATGTTCACAAAGTTGACATTCTTCGCGATGTTTCGCATCTGTTTTTTTGGGAGACAACAACGAGAGGAAGACTTACGGAAGGGATTAACGACAGGCAATGAAATGGACAACAAGAGGAAGACATTCGTAATGGGGAACAACAGACAAGAGGAAGGGCAGACTAAGGATGCAGTCTTACATCTGCAACTTTCAACTTTTTGGTGGACCAGGGACATGTACTCGAAATCAAGGCCCGACAACACTTCCCTAATAGGCTTTGGTTGTTTTCCTCGGACCCGGAGATATTCAGTTAGCGCAGATCTGGGGCCACGATGCTCCTCGCACGCCCACACGACATGATCGATGTCCTGATAATCCTCGCCGCAAACACAGAGATTTCCTTCCGAAAGCCCCACCCTGAAAAGATGTGCATTTAAAGTGTAGTGATTGGACATTAGACGACACATGGTTCGAATGAAGTCTCGTCCCATATTCAATTTTTTGAACCATGGACGCTTCGACACCTGCGGGCGAATTGAAAACAGCCATCTACCAACTCCCCATTTGTCCATTTCTGTTGCCAGCTGTTCAAGGTTTCCTGACGAACTAATGTGAAAAATTCATCGAAGGTGATTTTCCGATCGTAAATATCACCTTCCATAGCGCCCACCTTAGCCAAAGAGTCCGCTTTCTCATTTCCCGGGATCGAGTAATGAGAAGGGACCCAAGCCATGGTGATTGTGTAAGACCGTTTAGATAAAGCATTCAAAGCTTTCCGTATCCCGTTAAGAAGATACGCTGAATGCTTCACCGGTTTCATTGACCGAACAGCCTCCAAGGAACTTAGACTGTCTGTGAAGATGAAAAAGTGGTCAGGAGGTAGGGATGCGATTTGCTCGAGAGAATAGTGTGTAGCTGCTAGCTCAGCAGTATACACGGAACAAGGCTCTTTAAGCTTAAAGTAGGCGCTATGAAAAACGTTAAAAACACCGAAACCAGAGGAGTCAACCATTTTGACCCGTCTGTGAAAAAGCTTCTCCTCGCTAGCGTGCCCGTATTTGCTTGCAAATAATGGAGGTATGACCTCCGCACGAAGAAAGTCTGGTATTCCATGAACCTCCTGCTTCATGGACAGATCAAAAGTAACAGAGGAACTGTAAGAGTAAGAGTAAGAGTCTAAGAAGTTAGCCCGATTGGTGTCTACAAAGAAGGGCTTACCTTCAGCGTAATGTACCAGTGGTAAATACTCATGAATCGAGATTGGGGTTTTGTTCGAGCAGCTTCGAAGTTGTCAATGACCAATGGATTGAGAACCTCACAGCGTATGAGGAACCGGAGCGATAATTTCGCGAAACGATCTGTCAGAGGCAGTACTCCCGCAAGTACTTCCAGGCTCATCGTATGAGTCGAATTCATACAACCTAACGCGATACGGAGACAGCGGTACTGAATCCTTTGAAGCTTCAGCATGTGCCGCGGACTGGAAGCAAAAACTACCGTATTCGAGGACCGACAAAATGGTTGTTCGATACAACGTTATAAGATCTTCGGGATGCGCTCCCCACCATGCTCCGGTTATTGTTCGCATGAAGTTGATACGTTTATGGCATTTTGTGTCAGATACACAATGTGCTTCCTGAAGGTGCATTTCGAGTCGAACCAGACCCCGAGATATTTAGAAGACATGCTATGAGTGATTGTCTTACCCATCAGTTGGAGCGGGAACTTTGCCGGCTTATGTTTTTTGAAAAGACAACCATCTCAGTTTTCTCCGGAGAGAACTCGATACCCAGCTTCGTAGCCCAAGTGGACAAATTGTCCAGAGTATCTTGCAATGGTCCTTGCAGATCAACCGATGTTGGCCCCGAAACGGATACAACACAATCATCTGCAAGCTGTCTCAACGAGCAATTTGGCATGAGACATTCATCAATGTCTCTGACGTAAAAATTGTAAAGAAGGGGGCTCAAACATGAACCCTGGGGGAGACCCATGTAGCTAATTCGTGAAGTTGCCGAGTCATCATGAGAAAAACTTATACGCTTCTCTGACAACAAATTGTACAAATAATTGTTTAAAATTGGAGAAAGTCCACACGCGTGGAGTTTGTCGGATAAGACATCGACGCAAACTGAATCAAAAGCCCCCTTAATGTCCAAAAACACTGAGCCCATTTGCTCTTTTTAGCGAAAGTAAGCTGAATTTCTGAAGAAAGCAACTCAAGACAATCGTTCGTTCCCTTGCCCTGCGGAAACCAAACTGTGTATCTGACAAAACTATTCGATTCAACCCATTTGTCTAGCCGGAAAAGAATCATCTTCTCCAACTACTTCCGAAGACAGTATAGCATCGCGATGGGGCAATACGAATTATAATCCGACGCGGGTTTTCCGGGCTTCTGGATGGCTATCACCCTCACTTGCCTCCAATCATCCGGAACAATGTTGCACTCCAGTAACTGGTTGAACAGGCTCAATAAGCGCCTCTTCGCGACGTCTGGGAGGTTTTTAAGCAAATTGAACCTGATTCTATCCATCCCTGGAGCGGAATTGTTACATGAAAGAAGAGCAAGTGAGAATTCAATCATCGAAAAGGGACGATCCATGTCATCCCTGTCAGCAAAAGCATCACGTAACTCTTGCTTCACCGGTACCGAATCCGGACAAATTTTCTTTGCGAAGTCGAGTATCCACCGCGACGAGCTTTCACGATCTTCGTTTACGGACGACGCGTTGCGCATTCTTCTCCCGACGGTCCACAGAGTTCTCATTGAGGTCTCGCGATAAACCTTCAACAAAAGTACGCCAATATCCACGTTTCTTCACTTTGACCAGTTTCTTGAACTGGATCTCGAGCGCGATGTACCGTTTGTGAAGAACGATCGAACCGTGCTTCCGAAATTCTTTGAACGCGGCGGATTTCTTGCGATAAAGTTGTGTACACTCGACATTCCACCACGGACTGTGTGGTTTCCTACGAACCGAAGCTCCTAGCACTGGCCGGCGTTGTGCTTGAAGAGCGCTGTCAAGGATCAACTGGGATACGAATTCGTATTCTTCTCGCGGGGGAAGTGCTTCTATCGACTGTACGCCATCAATGATGGCCTCTGCATATTTTTCCCAATCGATGTGCTTCGTGAGGTCATATGAGAGGTCGATAAAAACAGGTTGATTATGTCCATTGGAAATCGAGACTTCGATCGGCAAATGATCACTACCATGGGGATCTTGGACCACCTTACAAGTACAGTCCAACGATAATGAGCTCGAACAAATGGAAAGATCTAGACGGCTATCTCTTGCTGCAGGAGCCACTCGTGTAACTTCTCCTGTATTCAAAATTGACATATTGAAGTCGTCGCAGAGGTCGTATATCATTGTTGAACGGTTGTCGTCGTACAGTTCCCCCCAGCCTGTTCCGTGGGAGTTAAAATCTCCCAAGAGCAACCGTGGCTCGGGCATAAACGAGCAGATGTGCGAGAGATCTCTACGAGATATCGCGGTGTTTGGAGGAAGATATATCGAGGCGATACTGAGGTCTTTTCCCCGAATAGTCACCTGACATGCGACAGCTTCGGTGCCAGACATCGGGGCAAGATCGACTCTATAGAAGGAGTGCTGTTTTTTGATCCCTAAAAGCACCCCT
The DNA here is from genome assembly GCF_024139115.2 of Armigeres subalbatus. Classification (NCBI taxonomy): domain Eukaryota; kingdom Metazoa; phylum Arthropoda; class Insecta; order Diptera; family Culicidae; genus Armigeres; species Armigeres subalbatus. The sequence continues at coordinate 83,692,991 of NC_085140.1, forward strand.
CCATATCGATTTGGATTATGTTGAAATCAGGAAAATGAAGGTTTACACTTGGTGTTGGCCAAGTTTCACATAAAGCAAAAGAATCGCATTGTAATTTGTATAAAATTTGAAAATATCTAATTTTGGAAGAATACTTCGACAGTTCCACTGTAGAATCGAAATCGTGTTACCCTTATTGACTAAGTTAGCCATCGAAGGATACAAATGACTCGAGGAGGGGCATTTTCGAAGCCAGCTGCTTCAGGAGAGGAGTCAGAATAGGAAGAACAGTCTTGACCATGTTCTTCACCGGGTCGGAAGCATCAAAGAAGTTGAGGATGAGCTCCACGATGCCAGAAAGTGTAAACATTGGAGCGCTCGGAGGGTTTTCTGCTCGCTCTCTATGTTCTCTTTCTGGCTGAGAAATCGCAAAAATTGGGGCATCTGGGATTTTAGATGTTCCCGGAAACGGTGGAAACTCTCGATCATCCTGATGTGAAATCACAAAAGTAGAACGTTTTTGAGTACTTCCACCCGCTTTGAATTTGTCCATGTTGGGTTGGAGCTCACTTTGCGGCTGTTTTCTTGGCATTTTCGGGGGTCGCTGGCTCTGTTTTACTCTTTTCCTCGTTGAGCCATTGAAAACAAATGGAGCCCCATTCCCAGCTTCGTAGTCAGAACTTCCTTGATCGGCCAAAGGAAATGACGAGTAGACAGTGTCAGAAACAACTGGAGAAGCGGCCTTCCTCAACATTTCGGCGTAACTTCGCCGAGAACGCTGCTGAAGAGACCGCTTCTGGTGAATTCGCTGCCGTATGTACGCTTCAAGAGCATGGGGAGGGCTGTCGTTACAATAGACACATTTCGATGCCGTCTTGCATGCGCCATCCACATGCTTCTCTCCGCATGATGCACACCGAGGTTTTTTGCAGCAGTACTGAGCGGTGTGGCCCAGCTCCTTGCCATTGAGGTGGTGACGCAGAAAAAATCAGACGGGGAATAAATCCGCTTCTCTCCCTCTTACGACACCGAATGCATTTGTTTGCAGTCTAGTATCGCCAAAGGAGGCAAAGAAACGTCATTGAAACGACCGAAACCTTGTTCCAAATCGTCCCAAACTTCCATCCGTCACCACCCCCGCGATCTCACTCACACACTGCTGACGGTAAATAAACTTTATATTCGAGAGTGAAAAGCTAACTCGTTGGCCTGTTTGCCATCACTGACCGTGACGCGAAGTTTACTGGACCCAACCATGTCAATGGTCGTGACAGACGAAAATCGCTTTTCCAGATCTTTGCTGATCGGAAAAAAACAACGTATGGCCCACTAGAGTCGGGTGGGTAGGCCTTGTGGCGGGGGCTCGTAGGGAGAGAGGTATCATTATTCACGGGGGAGGTGGAGACGGTGTTGCTGGTTTCCATTTTACTCTGGGATGGATCACCAGAATGCAACAAAATATTATGGGACAAGGGATACAATGAACCCCCGCCGCCTTCGCCTTCGTGCATTGCGGAGACCAAACGTCCCGCTGCAGCGAGGCACACACACAATTATTTAATTAACACAGGGAGAAAAAACGAACGAAAAATAAAACGAAAAAAACGAACAGGGAGGGGAAATGAGAGAAACAAAAACTTACTAGAGACAAATTAGAGTATCTTATTAACTTAAGGTGGTGAAAAGGGGAATAAAGAGGAGATATTACAATTACTTAACTTTTTATTGCTGCGTTGAGAGCTGCCTACGGTTGCTGTGGTACGCACCGGACGATAGCACGTGGCACAAACGAGACCAACCTGGCGTATGTGTTGGTCTTCTCTCTACCCGCACACAGGGAACAGATGGCTTGGGCTGCGTTGGTGTGGTGGAGATGATCGACTGCTGCTGGCTCTGGATAACCCAAGTACACCACGCAGACAGGCGGTGCGGGGGGCACCGATGATGTTCAGCTCGATGGATGCGCAAGACTGACTCTGCGCAAGCGTGATTTTTATAAAGAAAACACGTGAAAACTTATACCACGGATACTCAATTGCGTCGCAAATGAGCTCCGCTTCCTAGTCTATAAGCTAAGGATCCTTCAACGACACTTTCACACGGGAAAAAAAACTCAGCACGAGAAAAAAATCCGAACACGGACCCGGAGGTACAAGACCACGACTGTCTCGCACGGTAGCTCGACACGGAATGTGACACATTCAAGCTTCTCTCCGCGTAATTTAAATCACTACAGCCTATTTTTTGAAGATGAGATGAGTTTGAAAGATGGTTGTATTTTAACTCACGATTGATTTGAATAGTTCATGAGTTTTGAGATTTTGAGTGGAAAGAACTCAAAATCTCAAAACTAATGAACGATTCGAATCAATCGTGAGTTAAAATACAACCATCTTTCAAACTCATCTCACGCACTCGTCAGCCGAGCTAGAGGTACCTGCAGTGGGTTAAGGCGCCATTCCATCGACACTCCTGCCCAGCTCAAGCATATTTTTTCCCTGTGGGGCAGCTGGAGTCACCCCACCCGGTAAACCCTACTGCACAGCCACTCACAGGGTGGCTACCGAACCAGGATAATCGATAATAATAATTGATAATCGTTTTGGATTGCAAAGCCGCGTTCCATTTTTTTTCCAATAATTCTTCACTCCCGGTCATAATAGACCCCAAACTTCAGTTAATTTTTAATTGCATCTTGAAACGCGGTCCGTGAGAGAGAAAAATGAGATTTTTCAAAACTGACCAATTCCTTTTGGAATAAACATCTGAAAATCTCCAAACAAACTTTCGTTTTAGATTGCAAAGCCGCGTTCCAATTTTTCTAAAACTTTTTCCCTACCGATCATAAGGGATCACAAACTTCAGTGATTTTTGGTTGCATCTTGAAGGTCTGGGAAAGAATAAAATAAAAAAATTCAAAACTGACCAATTCCTTCTTGACTATACATCTCTAGGACTCCCCGGAGACGAGCCAGCCTCGGGCTGTAAGTCTTCTAAATAAAGACAAAAAAAATCTCTAGGACTACAAACAAACTTTCCCTATCCCAACGCGGTTTTTCAATCCAGAACCAAAGTTTCTATGTAGTTCTGGGAATGGTCAGTTTGGAAGAAGTTGATCGGTATCGACATTTTTTAATTTATTACTTCACTAGCTTGTGCTTCAAGATAGAATAAAAAATACCCAAAGTTTGGAGTTCAAATAGAAGCATGTAACTTGTGGCAACTAAAAAAGTGGAATGAAAAGAATGGCTCGGGGAAAAAAGTACAGTTCAATCTGATATATGTTATACAAAGATTTGTCCTTAGTTTTCAAACTTAGACTAATGAATATTAGCATATGGTTCGTGGTTCGCCGTGCGGCGCAGGTTAGTCTTGCTGGTGTGACATGACCGTTGTACGGATCTGCCACATCGATTTTCGGAATGCTGCTTCTGATCCTGCTTATGAGTTGCTTCGTGTCTTTGGCCTTACAATCACCTTTGTATACAATGGAGTTCAGTAGACAAAAAAAAATACTGTGACAGTTTTCGAAACATTTTCACGGCATTTTGTATTCAATGTTAGAGTGAAAGTGTGTGTGCGACAATTCTAAGGATTCATTCACATAAAGTCATATTTCTGTTAAAGCATTATTGTGATCATGTGATGGAATTAAATGGGACAGTACTAACTCATCTTATGTAAAGTTATTCAATGTGGAATAAGAACTAAATATTCAGCGGCCTGCTTCAACAGTTTAAAATAACTGTGCAGCCCATGATATGTATGTATGTATGTTGGGAGCAACTAACCTAGAACATCCTTTTCAGGCATATTTGTATCATAGATCATGATGGGATGCTAACGGTTTAAGCAGATCTGGATGACTACCAACGGTATGAGCTCCAGAACAAGAGTGCCTGGAACATTTGCGCAGAGCAAAACTGAATTGTTAACACTACCATTGGACTCTGTAAGCCTGTATGGACATTAGAGTGGGGCGCAGTTGTATGGAAAAACGCAAACTTCGTCCGATCAAGTGAGATCAAGGTTTTTCTGAATCGTTTTGGGACCCCAATCAATTGTGCAAAATATGGGCTCGATTGGATGCGACCTCGCATGCCGCATCACGTTTCAAATTTACATGGATATTAGTATGGGAAAACGTACTGTTTAACTGTTAATTGTTCACCTGTCATAAGACGAGTTTGAACAATCCCATTGAATTCCACCACTTAATTGTATCCTGACAGATACGTATTTCGACCTCAACAGTAAGGCCGTCTTCAGTGTCTTGTACTTGACTCGACTTCGAGTCGAGTGATACAGCGATACAGTGATACAGCGAGTCCGATACAAATACAAAACTTGTGATACCTCTCGCATGATGCCAAAAGTTTCGTCAGGAAGCGCGTACTCAAACCATTCTCGCTAGTACCAATCAATTTACTGTACAAAGCTCGACAACATTCAAAACTTGTGTTACCTCTCCGTAGATACCAAAAGTTTCGAGAAAATCGCGTTCTATCTGAGAGCTCCCTACTTTTCTGTAGTATCTTTCAAACAGTTTCAAATATTTCAAATTGTAGTGATAAATACAAAAAGTCATTTATACCTGTATTACGCGCGCGATTCTCAAACTTTCGTAGACTACACATAAAGAATAAAAGTTAAAACACATCAACAAATAAAATACCATCATCATCATCGAGGCGAACAATATAGTCTATAAGCGCCCTAATGAAATAACAAATCATTTACATTCGTCCAAACAAAAATATCCGTTATCACAAACTTCGTCAAGATACACAATTAGTCAATAATAAAAACTTAAATAAATAGCTGTTTAAAAAACAGCTTTCACGTGTGAAATGCAAAGTCTCTTGAACTGTGATAGTGTACTTGCTCGCTTGATGTGTGCAGGCATCGAATTGAAAACATTTATTCCTTTATAAAACAATGAATTTTGTGAAGCACCATGCAAAAAATAAGGTGTTCTAATTTCTTCCGCGTTTCTAGTATTATATCCATGAATGTCACTTCCTCTTTCAATTCGATTACACAAATATCGTGGCAGCAATCTATTTATTATTTTAAAAATGAACACCATAGTCAAATAAACAATTCTCTGCTTCACTGATAACCATTGTAAAGCGTCCAACAAAAGGAGGAGGAAGTGAATCTATTACATCTTAAAATCAAACGCATTACTTTATTCTGCAAACGCTGTAACCTCGATATTTGTGTTTCATTAGCTAGAAATAAAATGGAAGCACAAAAGTCCAAGTGAGGAGAGATGATTGACTTGTACAACTGTATTTTACTCGCAACAGTTAATTCGTTTTTTAATCGGCATAAAATTCCATACTTCAAATGTGTATAGCTTCAGTTGCTGATGAAGAATGTGTATAGCCGCCAGACATTCTAAATACTCACGCTCCTCTAATGTAAAAGTGTACTATACATATGTGGAAGTGTTGGAAATGGATTTCGAGTGATTTGACTATGCGTCCAATTTGGGAATCTCGAGTGCTCACGCATCCACGGAGAGCCGCAGTCATCCTATTTCGCACCGGCAATTGGGGGTCACACATTTTGGCGATCCTGCCAGGTTAATTTTAAGATCCTGATGCAGATTTCATAAGGTGAGTTGAATTCGAGTGGTTAATGTGCGAAGAAAAAAATATTTTTGTGGTTTGAAAAATTACATGGAGGGTCCGCTGGAAAATGGCTTTTAGTTTGGAAAGATAACCGGAAAATGATTTTCGATCTAGAAACTCCCAAGGTGAGTCCTGGAAGAATTGATTTTGGTTAAAATTAATTTTATTTGAAATTTATGCACTTGGCAGCGTTAGTTGGACTAGTTGACTAAAACTGTGTTGTACATAATATGCATGCTAATCAAAGACTTTTGAATCATGTAAACCCCAAGCAGTACAGTGGGCTGTAAGACAAAAGATCGAATGACAAAAAAACAAAACGTCGAATGAACAAAATATTGTTGCGAGACTAGCTGACCTTTTTCCAAAAAGTTCAGTAGCTTTGTTGGAAGAAGTTTCTCGTAAGCCTCCTTTCAAGACGCTTGGAAGCCTTCGTTCAAGATCCTCGGATGCCTCTTTTCAAGAATTCCACGAAATTCTTTTTTCAAGGGGCTTGGAAGCCTATTTTTAAAAGGTTTGCAAGACTCGTTTCAAGTTGATCAGTCCCTTAGTGTAGGTAAGGCGCCAGGACCGGATGGTATTCCGAACCTAGCTATCAAAGCGGCTATTGCTGAGGCTCCCGAGATGTTCAGATCTGTCATGTAGAGATGCCTGGACGAGGGAGTCTTCCCTGAAGCATGGAAAAGACAGAACTTCTCAGGTCCTATTGCCAAAGGCGGGAAAACCACCGGGGGATCCGTCAGCATATAGACCAATATGCATGCTTGATACGGCAGGAAAGGTGCTCGAGAAGATCATACTCAACAGGTTGTTAATACGCACGGAGAGTGCGGATGGTCTATCGAGTAACCAGTTTGGCTTCCGAAAGGGTAAGTCGACCGTAGACGCTATCTTGTCGGTTACCAAATCCGCGGAGATAGCTATCCAGCGTAAGAAGAGGGGAGTTCGTTATTGTGCAGTAGTGACTCTCGACGTGAGGCCTACTTTCAAAAAGAACGGAAACCTCCTTTCAAGAGACTCGGAAGCCTGTTATTCAAGAGGTTTGGATTTTTTTTTTCAAGAGGCTCAGAAGCCTCCTTTTATGATGCTGAGAAGCGTATCTTTAATGTGCTCTGCCTCCTATTAAGATGCTCGGAATTTCAAGAGACTCGGAAGCCTCCTTTCAATAGGCTCGAAAGCATCCTTTCAAAAGGCTTGGAAGCGTCCTTGAAGAGGCTCGAAATTCTTTCAAGAGGCCTTTTTTCAAGATGCTGAGAAGAATCCTTTCAAGATGCTCCGAAGCCTCCTCTTAATATGCTTGGAAGCCTCCTTTCAAGAGGCTCGGAAGCCCCCAATCAAGATGCTCGGAATCCTTCTTTCAGAGGCTTGGAAGCGTCTTTTCGAAATGCTTCATTCGCCAACCCTAGGTCATACCGAAATTAATATTACAATCAAGCTTTAACTAAACAAATGTTTGATTCCTTAAAAAAAAAGTTCAACTGTGTTCTTCGGCATTCATTTGTTGATATTCCATTGAAACATTTCGTAGACTTTATTTATTTATTTATTACCAGACTAAGGCCGGAGTGGCCTGTGCTGCACATAAAAGTCTTCTCCATTCAGCTCGATCCATGGCTGCACTTCGCCAACCACGCCTTGCATCCACCTTGCCCGCTGTGCACCTCGCCTTCTTGTTCCCGTCGGATTGTTGTCGAGAACCATTTTCACCGACATTCTGGCCCGGCCCGGCCGGCCCGGCCCAGAAACTTGTGGTGGATGGCTTACATTGACCTCTCTTGAGCCTCCTCCTATCATGTACTTCGTTTTAGACGTATTGATGACTAGTCCAATCCGTTTAGCTTCGCTTTTCAGTCTGATCCTCTCCAAGTTACGTGCCATGATATCAATGTCGTCGGCGAAACCAAATAACTAGACGGAAAATCGTACCACCCGTGTCAATCTCTGCCCTTCGTATTACTCCCTCCAAAGCGATATTGAATAGCAGACACGAAAGACCATCACCTTGCCGTAACCCACTACGCGTTTCGAAGGGGCTCGAGAATGCACCTGGAACTCGAACTACGCACATCACCCGAACCATCGTCGCCTTGGTCAACCGTATCAGTTTATCCGGAAATCCATTTTCGTGCATTAGCTGCCATAGCTGGTTCCGATCGATTGTATCATATGCGGCTTTGAAGTCGATAAATAGACGATGTGTGGGCACATTGTATTCGCGGCATTTCTGCAATACCTGACGTATGGCGAACACCTGGTCTGAGGTAGGGCGTTCACCCATGAATCCCGCCTGGTAGTGCCCCACGAACTCTCTTGCAATTGGTGTTAGTCGGCGGCATAAAATTTGGGAGACCTTGTAGGTGGCTTTCAGCAATGTGATTGCGCGGTAGTTGCTACAATCCAGCTTATCGCCCTTTTTGTAGATGGGACACACGACACCTTCCATCCACTACTGCGGTAGAACCTCATGCTCCCAAACCTTGGTAATGACCCAGTGCAGCGCTCTAGCCAGTGCCTTACCACCGTGTTTAAACAGCTCTCCTGGTAGTTGGTCAACTCCAGGGGCTTTGTTGTTTTTTAGCCGGCCGATCTCCTCCTGGATTTCCTGAGCCGGAAGACTTTCGGAGCCGGAAGTCGCATGTCCTGCTCGCGACCATACCGCCGCCGTTGTCTGCCATATCGCCATTCAGGTGCTCTTCGTAGTGCTGCCGCCACCTTTGGATCACCTCACGCTCGTTTGTAAGAAGGCTCCCGTTTATGTCCTTACACATATCGGGCTGTGGCACGTGGACCTTACGAGAACGGTTCAACTTCTCATAGAACTTTCGTGCGTTATTAGCGTGGTACAGTTCCTCCGTCTCTTCACGATCTCGATCTTCCTGCTGACGCCTTTTCTTCCGGAAAATCGAGTTTTGTCTGTTCCGCGCCCGTTTGTATCGTGCTTCGTTCGTCCTCGTAGACATTACTGCTATTTTAACTCTTGGAATTCTGAGAGGATTTCAAGACTCTGAAGGACCAGGACATAACTTGAGAAATTGAAATTAAAATCAACTTTTCGGTTCAAAGTTTTTGATAAATTTGGATTTCTTATTAGTTTGTAGAATCAGTAATAAAACCTATCGCCTCAAAGCAAACCGAATGCGGTTGAGTTTGATACCCAACCCGGGTGGAAATTTTCATAGGACTATCCATTAGTAATGCTCTAGAAATTACAGAAGGTTTTTCCTCTAAGAAATTGCTACCGAATCATCTATTAAACCAGTATATCTGTAGCTGGAGTGTCATCTACATATTTCTTTTTAAATTTCAATGAATTTCTAGCACAAAGAAAAAAAAAGCAAGCAAAAAACTCCACCAGAAGTTCCTATAATATTTTTATTATAAGGTCTAAGAGCTTCCTTCAAGATTTTATGCAAAACATATCGTGTACGTGCGATGATGTTTGCTTTTGCACTATTGAGCAAGGCGAAAAAAAATAAAAAAGTGCTTTTTTAAAAGTTTATTTAAAAGGGAGATTCTGAGAGTTTTAAACTATGTTAGTCATCAATTAAATTTCCACTTAGACCCGTACACTAATTACGTAAGCTTTTTTTTTTGGGTTTTTCAACCCCACCTCCCCCCATGTAAGATTAAGTAAATGGCAGACCCCCTCCTCCCAAAGTGCTTACGTAATTAGTGTACGACCCCTTACTGCCATAGTGGCCACTACACGCCCTCGGAACGCACGGCAGGTCGTAATAACAAAATCTTGATTCTCCCCAGGTCCAGCCTACGGGTCAATAATGTTAGGACAGGTCTTGGTTTTCATGTCGCGCTGGATGGCGGCCGCTCATCCTTCGTTCATATAACCCTCGGAATCCGAGCTAACCTCTGGCAACCTGTGACCACTTTCGCGGGTAGTTATCCTTTCTTTCCTCCGTTCGTGACGGTTTCACGGAAATTCAGCATAGAAAATAAATTTGAAAATACTTCCAAAATAATTGAAATTCTTTCTAAAAAACTTATCAACTTTTAGAAACAGGGGTCGTTTAAAAATGACTGCATAGGTTTAGGTAGAAATCGGGTTCTAAGAATTTGAAACAGTATATATACTAGATATACAAAAAAGCGTGACAAAGGAGAAGGCAGAGTCTAGAAATCTTAGAAAGTTGCCGACGTCATATTTGAATCGCCCTATAGAAATTTACAAAATAAGCACTTTTCAATGAAAAAATGTTATTTTAATTTTTTTTCAATGTTTACTTAGAACCTCATTAAAAATCTACTTCCACATACTAAATTATTTTTCAATAAATTGTGATTTGGTTTTCCTAAATGCAATTAAATCTAAGCCTTTCTTGTATATACAAGGCTCTGTCTCATTTTCCGACCTAATCTCAAATTAAACTTAAAATTAACAGTTAAAAAATTATCAAATAAAACTAATGCTGGCAGAACAAGATTACTTTTAAAAGTTATCGAATATTTTTTGATAGATGTCTTATTGGTATTGATTGATAGCACCAGCCAACTATCACTTTTAAGTTCAATCAAAGTTAATTGCCTATTTCCGGGGATTAAACCACCCGACTTGGACGTTAATTTACAATGTTATGGAAACTCATATGTGAATATGTACGTTATGTGGAAGATATTGATTTGAAAAATGTATTGGAGGTAACCACTTTCCCTTCGATGGGACTCGAACCCATGACCCTACAGTACGCTAGACTGGTGCTTTAACCAACTAAGCTACGAAGGACCTCCGTCGGCCTTCGCAACCTAGCGGCTACTGAACGAGCTCGAGATTCCCAAATTGGACGCATAGTCAAATCACTCGCAATCCATTTCTCAAGCCAATACTTCCACATGTGTATTGTACACGTCCACATTAGAGGAGCGTGAGTATTTAGAATGTCTGGCGGCTATACACATTCTTCATCAGCAACGGTACTGATCAAGTGAGGTTGTGTAAGCATTTGCCAGTCGGTCGTCAAGCTCAGACCCGACCGCATTGCGTAGGCAAGAGCACGCAACTCAGGTTCAGTTCAATCAAAGTTAATTGCCTATTTCCGGGGATTAAACCACCCGACTTGGACGTTAATTTACAATGTTATGGAAACTCATATGTGAATATGTACGTTATGTGGAAGATATTGATTTGAAAAATGTATTGAGGTAACCACTTTCCTTCGATGGGACTCGAACCCATGACCCTACAGTACGCTAGACTGGTGCTTTAACCAACTAAGCTACGAAGGACCTCCGTCGGCCTTCGCAACCTAGCGGCTACTGAACGAGCTCGAGATTCCCAAATTGGACGCATAGTCAAATCACTCGCAATCCATTTCTCAAGCCAATACTTCCACATGTGTATTGTACACGTCCACATTAGAGGAGCGTGAGTATTTAGAATGTCTGGCGGCTATACACATTCTTCATCAGCAACGGTACTGATCAAGTGAGGTTGTGTAAGCATTTGCCAGTCGGTCGTCAAGCTCAGACCCGACCGCATTGCGTAGGCAAGAGCACGCAACTCAGGTTCAGTTCAATCAAAGTTAATTGCCTATTTCCGGGGATTAAACCACCCGACTTGGACGTTAATTTACAATGTTATGGAAACTCATATGTGAATATGTACGTTATGTGGAAGATATTGATTTGAAAAATGTATTGGAGGTAACCACTTTCCCTTCGATGGGACTCGAACCCATGACCCTACAGTACGCTAGACTGGTGCTTTAACCAACTAAGCTACGAAGGACCTCCGTCGGCCTTCGCAACCTAGCGGCTACTGAACGAGTATAGCCGCCAGACATTCTAAATACTCACGCTCCTCTAATGTGGACGTGTACAATACACATGTGGAAGTATTGGCTTGAGAAATGGATTGCGAGTGATTTGACTATGCGTCCAATTTGGGAATCTCGAGCTCGTTCAGTAGCCGCTAGGTTGCGAAGGCCGACGGAGGTCCTTCGTAGCTTAGTTGGTTAAAGCACCAGTCTATCGTACTGTAGGGTCATGGGTTCGAGTCCCATCGAAAGGGAAAGTGGTTACCTCCAATACATTGTCCAAATCAATATCTTCCACATAACGTACATATTCACATATGAGTTTTCATAACATTGTAAATTAGCGGTCAGGTCGGGTGGTTTAATCCCGAAATAGGCAATTAACTTTGATTGAACTGAACCTGAGTTGCGTGCTCTTGCCTACGCAATGCGGTCGGGTCTGAGCTTGACGACCGACTGGCAAATGCTTACACAACCTCACTTGATCAGTACTGTTGCTGATGAAGAATGTGTATAGCCGCCAGACATTCTAAATACTCACGCTCCTCTAATGTGGACGTGTACAATACACATGTGGAAGTATTGGCTTGAGAAATGGATTGCGAGTGATTTGACTATGCGTCCAATTTGGGAATCTCGAGCTCGTTCAGTAGCCGCTAGGTTGCGAAGGCCGACGGAGGTCCTTCGTAGCTTAGTTGGTTAAAGCACCAGTCTAGCGTACTGTAGGGTCATGGGTTCGAGTCCCATCGAAGGGAAAGTGGTTACCTCCAATACATTTTTCAAATCAATATCTTCCACATAACGTACATATTCACATATGAGTTTCCATATCACTTTTAAGTTAAATAAAATGTAATTCGAGAAATGAGACAGAGCCTAAGTATGCATAGAGGCTGTTTGTCCGCTCCGAAAAACAACTTTTCAAAGGAAGCCCGGACACACAGTATTATTATATATCAGTCGACTCGTATTCGCAACTTGTCAGATTACGGCAATAAAAAACAAAACAAACCTGAACTGTAATTATTAAAATTGTTAAGCTCTTTTAGTGAAATTTCTTCACCTTTCATAAGACGAGTAAAGATTAAAATGTGGTGGAGTTAAATAAAATAGTTCTAAGCTCGTATTATGACAGGTGTAATAACTAGATAAGAAAACTAAACATGAAATAAATAAAGGGGAATATTCACATATTATTCAACATTTTGTCTCAATGGCGTGGATAATATTAAAGATTTTAAAATTTTACTTTTCGATCTTCTGTCCATTCAACCTATCCCACAGCTTTGGTGTATGCGGTTGATTTTTTTCGTTAGGGAAAGATATGAATCAGATGGACTATTCGGTGGTCAATCATAAAATTAAGAGCCGATCCTGAAATGTTTTCTGTATGATATTTCCCGAAACGTTTTATGGCGTATATCTCAGAATAGAACGTCATTTTGAAATGATTACAAATAAAAAGAATTTTATATTGTCTTTAACTATCTGGTCCTATTTCTTGTAAGCAGTTCAGTTGACGAAAGAACATCTACGTATGAAATTTTTTGTGGAGTTCCTTGAGCTTACTTTGGAAGCAGGCTTGAAAGGACTCTGAAGTTATGTTTTTTAGAAGGTTAATGTAACTTTTATATCTAATATATTATTTTTGTTATGAACTATGGATGGCCAAACTAGGGATGGCCAAATTGCTTGTAAAACGCATGGATAAATTCCTGAGACAATTTCTAGAAGCAAGCATAATCGAAATCTGTCCTCAAAATTTTAAAAGATCATTTGAAACATTTCCTGAACTGAAGAAACTGTATGAACACCCGGAAGAATTTATGAAACAATGTAAGGGTTCTACTTATCAGAACTTAGGAACATCTTTAAGAATATTCGAAGTATTTTCACTTTCCAGGGAAACTTCTGAAGTTCTTCCCCGGATAACTAACGTCAAAGAGTAATAGAGTATTGATTGTCTACCTCCGATTTTATCACGTTTTCGACCCGTTTTTGACATCCCAAAAAAAATGTAGTCGTTGTTTTTATTTTTGTAAATGATATCGCAAACAACAATGGTTTTCATCAAATAACTTTCACGCCTGTGGTTTATTATTAATCATTTCTGAGTACCTTTCAAGAATTTTGTGAGCCTTTTGGACATAAAATTACGGGTTCCGATCACGTATTTTGCCTCTCCAAGGCATAAACTGATTAATATTTGCGAAACAAATTAAAAATATGAAAACAAATGTTTTTTTCGATAAAGGGGATGATGAAATTGGGATATTACTGTATCACTGAAAAACGCTCTAAAACAGGATAACTTATCATTGCAATACTCATTGGAGCTGCAAACGTACCGTAAATCGAACATTTACAGAACGTGCATCTCCAGCTTTATAAAAATACGAATCTCAAAGAATCATATCATAATTGAACTAGTATGAACTCTGCTTCTTAACATTCATTACATTCCACTCTAGATGCAAACTGAAGTAATTTTTTTTATAATCACTCTTCTGTCCATCAAGGTCGTAGCTTCTGCTTCTCTCGTGTGCTCTTATCAACAAATTTAAACGTAATCCTCTTTCCTGTCAGACACATGAATCTAATTACCGCGCTAATCCGATAATGTGTGGAAATGTACTTCATCCTGTCAACCGCCTTCTCCTTCGTGATTCTCGCCATCGCAAACTTCGTTTCATGTCGCCCCAAAACCTTTCCAAAATAATTTCGCGCTCCAGATATTCTCTCGCGAACATGCCAGCACACTGTAACTGTAGTATGGGCCCCTCTACATATCTTGTCATATTTTCCATTTTGCACCGTTGAAATTTATAGGACGCTGAAGGAACCCATTTCCATCCATATCTGCCGCCGGCGGGCTTCATCGTGTAAAAATTTAACATGTGGCGTGTGGCCGATCCATCATGCAACCACTTCTTTCCATTTGCACAGTTTTGCTTCAAGCTACTGTGTAGGTATCTACTGACTGGAGAACAGTAACGTTGTCGCCTTGCAAACAACTTTCCAGCAGCTTTTTTAGAGATTGATTTTTTTTTACCATTTTTTTTCGAGTCCATGCGTTGTTGTTGGCATTGTAGTAGTTCGGTCTGATCATGGGAAGCAATTTTCGGTACATTAAAAGAAATTCTAATGTCGCGATAAATGTGTTAATTCTTAATACCGATATCGTGCAATACATAGTTTCGAATAGAAATATTAAATATGAGATCTAAAATGAAATCTTAGATTTAATTTCATTTGTAATAGGATTTTCTAGTTTGGTATCCTGCTGCGAAATTCTTGAAAGACATGTCTTTTATATTCTCTCAAACTATTTAACACTCATCCAATCATCAATTCATTCTTCTTCCTCATAGTTTTATGTTAGTTAACTAAAGTATTGTTTTCAATACACGCTTCTATTACTTAATTACTTATTTAAATGTTCTTTAGAGCTTGAATGAAGCAAACTATTTGTAATAACTTAATGTTCACATGATTTGAATTAGTCGCTGCTTGAAAATGATCTGGCTTTGCCTAACGTACGTTGCCTTCGCCTTCTCTGTCAAACAAACTCCCAACTCATCAGCTTGCAGTAATTCCATAACTAAGGAATTGGCTGTCTAACATCCTTCCATCGTTGTTTTGTAAAATATGGTCACAATTTCCTAATCGGTTCACTTTTGTCCGTCTTGTCCCCGTCACCACATCAACACGTCAATCCAACCGACATTTTGCACACACCACCAAATCCAATCGAACGAATCCCGCGCACAAACCAACACCCAAACACACATACACCAAAAAACACACGAATCCAATTCCTACCCACGCATAGGATTTGGACATGTTAGCCGCACAACTAAATGAATTGGGCGTCTCCCAACAGTCACAGCAAGCGCAACCGGAAGCCCCACCGCGGAACAACCGGCAGCAACAGCAGCAGCAGGTGCCATCGTCGCAGCAGTCCGGCGGCGGAGACGGCCGGGGCGGCAGCAGCAACAGCGGTAAGCCCATCATGGGGGTGGCCGCCTCCAACGGGAACAACAACAATAACAACAACAACCACCACCACGGGCAGCCGATCAATCCGCTCGATCCGATCGAGAGCTCCGACTCGGACTCGGAACCGGAAGAACCGAACGATCGGGCACGGAACGACGGTACGCTGCTGGCCAGCGATCCGCCCAAGCCACTGTAAGTAGAATGTTTTCTGATTTTTGTTTCGTTTTTTCTGCTACATAATTGTGAGACGTTCATGTGTACTGCTTTATACAGGATGAAACATTGCGTATTTGGATGATGCTTAACTTGTGAACCTAAAATTTTCAAAAACAGAGTGAACTATATTTTTAGTGTAGAACGAAAAAATACAATACCGATTTTCCCCTTGTTTTCATAAGCAACGATCAAAGACAATATTACATAGGTACATTCAAATTCATCTGCAACGATTATTAAATATCTATATTTGTTTGTGCCTTTGCTTTATTTGCAAATCACGTGATCTACAACTAGCTCCCTGAGAGAATCCGAAAGTATTTCCTGTAGATTTTCTCTGGTATTTTACTAGGATTGACCAGTGAAATTCGAATGAATTTCCATTGATAATTTACTAGAATTAAACATAATTTCTGTTAAATTTAAATAAATTTCGAGAGGAATTAGAAAAAAAATGTCCTGAAAAAAGTGTCCTGATTTATATAATAGAGAAATTTCTCTTGGAAATTCAAAAGAATTTACCGTGGAAATCCAAAATAAATTAGAATAATTTGAAATGGGTAACATAATGCGGAAAAATTCCAAGTGGGCAAATGCAAAAGTTTTAAAATTCTGAAGAAGTACAGCTGGGTCGTCAACGGAAATAACAAACGCAAACACTCAATTCCAAAGCATTCCAAAGCATTCCAGGGATTGCACCAAAGAATGGAGAATTTGCAAAAGCTGATTGAAGAGCCGAAGATATCATACGAGCGTTTGCTGCGTATTCGGAACCAGAAACAGGAGAGAGCTTCAAAACAGCAATAGGAAAGATTCGAAAATCAGATAATAAATCAATGGAAAAGCATTTTACATCAGGATTACAGAAATCGAACTTCGGACCAAAACCCGACAACTCTCAGCGGAATCGGTGGCGAAAATCATCAGCTCATGTTGGAAAAAGTATGATTGAGTGTAGAGTTCCTGGCTGAGAAGCAAGCGCTCGACATAAAGCACCTTGAAAAGCGGCACTCGTCAAGGCCCGATAGTGGGGTCTGTAGTTTCAATCTTGCAGCGCATGAATTCTCCTCAAGGAATGACGCAAACACGCTTGCGTACTCGTACCAAGATCTAAGCAGGAGTCAAATGGCTGCTCGTCAAGCAGTACATTCAGACATCACTTCTATTTGTCAAGCTGAGTCTATTGGTATATAGCATTATGGGAGTCCTTTTATCAGGTCATATGTTCTCTTCCTAGACAGGACTGATGCATGCTTTAAAATAAAGAAATCAAGAAGAGGAAAAATGCATGATTTTTGAAAAAGATTAATTTTGAAAAATGGATTATATTTTCGCTTACCTTAAACGTAACAAATGCATCCTTTCAAAGAAGGGATCATATCTCCCCTTGCATTGAACCGAGCAAATATTTGAATTGAAAGAAGGAGTCATAGCCTCCCTGCGTTCTGTTGGGCAAATGCATTCTTCGAAAGAAAAGGTCATCATTGCCTTAAACCGAGCAACATTCATAGAGCATAGTCGAAGCAGCTGAAATTCGAGGGAAGCCCACAGTCTCTCTCTCTGCCTAAACTGGACAATACAGCAACATTGAGAAGAAAAGGGTTCAGTAGATCCAGTTCTTGACAAGCTAACATCGCATTATAAGTACATACCCGTAACGCTGGGTAGAAACCTTTACGTGGTGTGTTACGGGATAAGATCTGCCACGGTTACATTGCCAGCTACAGGCAAATCCTGACCCAACGAATACCTTCCTCATCATCCAACTCTGTGGTACTTATGAGGGTCAGGGTGTCGCTATGTCGGTGGCCTCTCATTAAGTAAGTAAGTACCACATCAACACTTCCTTCCTCTCCCTAGTTACGGTGAAGATGGGCGTGGCCAGGAGTAGTAATCCTCATGCTTTTGTTATTTTTGTTTAAGACTCGTCTCTATAAGAATACTCATCGGGATTGACAATTATCGGCTCGGTCGCACGCCAAACAGTTTTGAAGATCGAGAAGGTAAACCTGTAGCAGCCAAATGGCTATTCTTGCCAAAAGACCATTTCTACCAAACGGTATTTTCAACCAAATGATCTATTCGCCACGTCAGTTCAGAGGACGATGGAAGCCAACCAGCCCCCACCTTGAGGAAAGTTAAGGATGCCATCCAACAGCTAAAGACCAATAAAGCAGCTGGTAAGGTAAGGTGATAGTCAGAATCTGGGAAACTGAACAGCTACCGGAGGAGTGGAAGGAAGGGGTTATATGCCCCATCTACAAGAAAGGCGACAAGCTAGAGTTTGAGAACTTTCGAGCGATCACCATCTTTAATGCCGCCTACAAAGTGATATCCCAGATCATCTTCCGGCGTCTGTCACCATTAGTGAATGAGTTCGTGGGAAGTTATCAAACTGGCTTCGTTGACGGCCGCTCGACAACGGACCAGATCTTTACTGTACGGAAAATCCTTCAAAAATGCCGTGTATACCAGGTCCCAACGCACCATCTGTTCATTGATTTCAAGGCAGCATACGACAGTATAGACCGCGTAGAGCTATGGAAAGTTATGGACGAGAACAATTTGTCTGGGAAGCTTACCAGACTGATCAGAGCAACGATGGATGGTGTGCAAAACTGTGTGAAGATTTCGGGCGAACACTCCAGTTCGTTCGAATCGCGCCGGGGACTAAGACAAGGTGATGGACTTTCGTGCCTGTTGTTCAACATTGCGCTAGAAGGTGTCATGCGGAGAGCCGGGTGTAACAGCCGGGGTACGATTTTCAACAGATCCAGTCAATTTATTTGTTTCGCGGATGACATGGACATTGTCGACCGAACTGGTGGTGAATGCGTTAAAGACAAAGTACATGCTTGTGGGCGGAACCGAACGTGACAGAGCCCGCCTGGGAAGCCACCGCACCAAATGTGTCATGTACAAGACGCTGATAAGACCGGTTGTCCTCTACGGACATGAAACATGGACAATGCTCGAGGAGGACTTGCAAGCACTCGGAGTATTCGAGAGACGGGTGCTTAGGACCATATTTGGCGGTGTGCAAGAAGACGGTGTGTGGCGGCGAAGAATGAACCATGAGCTCGCCCAGCTCTAAGGCGAACCCAGTATCCAGAAGGTAGCTAATGCCGGAAGGGTACGATGGGCAGGGAATGTTGCAAAGGATCCGGACAGCAACCCTGTAAAGATGGTGTTTGCTTCCGACCCGGCAGGTACGAGACGGCGTGGAGCGCAGCGAGCGAGGTGGGTAGACCAGGTGCAAAACGACTTGGCGAGCGTGGGGCGTATTCGAGCATGAAGACATGCGGCCTCGAATCGTGTATTGTGGCGTCAAATTGTTGATTCAGTGTTATCTATTTAGATGTAGACTAAATAAATTAAATGAATCTATTCGGTCAGAAGACGGTTTCGACAAAACAGCATTTACAGCCAAATGACCTGTTATCATTTTTTTTCGGCCAAACTACCTGCTTGACTTTCGGCTGAACGCTGCTTCTGGCCAAACCATTTTCGTCTTAATAACCGTTTCGGACAAACGTCGACAAGTGAAATTCGGATAGATGGCTTTCGGCTTAATGTGTTATTCGGCCAAGTAGCTTTAGAACAAATGGATTTCCTTTCGGCCTAACGACGTGAAGAGACATTTGGGCGGATGCCACAAGGCTGAAAGGTGTCTAACCTAATATATCATTTGACCGAAACCCATCTGACTGAACGAAACTGATCATCAATCCCTGAAGTTCCTCTGCAGAGGATGCAACCAGAGTCGAGATTCGGTTGTCTTCGTCATGATGGTTATGATATTCGCTCACTTTGGTAGAAACCTCAATGTACACCATTTCGCAGAACAGTTCCCTAGGCAATAGTTCACGAGCGTTGCAGACGACTTGCTTACCAGCGTCGAGATGGAGATTAAAGCAGAAATTCTGTCGAAGGAAGTGAAATACATTCACGGTTAAACAGGATTCCAAATTTACTATTGGTAATCGAAATTCCTGAGTGTGTTTACAAGCTTGGGATCCATAGTTGGCAGGGTTTGAATCCGAAAGAGAAGGAGGAAATCTTTCACTCATCATCTCTGTATATACTCACGATATGTACCATACCGTGAGATACTTTTTTTCGCAAGCTGCCATAATAAACAACTGATTCGGGGGGCTGTACCCCATAATAACTTCGTTTTAAAAAGCTCCAAACGCGGGGGGTACTGGTTCTGATGATATATTTCAACTCGTTTACACAGCTGTGCCAAAAAATATGGTCCCCACCCAACACAAAATGAGAGAGAACAATACGTTTTATCATGACTTCTCGGTGGAGGCTACCTATGCTGTTCTGATTTTTCGCACTTGTACACAAGTTCGATCAACTTGTTTTCATGGCTTGTAATGATTCCAAACAGGTTTTGCCTCTCTTTTATCGTTGTTCGTTATCTATTGAGAGCGATTCTTGCAATCCCTGGTAGTTGGGTGGGAATCGTAACCTCTAATAAATATATTATATCGATTTTACATATCATAAGGAATTGTGGCTGCGTAAAGTGTTACACACGCCTGAGCCTATCAAATAAACGGATTAAAATGTATCACTACATGACGCCTAGACGCGTTTATACTTCAGCACCCCATTATACAACAATCTTCTTCTTCTTCTTATTGGCATTACATTCCCACACTGGGACATAGCCGCCTCGCAGCTCAGTGTTCATTAAGCACTTCCACAGTTATTAACTGTGAGGTTTCTAAGCCAGGTTACCGCACGGCTAAGGAGGGCCCAACAATACTTGACTTGAAATAAACCGCAGTGAAACATAACTTTTCTACACCTATTGAACGTGCATTAGAGCAGCGTGCTTGTTACAGAGCGTGAGCTCTCACATGTACTGGAAACTTGGGGTCCGTTGAGAGACCTAGGATCCACGTTTCGAGCTCAAATTTTGACGCTTCATGTTGTTAGCCCTCCTTAGCCGTGCGGTAAGACGCGCGGCTACAAAGCAAGACCATGCTGAGGGTGGCTGGGTTCGATTCCCGGTGCCGGTCTAGGCAATTTTCGGATTGGAAATTGTCTCGATTTCCCTGGGCATAAAAGTATCATCGTCCTAGCCTCATGATATACGAATGCAAAAATGGTAACTTGGCTTAGAAACCTCGCAGTTAATAACTGTGGAAGTGCTTAATGAACACTAAGCTGCGAGGCGGCTCTGTCCCAGTGTGGGGATGTAATGCCAATAAGTAAGTAAGTATGTTGTTAGCCAAAACGAACAAGAATTAAAATATTTTAATAAATCAATTCATTATATCCATCGGGTAGCGAAAGAATAGAGCTTTCATATAATCGCTATGTTGTAACTATCAATGCTTAATAATTTTATTCTGCAAAACTTTGTCTCAAATTCCGAACCTTTTGATTCAAGTTCCGAACATCACCTTAGATGTACTAAAATGGAAAATTTCCTCGTTATCTCATTGTTGGGAAATTATTATGCCCGTGTTCTGTACGAATGCCGAGAAAATTCATTTAGGGGAAACGCCAAATGTTAAACGCCTAATTTTGTCGCCTATTGTTGAACTCCCATAAGAAATGCGTTCAACTATGAGCGAAGGAATTAGCCGTTCAACATTTGGCAAATTACCCTATTTATGCAATTGTAAATAGTGAATGAAACTCCATGTGACGAATGTTCGGAATATGAGTCTGTTCTGGATTTGATTCAGAACGGTACATAATCAAAACTGTCCAAGCTGAAGTATTTTCGGGCGTTCGTAACGATTGCCAACTTTTCATCCCGATCGCATTGTACGACACTACGTCAGGGAGTCTATACCATTTCGTCGAAAGACATTTCGTCGAATGACATTTAGTCGAATGACATTTGGTCGAAAGGACAATACGTCGAATGGACGTTTGGTCGAAGGGACATTTAGTCGAAAACGATTTCTTAATCCACTAGAGACGCAGGGCATTTGGTCGAAAGGACACTACGTTGAATAGACATTTGGTTGAATGGACATTTAGTCGAAATCATATTTTAGAATGAAGAATCTTCGTACATTTGGTCCAATGACGTTTGTTCAAAAGCAGATTTTAGAGTTTAGAAATAAATGAATAAATGAATGACTATTTTAAAAAAAGAACTTTAGTCAAATACAATTAGAAAATGAATGATTTATTGTGGTGCCTACAAAAGTTATATAATTATTGCTCTAATATTGTCCAAAGAATGATGGGTTCATATAAAAATAATAATACGAAAACGGTGAATATTCCGAGAATATTCCCGACTGGATATTGACTTTAGTGAACCCCTCTAACCTGCTATGATGAATCTATTCCAGATTAGGTCATATGACCATTTGGATGGAATTAAATTTTCGGCTAATAATTAACGAATTATAGTTGGAATTTTATTTTAAACTAATTATTGTATAAATATTGAGTGAAAGAAAAAGTTTCAATGAAAAGAATAAGAAAACCATTTCCATTCGACTAAACGTCCTTTCGATGAAATGTCATTTGACCAAATGTCATTAGACTTAATGTTCCAAAGCCGACTACGATGAAGTATTGGCAAAATAACATTGATATCATTGGTTTTTGACCATGTGCCGAAAAATAGACTAGAGGGTATTTCACCATCGGTACCTAATATTATGCTATTTCTGTAGGTAGGTTCTTTAATCCACCAGGGTCTCCAGAAGTTTATGTTAGCTAAGGTGAAAAAACCTCATTGGCATCTGTATTCGTTTCTTCCGCTGCTGATTGAACTTCCTCACGTTCACTGAATTCCTCTTATCAGTTTATCAATGTATCTTGTGGATTATTTATTCAAATTTAACCAAAAATCTATTGACGAATTATCCATTTAACTAATTATCTATTACCGACTAAACACTTTCAACATTCGACTAAATTTCCATATGACTAAATGCCCTTTCGACTAAATGTCCTTTCGACTAAATGTCCATTCGACTAAATGTCCCTTCGACCAAATGTACTTTCGACTAAATGTCATTCGACTAAACGTCATTACATTCGTTCGAAATGTCGTTCGACGAACTGTCCCAAAGCCACGTCAGGAGATGTCGCAGGTATATGCGAACGACTTCCAACGTTGACCAGAAGAAGTCAGTGGTTTCAGCCAAAAAAAATGCTGAAGAAAAGAAGGCGTTGTAGTTTTTTTATTCTTTATTAACGTACGTGCTCTTGGCTGGTTCACCTCTGCGGACGTTGTAGTTGTGGTGGATCACAATCTATCCAGAAACAAGTGGCCGAAGGGACGAGTAGGGGCAGTAGGGGCAATATGAGCCACCCTCATTTTGAGCTTATTGACAAGTTTTATCATGTAAAAGTTATATGATCTTTAAGAGGATGCTCCACGTATGCATCAACGTGAAAACCGCATTAAAATTCAATTCAAACATGAAAATACACTTGAAAATGCAAATTTTCGATGCATAGGCAAAATTATTATAAGATTTCAATTTTATAAATAAGGTTTTGACACAAAACTGATAAAAATACAGGTCAAAAATACACCACAATCAAAAGATATAATAAAATTGAATATTGTGCACACATGTTTATATTGATACAAATCAGAATTTATCATAAATTTTTTTTTTCTCAAAACCAGTCTCTATGGGGCAATATGGGCATACCTGCATAGAACAAGATAACTGGCCTCAAAATGCGAACAAGTTCAAATTTCAGTAGTCAAATACAAGAATATTATCATATATGTAAGATTTATTACGGAAAAATTACAACAGCGCATTACTGCGATAGAAACAGACCAAAATGACCATTGACCAATTGAAATGTGGCTGTTCAAACGGTGAAGAGTGGCAAATCAGTTCAGCCCACTGTTGTGCAGTTTTTTCATTTTATTTGGTATGGAATACTCACAACTGTTGTAGGAATATTATATTCTTCCATATTACGATACTTTTTTCGCCTAAATAAAGGTTTTGGAAGGGTGGCCCATACTGCCCCAAATGGTGGCTCATATTGCCCCGTATAGTCGGGAACACACATTGAAATCAATACATTTTCAAAAGTGCATTCCAACAATTTCCAAACGCATTTTTCGTCATTCATCGACATAATATGAAAGGTAACATTCTCTAGTATAAGTCAACTACATTTGAACGATGTTTTTTAGAGCTTTTCAGCCCTTTTCGGGACGATATCCTTAGGTGGCCCATATTGCCCCGATCACCCCTAAATGGAGTTACTACATCCAAAGACGGACTGGTCCGTCGAGCGTCGGTGTAAACGGCCAGTAGAATTCTCGATAGGCCAGCTGTAGAATTAACAGTTTTAGACGTTGCCGTTGGTAAGAGTAAGTCGGACCAGCGATGGTCGCGATGTACTGGGAGGGGGATGTTGCAACAATAGCTGTAACGAACCACCATCGCAACTCTTAAGATACCTATACCTATAGGCTATATTCTGACTGAATTATATATGTATTTAGTAATTAATTTTAAATTATTGAACCTCCCGATCCAACAGTCAAACATTGAAGAAAAGTACACGAAAATAGAAACTAAATTATTTTTTTAACGTGAACACGAAAAGAAAACCCTTTCGAAAAATCGTGAATCTATGTATCTTGTTTCAGTTGCGTTGCAACATTACTTTCCTTCGATGGGATTCGTACACACGACCCATCCTATACATTTTTCGAATTAAATCTACCACATGCTGTGCGTATGTATGAACATTGATTTTTTAAACACTAATATTGATGCCTATTGGTCACCCTAATATCCGCAAAAAGAGGCATTAACTTTGATTGAAGTTAACGAATTTACGTAGATATTAAAAAAACTTCGTGGAAGCTCAAATAATTAAGCATCATTCAAATATTCCAAAAGCGTAAACAATTATTAACAATTAAGATCATTTGTGTCATCGTCATCACTAACAATATCATCTTTTTATGTCCTTCCCTCACTCTCTCTCTTCCCCTTGATTTTATATTTCATATTTCGAATCGAAATTTCATTCCTCCTATCTTCTCTTCTGCGTTTCCATATTCATTTGATATTCATTTCACACACACATTCGCTTCGCCTCTTCTGTTCTCGTTTCGCACGCTCTGTTACTCTCCCGCCTTCTGTTCCGTTCTGGCTTCTGTTTTCGTTTCGTTTTGTTTTTGGTTCCATTATGTTCAGTCCCGAATTCTCCTATAGGCCCGGCGGACTGGGAGTGCTGGCCGAGTCCGACCAGAACAACCAATCGTCCACAACGACGCCCGGCGGCAGCAACAGTGGCGTGCTTTCGCCGCCTAGCGGTGGACCACCGAACCGACCACTGCCACCAACGCCGGACGATGACGATGCGCAGAGCGACCGGACGCTGATTAAGAGGGTAAGTCAAGATGGATTCCGTTTTACCGATTGTTTATGACGTTCGATGGTAGGAAGAAAAACAAGACATTTTCCTATATTTGTTGCGCCATCTTTCATGTTGGAAACTTTGAACTCTCTTTCGTTTCGTGTCGTTTTTTATCACGGTTTTCCTTTTTTCATATTTTTTCAACTTTTTAAACTCCAATTTGTTTAGGTTTCAAGTTCCATATTTTTTTATGTACTATTCTTAGTGTTCTGTTTACCATTACTCGATCACAACAATCTTCTCTTCAGATCAAAAGTAGTACTCACGAGCCTTCTTATTCACATTTTGCCCTCCCCAGAAACTCGTTCGCTGGTCTCAGATATTGTCTTTCTTTTTCTTTCTTTTCTCTCCTGATATGTGCTCACTCTCGCTCTCACTCTCTCTTTCTCTCGCGGTCCAGATTTTTAATGTAAAGTGGAAAAATTTCGAGCTGCAAAACGTAAATGAGCCACAATTTTCAAAAGTTCACCCGTTTTCAGTTGACACCGTTTAGATTTATACAGCTCTTACTTAGCAACTTTGTGCTCGATTTTGTTCAGTGTTTGTCTTCTAAGCTGTCACACCTAATTGTACTCTTTTTTTTAAACGATTTAAAGAAAAAAAATCGCATATATTTACTGTTTTACTATAAGTTCATTTTTCGTTTTGAAACATACATTACATCACTTTACATCAATCATTTGAAAATACGTTGTTTGACAGTTCTTTGATATCGTTGATCGTTGCTGATGTTTTTTTAGAGCACCACTCCTTTATCCCTCCCTTCAAGCCCATGGGAACGTTTTCATGATAGACATTAGCTGTTTGAGGTTTAATTTTTAGAGGTTTTGTTTTCTGGTGTGTTCGAATTAATTATTTTGTTTTCTTTAATTTTTTAAAAATTTAGTATTAGTATAGAGTTCTATTTTTTTGTAAGTGACAAACTTCGCCACAAAGGTGAGGTTATGCCCCAGTTTTTCCAAAAATGCGTAGAAACTACTAAAAAATACCAACATTTCTTCGAACCGATGGAAGATGATAAATGGTTAAATAAAGTACCAAATGATCTATTCAACATAAAATCGTATACGATGCCGCATAAGATGCATGGAGGTACTACATATATTAGGGTGCCAATGGAATGTATGGGAAAAATTTGACCATCGAATTTCAAAAACGGGTAGTGTTCAAAAGTTTCATCTCCTCGAAAAAATTTCCTATGCAAAATTTCAGCTCAATCGGATTTCGTTAAGTTTTTGACCAAAGCGGTTTGACTATTTTGAACACGAAAAATTTATCCAGGGGTGGGGGGGGGTCTTATGTCTTAGAAATGCATGAAACATCAAGTTTTGGCGTAAACCAGAAAAAAATTACAGGGACCTAGATTTTTTTTTGAAATCGAAATTTTTTTCGATGCCAAATGTCTTTAAAATGCATGAAATGTCAAGCTCCGGAGTTATCTGAAAAAAATTCAAAATAACAGATTTTTTGGTATTTGAAATTTTTTTAGGACTCCGACATTTTTTCAAAATTCAATTTTTTGTTTTTGATGCCAAATGTCTTAGAAATGCATGAAACGTTGAGATCTGGTGTTATCCCAAAAAATTCTCTTCAAAAAAATTTACTTCTAGGGACTTGTTGGGATTTTGGGACTATTTTTCGAAAACGATTTTTTATGCCAAATGTCTTTCAAAAAAATTGTGTTAGAGATAACACCAGATCTCGACGTTTCATGCATTTCTAAGACATTTGGCATCATAAAATAATTTGGATGTTGAAAAAAATTCGAAGCTTCAAAAATGTTGAAGTCCCAAAAAGTCATTTTTTCTTAGTTTTTTTTAGATAACGCCAGATCTTGACGTTTCATGCATAAAAAAAATCGATTTCGAAATTTTCTCGTAGTCCTAAACATTTTCGTCTAGGTTCCAAAATTTTTCAAAGTCCCAAAAAGTCCCAAGTCTTCAAAAGATCACCAGATCTCGACGTTTCATGCATTTCTAAGACATTTGGCATCATAAAATAATTTGGATGTTGAAAAAAATTCGAAGCTTCAAAAATGTTGAAGTCCCAAAAAGTCATTTTTTCTTAGTTTTTTTTAGATAACGCCAGATCTTGACGTTTCATGCATTTCTAAGACATTTGGCATAAAAAAATCGATTTCGAAATTTTCTCGTAGTCCTAAACATTTTCGTCTAGGTTCCAAAATTTTTCAAAGTCCCAAAAAGTCATTTTTCTTCAAAAGTTTTTTTTTTCCAAATGACGTCAAATTTCGACGTTTCATGAATTTCTAAGACATTTGGCATAATAATAATCAATTTCGAAATTTTATCGTACACTTACCCTCTTTAGGAAATTTTTCGTTTATTAAACTAGTCAAACTTTGACCGCTTTGGTCAAACACTTAAATACAAAGCCCGATTGAACTGAAATTTTGCATAGGGACTTCTGAGCACTACTCGTTTTCGAAATTCGAAAAGTCGATTTTCATTGGCACCCTAATATATATAGAAGTTGCATCGAGAAGTATATTGCCTCCACTTTAGCATCTGATGTGCCATTATAAACGAGATTGTGTTAATAGGGGAAGCAATTTTCGTCAAACATTTTAGTGAGTTTTTTAATTTGTACTCAAAACCTCTCATTTTGTTCGTTATTCGATAATAGGATTTCAGTTTAGCTTATTTTTGCTTACAAATTTGATAAGCGGTCTATAGTTCTATTAGCGTTTCGCTAGTTTTGGGTATAGAAAAATCAAAAAAAAAACATCGCTGTAATAATTGCCGCCGTCGGACATACATTGCGATCTAAGCATATTACAAATATGGTTTACTAAGTTAGTTATTCTCATTAATCTGATCGCGTAACTATGCCGAATAAAATGCCTCCTAATACACATTAATGTGCCTATTGCTCTGCGCATCCAACAACCTCTACTGTCGGAGAAGGGTTTTCCATTCCTATGTTCCTACATCAAATATTTACTTCTTAAACCAGTACAAAACATTATGAAAAAAAATGTCTGTATGTGTGTGCGCCACTGTACGTGTGAACAACTTGTGTAACTAAACCACAGAGAGCGAATGCCCGTTGTACAGTGAAACCCCAACCAAATGCAATCATATCTTTTCAGATCTGTGTCACACACAAGTTCAACGTTTGTGGTACAAATGGTAGTGGTTTGTAATTAAAACATTGAAAGAAATCTCGTGTTCCCTGTTCCCGCTCGGTTGATAGTAGAACATACCGCTGTAGTTTATTTCGTTTCGTAGAATTTCCTGTTGAATAGTTTGTAACGCACACAAAACCCAACCGTTGCATTTGCCCTCCTGTTTGTTTGCATTTAGACATTTGATGATTCATTCCGCCATCTTTGCTAGCATCATTCAGTACAGATTTACTCCATTATTTACATATTGTAGTAGAAATTGCCATCATTGACTTTCGTTTCACCTGTTGTTAATCGCAATTTGCAGTGTTACGATTCGAATCTGTGGTACCATCATCTCTAATTCCCCAATTAATCAATACACACTTGATTGCAATTATATGAGATGTTAATTAGTTGAATCCGCAATTCCACAAATATGTAACTCGTCAGATTCGAATCCAGAAAATCCCCAAAAACCAATTACAATGCGACCGAAATGTTTGAAGAAATTTAAATTCAACACGCTTCTAAAACCCCATCACCCCACCACTCAATACAGAGCTACGATAACAAATCGTCCTCATCGATTGGTACCACGACCTCCTCCGCCTCGACCGGATCTACTCAATCCGAAAGCGAGGAAGCAGTCCTGCTGCGCGACTGGGATTTTGAACGTTTCTTCCCATCGAACGAACGCCCCCAACGATCTTCCCACCAGCAACGCCACTCCATGTCGGACAAGTCATCCTCCTCGTCGCCAGCGGATTCCAACGGGCGTCTCAATGGTCTGGACAAACTCCGCAAGGAGCGTGAAAACAGCAAAACCTCCAATCTGGCATTCGCCGAAAAGAAAAAGGTCGAAGAAATGAATAATAGGATTCGACTGGAGGAGCGCGTAAAAAGTGAAATTTTCGCCCGCCAGTACCAGAAACAGCAATCTCCCGGCAAGTCTAGTCCCGGTTCGTCTTCATCAACTGCCACCAACCAGCAACAACAGTTCCTTGCACCGCAATCTCACAAACGCCAAGAATCAGACTCTAAACTCTCGCTTAACTTTGTCCGGGGATTTCGCCGGGAGAACTCGGACTTCTTCCCACTGTCCAAGCGGCACTCGGCCATCCTCGGCGAGCAGCTTACCTCCAACAGTGGCAACAATTCCAAGCAAATGTCTTCCAGTGCCATCCAATCGCAGCAACGTTCCAGTGCCATATTCTCACGCAATCGCAACAAGGGCGAACCCATCCTAACGGATTTCACCGTCACGAAGCGGGGCGACGGTGATGAACCACGACCTCGCACGCCCCCTAGACCAGCTGGCCAAACCTCCAGCAGCAGTCCACAGCAGCAAACGCCTGCGACCCGGCAGGGAAGCTCCACCCCATCGGTACGGAATCTGGACTTCCTGAGGCCTCGCCGCGAGAAAACCGAATCGGTCATCTTTGTGCGCAATTCGCCCACACGGCAGCAGCTGTTCGACAGCCAGGTAAAGCGACCCCTTTCTTCCTCCCTACCGTTCAAAAAGCAAACCAAAATTCGTTTACGATACGCCTCCAAGATCGCGCTGCTCCCTCCCAGCAATACTCTAACCTAGAAAGGGGAAACATGTTTCCAGCGCCGCGTAGAGTTCAAAGCTAGAATATTTAGTTCGCTACCGCCGCAGCGCATTCGGTGCATCCATTGAAGAGGAAAGTCCTAGACTAGCCCGTGCTCATTAGTTGCCTTTAACGAGAACCATCACATTGTCCCCATCCCCTTATTCATGTGTGGCTAACAAAGTACTGAGATGAATGGCAGAGCTTCGCTAGTAGCTCATCGTGCATTGCATTTTGTGTTCTAACCTAAATTATGACCTTATTTTCAAAAAAAAAAAATCATGCGGAAAAAAATGTAAGCATGCTGAATTGATATCACCGCGTGCCATTCCCCTAGCTCATTGATTCATGTGTTTGATGTGTTGCTGTTTGTGTTCTTCCTGTGCTTTAAGTGTTGTTTGTCTTGATGATGTCAGTGTGTCGCCCCAGAAATAATATCCAAATTGTCTTATTTGAAGGTAACTTAAAACATAATAGCATCAAACTATTATTCGAGAATGCATTTCAATTGTTTAAGAGAGTTTTATTAAAGTTAAGGATTATTTTATGTAGTTTTGTTATATGTCAACAATTTGTAGTACTAAATCATAAAGAAGTTCAATAAGTTTGTCATTCGTGCAGTATATATATATAGTTTGATATAGTTTGTACGTTATTTGTAAAAAATGTGAAAACTCATAAAAAAATATTTAAAAAAAATGTTTCATGCGATATGTATGTAACGAAAAAATATTGAAAAACTTTGCACCCATTTTTCTCAAAACTAAGTTTTTGTCACTTACACCCCTTTGATTTTGACCCACTCAATTGTTGTACAATCAACTTTTACTCGTTTTTTTTTTTCCAAGTTCGTTTATTTGGTAGGCTCAGGCGTGTATAACACTTTACGGAGCCATGGTTCTTTGTGATATATACAATCAATATCATTTTATTATACAGTTAATAAGAGAGGGGAAGGAGCCAGCGTACTCGTGGTGACTCGAGGAACTTTTACTCGTTGTGCCATCTTTAGATGGGCTACGATTTAGTTCGGCGCCCGTTTGTTGGGCAGCTCAATAGACCTTCGTCAAAAAATTTTATTCGCTCAATCGATTCTTTGGCTCTCTTTCCCAAAGAACCCATATTTTTTGAAGCCTCTAACTATTTTTAAAATCGAAAATAAAAACCGGAAAATTGCTGCAAGTGTAAACCAGCCTGAAAAATTCACCCGATTTCCGTTCAAAATCGAGCCAATCTTAAAAAAAGCACTTTTTTGATTTCTGTTTTTGATTTCAAAAATACTTAGAGGTTCTTTGGGAAAGTTGACCTTAAATAAGCCAAAGAATCGTCTGAGACAATAAAATGAAATACATTTTTTTACGGGAAAAGTCTATTAAAACAAAAATGAACGTCAAATTATAATGTCAACAGTTATAAAAATACCTTCTTCACTGTTGGCATCTCTATAATTCCATTGTATTTACTGGTTCGACACAATTAAATCACAAGAGATCCTCCATGAACTAACACATAGATTCTTTCTGGAATTCCTCCAAAAGTTTTCCCCTAAACTAATTATGAACTTCTTCCTAAAAATCCTCCAGATGTCCTTCTTCATATTTCTCTAATAGTTCCTCCTGAAACTCCTCTACTCTAGGAATTATTCTACTGGAATTTCGGAAGAAACTTGAAAATTCTTCTGAAGCCTTCAAATTTATCCTAGAAGACTGATTAGTTATATGCAAATTGTTGTATCTTGGCTTGTTGATACTGTGCTTTGCGTAACAGCAGTTTTGGATATTTGTATATTATCCCACAATCTGTTGATGTCGCTAGATCCGTTGGCAGCTTCTGACGGTACTGTTGCTTCATAATGATAACCTCTTACCGTTCTGCAGCCACTGTTCATATGGTTTACAAAATCTTGATAAAAACAAAACTATTTGGAGGGTCAGTTATTTAAAAGATTTATGTGTTCTGCTTGATTCTAAACTTCTGTCATGGTGTCAATATCAAGCGAACTGGGGTGGCAGGTTGGAAGGAGTTTAAAAACGGGTTATTGCTCGATTTTCGTGGAGTGAATGATTGATGATTCGCCTCCTCGAATCTATGACAAAAGGTCGAAAGACAAAAGGTCGAAGGGATAAAAGGTCGAAAGGACAAAAGATCGAAAAGACAAAAGGTCGAAAAGACAAAACGTCGAAAGGGACAGAAGGTCGAAAGGACAAAAGGTCGAAAGGGACAAAAGGTCGAAAAGTACAAAAGGTCGAAAGGGACAAAAGTTCGATCAAGAACAAGTTGATAACAAGTTGAGTGTATTCCAAAGGAATTTGTGAAATGCATTTAACTTCAAGTGCAAATAATACACTTATCAATAAGAAGGAGTAATTACTATGAAACAATATCTAAATAGTTCTGTTGATGATAAAAAGATTATTGATTTAAGAAATAAATTAAACTCGTGTTGTGCAAGATTGATTCTCTCCGTTTCAGTTTCTTGTCTATTTCGACTTTTTGTCCCTTTCGCCCTTTGGCTCTTTCGACCTTTTGTCTCTTTCGACCTTTTGTCCTTTTCGACTTTTCGTCTCTTTCGACCTTTTGTCTATTTCGACCTTTTGTCTCTTTCAACCTTTTGTCACGTTCGACGTTTTGTCCTTTCGATCTTTTGTCCCTTTCGACCTTTTGTCTTTTCGACCTTTTGTCTTTTCGACCTTTGTCTTTTCGACCTTTTGTCACTAACCCCGCCTCCTCTACGTATTGTTTCCCATTTGCACTTTTCGTGTAAATACTCCAACTGCGCGTTGGTGTTCCGCGAGCATTGTCCAGATCTCGTGTTCGTAAAGGACTAGCGGAGATGCGGTAAATATGCGCCACCCAAAATGATAATCAAAATATTCCAGTATTTTTCACCAAAATATTGGTAATGAGGGGGAAATATTTTTTGCATCTAAATTGAGGACAGAAACGCCGAAATTGCGTTGGAATGAGCCCAAAAAAAAGGGTTTATTTTTTTATTTTTAATACAGAGTTTTTGGCTAAATTTTTTCGTTAGACGATAAACATTTTTTTTTTGGCTTCAGCTGTCTACGTTTTTGAGACAAAATTTGGGATATACACCCGATTCTGTTTTTACACGTATTTTTTTTTTTATACGGCCGTGCAAAAAAAAAATCCCATGCAAAAATTTTGCAAAGTTGCTCAATTTTGCATGATTCGTCGAGAAATCATAAAACTTTTTTTACACGGATTTTCAAATTTTGAGCTGAAAACTTTTTTTACACGGAACCAAGAAAAGAGGGTGGCGCATTTTACCAAACCGACGCATTTTATACATATTTCCCCTACCGGTCAGATGAACGTTTTGTAGATGGCCAAGTTGGTACGACAGCAAACTGTATTCTGTCAAAGAGCCTTACGGTTCGGAGGTCATCAGTGAACTCAAGTACATGAGCTCATCAAGTAGTGGGTGGCTAACATTGTCTTTTTTAAACATTTCGTTTATTTATTTAGCTTTTATTCAATTAATAAGTTTACGAAGTCGAAAACTGTAAATCACATAAAAAAATTCCCGAAAAATTTTCAGCTACTGCAACTAGATCCGTTTCACCTGAGGTTCTGTATCCGTCTAAAGTGTCCGCTTCAGAGTTTCAGGTCTAAACTTGGCCAGATCAGATCGCCTTGCTCGCCAATGCAGCATCTTTTCGGATCTATATCAGCGGTTTTCATCCTGGGGTACATGTACCCCTAGGGGTACCTTCGCTTGGCCCAGAGGGGTACCTCGGACAAAACTGCGTAATGGCGGATGTATTTCAATTTTGATCAAAACTTATTGACAAAATTTTAATAATTTTGCATTTTTTTATTTCAAAACTTTGTCTTGTACATAATATGCATGGTGATTAGTGATTCATGGCCTATTAAATCCTGCCTCCTACAACCAGTACAATGGATATAGGGCTGTGGGACAAAAAAAACAAACTTTCTTGTTTTTTCTGCTTCTTTTAAAAGCCTCGGGATCATCTTTTCAAGGGTCTCGGAAGGCATTTTTCAAGGAGGCTTTCGAGCCTGTTAAAAGGCTCGGAAGCATACTTTCAAGAAGCTTGGAAGCTTACTTTCTAGAGGCCGGGGAGTCTTCTTTTAAGCTTTCTTCTAAACTCCTAAACTAAACTTTAAACTTTATTTTATCCTTTTCTCCTTTTAAAAGGCTCGGGAAGCTATTTTCAAAAGGCTCGGTACCCCCCTTCGGAATTCTTCTTTCAAGAGGCTTGGAACCGTACTCTCGAAGGCCTCAGAGCAGTACTTATGTTACTCTATTTGGTCGAATATGAGTTACAGAAACTTGTGTATGACATGTGTACTACTCGGGCTCTTTTGAAAAGCTCGAAAGCTTGAAAGCCTCCTATCCATAAGCTTGAAAGCCTTCTTTTAAAAGACTCGGAACTCTTTCAAAAAGGCTCGGATGGCTTCTTTCAAGAGGCTCGGAAGCCTTCTTTTGAAAGGCTTCAAGCTTTCCTTTAGGAGGCTTGGATTTTTTCCTTTAAGAGGCTTGGAAGCGTCCATTCAAAATTCTCCAATGCCTTCTTTTAAGTGGCTTAAAAGTAGCCATTCAAGAGGCTCAAAAGTGTTTACTCAAGATACTCCGAAGCCTCCGTTCAGGGGGCTCAAAAGCCGCCATTCAGCTCGGAAGACTCTTTTCATGAGACTTGGGAGCCTCCGTTCCAGAGCTTGAAAATCTCCCACCAAGATGCTCGGAATTCTTTTTTAAGAGGCTTGGATGCGTACTTTCAAAAGGGCTCAGAAGCGTCCTTTCAAGATACTCAAAAGCCTCCTTTAATGTGGCTCGCAAGCCTTCCATAAAATGGCTCGTAAGGTCTTTCAAGAGGCTCAGAAGCCTGCTTTCAAGACGCTCGGAAGCCTCCTTTGAAGGTGTATAGAAGCCATCTTTCATGAGACTCGGAACCTCTTCAAGGGGCTCGGAATACTTTTTCCAAGAGGCTTGGAAGCATACTTTCGAGCAGCTCAGAGGCGTGCTATTGAGATGCTCGGAAGCCTTCTTTTCAGTGTCTCGAAAACCGCCTTTCAAGGGACTCGGACGACTTTTTCCAGAGGCTCGGAAGAGGCGCGGAATCCTACTTTCAAGAGGCTTGGAACTCTCTTGTCAATACGCTCAGAAGCCTTCAGTAGTCAAAAAATCTGTAGGAAGCAAAAGTTCGAAGGGTACCTCTCAAGAAAAAGGTTGAGAACCGCCTAACTATATTATGGATTTTTGGCAAGCATTAATGCAGAACATCAGAATCAAGGATCATTTTTACGGTTCCGGATATGATCACCCTCCT
Source organism: Armigeres subalbatus (assembly GCF_024139115.2). Lineage (NCBI taxonomy): Eukaryota > Metazoa > Arthropoda > Insecta > Diptera > Culicidae > Armigeres > Armigeres subalbatus. The sequence goes on from NC_085140.1 coordinate 83,728,025, forward strand.
ATGCTCAACATGAGCAGGGAATTAGCAAAGGTTGTTTAATGCTATTTTTTTCATTTTTAAGTGTACGTTACAAGAGTGAAGATTCTATAAAATAGTTTACATCCTTAAAATCTACAGAAAAGGGCTAATATGTTTGGTTTGCTATTCACGAGTTCAAGGTGAGTTTTCTTCAACGACACCGTCCTAACCATGACACATTTTAATTCATGGGCGATGCAGTTTTGACCCTCTAATTAGAAACATTTCAAAGTATGCAGTAGGGTGCGGCTTATTTTTCGAATGTTTCCGAAACCTGTAATTCGTGGCATGCGTTTTGCCACGTTTTTTATGGCAAAAAAACAGTAGCCTCGGCGCAATGGTCTTTAAGGTGATTTGTTGTCCATAAAGTTTAGACTTTCATAAAAATAATCATAACTTTGGCAATTTTTATCCGATTTACAATCTATTGTAATTAATCTCTTCAGTATTAAATTTATGAAAACTTTGTGGAACATCATATTCCTTGAAATCAGCTCCAAATGTTGGTAATATGCAGATTTTGATAAAAATTTCTTCTTTTTTAAGGAAAATCAGTTTTACAAACGCTCTAACTTTGTCAAATATCAGCCGAATCCGGATATTTTTATATGAAATCAAAGAGAAATTTGTATTCTAATTTTTCTTAGAACAAACTGAGTTTCTAAAACCATTATTTGTCAATGTTTTAGACCAAATACTGCAAAACAATTTTTCTATTGAACAAGGACGTCACATAGTAGGCCATAATTTTATTATTTTTATAGTACATTTTGAATATAATAGTTCCTTTTCATATGGAATTATACCGTAGTCGTATAGAACTGATTAAGTACAGTAAATTAGCAGAAAACTGGATTATCTGTAAGAATTTCATTATGCTTTACTGTTTTGAAGTTTTTACAATGTTATATAATATAAAGAAATGTTGTTTACAATGATGATTATAGCACGAGTGAAATTTTAAAACCAGTTAATTGTAATTATAAACAATCTTAATAAATTGGTGACGAACTATTTTTCTGAAAGATCATTTGAAGTAAATCTACTTATCATTTGAATTAAAATCAGTTTGTCCCGTTACGCTGGGATATGGATACTCTGAAGTAGTGCGTAACGGTGTAAATCCGGTCATATCGCCAAGCTCGGTACAACACTGAAGCTGACAATATGACGTCTCTAACCCCGAATCCCAAGGTGTCAGGCGACCCGTGCTGAGGGGATGAATGGCCTGGGGGGTGAAACAATTAGCCAGGCAGTAAACGGAGTCTGTAATGCTGGGTAGACACTTCGTGTTGCATTACGGAGCAAGATTTACCATACTGTGCTCCAGTTCTTACTATTCTTGTTAATACTTGTGAGAGATGGTCGGAAGAGTATGGGACGACTAAGTATAATTTGCTTTTAGATGACCCATTTTTTGCTCCTTTTGGATGGAGTCAATGGAGTAAATTGTAAAAACGTAACTCAATCTTAGGCTGGTTTTCGAAGCAGAGAACATTAATTTCCAAGCTCCAGAGCGCTGATTAATTAGGAAAGAAGCGGATACGAATTTGGTGGATCTGCTGAACCATCTGACTGATTAGAGCTCTGTGTAAAGATGAGATTCGGAAATGCCAAACGCAATGAAATCAGATCTCTATACAAAAACGAATTCGGAACTCATAAGAAGAAGCAAAAATATGTTTGAACTTCGGTACCGATGCATGGTCAAAATCAGTATTATCTCACTTATTGTTGAGCCGAAACTGATTGTGGGGCGCGCCTTTGAGAGTTGATATAAGCCATTTTTCGAAGGGTATAACTAGCGGTACCTTAATCTAGAGAGGCCTTACATTAAGCTTGAGAAATATATGAATAAAAAATGACTAGAACATTTTTGGTAGAAGGATTTTAATATTATATTGATAATGTTGCGAAGATCGTAAACCTCATTGGTTTGGATTAATGCTAGAGTTTTCCATAAATTTGTATTGTTCGAAGAACTTAATGTTAATGGGTAACGGTATCAATCATATCCACGTTCTATTTGTAGCAGTACGAAGAACGGTAAATAATTATGCTGGAAGGCTCGATTTACTCATGGTAAATCCGGGACAGTAGATTCATAATAGTTGTACCTTAATCAAAAATGTTTACTGATTTGCAATGTAGTTCGGCAATGTTTTGATCATAGTGACTACGGTTTTAATCCGTTTGAAAAAGTAATTTTGACATATATTTTATAGGAAGAATTCTATCAATATATGATTTATTGTAATACGTAGACCGTTAATAATGAGTTATCCTCATTTAATAATGTAAATGTAATCGCTGAAACATGTAGGTGTTCGAAGAACTTGAAAGTCTAAAAACCATAAATCTCACTTAATGCACCTTTAAATCTTCATGGAATTGGCTAAAAATTGTCCTGGAATCTGAAATACTTGAAAATAGTAAACAGTTCTTCGATTTTTAACTGATTAAAGAACGATAAACTATACTGCGGGTGAGCTCTCATTATAAACAGCTTTTCATTAAGGCATAACATTGTTAATACGTCAAAACAATAAAACATAATGAAATTCTTACAGGTAATGCAGTTTCTAGTAAATTTACTATGCTAAACCAGTTTTACACGACAACGGTATAATTTCATATGAAAATAAACTATAAAATTTAAAATGTGCTACAAAAATAATAAAATTATGGCCTACTATGGAGCGTCTTTGTTCAATAGAAAAAATGGTTTGCAGTATTTGGTCTAAAACATTGCCAAATAATGTTTTTAGAAACTCAGTAAAACTGATTTTCCTTAAAAAAGAAGAATTTTTTATCAAAATCTGCATATTACCATCATTTGGAGCTGATTCCAAGAAATATGACGTTCCACAAAGTTTTCATAAATTCAATACTGAAGAGAATAATTGCAATACATTTTAAATCGGATAAAAATTGCCAAAGTTATGATTATTTTCATGAAAGTCTAAACTTGATGGTCAAAAAATCCCCTTAAAGGCCTTTGCGCGACCTCTAAATTTCAATATTTTGGCCTGAAATTCTGAGGCTACTCTGCCATAAAAAAGCGTTTAAGCACACGAATTCCAGGTTTAGGAAACATTCGAAAAATAAGCCGCACCCTAGTATGCAGTCATTGACATCTCTAGCTATTTTGTATTGTGTAGAGCTGTTTGCTAAAAAAAACCCAGATTAATCCACCTACAGTGAGATTTTGACCCTTCCTTAGTTATAAGGAATTTTTTTTCCAGACTCCAGTATTTAAAACGAGATAAAACTACTCAGCTTCCCACGGCGATTTAACGTGAAAGTGACAAAATAATTGCCTACCCAAAGGCGGATGTCATGGGTTGAGTGACAACTCAACGAATGATAACGTACTGTACTTCATGCTGCCTATCTAAAAGGCGCTCGTCGGATTGAATAGCTATTGTGACATGGTTAGTAACTATCGTAACGCTGGTTGCATATATTGTACTCGTAATTTCCAGAGACCTCGATATTAATTAATCCAGAACTAACTAAATCGGCCATTGATCTGAACGAAACTCAATAGCGTTCAATAATAACATATATTTCGCCTTATGGATGCCTAATTTGGCAAATCTAAACTTGTTCAATACCTTAAAAATGAGTGAGATTTTTATGGTAGTAAATTTCAGAATTTGCACACATACGCACACATACATGCATACAAGTGATCTATTAGTGTCTCAAAACATGCTCACATTTGCTATCTAGCTTCCACTGAAGAAATTTTTGAAATCCCTTTCAATTTTTACGTTTTTGCTTTTCTGAGAAGATTTTTGACCCTTCCTTCGGAAGTGTCTATAATTTCACTTTGTATGCGTTACGCAGGTGTGTTACGTATTAATCTATCAATAAATCTCGTGAATTATTAAATAAAATGTATGGTATTTGAAACAAATTCACTTTGATATTGAAAATATAATTAAAATAAATGATATGATATGGAATTATGCCTATTTTTCTGATTTGTTTCAAAGAAACAAATGATTTTAATTGAGGAACATATAGAAGCATGTACAAAAAAATCTTCTCAGAAAAGCAAAAACGTAAAAATTGAAAGGGATTTCAAAAATTTCTTCAGTGGAAGCTAGACAGCAAATGTGAGCATGTTTTGAGACACTAATAGATCACTTGTATGCATGTATGTGTGCGTATGTGTGCAAATTCTGAAATTTACTGCCATAAAAATCTCGCTCATTTTCAAGGTATTGAACAAGTTTAGTTTTACCAAATTAGGCATCCATAAGGCGAAATATATGTTATTATTGAACGCTATTGAGTTTCGCTCAGATCAATGACTGATTTAGTTAGTTCTGGATTAATTAATATCGAGGTCTCTGGAAATTACGAGTACAATATATGTAACCAGCGTTACGATAGTTACTAACCATGTCACAATAGTTATTCAATCCGACGAGCGCCTTATAGATAGGCAGCATGAAGTACAGTACGTTATCATTCGTTGAGTTATCACTTAACCCATGACATCCGCCTTTTGGTAGGCAATTATTTTGTCACTTTCACGGTAAATCACCGTGGGAGGCTGAGTAGTTTTATCTCGTTTTAAATACTGGAGTCTGGAAAAAATCCTTATAACTAAGGAAGGGTCAAAATATCACTGTAGGTGGATTAATCTGGGTTTTTTGTACATGCTTCTATATGTTCCTCAATAAAAATCATTTGTTTCTTTGAAGCAAATCAGAAAAACTTAACTGACGGTTCCTGTTTTTATTTGGGTCCACGGACAGACATGTGAGCGCGTGTGTTTGAAGCTCATAAATAATGTCCAGCGATACAAAATTCTGTTTTCAGCTGTTGCATTGCATTTTGATTTATGGGTGGCTAACCTAGGTTGTTGCTATAGGCTTCTTCAGCAAAGCCAATCTAAACCGATGCTTTTTTTACAATTTACAGAAGTAATCGAAACATTTCAGTATTCAAAGTTAGTGTACATACGGATATAATGAGTCTTCCCACATGGCTGACACGCTTCGTTGAAAGAAGTGAGCCAGCCTAGGGCTGAAAACCTCTCAAATAAAGACAGAAAAACGCTTCGTTGAATAGAATATTCTGTTGGTACTCTGAATAAAACATCCAGATAATTCTTGTTCAAGAATGTAACGTAACAATTCCTTAAAACGAATTGTAACAAAATCTGGAACAATTCACTGTTCAAGGTGCAGAAAACTCTGAGGAAGAAAATTCAAATGGAACATCTGATGGAATTTATTTCTGAAGCTTCTTCAGTGTTTTAACTTCTGAATAAATTACTTGATAAAATCAGGGGCCCTCCTTAGCCGTGCGGTAAGACGCGCGGCTACAAAGCAAGACCATGCTGAGGGTGGCTGGGTTCGATTCCCGGTGACGGTCTAGGTAATTTTCGGATTGGAAATTGTCTCGACTTCCCTGGGCATAAAAGTATCATCGTGCTAGCCTCATGATATACGAATGCTAAAATGGTAACCTGGCTTAGAAACCTCGCAGTTAATAACTGTGGAAGTGCTTAATGAACACTAAGCCGCGAGGCGGCTCTGTCCCAGTGTGGGGATGTAATGTCAATAAGAAGAAGAAGAAAATCAGAAAAAAATATAGTGAGCCTTCTATGCAAGTCGTTCTAGAACTTCAGTTCCAACTCGGAGATGTTTTAGAAGCAAAAAAAAAACTTGCGGAAGAAAGATCTATTCAATGGAACCATAATGATTTTTCAGAACAAAATAGGGAGGAGATTTCTTTATTCTTGCATTCCAAAAGAATCTGCCCTGAATAAATTTTGGAAAAACCTATCAAGCGGCACCCAGAGATATTTCGCATGAAACTCTTAAATAAAAAGAATGTTGATAAATATCGAAAGAAAAACAAAAATCGAGTATTGAATTCTTCATAAATTATTTATAGTAGAGAAAATGACGGCTTTGGCAGGTTTTGATCTATTATTGGCATGAGGGTTTTATGACTGATTATGCTCAAATTTGGCCTAAACATTCTTTGCATATTAAAGAATATTGTGGCCAAATTTCATAGAATTGGTCGACAAAACCAACAATAATAGAACAAATTGTGTACCACGAAGCTATGGCCATCCGGAAGATGCTCCCTGATGAACTGAATCATACGAACCATAATTCGAGCACGACGCTACGCCACACCAGTCACGACGTCAATAACCCGGATGTGCAGCTGAAATAACCTAAACCTAAATCCCTACCCCGTCCGTCCTGAATAAAGTAATCTCTAACCTTGAGTCACCACGAGTATTTTGGTCTTTGTCCCTTCCCAACTAACTGTTAATGATAAGATGATATACACATTGTATTGATATCATACTTAAGAATTGCGGCTCCGCAAAGTGTCACACACGACTGAGCCTTCCAAATAAATGAAATGGTTAAAAAAATAATAATAGAACAAAACATGCCAAAGCCGTCTTTCCCCTAACAGAAGGATCTTCGAAGAAATTATTTGCAGGAGAAGAGTTTTGGCGTTACAATTGATTGAAAATGTTCAAGGTGTTTTTGCTTAGGCCCTTCTCAAAAGTGAGGGCTAGAATCAAAATGGCGAACCGATGAAGCAAATTGTTTTTATTGTCGTAAACAATGCATACGCAAAATTTCGCCCAATAATAATACACAAATAAATCGACCATCGAATTCACAAATAATTGCTCTGCTACTAGATTGAAAAATGACATCGTATTTTCATGACATGCCATTGGAAAGTTTTTTATTTAGTGGAGAAGAATTGATAATTGAAGGATAAGCGATGTGAATCCTCAAATACATTGCCAACTTTGTATTGGCATATTTGACTTGGTAGATTAATTGATGAGAACTATTTGGAGAACCTAGAACGTCTGCATTGCACCAATAAAATGCAAGGGCTCTTGAGATTTGTATGAACATGTTGGGCTAAGTTCAGTTTCGTATCAAGCGTAGGTAACGAATTAGACCAATAAATCTGAACTGAACAAAGCAATTTGGAGAACCGTATTTGATTAACAGATGTGATAGAATAATTTTCCCAACGAATTTAGTCACAAGAAGTTGATGAATCAATGCACAAATGTACCATGCGTCTCCATATGCCCATTTGCTTATATCCTATTATGTTATTGCTTATATTACTTATAAAAAACAAAATCTTATAGGCAGCCCCCACAGAAAATGGTAATTCTCGCTTTGTTTTCACTCATTTCTTGTTTGTTACTGCACAGCTGTGTATAACAAGTTGAAATGAATTATCAGGGCCAGTGCTCCCCGCATTCTAAAAGAGTGCTCCCCGCAGCTTTCTAAAAGAAATTTATAATGGGGTATAGCCTCCCGAATCAGTTCTCTATCAAGACAACTTGCGAAAAAAAGTCTCTCGCGGAATGCTACATATCGTATATGTATACAGAGATGATAAGTGAGAGACTTGCTCATTCTCTTTAGGATTCAATCCCTGATCTAAGCAATCGTTGCAATCCGCCGTCAGTCAAATACATGTGGTGGACCTCCGTAGACTGGAATGATAGTTTTCCAGCAAGCTCCTCCCACTTGCCTGTTCCCCTAAAAAAATCTACTCTTCCGCTCATTTTTGTTCGCAACGAAAAATACGAGCCAGATAGTCGCCTAAGAAAAACATACCTCCAGAAAAAAGCTATTTCGATATTTTTTTTAAATTTGGCCGCCACGTGATGCATTCCGGTGGTGAATGCTTGGATAGCACGTGCTATTTGTACTGCGGAGAAAATTTTCACATCTATGAAAGCCTTAGAAAATGATCACGAAAGCTGTCATTTTGTTGCAAGGCACAATACTCATGAGGACACAGATATACTAATTTGTCGAATTCATTTGGTTGTCTTCACCATATGCAGATAAGACATGCGGATAACTTCAACGTATTCAGAGAAGAGTTTTTAAGCGACGAACCCTCAGATCGTAAATTCCTAAGTTCATAAATATCAATACTTTAATAAATTGAGCTTGCATTATGATCCTTTGAGCATCCAGACATTTTTTATCAGTTGACCTATGTTCTTATTATTAATTCAAAAATGATAGCATCGATTGTTGCTGCTATGACTTCCGTGAAGTTGTCACGCAATTTATTTAAAAATATGTGAACACAACTGCATTGATGTTTACTAAGTGTAGAACCAAATCTCTGAGGTATTAAGAGCACTGTTTTAATAAAATTGCATAAAACAACCTGTGCGAAATTATTGCATAGCGAATCTTGCGCTGATTGTATCATTTCGAGCAAGTGGCCTATAGAGCACCGCATATACAAATTCAAACGCTACTTCACTAGACGAGCTAGCGATGATCTAGTACTACAATTTGTTGTTGATTTAAAATAAAATATTCTGAAACATGAGTAATATTAATCTATAAGAAAGAAACTCCATATTCGATGTAAATAACTTGTAAAGTAGTACAAAAAGCTGTAAATAATTGGAATGTGCTCGAACCATAATTACTAACCAAAATCCGTGTATGTGTGAGTGACTAACAGCGATTATCAGCAACGGAGGTAATACGTACGGAAAAAGTAGTGTCCAAAAAGTGAGCAAACCATCATCCGCCGTTTCACTTTCTTTTTCCCGCACCACTCGTAGATTCTCACTTTCTGTTTGCAAATGCGTAGCAGAACTTCCGTTCAATCATTCGAAGCCATGTTTCTCTCTTCTCAGTATTACAGTTAAGTTACGAACCGATACACGATGCAAACCGTTTACCATTTGTATGACAAAAGTTGAAAGCAGATCTGACTTGTGCTGAAAAATCGGAACCCCAACATTCACGAAGTAAACGTTGAAACGTCGCCGCCGATTTGTTGCGCTTTTTAACAGGACTTTTTCTGCCCTTCCGAGCAACGCAAATAACTCTTTTATTGTACCAGATTGTGCGAGCGTACGCTCGAGTTTTTTTTTTAATTTCTTGTTGAAAACATATCCTATGTCGTTTTTTTTGTTTTCTGGTTTTGATTTATTCTTCGTACTAAAACCGAGCATTTCTTTCCTTTACTAAAACAGGGTTTCCCTATGCTCCACACGCACCATTACGCTTATGTTTCAAAGGCCTTTACTAATAGAAATTCTTCACTCTTCCCGTTATCACACCGCTTATTTGCACACTAACCCAACTTAGCACCAAAAGAAACGTAATCGAGAGTAATGAATTACGAGTTTTTCTTTGTTTTTTTTTTCACTCAATTGAAGTTACTTCCATTCCTCTTGTTATCTTTTGATTGAGTTTTTTAGGCTATCTGCCCCGTTCCTATAGTCAAAGATTGTTTAGTTTAGTTATACAATTTTATGCGCACCTTTAATTACACGGAAAATTAGTTATACTAAAAAATTACTAAAATATTCCCTCTTTTTATCGAATTATTTTTTACGGACACAGAACCGAGGTGGTGAAAACAGCAGTTTAGGAACCCCCGGCCAACGGACGAGCAGTGTCCTTCCGGATTTGCTGAGCCAAGCGTCCCCGGCCACGCCACCACGACACGACAAATCCGCCAGCGAAGAGGTTAGTACTTTGATTCCCAACAGATTTTCAAATATATCGCGTCATTCATCCACCAAACGCCAACCATCATCACGGCAACTCGCATAAAGTTTCCTTCATCCCACCACCTCTCCACAACTTTAATACACTGTGTCGTGATCATAGGAAAAAAAAACACAGAATCTCATCTGTTCGCATATTTGTACACGTCGTGTATTTTGCTTTCCATTTGTTTGAATGCACTGAAACTTTTGCACGAAGATTGTATGAGGAATCACGATTTTGAACAATGGTCCTAAGTAACAATCAAGACAAACTGATCATCGTTTGTGAATATTTTCAGTTATGTCTGTTTATTGATTGATCGTTGTTTGCCAATTTAATGATTTCTTCTACTGTCTTCGATGTATTCAAAAAATGCTTTGTTTGTTGTTCTAAAAAAATCATTTCGATTCATTTGATGGATAATATTGTCATTTGAATAAAATGAATTCTAGTACTTCATCAAACGACTAAGATCAGATCGACAAGTGCAACTACATACATTATAATGCAATCAAACTGAAAGATATTTTAAAATATGTTTGAATAATAGTCCTACATTCTAATAAAAAAAAACACATTTTTGCGTTCCCCACGTTTGAGAACTGATGGCTGCGGTTTCATAATATTTGTAGGTAAGCTAAACTATTGGAGCATATCTAACAAAAAAATGTACTAACATAAAACTCATCTAAAGTAAAAAGTAACAATCACATTAATTGAAATAGACAACCATATGTAGTATAATTTAATTAAAATGGAAATCATTACAAATGTGCAGTACTCTTTTGTGTAGTTGTATTCCAATCTTTCATCTATAAACGTCTTCGAGAGAAGTTGAATGTAAAAAACGTTGTTAGAAATTAAAAAAAAATCATCCTTGCAATCATTTAATTTCTTGTGTAAAAATCCTTTACCACCATGGTTTAGGTCTAACCTGTGTAGAAAAAGCGGTCTATTCAGTGTTTTGTTGATGGTCCTCGACGTTGTATGTCGAAAAACTTAGAATTGCTTTGGTAGTGTCGATGTGAGCCTTCAATCATCAAGATTTCATCAACCTAGATATAAACTCATAGTAGGTGGCTCATATTGTTGTACTAAGACAAATCTTGTCCTCTTCTCTTATTATGTACATAGCTTTTGATGAATCTACCGTAGGAATATTCAAGATATTAAAAATCTATGGAAACTGAGAAATATTTCCCGAGAAAACTCAGAAAATGTTTGGAATTCTTTTTGTATTTTCATGAGAATAAATTTAACCTTCTGTCTGTGCTCAAAAAAACTTACGTTGTCTGTGCTCTGGGGTCAAATTGACCCCAAATTGAAATTGCTATAACTTTTTTAATGTTTGGCCAATTTTTGATTTATGGGGCTGTTTCGAAAGATAATTTAATCATCTTTCAGGTCGTTACCAAAAATTGACTATTGGTGGGCGGGTACATCGCGGGGAGGGGTTTTAGTGAACAAGGGTATAAAACGAATGATTTTTCATGATTATTTTACTTATATCCGAAAATCCTTTCCATTTTGAACTGCACCTTTTTTAAAAAGGTTATGCAGGAAGGCATGTGCTCTGGCATAAGGCGTTGATAAGTTTAGAACTCGGCTACCAGGTGGTGGTATATTTGAATTCATTATTTTGGACTACTTAAGATATTCCGATATATAGAATTCTCCTCAGTGTAAATATTCTTATCGCACAAATTCAAAAATTGGAAGACGTACTCATTATATTGAGCACCGCTTTGTAGTGCTACACATCCTGAACAATGTTGCCGAATACAACTTGGGTGTAGGTACGAGGGATCTCAAGCTAAAGCAATATTTCATATATGCAAGAATATTGCAAGTACGCTAGCGCCGCCTATTTGTAAATTTCCTAATTATTTATTCCGTCACATGACAGTCCATTCCCACTAGACGAACTTTATTAAAGACGTCATCGTTACAAATTGCAAATTTGTGCGATAAGAATATTTACAATGAGGAAAATTCCATATATCGGAATTACTTGAGTAGTCTAAATTAATGAATTCAAATATACTGCCACCTAGCGAACAAGCTCTAAACTAATCAATACCTCATATCAAAGCACACGCCTTCCTGCATAACCTTTTTGAAAAGGTGCAGTTCAAAATGGGTAGGATTTTCAGATATTAGTAAAATAAGCATGAAAAATCACTGTTTTTGTACCCTTTTTAGGAAAAACCCTCCCCGCGATTTACCCGCCCACCTATAGTCAGTCTTTGGTAACGACCTGAAAGATGATTAAATTATCTTTCAAAACAGCCCCAAAAATCCAAAATTGGCCAAGCATTAAAAAAGTTATAGCAATTTCAATTTGGGGTCAATTTGACCCCAGAGCACAGACAACGTATGTTTTTTGAAAAAAGTACACTGTAGCGCATATTTTAAAGATTTTTGAAGTGAATTTGCACCTAGGAGATAGATCTCGGCGAGTTTTACCAAACTACCAAAAATTAGGAGAATCGGTTGAAAATTAAAAAAATGGCAGCCACTCAAAGTGGCCTGGGGTCATATTGACCCCAGAGCACAGACAAAAGGTTAATAAATCTCCGGAGAATTGTTTTGAACTTTACCGGATGATGTTTTCAATTTCTACTTGAATTTTTTTCAAAGATTTTTCCTGGAAATTGTTCCAAATTTCCACAGGAAATACTTCCGAATTTGCCCAGGAAATTCTTGCGGAGTTCCCCAGAAATTTCTACGGAAGTTCCTCAGAATTTTTTTCTGAATTTCTCCAAAATATCCTACCGAATTTCCTTAAGAATTTTGAATTAGCTTATGGTGTAAATTTATGATTATCTGATGTACATTCGGATAAGTTTTCTGTGAAAATCAGAACTATTGACTGGGGTCACTACAAAAAAAATAAAAGAACTAAAAAAAAAAAATTAATTGTAATTGTTTAATTTCAAACCAACATAAATAGAATAAACTGTTAGGAGCCAGCTTGTATTGGTTGAAATCTAAAATCGATAACCAAGCTGGGGTACTTCAGTCAAACAGACAACACCGAACTGTATGTCGATGCGTCCCCATTGGGACTAGGAGCCGTACTAGTCCAGTATAACAATGAAGCAGTTCCAAGAATAATATGTTGTGCGTCAAAAGCTCTTTCGGATTCTGAGAAAAAGTACCCTCAAACACAAAAAGAGGCGTTATCAATGGTTTGGGCAATCGAGAGATTTTCGGTATACCTAACCGGAAAATATTTTGTTGTTAGAACTGACTCAGCAGCCAATGAGTTCATCTTCGGTAGCAAATTCAGAAGCGGAAAGAGATCAGTATCCCGTGCGGATACATGGGCACTTCGATTACAGTGTTACGATTTTTCAGTGAAGCTGGACATCTTAACATAGCGGATGCGTTGTCTCGTCTGATTGCAAAAACACAAGTGGATGATCCCTTCGACGAGGAGTTTGATAAGCATATTCTATATAATCTGGACAGTGAATTCATGGACATTACGTGGAAAGACATTCAGTTAGCATTGGAGGAAGATTCGGAGCAAAAAACTATTCGACGGTCGATCGAGTATGGATACTGGCCAGAAAGTCTAAAACGATTCGAAGTTCAGAAGAAGTGTTTGCGGACGCTTGGGCCCATCATCTTCAAAGAAGAAAAAAATATCCTTCCCATAAAGCTACGCTATACAGCGATGACGGCAGCACACCAGGGCCATATCGGATGCGGTGCAATGAAGCGTATTATGCGTGACCATTTCTGGTGGCCGGGTATGTCAGCCGCCATTGAAAAATTTGTGAGGAATTGTGAAACGTGTTTGATGATCTCCAGAAGAAATCCACCGATACCACTATCCAGTCGACAGTTACCGGACGGTCCGTGGCAGATTATGCAGATCTATTTTCTGCCAGTTCCTGGATGTGGATCAGGAAAATTGCTTGTAGCTGTTGATACTTATTCACGGTACCTGTTTGCAGTTGAAATGTTTTCCACCGACACGAAAAGTACTAATTTGGCTTTGAATAAGATTTTCTTTACTTGGGGTCTGCCATTAGTGTTGCAATCGGATAATGGTCCACCATTCCAAGGTCAAGATTTCATCGACTACTGGGAGGAGAAAGGAGTCAGAATCTATAAATCAGTTCCTTTGAATCCCCAGTCGAACGGAGCTGTTGAACGCCAAAATCAAGGCCTCATCAAGGCTCTCGCTGGGGCAAGACAGGATAAGAAAAATTGGCGCATTGCACTTCAGGAGTATGTTCATACTCATAACACGGTAAAACCCCATTCCCGCCTCGGAATAACGCCTTTTGAACTTTTAGTAGGATGGCGATACAGGGGATTCTTCCCGTGTCTATGGGAGTCCGAGTACAAAACTGGTGAGACTGATCGATCAGAGGTTCGCGACAAGGATCAATTAGCGAAGTTGGTTAGCAAGACATATGCTGATAAACATCGCGGTGCAAAGTCATCTGACATTGATGCTGGGGATAGGGTCGTGGTCACCATTCCAAGGAAAAACAAGTTAGATCCCACGTTTTCAAAGGAAAGGTATACACCCGATTCTTTTTTTACACGGGGGATGCGTGCCGTGTGAAAAAATCCATGTAAAAATAATCCGTGTTATTTCGAGAAACCGTGTAAAAATAATCCGTGTTATTTCGAGAATCCGTGCAAAAAAAATCCGTTCTATTTCGAGAAACCGTGTAAAAAAAGCCGTGCAAAAAATATCCGTGTAAAAAAAGTAACCGGGTCTTTGATAATATGGGGGATGTGTTCCGTGTGAAAATAAATCGGTGTTATTTCGAGAATCCGTGTAAAAAAAACCGTGCTATTTCGAGAAACCGTGCAAAAAAACGTGTTATTTCAAGAATCCGTGTAAAAAAAGCCGTGTAAAAAAATCCGTGTGAAAATAATCCGTGTAAAAAAAGAATCGGGTGTACTGTCCTAGTAAGAGAGGGAGCAAAAGTAATTATTACTAGCGATAGAGGAGTGCAATATTCTAGAAACATTCGCGATGTGAAGCTAGCATCAGAGTTTATAGAAGATCGTGAAAACGGGAACGCTAATACTGATCAAGAAGATGGGGGTGACGAAGCTAATACATTTAACGATCATGATGTAGGTCCATCGAGTGATCAATTTTCTAACGACAGGATGAATCAAACTGAGCAAAGATCGAAGAGGATTGTGAGGAGACCAGAACGTTTTAATGATATGTTACTATATCGTATTTATCAATAAAGAGTAGAGGTGGAAGGAGATGTAGAGTACTAAGTAGCTAAAGGAACCAAAAAAAAGAAATAAAAAAAAATAAAAAAATATAAAAATATAAAATATTAATTGTAACTGTTTAATTTCAAACCAACATAAATAGAATTAACTGTTAGGAGCCAGCTTGTATTGGTTGAAATCTAAAATCTGATCAAAGCAAACTGAGTATGCTTAGCAAGGCGTTTGCCAGTTTTCCAAGAGATCTACAGGAGTAAAGACACAATCTTGAAAATGAGCCGAAGTTCCGGCTCTACCGGTCACTACAACCCTGCAAAAATTCGGAAAGGAAAATTCAGGTGTAATAATTTTCCGCGGGAAGAGGAAGAAATTATATAGAGCTGGCAAAAAGAGCAAATTTCGTAACAAAAATAACGCCTGTTATTTTAAGTAAATGGTGCTGTAGATTTCCCTTGAGGAAAATTATTCCTTCTCATCATTCTGCAAGGAAAAGTTACTTTCCTCCCATACTTTAGCAGCAGCAGCATACAAGGCTCGAAGGGTAGTATGGTATTTGAAAGTACTGTGCAAAAATATAGGACAAGGAATGGCCAACAAGGTGGGACAAAATTTGGCGAAATTTCAGATCAATCGGTGAAACTATAATTTAGCTACTATGTCTGAATCTCGATTAATGCATATGCACAACATGTGACAGATTTAGTTCAAAAAATGTAACCTCGTCCTTTGGCGGGGTTTGATCCCAAAAAACCAGGAGGCTAGACAGGTGCTTTCCCTGCTTAGCACAATAGGAAAAAAGGAGGTATTTTTGGCCAAAATTATGAATCCTGCAATAAACAGTGGTATTCATCATAAAAACATAGATAGAAAATAAAAATATTTTTTCTGAGCCTTCAATGGGGTATGGGGCCAATTTTCGGCATAGTATCAATTTTTGTCATATTCTACAAAACCAACGCAATTTGGTCACTTTTTGGCTTGCAATAAGCTTGTTTGATGCTGGATAAAATACTAATGGTCATATAAGCTGTATATTCGTGTCACAGACAAAAAGACGCATCACAGATTTCCTAAAATGATCAAAAAAGTACTATCAGCTTCTGGTGTTGAAAATTCACTGAGCAGAACTTATTAAACCAACAAAGGAGGGTAGAACAGATTCAATTAGCGTCATATTGTAACATCAACGAAATGGAATTTCATTTATTTGATATTTCATTAAGATTTCTTTCATAATTATAAAAATGTATTGTGCCAAGGAGTTATTCAACACACTACTCATCCAACACGTTATGACACGTTACGTTTAAATCTATAATTCGCTCCTATAATGTAGTAATGTCAAAATTGTAAATTTTAAAGAACTTCCCTTCTCACTGCGTACGGCTTTTAATGTGATAGATGTTTTTTTCTTGAAATATGCACAACGTTAAGACATAACCCTCCCCCTTAAAATGTTAAGTAAATTGTGTTCGTCGCCAAATTCAATTAAAGTGGCATTAATGAGTAACTCAGATTAAAATTGAAAAATAAGAAGTTTCCAAAACACCTGATTAATCCCCCTAGCGGTAATGTTGTCTTTCTCGTTCATTATAAGAAAATGTATTTTGGCCATAACTTTTGAGCCCATAGTCCAATCCAGCCCATTTTTAATAGGGAACAATGGAACAACGTTCTCTGACGAATGCGAGTAAATCGGTTTAGAGTAAGTGTTTAAACAAGAATTAAGACCCTTTTTGCTCACATACTTACAGATATTCACACACACGTACACACAGACATCACCTCAATTCTTCGAACTGAGTCGATCGGTATACAACACTATGAGTGTTGAGGCTTTTTTTGAATGCTTTTAGAGCGATCATATAGCTTCTACGTATACTTAGTACACGAGAAAGGCAAAAATGGGCAATTTTTAAAATTCATGTATCTTACAAAATTGTGAGTTTGGGCAGAATTTTATTCATGGTCCTCAAAGCTTAAGAGTTCAATAGTGTAGTGCATGATGTTTTACTGCGGGGTATTGCGGGGTACCAAACTGTTTTGTTCGTTAAATATTGCCTAAAATATGCTTTCACAAAAATACTAAAAACTAATTTCTGGACGGAGCTATTATTACAATATCAAGCCTGTTGCATAGATCTGCTTAAGAGCTTTGTAACGATATATAAATATGTCACTTTTGAGACGAAAACATGGCAAAGCTGTCCGTTTTCCCAAAAAACGTAAAAATATCATTTCTAGGAGGGGCTAGTTTGAACACCCCCCACCCCTCCCTGAAAAATCTAAAAAATAAAAACCGTCCTGATTATAGAAATATAGGTTATAAGCTGTGTATTCATCACATTTTACTAGTCCAAATCGTAAATTGGCCTTTTGGTAGTTTTGGCCACACCTTTATATGGGGCTGTCCTATTGTGCTTAGCTACGAAGGATCTCCGTCGTCCTCCGCAGTTTAGCGGGTACTGATGAAACAAAATTCCCAACATCAGGCACGTAGTCGAAGCATGAATAATAAGTTGGTTACGAGGGATACGTTTACTGGCCTTGCTATTTGAGTCTTCGTTCAAAATAGGTACTCACCTAGGTGGAAGAAATACAACCAAAGCACAATGAAGGTGTGATTAACAAAAAGCAGCATGTTTCCACACTATACAACGAAGCGATTATTGATGCGAGGTATTAGTTGGGGCTTCTCGTTCGCTACGTCATTAGTTCGAAGCTAGTCTGAACGAGGAGGTTTTTGTAATCTTTTTTGAAATTTTTATATACCCAAATTCTAACTTTCGAGGAGATTTCCAGTACATATTTCGAAAAGACTTAGATAATGTTCTTGTGATATTCCAGAAGAGAATCTAGTAGCGGAATTTTGCTCTTCCTGTCATAAGGAGTAGACATTTTCAACATATTAGGACATAGTTGGAAGAGTACCATGATGGCAGCCAAGATGGCACCGGACCTTCCACGGGTCAACCCCACACCTCCCGCACCCCTCTCCCACCAGCATTCAAATGCTTCGAACAGCATCGAACAAAAGTTTAATATTCAAATTACTAACCTGTTCACAGCATATTTATTCACTTCCCGTGATAATGAACATGTTTATCCAGAGAGTCCTATGTATTTCGGCTCGAATAATATCATAAATTAGCAGTTTCGTGCCAATTTATTAACCGTTCGCGATTTGGTGGGTTTATCACTGCACTTCACTTCTTCTCAAATTTGAGAGACCTTAAGCCCTTAAGGGCACTGACAATATCAAGTTTTTACTCACTTCTCCGCAAGTGAACACCCCGAAATGTTGATGGAATGCAAATTAAACACCAATTTTCGAATTCAGTCACTTGTTTAAACCGAAAACTTAATATAAACTGCTATTTTTGCCCGAAAAAACGATTAAAAACTGATCGCGGAGCGAATGTAAACAACGGCACCGGCAGCAGCAAACTAATATATAGGGTGGTTCAAAATATAATTTTGCTCCGCCACGCTCAGTCGATTATGATTTATAATTTGGGTGTTATCCGATGGTTTGGGCTGGTTTGATTAGAGGCTTACCGTGTACATGTCGTTTAAGGATTGTATGACAGTTGATATGGCGAGATTGAATTTAACATTATTCTGATTCTGGCACTCCGTCATTGGGCGATGGCGAGGGGGGAGATCATATGACTGGATGAAATATTCAAGAGCTTCAATCCATATAGAATGTTCGTTCCATTAGTTGGGAGTCGATTTTAAGCGAGGTTGTCAATCTTTAGCATGATCATTCGGCCTTTCAGAAGGCATGAGTGAAACGTGCACTTCAACTAAATACCCAGAATTTGTCTGTGATATCTATCGCACCAGGGGCAGATACTTCTAGTCTAGTCTACACAATCGCGCAAGGGGCAAATGCTTCATATAAAAAGTGTGACGTGGGGGTGAGTGGGGTATAAAATGCTATTTTTGCGTTACGTAATCAATGGATCTTTCCTGCGGTGCGGTTTTCGTTCAGTGAAGTCTCAGGAATGTTGCTTTCAGCTATATGGGTTCTCTTTTCGCCAGCGTTTGGAGGGGAGGCACTGTAGCCAGTGTAATAGAAGGTTTAGTTTCCCATACTAGTTTTGATACAAACTTGAACCGGCTTGCGCTCAACCAACCGCTCTTTGTTCAAATCGGTTTTTGGAGGACATTCGGAGCAGGGACGGAATCGATTGAGCGTGGTGGTGCTGGGTCGTTTTTTGAACCACCCTACTAATATTTTTTGTTTTTTATAAATACGATACCAATACTACTACAGTATATGACAGTTTTTATTGTACCAATACTTTCAAAGCTTTGTTTTGGTACTCAACCCACCTTCACCTTAATTCTGCTTGATATCTAATAACAAGTTCTGCATCTCCTCTTCACGATACATACATAAAACACTCAAATACATAACGTTATTCGTTGAAATTAACATTTCAAAGTCTGACTGAATTCGCCATATAGTAGACCCCCTGGGGGTCCATAATAGGAATTGTAAAAATTCATCTAATTTTATTTTCCATAGCATTTCCAATGCATGTAATCAAATCATAGGACTGTAATGTAGGTTCTCCCGATGGAATTTCATCGCAAGATGTTTACATTGAGCTGTAGTAATGTAAAAATGGCTGGAGGGTCCACTATTGCTTGGGGGTCCACTATTGGGCATTTTACCCTACATAAAAATGAATTTCTGTCTGTCTGAACCTTATAGACTCCGAAACTACTGAACCGATCGGCGTGAAAATTTGTATGCAGACGTTTTTGGGGCCGGGGAAGGTTCTTAAGATGGTTCGAGACCCCTCCTTTCTTTGGAAAGGGAGGCTCCCATACAAATGAAACATAACAAACATGCATAACTCGAAAACTAAGCAGAGAATAAATTAATTTTAGGCGAAACAAAGTTCGTCGGGTCTGCTAGTAATTTAATAAATTTGCTCTGCTGCGTTGATATTTGATTCATACGCAGATAATTAAAATCGAAGACTTACCGGATTAGAGACACTTTTTGCAAAACATCTCTTTGAGTTGTGTAATCTTCTAAATTGTGAAATAGTTTAGAAGATTTCTAGATTTTTTTGCCTCGGGTTGAAAATCTCTTTTCCTTTAGGAGAAACATCTCTTCCCATTATTCTTCCATATTTGACCAGCTGTCAGATTTTCTTCAATTGTTGAAGCTCATTTTCCTTGACCGCTCATTGGATGATGGCCTACTCACAAATGCAACTTACATAGAGCAAAAAAGTGCGAAGAATAACGTGGAGAAATGTTTAGCTCTCTTGTCGGCTTGTCTTATAACCAAATTTCGGGACACATGCACGCACTGATTCATATTTCGGATTTGTGATGGAATTTCGTATAGCGAATTTCAATAAAATAAAATGTGCATTTATTGATTTTTTTAACTTTGTGTCATATAAGTTCATCACACTAAAATTGTTATTTTTTCTCGTGCAAATATTCCATATTCCTTTCGAAGAAACAGTTGCTCCGAAACAAGTTTGCTGCAAATATTATAAAATTACATTTGATCAGGTAGTCGCGCAAGATGAAACTTTTCCTTTGGAATTTTTCAAAAAATCTCCCATACATTACCTGAAATTTATGAGCGTTCGAAATTTTAAATTGCGTGTTATTATTGGAAAAATCTTTCGAATTTTTTTCGAAAATCAATTATTGCGCCTTGAACAAAAATATTTTTTTTAGAAATTCATTACGAACTTCCTTTAATTTCCTTGAATTTCCAGACGATTTTTTCTATAAAATTTCTGTGGAATTCATGAAGGAAAAAACCTCTATTTTTTCCGAATTCTCGAGGTAATTTATATAAGGTTCTGGAAGAAATTTATGAAGTTTTCCTCGAGGAGTTTCTAAAGGAACTTCAGGGAAAATGTCGGGAGGAGTTTCCAGGGAATTTTTTCGAAGAAATACTGATGAAAATTTTGGGAAAGTAGACGTAAATATTTATATAGGAATTCCCTTGTGAATTTCTAAAGAATCTTCCGATGGAATTTCTAGAATTTCAAAGGTATATCCGGAGAAATTTTTGGAATAACTTTGAAAGGAATAATCGGTGGAATTTTTCAGATCCCCGTAACGCTGGGTAGACACCCTTGCGTGGTGTGTTACGGTGTAAGATCTACCATGATCACATTGTCAGCAACAGGCAAATCCTGACCTAACGAATTCCTTCCCCATTATCTAATGTCGTGGTACTTACGAGGGTATCACTGAGTCGGGGCTACTCATTAAGTAAGTGCCACATCAACACTTCCTTCCCCTCCCAAGTTACGGTGAAGATGGGAGTGCGAGTGGCCAGGAGTAGAAATACTCATGCTTTTTATCCTGATATTTAGCCTAGATTGAATTAGGGACCACACCCACCTTGGTTTCTGGTAGCAATCTGAATAAGGATTTCAAAAGAAAAAGATGAGTATCACTAGTGTCCAACCTACGAAGTACACCGTAACTATGCGAAGCTATGCTATGCCAAAAATCGATGGAATTTCTAGACGAATTCACGGGGAAATGTATTAAGTTACTCTTAGTGGAATTTCTGGGAATTGCTGAAGAAATTCATGCAGTAGCTTTCCCAGGAACTTCCGGAGGAATTCTTAGAGGAGCTTTCGGACGAATTTCTGGAGAAACTTCCGGAAGAATTCCTGGAGGAACTTTCGGAGGAATTCCTGGAGAAACTTCTGATGGAATTCCTGAAGGAACTTCTGGAGGAATTCCTGGAGAAACTTCCGGAGGAATCCCTGGAAGAACTGCCGAAGGAATTCATAGAGGAACTTCCGGAGGAATTCCTGGAGGAACTTTCGGAGGAATTTCTGGAGGAACTTACGTAGGAATTCCTGGAGGGACTTCCAAAAGAATTCCTGGAGGATCTTCCGCAAAATTTCTTGAAGGAACTTCGGGGGAATTCCTGGAGAAAGTTCTAGAGGAATTTCTGGAGGAACGTCGGCCGGAATTCTTGGAGAAACTACCAATGGAATTCCTGGAGGAACTTTTGGGGGAACTACGGGAGGAACTTCCGGAGGAAATCCTAAAGAAGCTTCCGGGGGAACTCTTGGAGGAACTTTTGGAGGAGTTTTCTGGAGGAACTTCCGGAGAAATTCCTAAAAAAAAATCCGGCTGAAAATGATCTATCACGGCGCCGCCGATAAAAATTCAATCGGTGCGCAGGTCTACCAGAAGCAGGTTGTCTACGAATCGTTCGAAAAATCCTTGCATCTCCTTCAGGTTGATCGTTGACATGGATGTCAACTGTGACACGCTTGTCTTCGGTGCGTTTTTTTCGGAATTTTCGAGGCGTCTGAATCGGCTGACGTCCTCATAATGTCCAAAAACATGGTCTTGAAGCGTAAACAGTTCTTGGGCTTGCCACCGATGGAAGGAATCAGTGGCTTCAAGGATTGCTGCTGGACAAATAATCCTTGAAGGATCCGGTTGCGGTTGTGAGTTCACATTTAACTGCTCCTAGTAGCGAGCAGTAGTCAACTGCATCGTTGTCTTCAACACCACGGAAGCTCCAGTAGTGTGTTGTACTTCAAACTCGTCGTAGGTCTCCATTTGCTCTTCCAAATGGTCTTTGGGTGTTAGTGCAATGATGTCTTCGTGATAGATGCAGTAATCATTGTAGAAATGATCCAGCTTTTGCGGCATGTTCACTCGCGCGCGATGAAGAATAACGAATTACAAATGTCGTTCTGTTCTCCATAGACAGCCAAGTAAACTATTTTAATATGCTCGTCGCTATCGGAACAGAAACAGGAACAACAATAGGGGGATTGTCGTCAGCAGCAAAATAAACCTCACCTGCGTGCAGGTACGGTGTCGCATGGGATGGTGATGTGGGCTGGCCGCAATCGTCATGCCGATCGTTCGTAGATTCGCGATTCGATTATACCAAATTGTCAGGCCTGGGAAGCCAGACTACCGTTTGAATGAGGAATGTGTGTCCATTTTAAAAACATTTTCGTTAGCAGAAAAGCAATCGAAACACCCGTGGTCCACTCGGGGTTTTGAATGGTTGGAATTCTATGGCCGGAACACTGAATAACATTGTGTTGAACAAAAACTATGCGCTGGAATCTGCAGGTAGAAACGTCAATCGGTGAGCCTATCTTCCAACTATCTTGTTCAAAGCCCTATATGATCATTCAAATTTATTAGAAAAACGCAGAACGGATTAGATTGCCTCTCAAAATTCTAGAGCTTTTTTTAATGCATCTGGAATAAACGTCCGATTGCATATTATGCAGTGTCATTAAAAGATATATTCTTCAAAAATGGCAATCTAGAGTTCGCTTCTGCGACAATGTGAATCAAACCAAACAATTCATGTGGACGGGAGAATTAATAAGTTGAAGAAGACATTACGGAATGGACTGAAAGAAAAATTTTGTAAAAATCGGGTGTAGCCGGTGCGAAGACGAGATATGATCTGCTGATCACTGTGGCTGGGCGTATCGTTACATGGTGCAGTGGATTCCTTAACCTTCTGCAGCTGTGCCCGTTGGTTCACCTAATCCTGACTAACGATTCTCTTAATCCAAGTTTTGGCGTCAGCCAGGGTGACCCAAGCGGTATAATGCCTGCCTTGGTGAACGACTCCACCAAGATTATCCGATATAACATTCCCTGACACTCCACGATGTCCCCGGATCTCCAGGCAAATGATGTTGTCGATTGTTATACGCCTGAATCCATTGGTGACTTGGTTGTTCGCGATTGCACTGACAAAGACTATCAGTATAGGACGAAGACTATCAGTCGTAGGCGAATTCCCATATTGTTTGTCCTGTTGGGCTTTGGAAGCGTTTTGATTAAGTTGACCCTGGTATTAAGGCATTTGATTTTAACGGAACCGGAGATGAGGTGGAAAGGTGAATGGTCGATGGAGACGCCTAGTACTTTAACAATCACACGTTTGGGGACGGGGTGATCCCCAAACTTGATGCACGGTCCTGACAGTAGATGCCTCCATCGTTAGTCTTGTCCTTCTACCGAGGTGGCCAAACGGAGGACGGCGTATTGCGCTTTAATACGAGTGAGTACGGCTGTGTGAATTGACTGAATTGTGTTCAGGTCCGATTAAACGCCTTCGATGTGTCAAGGGATACTATGTCAGCGTATTTATCCTAATATTTGGTACCAATTATTTATGACGGTGTTCGCTAATAAACCAACCAAATGTTTTTTTTTCTCTAAAGTGGTTAAATTTGTGAAATTTGACTGTAGATTGTTTTCGCCATACTTACTTCGCTCAAAGGGGGTAATTCTCGCTTAACTTTTCAAAAGGACCTAAGTAACATTTTTTTCATGAATTAATTTGAATAGCGCAATCAACAGAACAACATGAAAACTATTGATTGCAGTATTCAAATTAATTCATGAAAAAAATGTTACTTAGGTCCTTTTGAAAAGTTAAGCGAGAATTCATTGTGGATGAAACAACTGACGACGAAACAGTCCTAATGATAGTATTATGACGGCACTCCATCCGCAATTAGAAGACACACAATCATGCGTAATTATTAGCAGCGCAAGGGAGCACAAAATCAAGACTAAATCAGATGACATAGTTGATCGTTACTATCCGAAATATAGTTTTTTTTTTCTGACAGTCTCACTTTACTAATGTACGCAACCATCAGTTATTGCATATACCATGTGCATATGTCAAGATTATCAGCAGCTGCTCAGTAACACTGCACTGGAGAAACTTATTGGACAGCAGCGAAGCTCATTTCATGCTTTCTCAAAAGCACACGGACTATGCAGTTGTTATATCAAAAAACAGTGACAGTATTTTCAAAGACTTCATTGATGTGAACTCGACCAGGACAACTAAGCAAAATTATATCAAACTTATAACTACACCAGATGTCTAACAGCTGCTTTATAATTTAGTAACTGTCGTTCGTTTCGAATAAATATTTTAGCAAATTTATATGTTTCATTATTTTGAATTTTAGTTATTTTAACTACCAATGTTACCCAATTTAAAGCAAGATCTGTTACAAAATACAATCAAACTTGGACTCGATATCGACTCAAGCAAGCAAATTATGTCATATTGGAAAATATTTCAGCATCACAAAGAATTTCCATTCCACACCTCGATATTTCTATGAGTCGATGGTCAATATTGGCTCATGGAGGTTTTGCTAAATAATACGGCCTTTTATAAATCTGTTTCCTCACTCTAGTCGGGAACTATCGTTGCCCCAGCAGGTGGTTCAGTGTAATTGAGTCGTAAGAAGCAACCAACTGTGGCGTTTCTCATCATGGAAACGAAATATATGGCGCTGTCAGCTGCAGTGCGAGAAGCAGTGTGGTGGCATGGACTGATCAAAAACTATTTTTCCTTGGTGCGCCCCGCACAAAGCACATTGACATGCGTCATCATTTTGTGCGTGAGAATTCGAAAGATGGTGCAATAAAACAGCATCACGTCAAGTCAGATTTACAGAAAGCGGGGGTTTTCACAAAGGCGGTCTCAACTACCTAACTCGTTGAAGCCACAACCCAACTAGGAATAGAACAAATACCTGTCTGAGGAGAGGGGGAGCCCCTCCCTTGAAATTGGTTAATTCAGAATATTTTTGAAAATTCACTGGAAAATTTTGTGAAAACACAAAAAGTATATACCTATTATTTTCTGAATTTTCTCGGAAATTCTTCCAAATTTGCCCAAGCATTTCTCCATGATATACTTTCGAATTCCTTCGAATTTCTACAGGAAATACTTCAGTATATCCCCTAGAAAATTTTCTGATACTCCAGAGGACTTCTTTTGAAATTTTCCTGGAGTTCCTCCTGTATTTTTCGTTATAAGATGAGTTGATCAGTTTCCCTATACTTTGACATATATTTCAGTGATGATTCATAAAATTGTATAATTATATAGGACTTCTGAATTTAACAAACCGAAAAAAAATACAGCCTTAGCGTTCATTTACTGACGAACTAAATATCCTAAATATAAACTCGCACAACCACTTCAATATTTTAGTTATCATTTCATCGCTTAGTTTAATATAATATGGTTTTGGTAAATCATACTTTCAACTCGCTGCTTACATCTCAATTCGCATGAATTCCATAATTTTTAATTTTCAGCTTGATTTATTTTGCTTGATTTCTACTAATTTTGTTTTCGTTTCGGTTCTCTTCAACTCATCGCCAAAT
Organism: Armigeres subalbatus; assembly: GCF_024139115.2. Classification (NCBI taxonomy): domain Eukaryota; kingdom Metazoa; phylum Arthropoda; class Insecta; order Diptera; family Culicidae; genus Armigeres; species Armigeres subalbatus. The sequence goes on from NC_085140.1 coordinate 83,754,034, forward strand.
TAAACCAATCCCCAATATTAAATCAACTCTAACCGCCGCTGCCAACAACAACAATTACAACCACAACACCTACCGCCTACGCCACTACGATTGAAATTATTAATAAAAACCCATGCCAAAATAATTGACCTTTAACAGTACCGAGCGGCCGTCAGTTCCTCCGCCCATTCCACCCCTTCCAAGTCCTTCATCGCCGTTGCGAGCGGTGGCATCGCGAACAACAACAACAACATCAATATCAATAATTTGAACCACCAACATAGTAGTAGTAACAATGCCAGCCACCACCTCGCGCCTCCCAGTGCCGGAGCAGGGGGAGAAGGTGGGGGAAGACCAGCAGGAACTAGCAATTCCTCGCCGCACTCGACGGTGTCGAATTCGCCCTCTTCCTCCCACCATAACAGTCCAAACCATTCGATTAACATTAGAAATCTAAACAACCACAACAAACTTCTTCATGGTAGTAGCAATAATAACAATCATTTACCTCCCTATCAATTGAACCAACTAAACCACCACCACCACCATCACCACCATCTACAACAACAACACCAACTGTTGCACCACCAACAATCGCAACCTGCTTCGCTGAACTCCGTCCCTGGTGCTGGCGCGAACAACTCTGGTGCGCCACTCCCGTTGCCGCCGTTTGCGCTGGCCCTGCAACAGAAGCAACGAAGTTTCCTCACGTTCGGTTTCAGCGCCGGATCGGGTGGATCCGGTGCCGCCCGGCGGGAAAGTCACGTCAACGTGAACGTGACGCCGACGTCGCACGATGCCGCCTCCGATACGCCCGAGATCCGCAAGTACAAGAAACGCTTCAACTCGGAGATCCTGTGTGCAGCGCTGTGGGGCGTCAACCTGCTCATTGGAACCGAGAATGGTCTCATGCTACTGGATCGGTCCGGACAGGGCAAGGTAAGATAGGGGAATGATATGGAAAGGCAGACAGACAATATTTCGGTTCGTTTTTTTACGTAGGTGTACCAGCTGATATCGCGACGAAGATTCCAACAGATGGAAGTGCTAGAAGGGCAGAATATCCTGGTGACCATATCCGGCAAAAAGAATCGAGTGCGAGTGTACTACTTGTCGTGGTTGAAGTCCAAAATTCTTCGAACCGATGGAATGGGTGATGTAAGTCGTTGAACACTGTTATAGGTCAGAATTCCTTGGTATTTATTACGTATGGTATCTTTGGGAACAGCAACAAGTGGAACGCCGCAACGGTTGGATCAACGTCGGTGATCTGCAGGGAGCCGTCCACTTCAAAATCGTTAAGTACGAACGGATCAAGTTTTTAGTCATAGCGCTGAAAGAATCGATCGAGATCTACGCCTGGGCGCCGAAGCCCTACCACAAGTTCATGGCATTTAAGGTGAGTCCAGCCGCATTAGGGTCTTTCTTGAAAATCAAGGGAGAATAAAAATTGTTTTTTTTGTAGAGTTTCGCTGAACTAATGCACCGCCCACTGCTCGTTGATCTCACGGTCGAGGAGCAAACGCGACTGAAGGTGATCTACGGTTCGGCGGAAGGGTTCCACGCGGTCGATCTTGACTCCGCCATAGTCTACGATATCTACCTTCCTAAACATGTAAGTGGCTGAAAGAACGTTATATTATTATTTTACGTCAACTTTTCCAATGAATCCATATTTTTTAAATCTCTAAATATTATTAAATCTCAAAACAAAAACTGATTAAGTGCTGCGCTGCCGTTCTACGCATGCTTGTACCAAATTCAAAAAATGACAATTGGGAAAATGGCTTTTGAAATTAAATCCCAATTTACATTGCTAAAGTCCCACCGATACAAAATTTTATAATATTACGCCACAGCACCACTCAACAATCTTAATTTCATTGAAATCATTCTAATTTTTCACCCACAAATAGAATTTGTGACCATGATCATGAAAATAGTTTGGTGGGACAGTTTTACCGAGAAATACAGCTCTTGTTTGGTAGTTTCTACGCATTCCAGTCCCGCTCAGTGCATGATATCGGCAATAACTACTGCGATTACATATGTCTCTCCATGCTTCATCTATGGAAGTGATCTGTCCACGTGGTTAAAGTGATTATGTAGCCTAAAATGACAATTTTTTAGATCGCCCCCATTAGCCACTGGAACAGACTAAGTTTGGAAGATCTAAACAGAAAATACTATTTCAATGAGCGTTGCACCATAAAATAACAGAATCTGCCATAATAATCTGTTCAATCACTGCGAGACAATGATGTGTATAAATTTAACAATGAGACAAATGGACTTGATTTTGTTTTCAATGATTTTCCGAACAAAGTGCAATATCTGTGAAAGTTTTCGAAAAATATACGTCAAAATAGATTGTTCTATGGTGAAAAGGTAATATCTACAAAAACTATCATGGGACAATTATGCGTAGAAGGGCAGTGCACTTGTGAACTGTTTTGAAGAATTAGCCTGATGTTGATTTAAATCGGATAAATTTGAGGCTAAATTAGGAAAAAAACATCACTTTCTTTGTTTTTTTAATTTCAAATATGAAAAAAAAGGCGTCATAAAAATGGGTTCTTTTAGAAAGTTGATTTTAAATAAATTAAAGAATTGATTTAACGAATTAAAATGTTTTAGGGGGAATTATCGAAGATATTTCTGAACGAATAACCGGATGAATTTTCAGAGGAACTTTTAAAGGAGTTACTGAAAGATTTTCCGAAGATTTTTTGAATGCATTTCTGGAGAAATTTCCAGGTGGTTTGTGCGAAACCCATGTGAATTTCGGAAATAACTCAGGGTAATTTGTTGAAAGTTTTAATTGTAATTGATGAAACGTTCTTAATTGGTTTTTATGGAGCAAGTTCAGGAAGGATTTCAGGAGCAATTATTCTAAGGTGAACGGAAAAATGGAGAAACTTTTTGCGAAAATTCGAGACTCTACAGGAAATTTTAAAAGAACTCTGTAGGGATTCCTGGAGGAACTTCCGAATGAATTCCTGGAGTAGATGAACTTGTGAAGAAATTCTTGGAGGAACTTCCGAAGAAATTTCCGGAGGAATTCTCAGTGAAACTTCCAGAGGAATTTCATGAAGAACTTTCGAAATAATTCCAGAAAAAAACTTCCAGAGTAGTTTCTGGAAGAATCTTTGGAAGAACTTGCGGAGCATTTACTGGAGGAGCTTGCGCAGGAATTCCTGGAGAAGCTTGAATAAAAAAAGATTTTTTAATTAAAAAATATCGTTGGAAAATGAAAATAACTTTGTTTAATTCTCAGAAGTCTTTTGGAATTTTCCACCAAACCACAGCGTATTCCTCCCTAATCAAAGATAGCGATTTTTCAGAAATATTCAGGAATGAATTATTGGCAGTGGCTGATTTTCTACTCGCCGCAACCACATCCAGGCGCTACAGTATATGCACAAAATAGCCAGCAAGAGTTAACCGCCAGAAATTTGTATGGCGAAAGACATCTAACGCTGGTTTTCTCAAAATTAGGAACTTTTCATGAAAAACTATTTGGTACCGGTTATGAGGGATGGTGTCTGCTACTAGGCCTACCAAATATTTTTCCGATTGAAGTGCTTAATTTTGAGAAATCGAACCTTAGATGCCTTTCGCCATACTGATTTCAGAAAGTTAACTCCTAGTGTGCCGCTGTAAGCACGCTCAAAGCAGTCGATTCATTGTTTGAAATATAAGAAAATCATGAAAAACATGATAAAATCTTAAAAACAGCCAGTGCCGTGAAATTCTTTAAAATGTTTAGATTCCCTGATACCAGAAGTCCCAAAAATTCTCACATATTCCTAGTAAATCCCTGAATAAATCACAATGTTTAACTTTTTTTGGTCTCTATTGGAGGTTTAATGAACCTCCAATGACGACAAAAACTCATGTTTTAAACTGCTTAGAATATACTGTATTCTCCAGAAGTCTTCATAATTCCATGTCTGAATAAATCAAGAAATTTATCATAATCAATTTGATACAAATGATCCAGATCAATTGTGCGTTGGGTAGTCGATTTGTGTGCGGTCAGTGATTTAGTACAATCCGGATCCAATTAAGCACAAACTAGCAACTCATTTGCAATCCGGACCGGATACCTACATTGTGCGCCGGCCTTTAACGCCACTAATCAAATCCTGTGCGCCATCTTTCTCACAGGTTTCCATATACTCTTTCTTCAATACCTTTTGGTTTTTGAAGACCTTTTCTGTTCCAGAGCTTTTCCCAGAATGTCTCTATTGGATGAAGTTCTGACGAGTTTAGCGCAGAGGTTCCCAAACTTTTGGATATGCGACCCACCTAGCGGAATCCTAAATTGCTTGCGACCCTTCTTCTTCTTATTGGCATTACATCCCCACACTGGGACAGAGCCGCCTCGCAGCTTAGTGTTCATTAAGCACTTCCACAGTTATTAACTGCGAGGTTTCTAAGCCAAGTTACCATTTTTGCATTCGTATATCATGAGGCTAACACGATGATACTTTTATGCCCAGGGAAGTCGAGACAATTTCCAATCCGAAAATTGCCTAGACCGGCAACAGGAATCGAACCCAGCCACCCTCAGCATGGTCTTGCTTTGTAGCCGCGCGTCTTACCGCACGGCTAAGGAGGGCTTGCGACCCACCAGGTACCAAATGCATTGATTTTGTGAAATTAGATAAAAATGAGTTCGCGTTAGATTGGACAAATTATAATAAATTGCTTTATACCCCATCATTGCATTTGTCAAAAATTCGTCAATTTTTTGGATTGGATGTGGATTGGATTTGGATGGAATTTAAATTGCATTTGGGTTGGATTGAATTTGAAATTCATTCAGATTGATTTTGAATTGGATTTCGATTTGATTAGGATTGGATTTAGATTGGATTTGAATTAGACTTGGATTGGATTTGAATTAGATTTGGATTTGATTTTAAATAGATTTGGATTTGATTTAGATCGGATTCGAATTGGCTTAGAATTGGTTTTGGATTGGGTTCGGGGTTTACAATTTTTTATAGGACTTCTTTCTACTTGCCCAAATATCGTATAACAAAAAAAAAGACCGTGGACTTCGTCAGGTTTGTTATTCTTTAATCATCCAATTATTTATTAGATCCTAATTCAAAATATGGAATAGATTTGTGGGACAAAATAGTAACACAATTATGAATTGAGATTTGTCTTTCGCGACCCACCACTGAACAGCACACGACCCCCCTGGGGGTCGCGACCCACAGTTTGGGAACCTCTGGTTTAGCGGATTTTCCTCCTTCGGGACAGGAACAATATCGTTAGCTTCGTACCATCTTTTTTTTTATTAATTTGGCAGTTGATGGTGCCACATGTTATGCACGGCTTACTGAATTTGCCGCATCTACAGATCGCCTGCCACACCAAGTAGTTCTTGGCAAATTTGTCGATCTTTTTCTTCTGGAACATCTAGGCGAAACTTGCCGACGGAAAACTCTAGGACGAGGATCTACTTGACTTGACGTCTGCTTTAATATGCGTTTCGTTGGCAATTCCTGAGCAGAAACAACGACCTCTATACCGAACAGCAGTTGGTATGCACTTGGTGTGCATAAAAGGTAAAAGTTAGTCAGATGACCGATTTGCACCAAACCACTTTTTACCCTTAAAAAAAAATTGAGAAAAAAATGAGAATGGCTGAATAAAAGGCTAAAATAAATGCACAGGGAAAAGTGACCAATAATATATTATGCATTCATTTTATTTTAACAATTGATCCAAAGCTGGTACGATTTTCTCTAAACCCTTCCTGACAACAACCTGGAATGTGGAAGTATTTTTGTATTACACAATGAAAATAATAGCAAAATACAAGAAGTTACAGTTTTGATGTAACTTTTCATGTTTGTTTGCTCAACATTCTGGAGCGACTCTGGCATACTTTCCGCAAAACTTGCACTGGAACACTCAGTTGGGCAACAAAATTACTTTTCTCAGTGATTAATATGATATACTAGTTTATTTGTGGGCGCAATAGCGCCCGTGGCAAGTGTTTTTTTTTTTTTTCAATTTTTAAGAGTGATAGATTATTTTCTGCATTTAAAAAAATCAAAATTTTCAACGTCTGTTGTCTGTGATTTTTTTCATCAAATGCTGTGTCTGGTTGTCTAAGGTTGTCACTGGTTTTGTTTTCTGCATCTGATAGTAAAAAAGAATTGAAGTGTTAAATATTTTATTTTTTTGTGAGAATTTCCCCGCGTGCTGCGTCTGGTTGGCTAGTCACCGGACAGACAAACTGGGCTATTATATATATGAAAATTGCTTCCAATTTTCAAAAATATAACGATTTTCGAAAACATGTTTCTCTGGCCAAAACGCCCCAGTGTAGGCACATTAAAAAACCAACATAGGAATGGACCTATGTTGGTTTTTTAATGTCAAGCGCATAAGGATTTGTATCCTTTTTATTATGGGATTAATAAAATACTAATGAAGGGCAATTAAACGTCTTTGGTTGAGGTGGGGCGTATTGCCCAGGCACTTTTTAAAATTAATTTTTTCACGACTTTTCATAAAAGCTTTATTACGTGTTAACTGAAATATTTTTATATGACTACTCACGGGCAATGCATTTGCGACTAACTCAAATTTTGCATAAATTGCGTTGAAAAGTAAAAAGTTATCAAGGAGTTGCCTTAGGGGGGGGGCATATTATACCGTCTTACCCTACTATCTTTACACTATTACGAAGAGGCTCCCGAAAACCGCGAGTGGTTTTAGCAAAAAATGAAAAAGTTTATTTTCAGGGGGTATACGTCTCGAAAAAATGATTGTGAATTTTGTCATATAAGTGTGGTCCACCCTAATGGTGTATGTTAATTGTGCATATTATGAACAGTTTCTTAGAATAAAGAAATTATCAAAGTACTTAGACAGGATTCACATCGGGTTACAGTACATTATAAAAATTACGAGTTACATTTTAGGGGGTTAAACGCAAAGGGGTGTAAGTGATAGAAACTTAGTTAAGAAAAATAGGAGCAAAGTTTATCAATAATTTGTCGTTTCATACAATTTGTTTGAAACTTTAAAAAAATACTAATTTTCTGCGAATTTTTCACACAAGTTACAAACAACATACAACATTATCAACATATTCCTACAAAGCTGAAGCTTTTTTTGCTGTAGTCAACTCAAATTTGACCAAAATATCACTTACAACCCTCTGCTTCTAACCCCCTAACTTAAAACTTTCTTACTCGATGGTCCTATCAATATCGAATCTAGACCAACATTTGAAAAGGACGTAACAGGCAAAATGTATTCCTTTTGATTTCTCGTCTACATATGTCTATAGCTATATATGTAGACAAAGAATCAGAAGGAATAAATGTTGGCTGTTACGCCCTTTTCAAATGTTGGTCTAGAAATAAGAGCGCGTACTATATTGCTTTAATATTAAAAAAATAAAAACCAGATTATTCCACCTAGCGGTGATGGTGCCTTCCTCGTTTCTTTCGAGTGAGTAATTTCAACGCACTTTTGGTATGAATTTTACTCGTTGCTGGTGTAAAAAAAGTAGTTTGGCTATAACTACTGATCCCACAGTCCGATCCAGCAATTTTTTAGTATACGAGAAAGGCAAAACAAATCATTGCTAAGTTTGACTGTAATATGATACTAGAATCTGCTACTCGGGATGAGCCAACCGGATAAATTGTAAACTAAACTTACTTACATATTTTAAAAACAATTCTAGGAGTTTTTTCTTGGTTTTTTTATTATTTATTTTTACTACACCCCCCAACCACTGAAGATCAGTAGCACATAATTTTCCTTAAATATTTATAACGGCCTTATTAGTTTTCGGTAATATGGGAAATATCCTTAATAAAAAAAACAACAAATTGGTATTAAAAAGAGGGCAACTATCTCCTATCCCTAGTTATCTTACTGAACCGACATTCTCATATATACAAGCACCATCAAACGGATGCACTCATTCAAACTAAATAATTTTTTCAACATGTTGGTTTCCAATAACCGGACAATTTTGCAGAAGACAACAACTACCTAAATATCAGGGATTGGATATCTAACCAAACTGGTAGTTCCAATATTTTGGTTTCTAATCCTCGACCAACTTTGTACAAGACAAAAACTTCTTAAATTTCGCAGATTCGGAAATATCTAACCAAAAATAGCAGCCTTATATTTATACACCAGGATGAAATCAAAACTGACTTGTTTCTCAACACATTCCTCTAAATCACATCCACTGGTGCCGCCTTGAGGATGGAAGCTAAACGAAATCATTTCTCAACAATTTACAATCTCCGAACAACTTTTGAAAAACAGCAACTTTCTAAATCTCATAGATCCCGAGAAATTGAACCAAACTGGTCTCTCATATACACTAATGTAGCCTTGTGGATGAATTCCAAACTAACCAGTTTTTCAACATGTTTGGTTTCCAATCCCTGAACAACTTTAAAAAAATAATAACTTTTTCAATCCTACAGATCCGGATATAGCAAAGCAAACTGGTCTTTCATATACTCTAACGCCGCTAACTAAATAGTTTCTCAAACAACATATTAGCTTCGAATACCCAAACAACTTTTAGAAGACATCAACTTTCTAAATCCCATAAATCCTGAGATATCGACCCAAACTGAAAGTTTCTTTTACACAAACGCCGCCAAGTGGAAGAATTCCACATCAAGTAATTTCTTGGCTCATGGGATCATATATAAATTTAGTATTCGTGCCACTGCGCCAGGATGTTTAGAAATCTTATAGGAAATGTTGGGCGTTTCATTGATTGAGAAAATTTAGTATTTTCATCAGAGTTCCGTTGATTCTGGGTCTTCCGGAGGACCAGTAATTGATACATTGAATCTATTTGGGCACGAATTGGGTTGGGTAGCGAATCCTTCCGGGTGAAGGATATCGGATAAACGGCACGAACCTTAGGTTGAAGGAACACCGGGGCACGACCGGTAGCTTGACGGAAAATTGTGGCTTAATTAACTCAAGCCTTGAAAAAAAAAACTGTTTTCTGGCTTCCTCCGGTGGATTGAAAGGCGTGTTGTTCATTCCTAAAACTGTATTTTCTTCTTAGTGTGGACTGTATAATCGTCGAAAACTGAATAAAGGAAATTCTTGACTGACACTTCTTAAATAGTTGGCACCAAGGATGTTATCGATAATTTAGTAATCTGCCTTCGATCATTTAGTAGTTTGTCAATAACTCATTCCAGAGGCTAATTTTCAAAAAGTGTTGTATGGTGGACTTCTAGTGCAAAGGTTTATCTACAACTCTGCCAAACAGTTCGTTGATTGAATTTCACTAATAACGGAGCTATAGCTCTAGTGGCAGTAACTTAGACTAAATGATTGCATATTTAGTTCTCATTTAGTATAAGTATAGCAACTAGCTCCGTAACTCCTTTAATAGTGGAATTCGAACATCGACTTGTTAAAGAGAGTTGTAGAAAAATCTTCGCACTAAAAGTCCACCATACAATACATTTGAAATTAGGCCTCTGGAATGAGCTATTGGCAAACTACTAAATGATCGAACGCAGATTACTAAATGATCGATAACATCCTTGGTTGGCATACAGACAAACAGACATAAAGGAAGATCCATTAATTACGTAACGCCAAAATTGGTAATTTACAACCCCCCTCTCCCCTATGTCACACTTTTTGTATGAAACATCTGTAAAGTTTGTATGGATCGTCACACTTCGCTCAACCCCCTTCCCCTCTAAGCGTTACGTAATTTGTGGACGCTCCCTAACACTCGTGTTATTTTCAACGTTTACTGATTTACTGGTCAGTTTGATTTGAATAAACTTTAGTTAGCCAATCGATAACTCGTGCCACGCGCATCGGATTTGCTTGAGTTAGACCATCTGGTTCGTGATTTGCCTATAGGCTATAGCTATAGCTTAGTGGGAACAACAGATGTCATTAGTGTTTGCATGACGATGAGTATGATGAGTGAATGTTCAATGTGTTGTGTCTGTTTGTCTGTAGTTGGCAGATGACTGGGTTGCGTGTGCTGATTTTAAGAATGATGGCTAATCGGGCGAGGCGTATCACTCGTCGTTAGCTAGACTGTCGGCTTCTTGGGTGCATGTTTACAACGGCGTGGTGAGAAAACCAAACACAAACGATGTGGTCTGGGGGGGGAAGGGTATGCGTTAGGCGGGTACCGGAGCCGACACATTCGTGTTGGCACGAAAAAAGTTTAAAGGAGAGCAGGGCATTAAACAACTGCTTCGCGTTGGCGCGAACAGGACTTAAAAATGTCCTCTATGGGACTATCTTGGACCCTTGATAATTTTCCTGAAAAAACTACGTTAATAGAATTTTAAATGGATTGTTTTGTTTGTTGTTTTTTTTTTGGTTTTTTATCGCTTATGCACGCCGTCTGGTTCGTCCAGCAGACAATGAAGCGGGACGGATATTATGTTTTCAAGGTAAAGAATGGGCCTAACCAAACCGATAAACAATAAAGGCAAGGTTGAAAGCAGAGCATTAGTGATTAATCATAGATTTAATCATGATTAATGAATAATGGGTTATTTAATCATTATTCATTAATCATAATCATACAAAAATACGATTTAACCATTAATCACTAATCGTTAATCATAGAATTTTACATTTAATCATTAATCACTGATCATATTCATAATTGTTTTAAGTTTGTTCATTAATCATCAATTTTAATCTTTACATACGTTAGCTTTTATTCATTAATCTTTAATCATAATCATATAGGTTTTATGCCAATTATAGCCCAATTTGCAAGAAAGGTTACTTGCTTATTGATCACTATGCAAATCATTCAATTTGATTATTCATAATCATTAATCATTAATCATATCGATCGTTAATCATTAATCATACACATATTGTGTCAACATTTAATCACGATCGGTAATCGTTATTCATACTCCAAACGTTTTATTCATTAATCATAATCGTTAATCATTGTCAAAAATTAATTTAATCGTTAATCACAATCATTATTCATTGTCAAAAACGAATAAATCATTATTCATAATCTTTAATCATAGAGTTGAATGATTTAATCATAACGAAATTAATCATTCATTGGAAGCTTTATTCATTAACGCTCTGGTTGAAAGCGCTATTATTTTGCCTAACGTCCATCCAAGAACGGCTTGGCTGATAGCGTATGAACTACCATACCAAGACAGGCAAAATAACAGCGAGTTCAACCTTGCCTTTGCTGTTTATCGGTTTAGTAAGGGGGCCCCTCTTTACCTTGAAAACATAAAATCCGTCCCGCTTCATTGTCTGCTGGACGAACCAGACGGAAGACCACGTCCCTAATCCAATGGATCAGATTGCTTATCTCTCACACTCACGGGGTCGGTCGTGTTTGATTTGATTTCGTTTTCAGCCCGTCGCTGGGTCGTCTGGCTCTCCTTGAACGATTGTACCACACGGTACACAGTCGACTTGTCGATTCTTAACTGTTTCGCGATCCACACATGAGACTGGCCTGGATATTCCACCATTGCGAATTTTTCATCTTTAGTTCGCCCATACTTTTCGTCGAATCACTTCTAGATTTGCTCAAAGTTTCATCATTTTTACTCCAAAGAATGTTTTACATTTCTCGCTTAACATTTCAAAAGGACCTAAGTAACATTTTTTTCATGAATTCATTTGAATACGACAATCAATAGCTTTCATGTTGTTCTGTTGATTGCGCTATTCAAATTAATTCATGAAAAAAATATTACTTAGGTCCTTTTGAAAAGTTAAGCGAGATTTCTCTCGAGTACAGTATTACAGTACATGGCAAGCGCATGAAATCAATCATACTTCTCTTCCGGAGATTATTATGTCGGACCAATGACTTCTGGGGGCCCTCCTTAGCCGTGCGGTAAGACGCGCAGCTACAAAGCAAGACCATGCTGAGGGTGGCTGGGTTCGATTCCCGGTGCCGGTCTAGGCAATTTTCGGATTGAAAATTGTCTCGACTTCCCTGGGCATAAAAGTATCATCGTGTTAGCCTCATGATATACAAATGCAAAAATGGTAACTTGGCTTAGAAACCTCGCAGTTTATAACTGTGGAAGTGCTTAATGAACACTAAGCTGCGAGGCGGCTCTGTCCCAGTGTGGGGATGTAATGCCAATAAGAAGAAGAAGAAGAATGACTTCTGGTGTATTTATAGTTGAAATAAAAAAAAAAATGAAATATAGATTACATTATTATGTGAATGAAGAACTGTAAACTAACAAATACAAATAAACACCTTTGTTCAGTTTAGAACGCCTTCCCTTGCCATGCGAGGCATTATAGTATTAAATAAATACTGCATTTAATTCTTCAATATCTAGGCTGTCTTTAATATCTCGTATGTGCCGTGACGGTCTTAATGCTCAAGGTTGTAGTCCGCGAATTCACTCCACTTTTCTTCCCGCAGACTCAGGGTCCAATTTCGCCGCACTGCATTGTCACGCTGCCGAACTCGAACGGTATGCAGCTGCTGCTGTGCTACGACAACGAGGGTGTCTACGTAAACACGATGGGACGGGTGTCGAAAAACATCGTTCTGCAGTGGGGCGAGATGCCGACTTCGGTCGCGTACATCGGCACCGGTCAGATCATGGGCTGGGGCAACAAGGCCATCGAGGTTCGTTATTATAAGCGCGCTCAACATGTCTAAAAACTAATGAACAATTGTGATTCCATTCTAGATTCGTTCGGTTGAAACCGGTCACCTGGATGGGGTGTTTATGCACAAGAAAGCCCAACGCCTCAAGTTCCTCTGCGAGCGGAACGACAAGGTGTTTTTCAGCAGTGCCAAAGGTGGTTCATCGTGTCAGATCTACTTCATGACGCTGAACAAACCCGGAATGGCCAACTGGTAAAACGGTTGGGAACTACAATCACACAACAACACACACACAGGCACGGCGGCATAATAGGGTGTATGCGGATCGTAATGCAAGCACTGAGAACGAGAGAGCGTGATTGAATGATAGAGAAAGCGTGGGAGAACATGGCGTGGTGACTCCTAGATGGCGGAGGCACTGTTACTCCTATTATTATGCAGCACACAGACACAGACAGATAGTGACACTCTGTTTAGATAAGGTAAGTTAGACGGTGGAATGCGTTTTGAGAATTTTTCACTGAACAAAAAATGAGAATTAAGTTAGAACAAATAATTTAGAAACCGTGAAATCGGAGAATCTGCCCAGGATAGATGTGAATCGTGTTTAGCAAAGCAAGTATAATGTCGTATATATTAATTATACCATTTGGAAAAAAAAGTTTACAACTTTAATTATCTCTGTCTGGATCCGAGGAGCTAAATTTTCAAATTTTCTTCTCCGTTTCCCCAACGCTTCCTCTTCAATCGCCAGTTTTCGTTTTGAGGCGTTTCGCATTGGGAATCTTGGCGCTGCTTCTTGCAAATCATGAATCTTAAAATGTCTATGTAAATATGAATTTATCATACCCCCTCTTAGCTATCATACTTATGGTGAAACCGAATCCGATACAGCGAAACACGCGACATTAAATTACGGGAGCGGAAAAAGTCGAACAAACCTTGTGATTAGTTATTCGGAATAACTGCTTTTGGGTTCAAGAGATCCAGGGTAGATGTTATTTCACGGAGAATCCGGTTAAATTAGCAAGAAAGTCAAAAAAAAATCTGACAGTAGAATTTTAAATCATTTCCAATTCTAGATAGACAGTCAGACGTAAGCTGCAGAATTGCAGAAACATAGCCGCGAACCTATGAATCGACGGTTGTGTTGACACTTTGATACAGATTGTATTATATATTTGTTTGTTTTTTTTATATATATACATAGAAAGCTTATTTTTATACACACGCCCATACTTTACGCGCCAGAACTATATTTTTTCTATTGTTTGTTTCCTATTTTTACGTTTGAACAAAGTACGCTCTACTATTATATACGTTCTTGCTTAAATTCGTGCTGTATAAATAAGCAAGTTGGATAATTTAATGATTGTATTTGGTGTATATCGCCCTTAGGCGCCAGCCCGGTCAGGGTTGGGTATTTTAATTAAAAATCTCTTTAAATATAACCAACCAGACATTGAAAGCGTTTGAAGTGATGACTGCATAAATTAATGTACCGAATACGCAAAAAAAAGTCGGTGGTTATTTACCCACATTTCCTCAAACAATGACCTCTCGATTACTTGCCTTAATCGAACATCGGATGTCTATATGTTTATTTACTGCAAACACAGTCAGAAAGAATACAGATGTTCTGCAATACTATTGAAAATCTTTTCTGTTTTTAATCTGTTCGTTAACGGTTAGGTTGTTTAACCGATTGGTTTTCCTAGAAGAGTCAAAAGGTCGAAACGATTTATTCCCGTTTCTAATAAGTGCCATTTTCTTCTGTTTTATCTTTACCCTTCCCGTGTGCAATAATCTACTCAGCAACACACATTTCAACGATCCTTCTGTTTGTACGATCCCAGATTAAAAGAAGAAAATCGTCATCAACTTTTGCGCCTAGGTCAATCTTACAGTGAATAACAATAACAACAAAAGTCTGATCTTTATCTATATCTTTAAATTCTATTCTTATCACAATTTACCGCAACATAGTCATGCGTGGGATGCTATTCACTCGGTGCAGATAGCGCCAAAAGGCTTTTTGCTTCGAGTAAACGGACTTCCGCTGTATGAAAATTTTCGATTTTTTCCTAAATTTCTCACTTGAAAGAGAAAGTAAGGAACAACCACAATAGAGAAGGATTACACAAACAACTTTAGAGGAAGCAACCACTAGCTACAGTAAAGTGCACATTTAGTGAAGCAAAACAGCAAAACACAGTTGAATTCAAAAGTAGCGAGTAAAGAAAACAATAGGTATCTTAATAAGGCGATAAAAGTTAGACACAATTTTTAAACTGATCAAACCAATCATGGAACACACCCAAAACAAAAAAATAAAATAGGAGTAAACAAACGCAACGGTAGTGAGAGAAAACAGTTTTTATGGGTTCAATCGCCATACCGAATAATAGAAAAAAGGATCGTGTAATGAAATGCCTTCAACCAACATTAAACAAAAAGAAACACAAACAAAAAACATAGACAGTGATAGGAAAAATAATAATCACACATTGCTTACATAATATTTTATTTCAAATCAGATTTTCAAACTTTTCGTTCGTTGGAAACAGTTTTTCCTATATGTGCATAAGAACGACGCATTTTGACATTTATTCCGCCATCTTCATCGAACCCTGTCCATGAATAAAACGAAAACACTCATACCCATACATGCATTTCACTAAAACACACTCAAATATAAGTATTCTAAGTGAAAAAAAACACACACTTATACACAGGTTTATCTCCTTCATATCTTTATTATTGTAGAATTCACTGAAACTCACAAGTCCTCATAAAAACAACACTAGTACACAAAAAATATAACTTTGGTTGAATGTGAGATAGGAACTACAAAAATTAAACGAAATTAGGTAACACATGATCACATCTCACTAATCAACCAAACAAACATATTGATTCTTATTCATGCTATCATTGAGCGAGAACATTTACATACAAAAAATAAAACAAGTATAGTAATACATGAAGAACAAAAACAAACAGAGCGACACAACACAAAACACTGTTTTAAGAACAAACGATGAATAAACAGAAAGTATAAATAATAATAAAATGAACACATAAACGAATTGATAAATGTTAAACAGCGCGAAAGAGATGAAGAGCGAAGGAAAGTGCATAACAACATCGACGGAATCTTAGACATTCATCTTATTTGTGAAGCGACATTAAAAACTGAAAAATAGGACGGCTGGAGGAGGGGAGGGGGGAGAATATTCCGATTGGCAAAAGCTGATCAAAAGCACAGAAGCGCGCGCGTTGCACAGCAGCAAACAATGGGCAAAACAGTGAGAGGTTAATGTGGCAGAGGCGAAAAAGATACGGATAATCGAGACACGAAGTAGCTGTAGTAGAAGAGGAAGAAGAAAATATGCAAGGAGAGCGGAAAACATTAGACAGTAATAGGAATATTTATAATAAAAAAATTATAAAACGAAAACCGAAAAAGAGTAAGCGATGTGATCCGAAACTTCCTGGGACAAAACGCAGCCTTGGGGCGAAACATTATTTATTCATTCTGACTTTGCAGTAAGGTACCCCGGGGCAAGTGAAAATACGGGGTAAGTGGGTACTATGGCTGCCGATGAATCGATGAACGTTTTTAATGGTAACAATGTCCTAGAAAGATGAAGCAGGACTATCAACGAATCCACCCGACACAAAAATATTTGGAATCAAAACCATTTGAGGCACCATACTAATGCTATTGCTTGATCATGACTTTAAACTACCGGGAAAAGCTAATACTTTTATTTTGATTCAATGGATTTCCAACAGAATAGTCGTTTCTAAATTTTTCTTTGATGTGGAAGGCGAATAGTTTGAGTAATTGAATGATTGTGTAACATCGAAAACGCTTTAAAGATTTTAATTGAAGCCAAAATTTGCAGTTTTCTCTTGCCCTTGAGTTTTAACATACATGGGGCAAGTGGGACATATATGAACAACAGTTTTGATAGAACAATTTTAATTGATTTTAGATCTTTGTCTAGTGAAAAATCACTCCGACATTCATATATCATACGGATCTGAATCAGATGCAATTTGATATCGTTGGTTTCGTTGTTAAAAAGTACTGAACAGTTCATTAAAGAATGTGTATTTTACATTCTAAAAATTAACTCCCAAATAAAAAGAGCAATCGTTATGACTATACGATATTGTAGATCCAGTTGAAAACCGAACTGAGCCTTCGCGACAATCGCATTTTCTCCCATTTCCAAGTGTCGCAACTGCATCGCGTGTGGTGCGCAGGATGGCGCACGGCTATGGCATAGCGATGCAGTTGCGACATCCAGAAATGGGAGAAAATGCTATTGTCGCGAGAGCTCACTTCGGTTTTCAACTGGATCTACAATATTTTGCGTTTACAGTGCAAATAATTCATTTATTCTACAATAGGTCAGCAGATTTTGTTTTGTGTTTTGTTATTTTCAAACTTTGCATCAGATTTAGAGATTTTCAGATAAATAAAGTGCTTAACACATTAATTGGTAATTTCGTTCTATTACAAATTTAGATCACTGCGCAGTGCACATTGCCTTAATAAAAACGTTTCTTTTGAAGTACTGATCTATGTAATAATTCGTGTTCTAAACAGAGAAATATTAATTCGAATGGTGAATAAAGATTTGCTTATCCTTTCCACCTGAAACATTTGGTACAAAAGTAAGCTAATGGAAAGCAAGACAAGAGACAATTAAACAGTAAGTCGGCTGTTGTCTTGTTTTCATTACAACATTGTAACATTATAAGCAACAAGAAAGCTAAAACACAAGTCCAACAAGCAACCAACCTCCATCCATGATCTAAAATACTACGACTCATAAATAAATATGAATATTATATATTCCTTTAATTAGTTTCGTTCGATAGTATAAAGCAGAATAGGTCCCACTTGCCCCATTTGAAGGGGTAAGTGGGTCCTACAGGTGAATTTATTTCTTTCACTACCAATATTTTTTGTAATTGAATAAATGGCTTCCAACACGTCTACACTTCCACAAAGGAAGTATATAATGATGTATCCGTGGTTAATGTTCTGTAAAACCCTGTTTTCTAAGTATGCGTTAACAATTTCGCTTAGCTAGCGTTTTTTTAGGTCACACTTGCCCCGGGGTACCTTACATAAAAATCGTCTCCAGTCAGCTTGGTCCATAGCTGCACGTCGCCAACCACGAGATCTACCTTGCCCGCTGCCCGTTCTCGAGAACCATTTTTACTGGCTACGTGTCCGGTCCATCGCAGTCGTCCGATTGGCTCTCCCAACAGCTAATGCAACTCGTGGTTCATGAATCTTATCCACGTACCATCCGCCATCTGTACACCACAAGATATTATGCAGCACTTTCCGTTCGAAACCTTCATGTACGCATTGGTCCTTTGGTCTACCGTTGGACTACCGGTCTCATAAGCGTTTTAGTAGATAGTCAATTTGTGTCGGCGGTGAACTCTATTCGATCGTAGGTTTTTGCCGAGTTTAAAGTACGTGCGATTTCCTGTCAGGATACGTATCCGAATTTCTCTGCTGGTAGCGTTTGAGACAGTCACCAGTGAGCCCAAGTACACGATGATGCTGTTGTGAAACGACCTCTGCTGGGATCAAGAGCATTGGGCGGCTCGGCTAACTAACATCACACAAAACAAAATAAGCTCAACAACGAAACCCCCTTTGCGTATGACCTTTCTTAAGAATAAATCATTGCCCTAACTCCTATTCTCAGCCCTAGATCGGATTGGATTGCTCGCCCGGAAGTCGTGTCCGCCTCCAGAGAGTATTCGCTGACTTGGCAATCGGGCTAAATACCGAAGAACTGATTCCGAGGTCAGCACTCCGACATCCAAAGGAAGGTCGCCGGAAATTGGTCACTCCGACGAAACTTCGGCTATGCTAAAGAAATCCAGTCACGCAAAAGAACGACGACGAAAATCAGCTGCTCCGCTGAAGCTTCAGCTACGCCAAAGAAACCCTGTGAATCGAGGAAATTCCTTAATTATTGCCTTGTATCGAATGCAGCGAATGCTCACTTCTCGTGAAGGCTTCTCCGAACTCAGTGTCCCGTACTAGATGCCAAAACTTTTCCGACCCAACGACTTTTCTCGCAAATTACGGAAAATTCAAAGCGGTGTCCTTATGTTGTAAACTGTTGACACAAGTCAAATGGATGTTGAAGTGGATGTGTCATTCTTCTTCTTCTTCTTCTTCTTATTGGCATTACATCCCCACACTGGGACAGAGCCGCCTCGCAGCTTAGTGTTCATTAAGCACTTCCACAGTTATTAACTGCGAGGTTTCTAAGCCAAGTTATCATTTTTGCATTCGTATATCATGAGGCTAACACGATGATACATTTATGCCCAGGGAAGTCGAGACAATTTCCAATCCGAAAATTACCTAGACCGGAATCAGTGGAAATTTTTCAGTAATCTCACAAGTTTTTCATGATTTTCCCGAATTTCATATGAATTGGATGGTGGACCGTTATGAAGCGTGAAAGAGGAAACCGAAGGAAAAATATGAACGTAACGTTTCGGTCTGTGACGACCGGTATGAAGCATTTTTTATTTATTTATTATCAGACTAAGGCCGGAGTGGCCTGTGCTGCACATAAAAGTCTTCTCCATTCAGCTCGGTCCATGGCTGCACTTCGTCAACCACGCAATCTGCGGAGGGTCCGCAAATCGTCCTCCACCTGATCGATCCACCTTGCCCGCTGTGCACCTCGCCTTCTTGTTCCCGTCGGATCGTTGTCGAGAACCATTTTCACCGGATTACTGTCCGACATTCTAGCTACGTGCCCGGCCCACCGCAGTCTTCTGATTTTCGCGGTGTGAACGATGGATGGTTCTCCCAACAGCTGATGCAACTCGTGGTTCATTCGCCTCCTCCACGTACCGTCCGTCATCTGCACCCCACCATAGATGGTACGCAACACTTTCCTTTCAAAAACTCCCAGTGCGCGTTGGTCCTCCACGAGCATCGTCCAGGTCTCGTGTCCGTAGAGAACTACCGGTCTTATAAGCGTTTTGTAGATAGTCAGTTTGGTACGGCGGCGAACTCTATTCGATCGGAGCGTCTTACGGAGTCCAAAGTACGTACGATTTCTAGCCACTATGCGGCTCCGAATTTCTCTGCTGGTATCGTTATCGGCGGTCACCAGTGAGCCCAAGTACACAAATTCTTCTACCACCTCGATTTCGTCACCACTAGAGGTGTGCGCCGGTCCAATATTCATTGTTGGATTCTGATGGCTTTTCCGCAAACGTGACCTTTAAGTGGTCTTGTTGTGTAGGGGTTATCACGCCTATCTAGATAATAGGAGATTGAAAGTTCCAGTCCCTCCAAGACACGTGGATCATTTTTCGCAAATTTCACATCAATTGTCCATTTCGAAACATGTGCACAGCCAAGATATTCAACAAAAAAAAAGGTTTTCGAGCTGCCGAATAATATGCAGTTAATTGTAATTATTTACGGATTTTCCTCGGGAACTACTCTGAAGTTTAGACAAATCTATGGGATTGCCAAGAGAAGCTTTCAGCAGAAAATTCGTCATGAGAAACTCGTCAGAATTTTCACGAGAAATTGTTCTAAACTTCTACAGGAAAATCCTCGGAATATACACGGAAAGTTCTTGTCGAGTTTCTGTTGAGTATTCTTCGAAATTTACTTCATAATTGTAGGAAAGTGCGACTGATAGAATGGGTGTTTTAACGTTGGCTTTCTCAGACTAAAATAATTAACGCTGCTAGTTTGGAATGGCTAACCTTAAAACAGTAAATTCTGAAGAATTCCTGCTGGAGACTCTAAGGAGTTTTCAAATAAATTTCTCTGGAATTTTCACGAGAAAGTCTCCGGAATTTGACGGGAACTTTATTAGAATTTCCGCGGAGGATTGTTCAAAATGTAGATTTTAATATGAAAATTCTTTGCATTTCAACGGAAAATTGTTCGGAATTTTTAAGGAATTTTTGGAAATTCTTTGTACAATAGATGTTTGACAACTGAAACTTATTTAACTGCAATGCTTTCTAACTGCAATTCAATAGTTACATAGTTACAATAGTTACAATATTTAGTTACTTCGAAACGATTTTAAATTCGATGATAGATTGCGCTGCACAATCACATGCACTTCTATTGCATCTGACGTTGTCGGACGTGACAATAGTTGGACGTTTAGAACGTTTAGAACTGCTAACTGAAACGAGAACATGTTGCAGTCATCGAACGACTAGTGTATTGTCCATAAGAAATTCTTGGGAAATTCAGTTGGCCGAAAGCGTCAAGCGGCCGAACTGATAATTTGGCCGAAAAAATCGTTTGCCCTAACAGGTTGTTTGGCCGAATAGGTAATCAGCCCGAAAATGCAGTTTGATCTAAATGGTCGTTTGACAGAATAAGTCATTTGGCCGGAAATGTCGTTTAGGCCAACAGGTCATACGGCCAAATGTCAATTATTGAACGGGTAATTTAGTCAAAAATGTCCATTCGTTTGGCTAAATGACATTTACGGCGAAAAGGCCTGTTTGTCAATTTTTTTATTATTTATTCAGACTAAGGCCGAAGTGGCCTGTGCGGTATGTAAGAGTCTTCTCCATTCGGCTCGGTCCATGGCAACACGTCGCCAGCCACGCAGTCTACGGAGGGTCCGCAAGTCATCTTCCACCTGATCGATCCACCTTGCCCGCTGCGCACCTCGCCTTCTTGTGCCCGTCGGATCGTTGTCGAGAACCATTTTCACCGGGTTATTGTCCGACATTCTGGCTACGTGCCCGGCCCACCGCAGTCTTCCGATTTTCGCGGTGTGAACGATGGATGGTTCTCCCAACTGATAGCTGATGCAACTCGTGGTTCATTCGCCTCCTCCATGTACCGTTCGCCATCTGCACCCCACCATAGATGGTACGCAGCACTTTCCTTTCGAAAACTCCGAGTGCGCGTTGGTCCTCCACGAGCATCGTCCAGGTCTCGTGTCCGTAGAGGACTACCGGTCTAATGAGCGTTTTGTAGATGGTCAGTTTGGTACGGCGGCGAACTCTATTTGATCGAAGCGTCTTGCGGAGTCCAAAGTATGCACGATTTCCAGCCACTATACGCCTCCGAATTTCTCTGCTGGTATCATTTTCGGCAGTCACCAGTGAGCCCAAGTACACAAATTCTTCTACCACCTCGATTTCATCACCACCGATGCCAACTCGCGGTGGGTGGCTCACATTGTCTTCTCTTGAACCTCTTCCTATCATGTACTTCGTCTTCGACGTGTTGATGACTAGTCCAATCCGCTTGGCTTCCCTCTTCAGTCTGATGTAGGCTTCCTCCATCTTCACAAAGTTACGTGCCATAATATCTATGTCGTCGGCGAAGCCAAATAGCTGGACGGACTTATTGAAAATTGTGCCACTCGTGTTAATCCCTGCTCTTCGTATTACCCCTTCCAAAGCGATGTTGAATAGCAGACACGAAAGACCATCACCTTGCCGTAACCCTCTGCGGGTTTCGAAGGGACTCGAGAATGCCCTGAAACTCGAACTACACATCACCCGATCCATCGTCGCTTTGATCAACCGTGTCAGTTTATCCGGAAATCCGTTTTCGTGCATTAGCTGCCATAGCTGGTCCCGATCGATTGTATCATATGCGGCTTTGAAGTCGATGAATAGATGATGTGTGGGCACGTTGTATTCGCGGCACTTCTGCAGTACTTGGCGAATGGCGAACACCTGGTCCGTGGTGGAGCGTTCGCCCATAAAACCCGCCTGGTACTGCCCCACGAACTCCCTTGCAATTGGTGCTAGTCGACGGCATAAAATTTGGGAGAGTACCTTGTAGGCGGCGTTCAGCAATGTGATTGCGCGGTAGTTGCTACAATCCAGCTTATCGCCCTTTTTGTAGATGGGACACACGACACCTTCCATCCACTCCTGCGGCAAAACTTCCTCCTCCCAAATCTTGGTAATGACCCAGTGCAGCGTTCTAGCCAGTGCCTCACCACCGTGTTTAAATAGCTCTCCTGGTAGTTGGTCAACCCCAGGGGCTTTGTTGTTCTTCAGCCGACCAATCTCCTCCTGGATTTCCTGGAGATCCGGGGCCGGTAGAATTATGTCCTGCGCGCGTTCCCCTAGGTCCATCACCATACCGCCATCTTCGTCTGCCACATCGCCATTCAGGTGCTCTTCGTAGTGCTGCTGCCACCTTTGGATCACCTCACGCTCGTTCGTAAGAAGGTTCCCGTTTATGTCCTTACACATATCGGGCTGTGGCACGTGGCCCTTACGTGAACGGTTCAACTTCTCATAGAACTTTCGTGTGTTATTAGTGCGGTACAGTTGCTCCGTCTCTTCACGGTCTCGATCTTCCTGCTGACGCTTTTTCCTCCGGAAAATCGAGTTTTGTCTGTTCCGCGCCTGTTTATATCGTGCCTCATTCGCTCTCGTGCGGTGTTGCAGCAATCTCGCCCATGCTGCATTCTTCTCTTCTACTAACTGCTCACATTCGCCGTCATACCAGCCGTTTCTCCGATCCGGGGGCACCGTGCCAAGTGCAGCGGTTGCGGTGCTACCAATGGCGGATCGAATATCTCTCCAGCCATATTCAAGAGACGCTGCGCCTAGCTGCTCTTCCGTTGGGAGTGCCACTTCCAGCTGCTGCGCGTATTCTTGGGCTAGTCTACCGTCTTGTAGCCGCCCAATATTAAGCCGCGGCGTCCGACTTCGACGCGTGTTGTACACCGTCGAGAGTTTTGAGCGCAGGCAAACTGCAACGAGGTAGTGGTCGGTTTCAATATTCGCACTGCGGTAAGTGCGGACGTTCGTGATGTCGGAGAAGAATTTACCGTCGATTAGAACGTGGTCGATTTGGTTTTCCGTTTCTTGGTTAGGTGATCTCCATGTGGCCTTGTGGATATTTTTGCGGGGAAAGAAGGTGCTTCGGACTACCATTCCGCGGGAGGCTGCGAAATTTATGCATCGTTGGCCGTTGTCATTCGATACGGTATGCAGACTATCCGGTCCGATGACCGGTCTATACATTTCCTCCCTTCCTACCTGCGCGTTCATGTCACCGATGACGATTTTGACGTCCCGCAGTGGGCATCCATCGTATGTCTGCTCCAGCTGTGCGTAGAACGCTTCTTTCTCGTCGTCGGGTCTCCCTTCGTGTGGGCAGTGCACGTTGATGATGCTATAGTTGAAGAAACGGCCTTTAATCCTCAGCTTGCACATCCTTGCGTTGATTGGCTGCCACCCAATCACGCGTTGGCGCATCTTTCCCAGCACTATGAAGCCGGTTCCCAGCTCGTTGGTGGTGCCACAGCTTTGGTAGAAGGTAGCCGCCCGATGCCCGCTTTTCCACACCTTCTGTCCTGTCCAGCAAATCTCCTGCAGCGCCACGACGTCGAAGTTGCGGGGATGTAATTCATCGTAGATCATCCTGTCGCAACCTGCGAAACCTAGCGACTTGCAGTTCCATGTTCCAAGCTTCCAATCGTGATCCTTTATTCGTCGGAGTGGCCTGTGCTGCACATAAAAGACTTCTCCATTCAGCTCGGTTCAAGGCTGCACTTCGCCAACCACGCAGTCTGCGGAGGGTCCGCAAGTCGTCCTCCACCTGATCGATCCACCTTGCCCGCTGTGCACCTCGCCTTCTTGTTCCCGTCGGATCGTTGTCGAGAACCATTTTCACCGGATTACTGTCCGACATTCTGGCTACGTGCCCGGCCCACCGCAGTCTTCCGATTTTTGCGGTGTGAACGATGGATGGTTCTCCCAACAGCTGATGCAACTCGTGGTTCATTCGCCTCCTCCACGTACCGTCCGCCATCTGCACCCCACCATAGATGGTACGCAACACTTTCCTTTCGAAAACTCCCAGTGCGCGTTGGTCCTCCACGAGCATCGTCCAGGTCTCGTGTCCGTAGAGAACTACCGGTCTTATTTTTGTAGATAGTCAGTTTGGTACGGCGGCGAACTCTATTCGATCGGAGCGTCTTGCGGAGTCCAAAGTACGTACGATTTCCAGCCACTATGCGTCTCCGAATGTCTCTGCTGGTATCGTTATCGGCGGTCACCAGTGAGCCCAAGTACACGAATTCTTCAACCACCTCGATTTCGTCACCACCGATAGAAACTCGTGGTGGGTGGCTCACATTGACCTCTCTTGAGCCTCTTCCTATCATGTACTTCGTCTTCGACGTGTTGATGACTAGTCCAATCCGTTTAGCTTCGCTTTTCAGTCTGATGTAGGCTTCCTCCATCCTCTCAAAGTTACGTGCCATGATATCAATGTCGTCGGCGAAGCCAAATAACTGGACGGACTTCGTGAAAATCGTACCACTCGTGTCAATCCCTGCCCTTCGTATTACTCACTCCAAAGCGATGTTGAATAGCAGACACGAAAGACCATCACCTTGCCGTAACCCTCTACGGGTTTCGAAGGGACTCGAGAATGCCCCTGAAACTCGAACTACGCACATCACCCGATCCATCGTCGCCTTGATCAACCGTATCAGTTTATCCGGAAATCCGTTTTCGTGCATTAGCTGCCATAGCTGGTCCCGATCGATTGTATCATATGCGGCTTTGAAGTCGATAAATAGATGATGTGTGGGCACGTTGTATTCGCGGCATTTCTGCAATACCTGACGTATGGCGAACACCTGGTCTGTGGTAGAGCGTTCACCCATAAATCCCGCCTGGTACTGCCCACGAACTCTCTTGCAATTGGTGTTAGTCGACGGCATAAAATTTGGGAGAGTACCTTGTAGGCGGCGTTCAGCAATGTGATTGCGCGGTAGTTGCTACAATCCAGCTTATCGCCCTTTTTGTAGATGGGACACACGACACCTTCCATCCACTCCTGCGGCAGAACCTCATCCTCCCAAACCTTGGTAATCACCCAGTGCAGCGCTCTAGCCAGTGCTTCACCACCGTGTTTAAACAGCTCTCCTGGTAGTTGGTCAACTCCAGGGGCTTTGTTGTTTTCAGCCGGCCGATCTCCTCCTGGATTTCCTGGAGATTCGGAGCCGGAAGTCGCATGTCCTGCGCGCGTGCTCCTAGGTTCATTACCATACCGCCACCGTTGTCTGCCATATCGCCATTCAGGTGCTCTTCGTAGTGCTGCCGCCACCTTTGGATCACCTCACGCTCGTTTGTAAGAAGGTTCCCGTTTATGTCCTTACACATATCGGGCTGTGGCACGTGGCCCTAACGTGAACGGTTCAACTTCTCATAAAACTTTCGTGCGTTATTAGCGCGGTACAGTTCCTCCGTCTCTTCACGGTCTCGATCTTCCTGCTGGCGCTTTTTCCTCCGGAAAATCGAGTTTTGTCTGTTCCGCGCCCGTTTGTATCGTGCCTCGTTCGCCCTCGTGCGGTGTTGCAGCAATCTCGCCCATGCTGCATTCTTCTCCTCAACTAACTGCTCACATTCGCCGTCATACCAGTCGTTTCTCTGATCCGGAGCCACCGTGCCTAGTGCAGCGGTTGCGGTGCTTCCAATGGCGGATCGAATATCTCTCCAGCCATCTTCAAGAGATGCTGCGCCTAGCTGCTCTTCCGTTGGGAGTGCCACTTCCAGCTGCTGCGCGTAGTCTTGGGCTAGTCTACCGTCTTGTAGCCGCCCAATGTTTAGCCGCGGCGGACGACTCCGACGCGTGTTGATCACCGTCGAGAGTTTTGAGCGCAGACATACTGCGACGAGGTAGTGGTCGGATTCAATATTCGCACTGCGGTAAGTGCGTACGTTCGTGATGTCGGAGAAGAATTTACCGTCGATTAGAACGTGGTCGATTTGGTTTTCCGTTACTTGATTAGGTGATTTCCATGTGGCCTTGTGGATATTCTTACGGGGAAGAAAGTGCTTCGGACTACCATTCCGCGGGAGGCTGCAAAGTTTATGCATCGTTGGCCGTTGTCGTTCGATACGGTATGCAGACTATCCGGTCCGATGACCGGTCTATACATTTCCTCCCTTCCTACCTGAGCGTTCATGTCACCGATAACGATTTTGACGTCCCGCAGTGGGCATCCATCGTATGTCTGCTCCAGCTGCGCATAGAACGCTTCTTTCTCGTCGTCGGATCTCCCTTCGTGTGGGCAGTGCACGTTGATGATGCTATAGTTGAAGAAACGGCCTTTTATCCTCAGCTTGCACATCCTTGCGTTGATTGGCTGCCACCCAATCACGCGTTGGCGCATCTTTCCCAGCACTATGAAGCCGGTTCCCAGCTCGTTGGTGGTGCCACAGCTTTGGTAGAAGGTAGCCGCTCGATGCCCGCTTTTCCACACTTTCTGTCCTGTCCAGCAGATTTCCTGCAGCGCTACGACATCGAAGTTGCGGGATGTAATTCATCGTAGATTATCCTGTCGCAACCTGCGAAGCCAAGCGACTTGCAGTTCCATGTTCCAAGCTTCCAATTATGATCCTTTATTCGTCGCCCAGGTCGTTGCCGATTGTATCGAGTCGTATTATCTTCTATGTTGTTCGTAATGGTTGTTTTTAAAGGCGGCTTATTGGGCCTGCGCAAACCTCCTGTCTCGTCGGAGGGCCGTCGTGTCAGGGCTGTTTAGCGTCCCACCTAACACCAGGACTTGGGCTTGTGCGCTTTGAGCGGCACACGGTCGCTTTGGCGGAGCCTACTTGCGGATTCATGCAGCTTTTTATAGAGGTTTAACAGGGCCCACTGTCAAACCCCACCACATCCTAGGCAGGCGCCACAACTCGCAGATGGCCTGGGGAGGGATCGTCAAGCCCTTGGACAAAGTCCCTGCTGCCCCCAAGTCATGTTGCAGTCATCGAACGACTAGTGTATTGTCCATAAGAAATTCTTGGGAAATTCAGTTGGCCGAAAGCGTCAAGCGGCCGAACTGATAATTTGGCCGAAAAAATCGTTTGCCCTAACAGGCCGTTTGGCCGAATAGGTAATCAGCCCGAAAATGCAGTTTGACCTAAATGGTCGTTTGACAGAATAAGTCATTTGGCCGGAAATGTCGTTTAGGCCAACAGGTCATACGGCCAAATGTCAATTATTGAACGGGTAATTTAGTCAAAAATGTCCATTCGTTTGGCTAAATGACATTTACGGCGAAAAGGCCTGTTTGTCAAACGACCATTGAACGCAATTTTGTAACCTCTCTACTTTTTAAGTCGATACTGGTCTTTAAGCCAAAAGTCATCTAATCAAATCCCATTAAGCTGAATTGAACGTTTTTCCGAAACTATTATCTGGTCGAAAATGGTTTGACAAAAAATGTAGCCAAAAGGAACATTCGGCCGAACTGGTAATTAGGCCGACAAAATCATTCAATCAAATAAATCATTAGACCGAAAATGCCGTTTGGTAGGAATGGTCATTTGACACGAAAATAAGCTTTCTGCAAAATACCCTTCCGGCCAAATGGCATTTTCTGTCAAATGACCTATTCAGCCGAACTAGATTATTTACAATGAGAAAGATTCCATATATCGGAATTACTTGAGTAGTCTAAAATAACTTCAAATATACCGCCACCTAGCGACCAAGCTCTAAACTAATCAATGCCTCATGTCAAAGCACACGCCTTCCTGCATAACCTTTTTGAAAAGGTGCAGTTCAAAATGTGTAGGTTTTCAGATATAAGTAAAATAAGCATAAAAATCACTGTTTTTGTACCCTTTTTTACAAAAAACCCCTCCCCGCGATGTACCCGCCCACAAATAGTCAATCTTTGGTTACGACCTGAAAGATGATTAAAGTATCTTTCGAAACAGCCCCAAAAATCCAAAATTGGCCAAACATTAAAAAAGTTATAGCAATTTCAATTTGGGGTCAATTTGACCCCAGAGCACAGACAACGTAAGTTTTTTGAAAAAAGTTCACTGTAGCGCATATTTTCAAGATTTTTCAAGTGAATTTGCACCTAGGATACAGATCTCGGCAAGTTTTACCAAACTACCAAAAATTAGGTGAATCGGTTGAAAACTAAAAAAATGGCAGCCACTCAAAGTAGCCTCATATTGACCCCAGAGCACAGACAAAAGGTTAATAAATCGTGTAGTCTGAAAAGGCTATAAAATGGCTCAGGCATGCAAGTGAATATCCAGCAAATATTTGAACCTGCATTTGCACTTTTTCAATAACCAAACGCTACAGTTCCGCATAATACAGTATGCATAAGTTCCTCATAATCAGCATACATTTACACAGTTGAATCTCATGCCTTCAGATGCAATATCACCGTGAAACAGCAAAACTATTTACGCATTTGAAGGAAATGAGGAGTTTCTCTCTGTTGACACTGTATCGAACACGAACCTTATAAACCGCAACATGATCGAGCGAAGAGAAACAGATGAAATCTAATCAAGTGCTGAACCTACTAGCTGACACCTGCACTCATTGTTTCCCTACATTCTGATAGAGTAGGCATGGTATGCAATCATTGCTATTGAAAACCACAAACGAGAAATTTCTAAAAGTACTGCAAATTATCGATGACCTTTTTGATCGCAATAATGCCTAGGTACACAGTAATTCCAAGCTGTAGCTTACCATATTGACCTATTTAGTTCAATAAGAGTTCTCCGTATTTCCTTGACATACAAGTTTTCTGGATGTAGCTTCATCAAAGACATCAAAGGTTTACGACTCAACGGATAATTATTACATCTATGACTCGACTTGACACTCAACAAGTATGGAACTGTGGATCTTGCTTATTTTTTAACGTCTACATTTTTTCCACGCCAAATAGCAAATGAATTACATTTCATCATTTTAAAAGAATTGAGGTATATTTCATTCATTGACAAAACAACGCACTTTTACATTATTTTTGCTTTATTACAAAGTTGAAACTAAACATAAATTGTAAATAATCTCACTTAAACAAATCACTGCAATTATCTTTTGAATTTTTCATCATTGTCACGCGTAGCGTACTTTGTCAAGTTTTCCATTCGGATGAATGTCATCAATCCCATTAACATGCAATCGCAATAGTAGCACTTTCCGCTAGCTTGAAGTCTCTCTTATACATGCCGAGAAAGGTCCCAAAATAAATCAATTCGATCAAACAACCGCATCGATGCACTTCCGGTGTCGTTTGCATATCATTCCGTGCCCAGCACCATCGCTCGATGAGGCCCAAGAAGAGTTCGCCTAATGGCGATCCCTTTGCGCCCTTCTCCGAGCAGCTCTCCAACGACGCCTCCGACAATGCTGAACGCACCCAACAGGAACTTGAGCACTCTTCGCAGTGCGCTCATCGTGCGTTGCTTTGGTTGTTGGTGGTGCTGAGGGTTTCTATCCCTCTCTCTTCCAAGAGGTATCGATCGTAGCAGTCACTGGAAATAACTTCCGCACGGCGGCACAGTCGATTGCGTACTGAGGCCGCCAAGCTGAGAGGCGCTTAGGTTCGCAAAACTGACTTCTCGGCGCGCCATGTGCTGTGATAACCAGCGAAGTTGTTTGGGTTTGAAATGGCAGAGATCGTCAGGAAACTTTAGAGCTTTTGGCTCTCTGATACGCATTGTTCCAAGTTCAGCAGGTTTTGAATAATGCACGTATATGATCTCTGAATTGAATGACTATGCGACGTTGTTACTGTTTAGGTCGCGCGAAAAGGTATTTAACATAAATGATTTAAACGATCTCCGTGCGATAGTTAACAAGCGATCTGTAGAGGTGCGACAATGAGAGCTCCGAAAGGAACTGAGAGCGTAATGTTTGAACTAATGTTTAATTGAACAGCTTCTGGTGAATGTCCCTGACATTGACCATCGATTGTAAATTCTCGTTCACCTATTGGAGCGTTCAACGCATATTAGTCCCATGTTTGGTTTTAATTATTTGGTTTTAAACTCTAAATGAGTTTGAAATTATTTGACAGTAACATAAGCAAAATATACAAATCATATAAGGCAATTATTTCCAGGAAGGATTAAAAATCAAACGACATTAATAAAATGTTGATCAAACTCAACTGCAATTCGTTACATGAGAATGCATTTGTTGAATTGAAAAGTTGATCTCCAGTAGTGTCTTCATCGTACTATATTCGACTTACAATGCATCATAAAATCAAAATAAACGGAACAAGATTAATGAATTTAGTAGTTGAAATGAAATCAAACTTTAATCGAAAGCGATTAAATTAATTTTGGGACTGATCAATCGTGAGTACTTCTAGCAGCTATTGTATTCAAAACACCGGTGTTTTCTTTTTTGTGACAATAAACCTGTTTACGACTATTTATAAAAGCACACGCAAATTAATGGCGAATTTCACGACAGGTTTAACTTGCACTACCAGGTTCTTTGCTCTCAAGACACTCTCTCTTTGGCATGACCTGATTGATCTTACTTCGTCTGTATCATCCAGCCCAGCTCCCGGGTGACCTGAGGTGAAGTTCACTTGTTTCATTATTAGCGCGGCTTAGCATTGTTTTAAGCAAGATCCAGTTATTCTTCAGGGCATGTCTGAACAAAACAGGTTCCATAATCAGATGATCAAGAAGCTGCATACGTAATCCAGTCATTCTATAATAAAACAACTTTGACCTACGCTTTTTTGTCGATCAACTCGTGGACCCGTTAGTGTAGTCATTTGTTATCATTTTCTGTTCTTTTATTGTGGGATGAACAAACCAATAGTGAACAAACTAACATTATTCTTGCGGTACTAATAGACCATAATACTAATTTAGCTATTGGATGCATTTAAAAGCTCCACGTCTCCGTTTTACAAAAAAAAACTTAGAAATTCTAGAAGCACGAAATAAAATCAAACCTTTTATTTCTAGGTACACGATTGCAATACTTGCGGAGGAAATAGTAATCGCTATTATTGATACAACACAAATAGGCAAAAATTGATAATAGTTAAGCGATTCAGAAGCAATCTCCACAGATGAATCGGTTATGGCTTGTCCAAAAACCGATCAAAAATGTGGGTGGTATTATTATATTCGTAGATCCTACCGCAACTATCGATACGTTTATAACTACATTATTTCAGCTAAGCTTTTTTTTTTTAATGTTTAGTATTCTTTGATGATCACCTGATGCGCCTCTTTGATTACGATCAGTACCTAGAGCGATTTTTGTTGTATTTATTGTAGCCAAAAACGATTACATTGATCAATCACTAGATGATGGTCACAAGAATTACATCTAATCTAATATTCATATAAATTATGGGATCGATGGAAAGATTTAGGTAAGAATGTTCATTATGCTTTGTAGAAAGGTGAATATAGTTGTCATTTGTCTGACCGCCCCAATTAGCGAAAGCTATCCATTCGCTAATTGAATGCAGTCGTGCCCTAATTAGCGAACGACTAATGCCCGAACCATGAGTTTTAAGTGGGTAGATTCCAGTGTAACATCACCAATAAGAATTTAACATCAATTGCATTTGTGAGTGTAATGCAAACATCCGATGCAACGCAACCTGTATATAAGTTCGTGACTCAACTCATATAATTAATAGAATGTTCATTATTCCACACGACCTTCCATAATTTCCTTCCGCGATGTTTCTAAGCCAAGTTATAATTTATGCATGTGCTCATTTTCTTTATCTTTTTAGATAACAGGACATGGAGTTGTCAGCTTCGTTTCAATACTCGATGCATATTGATTAATCGGCGATCGAATTTCGCAAACAGATAATGAAGATCAACAATTGCTTTTTACTGCCTTTATTCTTGATAAGAGTTGTTTACACAGATATGTTCTTCTGGAGAGGAAATATCTTACGAAAGAAGTGTCTTTTTGAAATTTAGATTTGAACTCGTTGATGGATTGGAAGTCAATTATCTCCATTTGAAACATTCCAGAAACATTATTCACTTCAGTAAACGGGGTTGAGGAACTGTGTTCTCAAAAATTAGCGAATAGGTTTGATAATTTCTTTTGAAAGGCTTCAACTGTTTTCTACAAAATTAGAGAAATATATCTGGTGCCAAATTGCTCCAATAGTTTGCATAAAAGTTCGACGTGTTGATCCCTGAGTTGCAGCTCTAGGCCATTGAGAAGTTTAGTGACATCTACTGTGGCATTGCCGTGTTGCACTTCAAACGGATGCAATGTTTCCCCAAATTTGTTCAATTTGTGTAGAAAAAAAATCGTCACGGTCCCGACACACAGTATATATCAATATCGTGAAATTGAGAAATAAAAGTAAGCAAAAATATTCAATCAAAATGTGTCAATTTGATAAAAATCTTATCTTTGTATTTTTTGCTTACGGGAAATGGAAAAAAATGTCTGACTTACCGAAACTGATCACTTGACCCTTGCCAACTAACGACCGTTGCCGTACGGATGATCCCTACACTGAGGCAAATGGAAGTATGATTTTCAATCAAACGTCTTATGAAAATTTGCCACAAGGAATCGGTATGAATTTCAATATGTTGCCTTATGAATGATGATTTTCATTTGAAAAAAAGTGAAGTGCGGTAGACTGGGTTCGAACCATGGACGTCGGGGTCGAGAGGCCGGTATGTAGACCACACGCCCATCGCCGCTTGATTACTCGGGAAGATAACTGCGTATAAGAAGCACTGTTGGTGGAACAATCAGTCGAAGATTCATAAGGCGCCAGTTATGAATTTCGATAGTCCAGTTCGCTGAGTGTACTAAATTGAAATGATCCTCCGGCTTCTCTGCTTTTACAGTGAACGTTCGCTAATTGGGTTTTTTCTAATTGGGGCGCTTTTTAATTGGGGGTTTGCTAATTGGGGCGAAACCCAATCAAAAAGTTCACTGTACAGCGCTGCCACTGCTGTATTGCGTATATAGGCTCACCCTCAACCTTGTTGTAACGATCTGAATATGTCGACTATAGCCTTCAGACCGTATTTATCGGAGTATAATCGAATTCCAACGCAGGTGTAACACTGCAGCCGCAACAATCGTTTAATTCACTAGTAAAACTTGTGGTGAAATCACTACACTTTTATTAGAAGTGTGCACGAGAACGAACGAGTTTCAAAAAAAAAAACAAAATCCTGCCAAAATGTGGTCGATCAGTGAACTTCGCTTTGGTCCAGAAGTTGATTCCGAAGGATATCAAATCTTATTGTTTGGTGCAATCCAGCTTTCCCAGGAATGACGGCGTTGTTGTTCGTTGTTTTAATGTAGATCTGAGTATAATTCTCGCGTGTCACCGTTCTCACCTCGTCGCCACTGTTGAATTTGTCCCTTTTAATATATCTCAATCCTTAGGATAATACTTTGGTTAATTTCGGTAAATCTCGATATACGGCTTGAAATAGAAAAACAACTTGTTCAGGCTGTGAACCATTACACCGATACGTTTAACTTTTAGTTAAAATTTGACAGTTCGATGGTTATTTCGCCGTGGTTAAAAATAACCCTGCTCCGGAGCATGGTTAGATTTGACAGTTCGATAGTTAAATTTTGTTCGCGAGAAAATTGGCGCCAAATCCATTTCGTTCCAAATAACTATCAATCTGTCAGAACTCAAATGGGTCGGCTTCGGAGTAAAATTTTAACCACGATGGGAAAATAACCATCGAAGTGTCAAATTTTAACTAAAAGTTAAACGAATCGGTGGAATGGTTCACAGCCTCAGTTGATAGTTCAGCAAAGACTGCCTTAACGTGTATAGAGATGTCGCAAATTAATCGATTACTTCGATTAATCGATTCATCGTTGTGATAATCGATTAATTTTGAATCGATTATTACCCAACGATTAATCGATTCAATAATCGAGAGGAATCGTGAGTAATCGATTAGTTACTAATCGATTAATCAGAATTTTACGACATCATAAGGATGTCGAAAATTAATTGATTATTTCGATTAATCGATTCATCGTTGTAATAATCGATTAATTTTGAATCGATTACTATACAATGATTAATCGATTCAATAATCGACAAGAATCAAGAGTAATCGATTAGTAACTAATCGATTAATCGGGATTTTACGACATCTCTAAACGTGTATTCAGTATCCGATCTCGAGCCCTTCGGCTCGTTCGATAGTCACGATAAGTGACGCTTCGAAAGTGCTTGAAATGCGCAGGCATTAACACATATAATATAAATAAAAGAGGGCCAAGATGAGAGCCTTGTGGAACTCCTGAAGTGACTTGAATGGGATTGGATTTCTTTCCGTTAAATTTTATTATTTGTTACCGGTCTGTGAGATAAGATTCAAGCTATCTAAGGAGTCCTGGCTCAATTCCAATTTTTTGCAATTTGAAGAGTAACATTGGAATGTCAATGCGATCAAACGCCTTACTAAAGTCGGTGTATAGAGCTTCCACGTAGTTACCATTATCCATTGCATTAAGAGAATAGTCAATGAATTCTATTAAATTTGTAGCGGTAGAGCGACCTTTGAAAAATCCATGCTGC
The DNA here is from genome assembly GCF_024139115.2 of Armigeres subalbatus. Lineage (NCBI taxonomy): Eukaryota > Metazoa > Arthropoda > Insecta > Diptera > Culicidae > Armigeres > Armigeres subalbatus. Next base: position 83,789,047 of record NC_085140.1, read on the forward strand.
TTATTCGTAATTCTGTTTTTAAGTTGTGAAAATAATTTGTCATTGATAATGGATTCAAAAAGTTTGGGAATGCAAGAGATAATGGCTATTCCACGGTAATTACGAATGTCAGATTTTTGCCTGATTTGAAGATAGGCACAAGATAGGAGCTTTTCCATACCCTGGGAAAATTTCCGGATTCCAATGACAATCTGAAGAGCCAAAACAAAGGTGCAGTCAGCTCTTTAGCCAGACTCTTCATAAATATCGGTGGAATACCGTCAGGACCAGGGCCTTTAGATGCATCTAAGTTTTTTAAAGCGTTTAGAATATCGTTCACCATGATCTGATTAACACCGATATCCCTAGCGAATTCTGGGATAGGCGCAAAAACATCTAGGTCGCGATCTTGTTCCGAAAAGGTGGTGTATATTTATTGGAAGAAATCACCAAAAAGATTACAGATATCTTCCGAGCAATTACCGACGCGTTCGTCTAAATACATGGTTGACGGAAAATTGTCAGATTTTAATTTTGATTTTACGTAATTGAAGAGGTTCTTTGGACATGACTTTATTTCGTTTTCTGTTTTCGTGTTGTGTTCTTCAAATGCTACATCAATTGCTAATTTTAATTGATCGCAGATGAGGCCGCATCGTGCTTTCGTGCTGTGCGGTTCTTTCTCTCTTTGCGGAAGGAAGTTTTTAATACTACCCGAAGCTATTTTAATTTCAACGGTGCTGCTTAGCGCTATTTGTACCCACTGATCCCGTTACGATCTTTGCAAGGACCCGTGCCTTCGTTTTACGTTGGACCCGTTTGCGGAAGTAAAATTCCGACAAGCGGTGGTAATCCTGCAGGGACACCGTTCTGGGAAAAAACCACTTAGAAGGTCACGTCTCCACGCTCAGCAATGAGTATTAACAAAAACAAGAGGAAGGGGGAGTCTCTGAATTCTCCACTTCCTTCAAAGAAACAAGGTTTCAAGACCGTCCTGCCAAAGCGCGGAAAAAATAGAAGGAAGCTGGAGAATTCAGATATTCCTTCTAACTCTAATATCGGAAATAATTCTTCTCCAATCGAACTGAGCAATCAGTTCGATTTGATTAACGATGATTTGAGCAAATCGAATCTACCTCTAGCCCAGGTGATTCGATTCATGCGAAAAAGCAAAGGATTCCGCCAATTGTGGTATCTGTTGCCGAGTTTTCTGGCTTCCGGAATGAGATTTTGAGTAACCTTCAGGGGATCAAGGTTTCATTTCAGATTGCTAGGAAGGGTGACTGCCGCGTTTTGCCAGGATCCTTTGACGATCGCAAACGTCTTCTTCAGTATTTAACTGAGAAGCGCCATAAATTCTTCACATACGACGACAAAACTTAGCGATTGTTCAAAGTCGTCTTGAAAGGTCTCCCCAGTGATGACAAATCACTGGATGAGATTAAAATTGAAATTTCTCAATTACTTGGATTTTCACCAGTCCAAGTAATTAAGCTGAAAAAGAAATCCCATTCTGGTACTTCCCAGAGGGGCATTTCTCAAGAATTTTATTTAGTTCATTTTAACAAAAGTGAACTAAATAATATGAAAAGTTTGGAAAAGGCCTGTATTATGTCTCATGTCCGTGTTACATGGGAACATTTCCGCAGGCCTGGGGGAAATTTCCGAAACCCTACCCAGTGCCGTAAGTGCCAAAAGTGGGGTCATGGAACCAAACATTGTCACATGGATGCTAAATGCATGATTTGTGGTGGAACCTCTCACGCCAAGGACGCATGTCCTGTGAGAGAAGATTCCAATAAATTTAAGTGCGCAAACTGTGGGGGCAATCATAAATCCAATTTCTGGGAATGCCCTTCACGCAAAAAAGTTTTGAATTCCCGTGCAAAATTGATGACGGGAAATTCCAATCGGATCCCAGATTCGACGGGTAGAAATTTTTCAAACGCTCAAATTTCGAAACCGGTTACCGGTCGAGCAATTCATACCCACCACAATTCACAAACAAATTTTGCCGCTCGTCAACGGGTAGCAAGCACTTCAGTAAATCCCATTTTTTCCAACGTACCTACGTATGCAAACATCGCTGCTGGTAGACAAAATTTCTCCTCTCAAAATGAGGTTTATACCCATGTCCCAACGGAAAATAATGGTCATGTTGCCGATTCAGGTAGCATGACTGCTTCCGATTTTGATTTTTTAACTGAACAATTGCATCACATGATTGATGCAATGTTCAAAACAAATACCATTCCTGAAGCTGTTCTGGTTGGTATAAAGTACACACAAAAAATGTTATCGGACTCCGTTTCAATGGATCCAAATAATTGTGTGAAAGTTCTAAATTGGAATGCCCGCTCTCTAAAGGGTAAGGAAGATGAATTATTCAACTTCCTTTCAGTTCATAATGTGCATATTGCCATTATAACTGAAACGTATTTAAAACCAGGACTCTCCATTAAAAGAGATCCAAACTATTTTATCTACAGAAATGATCGTCTTGACAGCGCCTGTGGTGGGGTCGCCATTGTCATTAATAGACGTATCAAACATAAATTATATTCTACGTTTGAAACCAAAGTTTTCGAAACCTTGGTAGTTTCTGTTGAAACAAATTTTGGACAAATTTCCTTCATTGCAGCCTACTTGCCTTTTCAATGCAATGGACAGCAAAAAATTTGTTAAAAGCTGAACTTCAAATTCTGACTCGCAACAAATCAAAATTCTTCGTAATTGGTGACTTCAATGCCAAACACCGTTTATGAAATAATGCTCAAAGCAATTCCAACGGCAAAATTTTATTTGAAGATTGTTCTGCGGGATATTATACTATTCAATATCCCAATGGCCCTACTTGTTTTTATTCCAGTCGAAATCCTTCTACAATTGATTTAGTTTTAACGGATTCAAGTCAGCTGTGTGGCCAATTGGTAACTCGTGCTGACTTTGACTCTGATCACCTTCCTGTGACATTTGAAATCTCACAAGAAGCCATTTGTAATCCAATCAGCTCTACTTTTAATTATCATAGAGCTGATTGGGATTTATTAAAACGTATATCGATAGGAATTTTGATGTTGATATTCCTCTCGATACCAAAAGTGATATTGATAATGCTCTCGTATCTTTGACAAATTTAATTGTCGAAGCCAGAGGCATTGCAATTCCGAAATGTGAAGTTAAATTCAACTCCATTATTATTGACGACGATCTTCAGCTACTGATCCGTCTTAAAAATGTGAGGCGAAGGCAATACTAAAGAACTCGCGATCCCGCGTTGAAAGTTATTTGGCGAGATTTGCAAAATGAAATTAAAAACGTTTCGCTATTCTGAGAAATACCAACTTTGAGAATAATGTCTCGAAGTTGGATCCCAGTTCGAAACCCTTTTGAAATTAACAAAATTCTTAAAAACCTCAAAAGCCAATTCCAGCGCTTAAAGAGGGAAATAAAATTTTATTAACAAATGGCGAAAAGGCTCAAAAACTTGCTCAGCAGTTCGAGAGTGCCCATAATTTTAGTCTAGGTCTCACTAGTCCAATTGAGGATCAGGTTACATGGAGCTTCGAAGACATTCTCAATCAAGAGAATGTTTTTGACCCTTCGTTGGGAACCAATTTGGATGAAGTGAGATCTATTACTAGAAAATTTAAAAATATGAAAGCCCCGGGTGATGATGGTATTTTCTACATACTTATCAAAAAACTTCCTGAGAGCTCTTTATCCTTTTTGGTTAATTTATTTAACAAATGTTTTCAATTGGCATACTTTCCAGATAAATGGAAAAACGCCAAAGTTGTTCCAATTTTGAAGCCGGACAAAAATCCAGCTGAGGCTTCTAGTTATCGCCCAATCAGTTTGCTTTCTTTAATAAGCAAACTGTTTGAAAAGATTATTTTAAATAGAATGATGGTTCATATTAATGACAATTCTATTTTTGCTGATGAGCAATTTGGTTTTCGCCATGAACATTCAACCACCCATCAATTATTAGGAGTTACGAATTTAATTCGTTTAATAATTTAGCTCGACAAATCTGAAGGATATTCGACTGGAGTTGCTCTTCTTGATATAGAAAAAGCATTTGACAGTGTTTGGCATGAAGGTTTGATTGTAAAATTGATGAATTTTAATTTTCCTCTGTACATCATTAAACTGATCCAAAATTATTTATCAGATCGCTCACTGCAGGTAAACTATCAGAATACTAAATCTGATAGATTACCTGTAAGGGCTGGTGTCCCCCGAGGCAGCATACTGCGGCCCATATTGTATAACATTTTTACTTCTGACTTACCTGATTTACCACCAGGGTGTCAAAAATCTTTGTTTGCAGATGACACAGCCAAAGGGCGAAGCCTTCGTGTCATTTGTAGATTGCAAAAAAGTTTGGATATTTTCTCCACTTACTTGCAAAAATGGAAAAATTCCCCGAATGCTTCCAAAACTCAGCTTATAATTTTCCCACATAAGCCGAGAGCTTCTTATTTGAAACCTTCTAGCAGACATATTGTCACTATGAATGGGGTTCCAATTAATTGGTCTAGCGAAGCTAAATATTTAGGACTTCTGCTAGATCAAAAATTAACTTTTAAAAATCACATTGAAGGCCTTCAAGCCAAATGTAACAAATATATTAAGTGCCTATATCCACTTATAAACAGAAAATCAAAACTTTGTCTTAAGAACAAACTTTTGATTTACAAACAAATTTTTAGACCTGCCATGTTGTATGCTGTGCCAATATGGACTAGTTGCTGCAATACCAGAAAGAAGGCACTCCAGAGGATTCAAAATAAAATTTTGAAAATGATTCTGAAGTTGCCTCCGTGGTCTAGTACCAATGAACTTCATAGAATTTCTAATATTGAGACATTGCAACAAATGTCCAACAAAATAATTTCCAATTTTAGACAAAAATAGAAGATTGCAACGATTAACTCCTTGTACCCTTAGTATAAAATAGGTTAAATTTAGTTTAAGTTGAAAACATTGTAATTCCTACATGGTTCAATTCAACCAGAGGAGAAATTCTAACTGCCAGAGGCAATTGAAATGTATTAATAATAACTAAAAGCGTAACATAGCAAATAAGGATGATAGTGTTAAGAAAACACGGAACACCTAGTCTAAGAGATGAATGCATGTATTAGATAATTAGCAAATAAAATTAGCTAAAAAAAAAAAAAAAAAAAATATGATCGCAGATGTTCAAATATTTTTCCAAATTTTCATTCGTCTTGTCTAGCTTGTAAGTTTTATGTAATTTTTGTTTGCGATTCTTTAAATTTTTTATTTGCCTATTGTACCAAATTGGATATTTTGAATTTCCGCTCCGTCGTTTTCTTCTTTTTGGGACCTCGTCAATAATAATATCAAAAATAATGTTATAAAGGACATCAACGGAAGATTCAATATTACCTTCATTCTCTAAAATTTGCTTCCAGTTAAATCTACTTGGCTTATGTCTTATGTTGTCATAGTTTGCTTTATTGTATTCAAGGACTTCTTCAAAGTCACAGTCGCTGGGTTTTTTATATTCATGAACGAACACAGAGTATTCGATTGCCGTGTGGAATGTTTCGTTTTTCCATAAGGGATTAAATGATTTAGTCACACAGAAATCTTCTTGAATATTGGTTAGTAGGAGATCAAGGTAACTGTTGATTTTTAATGTGATTGATTTGGTTAAGTCCTAGGCTAGCAGTTCTGTCAAATATAAACATAAGTGTTTCATTTTCCCCAGCGACTGGAAGTAGAATTTGTTCGTTCTCTGAATCCGGAATAAAGTCAACGGTGCGTTGGTTAAAGTCTCCGTAAATATGTACTTTGACTTCAGGTGGAAGTCCCGATAAAATTTCTTCTGCAGTTTTTAAAAAACTTTCATAAGATGTTGTTTGCGTTCCGGTGGAAAATACACAGAGGAGAAAACATGGGTTTCTCCTGCAATGTTAGATTTCACCCAAACATGCTCAAAGTTCTTATATTTTTTGGTAGTTATTATTTCTAAATCAAAATTGCTAGAGATTGCGATTAGAACTCCACCGCCAGGCTTTTTTTTAGATTCTAAGAAATCGCGATCGTCCCTGAATACATTAAAGCTGCTTCCAAAAAGTTCTTCACTATTCACGCTTTCATCCCAGCTGGTTTCAGTTGCCAAAATAACCGAGAAGGACGAGCTTAAGATGTTATTATGAAATTCATTTTAGCTGGGCTTTTCATGCGATTGAAATTTTGACAGTAAATCAAAACTTCAGTCGCATTCTGTTTTGATGAAGAACTTGTTGGAAGCACGTTGGTTGTTAAAATATTTACCCCGTTGGTCGATAAGATAGTGCTACTTTCTTCAGCCGAAGAAGGCGTCCTTACTTGCGAAAATGTCCGGGGGAAGGAGAGTGGTACCTCGTTGTGCTCTCCCGTAGTTGTTGCAGGCGATGTGTCCGCTCGCTGGACAGGTATTGTCGGTATGACTGTAGATCAGCTGCAGCCTCTGCTGGCCCAATTCCATATTCCTGATGTACTTGGATGAATATTTGATGTAGATGTTCTGGTGCAGTCGGCAGTCCTTCAGATGCAAGGAGCATCCTGATGCTCGTTGGAGTCATTCCCTCGACGCATACATTAGCAGACTGGTCCTTCATGTATGCCAAAAACAACCGGACAACCTTCATAATCCTCGGGTCACGTAGTCTGGCTTTAAGGAAACGACCGTCTCCTTCGGTGGATTGCTGAGTCAGACGGACGATGGGTGGTCTCATCGGATCTAACTCAAATTGACTGTCAGGATTCGGTAGTTGTGTTTCCTGTTGTTGTTGTTGTTGCTGATGTATTTGGTGTTGTTGATGATTTTGTTCTTGCTGTTGTCGTAGATGCTGTTGTTGTTGCTGGTGCTGTTGCTGAAGGCTTTGCAGATTTCCGATATTTGGTTCACTCTGTTGGTTGTGGATTGGTGGAGGTGTGGGTTTTGTTTTTTGGCCGGGTTTATCGTTTCACCTTTTTTGAAATTGATGAACGATTTTGCAGCAGGAGCAGAGAGCTGCAATTTGGGTGGTTTGTAGATGCTGAGGGTCCGGAAAATTGATGCTTTGCCATTACGAGCAGCTGTTTGTCTGTAGATTTGTTGTTATTGTTGTTGTTTTTGCTGGTGTAGGAAGTTGTAACGTTGTTTTTGCTTCTTATTGGTGGAGCTTTTTGTTTATGATGTCTTTTACTGTTAGTCGCCTTTTCAGTCAATGGATTATTGGTGAGGGTGTTTCTGGAAATTTCATGCTGCCGGTATTCTTCCAGTTTTTTCCAGTCTGGGCTCCAGCTACATTTTTTACCTGGCAGAAAGCATTTCCAGCCAGCTTTATTGAGGAGATGGGTTTGGTTGGTGCTGTTTTACTTTGATGTTGAGTGGAGATTGTGGATTGTGAGCCCCAGCAACTAAATTAATTTCAGTGGAGTTTTGTCTTGGGATTCCTCTGCTAGTTCATCCGCCAAAGTCTTGTTTGCGAGCGTTGAGATTTTATCAGTACTGCAGTCAATATTGAGAAGACTCTTATATACCGCACAGGCCACTTCGGCCTTAGTCTGAATAAATAATAAATGATTAATCGAGGAATTTCTTCAGAAATACTACACCCATTCGGTTTTCTAACAATTCTGTATAAGTACCTACTAAAACTTGTATAAGAACTGGGCATATGCGAAAATGCTAGATTCTTTTACAAATATTGTATGAGACCTAATCATTTTGCAAGCTTTTCTTACAATATTTTTGTGAGATTTCATTTTTGTATAAGAATCTAACGGTTTCGCATATGTCCAGTTTTTATATAGGTTTTGGTAGTTTCTTATACAGAATTTCTGAAAATCCTCCATGAATTTAATCAGAAATTTCATCACGATTTCTTCTAGAGATTTTTCTAGTAATCCCTCATGGCGTTCCTCCATTCCTCCTTCCTTCAAAAATTCATCCAAAAAAATCATCATTACGCCTGCGTGACTACAAAGCAAGACCATGCTGAAGGTGACTAGACTTCCCTATATGCATCTGAACATCATCGAGTTAGTTTTATGACAAAGTGAATATGTTTAAAACCCTTCAGAATATCTCATTCAAAAGTTTTGGGAAATGTCTTTCTGGAAGATCAATTTCCAAAAAAAAACGAACAGTAGGTAATGTCTGTGACATAACCGCGAAGTGGGCGTAGGACATGAATTGACCATGCCTTTGAAGATACATTATGCCCAAATCTTCCCAATAATCTAATTTGCATGAAAAATTCGGCGATATCAGCACAAATATTATTATTACAATTTTCGTAACGTAAAAAGTTGTCAATCGATTTTTTATCCAATGCTGATTTTTTTTTCATTGATGTAAAAAACATGATATAAAAAATAAAAACGCTAATTCTTCGATTACTAGAGACGATATCATCCTCATCCCTGTTGCTGGGTATCCAACACCCAGTCAAGTTAAAGTTACGCTGCGTTGAAAGATTTTAAACGTTAATAGCGTTCGTCTCAGTGAACGAATTTCTACGGTAAGCCCCTCAATCGACAGATTTCAAGTATGCCTTTCATATCCATGCTTTCAAGACCCGAAAAACTTATTTCAATAGGCATAAAACTGTTATCAATCAAAAACATTGAGTTCAAGGGAGCCTATAAATATGGGTACCTCTTCGTTCTTGCATCATTCCATTACCACATTCTGACTGGTGCAGACACCGGCGAATGAGCTGCCGCTGGGTCTGCCGAGAAGGTATAAAATAGCGCGAGGCGACTTTTTCCTTTCATTCTGACCGTGACAAGCGAAACAATATCAACGGAATTTAAGGCAAAACGGTACTTCTTGAATTGTTTTTTATTATTTTTGTTCGACGTAGTTTTCGGTGTCGGTTGATGAAAAGGTGCTGCCAAAGAATGGTATACAGCGCCGATTTTTTTATCCAAATTATTTGATGTGAGAGATTTGGACATATTGTGCATCTATAAAGACAGGGTCAAGTCAAGTCCTACGTCCACTTCGCGGTTATGTCACAGACATTACCCACTGTTCGTTTTTTTCTGCTTATTTTTATCAATGACAAAAAAATCCAACATTAGATAAAAATCGATTGATAGCTTTCCGTTTTGAGATATTTCTTAATTGGTCATGAAAATCTGCTATTTTCGTATAACATTTTATCTCTAGAAGGGTGGGCTGCTTCTTAATCTTCCTCTGCTGCTCTACTGGCTTTAATGAACATTATGGAACTCAAATGAGTTGCATAATAGTAGTTTGTGCAACAAGTTGCAAAAAGATTATTTTTTTCAGCATGTGTCATACGTTTATCGAATGAGGCTTGCCGAGTTGGATAAATACTACGTGTAATAATAATTGTTTACTTAAACATCCCTAACATAATCATACCCACTTTCTGTAACACACACACAATCATACCATGCATTGCCATAGGGCCAAACATTGTTAAGCTAGAGAGGACTGCGTCACTCACCAGTTTTTCAGTTAGCTGTACATACTCTGACCGCGCGGACGCGAATAAAATCCTCAAATCCAAACTTAAAACATTAAAACATGGTGTCAGAAGTTCGCGGACTCAGGCGTGTGTGTACGTGATAAGCTTATCGCGATTTAGTGCAAACGAAATTTTAAAGAAACGGATTTGTGAGAAAATTTCCGAAGATGGCATCCGGATTCGACCTTCGACTGCCACAGCCTCTCGATTGTGCCAACCTAGCCAAAGAATGGCCTCGTTGGAAGCAAGCATTCGGAATCTATTTGCGTGCCAACGGTAAGATAGCGGAGAGTGAGGAGAACAAAATCGCCATTTTTCTGTGGCTGATCGGGCCTCGTGGCGTCGAAATTTTCACGCTCTACCCCGACAGCGCAAGTGCTGATAGTTTGTTTGGTGTTGGTGGCAACGAAGAAGAAGATGCTGCGTTTGATGATGCCGTTGAAAATGTAACAGTGAATGAGCACTCGCACACTCTTGCAAAGGTGATCGCTGCATTCGACGATTATTGCCTTCCACGGAAAAACATCGCGATGGAGGCATTCAAATTCAACACCATCGCACAGAAAAAGAGGCAAACATTCACCGAGTTTGAAACGGAACTCCGCACACAAATACAATATTGTGAGTTCAAGTGCCAACAGTGTCAAACATCCTACTCCGATCGCATGCTGCGAGATCGGATAATTATTGGCGTACAAGACAAAAAGCTGCAGTTAAAACTCCTCGATGGACGAGATGACCTGCTGGCAATCATTGAGACCTGTAAGGTGTTTGAAGCTGCGTCGGAGAATAAGCTGATTCTGGATCGCAAAGTGAGACCGCTAGAGGTAAAGTCAGTCGAGAAGCAGTTGGATGAAGGAGGAAGGGAGGTAGCTGTCGTCAATCGTAAACAGTGCTACAATTGTAGAAAGCCATTCAACCAAGCTCACCGTCGCAGCTGCCCGGCAGTTGGTGTGAAATGTTTTACGTGTGGTGGTGCAGGCCATTTCAGCAAGTGCTGCCGTCGTCGACTGGAATCGGGTGAACAACAGAAGGAGGACAACGCAACAAAGCAGCCGTCGAAGATGAGACAACAGAATAAACAAAAATCAGTGCTCGCGGTAAATTGGAGTGACGCAGGTGAGTGTTTGATAACAGATCAGGTTGCATGTGTGAGATGTGCTTTGTATATTGCTTTGATATTGCTTTGTATAGAATAAACTCAACTTGCGAAGGGAGCAAAAGTTCAAGGGCGTGGCGAAAGCTTTACCATGTAGGAAGTGTGGGAGTATTATTCAAACTAGACACCGGCGTTGACGTGAATTGTATCCCGATTGATGTAGTGAAGAAGATTGGCATACCAATGCAAAATGTGAGCAATACCAATGTTTTGGATTGTAGTTCAAATAAAGTTAAAATACATGGAGTAGTTAATTTGCTTTGCTCCGATGTTGCCAAGGGCAGTCTCCATAGTGCTAAGTTTTTGGTAGTCGATTCTCGGTTTGAACCACTTTTGGGATTGCAGTCTTGTGTTGACTTTGGGCTAATCAGTCGATTGAGTGTAGTGCAGAATTCTACTCAGATTCCCAATACTAAAGCCGAGTTTGTTGATGCGTACCGTGATGTCTTTGAGGGGCTTGGAAAGTTTCCCGGCAAGTGTGCAATAGCACTAAAAGAAAATTCCGTCCCCACACTGTGTTACAGAAAGCGCATTCCATTGGCATTGCATGACAGAGTAAGGGCGGAGCTTAAACGAATGGAGGAACAGGGTATTATTGCGAGTGTTGATTACCCTACCGATTGGGTCAGGAATATGATTGAAAAATCTAATGGTGCGTTGCGAATTTGCCTTGATCCAAAACCGTTGAACCAATGCATTAAACGTGAACATTATCTCTCGGGTACTTATTCAAAAGGACGTATGTGATTTTCTAAACAAAGATTCAAACGTCGATTTGTCCAATCTGATAGCCCTCCCACGCAAACCATCACCATGGACAGATAGGGGGAGGACTCAGCTACCTGTTGGTGGTGTTGATTTTCGTGGGTGTGCCATCAGATTGGGCAAATCGATGTTTGAATCTTTATTTACAAAAGCACATACGTCCTTTTGAATAAGTACCCGAGATCTGATCCCAACACAACAAGACTTGTTCAGTCGTCTTTCGGGCAAGCGTGTTTTTACGGTGCTTGATTTGAGTAGTGGTTTTTGGCAGATGGAATTAGACAGAGAAAGTTCTGACCTGACAACATTCATGACTCCATTTGGACGGTATCGCTGGACGCGAGTTCCGTTTGGGCTAAACAATGCTCCTGAGATGTTTCAGCGTCGAATGGTTCAGATTTTCGGGGATATTCCGGGTGTAGAAATATACTTTGACGATTTGGCAATTACTGGGGCGGATGAGGCGGACCATGATTACATTTTGTCGCAGGTTATGCAGCGTGCTCGGGAAAATAATGTCAAATTTAACTTGGATAAGCTACAATTTCGTACCAACCGTATAAAATTTATGGGAAATGTTATGGGAAATGTCGATGGTGAGGTGCAGCCCTTAGAGAAGGAAGGATGTTAGGGCAATTACTGAAATGCAACGGCCGGAAAATGTTGCAGATGTCACACGATTTCTTGGTCTATGCAAGTATTTGGCTAAATTTATTCCAAACCTTTCGCAACGAACAGCCAATCTCCGAAGGTTGACCCATAATGATGCTGTTTGGGATTGGGGTGAGGTTCACGAAAGCGAAATGAATGATCTTCTGAAAACAATTTCGTGTGCACCAAGTTTGGCAATTTATGATCCAGAAAAAATCCTGCATTATACAGACCGATAGTTCCAAGGACGGTTTGGGATGCGTCTTGCTTCAGGACCATGGTCCCGTAGCTTACGCGTCAAGAACTTTAACCAAGAGCGAACAGCGATGGGCCCAAATAGAAAAAGAACTGCTGGCGGTGGTATTTGCGTGTCAAAGATTTCATTACTTTATTTACGGTCGAGAGTTTGTAGTTCAATCGGATCACAAGCCGCTTGAAACTTTAATCAAAAGGAATATTGATGACGTTACACCTCGACTTCAACGTATGTTCTTGATTTTGCAGAAGTATCCTGGACTGTCTCTAGTGTATACTCATGGAAAAAGTTTGCTGGCGGCCGATTGCCTTTCGCGAGCCGCTTTGCCGGCCACTGGTGAAGCCCAAGAAGATTTGGATAACATCGTTCATGCCCTCGTTAAAAAAGCTTGCATGTCGCAGGATAATTTCGATCTGTATGTAGAGAAGCTAAATCAAGATGAACGGTTTCTGCGTATCGTCAACTATGTTGAGACTGGATGGCCGTCATATCACAAACTGGACGACTTCAGTCAATTGTTTTACAAGTATCGCTAAGAGCTCAACTTTGAAAATAGGCTTCTTTTCAAGGATCATCGATTGGTGGTGCCGACTGGACTTCAAACAACCATATGCAAATGGCTGCACGCACCGCACTTAGGAGCGGAAAAACGTTATCTCGAGCAAGGATACAGTTTTTCTGGCCTGGAATGACTAATGACATAAAGGAAATAACCGCCAATTGCACAGTTTGTGAGAAGTTTCGAAGGAATAATCAAAAGGAGCCACTTGTGCAGGATTTACCACCGGAATATCCGTTCCAAAGAGTTTCGACAGACATCTACGAATATGGCGGTCATGACTGGTTAGTTCTAATTGATGCGTATTCCGGATTCTTCTGTTCTGATCGTTTGGGAGATAAAACAACACGCAGTGTTTGTAAGCTCTTCGACCGATTTTTCAATTGTTACGGTTACCCAACAGCGATTCGCAGCGATAATGTACCGTTTAACTCCAATGAGTGTGAATGATACGTCATTTTTAATAACATTATGTTCGAGTTTTCCAGCCCTCGATATCCCCAAGGCAACGGACTTGCGGAGAAAGGAGTTGCAATCGCCAAAAACATCTTGAAGCGGTGTTACGAAACGGGTGATCTTGATCAGTTTCAGTATCGTCTTTTGGAGTACAACACAACACCGATTGCAAGTACGCAGATATCTCCCAGCCAGTTATTTTTTGGAAGACTTGTGAAGACTCGTTTGCCTATTGAGGAAACTCTATTGAAAAGAAATGCCATAGAGGAAAGTAATGTGCAGCAGAGAATACGGCGTAAGCGTGCTATCCAGAAAGGTTACTACGATTGTCATGCCAAGCAGTTACCTATACTTAAACCTGGTGAGAGAGTTCTTTTTAGGAAGAACGCGCGAGAGTGGCACTACGGCTTGGTATTTCGGGACGTGAATGGTCGTTCTTATGTCATTCGAGATTCCTTTGGTAATAATTATCGGCGGAACCGGAAATTTATGACACGTACCATCAACAACGAGGCCGATCCAAGTGAAGTTCTACTCTAAGATCATGCTATGAAATACTTCTCCAATCTAAGTCCACCCAGGGTTGTTAGTCTACCTGATGACGCCCGTCGCCAGGCTTTGATGCCTAATAATGCAACTCCGGAAGCCACGGCTACCGAAATTAGTCCACCAAGGATTGTCAGTCCACCTGTACCACGTGTACGTACACCAAGGGTTGGCAGTCATCCTATAAATCCAAGTAGCATCAAATCCGAACCTACTGATCAACAGTTAGAAGTTGAAGGCCACGGTGATCATGATGAAGACAATCGCTCTCAATTATTTGCTGCAGAGCCCGAGTGTGCTTTGCTTGACACTCCAGCTAGTAGCTCACGCTCCACTCGTAGTGGACGTAGGATTATACCACCGAATCGTTATGGACAATGGCACTACTAATTTTTAAAGAAGAAAGCGTGTAATAATAATTGTTTACTTAAACATCCCTAACATAATCATACCCACTTTCTGTAATACACACACATTGTCACACACATGGGCCAAACATTGTTAAGCTAGAGAGGACTGCGTCACTCACCAGTTTTTCAGTTAGCTGTACATACAGTGGGTCCAAAAAGTATTCGTCTAGCTGCATATTTCTTAGTAAGATGTAAAACTTAGGCGTGATAGAAGTGAAATCAAAAAACTTTCTTCTAAATTTGGTAGAAAACTTATCAACACATGATTATTATTCAAAAACAAATAGAAATTTCAATTACTTTTTCTGGTATGTAGAGAATATCTAAATTTCGTCAATTTCGCTTGCTCAAAAAGTATTCGTCTATTCAGAAAATAATCGAGCGAAACACGAATATAATAGTTTTATTCGCATGTAATTACAATAGCACACTCTAGTGATGTTTAGCAATATTTTGTCAATACTCAATGACAGATCAAATATTGTTTTTGTTTGTTTGTTTGAACTTGGCGCGGAAAACAGAAGCACCATGGGTGGGAAAAGTAAAAAGATGATTCCCAATGAAAAAAAAAAACTTATTCTACGCCTGCATAATTAGTGCAAATTTACTTATGACTTTGCATGAAATGTGGGTAGACCAAGGGTAGCAAGAATTCAACCATTTAATTGGGGATTGGTCGCATCAGCGCCACAAAAATCTATCAAAACAAATAACAGAGTACTCATCAGCGATGGTAAACTGATAATGATGAGCGATTTATTGTGCGGAAAATAAAAAAAATCCATAAAAACGAGTTCACCCATATAGGCAAGTGAGTTGGAGAGAAGAAGTGCTCAGATATGAACCAATACGAACAGAAATACTTGTGAAAAGTATGGGTATAATGGGCGAGTATCACGGAAGAAAATTCAAGTGAGCCATCAAATTATCAAAAACAGCTCGATTTCAGCTAAAAATATCGTTGGAAGAAGGATGACTTTCGGAATCAAGTCATGTTATCTGACGAAAGCAAGTACAGCATATTTGGATCAAATGGCCGATGTATGGTGTGGCGGAAAAGGAATATTGAGATACAGCCGCAAAATCTCTTTCGAGCAGTAAAGCATGGTGGGGGCTCCGTCATGGTCTCTGAGGTGCTTGAGCGCAACCGGTGTGGGAAAATTTCACATTATTGAAGAAATTATGTATCACAAAATGTGTTCATCCGCATTTTGAAAGAAAATTTGAACTCCATTGCTGAGAAATTAGGCTTACAGGGAACATATATCTTACGGGGTGATAATTACCTCGAGCACAGAGCCCAAAGTACTAAGCTATAGCTACTCTATAGTACCCCAATCAACTCAAAACGCCTCTTCAGAGCCAAGATATGAATCCAATTTAACTCCATTTGAAGGTTCTGGACGACAAACTTTTCGTGAAATTCGTGAAAGTCATATTTCCAACAACAACGAATTGAAATTAGTGTTGAAAGAAGAATGGAAGAATATTCCGTCCCCCGTTACGGCTAATTTGGTCAGTTCCATGCCACAAGAACTACAGCCCGTCATAGATACACAGGGGAATCCAACGAAATATTGAATTCCATTCTACAACTCCTGTTTTCGTTTCAAAAGCGCGCTAAACCTGAATAGACGAATACTTTTTGAGCCCGTATTTAATGAATTGTTATGTTTTGTTACCTTTGTTTTTGTTATTGTTTTATTTTTCTGTTTGACTTTTAACAATAAATATGAATTGATAATTTTGCTGCACAATGTAATCAATAGTTTTATTTTTTTGAGCTCACTAGATTCTATTTTTGACATTTTATAGAAAATGCACAGCTAGACGAATACTTTTTGGACTCACTGTACTCTGACCGCGCGGACGCGAATAAAATCCTCAAATCCAAACTTAAAACACAACGAGTGCTGAAAAAATCGAGTTTTGTAACGAGTTGCACACGCTTTTTTTTTTGCAATGACGAAAAATGGACTTTGATATGACAAATCTGTACCAAAATTATACTTGTACTTGTCTAATTCCTTCCAGAATTTATTCCACATGATCATTCTTGCCAATAAATTGAAAGCGTTTTAGCATTTCAAAGCGTTTCAATAGATATTATGATAAGTGTTGCTTTCGTGTATAGTAAAAATATGTAGCATTATAAAAACAGTAGTCTTAAGCTAGCGGAGAAATAAACAAATCTCGGGTACTTATTCAAAAGGACGTAGGTATGTGATTTTGTAAACAAAGATTCAAACGTCGATTTGTCCGATCTGATAACCCTCCCACGCAAACCATCACCATAGACAGATAGGGGGAGGCTACGGCTACCTGTTGGTGGTGTTGATTTGCGTGAGTTTAATCAAATCAAATCTTTGTTGTAATTTCTGTCCATCCACTTTTTGAAATGGCCTAATTTGATTCCTGTTTGGAAAATGTTTAAAAAATCTATTTTCAGAGCCCGACGATTGTTCCAGAAAATATATCTCTGAAAGGCAGCATAAATCGAAGTCAACTCCGACAGTACCCCGTAGTTTTCTCCTATCGTTTGAAGAGTACGGCACATTGAAGTCGGTCCCACTGTCGAGTTCGGAACACGTATGCGCATAGTCACTATCAATTATAGACACTATACACTCCACAGACGAGCCGAGGAGAAGGCGAGAGCAGCCAAACAAACTGTCAGTGTAGCCAAACGAGCATGTCGTCACGAGTGCAATTTAACCCTCTCTTTCCCACGACCTTTTTCAAAGTTTTCAATAGGAAGGAATCATCTATGGAAAAAATGCTAGAATAAAAATTATTCGGCATAGCTAAAATTAGTGGAAAAAGAAAAAAAAGTTTTTGATTGTAAATCAATAGTTACTTGATTGTTTTCAATAGTTTCTCTATTTTAACATTTGCAGTCTAATGAAACCATAAAGTTGGAAAGTTGGGAAGGAAAGGGTTAAGCCACGGACGTCATATTCGCGTGGTACACTGTGAAAAAAAACGGAAAAACATCGTAAATCGAAATGACTCAACCGTGTCTCCGCTCGTCTACACTATCAAGTGGTGGTACAAGATGCGAGAAAAAGATGGACACAAATGTAGGAATTTTAGGATGAAACAAACTCACAGCGTATCAACCGATATAACTTTCTTCAACAACTTTCACATAAAATAAATATAACTTAATAACTTTTTAGAAGTAGATCACTTAACAAACAAAAAAATGAATTTCATTTAAATATGTCACCAAATTAAAAAAAAAATCCGGGATACACAAATTTATTGAAGTCAAAGAAATTTTAAAAAAATGTAGCTATTCTTTCATGTTTTTGTTCGAAATTAACACACGACTAGCAAATGACACTATTTTAACTATTACAAAAGCTGTTAAAACCAAGGTTAAAACACTCTCCCCCACAGCCTGTCGCACCTTAGGATAGGATGTGCCAAGTAGTCAGTAAAAATCGTACCGATTTGCTGTCATAATTGTACCGGTTGCTGATTAGTTGAAAATGACAATCGATTACTTCGATTGTTGATGGCGCGATTTTCGTAGGGCAGCATGTTGTTAGTTTGGCCGTATTGCAGGTTTGCAAAGTTGATATTAGGCAAAATACGTAAATGTTTGAGTTCCAGTTTTTTGGTAAAAAATAAATTCATATTGAACTGCAGATGACATATTAATTATTCTCAAGGGTTGTAAAGGTTTAAAACTGTTGATTTCAAGCATTACGATTCACCTTTCTGTCAATTTCGATCTCAAAGTCATATTTATATTAGCGAAAACTTCTCTCTGTTAGTCTTTCACTTCTCTTACATAAATAATGGATGGAACGGAAAGAAAAACATCAAGTTTCGATACATGATATTTGGAAGATTTTGAACCAAATTACTTTGGCTGCACTGGCGACCACCTCGTCAGAGCAACCGACTAAAAAACAACAAGGCAGTCTCAATTGAGTTGTCGCATCCTATCCTAGGTCGCACCGTAAACATTGTACCACGGAAAACGCGGCACACCGTATCAGGTATCAGGTATCAGAACGACGGCTCAGGAGGCACGTTCCCCTTAATTTGGGAGATTTGTCCCATCGCCTTCACTGGCCTTTCTCATCATTTACCTGACGAAAAAGGAAGTGAAAAGGGGAAAAGAAGAGGAAGTGAAGTTGGAAAGGAGAATGTAACCATTTATAGGAAAGCCAATTATGTAGACTCACACGCATTTAGCTAGGGACTAAAGAGAGGTGTCACAAAAACACAGAGGACGTAACAATGGACGAACGTCAAAGACGAAACACAGAGTGCACTGTGAAAAACGCATATTGCGAATCCATAAGGACTGTTCATTAAAGTAAGTGGACACCTTTTTATGAATGGTTTAAGGTTAAAACTTAACGAAAAATTGGTAATTTTCGCTCTGAGTGTAAAGAAATTGTTTACTTTAGCAGCACACCTGAACAATTTGGAAAAACCTTAGAAATTCCGAACGATAGGTCGGTCGCAGATTAATTCTGCACAAATGGTACAGTGCATTTTGATGGACGACGAGATATACGTCAAATTGGACTTCAGTACACTTCCAGGGCCACACTTTTTCAACGCTGAACAGAGGACAGATGTGCCTTATGACGTGAGATATATCCGAACCGAAAAAAATTGGGAAAATGTTTTGGTATGGCAAGCAATTTGCTCCTGTGACTCCGTATTTCACAAATAACGGTGAAAATTGAAGAAAATAATGTATCAAAAATCGACTTCTAACCATCTACCGAAAGCATACGGATCCTCTATTGTTTTTGCTGGATCTGGCATCGGCTCACTACGTTTTTGCTACGTTGGAGATGCTAAAGAACGAAAAAGTCAATTTGTCGAAAATGCCTAAATCCACCAAACTGCCCTGAACTGCGTCCTATCGAAAAATACTGGACAATAATTACGCGGCATCTTAAGGTAGATGGGAGAGAAGCAAGCTCTGTTGACTGCTTCAAGAAAATTTGGTCTGCGTACAATGAAAAGTTACGGAAGAAGTTGTGCAGAATCTAATGGAAGCTGTCAAGAGATAAGTCCGAGCATTCTTCAGAAAAGAGAAGTAAATATTCAAAATCACGTGAATTCGTTCACATGTATGTTGATTGTCATTTATATAAAGCAACCTTATGAATTTGTTACAAAATAAACATGTTGCTTTGAAAAACAGACGTCCACTTTCTTTAATGAACAGTCCTTATAGGTGACAATCACAAAGTACATTGTAAAAATCGCATAATGCGAGTCCATATAAGTGGCAACTTGTTGAAAACTAAGTAAAGCACATATTCATAACCCCATTCTTGTTGAACCTCACGTTGAGATTGAACAAGAGTAGCCGAACCCGAACGTCAAGAACGAAACACAGAGTACACTGTGAAAAACGCATAATGCGAATCCACATAGGTAACATACACAAAGTACATTGTAAAAAAAATGCATAATGCGAATCCATATAGGTGAAAATTTGTTGAAAAACTAAGTAAAAAACATTCATAATCCCACCCTTATTCAACCTCAAGTTGAGATTAAACAAGAGTAGCTGAAGCCGAACGTCAAATACGAAACACAGAGTACACTGTGAAAAGCGCATAATGCGAATCCATATAGGTGACAAACACAAAGTACATTGTAAAAAATGCATCATGCGAATCCATATAGGTGGAAGTTTGTTGAAAAACTAAGTAAAACACATATTCTTAACCCCACACTCACGTTGAGATTGAACAAGAGTAGCCAAAGCCGAACGTCAAAGACGAGACACAGAGTACACTGTGAAAAACGCATAATGCGAATCCATATAGGTGACAATTTGTTGAAAACTAAGTAAAACACATATTCATAACCCCACTCTTATTTAACCTCACGTTGAGATTGAACAAGAGAAGCCGAAGCCAGACGTCAAGGACGAGACACAGAGTACACTGTGCAAAACGTATAATGCGAATCCATATAGATAACATACACAAAGCACATTGTAAAAAACGCATAATGCGAATCCATATAGGTGACAATTTGTTGAAAACTAATTAAAACACATATTCATAATTTACAATGTTATGAAAACTCATATGTGAATATGTACGTTATGTGGAAGATATTGATTTGGAAAATGTATTGGAGGTAACCACTTTCCCTTCGATGGGACTCGAACCCATGACCCTACAGTACGCTAGACTGGTGCTTTAACCTACTAAGCTACGAAGGACCTCCGTCGGCCTTCGCAACCTAGCGGCTACTGAACGAGCTCGAGATTCCCAAATTGGACGCATAGTCAAATCACTCGCAATCCATTTCTCAAGCCAATACTTCCACATGTGTATAGCCGCCAGACATTCTAAATACTCACGCTCCTCTAATGTGGACGTGTACAATACACATGTGGAAGTATTGGCTTGAGAAATGGATTGCGAGTGATTTGACTATGCGTCCAATTTGGGAATCTCGAGCTCGTTCAGTAGCCGCTAGGTTGCGAAGGCCGACGGAGGTCCTTCGTAGCTTAGTTGGTTAAAGCACCAGTCTAGCGTACTGTAGGGTCATGGGTTCGAGTCCCATCGAAGGGAAAGTGGTTACCTCCAATACATTTTCCAAATCAATATCTTCCACATAACGTACATATTCACATATGAGTTTTCATAACGTTGTAAATTAACGTCCAAGTCGGGTGGTTTAATCCCCGGAAATAGGCAATTAACTTTGATTGAACATATTCAATATTCATAACCCTACTCTTATTTAACCTCACGATGAGGTTGAATAAGAGTAGCCGATTATCTCGGAGAAGTAAAAGTCAACTACGCCATATCTCCGGTTAGCACAGCGAGGGCTAAAATACTGTGAAGGGGGCCCTGGTGCTTCACAGGCTCCGTTTGCGGTTAGGGGTTAGGGGTCACCTGTATGGTGGACTTTTATCACTGGAACAGGCAATCCGTAATGTTATTCCTAGCCAGATAAGCAGCTGCCGACACCACACGGCTATCTAGGCTGTTCGTGGAGAGAAGTGGACATTGACTTTACGTCAACTCTCAATGTGGCCGAACAGCCGAACCTCGTCAGAGCAACCGACTAAAAAACAACAAGGCAGTCTCAATTGAGTTGTCGCATCCTATCCTAGGTCGCACCGTAAACACTGTACCACGGAAACGCGGCACACCGTAGAAATCAATTTGTTTCACAATGAAACTTTTTACTAGTACAAACGAAAAGCACCACACGCATGCACCGAGTGATAAGAAATAACCCCCTGCACTAATGCCTGACCGGGAAGGAAGCAAAACGGTTCAAACTCCGACTCCTGTGGCTAGATCAGGTCTGTTTCCGGTCTATGGTACCCGATTCTGACCCCAACCGCACTGGTCAACTTTCGTACGGCGCGAGATGACGTCACGTAATGCGAAAATCAACCGAAAAAACGCCGTATATCCTACAATCCAAAAATGACCAGAATGCTGAAATGGAGCATTTTCTTTTCACTTTCAGAAGAACCTGCACAAAAACGACGAAGTGGCCCGAACAAAAAAAAAATCACGGGAGCAAATATTTAAACGTCAATACTCGCGCGCGGCACACTGCGATCTCCACAAAGTGAGAAGAAAGAAGTGTGAAGTAAGAAGTAAGAATTGAGAATTGAAGTCAGAAGTCAGAAGTTAGGCGTGGAAAGTTTGAGAAGTGAGAGGTGAAAAGTGAGAAGCGAAAAGTAAGAAGTGAGAAAAGAAAGTAAAAAGGGAAAAGTGAGTAGTATGAAGTAAGAATTGAAAAGTGAGAAGTAAAAAGTGAAAAGTGAGAAGTAAGAATTGAGAAGTAAAAGTGAGAAGTTAGAAGTGAGAACTGTGGAGTGAGAAGTAAAAAGTGAGAAATGAAAAGTGGGAAGTGAAAGTGAAAATGAGAAGTAAAAAGTAAGAAGCCAGAAGTGAGAAGTAAGAAGTTAAAGATAAGAAGTGAGAAGTGACAAATTCGAAGTAAGAACTGTAAAGTGAGATATGAAAAATGAAAAGTGAGAAAAGAAAAGTAAAAAGCGAGAAGGAAGAAGTGTGAAGTAAGAAGTAAGAATTGAGAAGTGAAAAGTGAGAAGTCAGAAGTTAGGAGTGAAAAGTTTGAGTAGTGAGTAGTAAGTAGTGAAAGGTAAAAAATGAGAATAGAAAAATGAGAAATACGGAGCGAGAAGTTAAAAGTGAGAAATGAGGAACGCGAAGCGAAAAGTGTGAAGGGAGAAGTGAGGAGCGAAAAGAGCGAAGTGAATGGTAAGAAATGAGAAGCACAAAGTGAGTAGTGAGAAGTGAGAAGAGAATAATGATAAGAGTGAAGTGAGAA
This sequence comes from Armigeres subalbatus, assembly GCF_024139115.2. Lineage (NCBI taxonomy): Eukaryota > Metazoa > Arthropoda > Insecta > Diptera > Culicidae > Armigeres > Armigeres subalbatus. The sequence goes on from NC_085140.1 coordinate 83,811,656, forward strand.
GTGAACCGAAGTAAGAGGACCAAGTTGTGAGAAGTAAGAATTGAGGTGAAAATTCATACTTTTTAACTTGATCTTTATTGCTTCTCCATCCTTCCGTTTTCAAGTTATATTTTTTTGAAAGTGTTTTTGTTTACGCCTCATTGCATCATTGGTTATGTTTTATTATGTTTTTTGACCAATCGTCGGTATTCCCGGTATTTTCGGTACCGGTACCGCAACCCTAATTTTCACCCAAGGCACACTGCGATTTTCAAATTCATTTCCTGTTTTGGAATGAATCACATACAGTGGTTGGTTTCCTACTCGCCACTGCCGTATCCAGGCGCTACACACTTAAAATAAATCGCCGAATTCGGTAAAATTTTACCGAAATCTCAACAGCAGAACTGTTCGGTAAATAATTTAACTGATTTTCGGTGATTTTGACAGTTGAGCAATGGAAAAAATTACAAAAAATCTGTAAAATAAATTACCGAACAGTTCTGCTGTTGAGATTTCGGTAAAATTTACCGAATACGGTGAAATGAGGTAAGTGTGTAACGTATATGTAAAAATAGCCAGCATGAGTTAACCACCTGAAGTTTGTATGGCGAAAGACATCTAACGCAGGTTTTCTCAACAGCAGGAATTTTTCGCGAAAATCTATTTGTTACCAGTTATGTAGAAAGGTGTCTGCTACTACCCCTACCAAATATTTTTTCGATTAAGGTGATTATTTTCAAGATACTAAACTTTAGATGCATTTCGCCATACTGATTTCCGAAAGTTAACTTCGGCTGTGCTCAAAGTAGGCGATTAATTGAAAGGAACCGCATCTTGGAGTTCGACATGACAGTAAGCTTAATTAGAACTTACATCTCGAAGAAGCACTTAGCAAAGCTACAAATGCTTTATGGACAAGTAAGGCGATGATCTTCGGTAAAAAATGGGGATTAAAGCCAACAATAACTCAGTGGCCAAAAACGAAAAAAAAATTGTGCAGAAGAAGCTTAACTTGATTGACTATACACTTCACAGTTGCTAGACTTGATTGACCGAGAAACAAAAATAAGCACAGCTCACCAGTTGAACAGCCTTCTTGGGATTAGAAAACTATTCTCACTGTACTCACTGTGGAGTTTCATTAATTCAAGACCAATAACGATGCCGGCCACGTCCTCACAGTCAATTTAGGATAAGGAGAGGAAAATTATTACAACAAGAGACCGATGAATCCTCTGCATCTCCGTGAGCGCCACGAGAAGAGCCTTAGTAGTCCATTGTACGTTGTATGGCGGAAAATAAATTTCTCATCTCACTTTTAAGGGGATTATTATTGAGCTGACTGCCTCCAACTAAGCGCATTAACTTACTGATAAAATGAGACGTATGCGGAGGGACAAACATCATCATCATCACCCGCCCTTTTGCCATGTTACGGAGCTTTTCGCTTACTGTGATATATTTCAGGATTAATAATATTTTTATCTGTTTGAGTTTAATTCATAACAATAGAATAATTTTATTACTGGAAAATATGTATTTTCTTTGAGCAACAGTTCTATAACATTTTATTTTTCGTATGAAAGCGATTCCTACATTACTTTTTCGCTTAGTTGCCGTAGTAAACTGCACATAATAACTATAAAAATATTATTTCATCTCCCTATTTGTTTAAATGGTACAGTTTCTTCATTTTCTATAGAAAACTTTATTTTTATTGTCTTCAATCGTTCCGTCAACGTTGCTCAATATTCTATGAATCGCGAACAACATTAACCTACAGTAAAATTTGAAATTTATGTATTCTATTTTCTAAAAATATGGAATCTTTTTTTTCTCTTACGCGTCAAATGTAAAGGAAGTTAAAGTATTAATTATAATATCTAAATGTAAGCATTTAAAAAGTGGTTAGGTATACCCTTTCGCCCAAATCTAACATCCTCATACCAAAGTATTATTGTCATTATCCAAACAGTTCATATAATCTCGAAATTATTTCACAGGTGATGCTTTAGTTTGTCTTTTTCTTCGATTTGACCGACGATTTATTGGGGAAGATAACGAACAGCGACAGCTGCACCAAGCCCAATGCCAAAGCGATAGCATTTTGCGCCTGTTGAGTTGAGTTAAGTAGACGCATTATTTGAATCGCTATGGATGTATTATTTGATTAAAACTTACCACAAGAAACTCACTCCTTAAAACGATCCCGTACAGTAGCCACGCTAGAGAAACAAAACTACCGGAAAGAATGATCGGAAATGGTAGTCCTTCGGTGCTTTTGCTTTTTAGAATTTGTCCCTGCAATAAAGTAGAAAACTTTATTTGTCTCAGCTGCTATAGTTATGAAAAATTTTTATTTAAAAAAATAATACAACAGAGAAAAAAACATTAAAAATACATTAGATTTTCGATTGCAATTGCCACGCTGCTTCGTGATTTTTAGTTTATAAAAAATATTGCTTAATACCGGGCAATTCTGTCCCGAAATTTGATAATACCATTGGCGAAATAAAAACATAACATGAAATGGCTTTTTAAGACATCCCTTTGAATATTATCGAGCAATTATCACAAAATCAAAGTAAAAATAATTCATGAAACTTTCAAAAGTTACCATTAGGCAATTATAAAATATAAAATAAGTATTGCTTTTTCTATTTGTTTAAAAAAATTCCCCAATTTATTTAGTTGATTATTTATCAAAACTTAATTTTTTATGGAACCTAGTTACTAATTTTGATTTATTTATGAAACATTAGGATTTTCATATGGAAATATTTGATTTTTGTTTTAGCCTTCCGGGCAAGATATGTGATTGCCAATCCGGAGACGGCAAGTTCGATTCTCGGTCGGGTCAAGAATGTTTATGGATGGGAAGTATTCTCGACTCCCTTGGCATAGTGTATCAATTATACTTGCCACACAAGATACATACTTATGCAATGGCGAGTATAGGAAAACTTTAAATTAATAAATGAGGGAACGCTAATAGACTACTAAGTTGAAAAGCCGGCCAAATTCCAGTTGAAATGTAGAACCATAGAATAAAGAGACAAAATTGCAAAAATATTTTTAGTTTTGAATTATTCTCAACCCTTTCTTTCCCATGGCAGCTGTGTAGAGCTCCATCAAATTTTGCACCTTCCAATTTTTATCGAATTGTTTCAACAAAAAGAAATATTCAGCACATCTTTATGGTTGCATTGGATAGCTTATATAATCAATTTTGCGTAAAAATTATGGAACTATTAAAAACAATCAAGTAACTTCTTCTTCTTATTGGCATTACATCCCCACACTGGGACAGAGCCGCCTCGCAGCTTAGTGTTCATTAAGCACCTCCACAGTTATTAACTGCGAGGTTTCTTAACCAAGTTACCATTTTTGCATTCGTATATCATGAGGCTAACACGATGATGATACTCAGAAAAATATATTAAGCTCTTTTAGTGGAATGTATTCAACCGTCTAAGACGAATTAAGTACTGTCCATTTAATTCCACCAGTTAATTTTCGTTATCTTTGCAGACACTGAAGACGACCACACAGTTGTGGTCGAAATACGTATCTGCAAAGATAACGAAAATTAACTGGTGGAATTATGGACAGTACTTAATTCGTCTTAGACGGTTGACCATGATACTTTTACGCCCAGGGAAGTCGAGACAATTTCCAATCCGAAAATTGCCTAGACCGGCACCGGGAATCGAACCCAGCCACCCTCAGCATGGTCTTGCTTTGTAACAGTGCGTCTTACCGCACGGCGAAGGAGGGCCCCTATCAAGTATCAAATCAAGTAACTATTGATTTACAATCAAGACTTTTTTTTTGTTTTCCACTAATTTTAAGTAGGGGGAATTACGGCTGTGGCAGGTTTTGTTCTATTATTGGCAGGGGGGTTTTTTATGACTGACTAGGCTCAAATTTGGCCCAAACATTCTTTGCATATCAAAGAATATTGTGGCCAAATTTTATAAAATTTGGTCGACAAAAACCCCCCTGCCAATAATAGAACAAAACCTGCCAAAGCCGTCTTTCCCCCTATGTCAAATTGTTTTCTACTATCCTAATTCTATTTATTCTACCATTTTTCTCAAAGATGATTGCTTCCTATTGGAATCTATGAAAAAAAAAAAGTAGTGGGAAGGAAAAAGTTTAAATCTTAGGAAGCTTTTAACTATTTATGAAAATTGTTTCTACCCTGATTTCTTCAATGATATCTTCTATATAATAAAAATGAGTTGAGATTTCCTTCCTGACGATTTAACTCGCGAACAGGTTGACCGATTTGCAAGATTTTTTCCCTAATCGATTCGATTTGGGATCCGCAAGGTTTGTGTAAACAAAAAGCTGTTGAATATGTAAATGTAAAAAATCATTAAAATACATTTTTTGTTCAGCTATTGAGAAAAACAAAACAAACGCACGGAAATTGATCTAGAGTGCGGTGCTGCAAATATTTCATTGTGACATTTGCAACACCCGAGCAAAGCTGATGAATGTTTGTTTGTTAGTGACGTTATTGGACGGGGCGAAGTCCGTCGGGTCAGCTAGTATTTAATATTTATGGAGAGTAAATTTCTCCACCATTAAAGGATAAACATTTACACTCACCAATCCCAGTAACGGCATCCCGACCAGAATCAGCAGAATAACAGTCAATATCATGCCGAAGCGAAATTGGACCACCTTGGGGTCTTCGTATTGCACGTACGCAATCAGTCCGACAGCAATCGCTCCGGCCAGACCGATTTGTCCCCAAACCTTGTTCTTGGCCGGTCCCACCGTGTACCAGTAGAAGGCACACACGTACACCACGTTCAAGCCCAAACCGATCATGTTGACCTTTATCATGGCATCGTCTTGCAGCATCTGTCCGAACTGGATGTTGAGCAAACTGAACACGGCACCTCCGAGGAACGGTCCAGCCGAAAATCCTTCCGAACTGCCCTTGCGGCGGATGTCGTTCACCACGAACACTCCGCTGAAGAATTGCAGTACCGTTATGATGGCCGCAGATAGACCGATTATATCCTTGTGTGGCTGCAGTGCCACGGCTAGGGCTTCCATATTGGTGGCCTTCCTGAAGAACTGACTATGGGGACAAATCGGCCCGTGCTGATAAACTTTCTAATGCCGCTCTGTTCACTGTGCAGTACGTCTGTTATGTAACAGATGGTTCAATCGAACATCACTGTGCGAGACTCAAAACTTGACCGGCGCTATCGCTGAAACCTTCTCGAGACTGCTTTTTAGTTTTATTTTTAATGATAAGCGTTTATGTGTGATGCATTCATGTTTGGCACTAGGTACGACTATTCTATTTACAACACATATAAGAGAGTTAATTCAAACAAAAATTGTTAATGATGTGGCTAAAACAGAATGAAACACAACATAAACATAAGCGGCAATTCAAAATTTGGCATTTCCTCCTCGCATGACCATTCGCATTCGAAGTTGGGGATTCCGTGAATGGGGGGTTTGTTGGAGCGTTTGGGGTCGGAAGAGGACTGCTAGTTGATGTTGAATGGGGCAGGGAGCTCTACGTAACGCCATTGACTTCGAAAGAATTGAGCTTTTGATAATGTAACGAAATGTAACTCATGAAAGCTTAAATTTACAGAAGACCATGCGTCTCCACTGTCTCCATCAGGCGGTTGCAGTGGGTGGTATTCTGTTTTGAGCAGCTTTGGGAATCATCGACTTTATTATTTGCCATTCATTCTAGCAAGCAAACAAAACAGAGATGGGTTCATTTAAAGTTAATTGACTATATTCCGAGTATTGAGCCACCCGGAGTGGTTATTAATTACTATGTCTGAAACTCGATTTTGCATATGCACAGCATGTGACAGATTTAGTTCGAAACATGTAGGAGGGTAACCACTTCCTTCGATGGGGTTTTATTCCACGAAAGCAGTACGCTAGACAGGTGCTTTCTCTACTAAGCTACGAAGGACCTTCGTCTTACTGATGGAATCAAATTCCCAGCAACAGGCACATAGTCGAACTCTCGCAAGCTTTTTCAATAATGAATCGCCTCTGCTTTGAGCGTGCTTACAGCGGCACACTAGGAGTTAACTTTCTGAAATCAGTAAGGCGAAAGGCATCTAAAGTTTCATATCGAAAATATATTTGGTAGGCGTAGTAGCGGACACCTTCCTTCATAACTGGTACCAAATAGATTTTCGTGAAAGTTCCTGCTGTTGAGAAAACCTGCGTTAGATGTCTTTCGCCATACAAACTACAGGTGGTTAACTCATGCTGGCTATTTTTACATATATAGGTATCAGGTATCAGAACTTCGGCTCCAGGGGCACGTTCACCTCAATTTGGGAGATTTGTGCCATCGCTTTCACAACCTTTTTCATCACACAGCTGACGGAAAAGAAAGTGAACAAAAAGGAAAGGAATGTGGATGGGAGAACAAAGGGAATGTTTGAAGAGGGCATACAACGCATAAGCGTACAAAAGCTTGAAGCTCCTTACCACAACGGGTTATGAACGACAAAATACTCTGAAGGTTCAGGTTTCTGAAGTCAATTTCACTAAGTAAGTTTTTACCAAATATTTGGAAGCGTAATTGTGCATAGACTGGGCAGTTACATATTAGATGATAAGAAGTTCCATAATCGGATTCATAACTATCACAAACAGATGATTCAACGCGTTGAATATTTGCCATGTGCTAGTTCAGTCGGCAGTGACCTGTCAAGGCCTTGACTAAGAAATTGCAGTTCTGTTTAGACAGACTAGCTAAATAGCTTGCTACGACCGGAGATGGCTCCCGGATGTACAATTTTGTTTGATGACATGAATCCAGACTACTCCAATGCCATTTGTGCTGAGTGACAGCCCAAGAGTTGATCAAAAGCTTCACCCAACACTTGGATATTGGAATAGCTGGCTCAGGACCAATAAAATCATGTGATGCTCCATTACGAGTCATCAGCCAATTCGTTTCCAGCTATGGAAGAATGGCCAGGTACCCATATAAGGTGTAAAGTATTAACTGAATTCCAATCTCAGCTCACGTTCCAATGAGTGTGACTGTTCCAATCTCAGCTCACGCGAATAGACGCCTGCACCTGCTCTACCTTCGAGGAGGGAGCCGTCAGTGTAACAAACAATGCTGTCCGACATACTTCTCTCCAAACAGCCAGATGTCCACTCATCCCGCGAGGGGAATTGTGTTGAAAATGTCCTATAAGGAAAACTACTAACGTGTGTGAGATCAGGGGCCCTCCTTAGCCGTGCGGTAGGACGCGCTGCTACAAAGCAAGACCATGCTGAGGGTGGCTGGGTTCGATTCCCGGTGCCGGTCTAGACAATTTTCGGATTGGAAATTGTCTCGACTTCCCTGGGCATAAAAGTATCATCGTGTTAGCCTCATGATATACGAATGCAAAAATGGAACCTGGCTTAGAAACCTCGCAGTTAATAACTGTGGAAGTGCTTAATGAACACTAAGCTGCGAAGCGTCTCTCCCAGTGTGGGGATGTAATGCCAATAAGAAGAAGAAGTGTGAGATCACTTAGAGCAAGGAAAATTTTGTCCCAATTAACCATAAGCGGTAACAACGAAGTGTGTGTAGAACTGCGGTTTACAGGATTCTCTTCCATAAGAAAAAAAAAAGTACAAGAAAATGCTTCTTGTTTGAGATGTATGTGTAGTGGGCCACGTCGAAGAGAACTTCGAGAGCAGCCGTGGGCGTTGAAGAGAACGCACCAGTCATTGCCATTAGGCACATCCTTTGAAGATGGCCTAATTTAGACTGAATTGTCCTCACTTTCCCCTTTTACATCCATAAGCTAAAATTGGTCGTACAACTGTAAATCCATTTGATATATTTGGGTTTAAGACCCCAAGTTTTACCAAGAACCAAAAAGATGTAATGGACGAATATCATTACGATTACGTTTTTCCGTGAAAAGAACAATAGATGTTTTATTCGGATTGACCGAAAGGCCATATTGGCGACACCAACTTTCAACTACCTGCACAAACCCACTATCAATGTTAGATAGCCGTCGGCAAATCCATAGGTAGGAAAACCGCCATTATTGAGTAACGTCAATAGCGTATCTGCAACGAGATTCCATCAAAGGGAAGATAATACTCCCCCTTGAGGGCATCCGCAGACACTTAATTTCCTAATCGCTGCTTGACGTAATGTCGAGTAGAGATGTCGGTTTTTAAGCATCTGGTGAATCCATTTGGTAATAATATTAGGTAGCTCATGACATCATGAGGCCTCCAATATTACATCGAAAGACACGTTGTCGAAAGCACCTTCAATATCTAAGCACCCAAGCACGATTGCTTTTGAGCGAATGCTTTCTCGATATCGTACACAACCTTGTGTAGAAGAGTCACGATGGACTTTCCAGATTGGTAAGCATGTTGATTAACATGAAGAGGCATGTTTGCCAAACAGTCATCACGAATGTGATGATCGATAATACGTTCTAAGCATTTCAGAAGAAATGAGGTCAGACTGATGGGTCTAAAACTCTTTGCTTCTTCATACGAAGCACGTCCTCCTTTTGGGATAAACTTTACAGTGACATCCTGCCAGGATATGGGAATATACCCAGTAGCAAAACTGCATACTAAAAGCTTTTTCAAAACATGTTTGATATGTACATTCAAAGTTAATTGCCTATATGCCGGGTATTAAGCCACCCGGAGTGGAAATTAATTACTATGTCTGAAACTTGATTATGCATATATACAACATGTGATAGATTTAGTTCGGAAAAGGTATTGGAGGGTAACCGCCCCTTCGGTGGGGTTTGATCTCACGACCCCAGTTATGTTTGATATGCTCAAAACCTCTCTGAAGTAGAACGAGATAAATCCCATCCTCCCCTGGAGATTTGTAGGGAGCAAAACTGTTAAGCCATTGACCATTGAATCGATTCAGTAGTTATGATTCTACGTGCTTGAGCCCGAGACCCATAGCTACATGAAAAGACATCAGAATCATCCGAAGATGTTATATCGACACATCCAGGGAAGTGCGTATCAAATAAGTGCTCTAACGATTCTTCATCAGAAGAAGTGTAGTCGCCATTTGGCTTGCGAATTTCGCCAACTTGGAAATCCTTGGATCTCGCAAGAATTTTATTCAATCGACTGGCTTCACTCAAATTGGAAACATTTGCACAAAGGTTTTTCCAGCCGGATCGTTCAGCAGATCGTAGGGCCTTCTTGTAAGCTTTGCGAGCCAACTTGAAAGAATCCGTCCCTGCTGAATGCGGCACACTAGGAGTTTCTGAAATCAGTATGGCGAAAGGCATCTAAAGTTTAATATCTCGAAAATAAGCATTTTAATCGAAAATATATTTGGTTAGTGGTAGTAGCGGATACCTTCCTTCATAACTGGTACCAAATAGATTTTCGTGAAAAGTTCCTGCTGTTGAGAAAACCTGGTGGTTAACTCATGCTGGCTATTTTTACATATACAGGGGTTAGACAAAAAGGTTGAAATAGGCAAAATTTTGTCAAAGTTCAAATCAGCATAACTTTGCGTAGAATAGTCCGATTTTGATGAAACCGGTACCATCGGATGCGGAAACTCTTCTAGTCCTCATGCAAAACTTAGGATTGGCCATCGGCCACCGGAGATGTTCCGGGTTTTCCGAGGGTATGTCAAAAATGCATTTTCACTTCTGCTTGTTATTTTATGTGACGTTTACTCGCATCATGTTCCACTAGAACTAATGTTACTTGTTACTTTATGGGCTACAGCTCTTCGATGAACCTACGCCGAATGGAGTATCCTTCTCCACTGGACTCGATCCTGGGCCAATCGCTTCCAGTCGCCCTGAACATTGAACGCCCTCAGGTCCTCTTCAACTGCAAAAAGCCATCGTGTACGCGGCCTTCCATGAAGCCTGCGGCCTCTTCCGGGTTCTCTACTAAATATTATCTTCGCTTGACGTTCTTCCGGCATACGAACAACGTGACCAGCCCACCGTAGTCTGCCGTGTTGTATAAGCTTAATAATATCCAGCCCTTTATACACCTGGTACAATTCGTGATTCATGCGACGCCGCCAGATACTGTTCTCCTGTTTACCGCCGAGTATTGTCCGCAGCACCTTACGCTCCACTAGAACTAATATGCTGACCAATGCTGGCTGCAGATCGAAAATCCGTTAGGTATAAGCAGAGATATGGCCATTTTCGTGAAAACGGTACGGGATGGGCCATATACCCTGAACAAATGTCACTTTCGCAGAACACCCGGAACCAGAGAGTCTTACAGTCCTCAAAATGTATTTTTAATAAAGATCCTATATTCATTGTCTTTGGAAAACATGAATTTGACATCCATATATGCATGGTTCCAGATGGTGGCAAAACCGGCACCTCCCGGAAGGCCCTTGGAACCTGCTATATGGGTGGCAGTGGACCCTTTCATTCTGTAAATGTTTCTGTAATCATTGTCTCCCTAAGCCATGAAGTTAGATACTCGTATTATTCCGATCTGTTTCCGGGACCGTTTTAACGAAAATGGCCATATCTCTGCTTATACCTAACGGATTTTTGATCTGCAGCCAGCATTGGTCAGCATATTAGTTCTAGTTTCTGGGGAAAGCATAAAACATGATGCGAGTAAACGTCACATAAAAAAACAAGCAGAAGTATAAATGCATTTCAGACATACCCTCGGAAAACCCGGAACATCTCCGATGACCAATGGCCAATCCTGTTTCATCAGAATCGGACTATTCTATCCAAAGTTATGCTGATTTAAGCTTCGACAAATTTTTGCCTATTTCAACCTTTTTGTCAGACCCCTGTATGTTTCGATTTTGTCACGCTCCGATTTCGTCAACAAAATTATTTCGTTTTTATCAACAACAAAATTCAATCATTTTTTTAAGAGATTTAGCTTTTACAGTAAAGTGACTTGGGGTAGTTTTTTGCCAAATGTTGTATTTATAATATTTCAAGCAATAGCAGTAATAAGGGCGTAACCAGGGTTCATATATCAGGGTTCACTCACTTCGACAGTAGATGGGAGAGACTAGCGCGGGGGTGAAAAATTCATTCTCAGTGCAAAACATAAAAAAAACTCGGTTGCTGCCCCATATAAAAATCCAAGATGGCTGAATCATGAAATTGGCATACTGCTACACCTGTTTGTATTCACCTTGGGCGTAACTAACCAGAGGGGATTCTCTTCACCGATTCCCCCTCATCAAAATAAAAGTGACAAGATGCGGGTTTGTTTGTACTTTATTACTTCAGAACGAAGGGTTACATTGTTATCTAACGTTCTGATATAACTGAAAAATCGTTGAAATACTTTTTCGAATGTTCCAGGCCGTCCAAGCTGTTCTGGAGTACATATCCTCGAATGTATTAGGAAATATGTCTACAAACAAAATGTCCTAAGCTGAGATATATATTCAAAAATATCTATGTGATCGTAAGACAAGAATTGACCGAGTTTTGAATAAACGTAAACTATTTCAGGGTCTTCAAAACGTCCTGGATTTCAGAACATGTGATATACCCGATCAACCAAGCCCAGAACGACGTATTCGTGCATCGTTGAATATCCCAGCAGGTCTATTGAGCCCATAAGATTTCACTCATTACTTCTACAGTGGGCCGAATCGTTGAAACAAATGATGCCATACTAAAATATTTTCAAGGTTACTCTGATAGTCTTTTGAACAATTTTCCAAGAAGTTCTGTTCAACATTTCGATTCCGACTGTGTTACATGTCTTCAAATCGTCCTGGATCTCAGATCATTTTAATACCAATTTTCGAAACGACTTTGGCATATCCAATGAACTAACTTATGAATGTTGTTAGATATGGTATCACAGTGAGTCCAGTTATATGACTTTAATCAACACTTTTACTAGCCATTGCAGGCCTTTACAAGTGGCTTAAATATCCTTGAAGTCGTATGGTTTGATGTAATCATACAAATTGCTCGACAGAAACACCTCCTTAGTTATTGTGCATTTAGTAGATATCTAGATCTTAATTCAATATCATTTTGGAGAACCTTTGACATCTTCTACTGTTTTTATGGCTCTACATCCTAACTGGAACTTGTCCGGCTTTCCAATTTAGTATTCTATTAGCATTTCCTCAGTTATTAATTGAAAGCTTTTTCTATGCCCGCCATTGCATGAGTATGTATCTTGTGGGGCAAGTACAAAGGAAACGTACAAAAGTACAAAGTGAATCTAGAATGTTTCCCACCCGAAAACATCCTACACCGGTCCGGAAATAACACACCATCTCCGGATTGGCAAACCTACGCCTATGCACGCAAGGCTAACTAGAGACCTCTTGGACACCTTATGTTCATGGAAATTAGGATCCTATGTTTTTTTAAGGTCACTCCTGACGGAATCCAAGATTAAAAGTGCTCGCGTTTTCGGAAGCACACCACTCGATACGGAAGCAACGCACAACTGCCATTTTTATTATTTCACGCATGCTGCGACGCAACAAAGCTAAATCAACAAAAATGACAGTTGTGCGCCGCCTCTGAATCAAGTGGTGTGCCCCCGAAAACGCGAGCACTTTTAATCTTGGATTCCGTCAGGAGTGACCTTAACTGGATTTGGCACACACTGACGGTCCTCTTTCAAAAGTCATGATACTGCTTCGATTACAATTTCAAATGCTGATGGCTTACTATGATTTACAAACACCATCTGCCACACAGCTATTATTTCAACACCCCCTCTCAGTTATTTTTTATTCTAAACCTATTTTATTTCTTAAGGCGATAAACGTCGGAGTGGCTAGCGATTTCGTAAGGATATCTGCTTGTTGCTTTGGGTTACAATGTATATCAGCTTAATGTTACCATCAGCAACGGCATTTCGTATGAAATGATACTTCACATCGATGTGTTTGACTCGCTTCGTTTCCTCTCGTTCTGCCATCGCATTCGCTCCTTGGTTATCCTCATAGAGCGGTACCGGAAGTAGTGGACCTTGTTTAAGATCGGTCATTAGTCCGGTCAACCATATCGTCTCACTTGTGCAGGAATTCATGACAACATATTCGGCTTCAGTAGAAGACATTGCCACTGTAGATTGTTTCTTTGATGACCACGCAACAGTGTTTCCATGTACCTTCAGCAGAAAACCGGAGACGCACTTGCGGTCGGACTCGTCGCTTGCATAATCTGCATCCACGTAGGCAGCTACTTCCGACTCCTTCATATTTCTTCGGTACAGTAATCCCTTACCGTAGGGCACGTTTGGCATGTTTCCAATGCTCGGCTGGATGTCGGCTTCATGTTTGGCAGCGATCAGCAGATCGTCGACGTATACAACAATGTATACTGTATTACCGTCACAAACTCGAACGTATACACAATAGTCGTGATTCGATCTTGTAAAACCCTCACTCGTCAAAAACTCGTTGAAATGGCTGTTCCAGCACCTGGGTGATTGCTTTAAACCATAAAGAAACCGATGCAGCAAGAACAACTCACCGGGGTTTAGTTTCACCCCCTCTGGACACTGCATGTACCCCTTTTCCACAGACAAACAGACATAACACATTGAACATTTACTCATCAAATTCATCGTCGTTTAAACACTAACGACATCTGTTGATTTCAGTTAGTTGGGCAAATTACGAACCAGATGGCGGTAGTGAGCAAACGTCAAACTCGAACAAAAACGATGCGCGCGCCACGATTGATCGATTGGCCAACTAATGATTATTTGAAATTGACCAGTAAATCAGTGAACGATGGAAATTTGACGAGTGTTATGTCTGTTTGTCTGTGCCTTTTCGTTGAGGTTACCATGCAGAAAAGCAGTCCTGACATCTAGCTGGTGAATCTTCAACTCATTCGTCGTGGCTAGTGCCAAAAGAGTTCGGATTGTAGTCAACCGCGCCACAGGTGTAAACGTTTCTTCGTAGTCCACGTGTCGCTTTTGTGCGTAGCCCTTAGCTACCAGCCTTGCCTTCTAGAGTATTGGACACCCTTCAGCATCCGTCTTCACGTTGAACACCCACTTACACGGTACGGGATGTACCTCTGGAGGACGTTTCACTATGGTCCATGTCTTATTCTTCTGCAGCGCCGTCAGCTCGTCTTCGATCGCTTGTCTCCACTCAGACTCGTTCGGGTGACCATGGACCTCATTGTAGCATTCGGGAACCTGTATAGAATGTGCACCAGCAGAAAGAGCTTTGTATGAAATGAAATCAGAAAACCAACCTGGTCTCTTGCACTCCCGACCACTAGACCTCGGAACATCATCACATGGTTCGTTCCTTTCTGATTGTGGTGGGAGTGCGTTGGTGCCTTCTTCAATGTTGTCTTCCTCTCCAGCTACGAAATTATCAACGGAATGGCGAGCATCTTCAAATACTTCACTATCCCCCTCTTGCTTGTGTGGTATCCGCCCCTAGCGATCGATCAAATAAAAGATCAGTTTTATCACTGACTGCACACCCGAGCAGACGCGCGTTTACCTGTATCACTTACAGTATCACGGTCTCGATAGTAATTAATTTATATCGTTTAAAGAACCCAATCTCCCACGAGTATATTACAGCTTGAATAACGATGATACATTCTCCGGAATAACCAGGCAATGATCAATGCTTTCAGTCGATAACTTGAATGGAAATGATGATTAGTTGCACCGGACATCACGTGCCACATACATTTTCCGAGATGCTTCGTCCCAGAGACGATATCCAGTTGGTGCATATCCCAGCATGACACACTTTCGCCCGTTTGGATCCAGCTTACTTCGTTTCTGCTTCGGTACCCAGGAGAAAACTTGGCACCCGAATACTCTTAGCTTAGTTACATCAGGTTTTTCACCATGCCAACGTTCCGCAGGTGTTTGCTTGCCTTTTATCGCTTCAGTCGGACTTCGGTTCGTGACATACACCGCGTTCAGGACCGCTTCTCCCCAGTAATTTCAGTAGCTTCGACAATTTCGACAAGGATAGCAAATTGTACTTCAGCTTGTCAACGAACAGCACATGCCCAAATGACAAAGTGTACCAACGTGCGACTTGCCCTGCACAGTACCTTGCTTGGTTGCTACCAGATCCTCGCCATCCTTCGCACTGTCGATGTGAAACGGATCTTGTAGCACTTGCAGTTCCTCAAAATGGCTTTCGTCACTGACCATGTGATAACTTGCTCCCGAGTCCAGGACCCACTCGATTACGTTCTGCTCGTGACACTTGTTCCTGAAACCAGCGCCACCTCTTTGTCGACAGGAATTTTAGCTAGGGAAATTCTTCTGTTGGCATAGCAATTTCTATTATCAGCAATGAGTTTGCTCCCTTTGGCAACTAAACATGGAAGTAGAAAACTGGTAATGTATTGGTGCCAAATGCTGGTTATTTATATCCTCCAATAGTAAAATTCATTCATATTAATCGACCGCACGCTCATTTCGCGTCACTCAATTTTGGAACAAATTTTATCAAAACTGGCTTAAAACAAACCATCAATTTTTAGCCTTGGCATCAATTTTATGTCATGTAGACAGATAGGCAAAAGCATTTAAACACATTGTAAAACAAATTTAACCCTTATGCGGCCAACAAAAAAAAAGACGTGAATGGCAGATAGGGTACTAGTGTATTCAGTGTGTATATTGACATTTTCATAACTTTTACCATTTTCATCCTATTTGAATAATGTTGGCCATTTTGGAGAAGGGATTTTATGTGCTTTTTGTCCGCTGCCAAGATTTACATCTTTTGTCTTTTGTAATGCCTTATGCATCGTACACACCAGTCAAGCAGTTTGACGACCATTGACTCCGCCCGAGGAAAACGCTTTGGTTGCTGCTTTGTTTGAACGTGTGTGAAGTTGTTCGAACAACCATTTGACAATTGGCGGTCATGTTGGTCAATCTATGGTACGTTCCATAAGAGTCGTGAGCAAAAATCTATCAACCAGTTTCAAATATACAACTTGCTCTTTGCGGTCCTTACATGATATGTTTGTTTCATCAAAAAAATCATGGTGGTTGTGTACAAGACACGACCGCTCGACGTAAACTACGTAAAACCAAATCTATACACATTAGAAAGAATTTTTGTCTAGCTGCCCTTATAGATTAGGAAACGGCATGAACATTTGTATGTAGAGGTTTTTGGGAACGATAAAGATTCTTATGATGGTATTAGACCACTCCTCTTTTGGAGGGGGGACTCCCATACAAATAAAGTACAAATTTCTGCTTTAATCGAAAATTAATCTAAAAAATGGAATCTAAATCTGCAAATTTCGTCTATTCAACCGTCTTTTAAATAATGTAAAAAATATATAATTAATCAATTTCAGGTAAAACGAAGCTCGGTTCTGGTAGTATAGTATATTAACAATATATTCCACCTCGTAAGTCTTCATATGTTGAATAATGGGCAGCACTGTCCTATCCAGCCGCTGGAGCCACCCCATTCTTACACTACGTTTCAGAGTTGAATAATAGATAATACCCTAAAAGTAGGCAATTATTTATGGTTGAAATGCGCTATGTAGGAACGGGAATGGTTATGATTTATTTGATGAGCTTGGAAAGTATTGAAGTTGCAAAAGGAAAGCGGTCCTGTCAGCCACATAAGGGTTAAAATACTACGATGTTACTATCACTTTTGATATAATTCATGGTCTGCGTAAAAAATCTGAAGCATTTGTATTTTAACACTTTTTTTTTAAATAAATGCCATCGCCGGATATTTTGTTCGTATTTTTGCTAAAATCAACTCACATAGAATTGTGCGTGGTATCTTTTTAGCGTGTGTTTGATATGCTCACAAACACATTCTCTCGCTCTATTCCGAAGTGTGCTGCTGTCAAAGAAAACGAACAGTTCCGATTTTATTTAGTGAAACATAGAGCAAATTGACTTCTCCAAATGAATGAAGGTGTGCGTGACTTCGCTGTATTCCTGTCAATATGTTCTGTCTTCCTCCAAAAGTATTGGTGATATTTTTGCCGCAACAAGATTACCACCCACTTTTACTTTATATATTCTATACAGTCACGTTAATGTGCGAAAAACTGCGCTTGGAGAACTCAATGTTGCATAAATTTGCTCTTTGTGGTGATAATCAAGTGGTGATTTAGCGTAAAAAGTAGTTTACGTACTTAATTTGTTGTGTCATACGCAATAAAGAGGAGAAACAGGCGATCCAAAAAAGTAAGTAACGGTTTGCTTTTCGTGCGCTGCTTTCTTTGGCAATGCAATAATGGCAAGGATTTCGTAGGTGCAAATTTGTTTCGGTGATTAACACATCAAATCTTGCTACTTTTACACAAACAATTTATTCAAATGAAAGCTTACACTTGAAATTGTGTGATTGAATCAAAATGATGCCAATGCCGTATTCTACCCTACATATGCGCGACCCGAACGTTTCTTTACCATGGGGCAATCAAACTTCTTATGTCCTAGCTCTCCGCAGTGGTAGCACTTTCCGGAAAATTTCGATGATTTCCCACGCTGATTACTGGATTTGGCCGCTAACACCACTCCATCCGACCCGTTCATAGAACTTGAACCGGATTCTCTCCCAGAACGCTTTTGCTCCTCCGCTAGAAGGCAAGCTTCAATTGTTGATCGTTCAAATTTTCCATCGCCGTGGTAACCACATCGTAACTAGGCGGTAACGAAATAAAAAGCTGACTCACCATGTCGAGTTCAGTAACAGTGGCACCAGCGTCTTTCAGCTGTCTTCCCAGCTCATCGAATCGATGGAACTGATCCGATAATGATGTTCCTTTCTCCATCCGCAACAAAGCCATCGATCGCCGAATGTACGTCTGAGCAGCAAAACCTTTTTTCGCTAAGGTGTTTGCTAAAGACGTCCACATTTCTTTTGCAATTTGCTTGTCGCGTACGTACTCGAGATGACTGTCCACAATAAACGCCACCAGCAGCGCTTTTGCCTTCTCATCCTTTTCCTGGAATTCTTCATTTTCTTCCTCTTCTTCCGGGGCATCCTTTGTGATGGCTTCCTTCACCCCGTGGGCCGATAATTGAGTCTCCACTCGAAACTTCCACGTGTCATATCCTTCACCTGCGAACTGCACGATTCCTGCTTTCTTCGCACTGGACATTTTGAATTTTGGAACGGCTTCGAGAACTTTCTTACACTTTTACTCTTAGGTATGGCGTGACTGGGCTCATAACCTGAAGAGAAACACGTTTTAATAACTTAACACTGGAGGTTTATTCAATTATGACTAAAAGTATGTAGCCACAGAGGCCGGTTTTATAGTTGCTGGTTGCCATGCAGTTGTTATATACTAAGTGCATAGCAACCGGTGTTGCTATGGGGACGTTATGTACAAATTCAAATCTGGGCTAGATTGCTTCAATTACAATTTCAAATGCTGATGGCTTACTATGATTTACAAAAACTAAGTGCCACCCAGTTTGCTATTATTTCAACAACCTATCTCTAAAATCTGAGGCATTTGCCAAAACTTTGTCAAAAATAAAGAAGCCTAGCTTGTATAATGAAAATTTAATATTTTCAAGAAATAGCATCCCTAAAAATGTTTACCAGACAAATCGTAATTGCCTGAATTCAATACATGCATATGAAACGTTGTATCGATCCATTTTCGATCCTGTGCCTTATACAGGGGTTAGACAAAAAGGTTGAGATAGGCAAAATTTTGTCAAAGTTCAAGTCAGCATAACTTTGCGTAGAATGATCCGATTTTGATAAAATTGGGACCATCGGACGCGGAAACTCTTCTAGTATACTATCCTTATGCAAAACCTGAGATTGGCCCTTGGCCACCGGAGATGTTCCGGGTTTTCCGAGGGTACGTTCAAGATGCATTTTTTCCACTGCTTGTCATTTTATGTGACGTTTACTTTCATCATGTTTTATGCTTTGTCCAAAAACTAGAACTAATATGCCGACGAATGGTGGCTGTAGATCGAGAATCCATCGAAACTACGCAGATATATGGCCATTTCCGTAAAAACGGTCCCGGGAACATGATGAAATGATAACAGATCGGAATAATGCAAATATGAGTATCTAACTTAATGGCTTTGCGAGACGATGATTACAGAAATATTTCCAAAATGATAGTTCCAAGGGCCTTCCAGAAGGAGCCAGTTTATGCCCATCTAGACCATGCATATATGGGTGTCGAAATTCATGTTTTCCCAAGACGATGAATATAGAATCTTTATTAAATATACATTTTAAGGACTGTAAGACTCTCTGGCCAATTTGTAACAGGTTCCGGATGTTCTGCGAAAGTGACATTTATTCAGGGTGTATGGCCAATTCCGCACCGTTTTCACGAAAATGGCCGTATCTCTGCGTATACCTAATGGATTTTAGACCTGCAGCCAGCATTGGTCAGCATATTAGTTCTAGTTTCTGGGGAAAGCATAAAACATGATGGCAGTAAACGTCACATAAAATGACAAGCAAAAGAAAAAATGCGTTTTTAACATACCCTCAGAAAACCCGGAACATCTCCGGTGGCCATGGACCTATCTCAGGTTTTGCATCGGGATAGTATACTAGAGAGTTTCCGCGTCTGATGGTCCCAATTTTATCAAAATCGGATCATTCTACACAAAGTTATGCTGACTTGAACTTTGACAAAATTTTGCATATCTCAACCTTTTTGTCTAACCCCTGTAGGTCTATTTTAGAAAGCGTGAGATCATAATTGTTTTCCACAAAACTTCAAGAAAACTTGAAAATTTTAAAATATTATATTTGTTTGAAATTCTTCGGTCACCTCAGCATGCTGAAGTCTCCAAACCAAAGATCATCATACGTTGATATAATTTGAAAAGATTGGCAAAGGCTTAGTTTCATGTTCTTGAAAAATAATCATGTTCAGCCAAATTCAAAAAAATCTGATGATGATCACAATCTTGAGACCTTTAACGACCTAAAATACTCTCAACTACACAGTAAATAATATATTATGTATCTGATTATGTTACAAATTTCTAACAGAATATGTTATCTTTGTGACAAAATTGTAACATAATTTAAAAACTTTTTGTGTTATTTTTTATATAAATTTAGATATTTTAACAACATCTTGCATCAAATTTCTAACAAATTTTGTTGAAGAAATTTAAAACATAATAACATATGTTGATATAATTTTGATATGGCCTTTATCATGAGGTAACCCTCGAATTAGTTCATTATCGTAACAGATTCCGAAAAAATCTCACGGTTGCTATCTAGAGAGTGCATATACAGACATGATTGTGTCATTCTCCTTTGGATTCAAACCCTGTGGTTCCCACAAAAAAAAATGTTTAGGCGTGGTCCTGAATTATTCGAAATTCAAAAACCTGATAAACAGATTCAACAGAGTTTTTCATTATCTGTAGTAGTTAAGCTAGACAGATAGATATGTGCAATACTTATGCCAAGTAGAAAAAACTCTATTTGGATCCTAGGTGGGGCTATAGCCCCCTGTAGTTACGCCAATGCTCAAATTTGCTGCAAAATACCAAACGAAAGATACAGGAAGATTGGGAGGCCATCATTCACCTAGGTCGATATTATCCGACAGAATGTTGATATGTTCGGTGATCTAACTTTAGAAGCATGGGAAGAGCTGGCAAGGGAAACAGAAAAGGTAACATTTCTGATACAATAGAAGAAACATGTGTATTTTAATCATTTTTATATATTTTTATTGACATGCATATTCGATATATTTTATTGAGCATTGTCGAACAGAGCTTTTTTTTTGATTCTTAAGCGATAGTGGGCTTATTTGAAGTGCACTGACCTACACTTATGAGCGAACTCCAACATGCTGACAGTGAAATAGAAAGGATGTGCCATGCAGAGATTTAATCAACCATATCACAAAGTCTGTCGTATCACACATCTAGATGAAGATGGAAAATGCGTATAAAAGCAATCATCTGCACCATCTATACCATCAGTTACCATTTATTCAAACCCGGTTTATCCTTAGAGTTTCGAAATTAGCACAATAATGAGTCCCAGAGCAAATTGGTTGCTTGTTCTTGCGGTAGTCGTTTGCACCTTAGCTCTGGCTGACGTTGGATATTCTAATCCCACCGTTGGTAAGTTTTTCCGAAAAACCATCCCAACCTCTTTTAATACTATTCGAATTAATCCAACCGAAACAACCCACAGATCTTTTTGGCGGTTACGAAATCGTCTCGGTGTGTATGACCAATTGTGCCCAGTGCAAGCGCATGTATGGAACGTTTTTCGATGGGCAGCTGTGTGCCGAAGCGTGCCTCGAATTCAAGGGCAAGATTATTCCCGACTGCGAGGACATCGGATCGATAGCGGGCTTCCTGAACCGGGCCGAATTGAAAAAGTTCGTTTAGATGTTATTTTCTCTTTGTCTACAATTATGGATTATAGATGCTTGTTGTTGTTAATTTATACCTACTATAAGCACTTGTTTGTCGATTGGATATACATGTATACTTAGATATTAAATAAAATATTGTGCAGAATATAAAAATAACCGATGTGATCAATAGACGGTAATAATTAGATTCCGCGCTGGTGCCATTCGTAATGCACCCATTGGGTAAATTTCGGGTTGAAAATATTCTCGAATTCCCTATGGACATAAAAGTATTTATAATAGCCTTATCACCCTTATGATATACATATGTATGAATAACTGTGAAAGTTATGAATGAACACTAAGCTGGGGGCAATGTTTCAGTGAGGGATGCAATGCTAATAAAAAAGTTGTATGGGAAATATCTTACAAAGGGGGAGGGAAGGGGTTGAAAAACCCAGGAAAATAAAGTGTACCGTCCCTTAGCTAAGACATATTTTTCCTTTCCCTTATCCAACTGTATGCGTTCTTACAAGTCCGCGCGGCGATCATGTTGATACTTTGCTAGACCAGCAAAAACCACAAGTAGTTTGATTTTCATATTTACCACCCACTTTCCGCCCACTCAAAGCATATGTCGAAACGTAACGTCTCATAACGTCGTCAAAGCTCTGCCGTTTGCATTCGTGTCCGTCCGAGGTTGTTTTGTTTCAGTGTGCCACTTCCCCTCTTTTGTTTCTACTGTGTTTGACAGCTCACCGACGAGCCGCACGACGAACGACAAATTGTTTTGGTTGCGTGATTACTGCTGGAGCGGTCGAAAGAATTTTCGGAAAAATCTAAAATTTTTATTAAAAATTCACTTCAAATCAATTTAAGTTACGTAAAATGTTATCGCTAGCTGGTAAACTATTGGTTAGAAATTCAATCGGCGGGAGAAACTGCTTAGTTCAGGTAATATCTGGTGGAAATTTTCCTTGTTTCATAACCACAATTTTGTTATCAATTTGTAGGAGTTGGTCACCATAGCAGGGTCTAACCGGAGTTATCACATCGCATGCGAAAATCGTAATAAACTTCTAAGCGGGAAAACACAAAAACTCCACTTCAAATCCATCAATCCAATCACAGCTGCGGTTCTGGTTCGTAACATCAGCACCAACGATGTTGCGAAGAGCGCGCTTGACACAATACCAGAACCACCTCCAATTCCGGCAGCGCCGGAAGTCAGTGACCTAGTGTCCAGTATCGCTTCCAACGGTGAAGCTACGTTTGCTTCGCTTGGACTGGGCGGTTGGACCCCGGTAGGAATCGTTCAGAATTGCATGGAGTTCCTCCACGTTGGCTGTGATCTGCCCTGGTGGGGAGTGATCGCTATTGGAACCATTTGTGTGAGGTTGATCCTGTTTCCCCTGGTGATTGCCAGTCAGCGTAATGCAGCCAAAATGAACAACCACATGCCCCAGATGCAAGTGCTGCAATTGAAAATGACAGAAGCTCGGCAGGCCGGCAACGCCATAGATTCAGCGCGCTATGCTCAGGAGATGGTGGCCTTCATGAAGGAGAAGAATTTAAACCCACTGAAGAATATGTTGGTTCCGTTGGCACAAGCTCCCATATTCATCTCGTTTTTCATGGGACTCCGGCAGATGGCCAACACACCCGTGGAGTCGATGCGTGACGGAGGACTTTTCTGGTTCACGGATTTGACTGTTTGCGACCAGTTCTACGCACTGCCGGTGATTACCAGCATTACCATGTTTTTGACCATCGAACTGGGCACGGACAGCGCGCGAATGTCCGCCCAAAACATGCAGACGGTCCGATACGTGCTGAGGGCGATGCCGCTGTTCATTTTTCCCTTCACAATCAACTTCCCCGGCGCGATTCTCTGCTACTGGGCATGCAGCAATTTCTTCTCGCTGCTGCAAGTAGGCTTCCTGAGAATTCCCAAAGTGCGCGATTACTTCAACATTGACCGATTGGTGACGCATAAGCCGGAAACGTTGCCCATCAAAAAGAAGAAATTCACCGAGGGAATAAAAGATTGTAAGTTTCCATGTTTATACAACCAACATTTTAAAAATCAAATGATTGAATTGGGCTAATTCTACGAGTGGGGGGTGGAGGGGGGGTAAGAATACTCGAATGAGGTAAATGCTCACATTTAGATTGAACTATTTTGATCAAATTTTCAGCAAAGTTTGCAATTGCTGTCAATAGACGATAAAAGAGAGGTATTAAGATCTGACAATTGTAAAAAAAAAACGCAAAATGAGCTTGTCGCGAACTGTTACAACTGCGATTAAAAAAAATGTCTCCCCGAACCTGTTTATTCTTATAATCAGGTTGCGATTCAGTCTGCACGTTCATTTAGAAAAGTTTTGGGAGACTTTTAGTTGCGTCAAACAAATTTATTACTGGTGAAACTTTACTGGAACCTATATAGGTTTAGAAGCCACAGATACCACTTCTTATTACGTGTACCTAAGCATTTTTTCTTGGATTTTTTGTTCACGATATAGTCATCATTCATCAGTTGGTTGACTGCTGTTAAACCGAATATTTTTTTGGTAAAGTTGCAAAACTTGATAAGTATAATTTTGTTTGAAAAGTTTCGATAAAGTAGGGGAACTGTTCCGTTTTCCATCTCACTGAACATATATTCATCTCATCGCAAAACAAAAAAATACTGCGCCAATCTTGCCGCTTCTTTTTGCTAACACGCGTGCTCACTGGTGAAAAAAATCACACTCCTTTTCATTGCTTTGTTTTTGATAGGATGGAAATAGGAGCTATGGGATGAAGTGGTCGGGGTTCAGCCAAACCGCCCCAAGCGGCTTTTTGACTAACTTATGATGTTTTGTTCGTGGAAGGAAAACGGAAATCATTTCATATCAATTCTTTAATACATTTGTTGAAGGATATCCTCAGTTATGAGGAGGAGAGATACCCGATGCGATTTGTAATCAATTGAATTTCATAAACGAAA
The DNA here is from genome assembly GCF_024139115.2 of Armigeres subalbatus. Taxonomy (NCBI): domain Eukaryota; kingdom Metazoa; phylum Arthropoda; class Insecta; order Diptera; family Culicidae; genus Armigeres; species Armigeres subalbatus. Next base: position 83,835,962 of record NC_085140.1, read on the forward strand.
GCTTGGGCAGATAAATGGGATTTTTTTTGTTGGCGCTTGGTGTGATTTGGCAGAACCCCGGCCAAGTGCAGAACCGTTGCCCTATATGTTTATTAGCATATTGATAATATTAAACAGTATCAGTATTTTAATGTTATTTTAAAAGGTTTCTTCCATAGGGAAGAGCCTCTTATACATCTAATACACACTGAGCTGATCAGATTGGTGTGAACCATTGTCGGTCGAGTTTGCAAGCCCAATGTGTCATCACTTTATTTCCAGAGGATATTAAAAGTTCGTTAGATCGTTAATTTGAAGGAGATTTTCAAGCTCCTTGTTTTCAATATATTGCAAAGAAGCATTACGTTGCACGGTGTAAAAAAAATGGATTATTATCGAAGTTTCATGTACCTCTGATTTTTTTTCACAGAAAGTTAGGCAAGATCATTAGAAATGAGGTACGGGGTGTTTCAAAATATTTCATCGGCGATTTTTTGAAAAAAGTGATTTTTATTGTTTTCTTCTCTAATATACCGTACAAAAAGTCAATTGAAAACCCAACAAAGGATCAATCATTGTAATTAATCCTCGAAATTGAAAATGTACTTATTTGTAGACTTTTTTTTAATAGAAAACCTATCTTGAAATACCTAGATCTAAATATTTGAAAAATATCATATTCTGTAATTCAAGCTTTCCGAAACTATGTTTTTATTATTATTTTTTTGCGTTATTTTCATTTTTTTTTGTTATTATCATCTTTTTCCAGCCCAAATATGGTTCTCTATTGAATGTTGTATTCACATTTCTTTCTTTCGACATTCGCGTTATGAGACCAGCCCATTGTCAGTCTGCCATATTTTACTATGTGTGCTATCTTTCGCGCCACGAGTAGCAATGTTGCCTGTTGATGAGTTACGCAATTAGCTCCAGAAAACCACGGTATAGATTAAATTCGATTACTAATTATTGAAGCGATTAATCAACATGCGGTTTTCGTTGGATGAAAGCTGTTGAGTATCAATTTTAGCTATGTAGGTTTTCTTTTAACATGCGCTTAATGGGGAAACGTCATAACCAGTATAATGAAAAAATAAATTTCCCCATACTAATTTGCATGCAAACTTGAAACGGCTTGTGCTAAATCAGTTTTAATCCAAATGAGCTCAAATTTTCAGAGGACACTCAGAACATGGTAAAGAATCAGATGAGCACTGTGGAGCAAAATAGATTTTTTGAACCACCCTAATGGATATGCCCTTTCTCACCTTCTCAATCTTCAGTGAGACAAAAGTCTCCACCACTACTCTGCGATTGTTTCCTAAGGAGCTTAATTTCATCTGCAAAACCTATAGGAGCATATGCATAAGCTCTGCCAAGATGAAGTACATAATTACATGCAGATACAGAGATAAGCTTAGAGTTGTTTGTGCTAAGAAAGTAAAGGGGATATGTTTGAAGATGTATAAACAAAATTTACCTTTTAAATGCTGACAAAAACTGATAAACACTTACAATGCTGTAAACGCTATCAATGACATTTCCTATGAAGATTACCTGTTTTTAATAGGGTTACCTCTGGCATACATAACCAGTTTTAGGTCTTAGCTAGGTCTCGTACAATACAGATGAAGAAAAAAAACACAGATGGAAACGAAATTCGCTTTTTATAATTCCTCAATTCTTCGGGTGGACAATTACGGACATGAAATGATAAAAGTAGCCTAGGATACTTTTAGATTTTTCTAGCGGAAGATGTTGTGTACAATACTCGGTGAGAGGCCAAAAAAATACATGTGGCTCATACGCATGAATTACAAGCAAAATCCATCATCAAAGGAGAAAACATTCTGAATCTCATAAAATACGGCGTACTTCAGTGGGCAGGTCATCTAGTACAAATGTCAGAAGATAGAAATGCAAACACAATATTCATCAGAGAACAATATAGATGCCAGAGATAAATTATTGTTTCAGCAAAGATTTCAAAACAAAAAATAACAATAAATATACTTTAGGAACACTTGTTCTTTAAAAATGTTTTTCAAAATTTGATTCCCGTGTCAAGATAGGTTATCTATATAGATACGAGAAAGGCAAAAAGGCAACAAATGTGTATATAATCAACTTTGAGGGGTAAATTACAATGATTGATCCTTTGTTGGATTATAAATTGACTTTTTGTACGGTATATTAGAGAAGAAAACAATAAAAATCACTTTTTAAAAAAATCGCCGATGAAATATTTTAAAACACCCCGTACCTCATTTCTAATGACCTTGCCTAACTTTCTGTGAAAAAAAATCAGAGGTACATGAAACTTCGATAATAATCCATTTTTTTACACCGTGCGTTGCTGCTGTAAACGGGGCTACCCCAAATGGCATAATTCCATTTGGCATAATGTCGTTTGGCATAAGTCCGTTTGGCATAATGCCATTTGGCATAACGAGTTGAATAGCCAGGGGACATTTGGCATAAAGACCATTTGGCATAACGACCGTTTGGCATAATAAAGAAAAATAGTCATAATGATTTTAGGGCCATTTGGCATAACGACCATTTGGCATAATGACCATTTGGCATAAAAATTAAAAGAATTATAAAAACTCTAGGAAGAAGCTCAATTCACAGCTGTATTATTAAAAAGGCAATATGCGTATTTTAAGGAGCGATTTACTTTTTCTCCTAACGGGTGGCATTAAAAAAATGGCTCGGGATAAAAATACAAAGAAGTACAGTTTAATCTGATATATGTTATATAAAAAGTTGTCCTTAGTCTTCAAATTTAGACTAATGAATATTGGCATATGTTCCGTGGTTCGCCGTGCTGCTTCTAATCCTGCTTATGAGTTGCTTCGTGGCTTTGTATACAATAGAGCTGAGTAGACCAAATAATGCTTTGGCAGTTTTCACAACATTTTCACGTTTAAAATGTTCGACCGTGTACTTTTCCCATGATCTTTGTTCGCTTGAAAAATTTACAATGCACGCCGCAGTATTTTTGTTTCTACGACATGTTGTGAGCAGTGTTGGAATGAAAGTGTGTGTGTGACAATTCTTAAAGTCATATTTCTTTTGCCTTATTTCGGGTAAATGCGTTCCGTGTAAAAAAAGTTTTCAGTTCAAAATTTGAAAATTCGTGGAGCAACTTTGCAAACCATTTGTATAGGATTTTTTTTACACGGCCGTGTAAAAAAAATCCGTGTAAAAACAGAATCGGGTGTACTTTGAAAGAAGGAGTCATCTACTCTTTTGCTTCATCCCGGGCAAATGCGTACTTTTAAAGAAGGAGTCATCTTCTTTTTTGCTTCATCCCGGGCAAATGCATACTTTTAAAGAAGGAGTCATCTACTCTTTTGCATTATTCCGGGCAAATGCGTACTTTTAAAGAAGGAGTCATCTACCATTTTTGCTTCATCCCGGGCAAATGCGTACTTTTAAAGAAGGAGTCATTTTCTTTTTTGCTTCATCCCGGGCAAATGCATACTTTTAAAGAAGGAGTTATCTTCTTTTTTGCTTTATCCCGGGCAAATGCATACTCGCAATCGTAAACAATGCCTTTTCCTGCAAATTTCTCAACAACTAGGACCGCTCCCAGCTAACAATCACTTGGAACTGGTGGCGCTCCGCGCCTTCTATCAAACAGAAGTGTAAAATATCGCCAAAAGTCTTCAACCTTCCTGAAATCAGCAGAAGAAGTCAATGTTTACGTTTGCGACTTTCGCCCTTATGAAACAACAATGTCGATATATTCCTACGATTAACCTTTTTTGTGCCAAATGGTAGTTTTGCTAAACGGCCCGTTGTATTTAATTCATTTTTCGAGGATTATGCCAAATGGTCATTATGCCAAACGGTCGTTATGCCAAATGGCCTCGAGGTACCCAACAAATTATGCCAAATGGTCGTTATGCCAAATGGTCTTTATGCCAAATGGCCTTTAGACATTTAAATCGTTATGCCAAATGGCATTATGCCAAACGGCCTTATGCCAAACGGCATTATGCCAAATGGCATTATGCCATATGGGCTTCCCCCCTGTAAACTTACTTACTTGTTGGGCTACAGCTCTTCGTTGAACCTACGCTGAATGGAGTACCCTTCTCCACTGGACTCGATCCTGAGCCAATCGCTTCCAGTCGCCCTGAACATTGACCGCACTCAGGTCCTCTTCAACTGCAAAAAGCCATCGTGTACGCGGTGTTCCACGAAGCCTGCGTCCTCTTCCGTCCTCTTAACTCTGCTTGATGTTCTTCCGGCATACGAACAACGTGTCCAGCCCACCGTAGTCTGCCGTGTTGTATATAATAAAATAGGCAGAGCTATGCGTTAACACGTCTTTATTGAACGGAAGATTAGGTAGAATTAATAGAAATGAAAATTTTATTAATCATGACATATTGCGTTTCTAACAATTAAGATGCTATTAGAAACATGATCGGTTGCCAACTCAACACCTCCGCTCAACCGAATAGTCCCAGCTTGTTCCGTAGATATTTGAACGGTCCTAAGTTAGCTAGGCCCTGTGTGAAAAGATCAGCGACTTGCTCGGATGTTGGCTTGTAGAGTGTTTTGAAGAAACCTTCATGAATGTTCTCTCGAACAAAGTTGTATCGAATGTCGATATCACAGATAAACAGACGTCTCACTTAGAACAAAATGCAATCAAAATCATCGTCATGAAAACATTATCGCCCAATGCTAAATACCCTGTGTGTGGTCAAGCGGCAACCAGATGGCGTTAGTGAGCAAACGTCAAACACAAACAAAACCGATAGAAGCGCCATCGGTGGCCGATCGACCACCTACAAAAAATTGAATCCACCGTTAAAAAGCTGAACGATGGAACATGTGTTGAGTGAGACGTCTGTTTCTCTGTGGTCGATATGTTTCATTCGTTTGTGATTCTTTGGTTCTTCAGCAATCCGGATGCAAGCTTGATTGTCCTCGAACAGTGGTATTGGTTGAATGAATGCAACTCCGGCGTCGGCGTATCTTATAAGCGGCTGTACTTCTTTTTCCTGACGATAAACCAAACATAGATTGATGGTTCCTTTCAGGTAGCGTAATATACGTTTCAAGTGACACCAGTGGACATCAGATGGAGCAGATTGAAATTTGCTAAAGAAATTCACAGCAGCACTTATGTCTGGTCGCGATGTAAGTGCCAAATACGTCAAACAACCTATAAGTTCCCTGTACGGCTTGGTAGTTAGTTCTTGATGTTTTCTACTTTCAAATTTCAGATTAGGTTCCAACGGAGTTGCCACTGGTTTGCAGTCAACCATGCCGAACTTTTGAAGCAGATCAGTAATATATTTAGGTTGGCTTATTTTCATGGATCTCACCCATATCGGACATCTCGAACTGCTTTGAACGTTTCCGCTTGAATCTATGCACAAGGTCTATTGCGTCTGAGACAAGGATGGTATCATCGACATACAGTACGGTCCTCAAGTAGTACAAACAGGTGTCCACTCCGGAGCGCTTGAAACCGAGCTTTGTTACAAAGGTATGGAATCGATCATTCCAGCTCCTCGGGGCTTGCTTTAGGCCATACAGTGCTTTCTTGAGACGACAAACGAGGCTTGGATTCTTGCAATCGAGACCTTCCGGCTGCCGCATAAATATTTCTTCCTTCAGGTTTCCGTTGAGGAAAGTAGTTCGAACGTCCATCTGGTACCCCTTCTCGTTCGCCTGCGCCAAAAGTGTCCTCACAGTGGTGATTTTAGCTACAGGTGCGTACGTCTCATTAAAATCGAACCCTTTCCGTTGCAAATAGCCTGTTGCAACCAACCTCGCTTTGAAGCGATCAACATTTCCAGCTTCACCTTGAAAATCCATTTGCATTCAACAAGGTGTTTTCCCGCAGGCTTCAGAACGAGTTCCCACATGTCGTTCTTCCGTTCTTCACTCTATAGCTGTTTTCCAATGATCCCAGTCGCTTCTTCAGTTCTTCAATGATTGTTGGTAAGTCCTCAACGAACGCCTCCGCATTCAATGCGTAAGCCATTATTAAGCATCGCCATCAGTTGGTGAATTTTGAGAAGAACCTACGAAACATTCACTGCCAGTATTTGTTTCAAAACTTTTAATAAAATCAAAAAACTTACCAGGAATTTTGCGCTCCCGTTCGCTTTGCCTTGTGGATGCTACTGCAGGGCAGTTTCCACTATCTGATTGCGAAGGGAGCGCGCCGGTTGCTTCCTCATACTCTTCATCGTCGGCAGATTCGTTTTCCCTGACCGATTCGATCTCGGGTAAAGCTGGATCCAGAGGAACAGCACTGACTTCATCCACAATAGATTCGCCATCGTCGTTTTCCGATTCGTAGAACACACGTTCTGGTTCATGTCTCTTCATCACTTTCTTCCTTTCGTCGAAGATGATATCACGGGATGTGAAAACTGTTTGCTTCTTCGCATCCCAAATTCTGTATCCGTTAGTTTTGTATCCTACCATTAAATTCTTTTCGCTACTTGGATCCAATTTTCCATGCTTCTGCTTCGGCACCCAGGTGAAGACAGTTGAACCGAAAACACGCATCCTATCTACGTGCGGCTTTCTTTTGTACCACATTTCATATGGTGTCTTTCTTTCTTTTAGAGCAGCAGCTGTTGGACTTCGATTCATAATATAGGCAGCAGTGAGGACAGCTTCACCCCACATACCCTTCGGCAAACTAGAATCTTGCAGCATGGATCGAGACCTGTCTAACAGAGTGAGATTTAGGCGCTCCGCCACACCATTCTGCTGCGGACTATACGGAACGGTTGTCTCCATACAAATACCTTCCGTGCGGCAAAACTTCTTGGACGATTTTCCAGTATACTCCCCGCCATTGTCACATCGGAGTCTCGACACCCGTGTGCCTAAGAAAGACGTTACCTGTGCACAAAACTGCTCAAATTTTTCCTGCACCTCATCCTTCGATTCGAGCAAATAGACCATCGTAAAATGGCTATAGTCGTCCATGAATGACACATAATAGCGCTTACCATTCCACGTTACAGGAATGAACGGCCCACACACGTCAGCGTGGATGAGGTCCAACGGTCTAGATGAACGTCTATCTACTGCGTTGTTGAACGGCTGTCTCGTTTGCCTGCCTGTCAAGCAAATTTCACACAAACACTGATCAGGCCAATCTTGAATTTTGGATTCCGTCTTGATCATCTGATGCTTCCATAGGTTCCTCAGGTTTGTTTCCGCCAGGTGGCTATACCGTCGATGCCGTCAAAGCTTTCATTCTTCGTTGTCATTGCCCTTGCTGAATTCTTGTTGTCACGGTAACAAATATCCAAAGCATATAGTTGGCCTGATCTGTGCCCCACGCACACTACTTGCTTATCCTTCTCGATGGTCACTTTTCCTCCAGCAATCGTTACTCGCATCCCGTTGTCTTCCAGCCGACGGACGGAAAACAGATTGCACTGCAACTCAGGCGCGTACAGAACATCTTTAATTACCGATGGTCGCCCCTTGCCATCGACCACCATATTCACACGGATAGTGTCGATGATTTGTCCGCACTTGGCCACTGAAATCAACACTTTCCGAACCAGCGGATGCAGTTCATCGAACAGACTCTTGTCTTTTACCATGTGATCTGTCGCGCCCGAATCTAGAAACCACTCGATTCGCTTGCTTGATATTGTAGTAGGCGCCAAGAATACACCGTTGCCCGTGGTAGTAACGAACGAAATTTCACTTTCGCATGTGGCATGTGCCTTAGCTTTAAACTTGCGGTTAACCTTTGCATTCAATTTTGAATTCCTTTCGCGGTTCTTATCTGTCGGTCGGTAATCGGGACACTCTATGCGCTTATGACCGAATCTTCCACACTCGTAGCATTTAAAACCGCCGTTCTTTCCAGGAAACGCCGACTCACCAGTGTTAACTTCTGAGTGATTCATTTGGTTCGCTCTTTTGGCTGATTCGTCTAACAACCGCTTTTAACGTATTCTAGTGTTAGCTGGTCCGGTTGGATGGTTTCCAAAGCCGTAATTAAAGCATCGTACGTTTTCGGCAGGGACAACAATAACGACAAACGACATCTTCCTCCTCGATTTTGACATCGGCTGCTTTCATTTCTCGTAGCACTTTCTCGAACTTCAGCAGGTACACTTTGACCGCATCGTAGCTCTTGAAACTGCTTCTTCAAGAACAGCTTCCCGGCGATTCCGACACGTTCAAACAAGTTCTTTAGAGCGTCCCATGCTTCTTTAGCTGTCTTTTTGTCTTTCACATAGTCCAACTGATCCTCTGCTATACGATGAATTAGTAAGTTTTTGCACTTCCGGTCTCTAGCCTTGCGCTCGTCGAGTTTTTGCCGCCTTGACAGCCGCAAGCCGACAACCGAAGAAACACTTCTGGGAGCTCCTTCGCGTAATCCTCGTCCTCAATGGCATTCTCCAGACAGTCCAGCAGATTCTTGTCCTCCATCAAAACTTCTATCCGAAATTGCTTCCATCGAACAGCCACAGCTTTTCTTCTCCCATTCTATCGTGTATTACTTAATTTTTAAAAAATACTGGGCCCATAACCTAATAAAATAGGCAGAGCTATGCGTTAACACGTCTTTATTTAACGGAAGATTAGGTAGAATTAACAGAAATGAAAATTTTTATTAATCATGGCATATAGCGTTTCTAACAATTAAGTTGCTATTAGAGACATGATCGGTTGCCAACTCAACACCAACTCGCACCTAACGCTCAAACACTCCGAAAGCTCTCCGATCAGCCTCCTTTAACGTCCATGTTTCATGGCCGTATAAAGCCGTCGGAAGAATCAGAGTAGTATACAGCGCGAATTTTGTCTTCGATTGCAGACTACGGGACTTAAGCTAATTACGAAGTCCGTAATAAGACCTATTTGCAGCTACAATACGCCTTTTCACCTCGCGCGTAACATCATTATCGCACGTCACTAATGTTCCAAGATACTCAAATTCTTCCACCACTTCAAATTTTTCACCATCCAGCACCATTTCGCTACCACCACCACTAATGAACCCACGTTGATTGCCAGCGACCATGTACTTCGTTTTGCTGGTATTGATCGTGAGTCCAATCCTTGATGTCTCTCTCTTAAAAGGCACAAAAGCCTCTTCCACGGAACGGCGATCAATCCAGATAATATCGATATCGTCCGCAAATCCCATGAGCATATGCGATCTTGTGATAATGGTACCGCTTCTTTGCACACCAGCGCTCCGAATCGCCTCCTCGAGCGCTATATTGAACAGTAGATTCGAGAGTGCATCACCCTGCTTCAATCCATCTAAAGTAACAAATGTTGTCGATATTTCATTCGCAACCCTTATGGAACGTACACACGGTCAAGCAGTTTGACCAACATTGACTCCACCTCTCGTTTATTCCAACATCCATCAAGTTTTACCAACAGCGGCACAAACAATCAATTTATTCGACCAACAATGTCACACGAACGACCGAACTGCCGTAATCTGGAAAAGTGACGTATACGCCATTTTCCAAAAATGGTGTTAACGAGTAGTACACATCGAGCTCTTTAACAGAAAAATGGAAAACATGTATGTTGTAATTTGGCGCATACGTCACTTTTCAGATTACGGCAGCGAAGTGCCAACTTGAGCACCAACCATCAAAAAATAATAGGGGGGTTTGTGCAACTTCAATACAAATGTTCAAACATGTTCGGCGAACCTTGACTCCACCCCCGACAAATCAAACCAAAATCAAAACGTTTTAATTTTTTCCAACCGAGCTGCCAACGGTCAAATGGTTGTTCGAACAACTTCACACACGTTCCAACAAAGCAGCAACCGAAGCGTTTTCTTGGGGGCGGAGTCAATGTTCGTCAAACTGCTTGACTGGTGTGTACGTTGCTTAATGCAAGTCAAGCACACCAGTCAAGCAGTTTGACGAACATTGACTCCGCCCCCAAGAAAACGCTTCGGTTGCTGCTTTGTTTGAGCGTGTGTGAAGTTGTTCGAACAACCATTTGACAGTTGGTGGCTCGGCTGGAAAAAAATTAAAACGGTTTGATTTTGGTTTGAGTTCTCGGGGGTGGAGTCAAGGTTCGCCGAACATGTTTGAGCATTTGTAGTGAAGTTGCACAAACCCCCATATATATTTGATGGTTGGTGCTTGAGTTGATGCTTCGGTCGTTCGTGTGTGATATTGTTGGTCGAATAAATTGATTGTTCGTGTCGCTGTTCGTAAAACTTGATGGATGTTTGAATAAACGAGAGGTGGAGTCAATGTTGGTCAAACTGCTTGACCGTGTGTACGTTCCATTACACTTGATTCCAATCCGTCCAACAAAAACGCTTTCTCAGTCGATAGCCAACCAGTGCACACGTTAGACGTATTTCTCTTGCTCCCTCTTATTTGCGAAAAAACTATAGTGGTTGACTTTAGCGTCCTCCCTATTCGTCCAGACGCTAGTGAGGTTCAGCAATTTTTGGAGAAAGGAATTAATATCCAATATACGGATGTTACGAGTATACAGTTACATAATAGTCGTAACTGTGTGCTAATTGAAATGAAGGACAAAGAAACTGCTTTGCGCTACCAAGCTGAGCATAATGGAAAGAGATCAATGCTTTGTGCGGGGAAAGAATTTCGAATCCCGGTGTATATTGATTGTGAGGCTGTGTTCGTCCGCTTGCACGACCTCCCTCCTTCAATGAGCGATACTACCATCAGTGATTGTATGTTAAAATATGGGGAGGTAATCTCCATTAGAAATGAGACGTGGAAGCATTATTTCCCTGGAATATTAAACGGTGTGCGAGTTCTCAGGATGAATCTACTGTGACACATACCTTCGTTCATTTCCATATGCGTAACTAGAGTTCTAGGGGGGCCATGGCCTCAGCAAGGATATATTTTTTTAAAAGTTTATTAGTGTTTTTTTTTAATTCTAGCTCTCAGCAACAGGAGAGGAGACATTTCTCAAAATTTTAATGTTTAATATATTGGAACAATATCCGCTTCTTCCTGTCTCTTGATATGGAGCCTGTGTTACGTTCGATAGGTTTGAGCAATGACGATACGGTACGAAGCGGTCTCCCAAACATCAGTTTAGCGGGATTTTTGCCACTCAAGTCGCTGGATGGAGTCGAACGGTATACGTGCAAAAAGGTGCTGAGTGAGTGCTTCTTCCAATTCTTCTCCTCCCGACCGAATTTTGCCAAGACTTCTCTTCAGGATATCCACGAATCTTTCGGCTAACCCGTTTGATTGTGGCTGGTATGGTGCGATTGAAATTCATGGCTCGAAAAATGAGTACCTACCATTGTATTTTTAATGTACCTTTACAACAACTGTATAAATAAATTTAAAAGAAATACTTAAATTTGGGAGCCCCTTTCTGTCCACTATTTTTATTATTTTAGTCACTATTAGTGACTTTTAATCCCTACAACCGCTACTAGCTCTGAATGGATTATTAGTGCCAATTTTTCTTTTAGATCTGGTGTAGGAGCAACCGCCCACTAATCGTATCATATTTTATTCTAGCTTGGACCAATATGAAAATCACTCGTGAACTGGAGGAACGAGCTCGAATGGACGAAATTTCTTTTCAGAAAGCAGGCAAGGGACCGTTAGTAAAGACCTACAAATATGACCCAACTACACCACGGCCCAGTAACAGCAACACCATCAGTGCAAAGAAACGGTAGACCTGCAAGCCTTTTGAACGAACTACTGTGTAATATTGTATTAAAAATGCCAAGAATAAAATAAAAACAAGTAGTGTATTATTTTCCATAAACCGTCATAGCTTAAAACGAAACACCCCATTCCCCAACGCGGTCCTCACTGCATCGGAACTGCAATGCACTGGTTGATAACTTCAATCAGATGCGAGTTCTCGAGGGCGGCGGCAACCCGTTCCTTATCGGCCAGCTGTTTGTTGACGGCATTCTCCGAAGCGTGCGTTCCCGGGTTGATCTCCACCGAAACTTTGAATCGCGGGGGCAACGCTCGCAGCAACTTGACCCGTATGGAGAGTCCAATCAATGTCGCCATGCTGCAGTGCGGTATCGTCGGGGTGAATAGCACTCTGACGGTGTTCTTTTCGTTGTCCACCTTAATCAGGCTCTGCTCCAGCACATGCAGCTCTTCCAGCGTTAGCGGATGCTCCGGGTCGTTGATGTTGCGAATGATATCTGCGGATTTATGTTTCATATTTGATTAATAATACAGAATTGATTTGATACTCGAATGAGGCAAGAATTAACTTTGCTAAATTTACTAAATTTATTTATTTCATCTTTGGTTTAAACAAACTTTATGTGTAAGTAAGTGTAAAAATCGATTGCTTAGTTGTTGGTTCTATTTTGTTGCATGTTTTGCATGCGCATCAATTGCAAAAAATGCAAAACATTTGCCGAAACTGTTTTTTTAACATATGTACCATTTTGACCAATGTGGGTGGATGGTAACAAGCCTTAGCTGGCAGAAATAGATTTTAGCTTCTGAAAACATAACAGCTAAATAAAACTTAATAAAACCACAGTTATTAACTGCGAGGTTTCTAAGCCAGGTTACCATTTTTGCATTCGTGTATCATGAGGCTAACACGATGATACTTTTATGCCCAGGGAAGTCGAGACAATTTCCAATCCGAAAATTGCCAAGACCGGCACCGGGAATCGAACCCAGCCACCCTCAGCATGGTATTGCTGTGTAGCACGGCTAAGGAGGGCCCCACAAAACTTAATGTTTTTTGAGTCAAATCATAGTTCAATTAAATTGAGTAGTTCAATCAAAGTTAATTGCCTATTTTCCGGGTATTGGACCACCCGACATGGACGTTTAATTTCCTATGTTCTGAAAACTCAGATGTGAATATGTACATTATTGAGTATTTCACCATGTTAAACTGCTTTCAACTATTATCAAGCTCATCATCAAATTAAACTGGTTGAATAGTTCATTTATGTAAATTCTAATCGATTAAAGTCAAGATGTAAAGACTCAATGGAGTAGAACAAAAATTGTCGGAGCCAGTTAGCAGTTTGAATTTTTGGGGTCAAATGGACAATTTTCTAAAACTAACATGAATAACTAATAAAAATTTAGAAGACATCTAGGGTAATTCGCCAAATGTTGAACGGTTAATTTCTTCGCCTATTGTTGAACGCATGTGCATTTCTTATGGGAGTTAAACAATAGGCGACAAAATTAGCCGTTCAACATTTGGCGGTTTCCCCTAACAAACTTTTTCCTGATCATAATAGAATTTGAATTACGGATCAAATCAAACAAAAGGGAAAGATCCCCCAGTGCCGGATACATAAGCAATTTAACGAAAAACTCTAATACTACGCTATTGAAAGGGCAAGTAAGTTGAACAACTCAGTTGAATTCAATTGTCTTGCCAAAAGTTGAACTTTTGCAACACAGTTAGGTGCATTGTTTGTCTAACAAATCATGATTGTTATTTTAAATATGGGTAATATTGACCTAGGATAGGATGTGACAACTCAATTGAGACTGCCTTGTTGTTTTTTGATCGGTTGCTCAGACGAGGTGGGCGCCAGTGCTGCCAAAGTTATTTGGTACAAAATCTTCCAAATATCATATATCAAAATTTGATGTTTTTCTTCCCGTTCCATCCACTATTTATGTAAGAGAAGTGAAAGACTAACAGAGAGAAGTTTTCGCTACTGAAAAAATGACTTTGAGATCGAAAATGACAGAAAGGTGAATGATAATGCTTAAAATCAACAGTTTCAAACCTGTACAACCCTTGAGAATAATTTATATGGCGTTTGCAGTTCAATATAAATTTATTTCTTACCAAAAAAAGTGGAACTCAAACATTTTCGTATTTTGCTTAATACCAACTTTAAAAACCTGCAACACGGCCAAACTAACAACATGCTGCCCTACACGCTTAGATCAATTTACCTATTTATGGGTACTTGTTTTACCCATATATGGGTATTGTATACAACACCTAAATTATGGGTGAAATAAACTGATAATATCGGTAATATTTACTTATATTATTAGTAAGTCGAGTTTACGCAAATTTGGGTGAATGCACTTCACCCATATTTGGATGAAAAACGGAACTTAACCGATTCCGTCAGAATCAAATTGATAATCAAACAAACCTGACGTCGATTTGAAGGAAGAGTAAGATTTTATTTATTTTTACCGGTGCTGCAATAATACCTCCTTTCGCTGTTAGTTTCGGTGCTACAATTTCTTCCCGATCGAGACTTGCTTTCCGATTTTGCTGCTTTTGTTAGTTCAAAAGGTAAGTTATTTACTTTAATGGAATTTTATGATCTTTAATAAGATTTACTATTTTTCAGAACTTTGAGCATGCTGCGGTTAATAGTTATTGCGGTTAAACGATCGAATCACTGCTGGATAAGTATAAAGAGGAGACGGTTAACGGTTAACGTTTATCGACCCGAAGCTGCTGCTGATCATCCAAGGCGTCGCCAGTTCCGGTATCTCGCTATTTTGGTTTTCCGGCCACCAGTACTGCTTACGTTGTCAAACATCCGACAACGAATAGGTTAATGAAAGCTATAACTTGTAAAACGATGAATAGGCAGCAGACCCTTTGTTGCCACCCATAATAAAAACAATAATCCGCTTTATATGTTTGTTTATTATGCGAAATATGATTTTCTTTTCATGCAATGTAATTTTGAATACGAAAACAAAAACGATCACCCATATTTGAGTTAAGTTCACCTATAAAAGAGTACCCATAAATAGGTAAACATTACCAATTTTTCAGAAAGTGGCATGTACTCATATATGGGTAAATGCAATTTCACCCATAAATAGGTATGTGCACTTTTTGGCGATTATAGGTAAACTTCACCTATATTTGGGTGAACTGAACTAAGCGTGTACGGAAAACACGCCGCCACCAATCGAAGTAATCGATTGTCATTTTCAACCAATCAGCAACCGGTACGATTGTGACAGCAAATCGGTACGATTTTTACTGACTACTTGTCACATCCTATCCTAGATATTGACCATCTCTAAAGACACTATAGTGTCTTAAACAATCTCTACATAATCAGAATTTATTCGATTGATTTTAATGTTGCTCATTCAAACCTTCTAAAGCATAGCGAAACATGAAATTTTTTGACATTTTCGTTCAATTTCAAATTTTGTACAAAGTTTTACAAGGATAAGATGTGCGACTACAAAGGATTGAAAATTGTCTCGACTTCTCTGGGCATAAAAGTATCATCGTGTTAGCCTCATGATATACAAATGCAAAAATGGTAACTTGGCTTAGAAACCTTGCAGTTAATAACTGTGGAAGTGCTTAATGAACACTAAGCTGCAAGGCGGCAAAGTTCCAATGGGGGATATAATGCCAATGAAGAAGAGACAATGTTTTACAACATAATCTGATATTCCTTGCAGGTGAAAGACTTTTCAATAGATTTTTCTACTTGGTGGAGACTCGAGAGACCTCAACACTTAGTGTTCTATTAAGAAGTGTCCTATTTTGTGAGGTGTCCGACGCTGGGGGATCTCCCCCTATGTTATTAAGCTTGCTGCTAAAGATTTAGGAACTGGCAAGATGGACCGTGAACGGTCTTAGCCGTCTGTCACTTCTATGACAGACAACACAAACAAACAAAAAAAAAAAAAAAAAGATTTAGGAACTAAACTTACCAAAAATCTCCCGCTCGTCAAACAGATCTACGACATCGTCATTTTCATCATCTTTAGTGAGCCTTCGGTCTTCGCACTTGCGGTACACATGGGGATTTATGTTCTCCAGCTCAGTCATAGCAACACTCTGCAATGGAATAAGTCAATGAGTTCCAAATGTTTCTGACTATTAAATAAAATTACATTTACCAGATTAAATGCCTAGGATAGAATTAAATTCAATATTTGGATTCACAGATAACAAATAAATCCAAACAAAAGCGAATTATTTTTGCGACTTGTTTGTTATTCAATTTTGACGTTTCTAATGACCTTCACTCACATGTTCGCTATTGTTGCAGCGGCACAGTAGGACAGAGCTTTTTACGAGAGTTACGGGAGTTACGAATTCGACTCAACCATCGAAAGCACAGCCCATAAGTTCAGTAAAATTAGTAAAATAGGTAAGGGAGACGCATGGTTGTTCATATTTATACAGTAAAAGCTCAAAAGAGCATCTCTAAATGATCGATCCTTTTTTTTAGCACGGGTAAACGGAAATCTGCAAACGGACACCTGAGGAGGATAACCCAGGTAGTGTGGGGATGGGATCACCCGACCCACTAAACCAAAATCCTTTCTTATAGCAACTGACAAAGCGCTGTAGGTGATGCTAGCGGATAGTGTAAAAAAACAAGCCATTTAGAAGCAATATTTCTGTTGAAGGTTACTGTTAAATGATTAGCAGCGGATGTTGCTGTATGCAGGTCGAGAAAATGTTGCCTAAAAACAATTTCAGCGATTGATGATGCATAAAAGTTAGCCAACAGAACATGCTGATAGATGTTTGAATAACAGTTGAAATAATTCTGAAAGTATAATATTTAAGCTTATGTGCTAAAAGCAGCATTTAGGACTCTTTCTAACGTTTATACAGCATGAAACTGAAAATAGCGCTAGTAAAACAACCTATGGGGTATGCGTCGAAGCACTTCCATAATTTTCTTTTTTATTTACATACTAGCAGACCCGACGAACTTTGTTTCGCCTAAAATTGATGTATTCTCTGATTAGTTCTCGAGTTAAGCAAAAATGTGTGTTCCATTTGTATGGGAGCCCCCCTTTCCAAAAGGGGGAGGGGTCTCAAACCATCTTAAGAACCTTCCCCGACCCCAAAAACCTCTGCATGTAAATTTTCACGCCGATCGGTTCAGTAGTTTCCGAGTGTATAAGGGTCAGACAGACAGAAATTCATTTTTATGTATATAGAAGATACCAAAGTGACGGTGATGACAGAACAGCAGCCATTGAATCAGGAGACCAGGAATTCGAATCTAGATAGCAACAAAATCGATATTTCAAGCAAAATTTTTCATAACGAGGTATGTAACAAAAGTAAACAAAACGGGGTTTTAATACAACGTGACAATCACACGCGGCTTTATATAATACGTATCGATTTTACTGATTTCAGATCTTAAAATTCTTTAATTCAATCTTTTTGCGAATCGACGTATGTAAAAATTTCTATTTTTGAAGTCTCACTGTTACATACGTCGCTTTAACATATGGGAACTAAGAGCGACCTATGTAACAAAAAAGCAAAACAAAAAAAACTGCAGTTGCGTCAATCGTGCACTATGGAAAACCGACCAATGTACACCGACGTACGTGCAGCATACCGGTGTATGTATAATTTTATCGTTTTTCACAGTGAATTTGAATGAACTGAGCTTTGCTGGGAAGCACGCTTATTACGTGTCATGTAATGATGCATGCCAACGGAAAAAAGTATTGAAAAAAGATTTAGTTTCAAAACAGTTTTAGAAAAAGTTTTGCCAACTTTCTGCAAAGGATTTCTCGAATCCTCATAATTGTTACATACGTCGTTATGAAAAATTATGCTTGATTTCAGTTTTCAAAAAAAAAAATAAATAAACTCTGATATTTACTCTCCTCTCAAATAATAATAATCAAATTGGATTCAGTGGCTGTATAAAACTTATTTAACAGATTCAAAAAACTGAATAAGCGTCATTGAAGCGAATTATATTACTGAATGGTTTAGTAAAGATTGAGAAAAAAATGTGTAACATGCTGTAAAGTAGTTGTGCACGAACGTCAAAAACAGCTGAATAGATTCGACAGATTTGCTGGTGAAAGGATTAAATAGAAGTTCTTGATCATATGTATAGGACACATATTCAGCTTGAAGCCGTATAGACGAGTTGAAATAACATTTACATTGGAGACAAGCACCCCGACAACAAACGCCACGCGTGAACCGCAATGACCTCTATATCTACATAACGGAGGTCCCTGCAGCCCATCCGCGACGTTTTTGTTGTTGGGGTGAGCATGGTGTTCACTGCATCACAGTAGTCTCTACTACAGCTGCTGGTTTTGTTCAAAACGCCACCAGCGCTGTAGTTTCGATATAATCTGTTGTGACGCTGTGTTCACCGCATTCCATATAACCTCTTCCCGGCACATCCTATCAACGAAGTTGTCCGGGGTTGTATCCATGCCGCTGACAAGCAGCATGGCATTGCGTTCAACATCGAATCGCGGGCATGCAAACATCACATACTCTTCCGATTTTTACCTCATCTACACATTCCGGGCACTCCGCAGAATCTGCGAACCCGAACCTATGCAGGAACTCTTTAAAGCAGCCATGTTCAGACAACACCTGTGATAGGAGGAAGTTGACCTGACCATCCTTGTCTGTTTATCCAACGACATTTGACTGCATTGTCCCATGCTCTTTGCCATTTGAGCAATGAAGCTGCTCTCTTCACACGTCGCACTAGCACCGAGTCCCTGTCGTTGTAGCGCTGAAGATCTTTCTACAGAAGTATGTCTATCGGCATCATCCCAGCATGGGCCATGCTGGTACGCCGTATCGGATAATAGACAATGCTACACCCGCTATAAGCCTACGCACCTGACTTTGCACCGCCGATCCGTTGGACATCATTCGTGCTAAATATTTTATTGCCAATTAGGCCTTTGGCATACATAACCGACGTGGCTCGTAAAATTGAGCTTATCGTAGATCATCACGCCCAGATGCTTTAATGACCTCATGGAGTTAACTGTGCAGGTCCCTACGTTTTTCCTCGCTTGCTGCAACCCATGGTGGTTATTAGGGTGGCTCAAAAAACACTTTTTCAAATTTTTTGATGGGTTGCCCTTTTATTCGGTTCTAATTAATGCCCTGATGCTCTGGACAAAATTTCAGCCAAATCGGTCAACGTTTAGGCGGTGCTAAACTCGTGGGAAGATTATATGGAAAAATGTATGCAGAAACATCCAAAAACAGTGATTTGCAGTTAGACGGCACAATTTACGATCAAGAACCATGATACTCATCCAGTTCTTGTAGAATTAAATACAGAATGTTATGCAGAAAACCGCGAGAAGATTAGAGTTTGTTAGGCAAAGATATTAGCATTTTACTGGAGTGTTGTAGGGGTGAATTTATTTCTTTTCAAAGGTAAAAGAAACGAAATTTGCTCAAACCCCACTTCAGAGAAATGCTAATAACTTAGCCGGGCAAACTCTAATCTTCTCGCGATTTTCTGCATAACATTCTGTGTTAAATTCTTCAAGATCTGAATGAGTATCATAGTTCTTCATCGTAAGTTGTGCCGTCCAACTGCAATTCACTGGTTTTGGATGTTTCTGTATACACTTTTGCATATAAACTTCCAACGAGTTTAGCACCGCCCAAACGTTGACCGATTTGGCTGAAATTTTGTCCAGAGCATCAGGGCATCAAATAGAACTGAATAAGAAGGCGGCCCATCAAAAAAATTGAAAAAAGTTTTTCCCATACTAATTTGAGCCACCCTAGTGGTTATGCACCACAACAATCTCAGTCTTGTGATGTGCTAACGCCAACCTCCTTGAGTTGAGTTCAACTTCGTCGAGAGTGTCGCCGGTGACCTCTAGCATTACATGTGATAACATCATCCGCAAAGCCTTCTATTTTCACACCAGCCGGGAGATTTAAGCGTAATACTCCGTCATACATGATATTCCACAGAACCGGTCCGAGGTCTGTGGAACACCTGCTGACACTTCGATCGACTGTTGACCAGCGTTGGTGTCGACTAACAATATCCTGTTCTGAAAATAGCTTTTCAGAATCCTGCCCAGCTAGCGTTATTAAATGCATTTTTTACATCTAGTGTAATCAATGAACAGTACCTAATACCTCTCCTATTCAAACCACGCGCTATCTTAGCCGTTTCCGTTACCGACCGAATTGCTTCGATGGTAGAACGGCCTTTACGGAAGATAAGCCACCAGCACACTCCGTATAGTCCATCAATCTATTCAGGATCACCCTCTCTAACAACTTACGAGTTGTGTCGAGTAGGCAAATTGATCTGCATGCCGAAGCCTCTCCTGGGGATTTCCCAGGCTCAGGCAATAGCACCAACTTCTGCCGTTTCCAACGATCTGGGATGTTTCCTTCGTCCAGGCAACGTTGGAGGCAGCTCCTGAACATATCTGGAGCGGCAAGAATCGCGTGCTTAAGGACCAGGTTAGGAATACAATCCGGCCCTAGTGCCTTGTTTAGCTTAAGTTTTCTTGCAACGACGATAAGCTCATCGTTAGTCACTAGCGGTACCACGTTTACTGACTCGTACGATGTGGCGGGCCAGTCCGGGAACAAACCTTCAACGATCCTGGCTAACATCGCCGGGGATTTCTCAGGATGTGTGCTGTTGGTCCTAGCCATCACTATCCTGTATGCATCCCCCCATGGAGTATTATTGGCCATCTTACATAGCTCTTCGAAGCAGGCTCTCTTACAACATTTGATTTCGTAGTTCAGAGCTCTGCTCGCTGTTTGGAACACCCGGCGTCTTTCTAGCCTGTCCGCTTCGGTTCTAGCACGTCGCAACCATCTTTTAGCTCTAAGACAGGTTCTGCGAAGATCGGCTATCGTGCTCGTCCACCAGTGCACCGGTTTGCGATTGCCGGTTGGCATAGTCCTCCTGGGCATTGACACGTCACATACTCGTGTTAGGACATCGGATAACTCATCACCACTAAGGATCAGAGTCCGATTTTCCCACAGTAGTGATTCTTCCAGCAGTTCTGGGTCGAACTGCGAGGTACGCCATCCTAGATCAACTTCACTGACCCACCTTGTGGTTCTGTTGGTGGTATAGCTGACCATAAATGATGGTCATGGCTAATGGTCACTAGCAGTATACCCTTCGTGAACCCTCCATTCAGGCTCCACCGTCCATCCCGCGCTGCAGACGGCCACATCGAAGCATGACTCGCCATTCGGTCCTCTGAACGTTGACGCTTGGCCCTCGTTCATCAGGACCACGTTCAGTACCGCTAGCGACTCTAGCAGGATATGACATCTAGCGTTAGTGAACCAAGAGGCCCAATCCACTGCCCCCGCGTTGAAGTCACCTGCTACAACTAATGGTTTAAGACCAGTTAGGCTCGCTACAATATTATCTAACACCCTAGTATACTGCTTCTATGCTCCATCTTGGAGGACACAAGCAGCTCCAAAAGCTTTGCCTTATGCAGTACCTTCTTGACGTCAGCCACAGGTACCTGAAATGAGCCAACCTGCGTTCCAGCATAACCTTTCCGCAACCGAATCGCGGTATCCTGGATATCAACTCAGTGCAGCTACCAGCTTACCGGCTTCGGTAATTTCGTCCAGGCCTCGGCTGGATCGATCCTGCTGTCAACAGATTAAACGGTGGTGGTAATGCGGCTCCCAACAATTGTTTTAAAAGGAATTACGCCAATTGCAATTCCGTAAAACAAATGCGTGGAAAAAAGAAGCGAGCCCGAACAGGCTAGTCCCAATGTCCCATTAATACCTAAGCTTTGCGCACCATTTCCTAATTTTTGCATTGATCTAAATCATTTCACGGTAATTCCTAGGATGAGAAACAACTCAGCAAAATTTCAACAAGTTTGAATTGATTAAATTTACTAGTTTACGCAACTAGTTTCAAAAAGAAGATTTTTTAACGCGAATTATACGTTTATCAAACGATGCTTGTCGAGTCTGATTTACTTCATATTTAAAAAAGCATGTTGCTGTGGAATACATTCAGATTTCATATTATTGTGCCACATTGCATAGAATTTTGAAGTCATGCTCATCAAACTATTTGAATTATTACGCAGAGAATACACTATTCAACACTCAACCTCCTTAGCCTATCGGTAAGACGCGCGGCTACAAAGCAAGACCATGCTGAGGGTGGCTGGGTTCGATTACCGGTGCCGGTCTAGGCAATTTTCGGTTTGGAAATTGTCTCGACTTTTGGTATTGCAGCAATATTTTTTTACCCTGTGAATATAATAATATAGCATGTGTGTTTGGATGCCAAACAATACTAAAACAGTTGAGTTACTCATCCCCTCGGTTTGCTTTGTACAAAAACAATACGTGTGAGTGAGTTGGTTTAAAGAAAAAAGGGTTTCGAGAGTTCGGCTATGTGCCTAAAGTTGGGGATTTGGCCTCACCAGAACCCGCTGAGCTGCGGAGGACGACGAAGATCTTTCGTAGCTTAGTAGGGAAATCACATGTCTAGCGTACTAGATTGTGGAATCAAACAAAATATATTTTAGTTACTAGATAAAGATTGTCGCTGTCGTCGCTGTCCGGAACATCTTTTGCTGGCGAGGATAGGGGAGCTAAATGTCAAAGAAGGAAAATCCATTCGATTTGACAGCTTGATACCCAACATGTTCCGGACAGCAGAACAAAGGGAACCGAAGCGACAATCTTTATCCAAGGATGTTAACGATCATTCAGTAATATGCGTTCGATCATTTAGTTGTTTGTCAATAACACATTCCAGAAGCTGAAGGTTTATCTACAACTTTGCCTAATGGTTCGTTATTAGAATTAAACAAATAACGGAGTTAGAGCGCTAGTTGCAGTAACTCAAACTAAATGATTGGAATTTTGTTATCATTTAGTCTAAGCTATAACTCCGTTACTAATTGAATTCAAACAACGAACCATTAGGCAGAGTTGTAGAAAAACCTTCGCATTAGAAGAAATTCAGCTTCTAGAATGTGTTATTGACAAACTACTAAATGATCGAACGCAAATTACTGAATGATCGTTAACATCCTTGTCTTTATCTAGTAACTAAAATATCTTTTGATCAAACCCCACCGAACGAAGTTGTGCAATTGTACAAATCGAGTTTTCAAGCATAGTAATCAATTTTCAACCAGGCTGATCAATAACCGGAAAGTATTTAATTACCTTTGACTAAACTGATATATGGATTTCCCCCAGAAGTAATGCTGGGAGGCAGTTCCTGGGGAAATGATGGGTGGAGCCCAAAGGAGTTTAGTCGGTATTACCTTCACTGGTCGAGTCCGACACTCCAGTACACTTACGTGTAGTAGCTTGGCAACTACTAAGCACGTGTGCTGGGTCGTGCGCATAAATGCATTCTCCCTTGAAAAAAAAAATGTGTGGAAGAGCTTGCACAAAACGTTCAGTCCCAAGAAGTTGATAAACCAAATGCACCATGCGTCTCCATATGATCGTGTGCTTTATGTACGATGATGATGATATGATGAACTTTTCAATTATACCAATCAATTCCTTTTAATTGGTCAGATAGATCAATAAATTCTAAATCAAATATAATTTTTGAATTATTTAAAGTCATGCTCATCGCTAGCTGAACTAATCGTTTTTACTGGCAAACCTCCAAGGTTGTGATATGCACCGAGGACTGTTTATAGAATTACAAGAATGGTCTTCCGTTGATACTTCTAAAAAACATGGTTCGATACCAGCAACAAGCATGTGAAAGCAATGTCACGATAAGTATTATTATGAACCTTCTAGAAATTCTATAGTCGAGGCCCACTTATAAATGGTATATAAAAACTTGGAAGTCTCACCATCTTCATCGCCGGCGCCAGAACCATTTCATCTTTTCGGTCGAATGGGCGCGAAATTCCCACTCCGTGTCTTTTCGTGCTCTGCTGCTCAATCGCTGTGTCGCGTTTCCAGTTGTGAAGGCTAGAACTAGGATGCACATTGAAAATAAACTAAATTCAATCAATCCTAAATTGAACGTTGGTCCTCCTACCTTCATCGCTGCATCTAAGCAATAAACGAAAGGATAATCGAAACTCTGAAGTAGGAGTGTGCAATCGAACTTTGAATGTTTTAGGCGGTTTGTTTTCGTCAGCCGAGCACGCCAAGGACGTCGGATGTCGGTCGGTCTGCCGGCACCTATTGCAGCTTGATGGTTCCGGCGTTTGATCTCAGGGCTAGTCGCGAGTTGTTTTGTTAAATGGGGTGTCACACAAACGAGGCTCCGTGTTAAATGCATGAAGGAAAAAAGAAATAGGCGAAGCCCCTTCTTAACTAACTTGTGACTAAATAAAGAACAGATCACGAAGACGCATGTATGGAAATGTTGCTTTTTTGAATTATCTTCGCTATCAGAATTTCAGATACCGTGAAAAAGAACTTATTCAAAGTGTTAATTTTACCATGAATATATATATCGAAATTATTTAGCTTAAAATACACTTCGGCATCACATTAGTGATTCGAATAAAATCATTAGAGTCACTTGTCAGTCACTAAAAATATCACTACCAACCCTGTGTACCATGCACGAAGTGGCGACTGTGGATAATCGGCTATGTTCAACAATCCTTGAATGGGCGGGCGACTGGAAATGCAAAAGCAGCAGCTGTGGAACACTGTACCTACCTACTTTCGAGATCTGACTGAGTAGCTCCTACAACAGCAAGTTCATGTTGCATGATTTATGTTTTGGCGCGCAAGCAGTGCAGCAGCAGTGTGAAGTGAACCAATCGAAACATCATCACAGTTGGCGATGGGTTTGTTTTGACGTTAGCGTGAGTTTCTGTTCTTCACTTTTCCTGTGAACAGGTGCTTTATTTTGGACGTTACATGATAGAAAGTTATTTTCAAAATTGTTGTGGATAAAATTTGCGTTCCTAGTACACCGTAAGCAGAAAAAAGCCATGAAGATCCCGCCACTGAATGTAGGGAACATCATCACCCCCGAGCCTCATTACATTCCCGGGTGAGTAACAAAGTGATTACTGGGAAGATTGCGATCAATCCGCACTATTGTATGAAGTACAACACCGGCGACACTTGTAGTAAAACCATGAGTTAGTACTATCCCATTTGATTTCATAACTTATTTCATACCTAATCAGTAAGACAGTTTTCAGAGTCTTGTATTTGCCTCGATGCGACAAGATTCTGAAGCACTGATAAAATTTGCGATACACAAAAAAAACCTTGATGTCGAAGTAAATTCTTAAGTTTAGCTGCATTAATAACCGATAAAACTAATTCTTTCAATGCGAGTAGAAATTTACAAACATTTGAAAAAGTTTGGGAATGTTTTTTTCAAAAGGATCTTGAAAGTTAAACACTAGCAACATACAAAATTAAACTCCAAGGTTCAGTTAAAAATCCTAGAAATAGAAATTCAATCTGGGCTGAAAGTCTCCTTGATAAAGACACAAAAAAATCAATTTGAGACCATTGGTATTTCAACTCACCTGATTTCTAAAAGAAACTTTTTAAAATTTAATTTGAAAATGCAAAGGAAATTTCAGATTTATTAATATAACAATTATTGATTAAGAGAAAAAGTTTGCAGAACAGAGTTACTTTGAAACCTTATCCTATCTATATCAAAAGAACAATAACCATACGAGCCAAGAGATAAACTTCATTTTTTGTTTGTCTGTAAAAATGTTGAACGTTAATTTAAATTATTAAAAATAAATCCATCTATCGATTCATTCAGATCTCATTCCAGTTCGTTTCCCTTATCCAAGAACAGGCAAAAAATGATTTTTTCCGCAACCGCCCTGAATACCACCAAGGCAATTCGTGAAGTTCGATACACATAGCATAGCATATGTGATTGTACAAATCGTGGGTGGCTATGCAATGCTCAATTGAGCAATCTACTGTATATTGTCGCAAATTGGTACTTGGGATTAGTACCTTTTCCTATACAGTAGCAGTTGTATACCTGGCCACGTCCTTACAATCACGGAAGGAAGGGAAGGAATGTTAGTTCAACATCTACTAGTGAAGATGCAGGGAACCCATACTACCTTCATAGATGTCTCGGGAAGGAAAATTTGTGTTAGTGGGAAAGGTTAATAATAGGGAGCTCTATTCGACAATATAGAGCGTTTGTCAATAACAGTAGGGTAATTCGTCAAATGTTGAACGGCTAATTTCTTTGCCTATTGTTGAACGCACGTGTATTTCTTATGGGGGTTCAACAATAGGCGACAAAATTAGCCGTTCAACATTTGGCGGTTTCCCCTATATGCTGCACGCACTGAGCTAATTAACTTTATTACCGGCCGCGCAATGCAAAACACAAAATTTCGGCAAATCGCGCGATCGTTCTGCTGTCCGAAACAAGAGCCAACTCGCACTGAACTAATTAACTTTATTACCGGCCGCGCAATGCAATTCGTGAAGTTCGATACACATACACAAACCTCCATTACCAATAGCGGAATGTTTGATATGCGGAAAAATAATTTAAACAAAGTATTAAAGAGCTGAGTCAAGACACTAGGTCCTCCGAACCTTCTATCAAAAATGTTTGCGATGTGAATACATAACCCTTCGGCACACTTAGTGTACGGAAAAGTAGAGAAGGATACGTGTCTCAACGTTTTATTTTCACACTGCTGTACAAACAATCACACCTTAGTCAATACCATTTTTTTCTATAAGGTCGTATGCCAATCAACCGATTTGACATTGAACTTTCAATGGCAAATCTAGCATTATTTCTATTGATTACAGTACTAAACAATATTGAACTCCAAATCTCATTGCTTATTCAGTGTCAATCTTTTTTCTGTGCAATGCAGTGACTTTGACTCAGCTTTTCGTTTAGGGATACAGAAACATTTTCACACGAACCCACCTATCAACCTTCCCTTATTTTGAAACAGGCATGCCTGCAGTCAATAGGTTTGCGCCGTGTCGATGTGCATTTCCACTGTTGTACACCAAGTTTAAGGTAAACACCTCTCGCAATCTCGGGGGTGGAGTGATGTTTTACGGGGCAGTAAATATTTTTGGCGATAGGTGAGCATGTTAACGTTCGTTCTACTGAACCACAATCACGCGAGCTTTTCTTCCCCAAACCAGCAGCAGTGGCGCATAAAAGTCATACATTGATGTGTTTATTAGGTGGTATGTAACGTGACGGAATTAAACCACGTGATGTGGTGTCAGATTGCGGATCCAAAAAACAAACTTATTAATACCACTAGCAGGAAAAGTAGTTTTTTCGCCCGAAATTCGATTTTTATCACAGATTCATTCAAAATTCGGCTATAAGAACCTGAGACATAAGAATGTACTCATTCGCTCACTCGTGAGACGATGTAAAACGAATTATATTGTTATAGGGTCTACATAATTGCCCTTGCAATCAAAAGTGTACAATTGCCTATGGCGAATTAGGTTCTTGATCCGTTAGGAAACATTCCCGACTCCCTGGTTGTATCTATTGTGCTTGCCACACAAGGTGCTAATTCATGCAATGGCAAGCACAGAAAAGCAGAAAGCTTTCAATTATTAACTGTGGAAATGCTAATAAAATACCAAAGACAAAATCAGGATGCTGGGTTATTAGGCCGAATGGTCATTAGGCCGAACGCTCATTAGGCCGAATAAAAAAGGGGAGTGAGAAGTGAGTAGTGCGAAGTGAGGAAGAACTTGAACGGAAGAAGAAAAAAAGAAAAAAGAGGAAGAAGGAAGAAAGAAGAAGAAACAAGGAATATGGGAGTAAGGAGGAAGAAAACGAAAGAAAGAAGAAAAAAGAAGGAAGAGGGAAGAAGAAAGGAAGAAGAAAGAAGGTAGAAAAAAAATGGAAGAAGGAAGAAATAAGAAAGAAGAAGGAAGAAGAAGGAAGAAGAAAGAAGAAAGACAGGAGAAAGAAGGAAGAAAACGGAAGAAAGAAGAAAGAAAGAAAAAGAAAGACGGTAGAAGGAAGAAGAAATAAGAGGGAATAAGAAAGAAAAAAATGAACAAGGAAGAAAACAGAAAGAATGAACAAGAAAGAAGGAAAAAGAAAAGATAAAAGTAATAAGAAAACAGAAAGAAGGAAGGAATAAAGAAGAAGAAAAAAAGAAAGGAAGAAGGAATAACGAAAAGGAAGAAGGCAGAAGGAAAAAGGAAGAAAGTAGAAGGAAGAAGGCTGAGGAAAGGAGAAAGAAAGAAGGAATAGTTGAGGAAGAAGAAAAAAGGAAGAAACAAGAAGAAAAAGCAACAAAAAGAAAGAAACCACGAGAAAGAAAAAGAAAAATGGATAAAATAATAGGGAAGAAAGAAGAAGAGAGAAAGTAGAAGGAAAAAAGAAGAAGAAAGTAGAAAGAAGAAGGGTGTAGAAAAGAAGAAAAAAGAAAAAAAGGAGAGGAAGAAGGAAGAGGAAGAAGAAAGAAGGAAGAACAAAGAAAAAAGAAGAATGAAGGAAGAAAGAAGGAAGAAGGGAGAAGAAATAAGTAACAAAGAAGAAGGAAGAAGAACGAATTCATTATTATTTATTACCAAACTAAGGCCGGAGTGGCCTGTGCTGCACATAAAACTCTTCTCCATTCAGGTCGGTCCATGGCTACACGTCGCCAACCACGCAGTCTGCGGAAAGTCCGCAAGTCGTCCTCCACCTGATCGATCCACCTTGCCCGCTGTGCATCTCGCCTTCTTGTTCCAGTCGGATCGTTGTCGAGAACCATTTTCACCGGATTACAGTCCGACATTCTGGCTACGTGCCCGGCCCACCGCAGTCTTCCGATTTTCGCGGTGTGAACGATGGATGGTTCTCCCAACAGCTGATACTCGTGGTTCATTCGCCTCCTCCACGTACCGTCCGCCATCTGTACCCCACCATAGATGGTACGCAACACTTTGTTTTCGAAAACTCCCAGTGCGCGTTGGTCCTCCACGAGCATCGTCCAGGTCTAGTGGCCGTAGAGAACTACCGGTCTTATAAGCGTTTTGTAGATAGTCAGTTTGGTACGGCGGAGAACTCTATTCGATCGGAGTGTCTTGAGGAGTCCAAAGTTCGTACGATTTCCAGCCACAATGCGTCTCCGAATTTCTCTGCTGGTATCGTTATCGGCGGTCATTAGTGAGCCCAAGTACACGAATTTTTCAACCACCTCGATTTCGTCACCACCGATAGAAACTCGTGGTGGGTAGCTTACATTGACCTCTCTTGAGCCTCTTCCTATCATGTACTTCGTCTTCGACGTGTTGATGACTAGTCCAATCCGTTTGGCTTCGCTTTTCAGTCTGATGTAGGCTTCCTCCATCCTCTCAAAGTTACGTGCCATGATATCAATGTCGTCGGCGAAACCAAATAACTGGACGGCCTTCGTGAAATTCGTACCCCTCGTGTCAATCCCTGCCCTTCGTATTACTCCCTCCAAAGCGATGTTGAATAGCATACACGTAAGAACATCACCTTGCCGTAACCCTATACGTGTTTCGTGTTGAAACTCGAACTACCCACATCACCCGATCCATCGTCGCCTTGATCAACCGTATCAGTTTATCCGGAAATCCGTTTTCGTGCATTAGCTGCCATAGCTGGTCCCGATCGATTGTATCATATGCGACTTTGAAGTCGATAAATAGATGATGTGTGGGCACGTTGTATTCGCGGCATTCCTGCAATACCTGACGTATGGCGAACACCTGGTCTGTGGTAGAGCGTTCACCCATAAATCCTGCCCTAGTACCTCACCACCGTGTTTAAACAGCTCTCCTGGTTGTTGGTTAACTTCAGGGACTTTGTTATTTTTCAGCCGACCAAACTCTTCCTGGATTTCCTGGAGATCCGAAGCCGAAAGACGTATGTCCTGCGCGCGTGCTCCCAGGTTCATTAGCACATCGCAACCGTTGTCTGCCACATCGCAATTCAGATGCTCTTCGTAGTGCTGCCGCCGCCAACTTTGGATCACCTCACGCTCGTTCGTAAGAAGGCTCCCGTTTATATCCTTAGTACCACAGCCCGATATATGTGTAAGGATATCGGGCTGTGGTACGTGGCCCTTACGTGAATGATTCAACTTCTCATAGAACTTTCGTGTGTTATTAGCGCGGTACAGTTGCTCGTCTCTTCATGGTCTCGATCTTCCTGTTGGCGCTTTTTCCTCCGGAAAATCGAATTTTGTCTGTTACGTACCCGTGTATATCATGCCTCGTTTGCCCTCGTGCGGTGTGCATTCTTCTCTTTCATTCGTTTCTTTGATCCGGGAGCACCGTGCCTAGTGCAGCGTTATATATGCTTCCAATAGTGCATCGAATATCTCTCCAATCATCTTATGCTCCTAGTGTTGAGCTAGTCTATCGTCTTGTAGCCGCCCAATGTTTAGCCGCAGCGGACGACTCCGACGTGTGTTGTACACCGTCGAGAGTTTGGAGCACAAAACATACTGCAACGAGGTAGTGGTCGGATTCAATATTCGCACAGCGGTAAGTGCGTACGTTCGTGATGTCAGAGAAGAATTTATCGTCGATTAGAACGTGGGCGATGTGGTTTCCGGTTTCTTGATTAGGTGATTTCCATGTGGCCTTGTGGATGGAAGTGGATGCGGTGGAAGAAAGTGCTTCGGACTACCATTCCGCAGGAGACTGCAAAGTTTATGCATCGTTAGCCGTTGTCGTTCAATGCGGTATGCAGACTATCCGGTCCGATGACCGGTCTATACATTTCCACCCTTCCTACCTGAGCGTTCATATCGCCGATGACGATTGTCTGCTCCAGCTGGTACATCCTGTCCAACACTATGAAGCCGGTTCCCAGCTCGTTGGTGGTGCCACAGCTTTGGTAGAAGGTAGCCGCTCGATGCCAGCTTTTCCACACTTTCTGTCCTGTCCAGCAGATTTCCTGCAGCGCTACGACGTCGAAGTTGCGGGGATGTAATTCATCGCAGATTATCCTGTCACAACCTGCGAAGCCTAGCGACTTGCAGTTCCGTGTTCCAAGCTTCCGATTGTGATCCTTTATTCGTCGCCTAGGTCGTTGCCATTGCCTTTACATTTCGCAACATTCAGTTCAATGCAATATGACTCGCGCTTGATGAAACACTGGGAGGGAACACAAAATTCAAAATTCGTGGCGTCCTAATGACCAACTTTTCGTCTGATTGTGTTAAAATATTATTACAATTTCTGCTCTACCCTCTTATAGCTATACCGGATATTGTCCTCAATACATGTATAGAATTGGGAATACGTACTCATCATTATCACATAAACTGTTGATTGACCCAACGGTTGCGCACGCTGAGAAACTTATTTTAGCTGATCGCTCCACCGATGAGTATCAGGTAACTAAAAATTAAAACAGAGTTTACCGAGACGGTCTGCTTTTATTACCTCCAATGTTTGCAGATAAATCGACCGACCATCAAAGAGATAGACCCCACCGGTGTGATTGTGCCCCGCCACGAAGATGCCGACTCCCGAGATACCATCTACCACAAACCGTTGATGCCCGGATATGAGGGATACATACCACGGACTCAGGGAAAATACGGACGGCGTTATGCTGTGGTTACGAGCGAAGGATTGAATGAATTCGAACGGGAGTGTCACCGGAATCGAACACAGATGAAGAAATTGAGACACCGAACGGCGCAACCCATTTCCACAATCTCCGAATACAGTTTGGGCGATAGAATGAAGGTTTGTTGGGTTCTGTTGTTTTTTTTTCCTTCAGAAATCGTAACTCTTGTTTTGCAGTTTCACAAAAGCGACTACCATTTTCCATTGGAGGCCACACGACCAGAAGCAGTGGGTGTATGTAAAGAAGTTCCGTTTGAAAACCTGCCACAATTACCTGCGCTACCTTACTCTCGCCACACGCCACCACATTTCATGGATAATGCTAACGATGAGAAGCATTTCAAATTAGGTAAAGCGTCTTTCTAATATGTAACACAGTTATCAAACAGTTAGAATAGAGAGAACCTCACCTTGTGCATGTTAGAAAAGAACAGGGATAACAGTTCTAGATCAACATTTGAAAGGGGCGGAATTCCAAATATTTAAAACCGAGAAAAGTGCCAGCGCTGATTTAGATTATTAAAACAAATCCTATTTAACATTAAAAGCCACTAAGACTTATTTCATGCTCTAATATCATTGATAACAATACAACTATCATGTTGTCACTGCAATTATATGCATAATCATGTTATTTTCATCTAAAATTTGATAAAAAGGAATTACGTCCTATTCATTTTATTGGTGTCATTTCGCCTAATATTGTACACCCTTCGAAATGGCAGCACTGGACATTCGCCGTGGAATTCTTACTTGCTGTCATTCCCGTTTGTTGTTACTCCATCGTTCTTCCGTCGCATAACCAGACTGAGTAGGATTTACGCCTTCGTGTTTAAAGTTATTTTCCTGTAAAAGTTCATATTTTGAAACAAGTTACGGTCGAAAAATAGAAAGATGGTAAGTTGATTATAAAACGCTAGAGCGATTATGGTACGTGGACTATGGAATACACAAATATTTTGACGAATTATTTTCAGCAAATTAAACGCACTCGAATACATCGAAATCGGAACAATCACTACCAGGAGGATACTGCTCAATTTGGTGAAGCTTGTTCCAGAGTGGCCTGTATTCCCTTCTCGGTTGAAATGGTTGGTAGAAGAAGCTCATACAACCCTCAACCCACCTTTCCGATTGAAATAAAACGCATCCTTACAAGGCGAATGCAGCAGATAATCTACATCAACCAAATGGCATCGAAACGATCGTTGGTGTGATGCTATGAGCGAAATATGGTACCTTGCAGCGTACCAAGAGCAACAACTTAAATCCAAAGTGCCAATAATGTGATTTAAGTAATTCCTATAACGTATCAATTTATAGCATATTATTATGATTGTCAAACACTCCAGGCTAGGTAAGATTGATCATTATGTGTACTTTTATTACCAGCACACTGTGTATTAACAAGAAATTTTAATTTGTGAAATAATAAAGTTTGTTTCATGCAATTTAATTATTTAATTTTTTTTATTGAATTTGACTAAGGATATGTTACATGTTCATGAAAAAAATATCTTATGTATTAATTTTTAAAAGCATGTTGCAATGATGATTGAAGCACTCAATTTATGGTTAACCTCTGAGATTTTTCAAATGCTGGGTAATGCGTACCATTGGTATACTTTATATATCTGAAGGGATGAAATAAGTCCCATTTCGCGGCCTTTAACATCTTATCCAGCAACTACTCCTCGTGGTGCCGGCTAGGGTACGAGCAACCTTAAAGAGAATCGGGTAACCAACCTCGGTGGAAGCACATTTGATCAAACGTCTGATCTCCATGTTAGGAGCGGCTCCCAACAGCGTCTATTCCCCATGTTAGGGGCGGCTGATCATCGTCAAAGTACAAGCGAGGAAGTCTAATCTAAGCTGTGCACGCTGATGCATCGGTAGTGGAGATTATACAGTTACAAAGAAAGGCAATAGTAGAGCAAACGGACGGATTCAACGGCAACAAATAAAGGACAATGATTGAAATGTTGGATCTTTGAACGTGATAATTTTAAACATCGCCCAAGACCGACACTTATTATGCAATACACCAGGCATGAAGAGCTCCGCACATAGAATACGTTTGCGTTGCGTTTGACAGACTTTCCATAGGAAAACGCAAAACGTATCCCATGTACGGGGTGTAGCCAAATGTTAAGTGTAGCCAAATAGGTATTATAGATAGTAGAATCTATAGATGAGCGAAAGCATGGCTGGGTTCGTTTTTTGACCCTGTACCAGACGCATATGACATCACACCCCTTGATATTTTTATTGAAATCGTGACGTCATGCTCGTTTGGAGACACGTTTGACAGTTCGTTTGGAGACAGAGGATTTATCTTCGCAAGTCTTTCTATAGTAGATATGGTATTTAATGTTGTGGCCACTCCTTGAATTAATCTCTACCCTGTTCTAGTCGATTCATAATACGCGCTTTATCACATAATAAAGTACATCTTAACATGATCCTCTGATTAAGATAAATGACTGTGCAAGTGATCAATTGAAACTAGTATTGGATAGTAATTATTCTGTATACCGTAGAAAGTCGTGATTGGAGAATTAAAGACGCATTCCTAATATATCAAAACAGTTTATTTGATTGATTAATTTCTACATTTTTTATAAATTTCAACGGAAATGCAGACCTACCACAAATTGAAACTTGAAGTAAAACAAATTACTATTATTATTATTTGATGTGCTCATGGCGTTCAATAACGATTTCAAAATGGTCATAACGAAGTTTTGGGAAAAAGTATAAATGTGAATTAATACATTGTTCTAGCAAATAGTAGCTTACATATCAAACAATTTCAATCTCGTCCAGATCGGCATCAAAATTTTCATCATGGACATCATTTTTCGCCTTTCGTCCTCGTTTCGGGATAACGAGTGTCTTCAACATAGCTTCATAGTATACTTTGTTTCCAACAAACGGCAACAGCTTTTTGAGATCCAAAAGTTTCTCATATGGCAAAGGAATAGGATCTGTTTCGATTGGATGCAATAGCGGCAATGGTTTATCGATTGTATCGTTATCGTGTATCTTGAAATGGAGGTATTCGTCCGATGCCAAATCTGTTTTATAATAAACGACTCCAGGGCAAGTAGATCGATATTCGAACAGAGCCACAGATTTGAATTTTACTGGTTTTCCGACAGAGTTCAAACGTGGCCTTTTATATCGACTAGACAAACTTTTTAGGGATAGCAGTTGATGTTGGCCAAGATCATTTACAACCAGGGGCACCTTCCTTTTTATTTGACTTATGAACACGGCCCAGTCTCTTGGTGTCTCGATGTCAACAGAAGTCACTTTTTTGGCCTTCTCGATCGCTCCATGGATACTGTCCACCTCCATGTGACTATGACCACTCACCATAAATTTATGTTTGATTGTGACGTCCCGCCCTTCTTGGAACAATTGTTCTATAATGTAGCTGAACATCATGCATAGTACAAAGTTCAAGTTCTGGCCACCACAGCGATCCGAATACAAATTGATAATTTTCACATCTAGGTTGTTAGCAAGAAACGTATTCAAATCAGCAAGCAGACATGAGCCGATTTCGTTCGCTCCACGCCTTCCTCGTGATTCATCCCACATAAAACAGAATCCTTTATTCTTACCCCGAAATGTTTCGAAAATGGTGAGATTGTATGTATAGAGTTGGCGTTTGTAAAAAGCCAACCCATTTCGTAAATGAGGCGTTGCCAAACATTTTTGCAAGTCAAAAGACAAAGTACGAATCGAGTCGTCAGTCTTTGTATCCGTTACATCTTTTTTCTTCTGATCGTACACTAGCTTAGCCTGATCTTGGTGAGAGAACAAAAGCTCTTTCGCTTGTGCTTTTCCCAATTCATCGCTTGTTTTCATCAGGATTTTTAAACGATCGCATTCGCTACACGTGTCTGCTTTCGGTTTTCGAAAACCAAGGTTAAATGCATTAAATATTATACGATAAGAATTATAGTGTACTGGACGATGCGCATCCGCGGTACACTTTGCAACGTACAGTTCGTACATTTTTGAAATATTCAAATCGCTTGATAAATATTTTTTGCTAGTGTTCTCTCTAGTGTAGTGCGAATAGTATGCGGGGAACGATTCAATATGGTCCTCTACATATTTTTTTTCCGCGGCAGTGATCGGACTTCGATTGGTATTGATTAAACGCTTGTCGTCTGCTGAAATACCCATACCGGCGACTTGCTTGGAAATCAGCACACGAATTTTCTTCTCCGTGATATCGAAAGTATTCAAGAACATTTTCACACATACGCGTACCTTACCACCGTCGCCAGGAAGGTAGTATTTGTATGTGTGAACTCTTCTAGAGTTAACTACCTGTAATTTAAAGAAAAAAAAAACGTTAGCATAAAACGTTAGCGTCATAAAATGAATTGGACTTACTCTGTGTCGAGCTACGTACGTCACGGAAACATGATTGCTTAAAAATTGATCCTGTCCTGAAGATTTCAGTCTTAAAAGATTATTCAACAATGTACATCTCAGTTCATCTGTGAACTTTTCAAAGCATTTGCGTTTCGAGCAATCGCAAGCGTTTCGTACTTTTCGGGCTGGTACTATTGCACCATTTTTTCGGATATATTCCAGTCCCTGTTCTTTAAGTTGCTTATTAGTCAACTTCATAGTTTCTTTTGCTGGAGTTTCCTCATCTCGGTCGAGTTCAGCGAAACCCATGTAATCAAATTGATGACGGTTCGTTTCAGTATCTGTAAAAACAATGACCAAAATTACTAAAAAA
Source organism: Armigeres subalbatus (assembly GCF_024139115.2). NCBI lineage: Eukaryota > Metazoa > Arthropoda > Insecta > Diptera > Culicidae > Armigeres > Armigeres subalbatus. Next base: position 83,872,005 of record NC_085140.1, read on the forward strand.
CGAAGATATTTAACGAAAACAACAATTTGGTCAAGATGATGATGATATTGAAGCGTAATATAATGAGATAGATGGAAGTCTTGATGTTTTATGTGATGTAATTATTGTATACTTACTTTTCGAATGATCATCATCATCGATAGACTGATTACGATACGGCTCGAAGTATTCGTATATTGAGAAATCATTCAATAAAGTCGCATCACCTTGCGGGGCGTTGTCTTCATCATCTTCATCGTCATCATTACAGGTCGCTTCTTCGTGTATTATATTTTCCTTGTCATGTTTCAATAGGTAGTGACAATTTTCTTCACGCACAGATGGTAACGGATTGGCGCAATTCGTACCAGGATTCGAATCATCATGTTTGCGCTTGTTACCGGAATATGAAGGCGCTAAAAAGATGAGAAAAGAATTAATTCAGTAAGAACGAAACTATCTTGCACAAACATACCAAAAGCTGTTGAATTCTGTTTAAATCGATCATGTACCTCTTCTAAGTACTTGGGAGTAGATGTGCCTTGTGATTGTTGATCTGCAAGTGAGAGTAGTGATCGTGATAAAATAAGTAAAAACTGATTATAGCTAAACTAGCAACGACTATCACAGACAAAATGACCAAACAATCAGTACATTCTATAGCAAAAACTCAAATGAATGACAGCTATGTAATGACTGCCTGTAACCATATTTTTCGCCTATCGTTGCTGGTTTTCCTATTCATATGGTACATGCATATGAGATTCTCATGTCTATCTGTAATATGCATGATATATTTAGACTTCAGAGCTATAACATGTTAGATTGTCTATGATCAGTTCTATATTTGCAAGGTTTGCTATTTATGTGAGGTTATTATGCGATCATAGGAAGATATCTGTAAAACCATAATGCTTCGTTTTGATAGGGCAAGTGAATTAAACAACTCAGTTGTTTTCAATTGACTTGCCAAAAGTAAAACTTGCTCAACTTTCTTTTCGTTCAAGTGTGTTGAATGAAGGTGTTTAAACGTTCAACTCAAGTGACTTGTTCAATTCACTTGCCTTGTCTAAACTTAGCATAAGTATGGCAAGCATTAAAACAGCCTTACTACATGTTAATGCTCTGTAGTTTGATTTGGTAATATGTAAATAAATTGTATGTAGACAAACCGTTTTGCGAAGTTGTTCTGTCGTGGCAGATGAAGTTCAAAGCACACTCTGTTTTAGGCATTGAAGGTTTTACAAGTGACTTTACCACTACCAAATCTAATGGTTTGACCTTTGGTTCAACTCCGTCGCTACTCATCGAACAATCGAGGGGAGATTCCTCGATATGCGATATCGACAGATCCAACGGTTGCCAATTTCTGGGATCCTCGTAGTGCGGAATAGGCGTGGATGAGAGAATATCAGCAAACGATATAGACGAATTATTCATGGGTGACGTTGGCGGCAAGGAATCGTTAAACCGTGATCCAGTTGAAACAACCGCAGAGACTGTATCCCACAAATGTGATGACCTCTTTAGAGTATAACAAACTGATACAGCTGAAGTTTCAGACGCTGTATCCGTTCTGGAGGAATTGTCAGAAGTAGATAGATCAGATAATGCATGTACTCGTAGTGACTTCCTATTCGGAGGTACTCCCTCTGGAATCGAATGGATTATTTCAGAAGGCGGAATAGCTTCAGTAGATTTCTGTGGTGTGTCGATGAACAGGTTTCTATAAGCATTCAATGTGATTTCAGTGCCGTCGATAAGTTCAGCCTCTGTGGAAAGCAAAAATTGTCAAGATTCATTTTGTAGTAAAAGTAGAACGAAATGTTACTTACTTGGCAAGGAAGTGGTGACTCTTTTCGACATTATGAAGACTATTTTATGCAATTTTATATATCAAGATTTGAAATCGTGTATATTAACACCGATGGCGTAACAACAACGCATGTAAATAAACAGCAATATAAGCACGGCGAAATTCCAGACATAAATTTCAGCGGGCGAAAACGTACGGCGAAATGATTGCTATTTTATTAGAAGGGTGTAATACCATTTTAGGTTGTGTACTGTTAGGCATTTTATTTGATTAGAGAAGCTGTTAAAAGTCATGTGAAATGATTAATTATATCGTTGATGATTAGTTTTTAGTCAAATTCAATGATTTTCCATGATTTCTTTCAATTTTTAGTGATTGAAACTGAAGGGCAGAACAACAAAACGAGCATAACAACAATAGGCTTGGAAATACGACATTTTTTAAAATTTGATATTATACACTTTATTTTAGTTTTCAAAGCAATTTTCGATATAAATCACTAGTTATTGATCAATTCTATCAGAATATTGATGAATCTGTTTTGTTTACATATTGGCTCTTCCGCCCCTTTCAAATGTTGATCTAGAGTTGTACAAAGCACGTGTAACCCTCTAATGAGTCTACCTACTTTTTATTTATTTCGGCACAGAGTACACTTACCATTTAGAATAAAAATAAATGCGAAAATTGAAACCATTGGTAACCATGCAGCTGTTTTCAGTTCTTTCGATTGCCTCAATTCGATTGAAATCTTTCAACATTCCGATACTGTCTTGTTTCTTGTTTCCGTTATGTCTTTGGTTTCTAGAATTGTTTAATCGATATTAATACCGAAACTCAAATGAGTGTCATTCCGATATTACTGCAAAATTAGGTTGAATGCCGACGTCCACTGTTGGAGAATTCCAAAACCAGCTGTGCCATGTCTTACGCTACACGTGTGTTATCGATACGGATGAAGCTAGTTTTGTAAAATATTTCTAGCTAAATTATATTCAATTTTTTTTCAGGTTACACCGGTCATAAACCGTTCCTGTGGCCAAGGTTTGGCGAAGCGAACGTGTCACTAACGAAAAAGACGTTGTGTGATTTTACCAACAGTTATCAACATCGGCGGCACACCGAATGGGTTCCGATTTCACCGGCTGGAAGTGGAACTTGCCAACCCAGCGCCACTATTAATGAGATATACATGAAAAATATTGGGCTGGTTCCGAGCTACAAGGGCCATGTGCCTGGAGCAATGTTTAGGTAAGTTTTCGATTGCAACGGATCACCTACACGGAAGAAATAAACTACCCAATAGTGAGTTTAATTCACCCAACCTCGAACATCCGTACGGGAAGCCAAAATTGAGTAAGTAGGGTCGAAGTAGTTTGCCTTTACTCCCATGTTAAAAAAGTACCCAACGGAAAATTTATTGACCCAAATTTAAGTTTAATTCACTCAATTTCGACCTCAGGTAATAAAACTCAAAATTGGCTTCCCGTATTGAACTGGCGTCGTTGGATTGTTTGGCTCTTTTGTTTTTGACAACAAAAGAAAGAGTGGATGAAAGCGAAGAGAAAAAATAACTCAAAAGTAAGTTTAAAAGTACTCAATTTTGGGTACTTTTTTCTTCCGTGTACCTACTATATACTGGTACGTTTTCTAGTGTAGTGGTTTCTGACAGTAAGTAAAATCGGTTACTTAGTTCGTTGAGAAACATTTTTCTCAACTATGGTATTCCACTGTTAGTTTTATATTAGAAAATATAATTAAAATTTGTTAGAAAATACCATACCGTGCTGTGCCCTTATTCCGTTCACTTAAGACAATGAACTAAAATTTTTTTAAAATAGCCGTTAAGTATTTTGAAGCTGCAATTTAGCTACATAGTATCATTTTCTATAGACAATTGAAAATAAAATATGTTGGGATGCATTCATAAACTTCAGTTCCAATAGTGATAACAAACTTGAGCAATGAGTCCTAATTCCAATCATCTGAAATGGCATTGTTCCTAATTCCGTTCATTCATGTTTCTAATTCCAATCACCCGAAAAACATTTGATTTCTTGGAGATGAATGAAAATGAATGATCATCTTTTCATTCATTATTATTACAAATTAAAAACTTAAAATATCATTTTCTTAAAAATTTAAAATTCAATGAATGATATTTGCTTAGTTTAGTGGCTGTTTTTTTTTTGAATGTCACATTTATCATTCCAGTTCAACATGAGTTAACCTTAACCTCCTTAACGTAATTTTGACTTGAGCTTAGATACTAGGTCTTTAATTTTGATCTGAATCTTCCCAAACAATGTCTCTGTTTGTTTGGAATTGTTCAATCGCTGTTTCGTTCAAATAGAATATATGTTCAGTATTCTTTGAAACACCGGAAAACCCTACTTCTACAAAGTATTCGCGGATTTCGGTAAAACATAATCTTATTTGTAGCTCAAAGACAGGAGTATTTCGATAGTGGACTTGAAACTCGCCAATAAATATCCGGATAAAGCTTTAAGAACATGAACGCCACAATAAAATGGGTTGTGCTGTTTGAAACTGTCCAAACCATTTTCTAACATTGTCCAGCAATCGCTTGACAATTCGTCATTCACCATCAACTGAAAAAAAAACTGCGTTTTCCCGGCATGAGTTGAAAAACGTTCCCATGACCGTTTTGCGTAAAGTCGTAAACGGAGTTCCTTTCGGTTTGACTGCTTGCAGGATAGAATTTGTAAGGTTCATCGTTCATATGGCTTCGTTCATGTACGATGTACCTTTTCTTACTCATAGATTATATATTCTCACGAATGAAACTTTCAGAATCCATACTCCAAACCCATAAAACGGAATAAGGAACAAGTTGATTTAAATGTACCCTTATTCTGGTCAAAATATTTTTCACTTTCCAGCATTTTATATCAGTAAAATACAGACAACGATAAGGTGATACACTATAATGTTACCTGTAATATCTTGTTATGCTGCTTTGTTTCAAATTCAGGGCAAATTTTCACCTAAAAATGCTTAAATATTTTGACAGACGTTCTTAGCAAGTTGGTTAATGAAAACAGTCAAAATGGCGTTTGTAGTGACGACCAACAAATTTTGTTGAAATTTTCACTCTTAATCGCTAAAAATGACGCTTCCATTTAATTTCATGCATTCATAACCATAGAAAAGTACAAAAATATGTTTCTGTTATTTTTATACAAATTCACATTGTAGGTATTCTTCATTATTTATTATTTTGTCTTGCATGAACGGAATTAGGCGCTGATTGGAATAAGGGCAAAGCACGGTATATAAGTAAGTATTCTAGTGTCTATTATATTATTGCTAATTTGGTTTCTCTAAAATATTCTAAAATAAACCGTTTATAAATAAACCGTATGATTGACGATACATGAATTACGAAACAGATATGTATGTAGGGGGAAAGACGGCTTTGGCAGGTTTTGTTCTATTATTGGCAGGGGGTTTTTGCCGACCAAACTTTATGAAATTTGGCCACAATATATTGTACGTGGATTTCCCTATTGGACCCGACCGTTCGAAATAGTCGCTCCTTGAACGGTCGTTTAAATCGCCGTTTTCACCTTCACACCCGTCTTCATAGTAAAATCTGTCAAAACTGACAAGTCTGCCATGTGCGTTTTGTGGTTTCCCTCGGACTTCTCTTTCTTTTTCCGATGTTTTGACATCTGTTTTGATAGACAAGGAGAAAAAAACAAGGTAATCTACCAAACATTTATTGAGGTTCGACAACGGTTTTTCGGGAGTGAACAGCCATTAGTGAACGCTCGGAGTGATTATTTTATTTCCCAGTGAAAAATCACAGTTTAATAAATACAAGTTATCGAACTCGTAGAGGAATTCTTTTTCCTTGATTTTTACAATAAAAAACAGTTAAATTTTCGAAAAAAAGTGACAAAAACTTGTAGTTTTTGTTTTCTGAATCCGGACCATCCGCCATTTTGGAATGAGGAGAAAAAAGCATCACCATGGAGACAGATGACGCACATGTTTCTCTCCTAACACCACCACCATTACAAATCCCCTCATCATCAGGAATAACATCGAAAGCAAATGAGCTAGCCATCGAGACACCAGCAAGGGAGCAACAAAACTATTTCTACACCGCAAAAGATGAAGGACCTTTCCGCGTTTACGTGGAACTCATAGACGCAGACCACCTCAAGAGCATCAACAAGATTTCTGTCGGAAGGATGCTCCGAAAAATCTTCGGAATTACAAACCACGTCACGGAAATTAAAAATGCAGGAAAAAGGAAGGTATTGGTTTACCTCAGTAACTTTTTAGCAGCAAACAGACTCGTGCAAAACAGTGTAGTGAGTAGTTATGGTTACAAAGCATACGTGGCAAGACACCTGATTGCTGTAACTGGAGTAATTGCCGGTGTACCTACGGATTTATCCAATGACGACATCAAACAAGATCTCCACAGTCTGGTACCGATTTTGGACGTCTACCGTTTTACCAGATTCGTCAACAACGCAAAAGTGCCGACAACGCGCGTCAGCATAACCTTCAGAGCGAATAAGTTACCGGACCTAGTAAAACTGTACAGCTGCTCCATCAAAGTTGAGCCCTTCTACAGGAAAGCATTTCTGTGTCTCAACTGCTTACGTTATAATCATAAGGCAGTGAATTGCCGCAGCGCTCGGCGTTGCCATGGCTGTGGAGACCGACATGAAATGGAACGCGATTACAATGAATGCACGAAACAACATCGTTGCTTGTACTGCAAGATGAACCATCGGACTACCGACGATACCTGTCCAGAACGTCAGCGCCAGAACAACATAAAGTCTGTTATGGCAAAAAAAGCACTAACATTTTTCGAAGCTAAGGAGCTGTACCCCATAACGACCACGAACAGTTTCAACGCACTCGCGGAGTTCATGGATGAACCGAGACCAGGAGAGAATCAAAACTACGCTTCGCAACTGAAAAAAGACGTCTTCCGAGCACCAAAAGATAATCGTGCTCGAGACACGCGAAGGAAGAAACCGGAAACAACGAAATCGGACTCAGAGGAGGAAGAACGTAAACGAATCAGGAAAACACCATCTGAAGAAGCTACTGGAACAGCCCTGAACAACCCACGAAAAGTAAACGAACAGGAACAATGGAAAAGAAAACTGCAAGAGGCAAAAATACAGCAAACAACAATATCGCACTCAACAGTTAACCATGCCATTCAAGAGGCTCTCCAACGTTACTATAGTGCTATCATCGCAGATAACAATTTGCAAGGGCAGGCGAGAGAAAACTTGATAGAAGTGAGCAAAAAGTTCCTCAGTTTCGACATTATTCACAAAAACTAAAAATCAAGTTCATCGACAAACAACCATGTCTAGACGAAAGAAAGAAGTAAAAATTATGCAGTGCAACGTGCAAAGCGTCTCCAAACACAAAGAGGAACTACAGAGAACATTAACAATCGGGTCGTACACTGCGGCCCTACTCTCCGAAACATGGACCAAAGTAGAAGAGGAAAACACAAAAAAATATGACATCAGTGGATACAACAAAGTACCAACATCAAGACACGACGGGTATGGCGGTGCGGCCATATACTTGCACAAAGACTACGGTTTCCAGAAGATCATCATGCCTTCGACCAGCGACGGAAGTCAATGTGTGGCTATATACGTCCCCCTTCTCAAACTAGTGCTAGCAGCGATTTATTCGGCACCGTCAACGCCTCTTCAGGATTTTCAAAACGACATCAACCTTATATTGACAGAGCTGGCAAAATATCCCAAAGTGATTCTGGGTGGTGATCTCAATTGCCATCATTTGATATGGGGAATATGGGGAAACGATAAAACATCTGCGAAAGGAGCGGCAATATTACAGGAGATCAATGCATCCGACCTGATCCTGCTGAATAACGGAAGCCCCACATATCGACCACTACAACTAAACCAAAAACCAACCGCCATCGACCTGACATTAGCCTCCAGCAATCTGATACTAGAGTGCACGTGGACTGTACTCGAAGAATCAGTTGGAAGCCACCACCTCATAATCCAAATTGGATACAACGTAGAAGTACCGGACAAAAAGAAATTCATCCTGAACAAAAAAGGGATACAAGCGGACCTTGCCAAGATGAATGCTGATTCGGTTAGCGGAATCAAGGACCTCACGAGGGAGGTGGGTGAGATTATTAAGAAAAACAGAATTGTCAACAAATTCAACCCAAAATATTGGTGGAGCGCGGAAGTGGAAACAGCTTGGAAAGACAAACAAGAAGCCTTGTCCAATTTCAATCGTAACAGCACCATGGAAAACCTGGTCAACTTAAAACGATATTCCGCTATTTTCCTCAAACTAAAAAAGCAGTACATCAAAGAAGGCATAAACAAATTCACCGAAGAAGTCGGCCCGGAGACAAGTTCAGCAGAACTGTGGTCAAAAATCCGACGACTTACTGGAAAAAAATCGAACAAACGAAATAACATAATTCAAGATAGCCCAGATCTGGCTAAGGAATTTATAGATCTTCACATCGGACCAAACGACATTTACCAGAACGTAGAAAACAGTTATTTTCCTGCAACCAACTACGACATCATCGATCAACATAAATGGGACGTCATCCTTAGTCGGAAAAGATCGTCGGCCCCAGGAATGGATCGTATCACATACGAAATGCTAAAATCACTGAAACCCCAAGTGACGAAGCTCATTCTAATCGACCTGAACAGCTATTGGAGACGAGGAAGCCTCCCGGAGCACCTAAAGGAAATCAGGATCATCGCAGTACCAAAGCCCGGCAAGGATAGCACAGCATCTGGAAATCGGCCGATATCGATGCTTCCAACCCTGACGAAAACCATCAATAAGGCAGTATTAGATGGACTAAACCAGTACATTGACAGCATGGATCTATTACCGAAACGATCCTTCGGTTTTCGCAATGGACAATCAACGAGCACCTGCTCCACTTAAATCACCAATCTTATCCAAGCAAACAAAAGAAACGGACTCACCACCATTGGAGTGTTCTTAGACCTGAGCAACGCTTTCAATGCCGTCCGCACGGACAAACTAGAACAAATTATGGGTCAGCGAAGGATACCTCAAGAATACATCCGTTGGATATCCAACTTCCTACGTAATCGAACTGCTACAATTAGGTGCGGAGAAGAGGAGATCAAAAGAACAGTAAGCAACGGTTTACCGCAGGGTGACGTACTCTCACCAACACTCTTCAACATATACACGATCGATCTGCATGATACAGAAGATGAAGAAGTCGTAATAGTGCAATATGCGGATGATTTTACAATCATTGTCGCTGGAAGTAACTTGAATAACGCCAAAACAAAGGCGCAGGCGTGCATAAACAAATTTGAGGATAAAGCTAGAGAACTGAATCTGGAAATCAACCCGGACAAATCCAAGTTGATTCTCTTCAAAGCGGTCAACGTAGACCTAAAATTACAAATTGGTTCAAAGACAATCGAAACTGTTAATAGCTATAAACACCTAGGAGTATACCTGGACCGCACCAATAGCTTTGGAACTCACATCCGAGAACTTCGCTACAAAATACAGGACCGTCTCAACATGTTGAAAGTACTTTCAAGAATAAGACATGGAGGACACCCAGAAACCATGGGATTACTGTATAAGGCTTTAATACGCAGTGCCCTCGAGTATGGCTGCACGGTTTACGGCAACGCCTGTAAATCAAACAGGGAAAAATTGCAGATCATCATCAACCAATGCTGGCGGAAATCTACCGGATGCTCAAGAACCACCCCAAGGAACACTTTGGCAGCACTCGCTGGAGAGAGTCCTTTAGATCAACGTCTTGAACAAGCAACCTGCAAAGAAATAGCCAAACATTTCCAGAGTAACAGCGTAGTCGTGAATCAACTTACGGAACTGAGAGGACAAAATATTCCAGAAGAAAAACTCACATTAGTGGAACGAACCTATCTTCAACACCAGCACATTTTTGATGCAATAATTCCGGACATGACAGGACATCACCAACAATCACTCGAAGTACAAACCGCGCTACTAGAGGGGATGGCTGCCAAGAAAAATTGCGATCCGCGAGTGCTCAAACAGGCATTTTTGTATTTAACAAACACTAAATACAAACACAGACCCCACATCTATACAGACGCTTCAAAATATGTGAGGCCTGTGGTGTAGGGGTTTTCTGCATTCCAACGAATCGCAGGATCAGCTTGAAACTGCAGCGAGAAACTTCCATAATGACTGCCGAACTCTACGCTATACTTGTGGCACTTAATCATCTAAACGAAGAACACATCACAGGAGCGGTCCTGTTTACAGACTCTTTATCATCGTGCCAGCTAATTGAAAGTGCACACGAACAGCCAGGTGAGAGACGTAACATAATGATCCAAGAGATAATTGAGAAGGCAACAACACTAAAGGTGACCGTTCAATGGATACCAAGTCACATCTCTATCAAGGGTAATGAGGTGGCTGACGAACTGGCTAAGGCAGGAATCAACTCGAACCTCATCCTGGAAAATGGAATATTTATAAAAGATGCACTAAATATTTTCAACCAAAGGCGAATAAAGAACACCAATGACTGGTATACCACATACGCGGAGGAAAAAGGAAAACACTTCTTCTCCATCTAGCCACATTTTAACGACACACCATGGTACAAAAACAAACCATTGAATAACAAGGAGGTTAGATACATCAATCGTCTGCTGGCGGGAAAAAACTTTGCTTATAACTGGCTAGCAACAATGAAGATTGTCGAAGATCCAGACTGTGAGGTGTGCCTGACCATAGACACAGCCGATCATGTTATTTTGCACTGCAATAAATACGCTATAACCCGCTCGAAGTACAATTTCGACGGTAGATTCTGGACGCTAATTGACCTCTTCAAAACAAATGATATGAACACTTTCCGAGACGTCGTCAACTTTCTAAACGAAGTGAAAAAGGAGTTATAAACAATCCCACGGGTGCTGGAGTTTGTGCCCAATAACGGACGATGCCCGACTGCGAGACATCAACAAAACACGCAAACATCCAAACTCACTGGGCATATGGTCTCTGTCACCGGTCCCATCACAACATAGAATGAAGAAGAACATTTATTGAGTTTGGCAAACCTTGCTGGAAAAGGGAACGTTTAAAATAGGCAAGTGAACCGACCTTCGAATTCATTGGTCAAGTAAATCCACAATACTTTGATATGCAAAGAATGTTTAGGCCAAATTTGAGCATAATCAGTCATAAAAAAAAACCCCTGACAATAATAGAACAAAACCTGCCAAAGCCGTCATTCCCCCTACTGCAAATCCGATTTATGATTTGGGAAATTTAACCCTTTCCCGCCCACGACTTTTTTCAAAGATTTCAATAGGAAGGATTCATCTTTGAGAAAAATGCTAGAACAAAAGTTATTTGGCATAGCCAAAATTAGTGGAAAACGAAAAAAAAAGTTTTTGATTGTAAATCAATAGTTAATTGATTGTTTTCAATAGTTTCACTATTTGTACTCAAAATTGATTATATTTCCAGTCTAATGGATCCATAAAGATGTGTTCAATATTCCTTTTTGTTGTTGAAACAATTCGATGAAGGTTAGAAGATGCAAAATTTGATGGTGCACCACAGACACCATGGGCGGGAGAGGGTTAAAGTTTCAAGAAATTTAACAAAATTTTCATAATATCCTAATGTTTCGGTCATAAGTACGGAAACCATGGCATACAAACTTATAAGTGCTTACCAGAAACCTATTTGATTATGCATAGGTATAGCATTAGTTATGTTGGCAAATAAATACATAAATGATTATAAATAATACACATTTTTCAGGTTTGGTTCAACATTCGGCAATGACAGCAGGAATGCAAAACGGTGCCTGAAGAAATGCTACGAAGAATAAATCTGCTCGATTCTGAAGAAATTAACTTTGATAATAACTATCTAATAAAATTATTTCAGCTATGACTATTTCGGATGAAAGAAAATTCAACTTGGTACAATAAATATTCCTTGAGTGATCCTGAATGCATAGAACCTTATAAACCTTATAGATTCCCATACGCTTGAGCGTAAAATAGCCAATATCTAAATAATAAATAAATTTTCAATACCTACAGCAATACGCCATACGCAACCAATAACCGTTGATTTTTCAATCTCACATTATTCAAGTGTCTCACTTTCCGTCCGCAATGTTGAGCATCTCATCCACCTTGACTATTTTTTCCCGGGGCTTTCCTTTTGTTGCTCCTCGACGACATTCTTCTGCGTCGATCGCTTTCCAGCCCATCCAGCTGACCACCCTTTTTCCACTCGTATCCAATCCGGGTTTGGCTTCCTTTATCCGAATCACATTATTTTTGAAATCTCTACAGATCAAATCCGCCACGCCGAACGAATTGTTCATCGTGGTAAGAATGACTCCCGTGGGACCGGTTGCGAGCCAGCCAGATGCGTACAACCCATTCTCATACTTGTCTTCTATATCGTCGATCGTTTGATCGCTACCGGTGAGCGTTCGCTTCAGCACCCTGCCAGCCACATTTTGAACGCAACCTTTTCGGTCGTCAAAATTCAAACTGGCGTCCATGTTGACTGACTTGTAACCGATACTTCGGCACACAAGATCAGTTGGAATTACTTCTCGTTCATCTGTAGAAACCGCCTGATTGTCGACCAATTTGTTGACGGTGTATTCGATTGCCTCCACATGATTCGTGCCTAAGATTTTAACCGGAGAGCGGAAGAATAGCGGTAGGAATTTATTACCCTCGGTGCAATCCTTATAAGCAGTTTGTTCCGTAAGGCTTTTGATCATCAGCTCTGTGATTCGTTTGCGAGGCCGTGGTAAACTGGGCAGTGCTTCGTCTAGGTCTGAAAAAAAGCACCTAATCAAAAAAAATTCAACCTAAATTTTCTTCTTAGCTTTCATCTTAGTAGAATGATCAATAGTGGACATTCTAGTAGTGGCATTTTGCACTTGCTTCTATCTTCTTCTTCTTATTGGCATTACATCCCCGCACTGGGACAGAGCCGCCTCGCAGCTTAGTGTTCATTTAGCACTTCCACAGTTATTAACTGCGAGGTTTCTAAGCCAGGTTACCATTTTTGCATTCGTATATCATGAGGCTAGCACGATGATACTTTTATGCCCAGGGAAGTCGAGAAAATTTCCAATCCGAAAATTGCCTAGACCGGAACCGGGAATCGAACCCAGCCACCCTTGCTTCTATAAGGTGAAGAAATTCCCAACATTGAATGTACCGTCAAACGGGGTGACATGCAACAGCGGGGTAACTTGCAACACTTGGGTTTTCCACATTTTTTTGTTTTTTTACAACAAAAATATACCCAAACATCGACCTATGTCGTCACGCATCCCTTGTTTACATTGTATTTGTTGTGCCTAGTTGGTATTTAGGGGAAATTAAACTCACTGTTGTTTTTTTTTGTATTATTTTGTGAATCTGTTTTGTTAATTAAAAGTCGAACGTCGAAAATCGTAAGTACGTGTAGCAAATTGAAAATAATTTCACCAAAATCGATCCCCTCTCCAGTTACAGTACTTAATTAGGTATGTAATTCCCCAAAACTATAAAATAATAAAATTGTTTGTTTTGAAATATCAACTTTTTGAAATTTGCCTGCGGGGTGACTTGCAACAGCTGATACACGATAGTTTATTTTCCAAAAACTGCTGATTCAGTTTTTTTTTTTTTTTTCAAACTAGCATTGATTTTATGTTACAAAATTCCTTTATCATGCCACGAAACTACAAGAAACTTGCAGGAAGTCGCATGTATGCTAATTTTTCAAAGAAAACTTTGATGAAGGTGGCGGTAGAAGTTAAAAAACAAACTGTTTACGCTTGGCGGTACGATTTGTCCCTAACAACAATTTTACATGATCCTAATACAGAAAACAGTAAAACTAAGACTAACGGTGGTCAAGCAGTGTTGTATCCCCAAGAAGATCCAACACTTGTGGATGCTTTACTGCTTGCTGCAGCTTCAAAATAATGATCTTAACATAATCGTGGTAATTTGGATGGCGGGGAAAGAAAAGAAAACCGTTTTAAAAACAACTAACCAGGGAATGGTGATGGTGCACACCATTCTTAAACCGACATAAAGCACTTTCAAAACGGAGACTTAAAAATATCAATCGGTCCGTTGAAATCGTAAAAAAAAAATCGGAATGAGGGGAGGGGGGATCCCTCAAGTAAGGCCCCTGCATTGACAGTGTTGAAGAATGACCCAGGATAAAAAATCACTATGATTAAGTTGTTCTAAAACATGTTAGGATTGAATTCGATGAAGTGTTGCAAGTCACCCCGCAGTAGGGGTGGTTTGCAACACCCATCATTTTGATATTAATTCCATATTTTTATTATTGTTATATGTCTGATTATATGTCTTATCACTAATATTAGGACACATTAAAAGTATCATGTACTAGCAGAATGAATAAATCCTTTTAATTCAGAATTATTGAGAGAGAAACTTGAAAAGTGTTGCAAGTCACCCCGTTTAACGGTATTCGCAAAGCTACGGTTAGGACAAGGAAACATAGAGAACCAGAGGTTCAGAGCAACCAGAGGAAAAAAAATCTTAACTGCCTGGGGTGATTGAAATGTATAATTATAATAATAAATATATCATACAAATTAACAAAAATAAAGATGATAGAGTTGAACACCTAGTCTGAGATATGGATGCATGTATTAGATAATTAGGAAATAAAATAAGTTAAAAAGAAAAATACATTTTTGAATAGGTACTGTTAAAAAACCTAAAGCAAAATAAAATAAAATAAAGAGAGACTAAAGAATTAAAATTAATGAAAATAATTAGAACCTGCCCGATTTCGCTCGGGTTTCATTTTCAGTATGTCAATCATTTAGTTGATTGCAGCACTCCAGATCGATTTCAGTTCGAGCTTGACAGCTAACACATGAAACCATTGAATTTATATATAGAGAAGATATACACTATAACAAAAGCAAAACATAAAGTTTCGTGAAAATGAGCTCATGAGAAGTTGAATAGTTTCAGAGTTTATCGGGACGTAGCAGAGATGCATCCTGAACAGAACATGAGCCTTGGTGTTCTAAGTTTTGAACTCTGAACACAGTTCAGTGTGCACTGGGTTGGTACGCAAGCAAAACGATCATGGTAACTAAGATTCCTTAGATTTGGAACTATGCAAAAACATACGAGCATGCTTGATTTCTATCCGTTAGATGCCCACGTGTTCCATTATTAGCCGAAAAATGAGTAGCATGCCGTCGCTTGAGTTTGTTTTCCTAGGATACAAGTTGCTAAGTTAGGTCAGTGCTCTTGAACAGTGTGCAATGTTCAAAACTTTTTGAACACGAACATGCGTTCTCGTGTTCAGATGCATCTCTGGGACGTAGTACATATATGATTGATTTTCCCAATTTAAAATCTAATGAACCTACAACAAACCTTGCAAATCATTGGGTCGCCAAGCTGTGGTACAATTGGGCAGTTTTAGCATTTCTCGTAGTTCCTTGATAGTGAATGCCGCCTGCAGAGGCCCTCGGCGACCCACGAGGAGCACTTTCTTTATGTTGCTTCGTGAAAGTGTCTCCAGCGCATATTCAGTAATGTCAGTGCTCTGTAAATTGAATAAAAAACTATATTTTAAAAATAATTAAAACGTATTTAATATTTTTGGATTCTACCTTTAATAAATCCGGCCCGGATAGCACTATTCGAGCCACATCGACTGCCACATTACCCTGTCCTAGTAACGTCAGTGTGTTGCCACTGAGATCCGGATTTAAATGTTCAAAACCAGGTAAACCGTTGTACCAGGCCACGAATTCCCGAGCTGATAATACGTTTG
Organism: Armigeres subalbatus; assembly: GCF_024139115.2. NCBI lineage: Eukaryota > Metazoa > Arthropoda > Insecta > Diptera > Culicidae > Armigeres > Armigeres subalbatus. Next base: position 83,887,699 of record NC_085140.1, read on the forward strand.
TTACTGATTCATTTGGAATGTTTAGCTTTCTGTCTTTGTCTGCCCCATATGTCTGTAAAATCAAGAATTCGGTATTTTATTTAATTATTAATCTAAATTTCAGCCGAAGTTATTCAAAATCCTTGCTATTTTGACCATAATATCTTTCATAACAAATCCTCTGCCAATAAATATCAGAATTTCGGTAGAGGTTTGCGCCGCAGTATTGTCTATGCGGGTCATCGCTGGAACGTCGCTGGACCGTCGCGTCGCTCAACCAGCGAGCGCTTTCCAGTTTGGTGCTGTAGCGACGCATTGAATTTGCCTGCGTCGCTGGAGCACTTACTGGAAAGGGTCGCCAGTGACCAGCGACGTTTCAGTCGAGCGACGTAGTTGAGACAAGTTCATATATGTTCTTGATTTTATCTGCATCGACAATACAATCGATGAATGGCTGATAGCCAAATATGTAATGTAGGTACGAATAATGAATAGATTAGATAGAGTGCAATCGTTTTGCGATTAGATTACTTAAACGCTATCGACGCGGCAAGGCGCACTACAATTGTACTGCTCATACCGTCACTCAACCCATACATAAAATGTACCATGATTTGCTATAAATTGCTTCTAGTTTCATGGCTGTACAGATAATAGCATGGATTTGGTGCATGCATCACATTATTTCTGTCAGTAGTGCAGTAGCTAGCAAAATCTCATAAATCATTGAAACAACTATAGTTTACTGCCCATTGTACTTACCAATAAAACAGCATGATACCTATCTCTGAGTTCGTCTAGCGTGAAATCTTTTCCCAAACTTAGGTTTCCCAAAAACCTCAGACGTGGATTCTCCGCAGTTTTCGTAAATGTGTTGATCACATTTTTAACCTCAGGGTGATCTGGTGCCACACCAAATCTATGAAATAAAATCTTATTTAATAATCCAATTCGGCGAAACAGTTCAAATCTTACCTTACAAGTCCAAAGGGAACAGGTAGTCGCTCTAGAATGTCGATTTGGGAATTATCCAAGTGCTTCAAAATATATTGAGCCGCGTAAAATCCAGCGGGGCCCGCGCCGACAATGCATATCCTTTTGGGAGTAGTATCATTTAATGTACTGGCAAATCTCACTCCCTGTCGACTCAGTTGCCATATCTTTGCAAATCCAGCTTTGGTTATCATTCTAGATCAGGTTGATTTTTCTATCATTCACGCTTCCGAGGTAGATTCGACTTCGGTGAGTTAAAAATGTAGATATTGTCGATTGCAAACTTTCGAAGTTTCTTATAGAAAGTAATATTTTTAGTTCTTAAATCTATTATACTTTTCAGCATAGATGGCCTAGATACTAAAACTTCCCTGGTGGCAGGAGGGCTACGAAAATCACTGAAGCCTTTATTTACATTTTTTTATGCTGCCGTAAACTAAACTGTCATGTTGGATTTCATGCAAGTGTTATTTTTTCATGATTATGCGTTACGCATGTAACATAAGGTAGGGTAACCAACTTGATTTGGACCCCGTACAAGCACAGATAAAAATTCCGTTGTTAAAACTACTATTTTGTAGACTTTACGCTCTGTTTTTAAAACCACCATGAAATTTCAGTATATTTTACCACGGTTTCAGAGAAATTCACCACTGTTTCAGTTCATGTGACAACATTCAGTATTGGCCACAGTTGATTTTTACTGCGCGCATGGTTCAAACTAGAGTCCTATAAGAAGAGTACCGCCATGTTCTTCGTTTGACAGGTCTCCTGCTCGTTTGGAACGCGCATTTGTATGGAACTGACAGATGATTCTGTTCCAATTCTGACACTTGACGGCACTGTTATTATAGTCACTGTAGTTCAAACGTGTTTGTTATCTGCTAAAAATCGTCGGTGAATATTCTTAGGCAGTGAACCATTCCAGCGATTCGTTTAACTTTTAGTTAAAATTTGACAGTTCGATGGTACTAATGGATGGTACACTCTAAATAATCCTCATGTCATATCCACCTGAAAAATCACGTAACTGATATTTTTGGAAGAAATGTCGATTGTTACTTGACGTTAGTAACATTCACCTGAAATTCACGTCACAATTACTAAAAAAAATAGGTGAATATAACTGTGTGTGTATGTACACAATTTGAATGAGTTTGTGTTAGTGTTACAGCTTGCGTTACGTGATATTCACGTAAGAAAAAAAATCAAAATGGCGTCGAGTGCGGATTTAATAAATAACCTTCTGACGGATTTGCAATTTCCACGCAATTTACTGCAAAAATTGGACGGTAATTCATGTTTATATTAAGCAAATCAATTATAATATTACTTATTTCAGTTTTAGATTCTGGAATAGGTATACTAAGCCTTATAACTATTTCTGAAGAACAGTTAAGAGATTATTTGCGACTTTTGGATCTGGACGACACTGATTTCGATTCATCATACTACTACGAGCTCTTGCAGTCCTGGAGAGTTCGAAATGTAAGAATATTTGAAAAATTATCGTTTTATGTTTACGTTCAAGTGTGTTTTTTGTTCCCACAGAAGCCAGCTATACAGCGCTTAGTGAGTTGGTGCATATACAAAGATTTTGCAGCGGAACCACCTGCAACCTCGAAGGAAATCATTGACCCACCAGCAGAAGTTTCTTGCCGAGCGCCTTGTCAATCCACAGCGTCGGTAATTCGCACTGACATACTCACAGAAAAACAGATTTTCAGGCCGCAGCGTCCGATACAGCTTTAGTGCCACTGGACATTTCAAGTGGGAACTGTTTTGTGAAATCGACATTACCTGCAGCCGAGGAAGAAGGAATTATTTCGCCATCATCTGGTCAAGCTACTTCTCGACTTAGCCCACCAGCAATCAATCAGATTTCCGTAGGAGGACAATCGCAGCCCTTGTCGTTAATACTATCTGAAAATCGTGCACCGATCGAGAATCTAAGTTCGAACTATTTTGTCATTGGATTAACAGAACCATCGCCAGAAGCTCCCGACTCGACTTGCCAACTCGTCCCGTCAGCGGTTCGTCCTCAAGTATCTGCAGTAGGACAGTCACAGGCACAGCACATAGCACAAGCGCTCTCTGAGAATCGCGCACCGTTCGAGATTCCAAATCCAAACTATGTTGTCCCTGGATTAACAGCAACATTGCGACAGCAACAGCATATTCAACAGAAGCTCCCATCAACAGAAGCTCCCGATAAGAAAACTCCTTGCCAACCACCGAAAGCCACTTGTCAAGTTTCTTACCAACTCGCCCCGTCGGCGATTCACCCTCAAGTATCCGCAGTAGGACAGTCACAGGTACAGCACATAGAGCAAGCGCTCTCTGGGAATCGCGCACCGTTCGAGATTCCAAGCACGAACTATTTTGTCGCTGGATTAACTGTAACATCGCCAGAAGCTTCCGAGCAGGAAATCACTCGCCCACCACCCAAAAACAATGATAAAGTCGCTTGCCAACTCATCTCGTCTGTAATTCGCCCTCAAATATCCACAGAAGGACAGGCACAGCCCTTGTCGCTAGTACTTTCTGGAAATCGCGCAAAAGTCAAAAATTCAAGTCCAACCAATTTTGTCCCTAGGTTAACAGCAACATCACCGAAAGCTTTTGAGCAGGAAAGAACTTGCCAACCACTGAAAGCCACTTGTCAAGTTGCTTGCCAACCCACGATTCGCCCTCAATTATACACAGGACAGTCACAGCACTTGTCGCAAGCACTCTCTGGAAATCGCGAACCGATCGAGATTTCAAGTCCGAACTGTTTTCTCACTGAATTAACAGAAGCATCGCAAAAAGCTCCCGAGCAGGAAACCCTTTCCAACCGCCGAGAGCCACTTGTCAAGTAGCTGGCCAACTCGACTCGTCGGCAATTCGTCATTCAGTACCTCAGCTTGTGTCAGCAATATCAGAAATCCCGGAGAAAGAAACAATTACTTCACAACCAGGAACCTCTAAACAAATTGTTGTATATGCTGTGGAGCAAGGTTCATTGAATACTTCGTCCTGCGCTGAAAGTGATGTCCATGGTGACTTTATCACTAATGTCAGCAATTGTGATCTTGTGGTTCCAGAGTGTTCTCCACAGGTAGCTGCTTGTAGCACAAATAGGATTTCGGCAGAAGCATTTTCGGATCGCAGTGGTTCTAACTCGTTCAACTGTACAGTTCTTCTAGAAATACTTAATCGGTCTGAAGAAGGTAAGGACATCAATGCAAAAGCCCAGAATGGTGAGCTATCCGAAGCAAAGCAACTGCAACTTGCAGGAATAGTTGCCAAATATCACCTGACCCACCGAGACAGACTAAGCGCCGAAGATTTGAAAACCTACAGTCTTGCGATTTGCACTTTGTTTAAATCTGAGCGGCCGGTAAATATTTTAAACTAAAAAAAATTATAATTTCTAGCGCTTCCAGTAGCTATCAAATTTTGACATTTCATATTTAAAATATTCCATATCTTTTTTTATCTTTTATTAAAGGAGAACTACTATATTGCCAGAGGAGGTGATAGAAAAAATCATGGTGGAAAAATTGCAAACAAGGTCAGCAATTTAAAAAAGAAAAAACGTAAGACGGAGGAACTAGAAGTACAACACGCCAAATGCCTCAAGCGAAGTACACAGTCATGTGAAAAAGTAAGTCATCTAGATGAAGCAAGCATCCAAGCTTATGAATGGCTCATACTCAATCAACAACCCTGGACAACCGTAATCGATAAGTGGCCTTTAAGCATACCGAAACGAAAGCCCTACCACAGAGAAACAGACGTCTCACTCAACACATGTTCCATCGTTCACCTTTTTAACGGTGGATTCAAATTTTTGTAGGTGGTCAATCGGCCACCGATGGCGCTTCCATCGGATTTGCTTGTGGTTGACGTTTGCACACTACCGCCATCTGGTTGCCGTTTGACCACACACACTGCATTTAGCACTGGGCGATAATGCTTCCGTGACGATGATTTTGATTGCATTTTGTTCTAAGTGAGACGTCTGTTTCTCTGTGGCCCTACTTACAAGCAAACTCAACCGCGAGTAGGATTTTTACGGTTTTTCCTCACTACAAAAATCAATACGGTTATCAGTTGGTGAGTTGAATTCTCATATCACTACGTTCATTGTGTACTCATATATTTTTATTTACTTGTATTTAAATACAGATCGATACTGACTACAAGCATCTATTCGGTGGAGGATCGAATGAAATCCTGAAACTTGAAGCGTTGCAACCAGGTGTCACAGCGTTCATTGCGAGGAAAGCTCTTGATCCATCTAAGGAGCAAATTCTCAAATTGCTTACCAACAACGACACACCCGAAGGTAAATAATGTTTCTCATATATTGTTGATTGTATATATAATTTGTTATGCTCGTTCTTTTTCAGATACAAAGCTTTGTGCTTTACTCTTGGGGCTCAGTACTGTGTTGCCACCTATTACGGCCGGAACACATTTCAAGCCCACAATCTGTGTTTCACAAGAAGACACGCTCATATTTGCTGAATCGGAGATTGATGCTTCTGACAAGATACAAGATACCTATCTAAGTTGCACTAATCGGAAGTTGCCTCTGGTCCCCAAATTGGTAGTTCTGGGAAAAGATGTGAACGACATTAGAGGACGTTTTTTGTGTACTTCGAGGATTTCCACTACGAATTACTAACAGCGGCTCGTGCAATCGATGTTATAATAAAAGCATCCGCTGTGTTTGGCCTACCTTTCTCTAAAATTTCAAAATTGGTTTGGCACTTTATCAGCAGCGAAATCTATGGCATTGCCGAACGAGAATCATATGCAAGCATCAACAAACTAAAAACTTACCTGCGATCAACTTCTGACACCGAACAGCAATAATGATTGGTTGTATGATTACATCATGTACTTCTAGATTCCAAGAGGCAGAAGTATATTTCCAGCATTTGAAAGACTACCACCAAGTGCCTGTAATGTATCGATACCATTGCACTGTGCTGTCCTGCCGACAGATATTTACAAACTACCATTCATTCAAAAACATATCAAAGGACATGGAGCAAAGAATCAGTTAAATCTACCGTCAGTATCACCAACTCCGCCAGTCAGAGATAGAAAAAGAGATGTTGATCCGGTCGTACTCGTCGATGTATCACCACACAAAAAAAAGTTATAATGGACGAGGAAAACCATCAGGCTGAATGTAGCAATCTACTAATAACTCAAAATGATACCATGTTGTCATCTGCTGTACAATTCACACTTGGGCTACATATGAAAAGTAACGTGAATCGTAAAGATGTACATAGTATTCAACAAGACGTAACTCAACTGTTACATGGTATAGCTCACGATTTGGAAGCTCTGAATGTTGTTCACCAAAACCCACAAGATGAGTTTAATTTTAAAAATACTTAGATAAGATAAAAATATGTTTGATCCTATTGATACTGATTATAAATTATTTGAATATTTAAAGAAAAATAACAAACTTGAAATGCCTCAGATAGTTACTATAGAAAATAACGATAGAGTTAGCTCAGAACAGATGAACTACAGTGACACAAATGAAGAGAAAAAAAACTTTCTTGTTATCATGCCAATAAGATATCAACTAAAATGTTTTCTTGAAAGTAATGACGCTCTGAAGCTAGTATTAACAAATGCAGAGAAAATGGAATCAAGCACACTCTTGAAAAACTATGTTAATGCGAAAAACTGGGAACAAGTGAAGGCAAAATATGAAAGTGACATAATTGTTCCAATTGCACTATATGCTGACGAATTTGAGATTAACGATGCTCAGGGATCGCATAGCAATAGGCATAGCGTTTGTGGAATTTATTACAATCTTTTAACATTGCCAAATGAATTTTCCTCCAAACTGAAAAACATATTTGTGGCTGGGATGTTAAAAAAGCAAGACATAAAAAATCAGGATATTAATAAGCTAATTTCTCCATTAATTGACGTATTCAGAGATCTAGAAGAAACCGGTGTTGAATTCTGTATCGATGGTGAAAACAAGACTGTTAGATTCGTTTTAAGTTTACTGACAGGAGACAATTTGGGCATGCATACTATGCTATCATTCGCAAGTGGGTTCAATGCCACATTTTATTGTAGAATTTGTAGAAGGCCCAAGGAACTTTTGAAAAAAGACACTATTGAGCATACTGATTGTCTTAGACGGAAATCAGACTATGAATATGATGTTCAAACAAATTCACTAAGCGAAACAGGAGTTGTCGGAAATTCAGTGTTTAATTCTTTACCGTCGTTCCATGTCACAAAGAACATAAGTGTCGACCCGATGCATGACCTTTTAGCTCAGGTGTATGCAAGTACAGGTTCACAAACATTTTGAACCATTGTATTTATACGAAAAAATATTTTACTTTGAAGCAGTTGAACGAAGCTCTTAGAGAAATTAGCAAAACAAGCATAAACGACGAGCTTAGACGCATGGCTGATATATCAGAAAAATATATAACGCTCTTTTAGTGGAATGTATTCAACCGTCTAAGACGAATTAAGTACACAGGATTTTATTTTTACACGATTTTTTTTCGCTCGTATTTTTGATCGTGTGACTTCAATTTGCCACCAATCTCTTCGCAACATGTTTCAAAAAATCCAGAATAAATCAAAGAAAAATCACATGACAATTAATATACGTTAAACATTTAGGATGAGTGGAAAATTGAGAAAATGTAAATCGTGTAAAAACAAAATCCAGTGTACTCTCCATTTAATTCCACTAGTTAATTTTCGTTATCTTTGCAGATACGTATTTCGACCACAACTGTGTGGTCGTCTTCAGTGTCTCGTACTCGACTCGACTCGAGTCGAGTCGAGTACAAGACACTGAAGACGACCACACAGTTGTGGTCGAAATACGTATCTGCAAAGATAACGGAAATTAACTAGTGGAATTAAATGGACAGTACTTAATTCGTCTTAGACGGTTTGATATATCAGATTATTTCAATAGTCGCGTAAAACAGAAATCTGTAATTCTCAAAATGACGTCAAGTGAAATGCTCAATTTTACACATTACTTTTCATTAATCGTAGCCAAGTTTGTTCCCAGCGATGATTTAGTTTGGAAGTTTTGCACTATAATGATTCGATTAGTTGAACTATGTCTAAAATCTTCCTTTTCCTCGAATGATCTTTCACGACTAAGACATCTCATAGAAAAGCACCATAAATTATACATTGAGTTGTTCAATGATGACTTGAAACCCAAACATCATTTTTTGGTTCACTATCCCACCGTTATTGAAAATTCAGGTCCTGTGTATAAAATGATGTGCTTTAGAAATGAGGCCAAGCATCGCGGGTTTAAACAACATGCACATATAATGCCTTCACGAAAAATGTTTGCTACACATTGTGCGTCAAAGCGTCATTGCAATTCACTTACAATGCAATTAATGGCACATTTCTTGAAAATGAACCCAATAATGGATTTCAGGCAAGTGATATTCGATTACGTGAATATTTCTGTGAGCTAGTTCAGCCACTAAGTATACAAATAGATTATGAAGTTATGCTTTCAAGTTACGCGAATTACAAAGGAACTAATTATCGAAAAGGAAATTTCGTTACTATGTTTAAAAATGATGCAATACATCTGTATGAGATTGTTGAAATCATGTTACACGAGGGTTCATTGTATTTGATAGCACAAATGTGGCGCGTAGGGCAATACAACGAACATTTCTTAGCATATCCAGCCATAAATAGGGTCAAGTTAGTCGAGCTAATTGGTATTGATGTTTTCGACAGCCAGCCCATATCACTGCATCGTATTGATAATTCATATATGTTTAGAGTTAAGAATAATTATAATGACAATTTGTAAAACGTGTATAATAAATAGAAAACATAATGTATGTCCGTTGAAATTTCCAATATTCAATATTGCCCTCTAATTGGGAAAGGAGTTTTCACGTTTTTTATGCATCCAATTTAATGTGACAGCTCACATACAAAACTAAATTTTGTAGTGATCGATTCATCCTTTGAATTAAAGAGCTCCGCATATAGGATACGATTGCGTTTGACAAATTTCTCATGGGAAAATTGTCAAACGCAAACGTATGCTATGTGCAAGGCTCTTAATAAAGTGCATCGAAATTACGCAAATGACTCCCCCAATTAGTGGGCAGTTAGTGATTTATGTTTTAATTATTTAAAATCTAGTACAATTTATTTAAAATGCTTTTTAGACATACTGGAATCCCAGGTAAAACTTACCGGAAATCCTGTAGTTTTTCCTCAAAGTTCACGTAATCTGTCCGTAGAAATCACGTCAGCTTCACCTAATCGATCACGTAACTATTTCAAACTTTCACGCCATTGGTACGGTAAAACCCAGTCAGATTCACCTGACTTTTCACGTAACTCGTCAGAGCTAAAAAAAATTGAGGTTACGTATCATTCAGGTCAATCTTACGTGAAAAGTATGGTGGATGAGAATAACATTTATTTTCAGGTAAATATGACGTGAAGATTATTTTGAGTGTACGATGGTAAAAATCACAGACAACAGACGTTGAAAATTTTGATTTTTTTTAATGCTATTATATTACAGTGAACGTTCGCTAATTGGGTTTTTTCTAGTTAAGGCGCTTTTTAGTTGGGGGTTCGCTTATTGGGGCGAAACCCAATTAAAAAGCAGCCAAACGTCAAAATGTGATGTCAAAAACGCGTTGACTTTTGGTTTCCGTGTTTGGCGGGATTAATATTTTCTGGCGCGTATAATTTTCCTTTGTTCAATGCAAAAAGTAAACAACATTGACGCTTGTCAAAACGCCCCAATTAGCGAACGGCATTCGCTAGTTGGGGTGAGGTCGTGCCCCAATTAGCGAACGATCACTGTACCCGGATAAAAACGTACTATTGGTTCAACAGTGTAAACAATTAAATTGCCATACAATAGGATACATTGTTTCTTGATGGTTGCACAGATTGTATCAACGCTGAGGATACAATACATCATACAATACATATTTCTCTAATATAACAATACTTGCAATTGTTTTTTAAAACGTTTTCGTACATTAGATTCATACATTGATAACTTTTGAAAAGTTTCTTTAGATTGCATATAAACTATATAACAATATGTGCTCCATAGCGCCAAATATGCATTTTTTCCCTTTAAATTGCATTGTTAAACAGTAAAGCTGTCACAACTGAGAAATCAAAATCGTATTGTTTTACTATACAAATACAATACAATCCATTATATTTTGAACAGTTTTGTTCAGATATTTCAACAAGATATTAACCATACACTCTATTGTGTGACGAAAAAAATGTATGAAAAAAATTCAGATTTTGTATAGTTACGATACTTAACAACCCGTACATTCTATTGCGAAAACTTCATTTACATTTGAGTAAATGGTTCATAACAATGCATTCTAATGTATTTCTATGATTTCATCTACAATATAATCTATTGCCAATTTAATGTTATTAATAGTAGTGTTACAATAAATTGTATTGTTATTCTGCTGTATTTTTTATTCGGGTAGTTATATTGAAAAAAAAAACACTTGCCATGGGCGCTACTGCGTCCACAAAAAAACTAGTTATGGCCGATGCCCACGTAGCGGTTTTTCAACGCCACGTGCACGCAGCGTTAAAATAACGCTGGTGTGCATCAGCGTGGTGACGCTGCGTTCCCGCTTTTTCCCGGTGCACACCTGCGTCTTTTTGACGCCACGTGCACTCTGCGTTGAAATGACGCTACGTGGGCATCGAGCCTTAAAGATACACGCAAAAAAAAAAATTGCAGTCGAAACTACCATTCCGAGGGTTATTTTAAGAATATGCACCGACGATTTTCAGCAGATAACAAACCCGTTTAATTTGACCATGCGCGCAGTAAAAATCAACTGTGGCCCATGCGGAATGTTGTCACATACACTGAAACAGTTGTAAATTTCTCTGAAACCATGGTAAGATTTACTGAATGTTCATAGTAGTTTTAAAAACAGAGCGTAGTCTACAAAATAGTAGTTATTACCACGGATTTTATTTCTGTGTAGTCTTGAAATAATTTTCTTCACTTGTCATAAGACGAGTTTGTACAATCTCATTCAATTCCACCACTTAATTGTACCTAGACAGATACATATTTCGACCTCAACAGTTAGGTCGTCTACAGTGTCTCGTACTTGAATCGACTTGAAGAAAATGATCGCAGCTTGCACTATTTATACTATGTGTAGGTAAAATAATTTATCTAGGTACTTATCTAGTTACATTTACTACGGTGCACAGTGTTGCTTTTTGCCGATTTCTGATCTGATCTGCGCTACCTTAGAGCAAGCGCACCAGTGAATATTGCGAGAACAGAGAAAACTTCTAATTTTGCGGAGCAAAGAAGAAGAAGAAGACTGAGTGTCGGAAACTTCAAATGATATGCACTGTGCGAAAAGTGTTGATATTCCTTTAAATCAAGAATATTCGAGACGTCTAAAATGTATCAAAAGCGCATAAATACGTTCCGAAATACCTTGAAAGTGCCATAAAACTTATTTAAAATATATAGCGGCATATAACACTCGTTTAAAGTTACATATTTTCTATGATTTCAATAATCAACATTCACACCGAAAAAATCAACCAACATTATTTTCCGTGCATCAAGTGATTTGACGTTTGCGGAACCACTTTCCGACGGTCGACCGTCGGACCCTCGTTCGAATTTTTCTATCTTCTCGCAATAATCATTTGCATTGCTATTATCGCAACTTTGAGGGTTACTAATTTGGCTTACAATGCCCTCAGGGCATCTTTAGTAGAGTTATAAATTGTATGGGAGTTAGGAAATGAAATTGAAACTGTAAAAATGCCATCTTCAACAGACGTTACAGTTTTAAAAATTCGAACAGTTTCGTCGGGAAATTTATAACTGGAATACTGCACAGTTGTATTTTTGCACGAATTTGCAACAAAATTTACTAGAGTTTTATTTCGTTCAAAACAATAGAAGATGACGTCCTCAGCTACAAAAAATACTGTTTCATCGACATCATAATAGTTTGACATTTGAATTGGCCCCGAACGATCATTTTTTCGTTTTCCAATATAAAACATGTGCAGCTTATAACTGCTACTGAAGATGCATTTCATGTTTTATATCTTTGACAGTTATAAAATGTAAAACTCGGGAAATAAATATAACTATAACTGTAATGCTACGTTTTGACAGGGCAAGTGAATTGAACAACTCAGTTGAATTCAATTGACTTGCCAAAAGTTGAACATGTTCAACTTTCTTTTCGTTCAAGTGAATTGAATTAAGGTGTTTACACGTTCAGTTCGCGTTCGATTCAAGCGACTTGCTCAATTCACTTGCCTTGTCTAAACGTAGCATAACATTACCAGAGATGCCCTGATGTACGCACCGGTTGTTATTATTTCGATCTTCAATTTACTTAGACGATGCCCACCGATGTGTATCCAAATGAGTGTCTAGTATAGGAACGAAATGCGTTCATATTTTATTTATGCACTTGTTATCGCACCGGTTGTTTCTATCAAGGTTGTTGAAGTGCAATCATGCTTCGCACCGGTGGTGAATATCCGGTTGCTATTGAGGCAAACACGGAAATAAATAAAATCAGGAAAAAAAATATTATTTGTTTTCAAATCTTTCAGAACGCGCTCCAACTTTTGTAATATAAGTATGTGCGTAATGCATTTTGTGATCATCAGACACACATCTGCTATGTGGCGCTAGCTAACATATATGCAATAATTTAGTGAGGTGGATATCTCGAGATCTATATAAGACTTTTATAGCCTATTCAGATTAAGCCATTAATGACATAATAATTGGCGTTTCAGGGTAAATACGCTTTATGATGTCATTATTTACGTAATATTCCATACATTTTGCGCTGTCAAAAGATGCCCGCTAAAAAGAGTCATAGAGAATTTATTACGAACAATTATTACGAGAGAGCTTTCGTTCTAACTGGGATGCAGAGAGAAATTCAACAAAACAAAACTGACAAGCGTCACGCTCTCTTTGCCAGAGAGAAAATTCTCTCTGTTTTCATTTCGTTTCGTAGTTGACAGTCATGCTCTTTCTGTCGCAGCAGGGTCGAATGCATGTTAGATGGAAATCTTCTGAGCGCTGAAGAATAACTCGGATTGTGATGGTTTTGTGGAAAGCATTTTATATGATGAAAAATAATGATGATAATTATTTATTCTTCACTTATTCAACATGAATTGTTTAAAAACAGATGCTCTCTAGAATTAACATGAAGTATTTAACTTAAACCTAGATTTAATAGAACAAATCGAATAAATTTTCAAAGTTCAAGGGCCAATGCGGAAGACAATTTAAAACGTAGGAATGGTTGTAAAACGAATATATTTGATGAATAAACATGATTTCATAAATTGTTTCAATTCTGCTCCTTGAATGGCTTAATATACTTTGGATTTCAACACGGGTTTCACGTGGGACAACTGTACGATTTGAATGGGATGTATATATAAAGTAGAATAACCTTAAATAAAACATGGATTGGTAATGCATTAATTCATCCAAAATCCACTTTAAATTATATTACATTCACACGATTCGATTTTGTTAGAAGCTGTATCATTGATTGTCGAGTAGAACGCAATGGTTCAGTTTCCATTTTTGAAAAAAAATTAAATTCTTGAGTTGCCCTTCATACATGGAGATACTGGTGGAAATACATTTTAGTTCGATAATATTTCTTGAAAATTGGTCCAATCGTCCTTTTTTTTATTTATTTGTGAGAATTCCCAAAAGTATCTAAATTTTTCTATCAAATCTCCGTTCGATCATAGTACAGAATCAAAATACTTTTTAAACTTAAAAATAAATTGAGGAATAGTCTGATTCCCCGAAGAACGGCGCACCCAACTAATGAATGTAGCTTCGCTCATTATCCTTAATGAGAGCTTCAAATATTCTTCGAAAATCCCTTTTCATATTTTTTTAAATATTTTTTTTTTCGTAGAAACTTTGTTCAGAAAAAAATGTTCGATTGTCGCCACACAAATGCTTGATTTCGCAAATTAAATTTTAAAACTCTCCTTGAATTCAACCCTGTATTAGCGTGCAAATGAGGAAACATGGAAACGTCAGGATATATTATCTTGCCGCAGTCTGAACACCTCGTAATAATTAGATACCCTCTCACTTAACAAAGTCACAAATAGCCCAATCTGAATAGGCTATTAGGTTAAATATTTCCAAATCCGTTAGAGTTAGAAAGTGCCCATCTTCTACAAAGTTATCCGAATTATTTGTTAGGTTGGTTATTTATTATGTAAGATTTAGAAGAGGAGTCAAAACCAGAAGTTTAGTTTGAAACCGAAAATCTCGTTGGCGCTCGAGTTGAGTCGAATCGAGTCAAGTACGAGACACTGAAGGTGGCCTTACTGTAGAGGTCGAATTGAGTATCTGTCAAAGGTACAACCAAGTGGTGGAATTAAATGGAATTGTACGAACTCGTCTTATGACAAGTAACTTTGTAGAATACGGCAATATTCTGAAATTTCCAGATTTTGAGATAATTAACCTATTAATTTATTTCTTATACACTAGCGCCTCTAAGCGATTGTGTTTAAAACTAAACTTGCTTGCATCATGACGGTTTGAAGAATACGGCAATTTTCTAAAAAAATCAGTTTTCGAAATATTTAACCTAGCAGGTTATTTCTTATACACTAGCTCCACCAAGCGGTTATATTTTAATCTAAACCTGCGGTGGTCATGATGGTTTTGACCACCCGAACAACTTTGTAGAAGGCGGCAATATTCTAAAAATTCCATATTTTGAGATACCTCACCCATCAGGTTATTTCCAATACACTAGCGCCGCCAAGCGGTTGAATTATTAACTAAACTTGCTTTCGTCATGATGGTTTTAATCATCCGAACAACTATGTAAAAAACGGCAATATTCTTGAAATTTCAACTATCGAAATATCTAACCTTTTAGGTTATTGTCGCGCTCTTCTCAAACGCTCAGTTCTTCGCGGTGGTAACGCGCAAGCAAAGATTGCGCAGCAGCGCGCCCATAAGCTTTTACACAGGGTGCGAGTCTGAGCTGTTAAATTTAATAAGCCGCCGAATGGGGTTGCCATAGCTGAATAGCCGCCGTGTGTAAAGTAAATGGGCGCGCTCCGGCGCAATTCAACGGAGGCTGATTGAGATGATCACGATCTGAGTGTTTATCTTGGGATGCATAATATTTCCAATTCCCTAGCGCCGCCAAGCGGTTGTATTTCAAATTAAACTTGTTTTCGTCATGATGGTTTTGACCACCCGAACAACTTTGTAGAAGACGCCAATATTCTAAAAATTCCAGATTTCGAGATATCTAACCTATCAGGTTATTTCATATGCACTAGCGCCGCCAATCAGTTGAAATCCAAACTAAACTGACGTCCATCACAATGGTTTTGATGATGAACAACCGAAAAAAAAAAATCAGAAGCCGGCACATTTTGTATTTATGCGTTACTCTATATTTCCGTGTGATGGTTTGGCAACGGTTGGAGCGGGTCGCCAAATTTGCCAACTCGCTATTCACCGAAGGTTGCGTTTACATTTCCCAAACCCGTTTACCAACGACCGGTGCGAGTTCGCGTCATGATAGAGGTTGCTATTTTGGCTTTATTTACGCACTGGTGGGGATCGTCTTACTCTATATTTCCGTGTGATGGTTTGGCAACGGTTGGAGCGGGTCGCCAAATTTGCCAACTCGCTATTCACCGAAGGTTGCGTTTACATTTCCCAAACCCGTTTACCAACGACCGGTGCGAGTTCGCGTCATGATAGAGGTTGCTATTTTGGCTTTATTTACGCACTGGTGGGGATCGTCTTATAGACGAATCCAAGTAAAAATAAGAAGAAGACACACGACGGTGTTAACTTTGACAGATCCTACAGCACAGCATAGGGAGATCATTTCAAAATGCTTATAATAAATTCTACAAACAACAAACGACAAAATGTAATTAAAATCTGATTGATGTACGGTATGTAGTCACCACTTATTTAAAAGACCCCACGAAATACAGCGGAACGGCGACAAAAACGGCAGGATTGACAGTTAACCCATTGAATGTGTGCAGGGCTGCCAGATGGTTTTTTCGTAAATCTGTATTGGCAATCTTAAAAAATCTGTATTGTCTGTATTGGGGAAATTTTTTTTAAATTTTTATAAATTATGCAAAATATCGATTCTGATTATTGTAATGAAAAGTACATAGCTAACATTTTTATTGAATTTCTTTTAAACCAGATAAACAAAATTACAAATCCCAGAAATCCGTTGGAATCTTTTAAGGGGGCTCCTTGCAATCATGTAGAAGCATCACATCACTTAAAGTTTCTTGGTTGTTATAATTCATATTAAAAGCTCAATCTTTTCTGAAATTCATGTCGTCATGTAAATTCCACATCTCAATTATTATTCAACCTCAGAAGAACTTTTACCATCATTCTAAGTGATGTTTTTCGGATATTTTTTCTAGCTTCTTCAATATTCCACCGAAATTAAATGTTAAATGTTATAATTCGGAAACAATGATTTTTTGTCAATGCCCAAATACCAATTACTAAACCCGATTACGCAACTATTGCTATATTTTGCCAGTCAACTGATGCTCATAAGACAGGTAGGAATACATTAGTTTTAGTCCATATATATGTTTTAATCTTTTCTATTAACTTCTATAGATTGGTATACCAATTGCGTAAAATAAGGAAAGAAAAACATATCACAATGGCAATAACATTTTCCAGTGTTCCTGTGAATCATCTTATTTTGTTTAATAATTCCATGATTATTTATCAAAAAAAAAAAATACTGATGGATACTAAGCAGTCAATTCGATATGCATGCGCTGGTATGGTGACGGAATGGATCACAAGCCAGTCAAAAAGTTGCTTGGTGCGGTTTGGTAAAACCCCGACCAAACTAATAGATTTGAAAGCATCACAGTAGACTTTATATGATACGGAGAGCCACCAAAATATTAATCAAAGCAATCGTGGCAATTCGCCGTCAGTCAAATACATGTGGTGAACCATCAAAGACAAGAGTGATAGTTATAGTGATAGCAAACCGTATGTGATTTTTATAGGGACGGTAACATTGAAAATAACAAAAAATCTGTACAAATCCGTAATGTTTTGAAAAATCTGTATAATATCTGTAATCTGTACCAAGTCTGTATTGACGTTAAAAAATCTGTAAAATACAGATAAATCTGTATATATGGCAGCCCTGTGTGTGAGTGGCGATAAAAGGAAAACAAACACTCCTAGATGGTGCAACTCAGCAAAGATTGGGTAAAAATGAGTATATTTCCATATTTTTTGACTTTTTTGAAAACAAACATGTTTTTACACAGGACGAATTGCACATTAGTGTGCGAGCGCTAAACGTCTTTCATCTCTATATATTGTATGTCAAATTTTCCGTTTCAGTCGCTGTTCCGTCGAATTGCGTTTGGGGCTTTAGTTTTGGTTTTAGAAAAAAAACTGATTAATCCACCTAGCGGTAATGGTGCATTTCTCGTGCATTATAAAAAATAATATTTTTTAAAAGTCCGATCTAGACAATTTTCGATAGGAAACATTGGGGAAATATTTTGCGTCGAATGAAACTTGTTGCAAACAAATCGATTAAAGGCCAGTATCGACTTAAAAAGTAGAGAGGTTACGGAATTTTGTTCAATATTACCAAGAGGAATTTTGACAACTGATCTGCATGGAGCAAATTGTCACTTTTACTTACGGAATAATCGAGCAGAATATTTTTCCGAAAGTAAAGTGACAGCTCCCATTACTTTGCGTGGGAACCTTACAAATGCCAATTTTGTTTTTTGTTCATTTCATGTGGATACTGCTGTAAGAATTTTGTTTCGATTCTGTACTTTTCCGATTCAGTGAACGGAATTTGACATGTGATTGAGATAGAAAAAGAAATTTCTGTTGAACACGATACCAACCTTAAGGATAAGTGTCCAAAAAATGAGTGACACTTTTGCTTCATTTTGTTGGGTGGGTGCACACACACACATACACACACACATCACCTCAATTCATAGAGCTGAGTCGATTGGTATACTATGGGTATCCGGGCCTTTTATAAAAAAAAATGATTTTGGAATGAATATATTCCCTTAGTGTATATGAGAAAGGTAAAACAAATGCTATACGTCGTCGCACTACTTTTTGTAGTTCTATTTTACACCGCTGCTTTTACTTAATAACTAGATCTAAGAGTATTTTTCATTCACAGTATTTTGCAGATAAGCAAGAATCGGCCAGAAAGGATGTCGGAGGGGCGTTTGGAGCGTTAATGGGACGATTCGCTATACTAAAAAATCCGGCTCGGCTATGGAATAAGAATGATTTGAAATCCATTATGCGTGCTTGTATAATACTTCACAATATGATTATCGAAGATGAATCATATAATAATTCGACATGTGACATCAGAACAGCAGTGACAGCAGAAATGTTACCAATGGATTCAGAAGCAGATAACTTTACAACGTTCCTCAATCGATACAAGAAAGTTCACAACAAGCAGCTTCATTATCAACTCCAGAACGACCTTGTCGAGCATCTATGGAATATGAAGGGAAACGAAGATTAGTTTTCCAACAGATAATTTAATCAGATTTTTCTCTACTTATATCTATATTACAGGGAATCAATATTCGAGCACCGCCTAACAATATACCCTTTGTCGTCAACAGAGTTTGTTCCTGACAAACGCATCTAGCGACAAACCTTTATCAGAACCCGAACACAATATGACAAGAATCATTTGCCTTGCATGCTCTGATATTTCCGAGAATACGATGCTAATTTTGTAATCATTGTTCAATTCTCGAATATTTCCATAAAAGCAGAAACTATATGATAGCATAAAACCGAAATTTGCTCTAGAAATAATGCAAAATAACGGGATGAAAAGTTAACAACAAGATTGTCTTCTTTTTTGTTGCTGACAAAATTTTTCGGATCTTTGTCATTATTATCTCCGACAAAAACAAAGCTTTGTCGTTGGTTCACTTTTGTCGCTTGTTTCGCAAGCGCATTTCAGAAAAATTGATTCCCTGTCTATATAGAATAGAGTGGCTCAAAAAACACTTTTTCAATTTTTGACGTAGGACTTACGTCTTTCTTTACTATACTGGGTGTCATTTAGATTTTTGGAAATCGAGAGCGTTACGCTGGAAGGGAAGATTTTGAAAGTTACTAGCGGCTTTATCTTTCGATGGATTTTTAAGATTTATATACATATCAATCGACTCGGACACTCTCCACCATTTTGCCTATTTCATTGAAACTTAAGATTTTTAACAATAAGCTATTGAAAATGTCAATTATTGTCAAAGCCAGTAAAAAATTCATGTGTAATCAATCCCGTGCATTCCTAACACGGACATCAGAATGCGGTATGTTATGGGCCTTCGGGTCTACCGGAGGATTTTCTTTGTGTATAAAAGAAGCAGTGCCTGCAGTGTGCGAGTCATTACAATTTGTGACAGCAGCGCGTACTGACGTGCTTTTTGCTTGCACATTATTTGTTTCGTTCAATCGTTCGCCGTGTTTACCTACACAGCGACAGCATGCAGTCACCAGCGGTAGAACTGCCGGTGGGTCATGCTAATAACTTAGCCGGGCAAACTCTAATCTTCTCGCGGTTTTCTGCATAACATTCTGTATTAAATTCTTCAAGATCTGAATGAGTATCATGCTTCTTGATCGTAAATTTTGCCGTCCAACTGCAAATCACTGTTTTTGGATGTTTCTGCATACATTTTTCCATATAAACTTCCAACGAGTTTAGCACCGCCCAAACGTTGACCGATTTGGCTGAAATTTTGTCCAGAGCATCAGGGTATCAAATAGAGCCGAATAAGAGGGCGGCCCATCAAAAAAATTGAAAAAAGTTTTTCCCATACTAATTTGAGCCACCCTAATATAGAAATACAGTGATCGTTCGCTAATTGGGGCACGACCTCACCCCAACTAGCGAATGCCGTTCGCTGATTGGGGCGTTTTGACAAGCGTCAATGTTATTTACTTTTTGCATTGAACAAAGGAAAATTTTACGCGCCTGAAAATATCGATCCCGCCAAACACGGAAACTAAACGTCAACGCATTTTTGACATCACATTCTGACGTTTAGCTACTTTTTAATTGGGTTTGGCCCCAATTAGCGAACCCCCAACTAAAAAGCGCCCCAATTAGCGAACGTTCACTGTATATAAAGTTTCCAACACCAGTGTTATAGCTAAACATTCTCTTCCGAATAGCTTTCATCCAAATACTCGACAATCCTATCTGGATCATAGTCCGCTGCATTTTCTTCAATCGAAGCATCGTCGTTAGGCAGATCATCGTCTTCAGGCTCTGGTTCTGAACCCGGTTCTATTTCGGCTTGGCTTCGACTCAATTGACCCAGGGTAAATTAGAAATTTGACTTTGAAGAGACAAAATTGGGGGTGTCCAAAATGCGTACATTTGGGGGTCCAAAATATGTTGCACTGTCCAAAACGAAGAATATTATCATTTCGGAAAATGGCAAATTTCACTGATTTATCAATAACTGTAGCTCATTTCGAATTTCTATTTCATAAATAAGACTTTCATCTTTGAAATGGTGTCATTTCCGCCCATATCGAACCTGTATTTCAATGGATATCAGCATATATTAGGATGCACTTCCTCTAGGGGTCCAAAATAGGACAGTTACCCTAGTTTGTTCTAGTTTGTGACCAACATCTAGTTTTTTTAGACCTAGCAGCCAATGTACCGATACTATGGGTCTGTCTCATTTGGAGAATTAAACTGAAATTAAACTCAAAAGTGACATTTCAATAATTATCAAATAACCCTGCTCGCAGAGCAAGATTACTTTTGACAGATATCGAATCATTTTGCATCGATGTCTTATTGGAATTGCTGGGTAGCACCAGCCATTCTAATGGCCGGGTGATTTTCTAATTTTCGAACTGTCACTTTTAAGTTTAATTCTCCAAATGAGACAGACCCTATAAGGGTCAAGCGGTCAATTTATAGCCTATTCAGATAACGCCATTTATGATCATAAATATCATGATAAACAACAACCTGATGCCATCCCCATACAGTCAATTCTCTTTCTCCACTTTAACATGATATTTATTACGATAAATAATCTAATCGTATTCTGAGTAGGTTGTTAAGCTCATTGAAGTATATTTTGACAGAATAATTTTAATGCTCCTGGGATTTGCGGACGATATCGATATTATCGGAATTGATCGCCGTGCCGTGGAAGAGGCTTTTGCGCCTTTTAAGAGAGAGACAGCGAGGATTGGACTCACGATCAGTACCAGCAAAACGAAGTACATGGTCGCTGGCAATCAACGTGGGTTCATTAATGGTGGTGGTAGCGAAATAGTGCTGGATGGTGAAAAATTTGAAGTGGTAGAAGAATTTGTGTATCTTGGAACATTAGTGACGTGCGATATTTATGTTACCCGCGAGGTGAAAAGGCGTATTGCAGCTGCAAATAGGGCTTATTACGGACTTCGTAACCAGCTGAAGTCCCGTAGTCTGCAAACGAAAACAAAACTCGCGCTGTATACTACTCTGATTCTTCCGGTGGATTTATACGGCCATGAGACATGGACGTTAAAGGAGGCTGATCGTAGAACTCTCGGAGTGTTTGAGCGTAAGGGTAAGGACAATACTCGGCGGTAAACAGGAGAACGGTATCTGGCGGCGTCGCATGAATCACGAATTGTACCAGGTGTATAAAGGGCTGGATATTATTAAGCTTATACAACACAGCAGAATACGGTGGGCTGGTCACGTTGTTCGTATGCCGAAAGAACGTCAAGCAAAGATAATATTTAGTAGAGAACCCGGAAGAGGCCGCAGGCTTCGTGGAAGGCCGCGTACACGATGGCTTTTTGCAGTTGAAGAGGACCTGAGGGCGCTCAAAGTTCAGGGCGACTGGAAGCGATTGGCCCAGGATCGAGTCCAGTGGAGAAGGATACTCCATTCGGCGTAGGTTCATCGAAGGGCTGTAGCCCATCAAGTAAGTAATTTTAATGGTTACAGCACCACTAGCGTACTTATGGCTTTACTATAAAAACCTTCGGAAAATGCTTCGGGTATTCTTTTGAAATTCCTTGGGATTTTTAGGAACTCATGAAGAAGTATCTTGAAGAAAACTTTAGAAAACACCTGCTCTCGCGCTTGGCGGGTCTGTATCTTTCGGATACACTTCCCGAAAGTCCATGGCCGAGTGCTGCTCCGCCGCCCTCTTGATGTGACCGTCCAACCACTTCTCCACTTTCCGCTTAGGCTGTTCTTCCTTCGTCCCGCCAACAGCACAATCTTGATCTTTTAAAGCGTTGACCCGCCTGACGCTCTCCTCGAATTGGTTCCTGATTACCTCCCGCTTTTTGACGAACTCCTTTTCCGCGGCGAGTTGGGCATCTAGCATCTTTTGCTCATGCTCTTGGTGCCGCTCCTCCATTTCGCGTTGAACCTGTAGCTCCATTTCCTGCATCTCCCGTTCTTGCCTTAGCTGCTTTTCCTTCCACGCTTTCTGTCTAGCGAGTAGCTTTTTCCGCGCCTCCATTTGATTTGCAAAGGCCTTCTCCTTGGCGAGTTGTTCCTCTTCCAACTGCTTCTCAATCGGATCTGCGTCGGAACCAACTCCCTGATCGGACCCTCTATCATCTTTTTGGCCGGTCTTCTTGCCACCTCGCGTCTTACTTCTCATGTCCGGAACCTTCAGCAGCTGAGCACTAGCGGAAACACACTTTTGACAGCGCCAATTAGTTTCTACAACCTCCTGATCTACGCCAGCGCATGAGAAATGTACCCACTGCTTTCATTTCCCACATTGAACCCAATCCACATCCACTGACATCGACTCCGACATTGAGCAGAACAAACATTGCTCATTTTTCGAAGGAGAGGAAGCCATTCCGAAGTAATCCGATATAACAAATTTTGATTTTGTTCGGACGGTCGGATTTGGAATAACAAACCGTTTTTGGAATCGATCCTCGCACAGGATGATCAAACTGTGAATTCAATTTTATTATTAATATTAGTTACATACTTTACTTTCTGTTACTCACAATTTTTTGTTTGATGTCCCTTCTAATACACTTCCTTCCTTTTAGTCCTTCTCAATGTTTCTGATTTTCCGACTTGTTTTATGTTGTGTATTAAATTGTCGTCTAACTGATTGATGGGCGATTCATAATAGGTTGAGCACCACTGCACTGTCCTCTGTCCTTTCAATCAGCTGTTCATAATATCGTTACTCGTATGGGTTTCATTTCCAGTAATATTAAACATTCTACTTACTGTATGTTTTTTTGTGATCTTATGATCAACTTCTACGCAACTCGATCGATATTTAATAAACTTTCCTACTACTGAAAAGATTTTTAATTTCTATTTTCCTCTGTTTCTTTATTTATGTTTTTATGTTGTAGTTGTTTACGTATGTCCTTTTCACTCGCTTCCATATCTGTCCGTTATTAACTGACGTTTATCAGCATGCCTAAGTTGGCAGTGTTGACCAAACAGGCAATTTACCCTACTACATCATATGAGAATATGTACATTATGTGGAAGATATTGTTTTGGAAAATGTATTGAAGGTAACCACTTTCCCTTCGATGGGACTCGTACCCACGACCCTCAGTACGCAAGACTGGTGGTTTAAACAGCTAATCTACGAAGGACCTCCGTCGGCCTTCGCAACCTAACGGCTACTGAATAAGCTCGAGATTCCCAAATTGGACGCATAGTCAAATCATTTGCAATCCATTTGTCAAGCCAACACATCCACATGTGTATAGTACACGTTCACGCGTGAGTACTTAGAATATCTGGCGGCTACACACATTCTCCATCAGCAACTGTACTGATCAAGTGAGGTTATGTGAGCTATTTGCCAGTCGGTCGTCAAGCTCAGACACGACCGCATTGCGTAGGCAAGAGCACGCAACTCAGGTCCAGTTCAATCAATTATTGTTCGCTCTTTGTACAGTCTCTTCTGAAAATGTTGCTTCAAATAACGTTTCATATGTAGCGTTTATTCAAATGCTTTTACAGAGGATGAAACATGCGCAACGCATTGTTATCTTAAAGCGGATCAATATAAATTAAAAAGAACTCATCTCATAGTGTTTGTCTCACCTTCCGCGTTTAAAAGCCAACCACGGCGGACACCCGTCCGATCAGCTTCGACATGCTGGGATTGATGTCCTTAGCAAGAGCTTTTTGCATTTGCTTGATCGCGCTGGTAGCTGCAATGTCGCATAGAGAGACCTCATCCCCACCGAAGCTTGGGGTCTTGCCCAGCTTTGAGCTGAGAATTTTCAGCACCTGCTTCTTGTCCTTGATGTTTTCCTTGTTGATCAGCTGGTAGCAGGTGTCCAAAATTGAATCCACCTCTACGACGTCGTCGTTCCGTTCGTAGTTGAACTCACTTGGCCCGCAGCGGGACAGGAAGCGCAGGATGTTAACCTCTCCACATATCGGAACATATGCCGTTGGAGAAGTGATCATTTCGGTATAGGTACCCACTTAAAATAATGCACACGATCATAACAAGTCAATGTTATTGAATAGAACTTCGCCTTACCATTTTTCCAGATGAGGGTCACCTTGATACGTGGAAGATTGTCCAGTTTCGGGTCGAAGCCGGTAATTTGCGTTTGGAAATTCAGCGCCTCTTCGCTTAGTTTGGGTACTGTTGAATGGGTGAAGCAATCCACTTGCAAATTTAAGCGATCGATCCATAGCTTCTTCAGCGCCAGTAATCCGTAGGGAATATTTTCGGGACTTGCATTAACTACGAAGTCTTGTAAGAAGGAAGTCTGCAAACAATAAATCTGATATAGGTGGATAAAGTGGAAAAGGAATGTTACTTACATTGATAGGTTCAATTTTCTTGGTTTGTGATTTACTCTGGGAGTTAGTCTTCGAGGATGGATTCTGGGCATTCGGTTGGGGTGGTTTACTGCACAATTTCAGATCTGTCCGCATTAGGACCAACTGCTGACGCAATTCAGTTAATTGTTTCAAGATTTTTTCTTGCTTAGCCGCTAGTGCTTGCATTTCTGGAAGATCTTCCTACAGGGGAGATGAAAGTAATTTACTGTTCAATCCATTTGGAACAAATAACAACTGCAACATCGAAAGCAAAAGAAATGTCCCACTATCGTTTATCGGAAGGAAGATAAGCTTATTGCAAAAGAAAAATCATCAATAAGAATCCTGATGATCATTGTTGATTAGGAAGAGAAACAAAAATACAGAAAGGCGATTACAGTAAGAAGTGTTCTACAAAACCTTGAGGAGTAACATCTTAATTTTTACGGATAAATGATCCATAAATACCGTGCTGCTTTGGGCCGCCGTGGCTACGCCATCGCCGTGTTGGATGACTGGTTTCATAGCGTACATGCAGGTCGGTAGTTCGACGTGGACCGGTTTCAGGATTGGTTTCAAATCGTACATTTTCTTTTATAATCAACGGAAGCTGGTTACTTTCAAAGTTTCGTATTCGTTTCGGTGATCGGTTAGAAGCCGGAGTGTCTTGTCACACAAGTTTTAACACTGAAACAGGTTGTTGTTAATGAAACACTAAAAATATACGGCATTTTACCATTTTACTTGAAAATTATCAATTTTTCTTCACGACAGCGGCTCCGAGCTCGGAAAATCTTTCACGTTTCGCACTGCGGTTTGACAGATGTTTGCAATTTGTAACGAAATGTCACAGGAGAGGGGTTCGTCCATATTATCGAACAAAGCATTATACCGACATAATAGTAACGTAATGTAACATTGTTTAAAAATAACAAAAATAACGTATTGTCGGCGTAGCACCAACTTACACTCAGCTAAACTGTCTTACACTGAACCAATAAATATGATTAAATTTATATGAAAAATATAATACCCATCTCATGATATCTATTTAATCAATTTTATTTAAGTCCAATAACACCTATCAGATACTTGATTAAGAACTAAAAGGTAACATTATGAAAATGATTTGAATCTCTAATTGATGTTATCTGAAAAATCATATGCATTGGTTCATTTCATAATCAGATAAATTTTATATGATTATCTAATGTGCAAATAATGTAGTGTACACAGAATCAAGATGGCAGCCAGTGCGCAAAACTTGCTAGCGGATTTAGGATTCCTTGACGATTTACTTCAGGTGTTCAGAGGTAATTCAAGTTTCATAATAATCCCAATTCATTACTTTAATGTTCGTTGTTTTAGAATGCGGGATCACTCTGTATGAGTTGGTATCCATATCGTTCGAAGATTTTAAAAACAAATTGGAATCAACATCAGTTCAATGGAAGTATGAAGTACTTTTCGATATTATTGACGGTTGGAGGAAGCGAAATGTAAAATATTTCCGAAAATATTTATATTCACATATATGATTAATTTGGTGTTATTTTTACAGAAATTGTATGTTGTGCAAACAGCTCCGAAACCGTTGACCGCTAGTGCATATTTAGCACCGCTACCTCGATCCATACCTGTCACCGGATCCATTGTGATAAACAAAGAAACATCGGAGGAATTACAGGCTAAGGCGGAAGTTGTTGATACATGTTCTCACTCAGCTCAGTCTGCAGTTTGTCGCAGTTATGTGCCTCCAGTTGCGGCAAGCGACGAGTTCACAGTAGCTGGTGTCTCAGAAGAGCTTGCAGAATGTTCCAATTTCTCATCGGATTCTTGTTTGAAAGATAAACAGACGGCAGAAGCTCCCAAGCTAACATCTGCGGAAAACGGCGAATGTTCAGTGCAGGCTGGTGTTTCAGGATATCTCGGTAAACATTCTCAATCCCTTCCGCAGGCTACAGTACCTGTCGCTCCTATTTCTTCGGTGACAGAATGTGGTACGGAAGACAAGCCGGTGGCAGAGCTAGATGTAGCAACACAGAGCAGCGTATTTTCAGCAAGCACTCTTCTTACGCTCTTGGAAGCTACCATAGAAGGAAAGGATATTATCGAGAAAGCGAAAATTGGTGAACTTTCAGAACCCAAACAGTTGCAATTATCAACAACTATCGCAAAGTTTCATCTACAGCATAAGTCCAGACTCCGAACAGAAGATTTGGAGACATACGCCGAAGCTATCACAATCTTATTCAAGTTTGAGATAAAGGTAAATAAAAAACAATTTTTTCTACTATTGTTTTACATACTATGCATTTACAGGACAATTATTACATCAGCCGAGGCGGCGATCGTCGCAACCATGGTGGTAAAATAGCAAATAAAATTGCAAATCTGAAGCAGAAAAAACGTAAAACCTAAATTAAAGAGCACGAACACGCCAAAAGTTTGAAATTGTGTGCTGTTCATCAACCCCATGAAGAACCAGAAGCTCAAGATGCTGTAAACTGGTTAATTTTGAATCAGCACCCATGGGATTCTGTTTTGCACAAAGGGGCCGTTCAAAAATTACGTCCAAGGTTTGAGGGGGGGAGGGGGTCAGAGTTTTGTGACAGTTTGTGACAGGGGGAGGGAGGGGGGTTCGTCTTATGTGACGTCCGTCCACAAGAAAAAAATACTGAAAGCATTTTAGAAACAACTTGCATTTTAAAAACATTCAAACTGTTAGTAAGGGACATAACTCACTATGTTATTGTGAAAATAGTGTACGAAAAAGATAAACCACAGTAATCGCTAAAATATAAATGAGACATGTACGTACAGGGGGAGGGGGGGGGTCAATTATTTGTGACAGTTTGTGACAGGAGGGGTGGGAGGGGGGTTGAAAATGCCGAAAAACGATGGACGTAATTTTTTAACGATCCCAAATGGCCTCTGAGTTTTATTCACCGGAAACAATATTTAAAATCTGCTAGTCTCGTTGAACGGTTGCTCACTACATATTCGCATTATAAATCAGCGCACGGATATCAACTAGTAAGTTTAATGTTTACAAATGGTGAAATGCGGTAAAAGCTATAAAAAAATGCAATATTTCTTCTACAGATCGACATTGATTATCGTCTCCTAGAGGTTGGTGCAACGGATGGAATCGATAAACTGGATTCGATTACTCCAGCGATTGTAACGTACATTGCTCGAAAGGGAACCGATCCATCGGTTGTCAAACTTGTAAAACATCTAACGAATAGCAGCACCAACAAAGGTAAGCAAATATGGTGAAGCTATGCAATCCTTAGATAAAAAACTGTGAAACTTTATCAGTAAGGTGTATTTTGCAAGTTGTAACTAATTCTAATTTATATTTCTTTTCCTTGAGCTCATTCGAATTTTTCAATTTTTTCAGACGTTAAACTATGCGCTCTTCTACTTGGCTTGAGCACGGTTTTGCCACCTCTTATAGTTGGACGACGGTTCAAACCAACTATTTATATGGCACAGCATGACACGATTCTCTTCGTCGAATATATAGAAATAACTGCGAAAGTTCAAGAGACGTATGCATCATATGCAGAAAGAAAAATAGCGGTTGTTCCAAAGCTGGTTGTACTCGGAACCGGAATAGATAATATCGAAGGACGTTTCTTCGTGTGTTTTTCGGATGTCTGTTACGAACTACCATCTATCGCTAGAGCCACGGACGTGCTGATAAAACTATCAGTTGTTTTTGGACTGCCGTACTCTAAAGTGTCAAAACTGATTTGGCACTTCATTGCCAACTCAGCATACGGCATAGTACGTCCTGAATCATATGTGACCATTAATCGCCTTAAAGCATACTTAGAAGCCACCTTCATTCATTTCATTTATTTAGTCTACATCTATACAGATAACACTGAATCAACAATTTGACGCCACAATACACGGTTCGAGGCCGCATCTCTCCATCCTCGAATACGCCCCACGCTCGCCAAGTCGTTCTGCACCTGGTCTGCCCATCTCGCTCGCTGCGCTCCACGTCGTCTCGTACCTGCCGGATCGGAAGCGAACACCATCTTTGCAGGGTTGCTGTCCGGCATTCTTGCAACATGCCCTGCCCATCGTACCCTTCCGGCTTTAGCTACCTTCTGGATACTGGGTTCGCCGTAGAGCTGGGCGAGCTCATGGTTCATTCTTCGCCGCCACACACCGTCTTCTTGTACACCGCCAAAGATGGTCCTAAGCACCCGTCTCTCGAATACTCCGAGTGCTTGCAAGTCCTCCTCGAGCATTGTCCATGTTTCATGTCCGTAGAGGACTACCGGTCTTATTAACGTCTTGTACATGACACATTTGGTGCGGTGGCGAATCTTTTCGACCGCAGTTTCTTCTGGAGCCCGTAGTAGGCCCGACTTCCACAGATGATGCGCCTTCGTATTTCACGACTAACGTTGTTGTCAGCCGTTAGCAAGGATCCGAGGTAGACGAATTCCTCGACCACCTCGAAGGTATCCCCGTCTATCGTAACACTGCTTCCCAGGCGGACCCTGTCGCGCTCGGTTCCACCCACAAGCATGTACTTTGTCTTTGACGCATTCACCACCAGTCCAACTTTTGTTGCTTCACGTTTTAGGCGGGTGTACAGTTCTGCCACCTTTGCAAATGTTCGGCCGACAATGTCCATGTCATCCGCGAAGCAAATAAATTGACTGGATCTGTTGAAAATCGTTCCCCGGCTGTTACACCCGGCTCTCCGCATGACACCTTCTAGCGCAATGTTGAACAACAGGCACGAAAGTCCATCACCTTGTCTTAGTCCCCGGCGCGATTCGAACGAACTGGAGTGTTCGCCCGAGATCTTCACACAGTTTTGCACACCATCCACCGTTGCTTTGATCAGTCTGGTAAGCTTTCCAGGAAGCTGTTCTCGTCCATAATTTTCCATAGCTCTACGCGGTCTATACTGTCGTATGCCGCCTTGAAATCAACGAACAGATGGTGCGTTGGGACCTGGTATTCACGGCATTTTTGAAGGATTTGCCGTACAGTAAAGATCTGGTCCGTTGTCGAGCGGCCGTCAACGAAGCCGGCTTGATAACTTCCCACGAACTCGTTCACTAATGGTGACAGACGACGGAAGATGATCTGGGATATCACTTTGTAGGCGGCATTAAGGATGGTGATCGCTCGAAAGTTCTCACACTCCAGTTTGTCACCTTTCTTGTAGATGGGGCATATAACCCTTCCTTCCACTCCTCCGGTAGCTGTTCGTTTTCCCAGATTCTGACTATCAGTTTGTGCAGGCAAGTGGCCAGCTTTTCCGGGCCCATCTTGATGAGCTCAGCTCCGATACCATCCTTACCAGCTGCTTTATTGGTCTTTAGCTGTTGAATGGCATCCTTAACTTCCCTCAAGGTGGGGCTGGTTGGCTTCCATCGTCCGCTGAACTGACGTAGTCATCTCCTCCGCTGCCTTGACTTTCATTGCCTGTACTCTCAGCGCCATTCAGATGTTCCTCGTAGTGCTGCTTCCACCTTTCGATCACCACACGTTCGTCCGTCAAGATGCTCCCATCCTTATCCCGGCACATTTCGGCTCGCGGCACGAAGCCTTTGCGGGATGCGTTGAGCTTCTGATAGAACTTGCGTGCATCTTGAGAACGGCACAGCTGTTCCATCTCCTCGCACTCCGCTTCTTCCAGGCGGCGTTTCTTCTCCTGAAAAAGGCGGGTCTGTTGTCTCCGCTTCCGTCTATAACGTTCCACGTTCTGCCGGGTACCTTGCTGCAGCGCGACCGCCCGCGCTGCGTCCTTCTCCTCCAGAATCTGTCTGCACTCTTCGTCGAACCAATCGTTCCGTCGACTTCGAAGCCACCTAGGAGCAACATTAAAGATGATGTTCCCTTGTATGATAAAAACCTGCAGTCATGCGTTCCAATCAGTAGATTTATACCTGGAACATATCAAAGAGTATCATCGTGTACCGGTGGACTACCGGTACGAATGTACTGGACCATCATGTAGACTAGTGTTTTCGAAATTTTACCCGTTTAAAAAGCATCTGATGTTACACTCTGTTCCACATCAAAAAGAGAAGAGCACCATCAGTGATATTCCTATCGACGAAGATAGAAATTATTACAACGCACATTGCAGCACCAGTCCAAAAAAACAGAAGTGTGGCGAAACGACGGAATACGCAGAAAACATTGAGATTACAGAGAAACGTGACGCGGTAGACCAGGCAGCTTTAATGTTTACGGTTGGTTTACACAACAAAAATAACATCACTAGAAAAGATGTGTATGATATACAGCGGAAAGCAGGTCTCATATTTTCGGAGCTAGGTCGCCTCCTATCCGATTTGAATATGACGTCAGACAATATTGATGATGCATTTAATTTTAAGAATTATCTACAGAAAATGACAAATGTTTTCGGTTTTATTAGTTCGGATTTTAAGTTTTTTAATTATTTGTATAAGACAGATAACCTGCGATTGCCAACAGTCATAACCGTAGAAAAAATAAGCTAAATAGAAATCCTATCAGTTTTAGTGAAGAATTAGATATAAGTCATGATCAAAGCTTATTAATATTGATGCCTTTAAAATTTCAAATAACTTCGTTCTTAGAGTCAAATGACGTACTCCAGAAGATTGTCACCAGAACGCTCGAGTAAGAAAAATCAGATCAAATACGAAACTACGTTAATGGAACAAAATGGAAAGAAATCAAAGAGAAATACGCAGACGAAATTGTTTTACCTATCTGGTTGTATACGGACGAATTTGAAGTAAATGATAGTCAAAGTTCGCATAATAATCGACACTCCGTATTTGGAATCTACTATAATTTTCCCATGGTCCCAGAAGAATTTCAAGCCAAGTTGAATAATATTTTTGTAGCTGGTATGTTGAGAAAAGTAGATGTAAAAGGCAGTGGAATCAACAGTTTGCTAGATGCATTAATTGCGGAGTTCACTAAACTAGAACAAGATCCAGTAGAGCTAAATATTAATCGCAAAGCGATAAATGTTAGATTCGCTCTATGTCTGTTGCAAGGCGACAACTTGGGAATACATACTACCTTGTGCATGTCCAGCAGTTTCAATGCTAGTTTCTACTGTCGCTTTTGTAGACGACCTAAAGAACTTTTGAAGAGCGATGTTAATGAGCATGCTGACTGTATGCGACGCAGGGCTGACTATGAAGAAGATATAGAAACTGATATGCATAGCGAAACAGGTGTACAAGGGTACTCGGTGTTTAATAAACTGCCATCATTCCATGTAGTGGAGAATAAAAGTGTTGATCCAATGCATGACTTATTCAGCACCGGTATATGCAAATATGGTTTTACGGAAGTTTTAGATTACTGTATTTACCGTAAGAAGTACTTTACAATAGATGATTTTAATACAATTCGTCGTAACATCGGTGAACTCAGCTTGGATAGCGAACTCAAACGGATGCCAAACATAACTGAAACGTATAACAGTAAGGAGAAACGTAAATCTGTATCCATTCGTCTAACATCAAATGAAATGCGCATATTGAGTCACTATTTTACTTTTATTGCTGGACGGTTTATCCCAAGAGAAGATGAAGTGTGGGTGTATTGCACTTCTTTAGTAAAATTAGTAGATATGTGTTTAAAACGCTCTTTTACAAATGAAGAACTTGATATACTCAAAGATTTGATTTGTGAACACCATAATTTGTATCTGGCGCTTTTTAAAAGAGATCTCAAACCGAAACACCATTTTTTGGTCCATTACCCAAATATTATTCGTACATCTGGACCTGTAGAAAAAATGATGTGTTTTAGGAACGAAGCAAAACACAAAGGCTTCAAACAATATTCGCACATAATGTCCTCACGCAAAAACATCTGCTACACGTTGTGTGTAAAAGCTTCTTTGCAATTTGCCTATGAGCTTTTGAATGACAATTTCTTTAAGGTTTCCGTTGAAGCAAATTTTGATCTGTGTGACGTGCGTTCAAGATGTTATTATAAGATGCTCATTCAACCGATTGTCATTGATTCAGGGTTTGAAATATTATGCACAAATGAAATTGTGTTCAAAGGAACCAAATATAGAGCAGGATACTTTATTTCAATAGTCGACAAAATCAATACATTCTTATATCAAATACTAGATGTTGTAAAACACAGCGATATTTGTTACTTGGTTGTTCAAGCTTGGAGAACTGGGATGTTTGACAATCACTACTTGGCATATGAGGCAATTGAAAGTATTCGGAACGCTGAGCTCATTCCAATTGATTCTTTCAATGTTCCACCTGTTACGTTATACAATATTGATGGTCATTTTTACTTCCGTAATAAATCATGTTTTAATATAGATAACTAGGATAAGAGATAATTGTACCTACATAAGTAGATAAATCATTAGATATAGCATAATAAATGGATAAGCGTATTTTTAAAACATGTTTTTAATTAGAAATTGATTTGCTTCTGTTATCACAATATATATCAAGTGGTCTAAATTCAGAATGTTGTTTTCGAAACAGCATAATGAATCTGGAACATTTGATATATATTGGGATAACTGGAGTAACAATTTTATTTTTCGCGCTTTTATTTGAATGGTATTTCAAATGTGCTTGAAAATCTTATAAATTTTATTGGAAATTTATATGGTTTTAAATGTCAAATAAGATAAAATTTATAGGATTTGGTATATGATTGGAACACATATTGCTCTCAATTTCTATATTTATTTTATATAAAAGTTATATGATTAATATAATAAACATAATCTATATGATTCTGATATAATAATCATATGAAAACCATTATGGAAAAAAGCTATATGTTTTTGCTAATGAATTGAACATGAATAATATTTTGAGTGAGGAATATCATAAGCCTCATCTTATAAAGCGTGACAAAATAATCGAATTCCATTTTCATTGAGCCTCTTATGATAAGTATTGGCCTGTAATAAAATTCATTTTTGTATCTTATGAAGTTCATAAGAGTTGTCTATAGAAAAAATAAAACATAAGACACCTCTTATAATTTTCATCACAGCTCTTGATGTGAAAAACTCATAAGACAAATCTTATGAAATGGTATTTAATATGGCGAAATATGTCGTGGACGCAGTTCTCATCGCAGACTTACTGGCAATCAGCCGGGAAAAGTGAATATTGTAAATTGTAAATTGGTGGTTCAATATAGTGAGTAATTGTTTCCTCTTGTTAAGGTTTCTTATTTCTAAAATCCATATCAATATTTTATAGAAAATTGTTGACGCAAGATACCACCCGCATAATTACAAACTGTACATGGATATTTTCCCGTGCGGTCGACAACAGTATCCTTTACTGTTGACAACTGTAAATGAACAATCTCATATAAAGTTTTAACAGTTTGTGGTACGGTTATTTGACAAATAACAATATGTTGAATGGGTTGTTAAGTTATGTCACCATAAAAAATCGTCTGTTTTCGCGTGCAAAATTTTCGCTCAACAGTATGATAAAATATTGACATATAATGCAGGAAATAAAGAACATTTTAGAGACAGCATGTTATATGTTGACATTTAGTGATGATGTCGAGCAGTTATGGTTGAATCGATCGAAAAGTATTCGATAACCGCAACGTAAACTGTGAAGCTATATCTTACATCGTAATAATGATTCTGACCATATAACATGTTGTTTTTTATTATGCGGGCAGCTCATCGATAAATTTCGTGCCATCCCACCTGCGGAAGAGGAAATCTCCGACGAGTAAACGACTTTCGAGTCTGGTGCGATGCAACCATCTTGGCGGAATGTCTATCGGATTACTTTACCTATGGGTCCTGTACACCTCCAGTGGTGCAAAGGGCCGACTTGTAAGATCACCATCCTAAGCGATGTCCAGCTGTTGCCAGGTTAGATTCCGGTCTTTATTTTTTATTGAGGCTTCGCCGCCATGTCTATCGGAGATGATATTGATATGAGTAATGTTTGCGAAACAAATATGTAGTACATTTTATATTACATTAGTTTAAATCTCTTTATATAAAATGGAACGTTTACAAGGCTTAAAATAAAAAAAAATATTACGCTGAACAATGATTTGAGAGGTGGTTTTGTTTTTTATTTCTCTATTGATTTCGTGAAAGAGCACAACATATATAAGAATCTGTTGAATGTTGGACAAGTCTAATGTTATGTGTACGATGTTTATAATCCCTTACCAGCCCTGTGAATATGTTGTTGTCTATTGTATGTTGAATGTAAATAGAAGTAGTAAACGACCACCGCGGAGAGCGAATCGCTTGTGTTTTTCTCGTCCACTTTACGCGTCCGAAATACCCCGCCGGGAGTTGTGTCGGTTCCGCTGTGTACCGTGGGAAGCCTCAGTGATAACTTCCCACAGGTTATTGGCCCAGTGATAGTGGAGAAAACGGTAGATTTCGCTAAAAACAGTGTGAAAGTTTGCCCGCGGACGCTACCCTTTGTGCTTGTCGTTCGGCGGGAGCAAATTTGTTCCACTCGTTAGACTGTGCTGCAGTAAGTGGTTAATGCAGCTGAGAACGTTGGAAAAGGTAAATAGTGATTACCGGGAGGTGGTTAGTGTCCGGATTGCCAGCTGTGTTTCGTTCCATCGAAGCTGGATTCGGAAGCAATTAGTGCGGACTGAGAACCATTTTGTGCAACGAGCTGTAACTGTAGCCGGTGGTGATCGAAGACATTGTTGTGTACCGACTTCGTGTGTGTACGGGATTACAGTGTGCGCCATCAGAAAACGAACGATTTCGAAATGGCTGAAAAAGTTTCGATCGCGCGTTTGGGTAATAAGAATTACCAAACGTGGAAAATAAAAATTGAAATGCTTCTGATCAGTGTCGACCTGTGGCATACGGTGAATGAGAAGAAACCGGAGCCAGAGACTGCGAGATGGTCGAAAGAAGATCAGAAGGCGAGGGCAATGATTATTCTTAACGTCGAAGATAATCAGTTGCCGTTAGTGAAAGACGCCAACTCGGCGGTCGATGTGTGGAAGAAATTGAAGAAGTACCACGAAAAGGCTACGGTTACGTCGCGAGTGTCGCTTCTGAAGAAGCTGTGTAGTTTGAACTACGAAGAAGGTGCGGATATGGAAGCGCATCTGTTCGTCATCGAAGAGCTTTTTGATAGGCTATCGTGTGCCGGTCAAAAGATCGAAAGTTCGCTGCAGGTCGCGATGATCTACCGGAGTTTGCCGGAGTCATACGACGGTCTGGTGACGGCGTTGGAGAGCCGGCCAGACGCGGACCAGACGATCGAGTTTGTGAAACAGCGGCTGATGGACGAGTACCACCGACGGATGGAGAAGCGTGCAGGAATGACCCGTGAGTGTGAGGACCGGGCATTGAGTGTGCACAGAAGAAGAAGAAGCGAACGTGCGAGGGAACGAATTTGTTACCAATGCCGGAAACCGGGGCACATCCGGATGAATTGCCCGATGCTGCGGGAACCGGAAGCGAAAACGGCAGCGAAGAGGGACCCCCGAATTTGTTTTGGCGTGGGAGGCGATCGGCAGCAGGGGAACTGGTACGTGGATAGTGGCTGTTCGAGCCACATGACCAGTGACCGGGCATTCTTCAGCAAAATCGACGTGTATGTGAAGCGAGATGTGACGTTGGCGGATGGTTCCACCGTGAAATCTGCCGGAGTAGGCGAAGGCACGCTGAAGTGTATCGATGGCAACGGCGAAGTGAACGAGGTAGTAATGAAGGAAGTGTTGTACGTTCCGGGACTGGACAGTGGATTGATTTCGGTCCGGAAACTGGCTCAGAAAGGACTGAGAGTGAACTTCGACAAAGCGCAGTGCGAAATAATTAGCCTCGGAAGAAGAGTGGAAGCCGTTGCTGAACTTCGTGGAGGACTGTATGCCTTGAGAGTTGCAGAAGAAAAGAAGCGGAATTGGCGTATGAGTGTGCAAAGCAAAGCTAGCAATGGGCGTTCGCTTGAGGAGGAGCGCCTGATAGAAGAAACCGATTTTTATGACTGTGTGGACGAATATTGAGGAGAAACCCGATGCTGTGTGCCGGATGAGTCGTGAATAACGAAGACTAAGCGGTGAAGAAGACGAAGCAGGGGCTGACGACGCAGGGAGAGTACCGAAGACTGAGTGTCCAACTATGTAGAACTTTGTTTGACTTTGTGAGGTAATACTTTGTGGACTTTGTGATATCTGTTAGAGATGATAAACCTCGAGGAGGAGTGTTGAATGTTGGACAAGTCTAATGTTATGTGTACGATGTTTATAATCCCTTGCCAGCCCTGTGAATATGTTGTTGTCTATTGTATGTTGAATGTAAATTGAAGTAAATAATTGACCACCGCGGAGAGCGAATCGCTTGTTTTTCTCGTCCACTTTACGCGTCCGAAATACCCCGCCGGGAGTTGTGTCGGTTCCGCTGTGTACCGTGGGAAGCCTCCGTGATAACTTCCCACAAAATCGTGTTTAAAATATCATCACTTTCATATTGAACAACTTTTGATGTTCATAAGATTGCTTTATGAATTGTTTTACGTGCACTGATTAGACTTAATATTTTCATAAGACAAACTTATGAAAATCATTCTCGGTCAATTCATAAGAAAATAATATAAAATTTATAACTAATTCTTATAGACGAATCCAAGTAAAACTAAGAAGAAGACACACGACGGTGTTAACTTTGACAGATCCTACAGCACAGCATAGGAAGATCAAGAAAATGCTTATTATAAATTCTAGATAAAATGTAATTAAAAACTGATTGATGTATGATACGGAAAAAGTTCCGAAATGTATGATAGATACATTTATGGAAAATATTCAAAAAATTGAGATAAGATTCCAGATACGTAATTCAGAACTTTTTCCGTACCGTACATAAATCCGATTTTATTTACAATTTGTCTAGAATTTATTATAAGCATTTTAAAATGATCTTCCTATGCTGTGCTGTAGGATCTGTCAAAGTTAACACCGTCGTGTGTCTTCTTCTTATTTTTACTTGGATTTGTCTATAGCAAAAAAACATAAGATATTCGTATGGTTATCACTAGTTTTCTTGGTTGAGTGTAGAATTCGGAAGTCGGGACTTCCGAACCGAAATTTCTTCCGAAGTTTTATTTGTCAAACTAATTGGGTCCTAAAATGAAGAATCGATATTCGATTTTCTTTCAGGGAACGATGAAGGTAATCATTCTAAACGTGTCAGTTTTTCTTTAGACTCAAAAATCGAAAAGAACATTGTTTAATTTGAAATTGAAAAATAGATGAAAAATGCTACCTCGACATTTTCGGTCTTGTTTGACGTACGGATTCAAACGCACTAGCAAAACACCGCAGGGCACTTGACTCAACCTTTGACAGTTAATATATGGGGCTGACGTTTTGGGCTGATGGTTCATTCGTTCTGAAATGTTGCACAGCCCAAAATTTGCCTGAAAATGTCTTAAACACAAAAATATTATTTTTACTGATTTAGAATTTTACCAGAATTTTTATAACAACGGTACAAGTATTCTTGACCGATGCACTATCGTTTGCAACCATAAACGAGGTAGGGCTTTAGGACCCAATTGATGCGTTGTTTAGCGCATTGTAGAGTTTGAGTAAGTTACCATAAGCGTGTGATTATATATTAACACCACAGCGCGTCGATCAGTGCGCAGCAAGCCATGACTCCCCGCATAATAAAAAACAACATGTTAGGGTAACTCTAGAGTGCTTTGAGAATAGGTCGTATGTCTCAGGGTCGTATGTGCAAAAGAGAGGCTCTCTTGACTTTCATTCTCTTTCGATTATTATAGAACTATACTAAAGTTTACTTCGGATTTCTTGGCAGATATCTAAAGACAATAGCTTTGTCTATCGTGCTGAAGTGAAAATGTAGCAAAAATGCAAAATTAGCTTATCTATTAGCGAAAGAGAGCGCAAGCAAAGAGAGACTCTCTTTTGCACATACGACCTATTCTCAAAGCAATCTAGAACTGTCCTATTTTGGACCCCTAGAGGAAGTGCATCCCAATATATGCTTATATCTATTGAAATACATGTTCGATATGGGCGGAAATGATACCATTTCAAAGATAAAATCTTATTTATGAAAATAGAAAATCGAAATGAGCTTCAGTTCAAGACAAAATTTTCAAAACGACTTATCTGCTTTTGTAAACAAAGATTCAACCGACGATTTGACGCATCTGATAGCTCTCCCCGTAACCAACACCATCAATAGGTAGGTGAAGGATTCCGCTACCTGTTGATGGTGTTGGTTTGCGTGAGATCTATCAGATTCGTCAAATCGTCGTTTGATTCTTTGTTTACAAAAGCAGATAAGTCGTTTTGAAAATTTTGTCTTGAGTTATTGATAAATCAGTGAAATTAGCCATTTTCTGAAATGAAAATATTTCTCGTTTTGGACAGTGCAACATATTTTGGCCCCCACAAATGTACACATTTTGGACACCCCCAATTTAGTCTCTTCGAAGTCGAATTTCTAATTTACCCTGGTAAATAGAGTCGAAGCCAAGTCTTATCTTTAGGTTTAACGTATGGATTGCGAGAAAAATCCAATTTCGATAGCGGCTATAATTCGGTTTTCTACCGAATTTATAATAAATCAGCGATACATCTGTTAAGCGTTAGTGCCCGAACACAATGTGAACGGCAATGCGGCAGAACGGCAACGGCAAATTTCCAACACATGAAAATATATGATGCAGCCCACAATGACGGCGTTGCGGTAAAAATGACACTGTACTAAAAAGTACAAATCTGGAAACTAGCGCAACGGCAAAGCGGTAGACGTCAAAATATTTTTATTGTTTATAAACGTATACGTTTCGGGTTTCGAATTTAAAGCTAGAAAAATGGAGAATATTCAGGAAGATGATATTCTTACGTTTCATTTTATTTCCGTAATTAAAAAGCATCCAGTACTGTATGTTAAAAGCAGTAAAGCATACAGGAATGTTTTATTAAAGACAACGTTTGGTTGAATGTGGCGAACGAAGTGAAATTACCAAGTAAGTTTTCTCATTAGAGAATTAATGAATGTCTTTCAAATTACCTACTTCTTTTTCTTTATCGACATAGCCGACGAAGTGAAAAGTAAGTGGAAGCACTTACGGGATCGGTTTATGAAGGAACTTCGTAGAGTTGAGGAAACAACTGCATCCGGTGCCGGCACTGCTACAGTGTACGAACCGACGTGGAGGTTCTATGAAGAATTGTCGTTTCTGGCTGAGCACTGTAAGCGTCGAAGGTAATCAAGATTGATAACTTATTTACTTCAATATTTATATGTGTTATTTAAATTTCCAGCACCACAAGCAACTACAAACCATCTGTAACACAACAACAAGATGCTTTGACCAGCCCTCAAGGGGATGGGCAGGATTCATTTATCGTTGAGGAGCAAGAATATGAGGACTTAGAGATATTGGAAGATGTTGAGAATGAAAATTCCACACCAATGTCGTCAACATCGGTGTCCGAACCGAATAAAAAGAAAGCGGAAGGAATTGGCACTGGACAACAAGATGCACAAGATCATGGATATAGTTGGTGATGTTGCGTCGTCGATCCAGAGTGAACAAACAAACCGGCACAAGGACTTCTGTTGCTATCTAGGACGTCGCATGTCCATGCTTCCAATGAAAGTTGCGAGGGATCTCGAAGTCGAGTTTACTGCTCGCGTGAATGGGCTAATTGATATTTACTGTGACGAATAATTTCTTCTTTGTTTTAAGTGAAATAAATTGAAATGAAATTTGAATTTAAAAATCGTTTGGAAAACTAAAGCACCATAATTATTTATGCTTAACGTAATGAAGTTTTCACTGTTTTATATACACTATACAGCTTTCATATTAAATGATCCATGAGGCGTTTTTCGTCATATTTAGGTGGCCGGTGGTCAGGGTCTCCAGTAGCCTTGCGAGCAAAAGTATAGGATTGCCATGCCGGAGACGGCGATTTTGATTCTCGGTCCAGTCCATATGTTTTCGGGTTGAAAACATTATCGGGCATAGTGTATCCACTGTACTTACCACATAAGATACATAATCATGCAATGGCGAGCATAGACAAGTTTTTAAATAATAGCTGAGAAAATGCTAATAGAGTACTTAGTTGCAAAGAAGTTCCAGCCATTGAAAAAGTAAAAGGGTGGTCGGTAATTATGCTAGGATTTTTTTTGTAAAACATTCTGTATACATACTTCTTCTCATTATTATACTTATCAGGATATTTGTTTGATAAGTTTATTCTTGTTTTTTTAATGAATATAATTTTTGGTTTTTCTATGAATGTTTTTTTGTGTAAAAAGCTAATTATAAACTATTTTTTTGAAAGAAAGAAATTTGAAAGAATTTCCGCTTAACACGTACGTCCCCAACCCCCATTTTACGTCAAAACTCAAAATTCAAAACCACGCAGCTCAGCCAATTACTCTTGCCATAGGAACAGATAACGTGCCAAACCAACGAATTTTCATGCAATCTTCTGGAATCGATCACAAAATTCCTATAGTTTTAGGAATTGCAATTTTTGAGCAATGACCATGGTTTCGGATATATTCCGGGAGTACTGGGGTTACCTCCTCCCGGAAAAATGGTCACTTGCAGATCGGCTTCGAAATCCATCGTGAGACATGTCAAACTTCATGATTTAGCAAAACAAGTACACTGGAGTACAATTCAGCGATTTTCGATCGAATTGGCCACCCTCCGGATACTTTCAGGGCCTGGTTCCCTTGGAGAAGTGGCCAATTTTCGTTCAATCTTGGAACCCACCTTGCGGCATGTCAAACTTCATAATTTTGCTAAACATGTACACTGGAGTAAATTTCTACAATTTTAGATCGAATTGGCCACCCTCCGGGTACTTCCAGGGCCTGGTTCTCTTTGGGAAGTGGCCAATTTCCGTTCAATCTTGGAACCCACCTTGCGACATGTCAAACTTCATGATTTTGCAAAACAAGTACACTGGAATACATTTCGGCAATTTTCGATGGAATTGGCCACCCTCCGGGTACTTCCAGGGCCTGGTTCCCTTGGGGAAGTGGCCAATTTTCGTTCAATCTTGGAACCCACCTTGCGACATGTCAAACTTCATGATTTTGCAAAACAAGTACACTGGAGTACATTTCGGCAATTTTCGATCGAATTGGCCACCCTCCGGGTACTTCCAGGGCCTGGTTCTCTTGGGGAAATGGCCAATTTTCGTTCAATCTTGGAACCCACCTTGCGACATGTCAAACTTCATGATTTTGCAAAACAAGTACACTGGAGTACATTTAGGCGATTTTAGATCGAACTGACCTTTCTCCGGGTACTTCCATGGCGTGGTTCCATTGGGGAAGTGGACAATATCCGTTCAATCTTGAAACCTATCTTGCGACATGTCAAACTTCATGATTTTGCAAAACAAGTACACTGGAGTACAATTAGGCGATTTTAGATCGAATTGACCACTCTCCGGGAACTTCCAGGTAGACCTGTGTGCTAATTGAAATTTTACCGGCGGTGGCGTAATAGATATTTTCATCCAGCGGTGGTGGCGTGGCGGCGTCACGCATTTTCAGGCGCCAAAATTCCTTCAAAAGTTCCTCCAGGAATTCTTCCAGAAGTTCCTCCACGAGTTTTTTAAAAGATTGTCAAGAAATTCCTTTGGACATTCCTCCAGATATTCCTCCGTATGTGCCTCTGGGAAGTTCCTCCAGAAACTCCTCCCAGATTTCATCTGGAAGTTTGTTCAGGAATTCCTTCGGAAGCTCCTCCAGGAGTTCATCTGGAAGTTCCTCCAAGAATTCCTCCGGAAGATTCTCCGGGTATTCTCTGTAAACTGGAATTGGCCACTCAGAATTCCAGGAATTCTTGGTGGAACATCCTGGATAAACCCTGGTGGAACATCCTGGATAAACCCTGGAGGAACTTCCGGAGGAATTCCTGGAGGAACTCATACTGAAGATCTACCAGTTAATCCTTCCAAAGATCCTCCAGAACTTTTCTCCTGAAGTTTTTACGGAAATTCATTTCATCAGAGCTCCTCCAGAAATCCCTTCGAGAGTTCTTGTGGAGTTTTTCCAGGACAATGGCACAACGGCAACTGCAATTCTTTCTGAAGTTTTGAAGTTTTTGCTAGA
Source organism: Armigeres subalbatus (assembly GCF_024139115.2). Lineage (NCBI taxonomy): Eukaryota > Metazoa > Arthropoda > Insecta > Diptera > Culicidae > Armigeres > Armigeres subalbatus. Next base: position 83,930,797 of record NC_085140.1, read on the forward strand.
GTTCCTCCTAGAATTCATACAAGAATTCCTCTTGTAGTTTCTCAGGAGATTTGTCAAGAATTCCTCCTGGAATTCCGTTATGAATTCATCCTGGAGTTTCAGCTAGAGCTCCTACTGAAATTCCTGGATTCCCGGAGTTCTTTCCAAATTCCTCTTGAAATTCCTCCTGAATTCCTTCAAGAAAACCTCCTGGAGTTCCTTCAATAATTTCTCTAAAGTTACTCCAGGAATTCCTCCTGGTGTTTATCCAGAAATTGCTGCTGAAGTTTGTAGTACCCAATTAGAGAGAAAGGTTAAGTAATAAGAGATGTTCATATAACCAATAAAATTATTTAAAAAAAACAGAATAATTATACCTATTATTTTGAAACCTTGGTGATTCCTAAGAATATCTCCTGAAGTTCCTCTAAGAATTCATACTGAATATCTAACAGTAAACCTCTTTGAGTTATTCTGTAAATTCATCCCATCAGAGTTCCTTCGCAAATTCCTCAAGTTTCTCCAGGAATTCCTCCAAGAAATCTACCTGAAGTTCCTTCAAGAACTTCTCCTGGAGTTCCCCCATGGATTTCTTCTAGTGTTCCTTCAAGAAATCCTTCAGAATTCCTTCGGGCCTTTTTTTTCATAAAATGTTCCGGAAATTAATCCCATCAGTTTTTCCAGGAATTCCATCTGGAGTTACATTAGTAACATTGAGCAACTATATAGGATCTTTTCCGAAAGGAATTCCTGGAGGTACTCTCGAACGAATTCCTAGCGAAACGCCAGAAGGAATTTCTGAAGAAATCCAAACTTAAACTTCTTCTTCGTCAATGGCTCTACGTTCCAACTGTAACTTGGCCTGCTTTTCCACTTGGTAATCTATTAGAATTTTCTCATTTATTAATTGAAAGCTTTTCTATGCCCGCAATTGCATGAGTGTGTATCTTGTGTGTACAAGTACAATGGATACACTATGCCCAGGGAGTCGAGAATGTCTCCAACCCGAAAACATCCTAGACCGGACCGAGAATCGAAATCACCGCCTCCGGATTGGAACTCCTACGCTTTTCCTCGCAAGGCTACATAATAACAGCTGTATTGAATGTCTTTCTAACAGATTGAATAAAAATTACCCCAGTATTTAAAAGAAATATTTGTTTTTCGAATTTTTATATTACATTTATTCGAATTATAAACTTAACAACTATTTTTGAAATATTGAAATGAAGGATTAAACATTATACAAATGTAGGATTAAACATTATACTTTCTCTTAGCTGGATGCTCTATCACATACTGTGCCAAATCATTACGCACGTGATATGCATTACGTGGTGCATTATGCCCTCGCGTAACTACATCACTAGTAACACTCGGTAACGGCTGAGCTTGTGTACGCCATTCTCCGGGAATCAAATTACCTGATTCGTCGAATCTATCCACGAATTCAGGTGGAGCATATTGATGCTCATTATGGATCTTCACAAAGTTATGTAATACTACTATTGCTTTAACTAGTTTTTCGGCGGATTCGGGAAACATACACAAAGGAGATTTGAGTATTCTCCATCTCGCCACCATTATCCCGAACGTGTTTTCGATGGGCCGGCGTGCAGCGGATTGCCTTTTATTAAAATTTCTCTGCACTTCTGTCAAATTTTTGCCTGGGAAGGGCCGCATCAGACTTGGTTTCAGCGGAAAAGCTGCATCGCCAACTATAAAATGTGGGCATTCAATCGTACTGTGCGGCAACTTTGATGGCGGAGGTAATCCCAACGTTCCGGATAGAAGTAACTTGCCAAATTCGCTCGAAGCAAACACACTTCCATCGGAATTGCCGCCATATGCGCCAATGTCAACAGCTAAGAAATTGTATTGCGCATCGCAGATCGCCATTAGCACGATTGAGTGCTGCTTTTTATAGTTGTAGAACAATGATCCCGCATTCGGTGGACATTGGATAGCTATATGCTTCCCATCGACTGCTACACAACAATTTGGGAAATCCATACGGTCGTAGGAGCCTTCGCTGCAGTTTTTCCAAAAAGCCTCCGTCAATATGGGCAGATATGTCTCCGCCATGTTTTCCCATATTACTTCAGTGACTTCATGGACAATCTGGCGAACAGTTGAAACGTTCATCCGGAACAAACGCGACAAATAAAAAAATCTGATCCTTGCACCAAATACCTAAAATGAATTGATATAAGGTATTACACTGTAGTTACAATAATTTGAAACTTCACAAGATCTGTATTTTAAAAGAGAAAACACCTATATCAATGTCAAGAACAACCGGCCTTCAGGACTTACCGGTTTTCGGATTGACCATTTTTCCAATCATGGCTTCACAATACCACAAAGTATATCAAAAACTGCTGGTGACATTCGTACGGATCGAAAAAAATATTCCGGATCTCTGTCTCTCATCAAGTTGAAATTGGCTGCATAGTAGCCTGAAAAGAAATTTCTACATTCAAATCTTCATAGAAATTCTACGGTTTATTAGTACTTTCAGTATCCCGATGCTGGTTAGAGGGCCTCACCCACCAACGACGAATTTGTTCTGATGAATGAACCATATTCTGCAGCTCCTGCAACTCTCTCACAACTTCAACAATTTTAATTATGTTGCCAATTTTATCCATGGTTATTCTTTAACACTCAATATAATAAATAATAGAACTTAATAATAATAATTAAACTCAATATACTCCAGGAGTTTTTTCAAAATGAATATTTCAAATGGAAGAAGTAGGTAGTAAACAGCAACGAAACGTCAAAATCAAGATCAACAAAATGAGCTTTGAAGCGTTCACATTGTGGGTTGATTTGCGGCAGAACGGCAACGGCATAACGGCAACGGCATTTTTAGTACAATTCCGCTCTGCCGCAGTTCCGTTCTGCCGGATTGCCGTTCACATTGTGTTCGGGCACTTACGCTCGCGATCTGTGTCTTTTCATTCATTTTCCTTTCACGCTCATTTGGATCTACTCAAAAGTGAGTCAAATTTGACTCACTTTGAAAAAAAGTGGAACAGCTCACTTTTGAGTAACCGTATGTTTACTCACTTATGAGTAATGCAGCATCATGTCAAAATTAGAGTAAGACTTACTCACTTGTTTGCAACAAAAAGTGAGTAGATCTTACTCACTTTTTGGAAATTCTGGCAGGGACTAATACCGGGATCTGGCACTCGGAATTTTCTTGTGTTGCGCTTAAATCTCATTCGGTGTGTAGGAGTCCTAGGTATACAACTGAAAAGACACTAAGCAGATGCTGTCAGCTATCAGTTTTTCGCATGATTCTTTTCCGTGCACGCATAACTGACAGCATCGATGTTTTTTTTTGTTTTTTCTCCCAATCTGTCATTACATTAAATACCTTTGTTACCAAATAATTCCGAGTTTTTGAGTGAGAGTTTGCTGTCCGGAACTAAATTGCGCCAAGGAGTACACCAATCGGAGCCATTTGAATCGCTACGTCCGGAAGACTAAAGACTCCATCAGTGCGATATTTGCAATCGAAAAGAACCCCAAATCACACATCCAGGTGCATCAGAAGAGTCACGAAGGCGGCAAAGAGCAGGTATAGTGTTCCAGTGCCATATGACGGATATTCCAAATTTACGACTACGACCATAATCGGATGGCCCATGTCAAATCTAAGCACGAAGGAGTCCGGAAATACGTCTGCAACGTGGAGGGCTGTGGCCGGATGTTGTCAACACAGCAGTAATTGGACCAACGTCAGCGGATACACGAGTCGGCTGCGAAGATTGTTCCGCGGATGAAGCTGCCACCAGAGATGCTTGTGCACGTCCGATTCGAACTACAAGTGGAACGGGTTTTGATCGATCAGAGTCCGGACCGGAGCGGCTTCCGAGTCGGGAGTGGAATTTAGTGCCGTGTTGGCGACGGTTCTGCAGGGCCAGTTAGCCCGGATACAGGATCAGGTTAGACGGCTGCAGGAACAGTCCGGTTAGTGATAAATCTGTGTTGGATCATTGTTTAACTACTTATTTATTCTAGCCCGTTTATGAATTAAAGTTCTATCTTATATATAAAAATGAAATGGTCTGTGTTCGTATCCGCATAACTCGAAAACGGCTGGATGGATTTTTTTCATTTCTTCAGCAGAAACATTCGCTATAGTTTCCGACGGGTTTATATGATATTTCCTAATGCGAAAATTACGAGTAAAGTTGAGCAAACCGTGAATAACTAAAATTGTGTTTCCTATGCGAACTTTGCATGGGCAGTTCGGAACGCACATTCTCGCCTACTGTGCAGGACAACGTCTGCCGGGTCAACTAGTATTTTATAGAATTTCCCTTGGAATATGAATCACTGTAAGAAAATATTTATTTCACTATTAGAGAAAAATGCTTATCTAATCTTCGGTCAATTTCATTACATAGTGCATACACTCCTGTACCTATATACACGATCCTATGCTAAAATGTGCTCGTTATTCTGACTAAGGCCGAAGTGTCAAGTGGTCTGTGCAGTACTTGAGTCTTCTCCATTCGGCTCGGTCCATGGCTACACGTCGCCAACCACGCAGTCTACGGAGGGTCCGCAAGTCATCTTCCACCTGATCGACCTACCTTACCCGCTGCTCACCTCGCCCTGTTGTGCACGTCGGATGATTGTCGAGAACCATTTTCACCGGGTTACTGTCCGACATTCTGGCTACGTGCCTGGCCCACCGCAGTCGTTCGATTTTCGCGGTGTGAACGATGGATTGATCTTCCAGCTCATGCAACTCGTGGTTCATTCGACTCCTCCCAAGGGGTAATTTACCATTCGGGAAAATGTGCCCGCGGCACAGCACGGCACATATGGGCACAGCTGAGCTTCCAGTGTCAAGCAAGGGTGTCATATGTGTTTGAAATGAAACAAAACTGACATAAACAAACACAAAACTATTCTGCTGAGGGTGTCCATACGTGGTTCCGTGAAGTTAGCTAGTGCCCACCTTGTACCTATAGGTCTTTCGTGACATCGTAGAAATCGGCATTTCACTGTCTTCCAAGTCGACAGAACGAAGCAGAAGGACGTCCATATCATACTTGTGCGCGACGAACCTGATAAACTTTTTGGAGCTGTTCGTCCTGCTGCCGGACATCGACGTGAACAAACAAGAAATCGAAGACAACACACTGCTCCACAAGACGGCTCGCGGACGTTGTAAATATGTTGATTATATACAGTGCTGCAATTTGATAAATGACTCAAAGAACAATCGTGGTTTAACTTCAGCATGAAGGCTGTTCTCCAAAGAAGAATTCGGTGTGCCAAGCTACTATTATTCGCTGGGAAATCTTCGGTCGAGGCGGATACCGGCAGGAGCTTTTGAACTGAACAGTGGGCCCGTTTTTGCAGAAGACACATGTGTCCCAAAACAATAGAGCAGTGCCTCCGAGCTCGGCAGCTGGATGGGTTAGCGCCCTGTGGTAAGTGGTCACCTGAAATTGTGCTTTCCGAAGATAGCAACACACTAGGACCAGGAGTAGCAGCAACGCGGAGCAGACAGCTTACCAAAATGGGCTTTGTGACGGGGGGGGCTTTGTGACGATGATGAGTGTATCGGTAGGTGATTCTCAACAGAACACCAATCCTGTGGTTGAGTTTGAAACAAAGAAGATCCGTTTTCCCAATAAAAGACAATTATAATTACTCATTCGAAGAAATTGACTTTTTCACATACATATAAATACGTTTCTAAAAACTACTAAGCTAAGCTAAGCTGTGCTTCTTTGTTTTTCCTTTTTCCTTCATCCTTCGTTCCTCCTTTCTTCTTTCTTCTTCCCCCTTGCTGCTTCCTTCTTTTTGCCTTTCGCGTGTACTAAGTATATATGTATTAGAGTAGCCCAGCCTAGTATGGGCAGAAAAAAAAGTCGTCGGATTCTACGGAGAGTTTCAGCCGAAATATATGAAAAAATACGCCTCTGTTATTATTTCGTACATGAAATTGGATGGAAAAGCCCGATTGAGCCCAGATTTGCAGGAAACGAAGTTAACATGCTCATGAACAATTCGACTTAAAATTCTACTATGATTAAATAAACTTTAAATTAGTTTTTAGTTTCTTCCTTCATCTTTCTTTTTTCTTAAATCTTTCTTATTCATTTTCCCTCAAGAAAATTATTTTGAGCTTTTTATTTGAATGTCTTCACTTCATTTTTTCTCTTTCTTTCTACCTGTTACCTTTTTCCTTCTTCCTACTTCCTTCTTCCTTCACCCTTCTTTCTACATTCTTCTTCCTTCTTACTCTTTCCTCACTTCGCACTACTCACTTCTCATTCTCCACTTCCCATTCGACCTAGTGACCCAGCATCCACCCAGTTATTTACTGCGAGGTTTGTAAGCCGAAGTGCCTTTCTTGATTTTGTATATGTATCATGAGGGTAAATCCCCAAACGCAATGGAACGAAACAGCGACAATAACGGTAGGATTAACCCTTATGTGGCCAACAAAAAAAAAAAACACGTGGATGGCCCGTGGGGTACCTGGGGGTACCGTCAACTGGGGGGAAGATGATCATTGAGGTGAAGATGATCATTCGATGTGTCAGTCAAAAGTGCTAAATTTTTTTATGAAACGGTAGTCAACAATATTCTCCGTTCAAGAATTGTTAACGCTAGGTAGAAATCCGAGTTTTTCGATTATAATCATGAAAATGTATTTTGTGGAAGAAAAAGAGAGATAGTCATAAATGACGCTATTTTCGTTTCAAATATTGACTTCGTAGACTTCTTTACGTAGTAAATTCAACATTCATACAAATAACCTAGTGTACTTTGATTACTAGGTCATAATGATTTTAGTAGAGCTGTCTTGATCAACTCCACCCCAAACCAGGGGTGACATTGCGCATCTCGAATCGAATCACTCGATTCGTAAGTTTTTCGATTCGTTTCGAAAAAATAGCGGCATTATGTATTTCGTTCGACTTCATTCAGTCGCAGTACAAGATTTCGAATGGTGTTGTACTAGTTCAATCGAGTATGTTCTGTCAAACGTAATGTAAACAGAGAGAATAAGAGATAGCTGTCTCCGTGTTTAGTATGCCGCCTGCAGGAGAGACAACCTTCAGCGCATGGCGAATGTGAGTAAACAGAGAGAATAAGAGTAATTTCATCTGCGTGTAGTATGTTGCCTGTTGGATAGGCATCCTTCATGGCATGAATTGACAGTTAATTTATAAACAAGCAAATTGTGCTCGATGACTTTGAAAAGCAATATTATTTATTGAGCAGTTGCAACCGATTAAAACATTATGCCGATACGACATGTTTTGTAAATTGAGATATTGTTACGACACAAATTATAAGTTTTATGTTTATTAGAATTTATGCCACAGATCCAATTTTGAGCTAAATAATTTAAAGCTTAATTTAAATTTAATAAGAAGGATTCGATAATAAATTACTTTGATGTTTCTATGTGTTTTAGTTAAATGCACTTGATTCATCTCATGCGCGTTTTTTTATTTAACTCATTTATTTTTACATAGATTGTGGAATAAACACGTTTTTACGCAGATTTTCCTCATGGATTTTTCACGCGGTTTATCGAAAACGTCAAAAATTACGTGAAAACTTCGAAAAACCGATTTTAGTTGAAGTCGTTTTTACGCGGATTTCGGGATAATTAGAAATTGCATATTGTCAGGGAACTGTAAAAGTAGGTATACTTATGACATTGTTTTCCTCAAGAAACAATAATAAAACCATAAAACATTTATTCTCTTCTCGTAGAGAAATAATATTATCAATTTCCCACCTTATCGGCCGCGACGATTTGAAATCGTCGCAAAACAAATTGACGACAAAATCGTCGCCAGCAGAAATAACCATAGATCTGTCAAATCAACTGTGAACAAAATTTTATATACTCAATAATCACATTATTTCCCAAAATTGAGCCCTGTTTTTAATGCAGATTGACATTATTTTCTAATAAAACTAACATAATTTTAGAATAAAGATGCTGGCGACGATTTTGATAGTGCCTAAAAAATGGTCGGAGCGTTTTGTTACCAAGGAAACAGACAATAACAAATTATAATTAAAACTTTCAGCAAGAAATGACTCTCGAACAATATTCGAAAGCTAAAAAGGTGACGAGTGTTTTTCATTCGACTTGAGTCGTTTTTCAGTGTGCTATCGAGCATCCATAATGCCAAAACATCTCGTTATTCTTGTACCTCCTCGAGCATACTCGAACGATGAGTCGTTTTCGAGATCGAATCGAAACCCGTAATGCCAAACATGTTCGACTCGATAGAATTACGTTCGAATCGAGATGCACAATGCCACCCCAGATTACATATTCAAAAAATGTGTGATAATTTAATTTATTTTAATAAATGCGAATGCATTTCAGAAAACTAAAGTTGTTGATTATTGTAACGTATAGCAGTACATGTTTTGAAAATATTTGTTTCGATTTAAAATGTAAACACACATTGTTATTGCATGTTTTGTCTTAAAAATGATCATCTTCCCCCCAGTTGACGGTACCCGTGTTCCCATAAATTGATATTCTCATAACTTCAACAATTTTCAACCGATTTAGACAATTTTGACAGTTTTGGAAACAAAAACTCATATACTTTTTGCGCATTGTCTAGGTTTACAGCTTATGCTCATGGTTATACGAGAAATCTTTGAAGTAAGGCCTAAGAGTCTACACGCGTAACCAAAGGCCATTCAACCAGTTTCAAATATACTACAAGCTCTTTGCGCTTCTTAGAATTGAAGGTGTTCACAGTATATGCTTCGGGTAATGCAAAAATCCCTGAAATGAGGTCTTAGGCATCCGAGAAATCTCTGGAGTAAAGCCTAAAGATCTACGTAACCAAAGGCCTATTATGTAAATTCAAATACGGTACATGCTCTTTGTGGTACTTAGCATAGAATGCGTTCACAGTATATGTTCCGAGTCATCCAAGAAATCTCTGGAGTAAGGCCTTAAGATCTACACTCGTAATCATGGGTCTATGGACTTGTCTCAAAAGTGGTACATGCTCTTTGCGCATCTTGAAATCAAATGTGATCACTACATATGTTCTGCGCTATCGAAGAAATCTCTCGGATAAGTCCTCTGGCGCCTTCATTGCATATGTTCATGGTCATCCAAGAAAATCCTGGAAAACGCCTTAAGATCTACACGCGTAACCAAAGATCTTTGATTTTTTTTTCAAAACTGGTACATGCCCTTTGTGGTACATAGAATATAACGCCTTTATTGCATATATTGATGGTCATCCAAGAAACCCTGGAAAAGGCCTTAAGATCTACACGCGTAACCAAAGATCTTTGATTTTTTTTTCAAAACTGTTACATGCCCTTTGTGGTACATAGAATAGATTGCGTCCATTGCATAGATTCATGGTCATCCAAGAAAACCCTGGAATAGGCCTTTAAATCTGCATGGGTACCCAGAGATCTTTTGGCTTGTTTCAAAAGTGGTACATGTCCTTTGTGGTACATAGAATAGAATACGTCCATTGCATATGTTTATGGCCTTCCAAAAAAATGCTAGAATAGGCCTCAGGATCTTCACACGTAACCAGATACTTTTCGGATTGTTTCAAAAGTGGCATATGCCATTTGTGGTACATAGAATATACCGCTTTCATTGCATATGTTCATGGGTATCTAAAAGAACACTTAACAAGCCTCAAGAACTTCACGCGTAACCAGAGTTCTTTCGGCCTATTTGAATAGTTATACATGCCTTTTATGGTACGTAGAATAGAATGCACCCATTTCAAATGTTCATGGTCATCCAAGAAAACCCGGAAGTAAGGCATTAGGATCTACACCAGAGATATATCAGCCTGTTTTAAATTTGGTACATGCCTTTGGGGTCCATGAATAAAATGCGTTCATGGCATATGCTAATGGTCGTCCTAGAAATTTATTGAGTAAGACTTCTAGGCTTACACGAATATTTAGAGGGTCTTTAAGGTCACTCCTCACGGAATTCAAGTTTCAAAGTGCTCGCGTTTTCGAGGGCACACCACTCGAAACGAAAGCAACGCACAACTGTCATTTTTATTATTTCACGCATGCTGCGACGCAGCAAAACTGAAACAACAAAAATGACAGTCGACGCCTCCGTATCGATTGGTGTGCTCCCGAAAACGCGAGCACTTTGAAACTTGGATTCCGTGAGGAGTGTCTTTAATCTTATTTTAATATGGTACATGATCTTAGCCCGTTTGTTCCCTCACGTTCTCGGCGTGAAGTTGTATCGTTCCAATTTATTTACATTTTGCATTTCCAAAGAATAGACAACTTCATATTAGTGATATGAATGAAGTTTGTATACTACCTGGAACCAACAGCAACAAGACAACAAAAGCTACTTGGAATGCTAGTATAACAAGATGAGGTTTCACATCTTGTTTATTCTTCAATAAATGCCCAGAGCTAACGTAAAGAGTGCGTTGCAGTTATCGAACGGCATTCGATAACTCAAAAGTAAACATTTTGCAGTTATTGAACGGCTACTGTACTAGGATTGCGTACATTCACTCAGATGAGGTTGACCCGATTTTGTCACTCTCAGATTTTGTCTACTCCTGATTTTGCCTAACCCGATTTTATCACGTTTTCGACGGTATTGAAGGAAAACCGCTACCTTCCGCTACTGCATCCGTTACGGAGGTTGATCCACCAACCTTGACTCTATGGAGTTCGTAGACTACCTGGAGCCCGCGACAACAACAAGAACTGCTTGGAATACAAACATATACCAAGAAAGGGTCACGCTACTTGTTTATTCTTCGATAACTGCCTCCATTACGGAGATAGATTCGAAGATCTTGACTCTATGGAGTTCGTAGACTACCTGGAACTCATGACAACAACAAGAACTACATGAAATACAAACATATACCAAGAAGGGGTCACACAACTTGTTTATTCTTCAATAACTGCCTCCATTACGGAGGTTGATCCACCGAACTTGAATCTATGGAGTTCGTAGACTACCTGGAGCCAACGAGAACAACAAGAACTACTTGGAATACAAACATATATCAAGAAGGGGTCACAAAACTTGTTTATTCTTCAAACGCTGCCTACGTTACCGAGGTCGATCCCCAGACCTTGACTCTATGGAGTTCGTAGACTACCTGGAGTCCTCGACAACAACAAGAACTACTTGGAATACACACATATACAAAGAAGGGGTCACGCAACTTGTTTATTCTTCGATAACTGCCTCCATTACGGAGATTGATCCGAAGATCTTGACTGTATGGAGCTTGTAGACTACCTGGAACTCACGAAAACAACAAGAACTACATGAAAAGCAAACATATGCCAAGAAGGGGTCACAAAACATGTTTATTCTTCAATAACTTCCTTCATTACGGAGGTTGATCCACCGACCTTGAATCTATGAAGTTCGTAGACTACCTAGAGCCCACGGCAACAACCAGAACTACTTGGAATACAAACATATGCCAAGAAGGGGTCACATAACTTGTTTATTCTTCGATAACTGCCTTCATTACGGAGATTGATTCGAAGACCTTGACTGTGTGGAGTTCGTAGACGTACTGGAACTCACGACAACAACAGGAACTACTTGGAATACAAACATATACCAAGAAGGGGTCATGCGACTTGTTTATTCTCCAATAACTGCCTCCAACACGGAGATTGATCCACAGACCTTGAATGTATGGAATTTGTAGACTACCTGGAACCAATGACAACAACAAGAATTACTTGGAATACAAACAAATACCAAGAAGGGGTCACACAACTTGTTTATTCTTCAATAACTGCCTCCGTCACTGAAGTTGATCCACAGATCTTGACTCTATGGAGTTCGTAGACTACCTGGAGCCCACGACAACAACAAGAACTACTTAGAATACAAACATATACCAAGAAGGGGTCACGCAACTCTTCGTTAACTGCCTCCATTACGGAGATTGATCCGAAGACCTTGACTGTATGGAGTTCGTAGACTACCTGGAATCAATGACAGCAACAAGAAATACTTGGAATGCAAACATGTTTCAAGAAAAGGTCATTGGATGACCCGGAACATATACTGCACCATAAAGAGCATGTACCGTATTTGAATTTACACGATAGACCTTTGGTTACGTTAGCAGACCATAAGATCTTATTCCAGGGATTTTTTGGATGACTTAGGCCTTACTCCTGGGGGTTTTGGAACCCCGAATATAAACTGTGAACACCGACTATTCTAAGAAGCGCAATGAGCATGTAATATATTTGAAACTGGTTAATAGTCCTTCGGTTACGTGTGTAGACTCCTAAGCCTTACTTCAAAGATTTCTTGTATAACCAAAGACAAAAGCTGTAAACCTTGACAATAAGCAAAAAGTATATGAGTTTCTGTTTCCAAAACTGTCAAAATTATCTAAATTGGTTGAAAATTGTTAAAGTTATGAAAATATCAATTTATGGGAACACGGGTACCCTGTCGGAGATCCACGTGGTAAAAAAAATCAGATGCATCTCCCCAGGTCCCTCCTCACTGTATCAACGTGATTTTCTCACAGATGCTACATTTTATGGAGTTCTTAGATGTCACCGAGTTTCAGCTTTCAACTATAAAAATTCATTGAAATATCACCACTTGAATTTGAAAAAGGAAGACGGGTACCCCGTCGGCCGCATAAGGGTTAAGCAGTTAACCCACCGTCGCCGTTCCGTTCCACAATGAAGGGAAGTCGAGAAAATTACCAACCTGAAAATTTATTAGACCGGACCGCGATATCTAACATCGAAAAATGGCCTCCTTTAGCAGCAAAGCTAAAACGCTCGTAAACTGAGTTTTTATTATTGTGCGCAGAACTAGGGACATATGTAATGTAATATTGCGTGCAGAATATAGAACATTTCAAAATACACTCACGGAGCAGTAGCGAAATAAGTTGTGGACATCGAATGACCATATACCGATGATCGTTCAACATTATCGGATTTGTTCTAACTCTCTGTTTCAGATTTGCGACATTGAATGGTCCCACATGCTGATGAGAATCGCCAGAGGCCGCTTCGATGATTATGGTCAAGGGTTCGGGATACGAAATGGTGAGGGCAACCTAAGATTCAGTCAAGGATTCAGTATTACGAGAGCATCGGACGGAAGATTGCTGAACAGTAATTGAAGATTTGGAGTTTTGTAGACTTTATGTTCGGAATAGGGTTTTAATTTGTGCATGGCTTTCGTACAAGTTTTTTTCTTGAAGGTGATTTGTTCCTTGTGGTTGTAGAACGTGGCACAAACTATGACGATACACTTGAACAGTTCGGCCAGGCTGCGGTGCTTGTAGGGCAATTGAAGGAAGGGTGTATCTGATTCGGCAAAAGTTTGGAAACGATGACGAGCTGAGACCTTGGTGGGACTTGCAGTAACGGGTATGGTGGTAAGCTCTTTGATTGGGCTTATCAAACAGCTAAGACGTATTGGTGTAAACTGCTTCTGCAGAGACAGCTGTTATATGCCTTATTTGGAGTGCGATGGAGATTTTTGGTAGGCTTCTCAAGGCAGTCCAATTTGCCGAAACGATTCTGCTTATTAAGCGATGTCCTCGTATCGACTAGCCATACTCTGCTTACTACGGCCTTCGCCTAGGTCAGTTTACTAACGTCGACACCTGCCTTGGCCGCCGCCACATGCCTCGATCAACATCGCTGGAAAGCCTCGCATGCCTCGCTCAAAATTATTTTTAGCTGAAAACTCCGTGCTTGCTGGGGAAGTTGCTTGTTCCGCATCATCAATCTCACCGTGGCTGTAGGTTCCTTGCGGTTTTCCTTTGAATTGCATCCAGAACGCTCGATTTTAATTTGGCTTCGCACTTGAATTGGTTGCTTCATCAGATTGGAGCTTAACTCCTCCAGAGTGGATTACTGGAACACGGTATCGCTGCGAAAAAAGTAAAATGTAAGAAACTTCCAAAATCGATAGGTACGAAGGTGGATTTTGTAATTCATTAGTGTTAGCGAGGGTAGATTCTCAAAATCGCGAATACAAGCCCTAACATATTATAATTTTGGCTCAAACTTGATAAGAAAACCCCTGATTAATCCACCTAGCGGTAATGATACCTTTCTCTATTAAATAGATTGGCTTCATCTTAATGTGATACTTATAAAACATAATTGTCTACCCTACGGCTTTTGCAAACGCTTATAGCGAATCAACCAACCAGCATTATATGCATCAGTACAGTACACAATTTTCTTCATATAATGCAATGACCGATCTTGATTACTTTCAATAGTTAATGGTTTTTGGCTGCAACTTGTTGCGAGAAAACCGGATAAGAATTATTGTATGGAAAGATGGCAAATGTTTTTCGGTTTTCGTATGCACACACGTTCAAATAGACATTTGTTCGGCGATTGGTATATAACATCATGGGTCTCCGAGCCTTTTATAAAAAGTTTGATTTTGGAGTGGTGAGTAAAAGAAAAGCAAAAAAAGCAAAAACAACAACCGAGGATCCTTGATCCAAATAACAAGATTAAGACTCACCTTCTCTGGTAGCTTCCCATCACCGCAGATGTTCGTCCCGGTGAATGTTTTGTTTCACCTTATCCACAATTCGGTGGCCAGCTCTGCATTTCCGATGCATTTCAAGCTTAAATCGGCACGAGCCTTGCCGTATCCGTCGTATCCGCCGTATCGCAGTTTTCACTTTGTACAGTAAACGTAAATAAAACGTACAGGTGAGGGAACTGTCAAAACTCACAGCAAACACTTTCAAATAAATTTACCATAATGTGAGTAAAATACACTAGCGCCTCTGGCGGTGCTGGTCTCGTCAGCTCATCATGGGTTGCATGAATTTTAAATCGGTTCTTCGGGACTCCGAGGTCCCGGTTATTAGTTCCTGATTCTGGGCACGTTTAGATTGATAAAGGAATGGCATTTTAAATATTAGAAAAAGAAGCTATCTGCTCATTTTATTTATTAATTTATTAGTAAGATCTTGGCGGAGATGGGTTAGATACAGCACATTTTTGTTTCGCTCTAACATTGCATTCAAATAATCACTAACAACCGTTCCTAGCATTCCTAGACTAAACAACACATTAGTTAGCATTACTCTAGTTGAAAATATAGTTCTACTATATCAATTTCCGGTAACCATAAACGTTTTAAGCGTCGTCGAAAGAGTTCTTCTGAGGTCGTTGAGTTTGAGCTGCTCGTCTCTGCCTCTTCAGTGATGTATTTCGTTCTAGTTGCAGCTGGTGGGGAATTTTCTGGTGTAATACACGTACCATACGAAGACCCGTGCAACGCCGAGGATGAAATATAACTTCGATCCTCCGAGTTGATCTTTCTTATAATCTGATCTGAGAACCGGTTTCATCGTGTGGTTAAGTCGCTAGAACAATCATCTTTCGGGCGCTAAGCGAACTTATCCTCACTGAAAAAGGAGACGTTGATTTCGATGTGCACGATGAAGACCTGGAGAGTTACGATGATGTGGAATTTGTTGAAGAATTAGATGAACCTGATCCAGTCCAGAGGATCATTACTCTTATTTCGTACGCCTAAAAATAAGAGTCAATTATAACACAATCAAAACGGAACATTCTTACGTGTATCAGCGCTTACTGCTTGTTTAGCTTGATCGGGATCTGGTTTAAATGGTCACCGGTGCCATAGTTGTTGGCCCATTTAAAAACACGTGGCCTGATCTTTGTAGACGTCCTGCACCCGTCAGTGAGCCCATCGAAATCGTGTCGGCGGAAGTAGCGACTCTTCCATACGCTGTGAATATAAAATTAAAACATAGATAACTTAATACCGCCTTATAAATGATACAACGCATTTGATCCTGCATCCATTTAACGATTACAAACTCATCGTATAGTTGAGAGCAACAACAAATACGACATCAATGCATGCTTTCACTAACATGCATCCACAATTGGAAAGTATCAGTAACAAGCCCAGTTCCTAGAAACTTACTTGAATGTAATGGACAGCTCCTTGTTTCGTACCGTCTGTCCATCATCAACGCCAGCCGGCACTGGGATGGTTACCCGCTTCTGCTAAACCACCTGCCCGTTGCAGGCGCAGTTCAGGCATGGATATTTAATGTACATTCCGGTCTTGGTGCTTGGATCGCAAGATCTTACATTTAGGGCACATATCCACTTCCTTATTCCATCAACACCCGAGTCAACACCATATCGCGAATAGGAGAAATCTGTTGAAATTAACTTTAACGTGCAATCGTCACCCCTCATAATCGAGACAACTCAATGTTGATATGCGAAATGAACACACCATGACTGTTGATGTGTTGTCGAATTAATTGTTTATGTCAAATGTAAATAAATAAGAATTGTATTCGTTCGTGTAAAGTCCAACTGAGTGGTTGTTTTTCTTTCTTCCGTTCCGACGTTCCCGATTCGCTTTATCTGTCCGCTGTACGTTTGTTGTCCACTGTTGCGCGCTCTCCAACAGGTTATTGGCCCAGGTATGGACGATAAAGTGAAAATCGCCGCGTTCGACGGGTCCGGGTTCCACAACTGGAGGTTTCGGATGGAAACCGTTCTCGACACGTTCGATCTGCTGGATTGCCTCCACCGGGAGATGAGTGAGATCGACGAGTTTAAATTGATGGCGGACGACTCCGCTAGTGTAAAGTCGGAGAAGAAAAAGAAAATGGTGGAACGAAAAGCCGCGGAGAAAAAGTGTAAAGCTGTGATAATTCAGGCGATTGCTGACAGCCAGCTTGAACTAGTGAAAGACTGTGCGACTCCGAAGAAAATATGGGACACGCTAAAAGCGGTGTTCGAGCGTCGCGGTGTTGCCGGACAGTTGTTTATCCGAAAGCAGCTCCTCACATTGAAATATGTGGAGGATGCGAGTGATAGTTTGTCGGAACACTTGCTGAAGTTTGATCGTTTGATTCGGGAGTTGAAAGAAAGTGGTGCGGCTGTTGAAGACTCCGACGCGGTTTGTCATTTGTTGTTGACGCTGCCACCGTCGTTTGATTCAGTAGTGACTGCAATCGAAACGCTTCCAACCGGTGTTACAATGGCTTTTGTAAAGAAGCGTTTACTCGACGTGGACATGAAAACAAGAAATCTGCTGGCCCCTGGGGGCGAAGATGAGCGTGTTGCCATGTTTAGCAGACAAAGCTGGAAGAAGTTAAAGTGTTTTAGATGCGGTAGAGTTGGACACAAACAAGCCGATTGCCGTGTGAATGTGTTGGTGGAATCGGATGCGAATGATTACGGTAGAGATAAATATGCGAGGAAATTCCAGAATCGTAGAGCGGACATAGCTGTTGAAGACACGAGATCCTCGGATCGTGCGGATGTGGCATTTCTGGCATCCAAAGAAGAGAAAGAAGAAAATGTGAAACTGCGGTGGTTCTTAGACTCTGGAGCGACGGACCACATGGTGAACGACCGTAATTACTTCAGCATGATGCGGCGTCTGGAGCACCCGGTTGAAGTAGTTGTAGCAAGTGGTGAGAAGCTGTTAGCGGAATATTCTGGCGATGTTGTAGTGTACTCAGCGGTTGGAAATATGAGAAAGAAATGCGAAGTAAAGAATGTGCTGTACGTTCCCAACCTCAGCTGTAATTTGTTCTCGGTGAATCGTGTTGCGAGAGCGGGAATGGAAGTCAGTTTCTTCGGCAATAAAGCGAAAATTACAAAATATGGCGCGGTGATGGCTGCCGCGCATTATGATGGAAAGCAGTATGTGTTAGACGTAAGCCAATCAAAACGAGTACAGCAATGGTAAGGGATACAAAGTGCTCTGCATAAGCAGTGTGTTGCAGCGCCCAGAAGCACAATGATTAAAAATGGCGATATGTGGACGAATTGTTGCAGAAAATGATGGAAAGAGTAAAAGAAAAGAAGGCAAATAATGAAAGCGAAAGATACAAAGTGACGATGGATGAAACAATAGTTGGCGAAAGTGTGCAGAGAGAAGAAATTTTATGCGAATTGACGAAGCTTGCGGCTAGGAGGGGTGAATATTTTCAACAAAAGAAAATGGAAGTAATACGAAAGAAGAGGATTGAGATTGTTTGAACTTGAAGATCAAGTGTTCGAAGTTGAAAGTGAAGTGACTATTTACAAGTCGATCTGTGATAATAAAATGTGATTATCGGGTTGCCGACTTGAGGAGGGGTGTTGAAATTAACTTTAACGTGCAATCGTCACCCCTCATAATCGAGACAACTCAATGTTGATATGCGAAATGAACACACCATGACTGTTGATGTGTTGTCGAATTAATTGTTTATGTCAAATGTAAATAAATAAGAATTGTATTCGTTCGTGTAAAGTCCAACTGAGTGGTTGTTTTTCTTTCTTCCGTTTCGACGTTCCCGATTCGCTTTATCTGTCCGCTGTACGTTTGTTGTCCACTGTTGCGCGCTCTCCAACAAAATCATCGATTAAATCGCATTAAATTTTTCGAACCAACTAGTCAGGATCGATCGTGCAGCGGAACTGCCAGTTCTGCGAGAATTCTTTTGGATATGCACAACCAGATTACCACCACCAGCTCTGTGCATCTGCTCACATCAAATTAACAACAAAACTGAAAAACTTTATAAAAATACGAGACTTTTTCGCAAATATTTTCCAAACTGTTTGACGGTTTGAAAACAATATAACGCAAAAGTGAGTAAAGCCTAAAACTCTGAGAAGTGAGTGAAAATTGACTCACTTGCCAAATAAAATCTTACTCACTTTTTGACATTTCCATCAAAATGCTAAAGTGAGTCATTTTGACTCACTTTTGAGTAGATTCAAATGAGCGTGTTTTGAACGAACTGCCGAAGTTTGACTAATGAGCGAGAATGAATCAGCGAAGCGCTCGGCTCGCGTTCGTTGCTGGTTGTTGAATCGAAGTTGAAGGCTCAGGTGCCAAAAGCAGCAATTTTACCTCTCCTAGTTTAAGTGCTTTTTCCGTCCAAAAAATCGAACTAAAATTGTTAAATTAATGTGCATCTCGTAACTGCCATGAGTCTCCAGCTAATTGTAATATTTCTGGTGGCTTTCAGTAAAGGTAAGTAACGAAAATTCCTTATTCAAAGTTCACATTAGAGACACGCCCTCCGTCGTCGTCCCTCATCTTTATGCTGTTGATGTTTTTGAACCGCATCAAGACGAACGCACATAGGAGCAAGTGGTTGAAATTAGTGGATGAAATTAAATCATTTGAAGCTACATATTTCCTAATTTTCAGAGGCAGAGGCGGTGTTTGGGGTTAATCAAATCAAAATATTTTTTTAGTAGATTTTTTTGTAAAATCAATATTGTAGAGTTTAGTCCTTTCGTACCGCTTATCTTTGCAATATGTGATTTGTTTATTTATCTTATAGAATAATAATTATTCTGTTAGTCCAGACTTTAAATCGGGTCAAGGCAGGGCCGGATTTATGGGGGGGCCGGGGGGCCGTGGCCCCGGGCCCCCACAATTCTTATGTACCAAAACCAACCTTTTTTGTACATTTTGGGGCCCCCACATACCGTCGGCCCCGGGGCCCCCTTCCGGCTAAATCCGGTCCTGGGTCAAGGTGTGAGTGTCCTCAATTATTTACTTCGAGGTTGTATATTTATTAAACTAGAGACTGTATCTATAAAGATTTTACCTTCTTTAAAGGTTGAGCAGGCACTGCAGTAGAGACTGCGATTTCGCCAAAGAGATTAATGTTTTCTTGTAACACGAAAGATTCTGTCCAGGTATAATGTTCTGACTCTATTATTGTTAACCTCCCCAAGGATATAATGTGAAAAAATCACGTGATTATTTTCAATCAATTGTAAACATTTATACCAAATTACTTTTGACCCAAATATGGCACGATACACGATATGCCTAAATGGTATTTAGATAAAATTTAAACCATATAAAATAAGAAAAAACAAATGCAATTTATCCAGGGTTTGTTTTTGCACACTTATGAAACTCGTTGCCGGGTCGAAGAGAATTCGGTCTTATGAATGAGCGCAGTTCTTCATGCCTCAGAGACCTCATATAGTGTTATATACCAATCGACTCAGCTCAAAGAGCTGAGCAAATGTCCGTCTGTCCGCGTGTATGTATGTGTGTGCACAAAAGCTAAGAAAAACATTAGACAACTTTTCATATAGTAATCCTTAGCCGATTTTCTTGCAACAAGTTTCATTCTACGGGGGGCAAAGCCTCATAGATCACTAATGAATTTTATATCGATCGACCGTTGCGTTTGAAAGTTATAAAGAAAATGGTATATCGAACCATATTAACGTCATATAAGGTTGGTGTCTTGACTAAATACGAGGAAGGCAGTATTACCACTCGGTGAATTAAGTTGGGTTTTTCGTATTGATACTGTTGTACTGCATATGAAATATGTTAAAAAATATTTTCTTATCCTAACATTTTTAATGGATGAAGTCATAAGCCAAAAGTATTTCCCATACTAGATCTCATATATAATTATGCTTTGATAGCGTCAAAAGATGTTTTTTAATGTAAATTCTGTTTCAATATTTCGCCCGAAAAATCAAACCAATTACTCATATGTGAGCAATCTGCATAACGAAACACCTTATCACACATATGACTACTCCCTTGATTCATTCTATAAATCTCAATTATTTTTAGCATAACTAGCTTATAAAGTCCAGAATCGCACATCGTTGTTCCGATATCATACAATAAATCATTCCCCAATCTTCAATTACAGCCACCGTTCACGGCCAGAAGAGCTGCGACATTCCCAAAGTCCTCCAGGGCACCTGGTTCAGCTGGGAGGTAGGCGAACCGACAACGACCACAATCGACGAGTGGAGCTACGAACGGTTGGGCCCCAAGCAGGGCCGCATACGGAGTGAGTGCGTCGCCAGTACCCGGAACGGGTCCGATCACACCCTGATCTTCAAGGGCAGCGAGTGCTACACTTGCGTTAAGGCGTTTCCGCGTACGTTGAACGTGTTTGAGAAGTTTGAGAGTAAGTAGTGTTGTGGGTGATATTGATAATGGATAATGTATGCAATTGTGTCATTTTCTACTTTGTAGCACCCTGCGTGACGTTAGAGCGCAGTGAAAAACCTACGATAGACCGGATTTGCAGGGGACTGAGACAGGATCAACAGCTGATTACACTGTTCAATAAAAATTTTGTTCCTATAAGTTGTCGATCATCGTTGGAAGGAGTCTGGCATTTTGCTTATCAGGTTAGTACTTTATAGCGAAGTTAGCTGTTGCTGTTGGTTTCTTGGATTTTATCAATTTAAAGGAGCGTTTTATAATTGAAAAGTGGAAATATTTATAAATTTTAAAAATGAAATAATAAGAAATTGATAATAGAAACTGCACTTTATGGCGATGTTAATTTTTGTCGTCAAAATGGGTTATTTCAAATTTAACCCGACTTCTCTTCCATTTCTTCGTAGAATCGATTCCGCTTTACTGGAGAATGTGACAACCCAGACGCCAAAATCCAGTCATGTCAAACGCCCGGAACGCAGTTCTTGATTCAGAACCAGAAATTCAACATCACTTATCGGCAGTGCCAGGGCATGGCCGGCACCTTCAACGGGGTGGTCGAGTTCAGTTGTCTTGGCGATTGGTTTATCGGAAAGAACCACTACTTTGCCGTAGTCAATACCAAGGAATCTCGAGAGGATGAGAAGTATCGCTGCTTCCTGAAGAACCGTGACGACGATCTGTACATCGGTGCATCGATTACGGCCGAATGCAATACACTGAAAACGGTGGAAAAATCTCCGGAACGTTACCGAGTCACACCGGTTAAGTCTGAGGTGGTGGAGCCGGGCTGCAGATTCCCGCAAAATTTCACCGGCGAGTGGATCAACACGGCCAACATTGATGCAGAAGTCGTCATAAATGAAACTCATATCATTGAGACGTACTATCCGGATCGGGCTCGTTACAGACGGACGATCTATGTGTGTCGAGAGCAACGTGACACCCGAATTATGATGGCTCGGTTGACGGTAGACGGTTGCCAGAAGGATTACATCTGCTTCGATTTTGTTCCTCGGCATCACAACGTGATTCGCTACCGTAAAGGAATTGCAGTTATCAAAAACGCTTTCAGCACCGTTTGCTCGTGGGTGCAGTTTCCCAACAAGGAACAGTGGCGTTACGATTTGTTCCTTTCAGCGAAACCGGTCCCAGTACGATGCCCTGTCGCAGGTAAATTCAACTTCACCCAACAAGGCGAATCCCCCTTCAAGACTCGTATTCTCGGTGGTGTCACGCTAAGTCCTCGTCCGGATATTCGATGCAAGCAAAACATTTCAGACTTCTCCGTCTGCGATACAGATCAAAAGGAAATGGCTATCGATGCCAATTACTGCCTCTCGGTAGATCACCTTGGACGTCCGGTTGATATCTACAGTGATCCAGATTACCGGATGAAGTGCATTGGCTACTGGCAGGAGAATCTCAAATCCTACTTGATCACATATGACGACCTGGATCCCTTATCCAAGTATCGCTGCTGGGTTTACCAGCGTGCCGATTTGAATCGAATCCTGATGTCGCAAGCGGTTGGTGCGTTTTGTAATGTGAAGCAGGACGTTACCTCGTGGAACTATACCGAAGGGGCGGTAGTTTCCGTAGACATGACCGAATACGAGCGAGAACGGGATCAATGTCCGATGCACTTTGACGACGGATCGAACCCGTGGGAAGCGACGGAAAACTACATCAAGGTGTTTCCTTGGTTGATATACAGAAGTGCCACCAGTGCAATCGATGGAACGGTAAATGCGTTTCTAGTGACAATGGCCGCTTTGTTACTAAAGCTTCTCTTCTAGAACTAGCCGTCGACATTTTAGGAAAGGAAGAATTCTCAGAAACTATTTTAATACGATTTATTTGCGGAAGCAGGTAAGTAAAGATGTCTCATTGCTATTTCATAAAGTAACATTAGATTTAAAGTAACATGTCCGTCCACAATGATCATAAACATCACGATTATGATCAACCACTGAGTGCCTTAAATAATGTACGACACATTCAAGTTGATTTGGGTCGGAAAATAGTTGAGGTAAATTGTGAGCATTTAAAAGACATTATTTTTCAAAATTGTTTTGAAATGTAGTACATTATTCTGTTGTAATATATCTCTACTAGATGTTTAAAATGATGAATAAATTTTACAAATTTCAAAATAGTTATTTCTGATAGCATATTTACTAACAGTTGAGAAATGATTCCGATATTCAGCAATGTTTGTGAAATCGTGCAAGTTTAACAAAGGTGAAAAGAGGAAACAAGAATAAAAGAAATAAAACAAGAAATTTTAACATTCAACACTTGGCAGTTGAAGGGTTTTCTAAACAGAAGCTGGATGAGTGTGGCGATTGGACTTCGGATAATTGATACGCACAGTACGACGGTTCGAAAGTCTCTGTTGATTTAATGAAATGAAACTTAACTGGTAACCTAACATGTGGGAAATGGCATGCAAGAAATGCAGAAAGGACGCGCGATATTATTTTTAAAACATTCAAACGAAAACATGTGGTAGCAGTTAAAATGTTTGGACACAAGGAACCCTCGAGCATCCTCCTATTCTGGACCCAATGCGACCACATAGTTAGATTCACAGAGCAATCTGTTCCTGGTGATCGACGTTTTTTAAAAGGTCGACTACGGTACCTAATTGATACGCACAGTACGACGCTTTGAAAGTATCTGTTCATTCAATGAAATGAAACTTAACTTGTATCCTAACATGTGGAAATGGCTTGCAAGCAATGCAGAAAGGACGCGCGATATTATTTTGGAAACATCCAAACGAAAACATTTGGTAGCAGTTAAAATGTTTGGATCACGGAAGATTCGAGCACCCTCCTAGTCTGGACCCAATGCGACCACCTCTAGTCAGACTCACTGAGCAATCTGTGTCTGGTGATCGACGTTTTTTTAAAAGCTCAACTACGGTACCTAAACATTATGGACATTTTGCGGATGTTCCTGTCATACTTGCATGACCAGTCGCCTACAGTATGTATCCGTGTAACCACCAAAACTAGCTGAGCACCACTGCAATGCTAGTTTCTGAAGGACTACCGACAGACAGCTACAGCGTAAAATTTTCCTGGATGTACACGAGGATCTAGGAATATCACGCAACGACAGTTCTATACTATTCCCCAGAATCCGGGCCCCTTATGCATTATATGTAAATTTTGCAGTGTTAGCTATCAAACCAAATTGAATTGCCGGATTGCCAACAGGCCAAATCACATGAAAATGATTCGCCGAGAATAACCGCTAACACGATCGATAACCTCGACAAACATGGACACCACTGCAGATGATAACATCGATAAAGCTAAGCGCTATAAACGAAGCCTTCCCCAGGAAAAAGTAGAGGGTTGTATCAAAGAAACGATCGCAAATTTAACGTATCAGGTATCAGGTATCAGAACGTCGGCTCCAGGGGCACGTTCACCTCAATTTGGGAGATTTGTGCCATCGCCTTCACAGCCTTTTTCATCACACACCTGACGGAAAAGGAAGTGAACAAAAGGAAAGGAATGTGGATGGGAGAACAAAGGGAATGTTTGGAAAAGGGCCCTTGAAGAGGGCATACAACGCATTAGCGTACAAGAGCTTATAGCTCCTTACCACAACTGGTTATGAACAACAAAATACTCTGAAGGTTCAGGTTTCTGAAGTCAATTTCACTAAGTAAGGGTTTACCAAATATTTGGAAGCGCAATTGTGCATAGACTGGGCAGTTACATATTAGATGATAAGAAGTTCCATAATCGGATTCACAACTATCACAAACAGATGATTCAACGCGTTGAATATTTGCCATGTGATAGTTCAGTCGGCAGTGACCTGTCAAGGCCTTGACTAAGACACTGCAATTCTGTTTAGACAGATTAGCTAAATAGCTTGCTACTACCGGAGATGGCTCCCGGATGTACAATTTTGTTTGATGACATGAATCCAGACTACTCCAATGCCATTTGTGCTGAGTGACAGCCCAAGAGTTGATCAAAAGCTTCACCCAACACTTGGATATTGGAATAGCTGGCTCAGGACCAATAAAGTCATGCGATGCTCCATTACGAGCTAACTCATCAGCCAATTCGTTTCCAGCTATGGAAGAATGGCCAGGTACCCATATAAGGTGTAAAGTATTAACTGAATTCAGTTCCTCAATTTGAGTTCGACATGCGATTACTAACTTCGACCTTGAGTTGGCCGAGGCGAGAGCTTTAATAGCTGCTTGGCTATCTGAACAGAAGTATATTATTTTGCCCATAATGCGTTGCTGCAGTGCAGATTGCACTCCACATGATGGCAAATATTTCCGTCTGAAAGACAGTGCAATGTGTACCCAGTGAGTGTGACTGTTCCAATCTCAGCTCACGCGAATAGACGCCTGCACCTGCTCTACCTTCGAGGAGGGAGCCGTCAGTGTAACAAACAATGCTGTCCGACATACTTCTCTCCAAATAGCCAGATGTCCACTCATCCCGCGAGGGGAATTGTGTTGAAAATGTCCTATAAGGAAAACTACTAACGTTTGTAAGATCACTTGGAGCAAGGAAAATTTTGTCCCAATTAACCATAAGCGGTAACAACGAAGTGTGTGTAGAACTGCGGTTTACAGGATTCTCTTCCATAAAACCGAGAACCCATAGTCGGTAAGTACAAGAAAATGCTTCTTGTTTGAGATGTATGTGTAGTGGGGCCACGTCGAAGAGAACTTCGAGAGCAGCCGTGGGAGTTGAAGAGAACGCACCAGTCATTGCCATTAGGCACATCCTTTGAAGATGGCCTAATTTAGACTGAATTGTCCTCACTTCCCCTTTTGCCACCACACAAGACATCCATAAGCCAAAATTGGTCGTACAACTGTTGTGTAAATCCATTTGATATATTTGGGTTTAAGACCCCAAGTTTTACCAAAGGTTCGTCGGCATTGGCCGAAAGTTATACACGTTTTTTGATTCTGAACTCAATGTTAGGAGTCCAGGAAAGCTTTGAATCCAAAATTAGACCCACATACTTTACTTGATCAGTTACATTGATTTCAGAACCAAAAGATGTAATGGACGAATACCATTACGATTACGTTTTTCCGTGAAAAGAACAATAGATGTTTTATTCGGATTGACCGAAAGGCCATATTGGCGACACCAACTTTCAACTACCTGAAGGGCATTTTGCATCAGGTCGAATAAGGTAGTAATGCACGAACCCACTATCAATGTAAGATAGTCGTCGGCAAATCCATAGGTAGGAAAACCGCCATTATTGAGTAACCTCAATAGCGTATCTGCAACGAGATTCCACAAAAGTGGAGATAATACTCCCCCTTGAGGGCATCCGCAGACACTTAATTTCCTAATCGCTGCTTGACGTAATGTCGAGTAGAGATGTCGGTTTTTAAGCATCTGGTGAATCCATTTGGTAATAATATTAGGTGTCGTGATTTGAGGTTCCTTCCTTGGGAAGACGCGATGTTTGGGAAGTTCCAGTCTGAGTCGTATTCATGTTTGATGTCTATCGCTCTTACAACTGAATGGATAATCAGCAGTTTAGAAAATTATTGCGTTTTTTTTTAATTAACTCTTTCGTAGGCTCGGTACCAAACCCTTAGAAAATTATTCCATCAACTCAAGATGGAAGGTGGGGATTGCTCGACCCTTGATGCTGCTGCTGGAAGACGATGTGTTCGCCTCGCTGTCCGTCCGATGAATGACCCGAACCGCCGATGGCCCGTTGGTTTTATAGCCGACTGGCTGGAGGGGATTGCTCGACCCTTGCTGCTACTGCTGATGCTGCTGGGAGACGATGTGTTCGTCTCGCTGTCCGTCCGTTGAATGACGCGGACCGCCGATGGCCCGTTGGTTTTATAGCCGACTGGCTGGAGGGATTGCGCGGCCCGTGCTGCTATTGCTGATGCTGCTGGGAGACGATGTGTTCGTCTCGCTGTCCGTCCGTTGAATGACGCGGACCGCCGATGGCCCGTTGGTTTTATAGCCGACTGGCTGGAGGGGATTGCTCGACCCTTGCTGCTACTGCTGATGCTGCTGGGAGACGATGTGTTCGTCTCGCTGTCCGTCCGTTGAATGACGCGGACCGCCGATGGCCCGTTGGTTTTATAGCCGACTGGCTGGAGGGGATTGCTCGACCCTTGCTGCTACTGCTGATGCTGCTGGGAGACGATGTGTTCGTCTCGCTGTCCGTCCGTTGAATGACGCGGACCGCCGATGGCCCGTTGGTTTTATAGCCGACTGGCTGGAGGGGATTGCTCGACCCTTGCTGCTACTGCTGATGCTGCTGGGAGACGATGTGTTCGTCTCGCTGTCCGTCCGTTGAATGAATGCGTGAGTCAGAAGGCGGCTTGTTTTATTTGCATCACTGCTTGTTTGTCACCGGTAAGGGGCGGAGCAACGTCTAGTGGAGATAACTCCGCCCCAATTCATTAGTCGTGGAATACGCAGCGGGTGAAACACAGAAGGGGAAAACTTACATTTCTTGCATCATAGATTAATTCTTTCAATGTAGGTTTTTATGAAATATAGAAGACAAATCGTAATTCATATTAAATTTTATTTTATTATTTTTTTTTTCTTCACTTCTTGTTACCACTACAATACTCTCGTCCTCTACTCTTGGTTTTCGAATACAATTGTTAAAATATATCTCCTTTTTCATTTCACTTTATTATTATTTTCAGTTGCTATTTATTCATTTTACTACATATTTAAAATTAAACTGCATAGTGTAATTTGTCTGTTCATATTACTATTCAAAGTTTGATCCAGTATTCGTTTTGTTAAACCTTACATTGCAGCAAACGATGTTTGGTCTCGAGAATCTGCACCATTTCACCATTTCCGAAAAAAACGTCTGTTTAAATAAAAAAATATAATTTAGTTAAACATAATTTTAATTATGATGTGTATGACTTGCCTTTTTCTTGACTTGACTTCAGTTTTCTATTCGAAAACACTGTACAGCACCATGTCCTTGAATCTGTTCGGCTTTTTGATGGTTCTTGTTGGCCGTTGTGTACTATCATCGTTCAAGCTTACATCCACATCTAGTTCGGTTAAAGAATCATCCCGATTCATGTGTGTTGTTTCTTCATGTTCATATGACCTCACATCTCCGTTTTCCTCTTGATTATAAGTGCTTTCCAGACCTTCCGGTAATTTCTTAACATCTTGGACGTTTCTGGAGTACTGGATACCACGTTCACTGCGGATGACAACTTTTGCTCCATCTCTAGCCACTATAATAAACCTTTCGGCCGAGAATGTTGGATCTGATTTCTGTTTTCTTTGCATTGTTACTAAAACTTTATCGCCAACCTTTACATCGGAAGTCTCTGCGTTCCGGCGTATATCGGCATACTTCTTACTTTTTAGTTTTGATACTGCATCTTTTTCAAAAATATCAGTGCGATCCAATGACCGTTCAGCGTTGGTTTCCCAAAGACTGGGAAAAGTTCCCCGCCATTTCCACCCTACTAACAATTCGAATGGGGTGACTCCCAGACGAGATAGAGGGCGAATTTTGTTATGCGAGTGAACGTATCTCTCAAGAGCTGTTCTCCAATTCACCTTGTCTATTCGAGCTGCCGCCAAAGCCTTCTTTATCCCACAATTCTGTCTCTCTACGGCACCGTTAGATTGTGCACTCAGAGGAATGGATTTCCGTATCTTCACGCCTCTCTCTTCCCAAGTTTTGACAAACTTGTCACTTTGGAATGGAGGCCCGTTGTCACTATGTATTGCCAAAGGATAGCCCCATACTTCAAAAATTTTAGATAGAGCAGCATTGGTTGTATCCGCATCAATTCTTCTTATTTCGATTACATGGATGTATCTAGAGTAGGTATCTACTACCACAAGGAACTCGCCTAGGCCAAAATCTTTGTCAGAAAAAAAATCTATCTGCAGAATTTCCCATGGTCCTTGTGGCATTTCTCGACTCGTCAGCGGAAGTGGCGCGCTTTTTCTCGAGAGCCTCAAGCAAGTTTCGCAGCCATCGATATACTTTTGAACCTCTCCACTCATTCCAGGCCACCAAAAGTGATTCCTCAATATCCGTTTCATCGAGGCAGCACCAATATGTCCTTGGTGCGCCAATTCTAAAGCTTTAGTTCGTAAACCATAAGGTAATATTACTCGGTCTTCTTTGAATATCAAAGCTCCGAGTAAACGCAATTGCTTGGCATGACACTCGTATGCTTGTAACTGCTTTGTCCATTTTCCTTGCTGTATGCATTCCCTTACTTCGATCTGCTCCTTGTCTACTTCAGCTCCCAATTCGATCTCGTTCCAGTTTAATTCCATGTTTCCTGCTTCCAATGCGAATAGCACATGATATTCAGACGAGTCATCAAAAGCTTCAGTTGGGTCTCCTTCTATTATCAGTCTAGATAATGCATCTGCAATGTTTTCATTTCCTGGGATACTTTCAACAGTGAAATCATATTGCTGCAGCCTTAGCGCCCAAGCTTCCGCCCTTGATATCGCTCTTTTACCGATCCGATGCATGCCACCGAAAATAAATTCATTCGATTTAGCATCCGATCGAATCTTGAATGTGGTACTCATCAAGTAGTTGGAGAATCTCTCTACTCCCCATACCATGGCTAAAGCCTCCTTTTGAGTGTGAGGATACTTTTGCTCTGATGGGGATAATGCTTTTGATGCGCAAGCAATAACTCTAGGTGTGCGATTCTTGTCTAATTGGACTAGTACCGCCCCTAGTCCATGAGGTGAGGCGTCCACATAGAGCTCAGTCTCGTCATTCTGATTGTAATAGCCTAGAGTCTTGATCGTTTTCCATGCGGAAGATGTTAGAAATTCGAACTCTTCATCCAAGTCTTCAGACCAGTAAAATTTATCTGCCCGTGCCAGTTCTCTCAGCCGCCATGTTCTGTCTGCCCGATGTAGAATAAACCGATCGATGTAATTTATTAAACCCAAGAAACTTTTGACTTCTTCTTGATTCTGTGGTTTTCGAAAATTCTGAATTGCCCTAATTTTTTCCTCCTCAACACTCCAACCTTCGCCAGATAAGTGAAATCCAAGGAAAGGCACTTCTTGTTGTCTTAATATGCATTTACTCTCATTGATCTTTACGTTGTGGTCCTCTAGCCGTTTCAGAACTTCCTTCAGGTTTTCGTCATGTTCTTCTAAAGTTGCTCCAAAAACAAGGACGTCATCTAAGTAATTTGCTGTACCCTTACACCCTGAGAGTATAACGGACTGCATTGCTTCCTGGAAAATGTCTGGAGCATTACATAATCCAAAGGGAAGACGTCGACATCTGTACATTCCTTCTCCCGAAAAAAAGTTTGTTAAATGGCGACATCGCTCATCGAGTTCTATGTGGAAAAACGCATTTTTTAGATCAATCGTGGAGAACCACTGTGCGCCATGTAACTCCATGATAATTGCTTCAAAAGTTGGCATCTTAAACGGCGTCCGATGAATGCATTTGTTCGGACCTCTTAGGTCAACAACCAAACGTATGTCATCTTTTCCTTTTGGTACGACCAATAGTGATGAGCAGAATGAACGATCCATGTGTTCTGTTACTGGCTCAATAATTCCCGACGCTAACAGCTCACTAAGCTTCAGATGAACTAGTCTTTTGAATCCCGGAGGGATGTGCGTATATACGTTTCTTGCAGGAGGCATATCTTTGTTGTAATGTAACATTACGGGTGGGATGTTAAATTTCGGGAATTCTGTGGCCAAACTTGCGGTGACGTGGTTTATCGTTGCTAATTCGGATTTCCAGGTATTATCGTACCCACCAACAGGAACGCGTAACCCAACATCCAAAAGACTATATCGAGCAGCAGTTCCAAAGCCCATCAACGATCTCGTTTCCTCTACTACATAGAATTTCTCTATGTATACTGGCCTATTTTGAGATACATACAACTTCGCCGAAAAAGATGCTATTACTTTAATCGCACCTTGTGAAGCATACGCGCGCAACGTTTTATCTGAAGTATAACAGAGATCATCCAGCTTATCCGTTTTAGATTTCTTGGCCAGCATCTTGTCAAATATCCTTCTTGTTATGGTGTTCACTTGGGCTCCTGAGTCGATAATAAAGATTATGCGTGCCCCTGCCACATGACCTACCACGCATGCATCTTCTTCTGTAGGTAGATCAATTTTTGGTACTGTACATATTACTTTATCTTTAGTACTGTCTACCTCAGGAGACTCCGATGAGGGTTCTACCCATTCCTGAAATTGTATTTTTGGTAAATAAAATGCAATAACTTAGCTTTTTCTTTTTTTTTGAATTTTTATTTATTTATTTTTTTTCTCTTAGCTATTTCATCCAATTTTCCTTTTTTTGTTTGTTTTAGTCTCTAAGTTGAATATAATTTGTATGCTCGAAAAATTTATAGTCAGAATTAACGTATACCAACCATAACCGTAATTCAGAATGAAGGATATTGCAAAATAACTATACTCATTTATTCTTTTAGATCATTTATTCAGTATTATTGGTATAAAACAAGTTAATAGCAAGATAGCAAATAAAAAGATCTTAATCAGATGAAATAGCCATCATTCTGGATCGACATTATCCTTTACCTTCTCGTCGATATCTTCGCCGTTTTGTTTAATTGCCGCAATTTTTGGTCTTGGTTCTTCATCTTCTAGGTCATTAGAGGCACGCTTTTGTCCTGCTCCAAGCTGGGGAACTGTCGCGCATGTACGAGCCAAATGCCCACGACGTTTGCAAGTATGACAAACTTTGTCAATGTTTGGACAAACAGAAGGACCGTGATACATGCTTGCGCAACGCCAGCATGAGCTCCGGGAAGTTCCTTGAAATTGTGGCTGTACTCGGCGAAAAGTTCCTCGTCCCCGTTGAAAACCTCTGAATCGCGTTCCGATTCCACGCCGAAATGCTCCTCGATGCTCCGTTGTTTCCGCTGCAATTGCCGCAATACTTTGTCGGTTTAGCTTCTGGTACTCTTCTTCGTTGAACATTTCCATCTCTCGATCACGTACCATGGATATTAAGCTGTTCATGTCTCCCTGGTTGACCCAGTTCCGATGAGCCAGTATACGTACTCGGCTATCGGTGGTACCTTTTACGATAGTACGCACCACTGCCTCCATTTCTTCTTCGCATTTATAACCACAAAGTTTAGCAGATGCGGCCACTCGTCGAACGAAGGCCACGCTGGACTCGTTACTATGCTGTACCATATTCATCAATTTACCTCGCTGCCCAATAATGTAGGTTCGTGATCCGAAATAGTTGTCCAGTCTAGCGATGGCATTGGTGAAGGGATGGGTTCTTTCGTTTGGCATGTTCACTGTAGACGATGTTCCTTGCATAACTTCCAAAAGTTTTGCACCGGCCTTGATCCTAAATATATCCATTTTGGCTTGTTCATCTGTAGCTTGTACTAAATTGAAAGACGCATTCAGGATCTCTTTCCAATGCTCGTATGCCTTTTTGTCTAAGTCAGTTTCACCCTCCGATGGTCTGCACTCGGGGATGTTCAGGGAACCGAAAGACATATTGCTCATGGTTGCCAATAGGGAAACGTGTCCTGAGGAAGTATCCTGATAAACTTCAAAAGTCTCCCTGGGTTTGAAATTCACCCCATCGTTTCCTACAGAGCTCGTTTTTTCAGTGGTCGCTTCCTTTTCTGCTCTTACTGTGGCTAGTTCAGACTTGAGTGCTGTAAGTTCCTCGAGTAGCATTTTCTTCGTGACCTTCACTTTCGCTTTTCTGTGAAACGAAGAAAAAATCAAATTTAGTTACTCTGCCTCGACTATCAGAGAACATATTTTATGGACACTCTGTCTCGACTACCAGAGTTCCTATTCATCTGAAGGAAACTGCCTCGACTACAGATCCTTCATCTTGTGTTGATAATACCTACCGTTTGGGAGAATTGGTTGTTCCGCACCCAACCGCGCCATTGTCGTGATTTGAGGTTCCTTCCTTGGGAAGACGCGATGTTTGGGAAGTTCCAGTCTGAGTCGTATTCATGTTTGATGTCTATCGCTCTTACAACTGAATGGATAATCAGCAGTTTAGAAAATTATTGCGTTTTTTTTTAATTAACTCTTTCGTAGGCTCGGTACCAAACCCTTAGAAAATTATTCCATCAACTCAAGATGGAAGGTGGGGATTGCTCGACCCTTGATGCTGCTGCTGGAAGACGATGTGTTCGCCTCGCTGTCCGTCCGATGAATGACCCGAACCGCCGATGGCCCGTTGGTTTTATAGCCGACTGGCTGGAGGATTGCTCGACCCTTGCTGCTACTGCTGCTGCTGCTGGAAGACGATGTGTTCGTCTCGCTGTCCGTCCGTTGAATGACGCGGACCGCCGATGGCCCGTTGGTTTTATAGCCGACTGGCTGGAGGGGATTGCTCGACCCTTGCTGCTACTGCTGATGCTGCTGGGAGACGATGTGTTCGTCTCGCTGTCCGTCCGTTGAATGACGCGGACCGCCGATGGCCCGTTGGTTTTATAGCCGACTGGCTGGAGGGGATTGCTCGACCCTTGCTGCTACTGCTGATGCTGCTGGGAGACGATGTGTTCGTCTCGCTGTCCGTCCGTTGAATGAATGCGTGAGTCAGAAGGCGGCTTGTTTTATTTGCATCACTGCTTGTTTGTCACCGGTAAGGGGCGGAGCAACGTCTAGTGGAGATAACTCCGCCCCAATTCATTAGTCGTGGAATACGCAGCGGGTGAAACACAGAAGGGGAAAACTTACATTTCTTGCATCATAGATTAATTCTTTCAATGTAGGTTTTATGAAATATAGAAGACAAATCGTAATTCATATTAAATTTTATTTTATTATTTTTTTTCTTCACTTCTTGTTACCACTACATTAGGTAGCCCATGACAACGTGCGGCTTCCAATATTGCATCGAAAGACACGTTGTCGAAAGCACCTTCAATATCTAAGAAAGCACCCAAGCACGATTGCTTTTGAGCGAATGCTTTCTCGATATCGTACACAACCTTGTGTAGAAGAGTCACGGTGGACTTTCCAGATTGGTAAGCATGTTGATTAACATGGAGAGGCATGTTTGCCAAACAGTCATCACGAATGTGATGATCGATAATACGTTCTAAGCATTTCAGAAGAAATGAGGTCAGACTGATGGGTCTAAAACTCTTCGCTTCTTCATACGAAGCACGTCCTCCTTTTGGGATAAACTTTACAGTGACATCCCGCCAGGATATGGGAATATACCCAGTAGCAAAACTGCATACTAAAAGCTTTTTCAAAACATGTTTGATATGTTCAAAACCTTTCTGAAGTAGAACGAGATAAATCCCATCCTCCCCTGGAGATTTGTAGGGAGCAAAACTGTTAAGTGCCCATTGAATCGATTCAGTAGTTATGATTCTACGTGCTTGAGCCCAAGACCCATAGCTACATGAAAAGACATCAGGATCATCCGAGGATGTTATATCGACACATCCAGGGAAGTGCGTATCAAATAAGTGCTCTAATGCTTCTTCGTCAGAAGAAGTGTAGTCGCCATTTGGCTTGCGAATTTCGCCAACTTGGAAATCCTTGGATCTCGCAAGAATTTTATTCAATCGAGTGGCTTCACTCAAATTGGAAACATTTGCACAAAGGTTTTTCCAGCCGGAAGGCCTTTTGAAGTGCAATATATGACAACTCGTTTGAAAGCATCCGTAGGGGATGGTTCATCATGTGGTAAATAAACCGAACAATAGACGTATTTCCTGACGGGGGTTCTGCCAGTGGCATCAATTGTGACAGCACATACATCTCTGGTTGTTAGTTCAGAGATAAGTGTAGCAACAATAGCATTGTTAACAAGCACACATGCACGCGGCATTGATCGAGAGTTTGCCATTTCTTTACTGAAAGCAGCAAAACCGGGTTCACTAGGTTACCTAGGTAGAAGCTACCCTTGCGAAAATAGGGTTCCTGCACCAAAGCCACTTGGGATTTGCCATTTTGCATGAGTCTACAAAGATTAATCGTTGCTGTTCTTTTATGCTGAAGATTGATTTGAGCTATCTTAACTGAAGCCATTGCAAATTAAGATAATGCACTCCACAACTTCAGCATTAATATGAACAGCAACGATGAAACCAAATTGGTATCTTATCAAGAAAGTCAAAGACGAAACACAGAGTACAATGTGTATAACGCATAAAGCGAATCCATATAGGTGACAATTTGTTGAAAAACTAAATAAAAACATGCTCATAATCCCACCCTTATTTAACCTCAAGTTGAGATTGAATAAGAGTAGCCGATTATTTCGGAGAAGCAAAAAGTCAACTACGCCATAGCTCCGGTTAACGCAGTAAGGGCTAGATACTGTGAAGGGTGCCCTGGTGCTTCACAGGCTCCGTTAGCGGTTAGGTTCTTTTTAGACCCCCCTAACCATTCATTCGTAGGCACGGTAAGCATAAAGCCGCATCAAACCAAGAATTTGGGGTCACCTGTATGGTGGACTTCTACCACCGGAACAGGCAATCCGTAGCGTTATTCTTAGCCAGATAACTGGCTGCCGACACCACACAGCTATCTTGGCTGTTCGGGGAGAGAAGTTGGGCCAAATCACATGAAAATGATTCGCCGAGAATAACCGCTAACACGATCGATAACCTCGACAAACATGGACACCACTGCAGATGATAACATCGATAAAGCTAAGCGCTATAAACGAAGCCTTCCCCAGGAAAAAGTAGAGGGTTGTATCAAAGAAACGATCGCAAATTTAACGTAGAATTACGTATAGTGCGATAGTGGATAGCAATTAAAAACTGTTCATTAAAGTAAGTGGACACCTTTTTATGAATGCTTTAAGGTTAAAACTTAACGAATAATTCGTAATTTTTGCTCTGTTTGTAAAGAATTTGTTTACTTTTGCAGCACACCTGAAAAATTTGGAAAAACCTTAGAAATTCCGAACGATAGGTCGGATCGGTTTATCAACTCGCAGATTAATTCTGCACAAATGGTATAGTGGTATACACTTCCAGGGCCACATGTTTTCAACGCTGAACAGAGGACAGATGTGGCTGATGACGTGCGATATTTCCGAACCGAAAAAAAATGGAGAAAATGTTTTGGTATGGCAAGCAATTTGCTCCTGTGCAGTGTTGTAAAATGTCATTTGCATTCTTTTTCATAATTTTCCCAGAACTTTTTTCAGTAGTTAGCTATCAACTATCAAGTATGGCGAATTTATAGCGCTTAAATGTGGCTACAACTTTGTCTAACAAGAAATTGCTGTAAATATGTATTCTGGGGCGTGGGAGGCAAAATGTCATTCAAATGACATTATGTCAAATGACACGTGACATTTTGGAGAGATTCCACTCTCTAGCCTCAGATGTTATATTTAGAGTAATGCACCTTTGAACAAAAATAAAGCACTACTCATGCGTTATGCGTGCATCTAAAATTTTGAAGTAAATTTGGCTTCCGAAGAAAAAAATCAACTTTGCCGAATTTCGGCAAAATATTGACGATTTCCGTAAAAAATATTACCGAGATCTCGACTGTTGGAATCTCGGCAAAAATTTTGCCGAGGTCTACAAAATAATTTAAGTGTGTAGTGGTAACACGCTTGGCGTTCACTAAGAATACTAGTGTTTGAATCCTTTTTAGAAATGGCACATGAATGGTTTCGGTTTTATAAATAGCAAGGACCTCATACGCCTGTCACTGGCGAACAAAGCTCGTGTACTCTGCATCGAAGCTTAGAACCGGTGTTAGGGCGCAATCGTTAATGTGAACATTTGTATATTCGGTTAGTTACTGCAAATAAATTCTTTTTCGAGTCCCTATAATCAAGCAGGTATCTCAAGCATACCACATCGTTATATTGCTGCATGATTGAGTGTTTAATTTTGATAAAATATCGAAAACAAAAGTGTGCATAAAATTTGGTAGAGAATTAACACTGTTGTTTACAGTTTAGAACCAAATCCAGATGTCGCACATGTTGGGGTAGGGATTCAGTGCTCCACCTTCTCCTCCTGATAAATAGCACTTTTCAGCCCTTGTCGGGTGGTGGAGTAGCTGAATAAAATACTTAATCGCCTACCCATAGTTTGCGCTTGGTCCGATATCTCAATATCACAAGAATTTTTTCATTCAACATTTTGCATAAAATCTTCTGATATTATTCACAATGTTCATAACAACTGAATATTATGTGCATTTGCGCGGTAAGACAACCGGAGCCTCCAATGTAATGATTATTTAAAGTGTCCTTGCGGTAAAATACATAAGTCTCTGTTTGTCTGTCTTAAATGTATATAGATAGAAGAAGACTACACTCAGGCAAATTCTCTTTCTAATATCATAATTCTGCCTTTTGGAAATATATATATATATACATATATATATATATATAATAAAAATGAAATGGTCTGTGTTCGTATCCGCATAACTCTAAAACGGCTGGCTGGATTTTCTTCATTCCTTCAGCAGATATGTTCGTTTGCGTTTCCGACGGGTTTATATGATAGTTCTTCCTACAAAAATCATGACTAAAGTTGAGTAAATAGTAAAAAACTAAAACAAAGATTTGTATAGGAATGTCGCATGGGGCGTTTTCAATGCGCATTTTCGCCTACTATGCAGGACAACGTCTGCCGGGTCCACTAGTAAAATATAGATGTTGATTCCAAAAAGTTCAAAGACACACTTCTAGTGGGGGAGGGTGACGAACTGATTGTGAACCAAAAATTCAAATTGATAGAAATTTAAAAGGATTGTAGGGGGTCTGCTCATAATGTATTCTATACCGTGACCTGCCCTAATTCCGCGCATTGCCTAATACCGTGGATTTTATCCAAATTGATGAATATAGAGGTACTGTCTGTCATACACATCACATTATTTGGTGAAATGCACAAATATATACCGTGATGTGCCCTAATTTCACGCGCGCCCTAACTTCGCGCATTATAAAATCATTTATTTTTTCCAATTTATAGGCGCCAGTCAAAATTGAAAAATCTGGAGGATTACAAAATATCATTGTTGTTGAATGTTTTTCACAAAAAAAATTGAAAAACAAACTTGGTTTAGTACACCAAATAAAATTATTTCAATTTGGTCCTCGCATCGACCGCCATATTTGTTTGCGCTTAGCACAGCGACGAAGAACATGACCCAAGTAAACAAATGATTTTACTGTACAAAACTGACTACTTTTTGGAAATATTTGTATCCATTATGCTCTGTTGGATATGTTTATTCGTCATTACTATTGAAAAGTGTGAAATTTTATGTATTTTGTATTTATTTAGACTTTTGCTTTGTGCGCGAAATTAGGTATATGAGAGTAATTATGGTGCCTAATTTCGTTTATTGCTGTTGTGTAGTTTCATTTGCAACATTCTAATGAAACAAAAGCAATATAATGCTAAGAGTTCATTCCCATACACTTTTTATCTAATTTTCAGGTGGATAACCACCGACATCGACTAATGTTGACTTGAAAAATCTTATAGATCAGTGCCTGCAATAGCTATCAAATCCAATGTGTAAAATGATGCTAAAATGTATTATGTGCAAAATTATGCTAAACTTAAGATAAAACTACAGCAGCTTTTTCGATAATGTATATAATATTTTGAGATGTATTGTATAAAACACATATTTGAAGATGTCCTATGTAAGAGTTAGCGGAGTTTAAGACTTTCTTTCATGGCGTCTCGAAAATTCAAACTTTTTTATACACCAGCTAAACATTGCTCATACAATGCCTTTTTGCCTTTCTCGTATACTAAGTATACGGTAAAGGCTATATGATCGCTCCAAAAACAAACT
This sequence comes from Armigeres subalbatus, assembly GCF_024139115.2. NCBI lineage: Eukaryota > Metazoa > Arthropoda > Insecta > Diptera > Culicidae > Armigeres > Armigeres subalbatus. The sequence goes on from NC_085140.1 coordinate 83,969,635, forward strand.
TTTTATAGAAGGCCCGGAGACCCATAGTGTTATATACCGATCGACTCAGCTCGACGAATTGGAGTGATGTCTGTGTGTGTGTATGTGTGTGTGTGTGTGTGTGTGTGTGTGTGTGTGTGTGTGTGTGTGTGTGTGTGTGTGTGTGTGTGTGTGTGTGTTTTTTTTTTTTTTTTACAAGGGAGAATGCATTTACACACTAACCCAGTACACGTGCATTGTAGTTGCCAAACTACCACACGGAAGTGTACTGGAATGTCGGACTCGACCATACCGGTAATACCGACTAAACTCCCTTGGGCTCCACCATCGTTTCCCCCAGGAACTACCTCGCAGTACTACTTCTGGGGGGACGGCAGTACTAAGCGTACTCACTCATTATCGCTCACACAGGCACTCGTCCCACGCGAGACTGACTCGCACCCCATTCACTCCATTTGAGTCTTACTTGGATGCTCTCCCGGACGCTCCGCTGCCATGCCTCGAGGTGTCAGTAGCGGTAACTGCCTGGGCCTACAGATATTGCGCTACGACACTCTGCCTCAGCACGAGCAGATCAATCACACCACTGCCGAAGCAGACCATACGCTACCCTGCCGAAGCAGGGACACTCCCCATGCACCACATGTGCACAACTGTAGGTGTGTGGGTACAACCCACTGCTACCCTGCCGCCGAAGCAGCTTCTCCAAAGACCATTCGCTCCATGTGAACCTTTTTCAGGTGCTCACTCTAACACTCCACTGCAATGCCTCGAGGTGTCGATGGGATACCTCGACTCCTGCCTCAGCATGTGCAGTCCATACTCAGACTTCTGCTGCGCTTTGAGGTGACAATAGCGGCGGAGACACGCTATGACACTCCTGCCTCAGCACAACCAGATCACTCACTCCCTGCCGAAGCAGCTCACGCGCTACCCTACCGAAGTAGGTACACTCCACAACTTAATTCTAACACTCCACTGCCATGCCTCGAGGTGTCGATAGCGGTAGCAACGCTACGACACTCTTACCTTAGCATGTGCAGTCCATACTCAGACTTCTGCTGCGCTTCGAGGCTGCCATAGCGGCGGCGACTCGCTATGACACTCCTGCCTCAGCACAAACAGATCACTCACTCCCTGCCGAAGCAGCTCACGCACTACCCTACCGAAGTAGGGACACTCCACATGCCAGTTGGCACTCCTCCCTGGGCTTGTGCTTTTGAAGCGGCACACAGTCGCTTTGATAGAGTCCGCTTACGGGCACTTGTGGTTTTGGGAGGGATTTTAGCAGAGCCCACTGCTAAATCCCACCACGCCCTAGGCAGTTCTCCTGACTCGCAGACAGCTGGGGAGGGGTCGTGTGTGTGTGTGTGTGTGTGTGTGTGTGTGTGTGTGTGCGTGTGTGTGTGTGTGTATGTGTGTCTGTGCGCACCCACCCAAAAAAAATTTCACTCATTTTTCAGGTACTTATTCTTAACCGATTTACTCGCAACAAGTTGCATTCGACGCAGGATACTCTACCATTGTTTCCTATTGAAAATTGGTCAGATCGGACTATGGGCTCGGAAGTTATGGCCAAAATACCACTTTTTTTTATAAAAAAATGAGTAAAAAAATGTCACTCATTTTTCAGGCACTTATTCTTAACCGATTTACTCGCAACATGTTGCATTCGACGCAGGATACTTTACCATTGTTTCCTATTGAAAATTGGTCAGATCGGACTATGGGATCGGAAGTTATGGCCAAAATACCACTTTTTTATAGAAAAAATGAGTAAAAAATGTCACTCATTTTTCAGGCACTTATCCTTTACCGATTTACTCGCAACAAGTTGCATTCGACGCAGAATACTCTTCCATTGTTTCCTATTGAAAATTGGCCAGATCGGACTATGGGCTCAAGAGTAATGGCCAAAATACTATTTTTATAATGCACGAGAAAGGCACCATCACCGCTAGGTGGATTAATCTGGGTTTTTTCTTAAAATATGGTTTAAATTTCAGAAGAAAACGATATTTTAGGAATTATGACATGTGTCAACTAAAATTCATGAAGTAAAATCTAAGCAAAGCTCAAGGGACGAAATATAGGTACATACCATTTCGACTAAAGAATGGGTCACTGACGACTGTCTGATACCGTTATCTGCATATTTTGAACAATGGATGCATGCTTCTATTGGTCAATTGATTATATTTTATCAAACCAATAACGATATTCAATTCCAAACATGAGCGAAGTTAGGAACACTTTTGCGCGAAATTAGGAACTATCCTATTTTCTTGCGCGAAATAAGGAGCATACAACGGTCTCAGATTCACACCCCATTTTTTTTTAAATAGCGGCAAAATTGCAAGTAACATTATTTTTGAGAACCTAGAATCCTTCTACTACGTGAAGCAGTAGCAAATGTTTCCAAATGGCCACTACATGTTTTTTAATGAACGTTTTAACTTTTTCAGATCTTAAGTGCGCGAAATTAGGGTACTTCACGGTATCAGAAAATGTTAGCAAATTATTATTGTGGGTATTTGTGACGTAAATTAGGCGCTAAAAAATAAATGGGAGAATGTATGGCTCGATCAGTCAAAATTTTCATCCGCTTAGCAAAACGCTTAAAATTATGGTTATATTTCTAAGTCTTGTAACCTAATTTTTTAATGATATTTACTTCCAATATCTCATTGAGCCCATTTTTACAGCTATAATATATGAGCTGGATACTGAAATGGTATTTAATATTCTTGTTTTTGCATTTTTATTGATCAAAACCATTGTCGCGGTATTAGGCCATCTTCTTCGCCAGTAGTGCCTAATACCGTGACTAGGCTATACCGTGAAGTTGATACTCATAAAAATAAAACAAAACCCTCACATTGGATACATAGACCAGTAGACAGTATAATATAGGTATTGAAACACTCATGTTATATATCTACGACATTTTATGCGTAGGATTACTAGGGGAGCATAATTCAGATGAATTACACATTGCGATATGTATTATTCCAGTATTTCCCCAAAGAGAAACTTCTGTTGGAAGACTTGAGGATGATATACATCTAATGAACATACAAATCATCTTTATTGTGTCATTCAGCACATGCGAATACGATATCATTTATGCGATATTTACCACAGACTACAGACGTAAATATTTTTCCTGTACAGTTTCCATTAGAAATGTAGGTAACGTATTTTTCATCTGAATACTAATCCTCCCATTGTCTTCAAATCTACTTAGACACTCGATTGGATATCACCTATCTAAAATCTAAATTAATGTGAAGTAAATTATTTGAAAAATTAATAAACGCTTTTAAACCGTCAATATTGAGAAGTTGCTAACTTCCCAAGGAAATGATTATTTTTCCAGTAGGTATCTGTGTAAAATAGTAATTTTTTTATGAAGTTTTTTAGTAAGACCTAATAATTTAATTGAAATTTGTATATGATTCGATTACTTACATATTTTATTGTAAATGTGGTCTTAAGTTCATCATTTGAGCTTGTTTGATAGGGCACGGTATTAGGCAATTTTATGCGCGGTATTTGGAATCTTCTTTGAAATGTACGCGGTATTAGGCATATTCATAAGTCAAATGTCGAACACTATTTTCTTCATTTTTTTATGAGTTGAAGTACAAAACATATTTTTCCCTTCAAATGTATTTAATATTGATTAAAGCGTCATAGTTTTCAAGGGTGATTGTTACAAATTGAATTTTATATAGCGAATTTATTGTGGGCCCGTCCTTAACCCCACGGTAATAGGGCATGTCACGGTATTGCTATGAATAAATAATACACAGATGACATTATACAGTACAAAGAAAATTCACAAATGATGTAGCTCCAGGTCAGAAATGAGCCCAGAAATCCTTAAAAATAAAACTCCTATAAACTACATGGCTCTCATAAAAGATAAAATCTTCAATTGTTACAATCTAAAAAATTACGAAACTGGAATTAAACCCTGTTGATAATAAGATTTTTCAAAAAAGGTCGAAACCCCTCTCTCCATGGAATAAAGAAATCTCTATGCAATCCAGAACCTCGCTCCAGATTCTCGGTATGTTTATCAAGTACCACCGCGAAGTAAGTAGAATAAATTATCCTCTTATAAACGTGTCAGAAAAATCTAATCTCAAAATTTTATGAAATATTAACTAATCAGTTTTTTGATGGTTGCAGAATCCCGAAATCCTAAGAAGAATTGCTTTCAGAACCTCGAAAATGGAACGAAAATCTCAGAGCAGATTCGAACTTAAGATGTCGTGAATGAAAGGCCTGAATCAAGACCTCACCTCTATAAACGCTTCGTTACTTACTTGATGGGCTACAGCTCTTCGATGAACCTACGCCGAATGGAGTATCCTTCTCTACTGGACTCGATCCTGGGCCAATCGCTTCCAGTCGCCCTGAACATTAAGCGCCCTCAGGTCCTCTTCAACTGCAATAAGCCATCGTGTACGCGGCCTTCCACAAAGCCTGCGGCCTCTTCCGGGTTCTCTACTAAATATTATCTTCGCTTGACGTTCTTCCGGCATACGAACAACGTGACCAGCCCACCGTAGTCTGCCGTTTTGTAAAAGCTTAATAATATCCAGCCCTTTATACACCTGGTACAATTCGTGGCGCCTGCCTAGGATGTGGTGGGGTTTGACAGTGGGCCCTGTTAAACCTCTATAAAAAGCTGCATGTATCCGCAAGTAGGCTCCGCCAAAGCGACCGTGTGCCGCTCAAAGCGCACAAGCCCAAGTCCTGGTGTTAGGTGGGACGCTAAACAGCCCTGACACGACGGCCCTCCGACGAGACAGGAGGTTTGCGCAGGCCCAATAAGCCGCCTTTAAAAACAACTATTACGAACGACATAGAAGATAATACGACTCGATACAATCGGCAACGACCTAGGCGACGAATAAAGGATCACGATTGGAAGCTTGGAACATGGAACTGCAAGTCGCTAGGCTTCGCAGGTTGCGATAGGATAATCTACGATGAATTACATCCCCGCAACTTCGATGTCGTAGCGCTGCAGGAAGTCTGCTGGACAGGACAGAAAGTGTGGAAAAGCGGGCATCGAGCGGCTACCTTCTACCAAAGCTGTGGCACCACCAACGAGCTGGGAACCGGCTTCATAGTGCTGGGAAAGATGCGCCAACGCGTGATTGGGTGGCAGCCAATCAACGCAAGGATGTGCAAGCTGAGGATAAAAGGCCGGAGCAGACATACGATGGATGCCCACTGTGGGACGTCAAAATCGTCATCGGTGACATGAACGCTCAGGTAGGAAGGGAGGAAATGTATAGACCGGTCATCGGACCGGATAGTCTGCATACCGTATACGACAACGGCCAACGATGCATAAACTTTGCAGCCTCCCGCGGAATGGTAGTCCGAAGCACTTTCTTCCCCGTAAGAATATCCACAAGGCCACATGGAAATCACCTAATCAAGTAACGGAAAACCAAATCGACCACGTTCTAATCGACGGTAAATTCTTCTCCGACATCACGAACGTACGCACTTACCGCAGTGCGAATATTGAATCCGACCACTACCTCGTCGCAGTATGTCTGCGCTCAAAACTCTCGACGGTGATCAACACGCGTCGGAGTCGTCCGCCGCGGCTTAACATTGGGCGGCTACAAGACGGTAGACTAGCCCAAGACTACGCGCAGCAGCTGGAAGTGGCACTCCCAACGGAAGAGCAGCTAGGCGCAGCATCTCTTGAAGATGGCTGGAGAGATATTCGATCCGCCATTGGAAGCACCGCAACCGCTGCACTAGGCACGGTGGCTCCGGATCAGAAGAAACGACTGGTATGACGGCGAATGTGAGCAGTTAGTTGAGGAGAAGAATGCAGCATGGGCGAGATTGCTGCAACACCGCACGAGGGCGAACGAGGCACGATACAAACGGGCGCGGAACAGACAAAACTCGATTTTCCGGAGGAAAAAGCGCCAGCAGGAAGATCGAGACCGTGAAGAGACGGAGGAACTGTACCGCGCTAATAACGCACGAAAGTTCTATGAGAAGTTGAACCGTTCACGTAAGGGCCACGTGCCACAGCCCGATATGTGTAAGGACATAAACGGGAACCTTCTTACGAACGAGCGTGAGGTGATCCAAAGGTGGCGGCAGCACTACGAAGAGCACCTAAATGGCGATATGGCAGACAACGGTGGCGGTATGGTAATGAACCTAGGAGCACGCGCGCAGGACATGCGACTTCCGGCTCCGAATCTCCAGGAAATCCAGGAGGAGATCGGCCGGCTGAAAACAACAAAGCCCCTGGAGTTGACCAACTACCAGGAGAGCTGTTTAAACACGGTGGTGAAGCACTGGCTAGAGCGCTGCACTGGGTGATTACCAAGGTTTGGGAGGATGAGGTTCTGCCGCAGGAGTGGATGGAAGGTGTCGTGTGTCCCATCTACAAAAAGGGCGATAAGCTGGATTGTAGCAACTACAGCGCAATCACATTGCTGAACGCCGCCTACAAGGTACTCTCCCAAATTTTATGCCGTCGACTAACACCAATTGCAAGAGAGTTCGTGGGGCAGTACCAGGCGGGATTTATGGGTGAACGCTCTACCACAGACCAGGTGTTCGCCATACGTCAGGTATTGCAGAAATGCCGCGAATACAACGTGCCCACACATCATCTATTTATCGACTTCAAAGCCGCATATGATACAATCGATCGGGACCAGCTATGGCAGCTAATGCACGAAAACGGATTTCCGGATAAACTGATACGGTTGATCAAGGCGACGATGGATCGGGTGATGTGCGTAGTTCGAGTTTCAGGGGCATTCTCGAGTCCCTTCGAAACCCGTAGAGGGTTACGGCAAGGTGATGGTCTTTCGTGTCTGCTATTCAACATCGCTTTGGAGGGAGTAATACGAAGGGCAGGGATTGACACGAGTGGTACGATTTTCACGAAGTCCGTCCAGTTATTTGGTTTCGCCGACGACATTGATATCATGGCACGTAACTTTGAGAGGATGGAGGAAGCCTACATCAGACTGAAAAGCGAAGCTAAACGGATTGGACTAGTCATCAACACGTCGAAGACGAAGTACATGATAGGAAGAGGCTCAAGAGAGGTCAATGTGAGCCACCCACCACGAGTTTGTATCGGTGGTGACGAAATCGAGGTGGTTGAAGAATTCGTGTACTTGGGCTCACTGGTGACCGCCGATAACGATACCAGCAGAGAAATTCGGAGACGCATAGTGGCTGGAAATCGTACGTACTTTGGACTCCGCAAGACGCTCCGATCGAATAGAGTTCGCCGCCGTACCAAACTGACTATCTACAAAACGCTTATAAGACCGGTAGTTCTCTACGGACACGAGACCTGGACGATGCTCGTGGAGGACCAACGCGCACTGGGAGTTTTCGAAAGGAAAGTGTTGCGTACCATCTGTAATTGGGTTGCAGATGGCGGACGGTACGTGGAGGAGGCGAATGAACCACGAGTTGCATCAGCTGTTGGGAGAACCATCCATCGTTCACACCGCGAAAATCGGAAGACTGCGGTGGGCCGGGCACGTAGCCAGAATGTCGGACAGTAATCCGGTGAAAATGGTTCTCGACAACGATCCGACGGGAACAAGAAGGCGAGGTGCACAGCGGGCAAGGTGGATCGATCAGGTGGAGGACGACTTGCGGACCCTCCGCAGACTGCGTGGTTGGCGAAGTGCAGCCATGAACCGAGCTGAATGGAGAAGTCTTTTATGTGCAGCACAGGCCACTCCGGCCTTAGTCTGATGATAAATAAAATAAAACAATTCGTGATTCATGCGACGCCGCCAGATACCGTTCTCCTGTTTACCGCCGAGTGTTGTCCGCAGCATCTTACGCTCAAACACTTCGAAAGCTCTCCGATCAGCCTCCTTTAACGTCCATGTTTCATGAAAGGGCGGCTCAAATTAGTATGGGAAAAACTTTTTTCAATTTTTTTGATGGGCCGCTCTCTTATTCGGTTCTATTTGATGCCCTGATGCTCTGGACAAAATTTCAGTCAAATCGGTCAACGTTTGGGTGGTGCTAAACTCGTTGGAAGTTTATATGCAAAAATGTATGCAGAAACATCCAAAAACAGTGAATTGCAGTTGGACGGCACAACTTACGACGAAGAACTATGATACTCATTCAGATCTTGAAGAATTTAATACAGAATGTTATGCAGAAAACCGCTAGAAGATTAGAGTTTATTAGGCAAAGATAGTAGTAGTTTCTTGAGTAGAGGGGCTGGCCTACACACTTAAAATTCTAAGTTTACCGATAGCCGAGAATCCAACAACCGAGATATTGGTAATAATTTCGTTATATCGATGAATTTCGGTTAAATTTTTATTTTTTTTCATCGGTAATCGTTACCGAGATTTCAGCAAAAAATCAACTTTGCCGAATTTCGGCAAAATATTGACGAAATTTCGGTAAAGGAATTACCGAATTTCTCGCGGTTTTCAGCATAAACATTCTGTATTTAATTCTTCAAGAACTGAATGAGTATCATGGTACTTGATCGTAAATTATGCCGTGCAACTGCAAATCACTGTTTTAGGATGTTTCTGCATACATTTTTCCATATAAACTTCCAACGAGTTTGGCACCGCCCAAACGTTGACCGATTTGACTGAAATTTTGTCCAGAGCATCAGGGCACCAAATAGAACCGAATAAAAGGCCCATCAAAAAATTTGAAAAAATGTTTTTTGAGCTACCCTACCGTATAAAGCCACCGGAAGAAACAGAGTAGTATACAGCGCGAGTTTTGTTTTCGTTTGCAGACTACGGGACTTAAGCTGGTTACGAAATCCGTAGTAAGCCCTATTTGCAGCTGCAATACGCCTTTTCACCTCGCGGGTAACATAAATATCGCACGTCACTAATGTTCCAAGATTCACAAATTCTTCTACTTCTTCAAATTTTTCACCATCCAGCACCATTTCGCTACCACCACCCATGAACCCACGTTGATTGCCAGCGATTATGTACACCCGATTCTTTTTCACACGAAGGATGCGTTCCGTGTAACAAAAGTTTTCGGTTTAAAATTTGAAAATCCGTGTAAAAAAAGTTTTATGATTTCTCGACGAATCATGTAAAATAGAGCAACTTTGCAAAAATTTTGTATGCGATTTTTTTTACATGGCCGTGTAGAAAAAACGAACAGTGGGTAATGTCTGTGACTTAACCGCGAAGTGGACGTAGGACTTGACTTGACCATGCCTTTGAAGATGTATAATATATCCAAATCTCTCACGTCACCTAATTTGTATAAAAAATCGGCGATAACAGCCCAAACATTATTATAACAATTTTCATGAGCAATATAGGAAAAAATATCTTAAAAAGAAAAGCTCTCAATCGATTTTTCATCTAATAGTGGAATTTTTTTGTGATTTATTTCATTATATGTCACAGTTCTTGTTATGTAACGATTCTGAAAAAATCTTGAAAATCTGCTATTCGCGTATAACATTTTATCTCTAGAGTATTTTAGAATTTTTAAGAACTCTTTAGTAAGTCTATCAATGGCTCTCAGAAGAACCGTATGCTTTGAGAATAAACATTTTCTATGTCCATCTGTTGCGTCATGTTGCAGTGGATTGTAAAACTAATGTTGGGTGCTCCGGGTGGAGCGCGAAACCAAAGCTGTCTTCATGCAGTGTAGGTATGTGCCGACGTGTGTTGTTTCTCCAGATGGAACCAGCGGGATATGAACTGCCGACCGATGAACTGGTGACCAATTGCGAGCATTATCATTATCTTTCTTGGCCCTGATAAGGGCCGGAAATTAACTTTTTATGGACAACTGGTTGACCGAAAGAGTTTCTTGTTCGAAACCAAAACACACACACGGTTTCTTCAAAAGAATCGCAATTCTTTCTCTTGCTTTTCTTCAGCCTGTCTCCGATCGCTACTGATGCCGGCCGGTCTCGGCTCGACTCTGCTCGGCATTGCTGCGGTGTCGGGTCTGTGGGGTGGACTGCTTCTGGAACTTCTTCTACTGCTGTACTGATGGCTATGCTTCGGCTGATGTTGGCCTCGACTCTGCCGAGCCGAAAAAGTGGATAGTATGGACGATGCTGTCTTGCTAAAAGGTGTGAATGCTGTCGAATCGATATTACTGTTACTTGGCTTGTCCCGGTCAGAATGAAAGGAAAAAATCACGTTGCGCTATTTTATGCCTTCTCGTCAGACCCAGCAGCAGCTCATTCGCAGCTTCGACTGAAGGGCCTCCGAGTCCATGCGATATCGACTGAATAAGGAAATTATTTAACTCTTATAGCCTTGAAAAAGGCTGTTTGTTTCGGCTTGGTCCAACTAATAAGAAGGACTGAATGCCCTGTAAGCGAATGCACTTTTCTTTTATACTTAATTTTTAATCGTCCTTGCTTCCCGATTGGTCGGCCAATCAGTGAGCGTCTTGTATCCCGTTCCTTTGTCAGCCAAAGCGTCATCATCATCGACGCGTTCGTGATGGGCTTCTTCTTCTTTCTCTTGTTGCTCGCTGCTGGCGTCTATTTCCTAACGGGACTTTTCGCACGGTACAGGCCACAAGCCAGGCAATCGAGCTAAGAATTGCTGTTCAGGTGGGAAGTGCGGAAAATTTAGGATTGGTAGCTTGGGAGAACATTCAGTCACGTTCGCTTTGTGCGCGAACAGTATCAAACAATGTTTTTCTATATAAATCGATTGATAGCTTTTCATTTTGAGATATCTTTTTTAAATTGCTCACGAAAACTGTTATATAATGATGTTTGGGCTGTTATCATCGATTTATTTATCTAAATTAGATTATGTGAGAAATTTGGACATATTAAGTGTCTTTAAAGGCATGGTCAAGTCTAGTTTTTCGTCCACTTCGCGGTCATAGTTTTTGTTATGTCACGGTTATATAAAAACTTGAAAATCTGCTATTCGCGTATAACATTTTATCTCTAGAATATTGGATTTGACACCCAAGTACATTTTCTAACGCGGAGGGTATTTAAAACTTTGATATTATATATATCAGTAGCTCTCAGAAGAACCGTTTGCTTCAAAGAAATACATTTTCTATCTCCATCTGTTGCGTCATGTTGCAGCGGACTGTAAGGCTGATGCTGGGTGCTCCTAGGTGGAGCGCAAAACCAAAGCTGTCTTCATGCAGCGTATCCACTTGACGTGTGCTGTTTCTTCAATGGAACCAGCGGGATGCGAATTGCCTTAATGCAGCATGCGACGAACCAGTGATGAATGCCACCCAATTGCGAAAATTATTATTAACTCTTTTGGCCCTGTTAAGGGCCGAAAATTAACTCCTTTCGGGGAACTGGTTGACCGAGGGGGTTTCTTTACTCGAAACCAAAACACACACACACACGCGATTTCTTCAAGAACATTGCAGTTCTTTCTCTTGATTTTCTTAAACTTGTTTGGGCTCGATACCAATGCCGGCCGGTTTCGGCTCAACACTGATGCCGGTCGGCCTCAGCTCTTCATTGATGCCGGCTAGTTTCGGCTCGACTCTGCTGCTGCTGCCGGTATCTCCTCGGCATTGCTGCGGTGTCGGGTCTGTAGAATGGGCTGCTTCTGGAACATTTTCTGCGGCTGTACTGGCATGCTTTGGCTAATGGTGGCCTCGGCGCTGCCGGGCCTAAAAGCGGATGATTCGGACGATGCTGTTTTGCGAAAAGTTGCGAGTGCTGTCGAATCGATGCTGCTGTAGCTTTGCTTGTCCCGGTTAGAATGAAAGAAAAATGTCCCGTTGGCAGTTCTGAACAGAATGAGAAGGAAAAATTGCGTCACCCTCTTTTATGGCTTATTTTGGTGCGCAGTTGCAGCTTATCCGCTAGCGTCTGCACCCATCAGAATCAAGCGAACAAATGACGCGAGGAACAAGCGGCACCCATATTTATAGGTTTCAGTGCAGTCAATGTTTTGCTTCGAAAACAGTTTTAGGCCTATTGAAACAAGTTTTTCGGGTCATATCAAGTATGAATTTGAAAGGCATACTTAAGATCTGTCGATTAAGGGGTTTTCTGAAGAGATCCGTTCACTGGGACAAACGCTATTATCATTCAAAATCTTTCAACACAGCGTAACGCGGTCGATTTTGAAATATTGAAATGACACCCGGTATAGTGCAGAGAGACGTAAGTCCTACGTCAAAATCCGTTTAAAAACAGAATCGGGTGTACTTCGTTTTGCTGGTATTGATCGTGAGTCCAATCCTGGCTGTCTCCCTCTTAAAAGGGACAAAAGCCTCTTCCACGGCACGGTGATCAATCCCGATAATATCGTCTGCAAATCCCAGGAGCATAAGCGATCTTGTGATAATGGTACCGCTTCTTTGCACATCAGCTCTCCGTATCGCTCCCTCGAGCGCTATATTGAACAGTAGATTCGAGAGTGCATCACCCTGCTTTAATCTATCTAAGGTAATAAATGACGTCGATATTTTATCCGCAACCCTTACACTTGATTTCGATCCGCCCAACGTTATACGAATCAGCCGTATCAGTTTCGCCGGAAAACCATGTTCAAGCATATTTTGCCATAATTCATTCCGTGTCACTGAATCGTACGCCGCCTTAAAATCAATGAATAGATGAAGTTGTCAGGGCTTGGATGAATGAAGCAATGAAGACGAGGACCGATGCTTCAGCACCAGATATATTCCCGAGGAAGGTAGCTTCATGAGAGAACAGTTTCAAAGTGCTTGATGAAGAATGTATCCTCGCTCCATATAGCACTGCTGTACGAAACAGCTGGAGAGTGAAATCAAACACCCGCTAGTGCAGAGAATATTTAACTCTCTTTCCTTACTTATACTGAGTTGCGCATTTCAGTTGGAATGAATGTGTGAAAGAGAGGTATATGATGCATTCTCTCTCTGAAACAATGCCGATGAACGAAGGGACCATCCTCATTTCACTCTGCCCTACTGAACGATGCCTCCTCGGCACTACCCGGCTTGCGAAGACGCCACGTTCAAAACTCCCCACTTTCAATGTTTAAAACGAATGCTTTGTAAGTATTTGTCTCTTCCTTTGTTCGTGCAGCCAGCAGCACGTCGTCGAGCGTACATCAATCGGTGCACCGGAATTAAAACCTCACTGCGGGATAAAAACGAAGCATTCGTTCGTTTTTGAACGAATTTTCCAAGGCCTGGAAGTTGTACTCCCGGAATTTATCAAGGATTTGTCTAAGGGTAAACATTTGATCCGTCGTTGATCGAAAACTCTCACGAAAACCTGCTTGGTATTTGCCGACGAAGGACTCTTCAAGCGGTCTCAATCTGTTGAACAGAATACGGGACATAATTTTGTACGCCGAATTAAGGAGGGTTATTCCTCGGCAATTGGCGCATTCCAGTCTGTGCCCTTTCTTAAAGAGAGGGCAAATGAGACCGTTTAACCAGCTAGAAGGCAATTCCTCGTCTTCCCATATTTTCGACCATGCTCAAACATGGCAGAACTTTATAAAGCTGCTCATGCTTATCTGTCAGCAAATTCCCTTCTTGATCGTTGCACATGACGGGAGATGGCACTGTCTTCCCCGCACGTCATTGACGTCTCATAAAACCTTCGCACATCGTTCTGCTTCATATTTTCCTGCGCCTCGCTAATCACTTGTTCTTCATACACTTTTTTTTCCTGCGGTGGGTCCGTTCTTCGGCTGCTCTTGCTTCCTTGTACCAATCTCTATTCGATCGGGTACCCGACACCAACATCCGGCTTCTGGCAACGTTCTTCTCGTCTGTCACTCTCTGAAACTCCACATCGAATCAACCCGTCCTGGGTCGCCTCTGTGCAATGCCTACCACTTCATGCTCACCGCTCCATGGTGGATCGACTCGATCGACTCCCATAGATCGTTGATGTTGTCGCTAACGTTGATTGCACTTATCCGTTCGTCGAGCTTCTGTCGGTGCTCAACCGATACTCCTTCCGCCGACAATCGCTGGATATTGTAACGCATCGTTCACTGTGATCTTTCGTTCGATACAGTTGACAACCGTGATCGAATGTTACTGACAACGAGGTAGTGATCAGAGTCAATGTTCACACCTCTGAATGTTCGCACATCGATAACATACGAGAAATGGCGCCCATCCACCAGAACATGGTCTATCTGGTGGCAACTTTCACCCTTTGGGTGTCTCCAGGTGTGCTTCCGGAGGTTCTTTCGTGCGAAGTAGGTGCTACTGATGGCCATCCCTCTGGCAGCTGCGAAATTTACTAGCCGTAGGCCGTTGTCATTGGTGGCGGAGTGAAGGCTCTCCCTACCGATCATGGGACGGAAAAAGTCCTCTCTACCGACCTGAGCGTTAGCGTCTCCGATAACAATTTTCACGTCATGCTTTGGGCACTCCCGTAGGCTTTATCAAGACATTAACATCATATCACCACAAAATATATTCTGATCAGTGAGCCATATTCATATGACACGATAACACCTTTAATCTCCTCCAAAACAAGCAAAACATATTTGTAAAAAAATATTTTGCTTAATTTTTGGCGTCCTTTGCACCACTTGTCGCACTAGTGATCCCATTACGGCCAAAATCATAAGAAATCAATGGGATTTGCTATGATAGGAACGAAAATTAAAAATAGTGCCACAACTGGTACATGCGTTCATATTATGGATTAAGCAATTTTGAGCAGTAACACGGATTTGATTGCGGTTTTCACATTTGTTCTAAGGTGCAGGAAAAAAAACCTTTCGTTTGGCATATCAACACCATCCATATGCTTTTTATTTTTAAATTTATTTAAAAATAGTTGTTCTTAAGTATGGTGACGATGGGTACACCTACCCTGCATCTCCAAAATCCACCGAAAGGTAAAGGCTCTATTAACGGTCGTCCAACTTCAAAATGAATTAAGAGCCAGTTCGCGAGAAGCGCGACCCCCTCTTGTATCGATATTCTCCGATTTGGATGAAATTTTCAGGGTTTGTTCATTTATGTAAGAGAAGACATTTAGCAAATTTTCAGATTTTTTGATTGAGGGGAAGTGGGGTAAAATGGCCCTTCAAAATTATTGTTCAAAAATCGCCAAAACAAAAAAATGCAATAACTTTGGCAATGAGTGACCGATTTTGTTTAAATTTTGCACGTTTTTCTACTCAATTAGTACTTTGTACCAAGTGGTTAATAGGGTTATAAAGTTGTTTACTTTAGGAGAAAATTGACTTTTCGATAAAAAATGGTCGTTTTCCAAAGGGAATATTTTTCACCAACAGATCTAGGATAAAAACTAAACCCGTAAGGCAATTAAGGAACTAAAAAGCTTTTATTTCATATATAATTTAGAAGCGCTAACTCAAGAATTTCTAAGAAAATCGCAATTTTCTGCAACACTGTTTATTCAAAAGAAAGTTCGCACAAATTTTGACCCTACTTATGTTGATGTTTTCCGATCTGGGGAAACTGTCTGTGAGTTCTAGCAGAAAATACGTTTTAAAACACTGTTTCTTCTTCCTTTCAATTCATTCATATTTTTCGTCTCAATAGATACGTATATATCCTTCGCTGATCTATATTAGATAGCAAACTATTTGCAGAACAATTTTTAATAGAAGTAAAATAGGACCAAATTAAGTTCCTTAAACATTAGCACGTTCTTCGCAAACTGAAACAAAAATGAACGGATTCAACGAAAGTACTTGTTGATATTTTTTGAATCAGCTACAATTACTGTGGGTACCGGTTTTGATGTTGCTTTTACAGCTATGCGAACAAAAAACAATTATTCTTAACGGCAAATGAGCAATTTCGTAACGTTTGAACATGCTTGTTGGTGGAGCTGCTTCTTAGATTATATTTTTCTTTTGTACCTACTTGCAACAGGTTACCATAGGCTTGTTTTTGTAGCTTGTAACGATTGTGTGGGATTCATAACTCTCTTTCATCCTCCATCATTATCAATTTAAACCAAATTCTGCAAGTTTATTATGCAAAAACGTCAAACCGTTTACCATTCACACATTTTGAATTACTAACCTTCAAACTGCTAGCCAATATTACAGAGAAACAATCTAAACCAAATGTTTGACTGAATGGACTATACCAGTTCTAATCGGGTGTATATATTTTCAAGAGTTGGACAATTTTATCTCATAGGTAATGGAATACCTTCGATTTTATGTTTGCACAACTGTGTAAAAAACACTCCAAAGTTTAACAAAGTTGCATTCATTTTGTACAATACAGGAGAAACCTTTTTTCTACAACGAGCTGATTTTTTACAAGGAGAGCGTAACAATATAATGTGTATACTATTGAATAGGATAGTGTATCAATTGTCTGACGATTTGAAAACACTCCCCTCATGAAAATACTTCAAATTTTAGGATACATGTTTCTACACTCATAGATAAAGTATGTAAATTGTAGATCGCTTAATCAATTAATTTAAAGATTACAAAGCAAAACTGTTTTATTCTCGGCTTAATTTACACCACCTGAAAGTGCTTGAGTACCTCAACAAAACTGTGTAGTTGATTGTAAAAAGGATGCCTTAAATATCAGCCTTTTTCTCTTGAAATCTTTGCTAACCTTATATGAACATATTTCCAACAAACCATAAGGTGTGGTTTGCTAAGAAGTAGTACTTGGGTAGTAACAGCTTGCAATACTTTTTGAGAAATCTATCTATTGCTTTTTTCACCGAGGAATAGACTACCGTGTTGAAGTACCAATGTAACAAACAAAGTACCAAAACAAATGTTCTCACTTCCGAATGGATGGAAACTAGCTAAAGCATTGGATTTTGCTTTACGTCGTTCTTGAACCATGCATCGTTCTTGCAATTAAGACGTCACCATGGAGGAACTGGTGGGAATATATTTTGGTGGAACAATATTGCGAACTTTCTTAAGAATAAACAGTGTTGCAGAAATTCGCGATTTTCTAAGAAATTCTTGAGTTGGCGCTTCTGAATTATATATGAGATGAAAGCTCTTTAGTTCCTTAATTGCCTTACGGGTTTAGTTTTTTATCCTAGATCTGTTGGTAAAAAATATGCCCTGTGGAAAAACGACCATTTTTTATCGAAAAAGTCAATTGTCTCCTAAAGTAAACAATTTTATAACCCTATGAACCACGTGGTACAAAGTACTAATTGAGTAGAAAAAACGTGCAAAATTTAAACAAAATCGGTCACTCATTGCCAAAGTTATTGCATTTTTTTGTTTTTGGCGATTTTTGAACAATAATTTTTGAAGGGCCGTTTTACCCCACTTCCCCTCAATGAAAAAATCTGAAAATTTGCAAAATGCCTTCTCTTACATATATGAACAAACCCTGAAAATTTCATTCAAATCAAGAACATCGTTGCAACCTCCCTTGGAAAGGGGGTCGCGCTTCTCGCGAACTGGCTCTTAAAAAAACACGTGTTTCAGGAGCTAAACTCCCCCTCCCTCCATGTGGCTTATCGCGTTCATTTAACAAACCAGCCCCACAATCCCCCTATATAACAACGTGGTTTCGGGACGGCCCCATATCGTAAACGCCGATGCCTTCCATTTTACCGAACTCTTATCACTAAGAGAAATGTAATAGATAAATGTACTGTAAGGTAATTAAGAAAGTTAAGTTAAATATCAAAAAGTCGAGTCAAGAACGAAACACTGAAGATGGCCACACAGTTGAGCTCGAAATAAGTACCTGTAAAAAAACGTGGTGGACTTAAATGGAATATGTAGTACTAAACTCGTCTTATGACAGGTAAACTGCCGTTCTACGCATAATTGACCCATGTACTTAGGAAATCCCAGCAAACACGGGACAAATATGCGTAAGACGGCAGTGAAGACATTCCACTAAAAGAGCTTAAATAATTTTCCCTTAAAATTCCTATTTTATTCCAGCAATTTGACTGATTCGATTCGTTATACAAATATAGTCATGAGATTGACGAACCATCGCCTCACTACCATGTGGAAAATTTTCTCATTGGGTCATCCAACGCAATATCAGTTACACATGAGATTCTTTGTCTATTTACCATTTGATTTACAGCTCCTATTATATATACAAATGTAATTAAGTATATTTGAGCGCGACACGACGTCTCGGCGTCATCATTGCACCCCTTCTGCTCGATATCACAAACAACAAGCCCGTGTTGGCTCCTTCTGCTCTCGCGTTTCATACCCATCCAACATTTACGGCATCTTCATTATTAGCCACGGCAACTTCCCATACTTCCGATAGATGTAGTAATCGTATGCTAGCTTGATGACTATTAGTAAAATTAAAGAGGCGAACAGAATACTCAGTATGTCGTAAACGGCCGCCTTGTTGTGAACCGTCAATAGACACACATCGTTGGGGGTCAAAACCATCATGTAGTGATACGACTTGTGCCCATCATCGTCCGTAATGTAGCACGTTATGTTGCGCGAATCCACCACCACCGATTCGTGCTTATGCAGGAACGCTTGCATACGGGTGGCAAAACGGCAGCCACAACGCCACGGATTGTTGCTCAGGTACAGTTGTCCCACGTTGCTGTTGCGCTCGAAGGCATGTTCCACGCTGTAGACTCGTATCTGAAACGATGTTGAAGACATGTTTAACAAAATTTGCAATTTATTAGAATCAGCACCACAAACCCTACTAATCTTATTCCCACGTAAACTCAGAATTCGAAAGTTGTCTAACCATATACTGTCCTCGAGAATATCGATCGATTCGATCTTGTTGTTGTCCAAGTAGATGTGCTGAACCTTTTTGTAGTGGTCTATTGTGGTTAACCTCTCCACCGATGTAATATTGTTATTTGCCACGTGTAACACCGTAGTGTTCGGCGGTAAATAGCTTGGGAGATCGTAGAACCCTTTTCCTGTGCAGTTAACGGTAATCAACGGATGAAAGGTACGACCGCTATCGCTCAGACGTAGATAAGAAATCAGACATGTACAGTTGCGAATTTCTTCATGTCGGCAGTGTTCCCGCAGATTTCGCTTATATTCCATGGCTGTAAGTACGGGTCGCCCGGTGTACTTCCAATCCTTACACACAAGCGTAGATTTATCAGCGTAAAATCCGCTCTGCTCTTCAAGTAACCAAATCATGTCATTTGTGCAGTTCCATGGGTTACCTGCAAAGATCTTCTGAACATTAGTTAAAGAGACTTGGCTCACCTCATTACTTATAAAAAGCCATTTTTAAGTAGGACCTACCATGAAGAAAGACATCGACGTGTTCGCTGCTGAATTCGAGAGGAACGACCCGAACCAGAGCATTACCCCGCATGTTCACCTGCCGCAACGCTGTCAATTCACTGAACGTTGTGTTTCTCGTGAAGTTCAGCTTTGTTCCCGTGATGTTGATTGCCCACAGGTAAGGAAGTGGCGGGAAATCCTCTTTCAACGTCCACAAATGTTCACCCATGATCGAAAACTTCTCGATGTTGGGCGTCAGCTCGGCAAGATCATACGGATCGAAACTTTTCCATGGCCAGTGGCACAGAATCAGCTCAGTGTTGCGGTTGTACCGAGCCCTAAAATGACGAATCCGTCGATTTTCGATCCCGCGAAAACAAACCGTTTTGTTCGGTTCATCGAAATAGCACCGGGGATGAGCTTCGAATAATCTTTGCTGATTGGAGCACTCTTCGATAGCGATGTTCTCAATCGCCAGATTCTTCAGGCTTAACGGAAGCTCTGCTACGAGCAAATGAATGTAGCTGCACGAACGAAAGAGAATAGAATCGATCCATATTGATTGGTTATGAATTGATTTGTGAGACAATTGAAGATGATGGGTTGTAATTGATTTTAAATGTTCGTCTCTTGGACTGTTGATTGAAAACCGGCAGTATGGTTAATGTGAAGATCTAGTCTACATATATCAGTCTCCAGAGGTGGAAAGTTCTCAATTGTTTATGGAAATTTTGCATTATTTGTGGAAATTTTATATATATTTTTTTGCTCACACTTGATTTTCTTATTGGCAATTTCTTAATTCTACATGGAAAATTTATTTTGCTGCCGGGAATCTTATTCCTTTGATTCCTATTGAAAATTGGCTAGAAACAATGGACTCAAATGTTATGATCAAAATAGATTTTTCCAATACAAAAATGCGTGAAAAGTCTAGCTCATTTTTTTAAATCCTATTCCTTCGTTTCATATTGAAAATTGACCAGATTGGACTATGGGCTCAAGAGTTTTGGCCAAAATACTATTTTTCTAATATTATTCGAGAAAGGCATAATTACCGCTAGGTGGATTAATAAGGGTTTTTTTTTCTAAATATTTGTCCTATACCAAAACAGAATGTAATTCCAGGTCGCATTGGCCTCTCGCACATCTTCCTCGATTGTACACAGCCAGCGAGTGCGGGGTCTACCACGAAGCCGAGGTCCAGGTTCTCTGGTAAACAATACTTTTGCTGGTCTCTCTTCCGGCATACGCACTACATGTTTAGCCTACTGTAATCGTGATTCATGCGTCTACGCCATTAACCATTTTCCACCATGCCACGATACGTCTTTTTAATTCGCGGTTAACGTCATTATCACATGTAACCCGCCCTCCACCCGCCAGCCAGGGATCGCACTTATCATCTTATTACCGATTCAGTCAAAGTTATTTGCCTATTTTCCGGGTATTGGACCACCCAACTTGGACATTAAATTACAATGTTCTGAAAACTCAGATGTAAATATGTACATTGTGTGAAAAATTCTGATTTGAAAAATATATTGGAGGTTACCACTTTCCTTCGATGGGACTCAAACCCACGACCCTGAGTACCGTCGTGCGGGGCTTCTTTTGATTCCGGGGGCTACTTTGGATTTTTAATTTTTTGAAAAAACTAAACGGAAAAAATACCAAATTTGTAACAGAAAGTTGTCGTCCAACCATCAACAAGACACCCGATTGGTGATAATGACAATTTTATAGTAATTTTCGTTATAATTCTTGTTTTAAAATATCCAAAGTAGCCCCTGATTTTTCAAAAGAAGCCCCGCACGACGGTACGCTAGACTGGTACTTTCAACCAAAAACCAACCAACAGCCTTCGCAACTTAGCGGATACTGAATGAGCCAGAGATTCCCAAATCAGACGCATAGTCAAAGCACTCACAATCCATGTGTATAGTACACGTTCACATTAGAGTGAGTTCAATACATTTTTTAAATCAAAATCTTCCAATTTACATCAGAGTTTTCAGAACATTGTAAATCTTACATATATCAGTTTTTCAGATTATGGAAATTTAGTATTCAGCCAATACAGTGTTGACCCGATTTTGTCACTCCCCGATTTTGTCTACCCCCGATTTTATCACGTTTTCGACCCGATTTTATCACGTTTTCGACCCGATTTTGTCACCCCAAAAAATTTTGTCATTCTTTTTATTTTCGTAAATAATACCACAAACAATATTGATTTTCTATTTTTTATTACGAACGACTTCTGAGTACCTGGGAAATATTCTGTAAGCAATTTTGACAAGAAATAACGGGTACAGTTCACGCATTTGGCCTTTCCAAGGCATAAAATGATTCATATTTGTGGAATGAATTAAAAAATTGGAAAAAGAAAATTACAATTTTGTCACATACCCTGTTTTATCACCCCAAAATTCACCAGGGGGGTGATAAAATCGGGATATTACTGTAACTCATTTCATAGGCGGATTTTCGAAATATTTTGTATGTTAGACTATGCTTCCTCTACGATTTTGTCTATCAGTACATTGGTCTATGTCTAATATTTTCAGCAAAATGGAAAACCAATTCAATTCTTCAATTAGTGGTTGCGTGTAGACGACAACCCTTTCGCAAGAGGTGGGTTGTTCAGGTCTCCGCCTAGGAGGTCAGTGGCAATAGTCGGCAGCTCGGTGCGCAGCGCCAGCGTGGGTCACTTAACCTTCTCCCCGGCTATGCCGGTAGTGGTTATGGACGGCCCAAGGCTTGAAGGGCGATGAACCGCAAACGAAATGGGCTTTCGGCCTTCGAGGTGGCGACGGAACAGCTGGACGCCATCATCGACTTTGTGTCATTGAAACATAATATCAGTAAGGACCTCAAGGAGAGCTTGTTGAAACTTCGAAAGTCGATGTTGGACGCCAAGCTGGAGAGGGCAGTCGCCTCCTGGACCTTGGTCAAGAACAAGAGGAAACCGAAGACGTCAAGGGCCGAAAAAAAGGCCCAGGCGAATGAGGGTAGCAAGAAGTCTAGAGTAGGCGCCAATCGCTCCAGGGGCGATGCCCTAGTCATCAAGACGAACGAGGCTGAGTACTCGGACGTGTTGAAGGCGATGACGAGTGACGTCAAGCTCGGTGAACTCGGCGCCGACGTACCCGGACGGGCGAGATGATCCTCGAGCTGAAGCAGGGCGTCTCGCAAAAGGGCGCCGTCTACAATAAGTTGGCGGAGGAAGTCCAAGGCGAGACGATCAAGGTGAAGGCACTCACGACGAAGGTGAATCTAAGGGTTAAATACCTGGACGAGATCACCGAAGTCGAAGAGCTCGTCACGGCACTGCGGCGACAGTGCAGTGCAGAGGGAAGCAGGCGCGAAGTCGACCCTTCCCACCTTCCGAGGACATAGGGCGTTGTAAGGCCACCTGGAAAGCCGGCAATGCGTTGGCACGATACCATGGTGTTCTTCTAAAAAAGCGGGTCACGATGTTCGATGCTGCAAGGACACGCACCGAAGCAATACTTTCTGGTTGTACCGAAGGGACGATGGGCTTGGCGGCAATGGAAACGGTTTAGCGGGTCGGGGATGTAGTCCTCCTTCCCTCGTTTGCTGTTTGAGGTGGCCCCTAACCCCGCACTTCCTGGACAACCCAGGATGTCTGTTGAGCAGATTCCCCCTTCCATTGCTTAGGAAGAAAAAAAAAATTTTTCAGCATGAAACGCTAGTATATTTAAATATACTAAATGATAATAACACTTATTATTTTTTTAGTATATTAAATATATTATCTTACAAATCTTACAATTAAAAATACACCCGATTGTTTTTTACACGATTGGTTTTTAGACGATTATGACCTTTAGCGACAATGAAACTATGAGTTCACCCCACGAAAAAAAATAACAAAAAATCAAAGAAAATTCAGGTGGTATTCCAAAAGCTGTAAAAGTTTAGGCTAACCGAGAAACTAATAAATAAGACCCGTGTTAAAAAAAATTGGCGAACGGTCTGTGCTACCGTAGTTTGATCTCGTCGCTGACTACCCAGATCCGATCAGTTTTATTTTTGAAACTCATTGTTTCCGCCAACTTCTCGCGTTCGATCATAGATTCGGGGATGGACACAGTTTCCGTTTGTTTGTTTTCCGTTTTGCCGTCGACTCAGTGTCTAACACTACTGCATCCTCTTCGATTACCTCATTTTCTATTATTTCCACTGACGATTGCTCAGGTGCTGTAGGTTGAAATCCGATCACTACTCCGGAATATGTTCTGTTTTGTCCCTCTCTGCCCTTTCCTACTTGCTTGCCATGATCCTGGTCTGCCCGGCTTCTATTTTTCCATTGAGGGCACAAGTCCTTCCGATGGCCTTCTTCTCGACACACGAAACATTTATTCCGAAGTTCCTGATAATAGATTCTGCCGGTCCAATTAAGTATTTTCAGCGACGATGGAACTTCCTTCTGAACATCCAGATATACCCCTCGCACACCAGTAAACATGTGGTCCAATCCTAAATTGGGCGGAAATCTTTCGCGGATCACACGCTCTGCTTTTCCGTATTCCACAAGACGTGACAATAATTCACTATCCGGTAATTCCTGGGGTAAGTCGAATACACGGATGTAGTGAACATTACTGCCTGCTATCATCATATTCACTTCAACTGTCTTTCCACTAGAATAACAAAATTTTCTTGGTTCCACATTTTTCTCCTGCATTGCATCCAGTGTGACAAACTTTACAAACAGTGATCTGTCCATTGCTGTTTTGTAAACTGTTTCCATAGACGATACATCCACATCTAATTGCCGCACAAACCCGGCGATCTCAACCCAGTTTGGCCGAGGAGCAGAAACAGGGAAACGAAATTGAACCGTATTCTCTATCATTTCGCACTCTACCGCAACAAAGAAAAGCGAAGCAACAAGCAGACAAAATGAAATAATCTAAAGTGATTGGTACCTATAACGGTTACCGCAGTCCGAAACCAGTCTGCTGCTAGAAGTCCACGATCGACGGAAGCAGAATAACAACTGAAAAGGCACTCTTAGAAACCCAAAGAACAAAGTAGATGCTTCGTATATATTTATCATTTACCTTCAACAATTGTTCTATTCCAGGGCATCCAAGAATTTCCTGGAGTCTACATGCGTAACCAGGGACCTAAGGTCTACAAGCGTAATTAAATAGCTGTTATCTCTCTTTTTTTAAATGGTGCATGCTCTATATCATCTATTAAACCAAACTTAATATGCCTTAAGCCGCGGTATCGACCCAATTATGTCCTCCGAGTATTTTTCTTTCACTTGCGTCTCAAATCCAGATATATGAGATGTTGTAAGATTCCCAAATTGTCCTGGAGTTTGAATCAAATGGTCTACCGAGTCAATGAAATCAATTTGAGACGCAAGTGAAAGACTGATACTCAGAAGACAAAATTGGGTTGACACCAAAGCTGGAGACATCATGGAAGACTTGGTTGATTCGGTAGGCTATTTGATTCAAACTCCAGGACAATTTGGAGTTCTCATATGCCTGAATTTGAGACTTAAATGAAAGACAAATAATCGGAGGACATAATTGGGTTGATACCGCGGTTGGTGACATCGCGGAAGCCTTGGTTGATTCGGTAGACCATTTGATTCAAACTCCAGGACAATTTGGAGATCTTATAACATCTCATATGTCTTGTGTTGAGACGCAAGTGAAACACAAATACTCGAAGGGCATAATTGGGATGATACCGCGGCTTAGGACATCATGCAAGCCTCAGTAGATTCGGTAGACCATTTGATTCAAATTCCAGGACAATTTGGAGATCTTACAACATCTTATATGCCTGTATTTGAGACGTTAGGGTTGACACCGCTGCTGAGGACATCGTGGAAGCCTTGGTTGATAAGGTAGACCATTTGATTCAAATTCCAGGACAATTTGGAGATCTTAGAACACCTCATATGTCTTGTTTTGAGACGCAAGTGAAAGACAAATCCACGGAGGACATAATTGAATTGATACCACGGCTTGGGACATCATGAAGGCTTTGGTTGATTCGGTAGACCATTTGATTCAAACTCCAGGACAATATGGAGATCCTATAACATCTCATATGCCTGGAATGGGAGAGATCTTACAATACCTCATGTAAGACGCAAGTGAATTTATTTAAAAGTATCCAACGATCAATAAATGAAGTGAAATAATAGAAATTTTAGCAAATAGTAGTTTGTGCAACAAGTTGCAAAAAGATGATTTTTTCAGCACGAGTTGTACGTTTATCCAACGAGGCTTGCCGAGTTGGATAAATACTACGAGTGCTGAAAAAATCGAGTTTTGCAATGACGAAAAATGGGCTTTAATATGATAAATCTATACCAAAATTGTACAATCGAATTTACTCCACATGATCATTCATGCCAATAAATTATGTTGCGGCAGAGAACAATAAGATTCCATCTTATCGTGCCAAATTGCATAGCTTGAAAAGCTATGAAGCGATGGATGCAATTGCCTTTGAAAAATTGTGATGTTATGTCTAACAAACCATTTCATTTATTACGAGACGCTTAGAGTACACTATTAAAACACTCACCCAAACTAATTCAGCTAAATGTAGTCATGTAACTACTGTCCCAATGTAGGTTTTTCATTATAGCACCCAAATGAGTGCTATAATGAATATTATGCAACCCATTTGAGTTGCATAATGGTCATTAAAGCATCCATTCTGTTGGTATGAAAAAGTAGGCCGTTTTATCACTCAAATGACAACTGTAAACCAATTATTATGATCAGTCACATTCGGTTTTCGTGACGTAAAAAGAGGGTTGAGTGTATATAATTCTGCAAGGTATTCATACAAAAAATCTAAGCTTTTCATACAAATATTGTATTAAAGCTATGTCCATTTAGAATCCGGAATAATAAAATCATCTGTATCTCGGTAACGGATTGACGTACAAAGAAGGTTAATACATCAAAACAAGGGTAATTCACTGTACTTTAAGGAAAAATTATTGATACAAATAATTTCTTCTTGTTTCTAGTGAAAATTCGCACCTTCTTCTTTATTCCTCTCATCAAAAGTTGCACACCTCTGCAGTCAACTTCCTTGGCACATTTGTTCCACATTTTGGTCATCTAAGTCGCGACCCGAGCTGTTTTCCACTTTTTCCACTTTTCTTAAGCTTCCGCTGCATTACTGCCCAAAATATCTCGATGGGCCGGAGCTGTGGGCAGTTACGTGGATTTATGTTTTTATCGATGAAATCTTCGTTATTATCGCGGTACCACTGGATGACTACCCGGCTGTAGTGGCAACTCGCCAAATCTGGCCAAAACTTCACGGGACCTTTATGAACCTTATGGAAGGTAGACCGCGGTTTTTGAGACATTCCTCCTTGTACAACTTCGAGTCCATCGACCTATTCGCCACAAACACTTAGGTCTTTGTCCCACAGTTGCATATCCCTTGCCAAAATAATCCGTTTTTTTTGCAAGTTTGTCCAAAAATCCAACTTAAACCTCGCAGGAACTACTCCTCGTGCCGTCACCGTGTAGAATTTTTGGCTAGGAAATCCATTTTGATGTAGGTTCCATCGACAATGAGCAGGATTATCAACGTGGGTGTGCAGACTTTTTTCTTTCCTTTCGGCTTCCATCTGGAATAGTTTTTGACACGCTGTCCGAAACTTCGTGAAATTTATACCACAGCAAGTGGGCGCCTAGGTAGACAAGCCGCTGTAAAAGAATTCTTGCAGCAGTCACTTTCCGTGCCGCTGCAATACAATAAATTATTCCGGATTCTAAATGGACATGGCTTTAAAATAAAAAAAAATTGTAAGAGTTCAATAAAATGGTTGTATCAAAATCTTCTGATATTGTATATGCCAAATTATTATACAGTTTCTGTAATGTTCTTATGCACAACTGTATCAAAATCAGCCATCCGTTGGGTGCCATCCGTTGGGTGTAGCGATAGTTTTAATTCTTATCCTTGCTGCTCGTAAATGCTCTTTGAAACTAACCAACATAAAATCTGATAGGGGAACGGTTCGCCACTTCATCTCATAGCTCCTATTTCCATCCCATCAAAAACAAAGCAATGGAAAGGAATTTGGTTTGTTTATCATTTTTGTGATTTTTTTCAGCAGTGATACACATACACATGTGGAAGTGATGACTTGAGAAATGGATTGCGAGTGATTTGACTATGCGTCCAAATTAGGAATCTCAAGCCCGTTCAATAGCCGCTAGGTTGCGAAGGCCGACGGAGGTCCTCCGTAGCTTAGTTGGTTAAAGCACCAGTCTAGCGTACTGTAGGGTCATGGGTTCGAGTCCTATCGAAGGGAAAGTGGTTACCTCCAATACATTTTCCAAATCAATATCTTCCACATATCGTACATATCCACATATGAGTTTTCATAACATTGTAAATTAACGTCCAAGTCGGGTGGTTTAATCCCCGAAAATAGGCAATTAACTTTGATTGAACGTATTTATTTGTTTAGCGATGAGATGGAGATCGGAACAGTTCCCCTATATAGAAATAATCACTAATTGAAATTTGCGAAGCATGCTTCCGTGGACTGAGAACCAAGAGGAATTATCTAAATTTGTTGTGGTGGTTGGTGTTGTCAAAATAAACATTTTGTTCACCCGTTTTTCCCACAATTTACTCCAAATGAATTCAATCTTCTCAATTTATCACGTGCCACTCATCAGTTTTCAATAGCTTACAAATTGCTGTTCGTATTCTATAGTGGTATCAAATTGTTTGATTCCGGTATCCATTGATTGACTTGTGGTTTCTCCTCAACCGATCCACACACTATGTGAGATCTGACACCTGTACCATATCACTTGTGATTTATGGCTGAATAGGACAGATAATCAATTATAAGTAGGTAAACTACGTTGACGAGCTATATGAACACCGCAATTCAGAGTATGTCTGTTTTTTTTTAAGTAGAGCTATAAATGATTGGCTCGGTTTATCAATGTTTAGCACTAAGGTGATGATGCTACTGACCGTCGACATTTGTCAGTTGAGTGTTTATCGCTCTGTCCGGAAGATTTATTGCTATGGTTTTAATGGTATGTATACTTGCCACTGGGGGGTATCCAGTAGCCTTGCGAGCAAAGGCGTAGCATTGCCAATCCGGAGATGGCGAGTTCGATTCTCCGTCCGGTTTAGGATGTTTTCGGGTTGGAATCTTTCCCTACTCTCTGGGCATAATTAGTGTACATAATAACATAATTAGTGTACCATTGTACTTGCCACACAAGATATATACTCATGGTATGGCGGGCATAGAAAGCAAACAATAACTTAGGAAATGCTAATAGAATACTAAGTTGTAAAGCAGGCCAAGGATCCCCTTCCATGCCTCCAGTTGCAGTTCTGTTTCGTCGATTCTGACTATCAATCTGTACAGACCGTACAGACAATTGGTAAGCTTTTCCAAACCCATCCTGATGTTCTTGAGCTGTTGGATGGCTTCCCAGGGTTTCCCTTAAATGTGAGGGCTGGTTGGTTCACATCGTCCGCTGAACTGATGTAGTCGTCTCTTCTGCTGTCTCAGCGCCACTCAAGTGATAAAACTTGCGTGTTTCTTGAGAACGACATCTCCTCGCACTCCCCTTCTCCCAGGTGGCGTTTCTTCTCCCAGAAGAGGCGGGTCTGCTACCTCCGTTGCTGTCTATAGCATTCCACATTCTACCGGATTTCCGCGCTGCATTCTTCTGCTTCAGAATCTGTCCGAACTCCTCATCGAATCAATCTATACGACACCTCCGTTCCACATACCCGGCGTTGCTCTCAACTGCGTTGTTCATGGCTACTTTGACTGTACTCCAGCAGTTCGCAAGAGGGACTTCATTGAACTCATCCTCTTCCGGCAACGGTGCCCAAACGCAGTTTCCACGAAATCGAAATCGAGTTTCCATTACCCCTGAACATAGGCAATCAAATGGACATAATATACAGATGTTTGGTCTAGTTAATGTTAACAAAAAGTTAGTTCATATCTGGGTGGTGCAAATAGAAACGATTTGGTTAAGAAAATTATTTTGAGCTTTTTAGCATAGATATAATAATCAAGATGTTGTGGTCAGAGCAAATTAGTACTTATTTTATGGTTCCATGTACTAATATTTCGGTACCCAGTAAAATAAAGCAACGCTTCAACAAAAATTTGAATTGTTCTAATTCTCTACTGTTGTCAAGGTTATCATCCTGACTGTTTATTTATTATTTTCCTATGGTTTGCGGCTGTTCTACGATAATTTTAATATCCTTCAACATTATTATTTTTATTTTTTTTCAGATCAACTCTTAAAACTGAGGAATTTATTCCAATGTCTAAAAGGTTGAGGAATTGAATCGATAGGTAATTGGCCAAGCCTTCGGGGATTTTCTTCCGGGCGGAAATCGAGAAAAGCGTTCTCCAACATTTGTAAGGGGCAGTTTGGTTTCAGCGGTGGAATTCACGTTCGTGTGGATCGGACGATGGCAATTCTCCTGATTCTCGCACTATCGAAAGATGGGAGGCAGTCACTGGCTCGTCGCCGGAGCGGTACACTCTTCGAGTCGGTTCCGGGGGTGGTTTCGTAAGGCGAGAACAACGCAACGGATTTTCCCACCCGTGCTCCTAAAAGATGGTTTACCATAGGTGACGGTATTTTCAAGAATAATATCCACGGCAACGCGGGTTTGTTACCTGCTTTACGTGAACAATTAGCCATCAGGTTAACTTGTTACCAAAGACATGATGTTATCTGGTTTATCCTTGATCGAGATTTGGTTTAATCGGAAGGATTTGGAATTCACCGACACAGGGCGATCTAGTAGCATAACGATCAAGATCAACTTGTAACAATAGTGGCCTATTGTTTAAAATCACGTGGCAGTTATCTTCGAGGTTAGACAATAAATCACAGATTCGACCTGGAAATCCCACAGAGCCACGCATTTGCACGCTTAAACCACCTTAAAATCTACTCGAGTATTTAGCAGCTCTTAAGCTAGGCCTAATCCTCATTCTACTTGGAAAATAGTTAACCCTCTCCCGCACATGTTGTATGAATGAATGAATGCAACTGTGAATCTGAAATTGTAATCTGAAAGGTAGTGAATTATTAGCTAAGCGAGGTGTAATTCTTCAGACGTAGAATCAATTATTACATTTATGTCACGTCCACAGTTCCTTACTAAGCATATTCAAAGTTGA
Source organism: Armigeres subalbatus (assembly GCF_024139115.2). Taxonomy (NCBI): domain Eukaryota; kingdom Metazoa; phylum Arthropoda; class Insecta; order Diptera; family Culicidae; genus Armigeres; species Armigeres subalbatus. The sequence goes on from NC_085140.1 coordinate 84,000,025, forward strand.
TTCTGGAACCATAGAACTATGTATAAAGGTCACTGAAATGTAAGTTCAACCGATATAATCTAGGTACACTGTCTCATACCCTTTGTATCATTTTAGTTTTGAAGCGTTTAATAAACTGCTGTCAGATTTCAGAAACTTTTTCTTGTGCGGAATCTACAGCTGGTAAAGACGCTTTATCCCGCAAAAAAGGTTGGCACATTTTGAGCGGACTTTGTTGGTTGTCTAGGGTTTTGCAGCTTGGAAAAACTCGTGTGTCATTCTCGATTCCAACTACACCAGATTCTCCCTGGAATGAGACTAGTTTAATGCTAATATAATGTTAATCGTTAGGCAAACCCGTATCGCCGGCGATTCGTGCAAAAACGTTGTACTCTGATTATCCATGCTGATGTAAGTAGCTCAACAATCGCATTCCATGATCGGTCAAAACCTCCAGTTGGCGTCTTTTCAAAGATCTATGAATTCCGGTGTGTGAATCGGATCTTCGGAATTGTCAACCGTAATCGTTTATACGACGGGAAATTTCTCAGAGAGCCCGGGAAACTGCCCACTACACACCGCTTCTGCATCGGTATATGCCTCCACCGGCTATTAATTTTGTAGTTTGTTTTAGTTTGGAAAGATAATCAACGAAAATGTTGCTATGACAGCAGTACTAAAAAAAATCTGAAGGGGGCATTAATAGATTACGTACTGAAGCGACGCTTCCATGTCTGGGTACCGAAGACCGTTCAGAGCATGCGAAACTGGAACCACGAAAAAATCACCAGTTTCATATTGATTGTTGTTTTTAGTGGAATGTCTTCGTTTGTCATAAGACGAGTTTGTACAATCCCATTTAATTCCACCACTTAATATGTACCTTGACAGATACGTATTTCGACCTTACCTACGCATAGTATAAATAGTGTAAACTGCGATAATTTTCTTCAAGTCGAGTCAAGTACGAGACACTGAAGACGATCTTAAAGCCTGTCCACGTTAAATTTCGAACACCCGTCTTCCAACGCGATTTTTTTCAATTTCCACAAAACACTGAGAAGATCAATTTACACACAGCTGAATCTCTCCGCTGTATGTAATACATTTAGCGTATTTTCATTCTCGTCCAAATTGATAAAGTGGCTAATAATCATTTGGACATTATCGCATTGTCCGAAATTTAACGTGGACAGGCTTTACTGTTGAGGTCGAAATACGTATCTGTCAAGGTACGAATTAAGTGGTGGAATTAAATGGGATTGTACAAACTCGTCTTATGACGATTTGGTTGTCAAACTGAAGCCAAAATTTTCTATTGAGGTTATGTTCGTTTTAGATCTTATATTGAGAAGTATTTTTCTTATTTGGGTATAAAAATAAAAATAAACTGAGATCGAGTTTTCTATTCTTTGTAACAAATAGTTTCCAATTATATATTGAGTGGAAAATTAGTATGAATGCAACTAAAATGCACTCGTTACGAAATTTCACGAGATTCAGCAGCTGATTGGAGCAAGAATGTTTGTAAACCATCGTAAAGTCATGTAGAGTCTCGCGAATTTGTGCACCCTCATGCAGCATGGAAACAGAAATTTGAAAAGCAGGAAATGTTTGACAGCCAAGTAACTGCAAAATAATTTTGCTTATAGGAGTGATTTCAAAATATCCCTCTACTCGCTTGAGAGCAGAAAAGCAGCTTTATCCGCAGCACCCAGGTTCAGTGGCGTAGCCACGGGGGTGGCTTTGGACATAAACCACCCCCCCAGAGACAAATTTTTTAGAAGAAATTTTGTTTTGACAAAATAGGTATTATTGAAAAAAAATATTATTGAAAAAAAGCATGCCTTGGTTGAAAGTAAAATATCAATCAAAAACTGTAAAAGTGCTTTTCGAACAGAGCTGTACTACTAAGTATATTAACGTAAGCGATAACACACTCCTAGGATGACATAATGATTCCAAAAAATATGGACACTACCGTTCTTCTTCTTCTTCTTCATTGGCATTACATCCCCCACTGGGACATTGCCGCCTCGCAGCTTAGTGTTCATTAAGCACTTCCACAGTTATTAACTGCGAGGTTTCTAAGCCAAGTTACCATTTCTGCATTCGTATATCATGAGGCTAACACGATGATACTTTTATGCCCAGGGAAGTCGAGACAATTTCCAATCCGAAAATTGTCTAGACCGGCACCAGGAATCGAACCCAGCCACCCTCAGCATGGTCTTGCTTTGTAGTCGTGCATCTTACCGCACGGCTAAGGAGGGCCCCTACCGTGATGTACCCTAATTTCGCGCGCGCCTTAACTTTGCGCATTACAAAATCATATATATTTTTCTATTTTTAGGTATCAGTCAAAATTGAAAAATCTGGAGGATTACAAAATATCATTGTTGTTAAATGTTTTTCACGAAAGAATTTGGAAAACAAACTTGGTTTAGTACACCAAATAAAATTATTTCAATTTGGTCCTCCTATCGACCGCCATATTTGCTTGTGCTTAGCACAAAGAGGAAGAACATGATCCAAGTAGGGGAAGTGCACCGGTTTTGGCCAACTTAGTGCCTAATTTGGCCAACTCTGAAAAATACATATTTTTCCAAAATAATCAATCAGTTGAAAGCAGCGTTGAAGCCCGAGGAATATATCTCTTGTTGGAACTAATAAAACCCTTGCGAATTGCTTTATTTTTGGAGTTATTCGCAAAATTGGCCAAATTAGGAACATGGCCAAAACCGGTACAGTTCCCCTAAACAAATGATTTTACTGCACAAAAGTGGCTACTTTTTGGAAAAATTTGTATCCATTATGCTCTGTTGGATATGTTTTTTTTTATTCCTTTATTTATTTGTTAGGCACTCTGTGTTACTTGACCGCTACTGTGCCGAGATCTACTGTGGTATTCTGCTCTACAGAATCCACACAGAATCTATTTTTAGATTTCCATTACCATGTTAGCCTTATGATAAACGGATAAATAAATGGTAACTTGGCTTAGAAATCTCGAAGTTAATAACTGTGGAAGTGCAGAATGAACTCTAAGCTGGCGATGTCCTAGTGGGGGATGTGATGCCAATAAAAAGAAGAAGGAGAAAAATAGATTATGAGCTCACTGAGATTTCTTGCATCAAATCATGAGCAGTGCAATCTAATTGATTATGAACTTTTTTGAATAATATTGCTCATTGACCTCCAAAAATGTTATTCCCACTCATCTGCAAGTAAGCATTAACCGAGTACCGACGTGATAATTTAATCTCGTCTTAATTAACACCATTGCTGTTAGATGGGACAGTACAAGCATCTACTATAGGGACCTTCCACTCCTTCAGCGATAAGATGTGCGATTACAAAGAAGACGATACTTAAGGTAGCTGGCATTTTCGAGAATACAATCTACTCGATTTTTCAAGGCGTTGTTGTAGGCATAGAAACAAAGCAGTTGCGGTACTTATTAAACTTCAAACGACGGCAATGTTTCAGTTGGGGGATGTAATCCAAGTAAAGCGTAAGAGATAGAGAATGAGTATATTAACGCATGTCTTATGTTTACCGAAGCTACAAACACTCGTTTACATTATTTGGCGACGTTCAAACAAAATTTGCCTAAGCTTAAATAGCTTCAATTTCATCAGTATCACAAGAACGTAACAGTCAGTATTTCCAGAATTCGAAATAGAGCAAACATTTAGACGCTAAAATCACATGTTATTTACTTTGCACTGAGGTGGAAAGCGCGCATCATCAGTTAGCACCGGTAGTGTTCTATTTATATGGATGCTTAAAAAATAGTCAGAACCTAGACACAGCGATGACACTTACAAAGTTAAACTGATCCAGCACCAAAGCCACGTCCGGAACGCTTCTTTATGGATGAGCCTAATAGTCATGATCCACCTGAGCCCTTTTACCAACGGTCTCGAATTTAAGAGGACGACTTTATTTGAACGACGTTAAACACTGTGTTGTAAATTGAACTGCACTAAAGCTTTGAGGAATTATCGTAGCCTCCATCTACTTTGCATAAAATAGTTGTACCTTCATAACGTGTATGACCCATGAAAAAAAAAAACGAAATCAAAAACCCGAAAATAACGCGACGTAGGACCTTGGAATTCTCCTCCAAAAGTACAAAAACCGGCGCTCGCAGACGCGGGTAGTCCGCAACTGATAGCGCGATCTGGAAAAGTTTACCGCCACACCGCGTGCCATGTTCATCATCTGCATCAGTGGTTCCCAAAATGGGAACTGTCGTAAATAAAGCAATAATTTAGCGAGTTCTATCAGTGTCAAATTTCTGGGGCTTACTGTTCGGTTCTTCATTTTATTGCGCCCAAATTCAATCTATTGAAAATAAAACAATTGGATTTGATTCTTATTCTTTTTTTTCATGTTTAACTCTTGCAAATGCATTATAACTAAGCCAACTGAACGACGCGCAGTTGCAGTCACTCAGCGCAACGATTTTAAACCATCTCAGTGTCATCGATTATGGTATTAAAATTAATAATTAAAGAGAAAATTTCTCCATATGCCGTAATACATGTTGTTATTTATTCAGATCTAATTCTAGATTATTTGATATCAAGGTCTTAAAGGTCACTCTCCATACAGTGTCGAGCACGCTGTTCTAGTGTACGCGCCATAGGTATCGATATTCTGCTTATTGGTAATAGGTTTTCAGCATTCAGCAATCTCGACGTGCCATCAAACATGAATTTGTTTTGTTAATAATGATTTTGGCATGATTTCATTTCATTCATTTATTTAGTTAACATCTTAACAGATAACACTGAATCAACAATTTGACGCCACAATGCACGGTTCGAGGCCGCATCTCTCCATCCTCGGATACGCCCCACGCTCGCCAAGTCGTTTTGCACCTGGTCTGCCCATCTCGCTCGCTGCGCTCCACGCCGTCTCGTACCTGCCGGATCGGAAGCGAACACCATCTTTGCAGGGTTGCTTTCCGGCATTCTTGCAACATGTCCTGCCCATCGTATCCTTCCGGCTTTAGCTACCTTCTGGATACTGGGTTCGCCGTAGAGTTGGGCGAGCTCATGGTTCATTCTTCGCCGCCACACACCGTCTTCTTGCACACCGCCAAAGATGGTCCTAAGCACCCGTCTCTCGAATACTCCGAGTGCTTGCAAGTCCTCCTCGAGCATTGTCCATGTTTCATGTCCGTAGAGGACTACCGGTCTTATTAGCGTCTTGTACATGACACATTTGGTGCGGTGGCGAATCTTTTTCGACCGCAGTTTCTTCTGGAGCCCGTAGTAGGCCCGACTTCCACAGATGATGCGCCTTCGTATTTCACGACTAACGTTGTTGTCAGCCGTTAGCAAGGATCCGAGGTAGACGAATTCCTCGACCACCTCGAAGGTATCCCCGTCTATCGGAACACTGCTTCCCAGGCGGGCCCTGTCGCGCTCGGTTCCGCCCACAAGCATGTACTTTGTCTTTGACGCATTCACCACCAGTCCAACTTTTGTTGCTTCACGTTTCAGGCGGGTGTACAGTTCTGCCACCTTTGCAAATGTTCGGCCGACAATGTCCATGTCATCCGCGAAGCAAATAAATTGACTGGATCTGTTGAAAATCGTACCCCGGCTGTTACACCCGGCTCTCCGCATGACACCTTCTAGCGCAATGTTGAACAACAGGCACGAAAGTCCATCACCTTGTCTTAGTCCCCGGCGCGATTCGAACGAACTGGAGTGTTCGCCCGAAATCTTCACACAGTTTTGCACACCATCCACCGTTGCTTTGATCAGTCTGGTAAGCTTCCCAGGGAAGCTGTTCTCGTCCATAATTTTCCATAGCTCTACGCGGTCTATACTGTCGTATGCCGCCTTGAAATCAACGAACAGATGGTGCGTTGGGACCTGGTATTCACGGCATTTTTTAAGGATTTGCCGTACAGTAAAGATCTGGTCCGTTGTCGAGCGGCCGTCAACGAAGCCGGCTTGATAACTTCCCACGAACTCATTCACTGATGGTGACAGATGACGGAAGATGATCTGGGATATCACTTTGTAGGCGGCATTAAGAATGGTGATCGCTCGAAAGTTCTCACACTCCAGTTTGTCGCCTTTCTTGTAGATGGGGCATGATATGATTAGCATATATTACAACGTTTGTAAGAAAAAATGAATCGATAAATGAAAAAAAATGTGGTTCCAGTTACTTCGGATTGCTAACGAAATTGCGTAGAGCTGTTTTTTATTTGTTCGGAAGCTTCTCTCAAAAGTCTGCTGTGTTTAGTAGCATGTCCTGGAAATCTTTTTTTGTTTTTGCTGACTATTATTTATTATTTATTTATTCAGACTAAGGCCGAAGTGGCCTGTGCCGCATATAAGAGTCTTCTCCATTCGGCTCGGTCCATGGCTACACGTTTCCAACCACGCAGTCTACGGAGGGTCCGCAAGTCATCTTCCACCTGATCGATCCACCTTGCCCGCTGCGCACCTCGCCTGCTTGTGCCCGTAGGATCGTTGTCGAGAACCATTTTCACCGGGTTACTGTCCGACATTCTGGCTACGTGCCCGGCCCACCGCAGTCGTCCGATTTTCGCGATGTGAACGATGGATTGTTCTCCCAGAAGCTCATGCAACTCGTGGTTCATTCGCCTCTTCCACGTACCGTCCGCCATCTGCACCCCACCATAGATGGTACGCAGCACTTTCCTTTCGAAAACTCCCAGTGCGCGTTGGTCCTCCACGAGCATCGTCCAGGTCTCGTGTCCGAAGAGAACTACCAGTCTAATAAGCGTTTTGTAGATAGTCAATTTGGTATGGCGGCGAACTCTATTCGATCGGAGCGTCTCTCTGCTGGTATCGTTATTGGCGGTCGCCAGTGAGCTCAAGTACACGAATTCTTCAACCACCTAGATTTGGTCACCACCGATAGAAACTCGTGGTGGGTGGCTTACATTGACCTCTTTTGAGCCTCTTCCTATCATGAACTTCGTCTTCGACGTGTTGATGACTAGTCCAATCCGTTTAGCTTCGCTTTTCAGTCTGATGTAGGCTTCCTCCATCCTCTCAAAATTACGTGCCATGATATCAATGTCGTCGGCGAAACCAAATAACTGGATGGACTTCGTGAAAATCGTACCACTCGTGAATCCCTGCCCTTCGTATTACACCCTCCAAAGCGATGTTGAATAGCAGACACGAAAGACCATCACCTTGCCGTAACCCTCTGCGCGTTTCGAAGGGACTCGAGAATGCCCCTGAAATTCGAACTACGCACATCACCCGATCGCCTTGATCAACCGTATCAGTTTATTCGGAAATCCGTTTTCGTGCATTAGCTGCCATAGCTGGTCCCGATCGATTGTATCATATGCGGCTTTGAAGTCGATAAATAGATGATGTGTGGGCACGTTGTATTCGCGGCATTTCTGCAATACCTGACGTATGGCGAACATCTGGTCTGTGGTAGAGCGTTCACCCATAAATCCCGCCTGGTACTTCCCCATGAACTCTCTTGCAATTGGTGTTAGTCGGCGGCATAAAATTTGGGAGAGTACCTTGTAGGCGGCGTTCAGCAATGTGATTGCGCGGTAGTTGCTACAATCCAGCTTATCGCCCTTTTTGTAGATGAGATACACGACACCTTCCATCCACTCCTGCGGCAGAAACTCATCCTCTCAAACCTTGGTAATCACCCAGTGCAGCGCTCTAGCCAGTGCCTCACCACCGTGTTTAAACAGCTCTCCTGGTAGTTGGTCAACTCCAGGGACTTGGTTGTTTTTCAGCCGGCCGATCTCCTTCTGGATTTCTTGGAGATCTGGAGCCGGAAGTGGCATGTCCTGCGCACGTGTTCCTAGGTTCATTACCATACCGCCACCGTTGTCTGCCATATCGCCATCAGGTGCTCTTCGTAGTGCTGCTGCCACCTTTGGATCACCTCACGATCGTTTGTAAGAAGGTTCCCGTTCATGTCATTACACATATCGGGCTGTGGCACGTGGCCCTTACGTGAACGGTTCAACTTCGCATAGAACTTCCGTGCGTTATTAGCGCGGTATAGTTCCTCCGTCTCTTCACGGTCTCGATCTTCCTGCTGGCGCTTTTTCCTCCGGAAAATCGAGTTTTGTCTGTTCCTCGCCCGTTTGTATCGTGCCTCGTTCGCCCTCGTGTGGTGTTGCAGCAATCTCGCCCATGCTGTATTCTTCTCCTCAACTAACTGCTCACATTCGCCGTCATATCAGTCGTTTCTCTGATCCGGAGCCACCATGCCTAGTGCAGCGGTTGCGGTGCTTTCAATGGCGGATCGAATATCTCTCCAGCCATCTTCAAGAGATGCTGCACCTAGCTGCTCTTACGTTGGGAGTGCCACTTCCAGCTGCTGCGCGTAGTCTTGGGCTAGTCTATCGTCTTGTAGCCGCCCAATGTTTAGCCGCAGCGGACGACTCCAACGCGTGTTGTACACCGTCGCGAGTTTTGAGCGCAGACATACTGCAACGAGGTAGTGGTCGGATTCAATATTCGCACTGCGGTAGGTGCGTACGTTCCTGATGTCGGAGAAAAATTTACCGTCGATTAGAACGTGGTCGATTCGGTTTTCCGTTACTAGATTAGGTGATTTCCATATGACCTTGTGGATGTTCTTGCGGGGGAAGAAAGTGCTTTGCACTATCATTCCGCGGGAGGCTGCAAAGTTTATGCATCGTTGGCCGTTGTCGTTCGATACGTTATGCAGACTATTCGGTCCGATGACCGGTATATACATCTCCTCCCCTTCTACCTGAGCGTTCATGTCACCGATGACGATTTTGACGTCCCGCAGTGGGCATCCATCGTATGTCTGTTCCAGCTGTGCATAGAACGCTTCTTTCTCGTCGTCGGGTCTCCCTTCGTGTGGGCAGTGCACGTTGATGATGCTATAGTTGAAGAAACGGCCTTGTTTTATCCTCAGCTTGCACATCCTTGCGATGATTGGCTGCTACCCAATCACGCGTTGGCGCATCTTTCCCAGCACTATGAAGCCGGTTCCCAGCTCGTTGGTGGTGCTACAGCTTTGGTAGAAGGTAGCCGCTCGATGCCCGCTATTCCACACTTTCTGTCCTGTCCAGTAGATTTCCTGCAGCGCCACGACGTCAAAGTTGCGGGGATATAATTCATCGTAATCCTACGTATACATCCTGTCGCAACTTACGAAGCCTAACGACTTGCAGTTCCTTGTCCCAAGCTTCCAATCGTGATCCTTTATTCGTTGCCTAGGTCGTTGCCGATTGTATCGAGTCGTATTATCTTCTATGTCGTTCGTAATGGTTGTTTTTAAAGGCGGCTTAATGGGCCTGCGCAAACCTCCTGTCTCGTCGGAGGGCCGTCGTGTCAGGGCTGTTTAGCGTCCCACCTAACATCAGGACTTGAGCTTGTGCGCTTTGAGCGGCACACGGTCGCTTTGGTGGGGCCTACTTGCGGATACATGCAGCTTTTTATAGAGGTTTAACAGGGCCCATTGTCAAACCCCACCACATCCTAGGCAGGCGCCACAACTAGCAGATGGCCTGGGGAGGGATCGTCAGACCCTTGGACATAGCCCCTGCTCCACCCAACGACCTGAGCGTTACCATATCCGATAACAATTCTCACGTCATGCTTTTGGGCACTCTCCATAGCCTTTATCAAGACATTCATGAAACGTGTCCTTCACGTCGTCGGATTAGGCTGTAATTGAAGAATTTGCCCCGTATCCTCAACACACAGATTCGTTTGCTAATGGGTTTCCACTGCATCACTCGCTTCATCTGCTTGCCCATCACTACAAAACCAAGTCCATACTCTGCTTTTCCGCCGTCGCTGTAATAGATGTTATATTTGAATGCAGTGCTGGTCGTGGAGTCCACGGCTCGGAATTCACGTTCTCCGGATCTAGCCCATCGGACTTCTTGAATAGCGGCCGCGTTTACTCCAACCTTCTGCAGTTCACGAACCAGAACGCTCACTCGTCCAGGTTCATTTAGGGTCCTGACATTGCTGGTACCGAGTTTCCAATCATAGTCCTCATTGATTTGCCGGATGGGTTCTCTTTTTCTTCTGTCTCCATTTTTCGTGGTATTTGAGAGGCGTAAGCTACCTTACTGGGGTCGCGATACCTACATCGCGCTGGTGGTGCTGCCACCTTAGGTATAGCTGACGCGATACAGCATTTCGTTAATCATCTGCTGGGTACGAGGCAGACGCTGTTTGAGCCGAACCTCTTGGTGAACAGCCGCTCGAGACGTAGCTTCTCACTTTAGCTTATGTCAGAAGGACAACAGTGCCAAGGCTGCACTACCAGCTAAGTACATAACCCTTAGCTGGCGGTCTTTTGTCATCGGAGGACCCATGTGATATTTTTTACCGGTGACTCAGTTAATTACAATAAAAGTACCGAAGACCGCAAACAAAACAACTGACTTTTTCGGCAATTTGTTTTTTGTTCGGCTGTACGGTAAAAAAATACTGAAATTAATCGTAGAAATAATAATTTTACCAAACAGCCCGTCAAGCATGTCTTTGAAATTACCGAGCACAACTGTTAACCAGCAATGTCAGTTTGATGGCAAACCTATAGATCGCCATTTTCATTATTCTATGTGTCCAAAAAATTACCGGGCTCATTACCGAACGCTCAGATGTTTCAAAACCCGGTAAAATTTTACCGACTCCAGTGATCTGAGTTTACTGTGTACAAGATTATAATAGACTTGTGAGCAGAAATGTAAACGATTTCCAGGAGTTGCTACTAAACACAGAAGACTTCCGAAAGAAACGATGCTGGGTCATTAGGCCGAAGGTCATTAGGCCGAATGGTCATTAGGCCGAACGGTCTTTAGGCCGAATGGCCATTAGGCCGAATGAGAACTGGGGAGTGAGAAATGAGTTGTGCGACGTGAGGAAGAAGGAAGATGGAAGAAGAAAGAATGAATAAGAAAGAAGGAAGACGGGAGAAAGAAGGAAAAAACGGAAGAAGGAAGAAAGAAAACGGAAGACAGACAAAAAGAGGAAGAAGAAAGAAGAAGGAAGAAGAAAGAAGAAGGAAGAAGAAAGAAGAAGGAAGAAGAAAGAAGAAGGAAGAAGAAAGAAGAAGGAAGAAGAGAGGTGAAAGAAGGTGGAAAGTAGAAAAATGGAAGAAATAAGAAGGAAGAAGGAAGAAGGAAGAAGGAAGAAGGAAAAAGGAAGGAGGAAGGAAGAAGGACAAAGGAAGAAGGAAAAAAGAGGAAGGAAGAAGGAAGAAAGAGGAAGGAAGAAAAAAAAAGAAGGAAGAAGGAAGAAGGAAAAAGGAAGAAGAAAGAAGGAAGAAGAAAGAAGGAAAAAAGGAAGAAGGAAGGAGGAAGGCAGAAGGAAGAAGGAAGAAGGAAGAAGGAAGAAGAAAGAAGGAATAAGGAAGAAGGAAGAAGAAAAAAGGAAGAAGGAAGGAGGAAGAAGGAAGGAGGAAGAAGGAAGATGGATGAAAGAAGAGGGAAGAAGAAAGAAGAAAGAAGGAAAAAGGAAGAAGGAGGAAGGAAGAAGGAAGAAATATTAATGAAGGAAGAAGGTAGAAAGATGAATGAAGGAAGAAGGAAGAAGGAAGAAAGATGAATGAAGGAAATGGAAGCAAGAAGGTAAAAAGAAGATTGAAGGAAGAAGGAATGAGAATAAGGAAGAAGGAAGCAGTTAGAAGGGAGAAAAAAGGCGAAGAAGGAAAAATGAAGAAGAAAGAAGGAATAATTAAGATGAAAGAAGAGAAAAGGAAGAAGGAAGAAGAAAAAAAGAAGCAAAAAGAAAAAAAAAGAAAGAAGAATAAAAAAAAGGAGAGAAGAAAGAAAGAAGAAGGAAGAAAGAAGAAAGAATAAGGAAACAAGAAGAAGAAAGTAGAAAGAAGAAGAGTGGGGAAAAAAAGAAAAAAAAGAAGGAAGAAGGAAGAACCAAGAAAGAAGAAGTATGAAGGAAAAAAGAAGGAAGAGGAATATACAAATAAGAAGAAATAAGGGAGAAAAAATAAATAGCATAGAAGAAGGAAATAGGAAGAACGAAAAAGAAAGAAGGAAAAAGAAGACAGATGGCAGAAGGGGTAAGGTGAAGAAAGCATTTCTCATTTTTCAATTTTGCTTCTTTCTGCTAATTCGGCCTAATGGCCATTCGGCCTAATGACCGTTCGGCCAAATGGCCTGACACTGAAAGAAACTACCGAACAAACAAAAGGCAGCTTAACGCAATTTCGTTTCCAATCAGGAGTAACTGCAACTACTTGTTTTTTTTCATTCATTTTTTCTTATAAAAATTGTAATAAATGCTAATCATATCATGCCAAAACCATTGTATATGCATCTAATAAAAATTCCCCTATGCAAACAAGAAAAAGTTCGGAGCGGAAAATGTTCGGGAAATACTGTTCTGATTCACTGTCAGCGTCGTCATCATTCAGTTTATGGCTTATGGAGCGGGTGGCGTCGTCTTCTCCATCCATTCATTAATCCATCGGATCTGATGAGCTTGGAGATGGTATTGTTGTAATACACTGTGGAATGAATCCTGTCGATGTCATCCCAAGGGGAATGTAGGAGGACCGGCATAATTATGGAGGAGGCGGGTGAATTACTTCTTGTTCCCGCGTCTTTGCATCTGAGAGTGGTATGACGATGAGATTAACTGGTTGGTGACCACAATGTCAGCTTGATTGTAATGCTGAAGGTTACAAAAGATCAATTTGTATCGTAAGCTTCGAAAAACATCCTAAATCAATTGAAATTCTGGGCCTAATGTTTTCAATTATTTTTTCTAAATTAATTTTTTAGTTTGTCAACATTCATTCCAAATTTTTACCTATGCGATTTGTGACAATGAGTTGTAGACTAATTATCCAAATCCTTCTGCGGGGTGTAGGGGATGATGGGTAGTCTTGATCCCTTGGGAGGCATGTTCATCTTTGTTATACCGAGAACGAATGTAGTGCTGTGTTTTTATTAGCCAAAATGAGAAAAAAAATATTTTTTGTAGGATGAACATAGGAGTTATGAGATGAATTTCAGCAGCAGTAACCCTACAATAAATTAGTACGCACCTTTCAACTTTTATCAATTTTTTTAATCCTGAAGAGTAATCAGTTTGTAAATAATTCCATCTTTTTTAAACAAGATATATTAGAATTACGAAATGAGAATCACGTATCCTCTAATCATGTGGATTCCCCTTAAATAACTCGCTTGGATAATAGCATGCAAAAAAAATGCTGCAATATTTTTATTCCCAATGAACATGTTATTCTTGACGGGGCTTCTGGCGATGACATGGCGTATTGAGTTGTTTTCGAGATTTCACGAGAGAAAAACACTCAACTAAGCTGCACTTCATATCGGTGGCCAATAATAGGAATAGGAAATCCATGCGGAATTAGTGATTAGTCTGATTGTAGCTGAAGGATTGGTTATTTATAGTACATGCTAAATGTACATGTACTGTGTAAGTACTTCACGTGGATAAATTCCAATCACTGATTTTCATCATTCTGCAGCCCTTATAATGTCATCGTAAATTATGGAAAAATGCAAAACGAAATACTTATTAGTCCGTTAATATCCAGATCATTAAAACTCTATCAGTTATTTAATTTGGACCAAACTGATTATAAACTGTTTTGTGTCATACGTTAGGGGAGGCTGGTTGACGCATGGCTAACAACTTCTCTCTTTTTTTCGCAAGGCTTTACATTCCAAATGGAACGGCCTGATTTTCAGCTAGTGTTATTTTAGCATTTCCAAGTAATTAATTAAAAGCTTGTATATGTCCATCAATTGAATGAATATGTATCTTGTGCAAGTACAATGGATACACTATGCCCAGAGAACCAAGAATGTTACCTATTTAAAAACATCCCAAGTGGCACTGATAACCCACCATCTCCGGATTTGCAATATTTCGCCTTTGGTTGCTAACTTGAGATCCCATACCACCTCTATAATTTATAAGATTGAGATTTATCGATACCGATTGCTAAACTGTTGGGAAATTATCAAAAGGTCATACTTATATAAATTAATATTTTAATATATTGTATATTGTTGCAAATATTGCCAGATCTGGCTGGCACGACGATGATAATGCAGTAAACGATGGCGAACTGTACTACTGCGGACTCACTTTTATCGGATAAAAGGATTCTTTCGGACCGAGTGTAAAAGCGTTTAACACGTTCAATTGCTTGTAGATAACTGAATTCACTGTTTATTTCTGGGTTTGTCTATCTGCTACATGATATGGTTTGTGTGTCTTCTCTGTTGTTTGTTTGTTCATTTAGGTTCAAGTTCAAGGTAAGTATGTATGTTTAGGATAAGTATGAGTGTGTTGTTACAATATTTCAGGGCTGAGTAATCCGCATACGAAACATCCAGGGCCCCATTGAAGCGTAGCCTTCAAGAAGATGTAGTAGGGACAGTCTTAGGTAGTTCTTGGTCGGCATCGATAGGAAGAACGCAAAGCTCTGACGTAGCTCGACGTCGGACACCAAGTTGCGTACGCACGTCCACTACGCGCACGATGTTGTCCTTGCCAGGATAGGTAGCCACAACCCTACCGAGGGGCCATTGCTTCGAAGGAACGTTGTCGTTCTTTATTAGAACCATTGTACCAACACGGAACTCAGTGGGTGTCTTCCTCCACTTGGCTGGTCGTTGGTGGAGAAGCCCGATGTATTCCTTGGACCAACGCTTCCAAAGATCAGCGATGGTACGTTGTGTGGCCTGGAAGTGGTTTAGACGATTAGTCGGCACCTGGGAAAAATCTGGCTCGGGCAATTGATAAATGGACTCTCCTAGTAGAAAATGTCCAGGAGTCAGGACGGAGAGGTCCTGCGGATCGTTAGAAAGAGGCGTCAATGGCCTGGAGTTCATGATGCACTCCGCTTGCGCTACCAGTGTATGCATGTCGTCATAGTGATGTGGGGATACCCCGATGATCTTCAGGAAAATCCGCTTAAATGGCTTTACTGCGGCCTCCCAAAGCCCGCCAAAGTGTGGTGCACGCGGTGGGATGAATTGAAATTCGATGCCTCTCTCCAAACATTCTGTCGTCTAGGCGATGCCCTTCAGTTGATCGACTAAAACTTGCCGCAACTCCTTAACTTCGCGTGACGCACCAACGAACGTGGCGCTGTTGTCACAGTGTATTGTACGGACGCGCCCGACACGACTCACGAAGCGCCTCAACGAATTGACGCATGACGCCGTTGATAAACCAGCGACAATGTCAAGGACTACGGCTTTTACGGCGAAACAAACGTACACTGCGACCCAGATCTTTACCGAAGCACCTCTTCCTGCCAGTGTTCGAACGAAAAACGGCCCACAATAATCCAACCCCGTGATTTCGAATACTCTCGTGGCTGTAACACAGTTCGTCGGTAGTGGTGCCATGAACTGGTTGCTTGCTGGTGGACGAAATCGAGTACATGTCATGCAATGGTGAACTGTCCTTCGAGCTAAAATTCTGCCACGAATCGGCCAAAACACTGCCTGATGGTTGCAAGTAATTGAGTGGGCCCCGCGAGTAGTGTTTGGTGATGTATGGAGTTGGCTATCAGCTTCGAAAGGTGATGGTCAGCCGGAAGGATAATTGGAAAGCGGCTGTCAAAGGAACCACGAGATTGCGCCAGCCGTCCGTTGATTCGGAGAAGACCGGAGTCGTCGACCCATACATCGAGATCCTTCAGTGGTGATTTATAATCAGCCTTACGAAGTGCCAGCGGATCTTCCTTGTGCTTATGTAGCAAGCGCAGTTCCTGCTGGAAGTCTTTACCTTGCGCTACTCGGATCAGAGATTTTAAGGTGCTATCATATTCTATGGGAGTGATTGATCCCACATTGCGATCGTGCTTTGGCAGCTGGCAGTTCCTGAGAAAACGCAAACAGTACGCCGCGATCCTGAGGAGATGCGAGAGCTGGGAGAAATCGTGAATAAGCGAATCGTCGGATGTGATGCACAAAAGCGTAACCGTTTGTCGTTGCTCAGTTGATTGTTGTTGAACATCAAAAGCTGATAACAGAATTATAGGATCTGGCCAGGATTGTGGTTCGTCAAGCAAGAATTTCGGCCCATGCCATCTCAGTGCATCGTGCATGATGTCCTCCGGTTGTACTCCACGGGATATTCTATCGGCTGGATTTTCAAGTGTTGGGACATGCCGCCACTGAGCTCCATTGCTGAGCTTCTGAACCTCTGCTACCCGATTAGACACGAAAATCTTCCAAGAAGACGGCGGAGAACTAATCCAGTGTAACACGATCGATGAATCCGACCAAAAGGTAATCTTGGCGTTGAATCTGGTATTCTGCCGGATATGATCAGCCAACTGACTTCCCAGCACAGCTGCACAGAGTTCCAACCTTGGAATCGAATAACCGCTTACTGGCGCGACGCGTGATTTGGCTATCAACAAGTTGCAGCTTCGAGACGTGCATGGACCATCTGAAACTGCGTATATACATGCTCCATACCCTTTCGAAGAGGCGTCGACAAAACAGTGCATCTCGAATCGTGTGGTATTTTCCCCGAATACCCATCGAGGTACTCGAAGATCTCGAATAATGTTTGTTGAAGCTCGAAAGGACAGCCACCATGATCGTAGAGTTTCGGGGAGCTCTTCGTCCCATGTTAATTTCTCCTGCCACAACTGTTGAACGAACATCTTCGCGCTTGCTACTACGGGGCCAATGAGACCCAAGGGGTCGAATAGTTGTGACATCTCCGATAGTACTATGCGTTTTGTAACATGCTGCAAAGGTGGGAGATCGGGAACCTTGAAACCGAATTCGTCTGCTACCGGGAACCATAGTAAGCCAAGAGTCTTGATCGAATCCGACCTATCGAGTTGTAGTGACGTTTGATCTGCCTTAAAATTTTTTGGAAGATGTGCCAAGATACTCGGATGATTTGAACTCTATTTTCGGAGGGTAAAACCACCTCTTTCCAGAAGACCATCCAATTGTGTGCTGGCTTCAACTAGAGTTTCGATGGTGTTGGCTCCAGCGAGAAGGTCATCAACATAAAAGTCGTTCTTAATGATAGATGCGGCCAACGGAAAGTCATTGCCTTCATCATCCGATAACTGGTTTAGGACTCGTGTGGACAGATAAGGGGCACAAGATGTGCCATAGGTGACAGTATTGAGGCGGTAGATCTTCAGCGGCTTGCATTCCTCCTGTCGCCAGGCAATTTGCTGTAAATTACGGTGTTCTGGATGAACAAGAATCTGCCGGAACATTTTCTCTGCGTCTGCCTTCATTACAAATCGATGAAAACGAGAATTCATTATGGTGCAAATCATAGGTGGCTGAACAGTAGGTCCAGTGAGCAAAAGATCGTTCAGTGATAGTTGGTTGCTGCTCTTCGATGAACCGTCGAAGACTACTCTGATTTTGTTGTGGACGAATCGGGACGTAGAATTGCATGATGGGGCCAGAAATATTGGGGCAACGCGACGCGAGTCATCACCTCCTCCATGTGGCCGAGCCGCTCATATTCCTCCATAAAATCAGCATAGCTCTTGCGTTGAGTCTCATCGGAACGGAAACGCTTTTCGACAGCGGAGAATCGACGTGCTGCTATGTTCCAAGTATCTCCGATTGAAGGAGCAGCTCCTCCTTGACTGGCAGACGCACTACATACCGACCTTTACTATTACAAGAGTGAGTTGGTGCGGAGTGTGCTTCGCATTGTTGTTTTTCGGTGTTGAGACATTTGCAGAAGTCAAAATTTTCAACTTCCCAGTACCGTTTTACTTGAGCGTCCAAGCTATCCATAGTAGAAATAAGGCAAGTAACTAGGATAACTGCTGGAGTGGAAACCTTGTTAGAGAACACGTATCCAAAGCTTGTTTTTGAAGTGGTGGTAGCTGATTATCGAACGGATTCTGCTCTGCTTGAAGAATAAACGGCAAGAGTTCGGCACCGATCATCAAATCGATGCCACGACATTTATAAAACTGCTAGTCGGCTAACTGCAGATGTGGGGGAATTTGCCACGTTCTGATATCCACAGTCTTGGTTGGGAGATTCACTGTCAGCTTAGGGAGCACCAAGCACTCCAACGGGAATTGTTGAGTATTGAGACGAGATGAAACGGTCACCGACACTACGTATCTTACATTGACAATAGCTTGGCCGATACCATTCACTGGCATGTTGACTTTCGTTCGGTTAAGAGAAAGCCGTTGGCACATCGACTCGGAAATGAAACTTGACTGCGATCCACTGTCTAGTAGAGCACGTGCTACTTGACGATTCCCAAGGTTGTCGTAAATATTCACTAGAGCAGTGAATAAAATCACTGTACTTTCACCAATAATGATTGGTGAAACGGTTTGACAGGATGTGGATGGAGGCGTGACTATTCCCGACGAGGGCAGGCGAGGTACGAATTCCGACGGCGACGATTGCGAGAACGAACGATCGACCGAAGTGACGCCCGGGACACCATTAAACCGAGGGACCGAAGGAGCGAGCGGTAGATAGGGGCTTGTTTCATGCACAGGGAAAGTCTGTTCAATGGGTTGGCTGTGTGGTGGTGTTCCAGTCGTAGTCAAGGAAGCGGATGATGGGAGATGCAGTAAGGTGTGGTGCTTCTTCTGGCAATACTTGCAGCACCCGCTATTACAGTTTTTGGCAAGGTGGGTTACCTTGATGCAGTTTATGCACAAATTACTTCTTTTCACCAAATCAAATCGTTGATGAGGAGTTTGGTTACGGAAAACCTCGCATTGAAACAAGAAATGATCCTGTTTGCACGCTGCGCACTTAGGTGCTTGTTCCGATGCCGAGTGGTTTGACACAAGCCGCGATTTCGTGAGTTTAGCCTCCGATGTTGGTGCACAAACTGATTGGGAGAGCATTAGAGACTGCAGTGTGCGAGAGTATTCGTGAATGAACTTGATGAGGCTATAATACGAAGGACGAATAGTTATGGTGCGAGTCTTTGCGAGCCGGCATCCATACGACTGAAAAGAAGCTCCACCAACACCGAATCCCAATGCTGAGCTTTGGTTTCGAGTGTGTCCAAAATCTTGACGTGTTTCTCAAACTCGTCGGCCAACTCGGAAAGACCTGATGCACATTCCTTCCGAAGCGGCGCAACCGAAAACAGCGAAGAAATATGCTGCTTTATTAACAAATTTTTGTCCTCGTAGCGATCGGTAATTAATTTCCATGCAACAGTGTAACTGTATGAGGAGATTGAAAGGATGAAATTATTCGAGCAGCATCGCCTTTCAAAGAAGCCCGCAGATAATGCAGCTTCTGAATGTTGGACAAGTGGATATTGTCGTGTATCATAGACTTGAATAAGTCATGAAACCCAGCCCAGTCTTCAGGGTTCCCATCGAATTCTGGAATCTTTAACTCCGGGAGGCGTACTCCAGAAAACATGGAAATGTGTTGAGGTTGTTGTACGGGAGCAGGGGGATTAACTTGGGGAGGAGCTGGCAACTTACTTGTTAAAGAACCCTTTAAACGATAATAGAGGTTCTGAAACGTGGCTCGAGTTTCATTAGCAGCGGGATCTTCACCACGAATTGCTTCGAGCTCCATACAACATTTTCCAGCTGCTCCCATAATTTATCTAATCGTTCAAGTCGAAAAGGAATCTCGACTGCTTGTGACGCATCGAAATGCTCATCAAAATCGCAAATTAATTGCGCCGATTGAAGCAAATTTGACCGTTTAGCGGTTAATTGTTTTAGCTGCTTCGTCTTCTTGCTTCGTGTGGCAGTAGCCATTTTGCCAAATAGTGAAAGGGAAAGGCCACTCACCTGCTCTGACCGTACTTAACCTGAACGATCGCTACGGCGTTGCTTGCGGAAGGAAACTTCTCGGTGTATCTCTAAAGATGATTAACCGTTGACGCCCTTTAGGACTGCGCACTAGGTGAAGCAGTTGTTGATGTTCAGCGAATCCACACGGCACAGGTTTACACAAAGTCGCACAGACACGCTGTATGAAACAATTGTTTTCAACAGAAAGAAATCCAGTAGCATGGAACTGTTCCTATGCTTTCACACTCGCGAATATGCGGAAGTTATTTGAGTCTGACTAGTCACATTCACTGTAACGACGAGTTCAGATTGTTCCTAGGGAACCACCGTTAAAAACTTGAGTATTTCTTCACCACGAAATCGAATCAGCCTGGATTATTTTCATTCGATGCTCTTGAAACACAAATGGCACACAGTCTATCAATGCCTAAAGTGTGGAGAAAAAAAGGAGAGGCAATTTCAATTATGCGAGTTACTGTGGACACGCGGTGATGGTAGATCAAAATCTCTTCGTTCCGTGGGAACATAAGCACATGTCGGGAAGTTCCCGGGTTTCGGCACCAAATATGTTGCAAATATTGCCAGATCTGGCTGGCACGATAATGCAGTAAACGATGGCGAACTGTACTACTGCGGACTCACTTTTATCGGATAAAAGGATTCTTTCGGACCGAGTGTAAAAGCGTTTAACACGTTCAATTGCTTGTAGATAACTGAATTCACTGTTTATTTCTGGGTTTGTCTATCTGCTACATGATATGGTTTGTGTGTCTTCTCTGTTGTTTGTTTGTTCATTTAGGTTCAAGTTCAAGGTAAGTATGTATGTTTAGGATAAGTATGAGTGTGTTGTTACAATATTTCAGGGCTGAGTAATCCGCATACGAAACATTCAGTCCATCGGATCTGATGAGCTTGGAGATGGTATTGTTGTAATACACTGTGGAATGAATCCTGTCGATGTCGTCCCAAGGGGAATGTAGGAGGACCGGCATAATTATGGAGGAGGCGGGTGAATTACTTCTTGTTCCCGCGTCTTTGCATCTGAGAGTGGTATGACGATGAGATTAACTGGTTGGTGACCACAATGTCAGCTTGATTGTAATGCTGAAGGTTACAAAAGATCAATTTGTATCGTAAGCTTCGAAAAACATCCTAAATCAATTGAAATTCTGGGCCTAATGTTTTCAATTAATTTTTCTAAATTAATGTTTGTCAACATTCATTCCAAATTTTTATTATCTATGCGATTTGTGACAATGAGTTGTAGACTGATCCAAATCCTTCTGCGGGGTGTAGGGGATGGTGGGTAGCCTTGATCCCTTGGGAGGCATGTTCATCTCTGTTATACCGAGAACGAATGTAGTGCTGTTTTTTTATTTGCCAAAATGAGAAAAAAAAAATTATAGGATAAACATAGGAGCTATGAGATGAAGTTCAGCAGCAGTAACCCTACAATAAATCAGTACGCACCTTTCAACTTTTATCAATTTTTTGAATCCTGAAGAGTAATCAGTTTGTAAATAATTCCATCTTTTTTAAACAAGATATATTAGAATTACGAAATGAGAATCAAGTATCCTCTAATCATGTGGATTCCCCTTAAATAACTCGCTTGGATGATAGCATGCAAAAAAATGCTGCAATATTTTTATTCCCAATGAACATGTTATTCTTGACGGGGCTTCTGGCGATGACATGGCGTATTGAGTTGTTTTCGAGATTTCACGAGAGAAAAACACTCAACTAAGCTGCACTTCATATCGGTGGCCAATAATAGGAATAGGAAATCCGCGGAATTAGTGATTAGTCTGATTGTAGCTGAAGGATTGGTTATTTATAGTACATGCTAAATGTACATGTACTGTGTAGTACTTCACGTGGATAAATTCCAATCACTGAATTTGATCATTCTGCAGCCCTTATAATGTCATCGTAAATTATGGAAAAAATGCAAAACGAAACACTTATTAGTCCGTTAATATCCAGATCATTAAAACTCTATCAGTTATTTAATTTGGACCAAACTGATTATAAACTGTTTTGTGTCATACGTTAGGGGAGGCTGGTTGACGCATGGCTAACAACTTCTCTCTTTTTTTCTCAAGGCTTTACATTCCAAATGGAACGGCCTGATTTTCAGCTAGTGTTATTTTAGCATTTCCAAGTAATTAATTAAAAGCTTTTATATGTCCATCAATTGAATGAATATGTATCTTGTGCAAGTACAATGGATACACTATGCCCAGAGAACCAAGAATGTTACCTATTTAAAAACATCCCAAGTGGCACTGATAACCCACCATCTCCGGATTTGCAATATTTCGCCTTTGGTTGCTAACTTGAGATCCCATACCACCTCTATAATTTATAAGATTGAGATTTATCGATACCGATTGCTAAACTGTTGGGAAATTATCAAAAGGTCATACTTATATAAATTAATATTTTAATACATTGGATATAAAGCGTTAATTCTTCCTTGATCGAATGGTCCAAAAGAATTGAAAATCCATAGAAGAACGTTTGAGATATTAACGTTCAGGGTCGATCATATTTTCGTGACGTTTTTCAATTTACGGAATCGCAAAGTCAAAAGTGTACAAATTCGGCAGTGTACAAAGTAGGCAAATTCTAGTATGTTTCTGTGGTAGAGTGTGCTACGAGAGTTTGCGAGAAAAATCGATAGAAGCGATTGTTTAAGTACATTCAAAATTTAATTTTCTCCATCAAATTTACTTTCCTTTTTATTACATGGTCGCATGTTATCCATTGGCAGTGGTTTCTTACAAGTCTTCAAGTAGCTGTTGATTCGGCTTCGTCTTCTTTGATTCCACTCAAATTAACTACAAATAAAAATCCAACTCATAACCAAGAAAGTGCGATGAAGACCTCGACGGAGACACTGCAAGAGATGTGCAAATTAGTCAGAAAAATCTTATACAAGCACTAACCGGATGAAAGTCCATTTGAATTTTTTTTTTTTAAATGTTCAACTCTGAAAAATCGTACTCTCTCACTTTTTTTCGTGGTTCTTGTGACGACCACCAGATGTCGAAATTATCGATGAACTTTGCTCGATTTCGCCCACAGAAAACACAGACGTAGTCCTACTTCAAAATGATATTGGCGTTCACTTGTCCTAAAATAATAACCTATTTGATATTAGCATTATCATGTCATTGCAGATTACTACTCTCATTAACTCAATAGCTTTTACAATTAGAACAAATGTTTATTTTTTCGCTACCACTAGGATCATAAAAGTTTATTGCCTAGTACGAGTATGCAGCAGCACCGCAATTCAAGAATGGCATGAGTTTCACTGGTATTCAAGTTTCTCTTGGACCTGCGAGCAAAGGTGTTGGATTGCGAATCTGGAAGTGGCGAATTCCCCAAAAAAGTTTCCAGAAATTGCTGGAATGCTTTAGAATTATCGCAAATGGATATGAATTAATGGAAACAGTGCTATTTTTTCCTCTCTTATATTATATTATGTTTTTTCTCATTTCTATAACCGGTGACGAGCCAGCCTCGGGCTGAAAGTCTCCTTAATAAAGACAAAAAAACCATTTCTATAATGCACGAGAAAGGCACTACCAACGCTAGGTGGATTACTCTGTTTTTATTTTATTTTGCAAAGGAATGACGTACAGCATTCCTTAGTATGCTGCAGGTAAAAAAGGCATCACCCCTCAGGGGTTGAACTAATTTTCAATTACCTTATCATTAAACATAGCATACAACAGATAAGACCATTACTGCGTGCGTAAATATCTTACCAAACTAGACGACTTGTTTGTTTTTTCTAATTTAGCGTGAATTGGCGGTTGGAGATAAGAGAGAAGAGGATTGCATTGATAGGTTAAATTTGTAGGGCTGGTTTATAATTAGATAAACTTCGATTCCAATGTCATATATCAAAACTGGATCCC
Source organism: Armigeres subalbatus (assembly GCF_024139115.2). NCBI lineage: Eukaryota > Metazoa > Arthropoda > Insecta > Diptera > Culicidae > Armigeres > Armigeres subalbatus. The sequence goes on from NC_085140.1 coordinate 84,023,721, forward strand.
CAACCAGAATGTAATAACATCAGAAGTCTTAAAGAACCCCCGATTTGAGTGGAAAGTACCTAATATTCTAACAGTGTATGGCATAATCCATTGGAATACAATAGATTGTATGGTAACACTCAGAGTGTATGTAATTAAGAGTGGCGACATGTGCCACATTTGACAGGTCTCCTGCTCGTTTGGAACACGATTTTGTATGGGAATGACAGATGAATTTTGTTCCAATTCTGACAGTGTCGCCACTCTTAATTACATACACTCTGGTAACACTAACAATATTTCTTCTTCTTCTTCTTCTTCTTACTAGCATTAGATCTCCCACTGGGACATTTCCGTCTCGCAGCTTAGTGTTCATTATGCACTTCCACAGTTATTCACTGCAAGGTTTCTAAGCCAAGCTACCATTTTTGCATTCGTACTGAACTGTACACCCGCCTGAAACGTGAAGCAACAAAAGTTGGACTGGTGGTGAATGCGTCAAAGATAAAGTACATGCTTGTGGGCGGAACCGAGCGCGACAGAGCCCGCCTGGGAAGCAGTGTTACGATAGACGGGGATACCTTCGAGGTGGTCGAGGAATTCGTCTACCTCGGATCCTTGCTAACGGCTGACAACAACGTTAGTCGTGAAATACGAAGGCGCATCATCTGTGGAAGTCGGGCCTACTACGGGCTCCAGAAGAAACTGCGGTCGAAAAAGATTCGCCACCGCACCAAATGTGTCATGTACAAGACGCTTATAAGACCGGTTGTCCTCTACGGACATGAAACATGGACAATGCTCGAGGAGGACTTGCAAGCACTCGGAGTATTGGAGAGACGGGTGCTTAGGACCATCTTTGGCGGTGTGCAAGAAGACGGTGTGTGGCGGCGAAGAATGAACCATGAGCTCGCCCAACTCTACGGCGAACCCAGTATCCAGAAGGTAGCTAAAGCCGGAAGGGTACGATGGGCAGGACATGTTGCAAGAATGCCGGACAGCAACCCTGCAAAGATGGTGTTCGCTTCCGATCCGGCAGGTACGAGACGGCGTGGAGCGCAGCGAGCGAGATGGGCAGACCAGGTGCAAAACGACTTGGCGAGCGTGGGGCGTATCCGAGGATGGAGAGATGCGGCCTCGAACCGTGTATTGTGGCGTCAAATTGTTGATTCAGTGTTATCTGTTTAGATGTTAACTAAATAAATGAAATGAATGAAGTCGAGACAATTTCCAATCCGAAAATTGTCTAGCCGGCACCGGGAATTGAACCCAGCCACCCTCAGCATAGCCGCACGACGCTTAGAGGGGAGAGGTGGGGTTGAGTGAAGTTTGACGATCCATACCAAATTTTCAGAAGCTTCATACAAAAAGTGTGCCATAGGGGGGAGGGGGGTTGAAAAAGTCCAATTTTTGCGTTACGTAATTAATGGATTTCCTCTTATTTCTCTGTCAACAAAGGAATTTGCACAAGCGTTGAAATCTCGGATGTTATAGATGTAAGGTCCTTCAGAGGTCCGAACATCGACTTGGATCACTACCTTGTACTTGCAAAAATTCGGGCGCGACTCTCCAGCGTCATGAATTCACGAAACAGCAGAACGATTCGTTTTAATATCCAACGCTTGTCAGTTGAAGGAGTTGCTGAACAGTACCACCAGAAGCTGGACGAGCGGATAGGAGATATATGCCACAGGATCTGGCGACGTCAACAGATTGTGGGAACATATCCACGAAGCTGTGACTACAACAGCGCAGGAAGTGTTGGGCACTGCACAGCGACGCCAACGAAATGGTTGGTTTGATGAGGAGTGCCAACGAGTGACGAACGAGAAAAATGTTGCTAGGAGTCGAATGCTAGTGGCTCGTACCCGTTCCAACAGAGAGCGGTACTGTGTAGCAAGGGTAGAAGAGAAACGAATCCACCGCAGAAAAAAGGCAGCACGAAGAGAGTGTGATAGCTGAAGCACAGAAGAACATGGATGGAAACGATATGCGGAGGTTTTACGCAACTGACGCGCGGCATAAGACTGCGCCAGTGCCCGCCATGTGCAATGGCCGAGAGGGGAATTTGCTGACAGACAAGACTATGGTGGCAGCCAAATGAAAGGAGCACTTCGGAGATTTGTTGAATGGTGGAAAGAAAAGCATAGTCGGCGACGGTTAAGCTGTGGAACCACCAACGCTGGACGAGGTTAAGAAGGATCTAAATGAGCTGAAAAACAGTAAAGCTACTGGGAAGGACGTGATCCCGGTCCAGCTTCTCAAACACGGAAGTAAGCAGCTGCATCAATCAATCCACCACATTATCCATGATGATGATGATGATGATGATGGTCCCGCCACATACCCCTACAAAGGTTTGAGCTAGACGATTTATCTTTAAGATAATTAATTGAATGATATAATAACAATTTAATCAGATTTGCAAAAAACAAAAACGATCTGATTACCATCACATGAATTACTTAACTTTTCATTACTATCCAGCAAAAAAGGTAAATTAAAAAAAAAACTGTTGTTTTCATCTACAGATTCTCATAAGCATCGGTAGTGATACTTCGAGTTTATACTAAAATGCAAAAATGCAAAACTTGTGATACCTCTCGCACAGATTTCAAAAGTTCCACCAAGAATCGCGTTTCATGTTTATACAAGACCACTTAACGTTTATCACTCGTAAGCATCAATAAAATTAATAATCTAAGTCGTCAACAAAACTAAAACTTGTGTTACCGCTCCGTCGATATCAAAAGTTTCGGTATCAACCACGGGAACAAAACTCTACCAGATAGCCCATTACTAATCCGAAGAATCATTCAAACAGTTGAAAATGCGCAAGACTGTACATAAATTTTAAAAATCATCCATATCTGCTTTGCGCGCGAGACTCAAACTTTTGTAGACTACACAAAAAAGGTCAAATTACGATTACGTCAATATATATAAAATCCATCATCATCATCGAGGCGAACAAAACAGTTTATCAGTGCCTCAATAAATAAGAAATACAATTGTCCAAACAAACAATCCGTAGGTCAAACTTCGTCAAGATACAAAATTTATTGAATTATAAAAAGTCAACTAAGTAGCTGCTTAAAAGGCAGCTTTTACGTGTGAAACACAAAGTCTCTTAAACTGTGATAGTGTAGTTGCACGTTTGATATGTGTAGGCATCGAATTGAAATAATTGATACAAAGAATTTTGTGAAGCTCCATGCAAAAGGTATGTGTTCTTATATCTTCCACGTTCCTAGTTTTATATCTATGAAAGTCACTTCCTCTTTCAATTCGATCACACAAATATCGAGGCAGCAATCCGTTAATTACTTTAAAATGAACACCATTGTCAAATACACAATTCTTTGCTTCACCGAGAGCCACTGCAAAGCAGTTGAGGAAGTGAATCTGCTACATCTCAAAATCAAACGCATAATCTTATTCTGCAAACGCTGCAATCTCGATATTTGTGTCTGATTTGCTAAAAACAAAATGGAAGGACAAAAGTCCAAGTGAGGAGAGATGATTGATTTGTACAACTGTATTTTGCTAGCAATATTTAATTCGTTTTTCAGTCGACAGAGGATTCCATACTTCTTGGCTATTTTCTTGATGACATTGTCAATGTGTTGGTCAAATTTCAATTTATCATCAATAATCACGCCAAGATATTTAATTTCCGTACGCGATCAAGTGTCTCGTCATCAATTTTCACAGAGACATTATCTATTGAACGATTTCATGAAATAACCATATACTTTGTTTTACTAATATTCAATTTTAACTGTTTGTACTTCAACCATCTACTTAAAGAATGCAAGTCTTCATTCAAGCGTTCAATCGCATCTTCTAAGTCTCTAGCTGCAATGAATAACACAGTATCATCTGCGAATAAGTTTATATCACAAAAACGTAAAACCCGTCGCATGTCATTTATATACATAATAAACAGAAGGGGCCCCAATACACTTCCCTGTGGCACTCCTAGGGTGTTCTCCACGGGACGAGATACAGAATCATTAAAAGCAGTCCGTTGAGTTCTGTCAGACAAATAGCTTTTAAACCAATTGTATGCAGAACCCGAAATTCCAAAGCGCTCTATAGTTTTCAACAATAAGGGCCTAGAAATTGTCTCAAAAGCGCGTTTCAGATCCAAGAACACAGCAACAATCGTATCTTTACGCTCTATGCTTTCTTTCCATTTAGCTAATACCAAGTTCAAAGCGGTTTCGCAGGAGTGACCCTCCCGGTATCCCGATTGTTCCGGTATTAACAAGCTATTACTATTTAAATACATAAGTAGCTGACCTTTCACAACAAGTTCTAAAATTTTCTCTACTGTGTGCAACATGTTGATGGGACGAAACTCTTCGGCTTTAATCGTTCCAGCAACTTTTTGAATTGGAATCACTAACGATTCCTTCCAAACTTGCGGCACGTGCCCAGTTTGCAATGATTCATTTATCAGGTCCAGCAGGTTGTGTCCGATGACATGAAAGCAATCTTGTATAATTTTAGCATTAACATTATCAATACCAGCCGTTTTTCCTAAATTAAAACAAATCGTTTCAAGTTCTTGAAATGTTATGGGGTGAAAACTTTCGAATCTCAAGTTACTGTTGACTGGCTGTTTTATTTCGTCAGGTTCATCCACTAACTCGATAGATCGGTTAATGGTTGAAACACTGTCGACAAAATAATCATTAAATTTAGACGCAATTACTTCTTCTGACTCTTCTAATGTGCCATTAAAAGTTATGGATCGCGGTTTACAAGAACTAGGTTTTAACAAAGATTTTAATATTTTCCATAACTCTTTGCTGTTGTTTTGATGCTGATAAATTTTCCTCTGAATATATTCGCATCGAGTATGCTTTAAACATTGCGAATATTTATTCCGCGCAACCTGGTACCTATTCCAATGATTTTCATTATTACTTTTACGACATTTTTTGTACAACTTATCTCTTTTACGTTTAAGACGTAAAAGATCTAGATTGTACCAGCTGTTTGAATTATTCAAAGTTACTAATTTCTGTTCAACTAATTGATTGGTACAGGATTTTAAGACGCTCGTGATAACAGCTGCTCTTTGATCTAAATTACCAGTATTTTCTCGAAAATCCACGTTTGTTTCGATAAGGCTCGTAATTGCTTGTTTCGAATATTTTCTCCAGCACTTAAGTTTTACCAAATCGTTATTATTACTACTGTCATCTGTAATGCTAATGACTAGTGTTTCATGATCGGTTACTTTTAAATCACAATTCGTAACACTAGTGACAGAATCAAAGTTAGAGTAAACATGATCAATCAAAGTTCTACTGTGCCGAGAAATACGCGTATACTCATTTACTTTTTGTTTTAAATTAAAAGAGTCAACTAATCGCTTCAAATGATTCGAATTTGAATCGTCACACCGATTGATATTAAAATCGCCAGCAATAACATTTAATTTACTAGGATCCGTAAACGACTCTAACCATTTTTCAAAAATTTCCAAAAATGCTGGTCATTAGCACTGGGAGAGTGATATAAAATACCGTAATTACCCAACTTCATGCCACGTACAACTGCAATGCCTAAGAACCAATTGCCATCGCAAACTTCGTTCAATTGAAGCTTGAACTGAACTGATTCTTTGACATAAATAGCAACTCCGCCGGTGTGTCTCGAATGTGATAGACAAGCAGCAACACTATATCCCGGAATACTATATTGATCAAATGCTTCTAAGTTAACAATATGAGTTTCAGATAGAAATACTAAAAGTGGACGTTTATCTTCTACAATCTTACGTAGTGCAACGTAGTTTGTAGACAAACCAGCAATATTCAAATACAAAATATCTAAATTATTCACATTTCTACTGGAACTTGGTTGCTATTCATTGAAACGTAAGCTGCTCTTTTTACGATCAAATAACCTTTTATAAACTTTACACTCAGTACTAAATGCTCCGTGGTTTACGTCCAGATTCATTTTACGTTCTTTATTCATTTTCAAACAATTGATACATTTCAAAGCAGTTGACGTGCAATCAGATGTTTTGTGACCTTCACTGCACTTAGAACACGCAATACTATTCTTGCATTCCGTACTCATGTGCCCAAATTCTCCACATTGGAAGCATCTTAGAACACTAACTTCGGGAACTACAAGGCACCGATCAAACCTTATATTCACTTTCTTCGCGGTCAGCAAGCAACTATGAGTATCCTTATCGACTTCAATCACAACATTGTATTTGTTGTACTTGAAACGTGGATTTTCGTACGTCCTGATAACCTTTACTTCATTTATAGCGATGTCTTCATTTTGATTTTTAAAATCTCGATGAAGTCATCGTAGGATATTTATCGCACATGCCCATTACTTTAAGCCTTGGCACCGAAGTGGGAACAACAGCATTATAGCTTTCACCCAGATCACTTTGAATGCCATCTTTCACAACATTTACATTGTATCCTGTTGCACACTCAGCAATAATAGAGCCGTCTTTCCCGTTCCTAAAGTTACTGATTTTGTGTGTTTTGGATCTAATTTATCGTTCAAAAATTTCCGAGTAGCATCACTACTCTGGTTGGACTCTTTTGGTTTAATCACAATAACCGGACGAGCCTTACGTTTAGTTTTCGCTTCCTGTGAAACAGCGATTTTATTACTAATTTTAACTTTATTCCCAGCTTTCTTTTTTACAACATCCGCGAAACTAACATTCTCAGTCAACAAGTTCTCTGACGCTTCATTAACATCATCCTGAACTTTACGCTTTTTAGGTCTGGGAGTCTGACCTGGCTCTGAGGCCGGGCTTGAAGTACCATGCATTACATTCATTGCAGCCAAACTTTTATTCGAATTAAATTGAAAAAATGAACATTTCATATTTTCCAACTCTTGACCAACAGATTTTTGGAAGCCACTAATAGCCTCAACCAAAACGCAATTCAATTTATTTGCCAATTGTTCCATACCGAGCTTCAACGCGCTATCTATCTGGGCAGCAATGTGATCTCGGATACCACCAATCGAATCGGAGAGAGAAGAAATTTTCTTCATCTCTTCCTCAATACGGGTAACATCCGACACCTTAACATTCTGCCCGTCGCAAAACCGACTCGACAGACAGTCCGAACACTTGAATAGCACATTTGCGTTCTCCGTTATCAACCTCGCTGCTGCCTTATTCTCGATAGGAGAACAGCGGGCGTGAAAGTGCTTATCGCACTGACAACAACACAGCGGAAAATCGTTGATAGCGATCCCCACTTTGCACTTTTCGCATTCCATTATCGCTACACAGCAGTGGATACCAATATGCAAAACACCACACAATACACAGAGATAGAAAAATCAAAGGTGCAAAAAACGACAACGACAGCTTGCCGCATGAAACTATAGGTTGTACTACGGCTTCGCGGGATGCTGTGTTGGGTAATAAATCACAAAATTAGATATAATTAGGCACAGAGATAATATATCTCCTACTTATCCTGATATAAAAATACTTCAGGCACACTTTAGAAACTAATTTCTCGTGGCACAAGTACACTTTCACACGTAATAATTATATTTTTATCACTGCACAGAGGCAAACAAACTATCATGTCCACCATCACCACATTTATGAAAATATGGGAGGATGAAGAACTGCCTGCTGGCTGGTTGGATGGCCTCATCTGCCCAATCTATAAGAAAGGGCACAGAATAATGTGCCAATAACAGTGTCTTTCGTCGGCGAATACCAGGCTGGTTTTCGTGAGGGCCGATCAACGACGGATCAGATGTTTAGCCTGCGGATGATCCTTGATAAAATCCGGGAGTACAACTTGCAGACTCGAACAATGCCGCGAATACAACGTGCCCACACATCATCTATTCATCGACTTCAAAGCCGCATATGATACAATCGATCGGGACCAGCTATGGCAGCTAATGCACGAACACGGTTTTCCGGATAAACTGACACGGTTGATCAAAGCGACGATGGATCGGGTGATGTGCGTAGTTCGAGTTTCAGGGGCATTCTCGAGTCCCTTCGAAACCCGCAGAGGGTTACGGCAAGGTGATGGTCTTTCGTGTTTGCTATTCAACATCGCTTTGGAAGGGTAATACGAAGAGCAGGGATTAACACGAGTGGTACAATTTTCAATAAGTCCGTCCAGCTATTTGGTTTCGCCGACGACATAGATATTATGGCACGTAACTTTGAGAAGATGGAGGAAGCCTACATCAGACTGAAGAGGGAAGCTAAGCGGATCGGACTAGTCATCAACACGTCGAAGACGAAGTACATGATAGGAAGAGGTTCAAGAGAAGACAATGTGAGCCACCCACCGCGAGTTTGCATCGGTGGTGACGAAATCGAGGTGGTAGAAGAATTTGTGTACTTGGGCTCACTGGTGACTGCCGAAAATGACACCAGCAGAGAAATTCGGAGACGCATAGTGGCTGGAAATCGTACGTACTTTGGACTCCGCAAGACGCTCCGATCGAATAGAGTTCGCCGCCGTACCAAACTGACAATCTACAAAACGCTAATTAGACCGGTAGTCCTCTACGGACACGAGACCTGGACGATGCTCGTGGAGGACCAACGCGCACTGGAGTTTTCGAAAGGAAAGTGCTGCGTACCATCTATGGTGGGGTGCAGATGGCGGACGGTACGTGGAGGAGGCGAATGAACCACGAATTGCATCAGCTGTTGGGAGAACCATCCATCGTTCACACCGCGAAAATCGGACGACTGCGATGGGCCGGGCACGTAGCCAGAATGTCGGACAGTAACCCGGTGAAAATGGTTCTCGACAACGATCCGACGGGCACAAGAAGGCGAGGTGCGCAGCGGGCAAGGTGGATCGATCAGGTGGAAGATGACTTGCGGACCCTCCGTAGACTGCGTGGTTGGCGACGTGTAGCCATGGACCGAGCCGAATGGAGAAGACTCTTATATACCGCACAGGCCACTTCGGCCTTAGTCTGATTAAATAATAATAATAACTTGCAGACTCACCATCTGTTAATTGATTTCAAAGCAGTGTACGATTCAGTGAAGAGAAATGAGCTGTGGCAGATAATGTCCGAACATGGTTTTCCGGCGAAACTGATTAGACTGATTCGTGCAACGCTGGATGGCTCGAAATCAAGTATTCGGATTGCAGACGAAGTGTCAACTTCGTTTGTGACCTTAGACGTATTGAAGCAGGGTGATGCACTTTCGAATTTATTGTTCAACATTGCACTCGAAGGCGCTATTAGGAGATCTGGCGTGCAGAGGAACGGAACTATCATCACACGGTCGCATATGATCCTGGGTTTTGCGGACGACATCGACCTTATTAAGTTGTTGAGGAATTTGTTTACCTTGGAACGCTTGTGACATGTGGAAATGACGTTTCCCGTGAAGTGAAAGACGTATTGCTGCTGCGAATAGGGCCTTTTATGGATTAGGTAACCAGCTTAGGTCCCGCAACATGCAGACGGAAACGAAATTTGCTCTATACAAAACTCTGATTCTATCAGTGGCCCTTTATGGACATGAAGCATTGGACATTAAAAGAGGCGGACCGGAAAGCTTTCGGGGTTTTCGAGCGAAAAGTGCTGCGTACAATACTCGGAGAGAAACTAGAAAATGGTGTATGGCGCAGACGCATGAATAATGAGCTGTATCAAGTATACAAAGAAGAAAATTTTCAGTTCAATCAAAGTTAATTGCCTATATTCCGGGGATTAACCCGGGGTATACGTTCACATTAGAGGAGCGTACTATACACATGTGGAAGTGTTGGCTTGACAAATGAATTGCGAGTGATTTTGACTATGCGTCCAATTTGGGAATCTCGAGCTCATTCAGTAGCCTCTAGGTTGCGAAGGCCGACGGAGGTCCTTCGTAGCTTAGTTGGTTAAAGCACCAATCTAGCGTACTGTAGGGTCGTGGGTTCGAGTCCCATCGAAGGGAAAGTGGTTAACTCCTATACATTTTTCAAATCATTATCTTTCACATAATGTACATATTCACATATGAGTTTTCATAACATTGTATACTGCCCATAAATTCATAACAGTTCCATGTAGATAGGAAATCAAGCAAACATGGGACTGTTTAGAATTTATAAGTACACTGCCAAAAATATCTATATAAGATATATGTGTCGCCGTTATACATTTTTGCAATAGCTCCACCCTAATATAATCGATATAGAACCACACATAAATTAAATAATTGCTAATTCGAGGCCACACATAAACTTTATTTGGATATAGATTTTATTAGTAGTTCACGTGAAGAATGGTTATGTGTGCACTGATATACATCATAAGTTAAATCCATGGATTTTTGCCAATAAAAATATGTGTGGATTTTTAGTAGTGTATGGATTTTTCTACATCGCAAATATTCTTATTTCACAAATTTGAAATTTGTAAAGATGATGTCTTTAAAGCCTCTTACGGTGTCATTCAGAATGGCTACCCTGCGGCTCACCAACACAATCTTACAATTACCCATCTCCTCACTGCGAATAGCACCGATCACATTCGGCGATTTATTTTAAGTGTGTAGTTTTATTATAAAAAATCAAACCGGACCACCATTTCACAAGAAAAAGTATCAGAACTAAGTTTGAACCTAAACCTACTCATTGACAAAATAATCGAATCATTTAGTGCACATTTGGCGTCGATTCAATGAAAATAAAACTAAGTGAAAAAATTTCCTCTTCCCACCGCGCATGCCAACGACGTCGTCGGTTGCTCGTCGTCGGAAGCGTCGTATGCAAGCAGTCATTGATCATTACAAAAGATATTTTAGTTACTACACTCTGAAAAATCTTCACGTCATATTTACCTGAAAATAAATGTGGTTCTCATCCACCCTACTTTTCACGTAAGAGTGACCTGAATGACAAGTAACCTGAACAAAATTTAGTTTCCTTGAGTTACGTAATTTATCCGGTGACTCTGACTGGATCTTCCAGTACTAATGACGTGAAGCTTGAAAGTAGTTACGTGTTTTATCAGGTGAACCTGACGTGATTTGTACGTACTGGTTACGTGAAATTTTAGTGAAATCTACAAGACAGCAGGTAATCACTACATGTTTTGAAATGTATTGCAATATACACTACTAAAAATCCACACATATTTATTGGCAAAATCCATAGATTTAACTTATGATATATATCAGCGCACACATAAACATTTTCCACGCGAACTGCTAATAAAATATATATCCAAATAAATTTTATGTGTGGTCTCGAATTAGCAATTATTTAATTTATGTGTGGTTCTATATCGATTATATTAGGGTGGAGCTATTGCAAAAATTTATAACGGCGACACATATATCTTATATACATATTTTTGGCAGTGTAGTGATTTTGGAATGACTGCAAAAATGAACAGGGACTGCCCATAAAAGGGAAGCTTTTTCGCGTTATTGACAGGGAATGCCGTCATTTTGTCATTGCGCTTTGGAGTTATCGCAGAAACACTGTTGAAGAAAAAACAATGTAATCGGCGGATGTTGAATTAAATTTATCAGATTTGTTGAGAAATTATGTCAATGAGAATCGCTGAAAATTTGAAACTAGTTGCCTGCTCGAAAATTGCTAATATTGCCGGTGTTAATTAACCAAAAAGTAGTGGAACCTAGGATGTAAACTGTAGCTCTAGACTTCCATGTAGCTTCCTTTTCTTTTTCACATAATATTTCAACGTATCTAATAAATTGTATCCAACCTCCGTTGCTTTTTTTTAAAGAGGAGAAATGCAGGCATGGAAAATATCCGCCCAGATGCACCTGAAATATCACTTACCTCCGCCCGCGAAGTCTCATTATGTTTAGGTTATGTATTATTAATTCTTGTTTACAATGGAGGTCTTCCGCAAATGCCGAAGCTGCAATCACACTAACACAATCTCACTTAAATTGTTTACGTGGATATACAGTCATATTCACCAAGATTTTTAGTAAAAGTTACGTGAATTTCTGGTGAGCATTACTAACGTCACGTAACAATCGTCATTTGTTCAAGAAAGATCAGTTACGTGATTTTTCACGTGAATATGACGTGATGATTTTTTAGAGTGTAGATAAAGAATGTCGCTTCGGTTCCTTTTGTTCTGCTGTCCGAAACATGTGTGGTACATACCTGTCAAATCGTATGGATTTTCCTTCTTTGACATTTAGCTCCCCTATCCTCGCCAGCAAAAGATGTTCCGGACAGCGACGACAGCGACAATATTTATCTAGTAACTAAAATATCTTTTATCATTACCTATCGCAGCAGGCAGTGATGTCAACATGAAATACCGTGAAATCATAGTAAAAACATGTAAAATATTTAAGAAATAAAAATAAAAATAAATCTCCTTTCAACCTGTTATCTATTAATGTCATAATTATATTTTCACTATTAATCTTTGGAACGTAATGAAAAATTTAAAAAAACGCAGTAACTTTTAATTATGCTATTTGTGTGTTTGAACAGCTGGCAACAATGTCACAAGATGTGAACATAAACAACTAGCATCATGAAAAAAAATATAAATATCAACGTAAATCAAAGCTAATCTGTTGATTTTCGAACACATTTCGTTAGTTTATGTCATAGTTAAACCGTATTGAGTAATCCTGAGTACAACTCAGACTGAAATCGTTCACATCAATGCAATGTTTACGGTAGTCGGATGTTAACAAAACAAGTGGTTATTTTTGTCTGCCTTGTAAATTGGTAGGTGTTGGTAGTCAAGTTTCTCACGACTACTAATCTTAAGTTGATGATTTTTATGTTACAACCACAAAGAGATTGGAGTGCCACCGCAAGTCACCTTAACTAAAGAAGATCCTATAGGAAAGATTCTATAGAACTTTGTCGGACAGATCAAGCCATGAGAGCGAAATTAACCCTTATGCGGCCGACAGGGTACCCGTGCTCCTTTTTCAAATTCAAATGGTGATATTTCAATGAATTTTTATAGCTGAAAGCTGAAACTCAGTGACATCTAAGGACTCCATAAAATGTAGCATCTGTGAGAAAATCACGTTGATGCAGTGAGGAGGGACGTGGGGAGGGCATCTGATTTTTTACCACGTGGATGGCCGACAGGGTACCCGTGTTCCACTAACTTGATATTTTCATAACTTTAACTACTTTCAACCGATTTAGATAATTTTGACAGTTTTGGAAACAGAAACTCATATACTTTTTGCCCATTGACAAGGTTTACAGCTTTTGTCCTTGGTTATACAAGAAATCTTTGAAGTAAGGCTTAAGAGTCTACACGCGTAACCAAAGACCATTCAACCAGTTCCAAATATGCTACAAGCTCTTTGCGCTTCTTAGAATTGAAGGTGTTCACAGTATATATTATGTGTCTCCAAAAACCCCTGGAGTAAGGGCTAAGTCATCCAAAAAATCCCTGGAATCAGATCTTATGGTCTGCTAACGTAACCAAAGGTCTATCGTGTAAATTCAAAAACGTTACATGCTCTTTATGGTGCTTAGCACATAATGCTTTCACAGTATATGTTCCGGGTCATCCAATGACCTTTTTTTAAAACATGTTTGCATTCCAAGTAGTTCTTGATGAGGTCATTGATTCCAGGTAGTCTACGAACTCCATACAATCAAGGTCTTCGGATCAATCTCCGTGTTGGAGGAATTTGACGAAGAATAAACAAGTTGCGTGACCCCTTCTTGGTATATGTTTGTATTCTAAGTAGTTCTTGTTGTTGTCGTGGGCTCCAGGTAGTCTACGAACTCCATAGATTCAAGATCTGTGGATCAACACCTCAGTAACGGAGGCAGTTATTGAAGAATAAACAAGTTGTGTGACCCCTTCTTGGTATTTGTTTGTATTCCAAGTAATTCTTGTTGTTGTCATTGGTTCCAGGTAGTCTACAAACTCCATAAATTCAAGGTCTGTGGATCAACCTCCGTAATGGAGGCAGTTAATGAAGAATAAACAAGTTGTGTGACCCCTTCTTGATATATATCTGTTTTTCATGTAGTTCTTGTTGTTGTCGTGAGTTCCAGATAGTCTACGAACTCCATACAGTCAAGGTCTTCGGATCAATCTCCGTGATGGAGGCAGTTATCGGAGAATAAACAAGTTGCATGACCCCTTCTTGGTATATGTTTGTATTCCAAGTAGTTCTGGTTGTTGTCGTGGGCTCTATGTAGTCTACGAACTTCATAGATTCAAGGTCGGTGGATAGACCTCCGTAATAGAGGCAGTTATTGAAGAATAAACATGTTTTGTGACCCCTTCTTGGCATATGTTTGTTTTTCATGTAGTTTTTGTTGTTGTCGTGAGTTCCAGGTAGTCTACGAACTCCATACAGTCAAGGTCTTCGGAACAATCTCCGTAATGGAGGCGTTTATCGAAGAATAAACAAGTTGCGTGACCCCTTCTTGATATATGTGTGCATTCCAAGTAGTTCTTGTTGTTGTCGAGGACTCCAGGTAGTCTACGAACTCCATAGAGTCAAGGTCTGGAGATCGACCTCGGTAATGGAGGCAGCGTTTGAAGAATAAACAAGTTTTGTGACCTCTTCTTGATATATGTTCGTATTCCAAGTAGTTCTTGTTGTTGTCGTTGGCTCCAGGTAGTCTACGAACTCCATAGATTCAAGGTCGGTGGATCAACCTCCGTAATGGAGGCAGTTATTGAAGAACCCTTGTGTGACCCCTTCTTGGTATATGTTTGTATTTCATGTAGTTCTTGTTGTTGTCGTGAGCTCTAGGTAGTCTACGAACTCCATACAGTCAAGATCTTCGGATCTATCTCCGTAATGGAGGCAGTTATCGAAGAATAAACAAGTTGCGTGACCCCTGCTTGGTATATGTTTGTATTCCAAGTAGTTCTTGTTGTTGTCGAGGACCCCAGGTAGTCTACGAACTCCATAGAGTCAAGGTATGGGGTTCGACCTTGGTAACGGAGACACTTATTGAAGAATAAACAAGTTGTGTGACGCCTTCATGGTATTTGTTTGTGTTCTAAAAAGTTCTTGTTGTCATTGGTACCAGGTAGTCTACAAACTCTATAGAGTCAAGGTTTGTGAATCAATCTTCGTAATGGAGGCAGTTATTGAAGAATAAACAAGTGTTGTGACCCCTTCTTGGTATATGTTTGAATTCCAAGTAGTTCTTGTTGTCGTGGGCTCCAGGTAGTCTACGAACTCCATAGATTCAAGGTCTGTGGATCAACCTCCGTAATGGAGGCAGTTATTGAATAATAAACAAGTTGTGTGACCCCTTCTTGGTATATGTGTGTATGTTAAGTAGTTATTTTCATTGTCGTGGGCTCTGTAATGAAGGCAAGGAAAAATACTTGAATGGATTCCGTATTTTTTTGTCGAAGAGACTTACAAACTTATCAACAGGTACTCATAAATGATTCATAATAAGCTACAGGCAGTGAAAGTTATTTTATGAAAATCTTTATTGTTTGCGGCAAATTGGGTCGAAAACGTGATAAAATCGGGTTAGGCAAAATCAGGGGTAGACAAAATCTGGGAGTGACACAATCGGGTCAACCTCATCTGAGTGAATGTACGCATTCCTAGTACAGTAGCCGTTCGATAACTGCAAAATGTTTACTTTTCATTTATCGAATGCCGTTCGATAACTGCAACGCACTCTAGACGTCAAATTGTTGTCAATCGACGTCAGATGCAATAAAAGTGCACCTAAATGTGCAGCGCATTGTAGCTGTCATTGAGTTTGATATCGTTTTGAAGTTTAGCGGTCTGATAACTGTAAAACTGTTCCAACTATCGAATTGCAGTTAAAAATCATTGCTGTTAAATGACTTGCAGTTATCGAACGTCTGCTGTAGTTTTTGTTTTTGCCATGGTACTAGGTACATAGTCTATGAACTCCATATAGGAATGATCTGCAGATCAACCCACGAACGGAAGGCTATTGGTATATGTTTGCATTTCAAGTAGTTCAAGTTGTTGTCATTAGCTCTGGGCAGTTAATAAAGAATAAACAAGATGTGAAACCTCATCTTAATATATTAACATTCCAAGTAGTTATTGTTGTCTTGTTGAAACTTGGATTCCTTAAGGAGTGACCTTAAAGACCCTCTAGATATTCCTGTAAGCCTAGAAGTCTTACTCCATAAATTTCTAGGATGACCATTAGCATATGCCATGAACGCATCTTATTCATGGACCCCAAAGGCATGTACCAAATTTAAAACAGGCTGATATATCTTTGGTGTAGATCCTAATGCCTTACTTCAGGGTTTTCTTGGATGACCATGAACATTTGAAATGGGTGCATTCTATTCTACGTACCGTCAACTGAGGGGAAGATGATCAATGAGGTGAAGATGATTATTTGATATGTCAGTCAAAAGTGCCACATTGTTTTATGAAACGGTAGTCAACAATATTCTCCGTTCAAGTAATCAAGAAATCCGAGTATTTCGATTATAATCATGAAAATGTATTTTGTGGAAGAAAGAGAGAGATAGTCATAAATGACGCTATTTTCGTTTCAAATATTGACTTCGTAGACTTCTTTACGTAGTAAATTCAACATTCATACATATAACCTAGTGTATTTTGACTACTAGGCCATAATTATTTTAGTAGAGCTGTCTTGATCAACTTCACCCCAAACCAGATTACTCAAAAAATGTGTGATAATTTAATTTATTTTAATAAATGCGAATGCATTTCAGAAAACTAAAGTTGTTGATTATTGCAACGTATAGCAGTACATGTTTTGAAAATATTTGTTTCGATGTAAAATGTAAACACACATTGTTATTGCATGTTTTGTCTTAAAAATGATCATCTTCCCCCCAGTTGACGGTACCATAAAAGGCATGTATAACTATTCAAATTGGCCGAAACAACTCTGGTTACGCGTGAAGTTCTTGAGGATTGTTCAAGTGTTCTCTTGGATACCCATGATACATATGCAATGAAAGCGGTATATTCTATGTACCACAAAGGGCATATGCCACTTTTGAAACAATCCGAAAGGTATCTGGTTACGTGTGAAGATCCTGAGGCCTATTCTAGCATTTTCTTGGAAGACCATAAACATGTGCAATAAACGTTTTCTATTCTATGAATCACAAAGGGCATGTACCACTTTTGAAACAAGCCAAAAGATCTCTGGGTACCCATGCAGATTTAAAGGCCTATTCGAGGGTTTTCTTGGATGACCATGAACCTATGCAATGGACGCAATCTATTCTATGTGCCACAAAGGGCATGTAACACTTTTGAAAAAATCTGAGAGATCTTTGGTTACGCGTGTACATCTTAAGGCCTTTTCCAGGGTTTTCTTGGATGACCATGAACATATGCAATAAAGGCGTTCTATTCTATATACCACAAAGGGCATGTACCAGTTTTGAAACAATCTAAAAGATCTCTGGTTACGCGTGTAGATCTTAAGGCCTTTTCCAGGATTTTCTTGGATGACCATCAGCATATGCAATGAAAGCGCTCTATTATATGTACCACAAAGGGCATGCACCACTTTTGAAACAATCTAAAAGATCTCTGGTTACGCGTGTAGACCTGAAGGCCTTTTCCAGGGTTTTCTTGGATGACCATGAACATATGCAATGAAGGCGCCAGAGGACTTATCCGAGAGATTTCTTTGATAGCGCAGAACATATGTAGTGATCACATTTGATTTCAAGATGCGCAAAAGCATGTACCACTTTTGAGACAAGTCCATAGACCCATGGTTACGAGTGTAGACCTTAAGGCCTTACTCCAGAGATTTCTTGGATGACTCGGAACATATACTGCGAACGCATTCTATGCTAAGTACCACAAAGAGCATGTACCGTATTTGAATTTGCATAATAGGCCTTTGGTTACTCGAGTAGACCCTTAGGCTTTACTCCAGAGATTTCTCGGATGACTAAGACCTCATTTCAGGGATTTTTGCATTACCCGAAGCATATACTGTGAACACCTTCAATTCTAAGAAGCGCAAAGAGCTTGTAGCATATTTGAAACTGATTGAATGGCCTTTGGTTACGCGTGTAGACTCTTAAGCCTTACTTCAAAGATTTCTTGTATAACCATGGGCATAAGCTGTTAACCTTGACAACTGGCAAAAAGTATATAAGTTTCTGTTTCCAAAACTGTCAAAATTATCCAAATCGGTTGAAAATTGTTGAAGTTATGAGAATGTCAATTTAGTGGAACACGGGTACCCTGTCGGCCATCCACGTGTGTTTTTTTTGTTGGCCGCATAAGGGTTAAAAAAAAAATATCACGGTATGTCATGACATTTGACACTAATTCGGCTCTCACGCCGCCAATATAAGATTTAGAGAAATGACCTATTAGGAAAAGTTATAGGGTCCTTTGAGGGCTACATGTTTATATAAAAACATAATTGTAAATAATGAGTGAAAAAAGTTATAAACAAATTAGTCCCATGACATCGAAATGACATTTCCCGTCACTGTTAATTGGTAGGAGAGAATGGTCTTTAACAGGGCATGGCAAAATGGCTTAGTACATAAAATTGTTTTACCTATATTTTTAGAAAATATTTTAATTAAAATTTGCAATTGTTATCGAAGCTGTTATTTTCAAGTCGTTCGGTTAGCTCGATCGTAAGGTGGTGGTTCAAAACGCCAATTCAATCAACAAATGGATACTCATGAAATTTTAATACGTTATAAAGTCACAAAGGGCTAGTTCATTTGAGTAGAAAATCAATATGAAGTGACGGGTTCTACTTTTATTTACGTAGTCATACGTCTACAGTTCGTACAGTGAATCATGGGGCTGTCCCCTTACAGCTTTTCTGGAATAGGCTGACTATACGTACCGTATTTAACGGGACAGTCCCGTTTTTTAGACCTTTTTTAGTTGTCCCGTCGTAATTTAAAAAATCCTCAATATGTCCCGTTTTTTCATTTATTCTGCCAAAAAGCTCCAAAATATTATTCAAACAAAATCAATATTTTAGGCCGGAATCTAAAATCAAATACCTTCAAAGAAAGTGTTTTTTTGTGTCTTTATTAGAGAGCTTAACAGCCCTCGGCTGGTTTATCTCTCAACAAAGAAATTGGACGAAACCCATGGAAAAAAGTGTTAGATGTTATTCTATTAGTGTTGTTTTTAGAAGGATACTATCTATGCCATTTTGAATTTTCCATTGATCAACTTCTCTTAAGATTTTTCATAGCTAATGACAACATGTGGTTCTCCGGGAAATTTTTTTCATGCAGTTTCATTTCAATTTTTTTTCTGCTTATTCCGGAGGCATTAAAATTTGGCCCAATATCATCACTGGTAGTAACTTAGTAGGCAAGTATTTCCTGAAAATCAGGCGAAGTAGGTAGAGGGAGGGCAGGTCAATATGCCCTAGCTAAGCAGACACTGCTTTAATGTCTTAACTATAACGATTTTCATGGGTATTTTTACCTCATGCTGCAGTTACACAATATAGCAAGCTGATGCCATCTTAAATTGTAGAAAATCTCAGTCATATTGATAATATTAACGTTTCAAAAAGAGGAGATATTTCGCGTTTTGGGTCCTCTTCCCCTAATTATTTTTTTTTCAAATCTGCTTTACCACATATTTTTCAATCATTTGATTCTTTTCGAACAATTAAAAATCTGAATAATTTTGAATATTTCGAAATCATCCACTAGTTTAAGGCAGTTTCAAACCGAGAAAAAATTTGGTCGAATTAAAAGCTAGATTTATGGTACTTTAAGGGTAGTTTGTACATCAGGAGCTTGTCTCAAATTTCGGTTTCGAGATTATTGGGATTTCGATATGAAAAATTAGAAATTCGGCGAGATTTAAAACACAATCAAGCGGTAAGCTCTGAGAGTCATTGCATGAGTTCCGTTTTTTTGGGAGCACATGGGCACAAAATCAATGAACAAGATTGTTTAGGTGTGAGGCTACTTTTAGCGTCATTTAAATCAATTCAGGCCAAAAAGGACTATGAATTGATTATATTGATATAAAATTCCAAAATTCCCCATTTTTTAAAATATTGAGAGTTGCGTAATTTTCTTTTCCTTCGTGTTTTTGTCCGAGTTCCTTTGAGGAGTGAAATTTTTGTTGTTTAGTATTTTTCCACAACTAATTTAATAAAATAGATGGTTATGGTGGTGAATGATTCACTTTAAAATATATCTAATACTAAAATTTCTAAAATGAAAATTAAGCCCTTAAATTTAAAAATTTCACCTGAGAGTCACCTGAGAGAGGTGACCCGACCCACTAAAATTAAACCCTTTGCACTAGTCTTGCCCCCAAGCTACCAATTAAGCAATACATCAGGGGGGTATCAGGCCATTGAGCCGAATTAGAAGTAAGAAGTGATAAGTGAGAAAGGAGAAGTCTGTTCTTCCTATTTCTTCTGTGTTTTCTTCTTTCTTCCTTTTTAATGAATGATAATTTTTTCTTCTTTTTCTTTCATCTTTCTTTCCTTCTTTCTCCTTTTTTTGTTTTTTTTCTCGCATCTTCTTTCTTTTTACTTCTTACATCATCCTTTTTCCTTCTTTCTTCTTCATTATTCTTTTTCTTCTTCATTATTCCTTCTGACATCTTCCTTCTTTGTTTATCCTTGCATTTTTTCCTTTTCTTCTTCCTCCTTTCTTCTTCTGTCTTCCTTCGTCTTGGTTCTTCCTTGTTTTTCTTGCTTCTTCCTTCTTTCTTTTTAATTCTTTCATTTTTCTTTTTTCTTCCTTCGTCATTTTTCTTTCTTTCATTCTTCTTCTTCTTTCACTTCCATCTTTCTTTTTCTTTCTTCCTTCATCCTTCTTCCTTTTTCTTTCTTCCGTCTTTCTTTTCTTCTTCCTTCTTCCTTGTTCCTTCTTCCGCCTTTCTTTTAATTCCTCCTTCTTTCTATGATGCAAAAATGATAACTTGGCTTAGAAACCTCGTAGTTAACAAATGTGGAAGTGTGCTTAATGAATACTAAGCTGCAAGGCAGCAATGTCGCAGTGGGGGTGTAATGCCAATAATAAGAAGCAATAATGCATATATTTTGGCACTTTTTTTTTTGTAAAAATAGGTATTTTATTAAATTTGCATAGGATGTAAAAGAACTGCAGTTTTTAAGTGTGAAAAGAACAACTTGTGTTGATTGAAGCTTATCGTTGGGGACCTCATCATACTGTGCTCGTTTATCGAGTATCGTTTGCTCAGGGGACCACTGTGTGAAATTGTGAACAAAAATGCGCTAATATCCAACTCGAATACACATTTTCGCCACTGGTACAATTGAAAAGCGTTGTTTCGGAAAATCAAACGGTTATTTCCCTCCTGATGGATGTTGACTCCACAAGTTCTTTCTGAACGTAATAGGGAAGTACGACGTCAATCATCGACCCAACAAACGTTAATTACGTGTTACTTCTAGCTCTCTGTTCATTGCTCATAATGTCCTGATGTTTGTCTGCTCGTTATAGGGATCGTCATCGTTATCAGTCACCAACCGCACTGGTAACGGGTAACCCATCCCAGAAGAATTCGTCCGGTAAGAAATTCTTTTCTCTATAGAGCACATCAGCTGATAAGGATCACGATACATCGATACATGACCAGGCGCTTGAGCGGTTCGATATAAGTTAATTGCTTCGCACAAGAATGCCATTAGTTTGATTAAAAGTCTTCATTTGCTCGGTTAGACTGTTCGGTGGGTTCGAACGACGCGTTTGTGAATTTCAGCAAAATTCTTACTAAAGACGTTCGGTATGAAATATTTGTACTGCGTTCTACTACTGTTCCTCGCCATGACTGCTGTGCGGTCTGCTGCAATTCCTGACGTTACGGGTAGCAATGCCGTTGGTAAGAAATTTCTGCCAGGATCATCAAATGTCAGAAAGAACTCTTTTTTTGCAATTCATTTTTATTTGCAGAACGTTGGCAACGACTGTACGTACAAGTCCTTAACTGTACCGGCAAAAATTGTAGGGCTCAGTGTATAGGTCGAGGATATCGCACAGGACAGTGCCAGATTGGACGGTGTTTCTGTTCATATGTGTAAAAGTTTATACGTAGTATTCATTATAGTATTTGCTAGTTTTCTAAGTATAAAAACATGAACATTTATATATGCACATTCGGAAATTAAGTACATACATATAAATTGTCAGTATTTTAGGCCTCTTCCTTAAAATGTTAAAGTGATCATTCGTTCATTTAGGCATGGCTTCCACCCAAATCCATTCGATAATTGACAAAATTGACAATAGTCAAGGAATTTGACATTCTGCATTGAATTAAGTTTTTTTTTAAACTATTGATAACCAGAAGTGGAAGTTATATTTTGGAACAATTCCGACGTTTGACTACTTTGTACTTGGGCCACACCACATCGGTTTGCTACCTTGAACTAAAAATTGCAATATAAGAACCCAATAAGCAAATATTTACTAGGTATTCGTAACAATAATAAAACAAAAGATGTTTGATAAAGAATGAAGAACATTTTAATTCAAAAAAATCACATAATAAAAGAATGAACAAGATGTTTGGTATATAAATAATTAAAAAATATTGACTGATGATGACAATTATTAAAAATATATTCATATTTTTATTTCTACGATTTGTGTTTTGTTTTGCAAAAAGAAAATCCTTAGTTATTATTGCTACACTAAGTATGTGTCTGTGTTTGTGTGCGTATTTCTTTTCTATAAGAGAGAATATATTTACGCACAACCCAGCACACGTGTAGTGCACACGTGTCGCTATTTTCCAAAATTGGTGTTAACGAGTACTACTCATCGAGCTTATTAACAGAAAAATAGAAAACATGCATGTTGTAAAATGGCTGTTAACGTTACTTTTTTAGATTACGACAGTGGAGTGTTGGACTCCACCAGCCGGGTAACACGTAGGGTCTTCTTCTTGTTCTTCTTCATTGGCATTACATACCCCACTGGGACATTGCCGCCTCGCAGCTTCCATAGTTATTAACTGCGAGGTTTTTAAGCCGAGTTACTATTTCTGCATTCGTATATTTTTTTATTGTCTTTATTAGGGAGACTTTCAAAAGGAACTTTATTTAACTATTATTGATTGTTGATTGCTGCCTCTGGAAAACTTTTAGACCAAAGATGTTTCCGATCATTTAGTAATCTGGGTTCGATAATTTAGAAGTGTGTTAGCTGAAGAAGTGTGTTATTTAGAGGTTGAATTCCAAAATGTGTAGTATGGTGAAATTCTAGTGCGAAGGTTTTCTACAACTCTGCCTAGTAGTTCATTGTTTGCACTAATTGCAGCAACTAAAACTAAATGATTGATATTTTTTTATTATCTATTGTAAGTTACTGCAACTAGCATGTTAACTTCGTTTTAGTTGAATTCAAAGAATGACTTGTTAGGCAGAGTTGTAGAAAAACCTTTACGCTAAAGGTCCAGCGTACAACACATTTTGGAATTTAGCCGGTGGTATGAGTTATTGACAAATTAGTAAATAATCGAGCCCGGATTTCTAAATGATCGAGAACATACTTGCTTTAAATATACTGAGCGCTATCGGTCCTAAAGTCCTAAAGAACAATCAGAGTTCTATTCCTTTAGAATACCAGAAACGTCTATGATTATTCTAAACACTCCGATTAACTTTGAAATCACCATTTGATAACGCACAGATTCTTACCAGACGAAGACTTCATACCTACCATAATCATGGGTAGGACAATGCTTTGACTGTCCCACCCAGGCAAATTCATGCGTAGGACATGTCCTACTTGTCCCACCCACTTCCAGCGCCACTGTGTAAAACTGTTTGATGCGTTGTTAAACGCATCTTTAGGCGAATCCAGCGCACTACTTCCGAAGTTGGGAAAGTTGCCTGTATCTGGAGAAAAATCCAACTTCGGTATAAAAAGCGGTATAAATTTATTCCGGATAGACAATATCGTCCCCAAACATGTTGTGTACCTATCTGTCAAAACGTACTGATTTTTCCTTCGTTGACATTTAGTAGTTGATTCAAAATTATAAGATTGCTAATGTCGTTCCTGTTTGCGTGATTAACATCTAAGTCGCCAGTGACGACAGCGACAATCTTCCTCTATAGTTTATTACCTCTATTGCTTCCAGCTACAAATACGATTTGGCGTAAAATGCGTTATATTTTGGGACTGATCTACGATTTGGGCGTAACTTATTTTGTTAACAAACATTGTTTGACCGATTCCGAAGAATGTAAGCATTTTTCTCCAAAACTATTTCCCTTATATGATAGAGGAAAGCTTATTCTGTCTGATACACCAATGTTCGTTTACGCCCAAATCGCGAATCAGTCCCGATATGATAGTATACTATAGCTGTTCTGTACTTAGCTTTCGTTTCTCTGCGTATCTCACCGTCGAACACTCCCACAATGCTGCTAATTCATGGACTTTTTTCGGATCCGTAAAATTTTGCACATAATATTGAGTTCAGATCAAAATTATATTCACTTTTGACTTGCTTTGTAAGTATGCTTTATGTATTAACGACAATAAAGGTTCAAGTTCAAAATATTAAAATATTAAAACATATTTGTGATGTACTGAGTTATTCAGTGTAAAGCATTCAAAGTTTCCATTTTGTCGGAAAATAACCCCTTTCTATCTTTTTCATCAGATAAATATTCTTCTTACTCGTCCTCGAGCAGCACTGCACAATAATCCAAACACAGCCCATTGTTGTAGTTGATCACAGCGTAGTAAAAGCTTCCATCGAAGAGCACAAACGTCGGAACGATGCCCAGCACCGATTTGCCTTCCGTGCATCCGTTTTGCTCCATCTGGACCGTTTCGTTCAAATAACGCAAATTTTCGATTCCGTCCGGCTTGAGGCGAGAAAATCGTAGCATGTTTCCCTGTGCACACTCGATCTGCTCGAAAACGTAGGTTTTCAGAAAGAACACCAATCCCACGGAGAACTGCGTTAGCAAAAGCCAGTTTTCGACTACTAACTGATCGACACCTTCCTGCAGTGGTAGGTCTGTGATGCATTCGAGGATATGGTGAAAAAGTTGTTTCTCAAACAAATCGTAGTTCGGCAATGCGGCGTAAGCCTTGATGTCGATTGTGAGAGTATACGTGGTTCGGTTTAGGGTTAATAGCGGACTAGTTTCTTCTATTGGTGGAGCTATGCTGGCAAGGGTGTCAGTAATTTCACTCAGGAATCGGACATATGTGATCATGACAAATTTACTGCTCAAGATTTGTCGGATTGACTTACCGCAGTACAACTGAATGATTTCTAAACTTGACCGGTAGCCCACATACGGTCGATCGGAGAGTTTTGCTCCAGCGATATAGCGTGGCTTATTGTCATACAAATCGTCTAATCTATCTCTTAGAATTTTCAGTCTAGCGTCTCCATTGGTCAAGTTGATGAGACTTCGCTCATTGTACGTGCCCTGGTTGTCCCGCGGATTTATGTTGACCGAACCGTTCGAAACATCCACTCCGTGCAGAATTGCTTCCGAAGGACGAATCGGTTTGATTTTATACGTTTTAAAAAAATGCTGGCACATCTTTGTTTGGAATATTTCCAATCGCACATTTTCAAAGTCATCATTCATGCGATAGAAATAAATATTGTGCTCTATCACTTCTTGTTGGAACGTCATGAACTGGTCCGCGCAATCTCGAATCTGATCGATAAATTCCACCGGAATGTCCTTTAGGTCGAACATCGAGCCCTCGGAATGGAGATTATCGAACATTCGGTCCAGGTAGGCATCGAGGTTGGTTGGTTTTCGGAAATACTTCGCTATCACGTACACTTCGGAATTGCCCGGCTTAGATGTGGCCGGTTTGAATACGTGCAGTTCGCGAAAACATACATACAACAGGTAGAGTAGATCGACGCTGGAGTGTTCGAAGAAGGTGAACATTTTCAGAATGAAACACCCGTCGGTGGTCAGGATTTTCAGGGCCGTGATCGCCTCTGCCAGGTGCAGTTTGGAAACGTGAGCTTCCTGTGCTTCCGGCACATCCAAACAGTCGATAGAACCGTCTGCGGTGACTAAATTGATCTGTAAAATATATTAAGCCACAAATTAATTAATTAGTTATTTAATTATTAGTTATCGTTTATAATAGACAGTTTTTAGCAGCTTAGTTAGAATATATTGTAAAGATCATGGTCATAAATGTCGTTTCACAGTAGGATGTGGTGAACTTTCTAAGGACATCAAAGCACACAAGCCCAGCAGGAGTGCCAACCGGCACATCAGGATTGATACCAGTAAGATCCTGATTATGGTATACTGGTCAACGGCAAACGTCATCGGATGAATCTTGATTTACGGATAGGATTAGGTGTCTATGAGCTAACGGTCGAGCTATTCCACTCAAGTGAGCAGCCAAGACCATAAAGGCGAGCATCAGCAGATACAGCAGCAGAAGCAGCAACAACGCGACAAATCGCAATAGCAGTTGCCCACGAACCACGGGTGGAACATGGCTCAACAACAGCCGAAGATTCTTACCGCAAAAAGGTGAGCAGAAGAGCTCCACGGGTTCGTCGATAAGAAACACAACGTCTACAAGGACATAGAGGAGCTGGTGTTAAAGAACCGGAAAGCCCTCGGCTCAGCAATGACAGATTGGAATTCAACAAGCCGGTGACGGCAACTTAGGGACCCCCTGGCAGGTGGTCCAGAAGAAGACGAAGAAAAGGCCGCAGCAAAATTAACGAGCGGCAAGAAATTACCAAGAGAACCGTGAAGAAAAAGGGGGAAGCATTTGTGGTGAAGACTAGCGAAGAAGGGTATTTGGAGGTCCTGCGAACAATAAAGGCAGCTCCAGAACTGAAGGGCTTCGGCGCAGATGTACAGAAAATGAGGCGCACACGGGCGGGTGACATGATCTTTGAGCTGAAAAAGGACTCGAAGAATAAGAGCTCATCATATAAAGAGCTAACGGTGAAGGTGGTGGGCGATAAGGCACAGATGAGAGCTATGACGCCTGAAGCGAGCCTCCAATGTATGGACCTGGATGAGATTACCACGACAGATGAGGTAACTACAGCAATGAAGGAGCAACTCGAGTTGGGCGATGTTGACAAAACAATCCGACTAAGAAGCACTGCGAATCGGCAGAGAAAAGTCGGTTGGTCGGTGTGTTCGTTGAGCCTCTCTCAGCAACCAAAGGTGTGCTTCAGGTGTCAAGAGTTTGGCCACCTGGCATGGAACTGCCCTGATAGGTCAAAACTTTGTAGAAGATGAGGAGAAGAAGGTCATAAAACACAAAGTTGCAAAAAACCACCAAAAGGCCAGATCTGTAGAAGCGATGGACGCAGAGACCATGTTACTAGTGGTCTAAAATGTCCAGCGTTCAAACAGGCAATGTCAAATAAATTACAGTGGAGGTAATACAAATTAACCTCAACCAATGCACTATGGTCCAGATTTATTTACGCGGAAAGATGCATTCACATGCAAAGCCTCCGGAGCGACGCTTTGCATGTGATGAAAATCGTAGAGGCTGTTTTACGTGTGAGTGAGAGTGAGTGACGCACCACAAGAAAAAGATGAACGTCAAACTCCCTCTTGTTTTACGATGCTTGATTGGAATAAGCTGCGCTACAACTTTGTAGAACATAACATGTCAAGAATCTGAGAAATAAAAAAAAATATTTTCTATTTTTTTTATATGATGGGCTACCCTATTTTATGGTAGAACCATAATGATGGCCTTACTATTTCGAACAATTTCGTAGAACAACAGTTTTTTCTAAAAAATATAGTTTTGGCGTAAAATTCATCTTTCCGAGTAAATCTGTATCCTGGACCATAGTGCACTGTGATACTGCGCAGCACCTGTTGTGGCAATCCGCGAGGGACTCGAAATGCAACATTGCAATCATCGCTGATCTATACCAGATCCCACCCGGAAACAGTAATTGGGCAGCGGATGAAGCAGAAACCGCCGCTATATGTACGGTACAAAGATACTCGTGTACTATCGGTGGTGACAAAATCGAGGTGGTAGAAGAATTCGTGTACTTGGGCTCACTGGTGACCGCCGATAACGATACCAGCAGAGAAATTCGGAGACGCATATTGGCTAGAAATCGTACGTACTTTGGACTCCGCAAGACGCTTCGATCGAATAGAGTTCGCTGCCGTACCAAACTGACTATCTACAAAACGCTTATAAGGCCGGCAGTTCTCTACGGACACGAGACCTGGACGATGCTCGTAGAGGACCAACGCGCACTGGGAGTTTTCGAAAGGAAAGTGTTGCGTATCATCTATGGTGGGGTGCAGATGGCGGACGGTACGTGGAGGAGGCGAATGAACCACGAGTTGCATCAGCTGTTGGGAGAACCATCCATCGTTCACACCGCGAAAATCGGACGACTGCGGTGGGCCGGGCACGTAGCCAGAATGTCGGACAGTAACCCGGTGAAAATGGTTCTCGACAACGATCCGACGGGCACAAGAAGGCGAGGTGCGCAGCGGGCAAGGTGGATCGATCAGGTGGAGGACGATTTGCGGACCCTCCGCAGACTGCTTGGTTGGCGAAGTGCAGCCATGGACCGAGCTGAATGGAGAAGACTTTTATGTGCAGCACAGGCCACTCCGGCCTTAGTCTGGTAATGAATAAATAACAAAGATACTCGTACTAAGAAATTGTGTATCGTGCCTTTGAAGGCTTTGTGACCGCTAAAGTTAACGGAATCTATATATGTAGCTGCTACGCACTGCCACGTTTGATCAGTTCAACCGGATGCTGGATAAGGTATCAGAGGAGCTCATTGCTGGGGACTTCAACGCCTGGGCAGTATAGTGGGGCAGCCGTTGCACTAACCCTAGAGGTTGGAGTCTACTAGAAGCACTTGCCATGGTGAGGTATTAGTGTAAGACAGGCAATAAACATCCACGAATCGTCGGTTTTCGGGGAAGCTCTCGCCGCCGGGGAACTTCCCGTCGGAGTAGGATAGATTAGCCGCCGGGGACTATCTGAGTAGGTTGCGAGCACGTCGAAAGCTAAATGGCTCAAAGATGCAGTGGTGCTGAATGGCATGAGGAACAGAGACAATGAGCGTCAAAGATCAAGAGACGCGCAAACCGAATAAAAAATGCTTCGATGAGAAAAATGATATCTAATAACAAGTTCTGCATCTCCCCTTATTCGTCCCGTATCAACGTTATTCGTTGAAATTAACATTTCAAAGTCTGACTGAATTCGCCCTATAGTAGACCCCTTGGGGGTCCATAATAGGAAATTGCTTCCCTATAGTCGACACTTCATTTGATTTTCATGTTTCGTTTCGGGACGTTCTTCTTCCTTATTATGGACCCCCCAAAATATTCCTATAGTGGACACTCTCGTGTTTATTTTTTATAGAATTGTAAAAATTCATCTAATTTTACTTTCCATAGCATTTCCAATGCATGTAATCAAATCATAGGACTGTAATGTAGGTTCTCCCGATGGAATTTCACCGCAAGATGTTTATATTGTGCTGTAATAATGCAAAATGGCTGGAGGGTCCACTATTGGTTGGGGGTCCACTATTGGGCATTTTACCCTACCTACACTAAAATATCCGTAGGGGCAGCAGGGACCATGTCCAAGGGCTTGACGACCCCTCCCCAGCTGTCTGTGAGTCAGGGAGAACTGCCTAGGGCGTGGTGGGATTTAGCAGTGGGCTCTGCTAAAATCCCTCCCAAAAAACCACAAGTGCCCGTAAGCAGACTCTATCAAAGCGACTGTGTGCCGCTTCAAAAGCACAAGCCCAGGGAGTGCCAGTAAGTGCCCAGTAAGATCCTGATTATGGTATACTGGTTGCATGTTATTGGTCTTGTTTTTGGATATTGAGATATTGTGAATGCGAGAGCTGGTAGTCTGGTTATTCTATTCTCTTAGTAAGGCCGGGTGGCACCGACCTGAAACGGCGAATGGGCTAATGGTCAGGCTGTCTAACGTCCCATATCCGTGGTGGGCCTTGTAGCACGCGGTACAATCTTGCCGCTCAGCTCCCAGCTGAGTGGGAGTAGGCTCAGATGCTATTTCCTGACTAGCGCTTATCTGGCTCTGAACACGAAAGTGTCAAACCTCGCATGGCCTCCCTGCATGCCGCAAGGTATGTATAGATAACCATGGGATCGCGAAGGCGACTACACCAGCAGGATTCGACAGCAGCCGCAAGGAGAGGACCCAACAGCGATGAATTCTATCAACACAAAACACAAAACGTCGAGGGATGCAGGTGAGGCGAATGGTGGTAAGGAGAACCCTTTCGCCAGACGTAACGGCCTTGAAAGGTCTCCCCAAAGATTGCCGGGGGAAGGCGATGGAGAAGCCCGTGGAGGGTCTGAGGAGGTGCCGGTTGAAGTAAAGATGGACGGCCCCACCCTGACCCGCGTCATCAAATCTGTGATGGCGAACCACGAAGAACGCGGTGGTCACACGATGGAGGTAGTCACGGAGGTATCCGACGTGATTATGTCGTTCCTAGACAACCGGGTTAAGTACAGCAAGGATCTGAAACTTGCTGTGCAGGCACTCTGTGCCCTAGTAGTTGAGGCCAAATCGGAGTGGAGGTCCTACTAGAGGCCAGCAAGAGTGCGGAGAGAGCTCCGCAAACTTGTCAAGGAGCGGAAGCAGGCGGATAAGGACAAAGAGAAGGCAGAATCGAAAATTCGTCTCCTGTCCGAGGGCAAACGACTGGCGGAGAGCCAGGTTGAGGAACTCCGCAAAAGGATAGCTGTAACAGGGGCGACCCGAAGCTGAGTAAGGTTACGCAGGAGGCGAACCTGAAAGCAGCTGTCGAGAAGTCCGCAGCCCCGAAGCCAGAGAAAAGGAAGAAGGTCGAGCAGAAGGATGGCCATCCCAAGCCGGTGAACCCAGTGCCTCCACCATCGAGGACCACTGAAACTCGCCGGGAGGAAGATCTACCGTGGAGGAGGTCGTGAATCCCAAGAAGGCGTGAAGGCAACGGCAGCAGGCCGCAGAGAAAGCGGCAGGCGGAGCGATACGCGCCACTGTTAAGAAGGGTAGAGCCCAGAAGGAGACGGGTGCGCCTTCAATGTCAGTGGTAAGCGTAAAGACAGAGGCGAGGCGATTATCGTCAGTACTGACGACAAGAGCTACGCCGAAGTCTTGAAAGGCCATGAGAGTTAATGACAAACTCGATGGCCTGGGAGAGGATGTCAACTGCATCCGAAGGACGCGGAGAGGCGAGATGATTCTCGTCTTGAAGCGGGATGCTGCTCAGAAGAGTACTGAGTACAAAAAGTTGACGGAAGAAGTCCTGGGCGATGGGGTCCAAGTAAGAGCCCTATGTCCAGTTTCGAACATCCAGTGCAAGGGCCTGGATGAAGTAACCGAGCTAGAGACCTGGTCGACGCACGGAGAGACCAGAGCAACGCCGAGATCCAGGAATCTACGGTTCGGAAACGCAAAAGCCGCGCGGTACTGCAGGTTCCCGCAGTCGACGGACCTCAGGCGGAGGCCCAAAAGGTAATGGATAAGTTAAAACTGAAAGTGGGTTGGTCGGTATGTCCGCTAAGTATAAGCCAACCGCTTCAGACCTGTTTCAGGTGTCTTGGCAACGGTCATAAGTCTTATGATTGTAAAGGACCTGATCGCAGTAAGCTGTGCCGGAGGTGTGGAGCTGAAGGCCACTAAGTTCGAACCTGTCAGACCGCACCAAAGTGTCTGATCTGTCCCCAGGTACAGACAACAGACACCTCACCGGTGTCCAGGCTTGTCCGGCCTCTAGAAGGATCCAGACACGCAGGTAACACAGCTGAATCTGAACCACTGCAAGGCGGCTCAATTGCTGCTACAACAGTCGGTTACTAAGTGTAAAGCTGATGTAGCTTTGCTGTCCGATCCATACCGCATCCCTGCCGGTAACGGTAGTTGGATTGCGGATAAGTCTCAGATGGTGGCCATCTGGACTTGCGGGCGATATCCCATCCAGGAGATAGTATCATCACCTGATGATGATGGTTTCGTTATAGCAAAGGTAAACGGTGTTTACTTTTGTAGCTGCTACTGTCCTCCCAGGTGGAGTATAGTGCAGTTTACTAGGGTAGTAGATATTCTTGCAGCAAAACTAACTGGCTTAAAACCGTTAGTTGTAGCAGGCGACTTCAATGCGTGGGCAGTGGACTGGGGATCCCGGTCCACAAACGCCAGAAGGTCATACCCTGCTAGAGTCGCTAGCGGTATTGAACGTAGTCCTGCTGAATGAAGGCCAAGTGCCAACGTTCAGGGGACCGAACGGTGATTCATGCATCGATGTGACCTTCTGCAGCGCGGGATGGACGGTGGAGCCAGAATGGGAGGTTCATGAGGGGCATACCTCCAGCGATCATCAGGAAATTCGTTTTATGATCCGGTATACCCCCGTAGCAACCACAAGGCGGATCGGCAAAGCCGATCTAGGATGGCGCACCTCGCAGTTCAACCCAGAACTCTTGGAGGAATCACTACGATGGGAGACCGTGCATGCGATGTGACGATGCCTAGGAGGACCAAATCTCCCGGAAACCGGCAACCTGTGTACTGGTGGACTGACACAATTGCAGACCTTCGTAGAACCTGTCTTCGAGCAAAGAGAAGGCTGCGACGTGCCAGAACAGACGCTGATAAGGTCGAGAGACGCAGGGTGTTCCAGACAGCGAGCAGAGCTCTGAACTACGAGATCAAATGTAGTAAGAGAGCCTGCTTCGAGCGGCTGTGCAGGATGGCAAACGACAATCCATGGGGAGATGCATACAGGATGGTGATGGCTAGGACCAATACCACGCCACCTGAGAAATCTCCGGGGATGTTGGCCAAAATAGTCGACGGGTTGTTTCCGAGGCATGAATCATCGAACTGGCCCGCTACTCCTTACGAGTCAGTTGACGTGGTACCGCTAGTGACTAACGAAGAGCTTATCGTAGCCGCAAGAAAACTTAAGCTCAATAAGGCGCCAGGCCCGGATGGAATTCCAAACCTGGCCCTTAAACATGCCATTCTTGCTGATCCAGATATGTTCAGGAGCTACTTCCAGAGATGCATGGACGAAGGAAACTTCCCAGATCGATGAAAATAGCAGAAATTGGTGCTATTACCGAAGCCCGGTAAACAGCCGGGGACACCCTTCGGCATACATACCAATTTGCCTACTCGACACAGCTGGAAAGCTGCTAGAGAGGGTCATCCTGAATAGATTGTCGGCTTATACAGAGTGTGCTGGTGGCTTATCTAGCAACCAGTATGGTTTCCGTAAGGGCCGTTCTACCATCGAAGCAATTCGATCGGTAACGGATACGGCTAAGATAGCGAGAGGTTTGAACAGAAGAG
This sequence comes from Armigeres subalbatus, assembly GCF_024139115.2. Classification (NCBI taxonomy): domain Eukaryota; kingdom Metazoa; phylum Arthropoda; class Insecta; order Diptera; family Culicidae; genus Armigeres; species Armigeres subalbatus. The sequence goes on from NC_085140.1 coordinate 84,056,988, forward strand.
GTATTAGGTACTGCGCGTTGATTACACTTGATGTAAAAAACGCGTTTAACAATGGGCTGGGCAGCAATTGCTGACTCCCTGCACCGATTGAGAGTTCCGGATTACCTGTGCAGGATACTGAAAAGCTATTTTCAGAATAGGGTGCTGTTATACGACACTGATGCTGGTCAATCGTAGTGTCCGCGGGTGTTCCACAGGGATCGATCCTCGGACCGGTTCTGTGGAATATTATGTACGATGGAGTATTACGCCTAAGTCTCCCGGCCGGTGTGAAAATAGAAGGCTTCGCGGATGACGTAATGCTGGAGGTAACAGGAGACACTCTCGACGAAGTCGAACTGAAGGCTTCATACGCGATTGGCAGAGTGGAGGAATGGCTCAACTCGAGGCGGTTGTCCCTTGCACATCACAAGACGGAAGTCGTGGTAGTGCATAACCGTCATGGGCTGCAACAGGCGAGGATAAGAGTAGGGACCTGCACAATTAACTCCGTAAGGTCTCTCAAGCATCTGGGCGTGATGATCGATGATGAGCTCAAATTTACGAGCCACGTCGATTATGCATGTCAGTAGGCTTAATTGGCGATAAAATCTTTATCACGAATGATGTCCAACAGATCGGCGGTGCATAGTCAAGTGCGTAGGCTGATAGCTGGCGTAGCATTGTCTATCATCCGTTATGGCGTGCCGGCATGGGCCGTAGCACTAAAAGTCAAGTACAATGTAAAGAAATTGATCAGAGTACACCGGCTGATGTGTTTACGTGTCGCGAGCGCATATCGCACCATATCATATGAGGTGGTGTTCGTTATAGCTGAAATGATGCCGATCGACATACTCTTAGAGGAGGATGTGGAGTGCTACAACGAAAGGGACTCGGTGCAAGTGCGACGTGTCAAGAGAGCAGCTTCGTTGCTTAAATGGCAAAGAGCATGGGACACCGCAGTCAAAGGTCGTTGGACCCACAGACTGATTCAGATGTGTCCAACTGGGTTGATAGGAAGCATGGTCAAGTCAACTTCCACCTAACACAGGTGTTGTCTGAACATAGCTGCTTTAAGAAATTCCATACAGGTTTGGCTTCGCAGATTCTGCGGAGTGTCCTGAATGTGTAGGTGAGGTAGAATCGGCAGAGCATGTGATGTTCGCATGCCCGCGATTCGAGGTAGAACGCAATACCATGCTGCTTATTAGTGGTATGGATACAACCCCGGACAACCTCGTCGAGAGGATGTGCCGGGAAGAAGCTATATGGAATGCGGTGAACACAGCATCTCAACAGATTATGTCGAAACTGCAGCGGTGGTGGCGTCTTGAACAAAACCAACGTGTGCAGTAAGGGCACCTGTGATGCAGTGAACACTTTGCTCACCCCGACAACCAACATGTCGCGGGTGGGCTGTGGGGACCTCAGTATGTAGATATAGAGGTCATTGCGGTTCACGCGCGGTGGTTGTTGTCGGGGTGCTCGTCTCCAACGTGAGATTATGATACGGACCGTTAGGTGACTATCATAGCTTGCGATCGACGGGTGGTGAGGTAGCCACCCTTGAAGTCGATGTTGTGTGTATTGACGTCAAGTGCGTTAGCATAGGCGTGAAGCGTTCTCAATAGTCCCCTGATGTATTGCTTAATTGCGGGCCGGGGGTACGGACTGGCGAAAGGGTTTTGGTTTTAGTGTTTCGGGTAAGAGTTACAATGACATACCCATCCCCACACTACCTGAGTACCTCCTCAGGTGTCTGGTTGCAGATTTCCGTTTACCCTTGCTCAAGAAAAAAAAAAAAAAAAAAAAAAAAACTAAAATATCCGCAAAACATCCAAAAAATTTACAAATTAATGTTTTGGGGATATTAAAAAAAATCTGCGGAAGTTTAATAGACGTTTCCAGCGAAATTTAAAACATTCTTCAATTATAAAAAATCTTTAAAACACGCCGCCGGCTAAAATGGCTTTCAGCTTGACGTCAATAACGTCGCCGAAGACAAAAATTACGGCAAACGTCGCCACCGACGATTTTCGAAGGAAGAAGGAAAAAGGGAAAAGCAACAAGGAAGAAAGAAGAAAGAAATAGGAAAAATCAACAAGGAAGAAGGAAGAAGAAAGCAGAAAGAAGAAAGAAAACAGAAGGGAGATGAAAAAAGGCAAAAGGAAGAAGGAAGATGAAAGAAGGAAAGAGGAAGAAGAAATAAGGAAGAAGGAAGGAAGAAGACAGATAGATGAAAGTAGAGGTGTGCGCCGCCGCCGACAGTTTTTGGCACGCCGCCGCCGCCGACATTTTTGCATCGGCGCGCCGCCGTTTAAAATTTTTCACGCCGGTGGTCTATAATTTTCCACGCCGATTCAAAATTGAAGAAATCCACAGAATTTTCCGTGGAAAATCCGACGATTCAATGGAATTTCCGTAGATTTTTCCGGTTGATCCTGTTAGAATTCCAGATAATTTTTCGTGGAATTGGTATTTGGTATGATATCCTTAAAAATTCCATACAATTTTCCGTTGAAATTTCAAAAATACCATCGTAAAAAGTAAAATAAACTTCGAGTGTAAATTTCGAAGGATTTCCCGTTGAAATCCAAAAAAATATCGTTGAAATAGATTTTTTGAACGGTGAAGAGTCTTTTGGCAGAAAGCCATTTTGTAGAATGCAACATTCCCCAACAAACATTGGGGGAGAATAAAGCGCTTATGTGACTGTTACTGTTCGAAGATGGTCTAGTAGTCTAGAAATTCGAACATATCGACATAAATAGAGAAACCTGAACAAAATATGACCAGAACACATCTAGACAGGAAGGTTATCGAGATGTAGAAGACCCGAATGTATGTAGATTGGAGGGACCGAGAAAACCATCGGCATAGGGAGAGATATCGATATACAGAACATCGACGGAGACGAGCCAGCCTAGGGGCTGAAAGTCTCATTGATAAAGATACTAAAAGAAGAAAAAGAACATCAAAATGTAGAGCGTCGACAGTATAGCTAAAATTCAATCTGGTAAGAAAGCGAATGTCACAAGAGAGAAGTCCAGCCCAACAATTGAAATTGAATAAGCTAGTTTTTTGGCTGAAGAAGGCTATATTTGGTTGATTAGGTGCTTTATCAGCTTCCAATGTTTGTTGGGAGAAGATTTATTTGCGGTTTATAACCTCAGAATGCAGGTTCTCATTGTTTCCTGGCCGTCAGAGGTGATAAACTACAATGAAACTCCCTGCTTGTCACTTTTATTCAAAAGAGGGGAAATCGGTGAAGAAATCCTCACTTGCGACATTCGTCCTTACTCCAGATAGAGCTTGAATTGTTCGTTGGTAAGTCCGAAAGTTGTTTGGCCTAATATACTACATTTGGCTGAAGCCCATCTAGTATAAAATTACTTTGCCAAAAATGTCATTTGGTCGAACAGTTCCTTTGGCTGAAAAAAAAAAACAGTTGACCGTATAGCTCAATTACCTAAAAGGGTCATTTGGCCGCAATAAACATTCGACCGAAAATGTCGTTCGGCTGAATTGGTCATTTGGCAGAAAATGCATAATATTTGTTTTGCAGAAAGGACATTTTCAGCCAAAGGACTCTTTCTGCCAAACGACCATTTCTACCAAATTAAATTTTCGGCCAAATGATCTGGTCGGTCAAAGGCCTTTTTCGGCCAAATGACATTTCAAATTACCAATTCGGCCAAATGAGGCTTTCGGCTGTTTGTTGCTTTCCGCCAAATATCATTTTCGGTCAAACCTGGACAAACGTTTAATTTGGTCTAATGGAATTTGGCTGGAAGACTTTTGCCCTAACCAGTTATTCGAATAAATGGCTTTTCGTCGAATGATTTTCGGCCAAACGACAGGTGAGGCCATTTGGTCGATAGACACAAGGCCGAAAGATGTTTGGCCGAATATGCAATTTGGCCAAACAAACTATAAAGCCAAAACCCAACCGGCCAGCAATTTTATTTAGCTGAAATAGACGTAGGGCCGAAAATGTCGTTCAGCCGGCTGGCCATTTGGCTGAAAAAATTGATTGACTGTAATAGTCGTTTGGCAGAAAGGCCATTTGGTCAAAAATGTTATTTATTTAGCTAAACGACTATATCATCCAAATGACGTATAAGGGAAGAGTGCTTTTTTGGCCAAATTACCAATTCGGCCGTACGTTGCTTTGGCCAAATGTTTTTTTTCGGCAAAACTGGTTTTCGTTGTATAACCGTTTTGACCAAACGTTTATTTCGATCTCAAATACAATTCGGCTGGATAATTATTGACTTAACGTATTATTCGGTCTTTCGGCTTTCGCCAAATAATTTTCGGTCAAGAAGAAGGGTCTTCTTTTTAATAATTTTTCATTGAATTTCCGACGAATTTCTTATGGACAATACAATGAATTCCCTGTAGAAATCCAAAAAAAATCTTTCAAAAATCCGTTTTTTTTCGTTGAGATACCAAACGGTTTCCCGTATAAAAATTCCAATGAATTTCTTATGAAAATTTCGAACAATTTGCCGTTGAAATCTAATTTTTGAATAATCTCCCGCGGGAATTTTAAGAATTTTCTGTGTAAATTGCGAAGAATACGAAAAGTAATAAGAAAAGTAATAAAAAGGAAGAACAAAGAAAAAAAAAGTAGAACGAAGAAAAAAGAACAAAGAATAGAGAAGAACTAAGGAAGATGAAAGATGGAAAAAGTAAGAATGAAGAAGGAAGAATAAAGAAGAAAAAACTTATAATTTCTCACGTTTTGCTTCTTACTTCTTATTCGGCCTAATGACCTTCGGCCTAACGGCCTTCGGTCTAATGGCCAGACACCAATAAAAACCAATGCAACATGGACGTCAAAGAACACTGATCGAAGAGCTTTCAGTGTATTTGAGCGTAAGGTGATGCAGATAATACTCGACCACGCAGAAATTTTTTTTTAAACTCAATGATATTATGTATAAAAACAACAAAAATAATTATTGTTCCCCGGCTAATAATTTTATTTGTTGAATTCAACAAAAAATCAGATTTGATTAGACGAAAAATATTGTTGTTTCTACAATGTTCCAAAACAGCACACGAAATAAAAATTGTTGAATTTACAATATATTTGTTTTGTTTGTACAAAAAATATTTTTAATTCAAAAAGAAAAATTTTTGCTTTCAACAATATTTTTCTTAAATTAAAAAATAAATAAATATTATAATCAAAAATTTATTTTCAATTTTATATAAAATTTCTTGTGATTATCAATTATTTTATTTTTGGGTAGGTTTCGTGAGGAAAATAAAATCACAATAATTATATTTGTATTTTTTTCAAATATTTACTCCACAAACTAGTTACACTGGATTACAGTAGAAACAACAATGAAAATTTTTGAATTGAATATATTTCAGTTTTGATTTTAAAAATAAAATATTTGGGTTTAAAAAATATTTCAATAATTTTATTTTTTAGTTCAAAAAGGTAGATTTTCTCTGCGTGATGGTAAGCAGGAAAACGGCATCTGGCGGCGCGGCATGAATCACGAGTTATACCAGGTGTATAAAGGGCTGGATATCGTGTTTAACTTATACAACATGACAGACTACGGTGGGCTGGACACGTTGTCCGACTATCAGCAGAGCGCCCAGCGAAGATAAGAGCCGTGGACTTCGTGGAAGGCAGCATACACTATGGGTTTTTGCAGTAGAAGAGGACCTGAGGGCGTTAAACGTTCAGGGCGATTGGAAACGATTGGCCCAGGCCAGGATCAAACCCGCTGGAGGAGAATACTCCATTCGGCGAAGGCTCTTCGAAGAAGAAGAACGAATTTTACAATCATAGCAAATATATTTATTTTTTAATCATTTGCATTTTTAACATACCAATTACATATGACTGATTTTGAAATTTCCTTCTTTTTTCAAATATTTTACTATTGATACTTGATAGGCTAGGGACCCTAACCAATAGTGGACCCTCCAGCCATATTTGCATTATTACAGCATAATGTAAACATTTTCTATGAAAGTCCACCGCGAGAACCTACTTTACATTCTAATGATTTGATTATGTGCATTAGAAATGCTATAGAAAGTAAAAATAGATAATTTTTATACAATTTTGAACAAAAAAACACGAGATCGTCCATTATAGGAATATTTTGGGGAGTCCATAACAGGGAAGAATAACATCCCGAAACGGAACATGAAAATCAAATGAAGTATCGACTATAGGAAAGCAATTTCCTATTATGGACGCCCAGGAGTTCTACTATAGCGCAAATTCAGTCAGACAGATTCAGTCAGTCAGATGTCAATTTCAATAAATAACTCCGTGTATTTGAGTGTTTATATATGTATGTATGTATCGTGAAGGAGATATGCAGAACTTGATATTAGATATCACGCAAACTTAATAGTTGAAAATTTCCACTCCTTATGCCAGGAAAAGAAAAATTCGTCTACTAGGGGATCCACTATTGGGCATTTTACCCTATTTAATGTTATTTGTGAGTAACAATAAAAAAACAAACCCTGAAATATCAAAGATTTTTTAATTACCTATAATGTTGTTTATCTCTACCCGGAATTATAATAAAACAGAGAATAGTAAATAATATTATTATCAAATTGATAAATGTTCTGCCTAATCGAGAAGGCATAATGGCATAATGATACGAGATTCAGCTGAATTGGCTATTTTTTTTCGCTCATTACTGTAGCATGACATCAAAAGACATTAAAACTACGTGATTCATCTTTCCACTCGCAAAAACATGAATGGGTAGAGTGCTAAAGCCGGTCTCCCAAGTTGCAAGCTGGTTCGCGAGTGAGAGAGTCTCTCAGTTCCACAAGTGTGGTAGGGGAAAGCGGGTAATATATTGCTGAAATGTCCGACGAATTGCAATTGCAAATCCGGTCGTAATGCGGTTGATGTTCGTTTATCTTCATGAGAAAACTGGTATTCAACTGTGATAGTATTGGTTATTGAATGTATTATGTATTAGAAAAAGTAAAAATTAATTGTGAAATAAATTGTGTAGAAAAATGTTATTATATTAATTTGTTACATGGTTTGAAATCATAAATACGATTTGATTTCGATACTTCGTTTTAATATTGGCGATTTTGGTGTACATTGGATTTTGTAAACAAACCACAGATTGAGCTCTTTTCTATCAGACAAGGGAATTATAGTTAGAAAAACGTTTGTATTCTACGGAATTGAAAAAACTATGTTTGTTGATAAAAAATGTGCGCATAAATCGTAAAGTCCCGACTTGCAAATGCAAGAAATATATTCATAGCTACACAAAAACTGAACTTTCGTAAAAGTGAAATATCAACTCATGAAATTAAAAAAAAATCCCAAGAATATTTCACTATTTCAAACTGCACAATAACCCCAAGCTCCCTTATCATTCAAATATACACACAAAGCGATCCGTCGTCGTAGCGAAACTTAATGCAGAAGCATTCAGAAGCATTCATTTCTATCGCAAGATTGTTTTCCATCGCTCAGAAGACATGTGCATTAGCTATATCTAGTTTGTACGTCCACAAAAAGTGTTGTGTTGTTGAATTCGATTTGTATTCTCCGCTCCAGTCCTGTCATAGCGATAAAAATGTACTTCAAATATAGCGAAATGGATGAATCGTTCGATCGGTTTTTACTGTTGCTGGCCAAAAGGTGGGTATCCAAGCGATAAGTCGACTCTTATCGCTTTTTTTTTTGTGCCAGGCTGATTTTATTTGTGGAATTATCGGGAATACGAAGTGCAACATTGTTAATCATAAACTAAGAAAATATAGGTAGTGGGAGGTGGTCGGTTGTCGGCACCCTAAAAACCCCCTCTCAAAATGAAAAACTATGAAGTGGGGGCGTTATGGCTGGTAAGATCAAGATTTATTGTGTCAATAGCAATGAAATTACATTTAAGTACATTATACACATTTTATAAATATTTCAAAAAGTGTTAGTTTTGCTAACAACTTGGCTTATAGCCTGAAATTAGGCAATAAACTGATGATTTCCCTTGAAAATCACCTGGGTGCCGACTGCCGACAACCAAAATAAGTAACCCTTTTGAAAAATTAAAAAAAAATAGTTAAATTGTGACCGCTACGGTGGCATTTAATATTGAATCACAAAATAGAGTAAATTTGCTTTGTAAATACATAATGCGCTCACCATTTCGATCGTTCTACTACGGTTGATAGCACTAATCAAATGACCAAAAAATTTTGGAGTAGGTTTTCACTCGACAAAAAACGAGCGATGGGTAATGTTTTTAACATAACCGCGAGTAGACGTAGGACTTGTATAGGCGGTACCCCGTTTGGCATAATGCCATATGGCATAATGCCGTTTGACATAACGCCGTTTGGCATAATGGCCATTTGGCATAAGGGCCGTTTGGCACAATGGCCATTTGGAATAATATGTATGCGGTGTCAAATTGAAGGCCATTTGGCATAAGGGCCGTTTGGCATAACGACCATTTGGCATAATTTGTATGCGGTGTCAAATTGAGGGCCGTTTGGCATAATATCCATTTGGCATAATTTACATACTGTTCCAAATTATTTGCCCAGGAATCTACTTACCATCATCGGAGGTGAATTACTCCGATGATGCTAAATAGACTTTAAAGCTCTAAAGATTGTACAACAAATTGCGGTACAACATTCCGCGGTAATCCATTTATTGATGTACCATATTGCGAGCATTACCATTGCGCAATATTCCATTCTGCGTTTTGTATCATTCCGCAGTTAAAATTATTTTGCAGTGAATCGTTTTGCTGCCAATACACGAGCAAATAATTATTTTGCAGTGAATCGTTTTGCTGCCAATACACGAGCAAATTCGAGCATTCAAAGAAGGCAAAATAACACATTTGACCTTACACCGGGCAAATGCGAGGGAAGGCAAATAACACATTTTGCCTTATAACAGGCAAACACGTACATCACGAAACGGTACACCATATAATTGTTGATACAGTCAATCCTCCATTATTATTATTATTATTTCAGACTAAGGCCGAAGTGGCCTGTGCGGTATGTAAGAGTCTTCTCCATTCGGCTCGGTCCATGGCAACATGTCGCCAGCCACGCAGTCTACGGAGGGTCCGCAAGTCATCTTCCACCTGATCGATCCACCTTGCCCGCTGCGCACCTCGCCTTCTTGTGCCCGTCGGTTCGTTGTCGAGAACCATTTTCGCCGGGTTATTGTCCGACATTCTGGCTACGTGCCCGGCCCACCGCAGTCGTCCGATTTTCGCGGTGTGAACGATGGATGGTTCTCCCAACAGCTGATGCAACTCGTGGTTCATTCGCCTCCTCCATGTACCGTCCGCCATCTGCACCCCACCATAGATGGTACGCAGCACTTTCCTTTCGAAAACTCCGAGTGCGCGTTGGTCCTCCACGAGCATCGTCCAGGTCTCGTGTCCGTAGAGGACTACCGGTCTAATGAGCGTTTTGTAGATGGTCAGTTTGGTACGGCGGCGAACTCTATTCGATCGAAGCGTCTTGCGGAGTCCAAAGTATGCACGATTTCCAGCCACTATACGCCTCCGAATTTCTCTGCTGGTATCATTTTCGGCAGTCACCAGTGAGCCCAAGTACACAAATTCTTCTACCACCTCGATTTCATCACCACCGATGCCAACTCGCGGTGGGTGGCTCACATTGTCTTCTCTTGAACCTCTTCCTATCATGTACTTCGTCTTCGACGTGTTGATGACTAGTCCGATCCGCTTGGCTTCCCTCTTCAGTCTGATGTAGGCTTCCTCCATCTTCTCAAAGTTACGTGCCATAATATCTATGTCGTCGGCGAAGCCAAATAGCTGGACGGACTTATTGAAAATTGTGCCACTCGTGTTAATCCCTGCTCTTCGTATTACCCTTCCAAAGCGATGTTGAATAGCAGACACGAAAGACCATCACCTTGCCGTATCCCTCTGCGGGTTTCGAAGGGCTCGAGAATGCCCTGAAACTCGAACTACGCACATCACCCGATCCATCGTCGCTTTGATCAACCGTGTCAGTTTATCCGGAAATCCGTTTTCGTGCATTAGCTGCCATAGCTGGTCCCGATCGATTGTATCATATGCGGCTTTGAAGTCGATGAATAGATGATGTGTGGGCACGTTGTATTCGCGGCACTTCTGCAGTACTTGGCGAATGGCGAACACCTGGTCCGTGGTGGAGCGTTCGCCCATAAAACCCGCCTGGTACTGCCCCACGAACTCCCTTGCAATTGGTGCTAGTCGACGGCATAAAATCCTCCATGAGTCGATAATAAAGGGACCATCGGCTCAGGGAAATATCGAAAAGTGGGATATATAATCCTTGAAAAGCTTCCCGAGCAACAAAAGTCAGCCAAAAATGGTGCAGCAACTTGTTTGTGACCAAATCTGGCCACAGATGAATTGCAGTAATCTAACATGTGCTGCTAGGGTTTTTCAAGGGACCATCGCAGAAATCCATAACATATTTTATAATATGGCATAACTTGCTTCCATGACTCGATATCGAGTCATAGAACATCGTCTCTTGAAGGGTTCACTTTATATCCCGCTGAAGATTATTCACTTCAATACTTTATCATTTTCATTTCCTATAATTCACCCTTCTTTGAAACGCGAGCAGTTCTTTGTTTATTTCAATGGAATTTTTTAACTGACCATTTGTTGAAAGCCTTGATAGCAAAGTTTTTATTCACTTTTTCTGTAAATTACCCTTCTTTGCATATGGATTGTGAAAAACGGCAATTAATTTGGAACCGTAAATAAATTATACCAAATGGCCTTTATGCCAAACGGCCCTTAATTTGACACCGCATACAAATTATACCAAACGGCCCTTATGCCAAAAGGCCATTATGCCAAATGGCATTATGCCAAACGGCGTTATGCCAATCGACATTATGCCAAACGGCATTATGCCAAACGGGGTACCGCCCTTGTATAAACGTAACGTATTTACATTTAACTTTTAACTTTTAGATCTATGGAGTTTGATCATAGGTATTGATATTAGAAACGACGACTTCCATGCTGTGTAGAATTATTAGTAATTTGTTGTAAATTGTTTATACAAAACTTCTGGAAATAAAACTTATAATTAAGTACATAAATACAATTGCTTTGTTTCTAACTATTAAGCCCTTATTTACTCAAGCAAATGTTGGGAATTTATAGATTTCTTATTGATGACAGTATTTGAAGTTTAAAAATTCTATAACTAAAATTTTTAGACTTGGGCAAAATGTGCTATTTTAAGGGAACTGTCCCGTTTTCCAAACAAAGAAATACAGCACCAATTTCGTTGTTTCTTTTTGCTAACATGCGTGCTTACTGCTGAAAAAAATCACAGCAATAAGAAACAAGTCAAGAAGCAGTAATCCTACTAAAATAGAACAGGTACTGCTAATACGTCAACGAAAATTCTTTAATGTTTTGATCCCAAACTCCGATTCTACGTCAAGTTTAATAATATAATTTCTCAGAAAATAAAAAAACAAAGAATAAGATATTGTTTATTCAGGGTGTCGACTCAAATTTGATAATAAAATTCCCTGCTTTCCAGACCATTTCTCGAAAAATTTCAATTGTGAAAAATGTTTTTTTCAATTCCTAGCAGTATATGAAAATATCTGCAAGTTTGAATCCCTGAAGTTCATACGAGTTTCTGAGTTACTGGAAGCCTAATCACTCCTAGAAGCAGTACCTTAAGAATTGATAGGAAATCGTAGGCAAATCTGGTCGTTCACAAAGACTCAAAAAAGTGCACAGAACTCCATCATGTTATAGACTAGAGGTGGGCAGCCCGCTCGTGAACGGTTCAAAAGAACTAGTTCTTCTACGCGACTGAGAAAGCGCTCGCTCCTTTTTAACGAACGGTAGTTCTTTCGCTCTTTCCACACAAACGCTTGAAACTGCTTACTGCTGGTAGTTTATTCATTGCGCCACACTAACGAACGAATGAATGAGCGTGGAGCGGGAGCGCAAAAAGAGCTACTTACCCAGCGCAGTCTGGCTGAGCCGAGGAAAGGGTTTTTTGAACGAACGAACGAACCAAAACGAACGAACGAACCAAGCAGATCTTACTTTGCTGAAGAAATAGTTCTTTGAATGAACGAACGAACCAACAGAAATACTTTCACACGAAAAAAGAGAGTGGAGTGCGAGCGTGCTGTCGTGTATTCCAGTATACAGTATACACAAACTATTTTTGTTGTTGATTCTAGAAATTGATCACTGCAAGATGCAAGTCTAATCAATATTAGGTATTTCAAAAATAAATATTGTATGAGAAAATTAGATAACCTTCATATGAAGTAACCTTCACGGACTGCGAAATCGTGTGCGAAATTCGACTGTGATAATAAATTATTCAGGGTAAGTCTAAATAGGAGTAAATGTCGCAATATAAGACTAATGCTATGTTTAGACAAGGCAGTGAAGTGAAGAACAAGTCGCTTGAATTGAACGTCTAAACGCCTTCATTCAACTCACTTGAACGAAAAGAAAGTTGAACAAGTTTAACTTTTGGCAAGTCAATTGAATTGAACTGAATTGTTCAATTGACTTGCCCTGTCAAATCGTAGCATAAATTATTGTGATTTATAACAGCGAATACCAAGAATGAATTTTGTAAGAATAACCTTCCGTCAATGATTATTGCTTGATAAATATGTCCTTCATATTATTTCATCTGTCTAATTTCTATATGAGTGAAAGTCAATGGAGACATAAGAAGAGGCAGTAAGACAGACAGGCGTTGTTAAAAGGAGTTCTGGTGCACTGCAGCTTATTTAGTAGTCATGTAGTGCTTTAGTGATATAAGCTATGCGGTAAAATATTATAATTTTATTAGGGTAATTAACAAACATGCGTTGGTACGATAGAGGCGAAGTCTCAACGAAAATAATCAATCTCTTTCTTATTATATACTGAACTAAAATAAAAAATCTATTATATTTCGCTTTATTAAATATACGTTATAAAATGTAGTGAGCGGATGAACCGTTCAGATGAGCTAGTTCACTTTATTGAGCGGAACGATTCCGGATCGCTCAATAAGGTGAGCCATTTTGCCCATCTCTATATAGACCTCTGCAGCCTTCATCCAACTTACGGAATTTCACACGGATTCCCTCGAGTCGCAATAGACCTCCAAGACTACTGACGGACTTCTTCAAATCGTTGACGTTTTCATGATCATTTTGGAAACTTATGTCAAATCTTGAATAATTTGACACGACTTTTGAACTCTTTCCAAACAATCGAAGGAGCTTCTAGAAATCCTTTGAATTCCCTTAAAATTGTTAAAGATTTGCAGGTATTATCGAGGACGTTAAGAAACCTCCATTGGCTCTCAAGTATACTTACGGAGCAAGAATTCTTATTCACTCTCTATGGGGTTTATGGGCTTCTAATAATAGTCACGAACTACTAACAATCCTTCAGATATTCAAGAACTCAATACCTGCAAGTTCCGATAAATCCATTCAGCACTTACAGTAAGCTCAGGAAAACATTCTAACAACTGCGACTCGTCATTTGTTTTTTGTCGAATTCGATTTTGTTCGGTTTAAATGAAACAATGACCCCATGGAAAAGTATCTACAAATCTCGCTTAACTTTTCAAAAGCACTTAAGTAACATTTTTTTCATGAATTAATTTGAGTACTGCAATCAAATGCTGTCATGTTTTTCTGTTGATTGCGCTATTCAAATTAATTCATGAAAAAAATGTTACTTAGGTCCTTTTGAAAAGTTAAGCGAGAAATGGTCATGTTTGTAAGAAAGTGGCATAACTATCCTCAAATGCTAGGGGAAGCTACATCTACCACATTACTTTTACAGATTAATTGTTTGCCAAAAAATTCTAAAGTGAATCAATCGACTTGTAATTCCAGCATTGTTTATTTATAGAAATTTCAATCTGCTATCTGCTATTAACTCGACGTCAGTCTTTTTCAACAATGAAACTTTATTATAATTATCTAATGGAATTTTGTGAATGTGTGGCATTCGGCAGGCCTATCATCATAAACAGGCCTAGCAAGCATGTGTCAAATGACAGATCCTGTTTGTCATCGTGAGTATACACATTCGCAGTCAGTCGATCCCATCTTTCTCGCGAGTGCAGGTAGTGCAAACATGATGGGTGATTAATATGCGCGATGTTGAATTGCACATTTGGCGATCCTGGTAGGAGTGTATAAACATATTTCGCATGAAATCACCCATCATGTTTATAGAAGTGATTAAAAGGAAATAATTTCGGACGTAGCCGAAAAAGTTAAAGCAGCGGAGATTTTTGCACCGGTAAGAAGAGTGACGATAAATGTATCTTTGTGAAAGAGAGGGATTCTACTTTTAGGGTGTTGTCCGAGAACCCAACACCGTTTTTTTTCACAATGGTTTTTACAGTTTTGTTTGCTTGCTCTTATTTGGGGGATAAATTCATCCCCCAGTGTGAAATTACCTCAACATTGATTTCTTTTGCGAATTTTGAATGTTACATGACAAAATGATGCAAAACGCCCACACCACTGAATAATGCTACATGATACAATTAAAACAATTTTGCGCCTAATATCATGTTTAAAACTTAAAAGAAAATCCAACTAATTTGCCTAATTAATCAGAATGTAACTTACAGATGACACTGTTTACACATTTGCACGTTTTGCATAATTTTCACCATCAGAATTGTATACGTTGCATTCGCATATTGGTGACTCAGATGAGACCCAAACAAACATTGGAAGAGGCTAAAAAACTAGCTAGTTCAGCCTAAATTGTTTGTTAGGATGTGACATGGATGGCGTAGCTTGTCATCCCTATGGAGTTGTCCGTAAGCACTTTGAAGCTTTGTGACGATTATGTTTTAGTTTTTTGTAAACACTCTTTATTACATGTCAAAAAGAGTTATTTCTGTGGGACTATCTCATTATCTTAGTTTATTTTGGTCGGCTGATGGGTAATGATGCACAAATTTATTGAACAGATATGCGTGTTTGCCAAAGTCTCTTTCAATTTGTTAAGAGAAGTAGTTTCTTAGATCAGATCTCGCTAATTTGATTCGATTGGTAATGGATTAACCAAGTGTGTGATTGGCGATAGATTTAAAGTGGTTTTATTTTCAAAACAAGTTCATTTTGAAAACTAAATGTTATAATGTTTAAGAGGTTTTTTTATTACAATTGTTTTAATTAACGAAAACACGTATTCGTACTGTTCTTTGAATATAAGTGCAATGGATTGGAATGTGTGACAGAAATTTTCTACTTTGTTCGAAAGATCGGGGCACTCTTTGAATGTTTTTCAACAATCTTTTGGGAAAAATTAAGGTACAATTTTGGATGGAACTTGCGAAGAGAAAATGTAACGTCATTTGCATTCAGCCAAACGCTACCACCGCGAACTATCAGATGCATCTGGCATCTCGAATAAAATATGTTGAATTACCTTTGATTATCGAAGACTTCTCCCCTTTGAGGAGTATTCCAACATAGCCGTGATTCCTGTTATTATATAGTTATGAATGTGTGTTAAGAAGAAGAATAAAAGACAAACCATGAAAAAGGAGAATCGTTTTCGCATGCGTTGTCTCGGCGAGCGATAGAGTTTAATAAGAAGAGTTTGATTGTTGTGGCTGTAGACGAATCACAGTTCTGCGTGGTGAATGTTCGCATTCAAGTGTTTCTTCCTCTGCGTTGGTGGGACGCCCGCCAGAAGAATAGTGTTATTGTGGATCGAAATGATCACAATTCTGCGTGGTGGGACGCCCGCATTCAAGTGTTTCTTCCTCTGCGTTGGTGGGACGCCCGCAAGAAGAACGGTGTTATTGTGGATCGGAATGATCACAATTCTGCGTGGTGGGACGCCCGCATTCTAGTGTTTCTTCCTCTGCGTTGGTGGGACGCCCGCAAGAAGAACGGTGTTATTGTGGATCGGAATGATCACAATTCTGCGTGGTGGGACGCCCGCATTCAAGTGTTTCTTCCTCTGCGTTGGTGGGACGCCCGCAAGAAGAACGGTGTTATTGTGGATCGAAATGATAACAATTCTGCGTGGTGGGACGCCCGAATTCAAGTGTTTCTTCCTCTGCGTTGGTGGGACTCTCGCAAGAAGAACCGTGTTATTGTTGATTGGAGTGATCACAGTTTATCCAAGAGCCTCTTTCTCATCGATGGTCGATGGCCTACAAGTAGTTTGGTGCTGCGAATCCGAAAGGTCACAGGTACACGAGAGGTTTGATTCAACTGAGAATAGATATTCGGCCATGATTTCTAGCTGTTTTTTTTACTTGCGGTATGGTTTTTGTTGCTGGTTGTTTGACAACTGTGAATGCACTGTGGATTGGACATGTATTCGAGAAAAGTAGAAGTAGTGGTAGTGATTTGAAGTACAAGTGAAATGTTACTTCACGAGTTGCGAGTACAACTGCGAGTCGAGACGCCCACTGCACGGGAGTTCATTGAGAGTGCTTTCCATATTTAGGTGTGCCACTATTTGTGTTCTTCGTTTATGAAATGAGATGCTGACAATACAATGGTGTGCCAGGAATGGTTGTTTGCTGCAAGATGCTTTCGTATCATGATGAGAGAGCAACCGAATGATACACAATATGTCGTAGGTGTTATTTTTTTCCATGCAGAAGAAAAGGGTGACAGCATTTTTTTTTTGGGAAGAGGGGAGATGTGTGGCATTGGGCAGGCCTATCATCATAAACAGGCCTAGCAAGCATGTGTCAAATGACAGATCCTGTTTGTCATCGTGAGTATACACATTCGCAGTCAGTCGATCCCATCTTTCTCGCGAGTGCAGGTAGTGCAAACATGATGGGTGATTAATATGCGCGATGTTGAATTGCACAGTGAAGAACTCATGAACAAATGTCTGAAGATTTCTTGGTATGGTTTCTGTATGAATCCCTTCACGAGGACATTTCAATCACATAACATATGTGTAACTCGGGTAGCAAAAGTTGTACCCTTATAACAGATTGAATGTGTTATACGGAACATCGAAACGTCAAAAGATATGGTATAACAGTATTGAATTATCAAAAATCACGCGTTTTACTGTTTATCTGATTATTATTCACACCAAAATTAGCCAAGTATTTTTTTTTTATTACAACGTGGTGGAATAAAATTGAATACAGAGTACTAAACTCGTCTTATGACAGATAAGACAAGACAGAAAGACAATACACAAAAAAAGGCTTCATATTTTTTTTATTGTTTTACAGTTTTGTAACCCAATTCTTCCATATTGATGGTTTAAAGTGCTGATGTTCATGTAAATAATATCTCTGAATAATAAAAATAATTCAAACGCATAACTCGAAAACGGCTGGATGGATTTCCTTCATTCCTTCAGCAGATTCGTTGTCGTTTCCGACGGGCTTATATGATATATCCTCATGCGAAAATAATGAGATTCGTATGGAAATTTCGCATGGGCAGTTCACAACGCACACTTTTGCCTACTTTGCAGTAGAACGTCTGCCGGGTCGACTAGTTGGTAATAAAATTTACCGATCTTGAGGAAAGACAGCTCGTTTTGTATTCGTTGATCTTGATGTCACCGTTTACCGGGCACTGTGAATCAGAAAAGTAAGCAGCAATGCAACTCTAAACAGTCAACCATTGCAAGCCGAATATACATTGCACTTGCCACGAGTAGCACAGGCAGGAGAAAGCAATTGATGGAATTTTAATTTGATGTAGGGAACTATCTTTTCATTTATTTATAGTTCTAGCAATTACTGCTAGAATATCAAGAAGGAGATATAGGATAGAAAAGGAAACGACATGGCGTATGAGGCAGAAGCGGTAACAATATGACTACCAAGCCCACTAGACACAGAAGAAGATGAAGAAGACGCACATAGTAAAGAAACTCTCTGTTATTGAGCTAAAATCTTTCTTTCTGCATAACCATGCGAAAAATGTCAAATAAAAGAATCGAACTTCGTTGCCTCAAATAGTTAACATAGACCATTGGTTCATTGAACATAGAAATGATTACAGTCAAACCTCCATGAGTCGATGTTCTATGACTCGATGTCGGATCATGGAAGCAAATTATGCCACATGAAAACAATATGTTCTGGGTTACTTTAATGGTCCCTCCAAAGAGCTTTCCAAGGATTTTCTATTCCACATCTCGATATTTCCATTAATCGAATGTTCCTTTCAATATCGACTCATGAAGGTCAGTTAGAATCATTATGAAATTATATGATTATTATAAAATTGATTATTAACATAATTATACGATTAACCTTCTGAAACACTGTAATTAACTATGAAATATTTTGAACATAAAATTTCGATTTATCATACTACAGTAACACCAAACTTTTGAATGAAGTATTACAATATTGGTTCACAATATCAGTGTTTTGCTGTTTGAACAATAAATGTAATCAATGTTTCCCCTTATCGGTACAAATTTGGTAACGTTATTATCAGAATATTATCAAGCAATTTGTCAAGTTATTTAAATTAACCTAATGCTTAGTTAAAGCGTATTAAGTAAATTAGTGTTGAAACAGCTTTTCAATTCTCAAAATGATCAGAAACATCGTTAATATAGTTCATTGTTATTCCAAACTAAAAACGTCTCGCGACGCCGTCCCGCGAGTTTGCTTTCGTATACTTGGTTAATGATTTAGGTTAGAGGATTTACAAATATTCAACATTGCAGTCCTTACGGTATAAAAGTATTAACAAGAATGGTCAAGTCAATAATAAAACTTTACTTTTGAAAACTGTTTGGTTTTTTTCTCATTTCATTTCGCAACTCATTTTTGCAACTTGTAAATCATCATTGGTGTATCCCTCGCCATCCTTTTGAAAAATCCGAAAACTGCATATTTACAGATTAGTTTTTAATGTAGAACAGTTTTAAACGACATCTTAATTAACACTTTTTATAAAAACTTCAATTTTCTTCAATTCATACACAAAATTATTGAACCGGTTTTAGGATCATTTCATTTTCGATACTAATGATCGGTAGAAAAAAGATATTGTTATAAAATCGCCTGAAAATAGCTGTTTTAGATAAAGAAAATGTCGATATTGATTTTATATCTTGTCCATTGTTGTGAGAAGCGCAGAAGAGATTTGTTTCCGGATATTATCTCCCATTTCTCGATAATGTTGAAAATATATGCATGCTAAAACTGAATTTCTCCACACATCGGTTGCCTATCCTGACCTTTGTACTCTTTGAAACAAAGTGTTCTAATTTTCTGATCATATGGTATTTGTTTACATTTGAGAATGACAGAACGATGTTCCCGTCCCGACGCTCGTTATAACAGTTTTGGCCCACCGAAAGGGGGTCAACTTTTTGATAGGGATTTTGTTCGAAGATCCACATGTTATGTGTTTCAATTCTAATTTGAGTAAACACCATACAATGTACTAAGCTATAGGATCGGTGTTTTTGAAAAAAATCTAGTGAGTATCCATCGAGGAACGTTAGGTAAGAACTATCGAGAGAACTCTTGGAAATCCTGTTGGGATTTTTTTTTGTTTCAGGGAGAATTCTGGAATAGTTTGGAAAATTTTATAAAAGAAATATTCTTCAGAAAATAGCACAACACCCTCACTGAAGTAATTTCTAAATAAAATTCTCAAACATCAATCAAAATATTTACTGATAAAATTGGTTGAAAAACATCAAAAGCAACCAATGTTAAATTGAAACATTGCCCTCCTCCTGCAAATATCGGAGCAAATTCAACTCGCAACAATCGATTACAGTGATCGTTCGCTAATTGGGGTACGACCTCACCCCAACTAGCGAATGCCGTTCGCTAATTGGGGCGCTTTGACAAGCGTCAATGTTGTTTACTTTTTGCATTGAACAAAAGAAAATTTTACGCGCCGGAAAATCCCGCCAACACGGAAACAAGACGTCAACGCGTTTTTGACATCATATTCTGACGTTTAGCTGCTTTTTAATTGGGTTTCGCCCCAATTATCGAACCCCCAACTAAAAAGCGCCCCAACTAGAAAAAACCCAATTAGCGAACGTTCACTGTATCCCTAACTGCAACGGAATATGTTCGTATGTCGCGCATCTAGAAAAGAAACAACTTGATGAATGATAACTAAATTAATTGAATTGCGTCCGAGTATGGTTACACTACTAAGCAGTACCTAAGTAAACACTTTAAAGTAGGTAACACCAATTGGGTCCTAAAGCCCTACATCAGTGCAAACGATAAAGCACCGCTCAAGAATACATGAACCGATGTTATCTAAATTCTAATAATAGTTTAAGTCAGTAAAAATTATATTTTTGTGTTTGAGATTTTTTAAGACATTATTTGGGCTGAGCAACATCTGTTTCTGAAAAGGCGCATATCAGAACGATTAAACCATCAGGTCAAAACGTCAGGCCCATATACTAACTGTCAAAGGTTGAGTCAAGTGCCGTGCAGTGTTTTGCTAGTGCGCTTGAATCATATTATTTCGTGCGTCAAACAAGACCGAAAATGTCAATGAAGCATTTTACATCTATTTTTAATTTTCAAATTAAACAATGTTCCTTTCGACTTTTGAGTCGAGAGAAAAACTGATCCTTTCAGGTTGATAAGTTCATCGTTCCCTGAAAGAAAATTGAATATAAATTCTTCATTTTTTTACCCAATTGCACAAAAACGCGTCGGATATTATTTGCCAAATTACAGAAAATATAATTAAACACTTGGTACATCATACCTCCATGCTAAATAATACGTAGAGATTATATCGCAAGATCTACCCAAGTAACCACCAAGCATTAATTATTGCATGTAACCAATCACAGATCAGCATATTAAAAGCTAATTGCATTAGATCAGTTTTAACGATGTAAAGATGCATTTATTCATTAACTGTCAAGCAACGATACACTATTTCAGCATCACGAATGCAGCGATGCATTACTTATGTTTTATTTCAACATGTCAAAGTACCCAGCCAACAAATTGGTTCACATAACTTACTTTCAGTTACGATGTAATTTGATTGTACAAAATGCATAGATTCCTTCTATGTGAACAAAAGTGGAGGCCATATACGTACAAATCAGTGTTATGGAATAACAAGATATACGACGTGTTCCGATTTCAATTTAATTAATATACAATCATGTTGGTTTTCATCAGAGATCGCATATGCTCAGTTTTAAAGTTGCATAATTGGACTGTTACAACTTTAAATCTAGAACAGTAAAAAACAGTTCAAACATACATACAGCATAATACATACATTATATTATCATGAAAAAAACATACGTGTTATTGTATTTGCAACAAAAATATTTCTTAGGTCGAAACATAATCATTATGTGAAATGCTGTTAGTTGCTTATCAGTTGTTGTATATATTAATGTTATAAATTTAGCCTCCAGCTTCCAGTTTCGATCCTTTGACCTTCTACTTCATAGTCCAGACGCTACCTGGTTCCTCCATGTGTACGCAGTTGTTAAGCAATCATTTATACCTAATGATAATATTGCATCTTTGGATACAATCTGGAAAAGACATTGCATTACATCTTATACAACATTGTCGACAATGATTGCATCAACCAGCATATGCGATTTAATAGGGTAGAATACGGCATTGGCAGGGTGCGACAGTTGTTGGCACCCTCAACGATATTTGCGTTTTCCAGCAAACATACACTATTTATGAACATAATTTTAATTCAATCACACAATTTCAAGTCTAAGCTTCCATTTGAATAAGTTGTTTGTGTAAAAGTAGCAAGATTTGATGTTTTAATCACCGAAACAAATTTGCACCTATGAATTCCTTTCCATTATTGCATTGCCAAAGAAAGCAGCGCACGAAAAGCAAACTGTTACTTACTTTTTTGGATCGCCTGTTTCTCCTCTTTATTGCATATGACACGACAAATTAAGTACGTGAACTACTTTTTACACTTTATCACCACTTGATTATCACCAGAAAGAGCAAATTTATGCAATATTTGCTTTAGGTTTCACTAAATAAAATTAGGACTGTTCGTTTTCTTTGACAGCAGCACACTTCGGAATAGAGCGAGAGAATGTGTTTGTGAGCATATCAAACACACGCTAAAAGGATACCACGCACAATTCTATGTGATTTTATTTTAGCAAAAATACGAACAAAATATCTGGCGATAGCATTTATTTAAAAAAAAGTGTTACAAATACAATACAAATGCTTCTATTCAGATTTTTACGCAGACCATGAATTATATCAAAAGTGATAGCCACACCGTAACCCTTATGTGGCTGACAGGACCGTTTTCCTTTTGCAACTTCAATACTTTCCAAGCTCATCAAAAAAATCATAACCATTCCCGATCCTACATAGCGCATTTCAACCATAAATAATTGCCTACTTTTAGGGTATTATCTATTATTCAACTGTGAAATGTAGTGTAAGAATGGGGTGGCTCCAGCGGCTGGATAGGATGGTGCTGCCCATTATTCAACATATGAAGACTCACGAGGTGGAATATATTGTTAATCTACTATACTACCAGAACCGACGAGCTTCGTTTCACCTAAAATTGATTAATTATATATTTTTTACATTATTTAAAAGACGGTTAAGTATTCGAAATTTGCAAATTTGGAATCCATTTTTTAGATTAATTTTCGATTAAAGCAGAAATGTGTACTTCATTTGTATGGGAGTTCCCCTTACAGAAGAGGAGGTGTCTAAGACCATCATAAAAATTTTCATCGTTCCCAAAAACCTCTACATACAAATGTTCATGCCGTTTCCTAGTCTATAAGGGCAGACAGACAAAAATTCATACTTATGTGTATAGATTTTGTTTTACGTAGTTTACGTCGAGCGGTCGTGTCTTGTACACAATCACCATGATTTTTTTTAATGAAACAAACATATCATGTAAGGACCGCAAAGAGCAAGTTGTATATTTGAAACTGGTTGATAGACTTTTGCTTACGACTCTAAGGCATTACAAAAGACAAAAGATCCTTTCTCCAAAATGGCCAACATTATTCAAATAGGTTGAAAATGGTAAAAGTTATGAAAATGTCAATATCTGGGTACACGGGTACCCTATCTGCCATTCACGTCTGTTTTTTGTTGGCCGCATACTGGTTAAATTTGTTTTACAATGTGTTTAAATGCTTTTGCCTATCTTTCTACATGACATAAAATTGATGCCAAGGCTAAAAATTCATGTTTTGTTTTAAGCCAGTTTTGATAAACAATAAAGTTTGTTCCAAAATTGAGTGAAGCGAGATGAGCGTGCGGCCGATTAATATGAATGAATTTTACTACTGGAGGATATAAACAACCAGCATTTGGCACCAATACATTACCAGTTTTCTACTTCCATGTCTAGTTGCTAAAGGGAGCAAACTCATTGCTGATAATAGAAATTGCTATGCCAATAGAAGAAATGTTGACCTGTTACTTTATATTAAATTTACTGAGTTTATGGTACAAGCTGTTATATTTAGTGAACACCAATCATCAAAGGAAGAGCATATAAATGTATACCAGTTGAACTGTACCTGTGTTTTAGTGTAATTATTCATTATTTTTATCATTCAATTTGGCGAATGTCTTAGACTGCCAAGAATAGGTATTTTCTCCTATATATAACAAATGTTCACCTTCTGATTTTAAAGAATTTAGCGGAAAATCGCTCATCGTAAATTATTATACTCAAATGTCCAGTAAAAAAAAAGGAGTAATAATATAAAAAATTAACAATAATTTGTAATAAAGAATTTTATAGGACAACGACTTCTAGGGGAAACAGTATTTTTATGCACTTAAAAGCTTAACATGGTCAAAACGTGAACGGAACGAATCGCAATGTTTACAAGACTTGTAGAGCACACCAAGAGCTTCCGTTTAGATGTTGTTGCGATGGTTTTTGGTGTTTATATCTCTAGTTAGATTTTTTTTTTTCAAAATTGAGAATAGCCCAAAACACTTAATCGACTTGAGCCACCTCGAAATTTTATCCGAATCAGCTGAAAATTTGACATTTGATTCTGGGCTGACCGGTTGAGTTTCTGATACTTTTTGAAAACATAAAGAGGTCTAATGCATATGCATAACATGTGATAGACGTGCCTGGTGCTGGGAATTTGTTTTCATCAGTACCCGAAGTTATTGGAGCAGATGTCGAGAGACCATTCATTTTGCTTTCTAGTGTCAAGCAATGATTCAAATTTATCCATCTTTTTAAAATCTAATGTTTCAAAATATATTGCTTTTTGCATTGAAACTTTTCGTTTCGTCACTGAAATCATTGACACTTGTCTTCAGCGACTGCTTCCGCGATAGAGCATTTACACATTTTATTCACTCATACATCTATATTACTGTCAAAATGTGCATTTGACAATTAAATTTTAAGCTAAAAGCTCTATTTTTTGACACCGGTGCACTGACACAACCAATCGACATCAGTTGTCAAAAAATCAGGAGTACCAACTTGACGACTATCTCCTTGTCGCCGAGTCTGGCGCTGAGTGCTTGGCGCGGAAACCCAAAGGTGGGAATAAAATTTTGGGGCTTATGCGCAATATATGTTTGTGAGTAAAACATATTTGTTAATAAAAAACGAAAAGCTCGTTAGTTTTGGGGGTTTAGGGTCATTTAGCCGAATGCCGTTTGGCCTAGAGGTGTGCGCCGCCGCCGCCGTTTTAAATTTGTCACGCCGCTGATCTATAATTTTCCACGCCGATTGAAATTTTCAGTGGAAACTCCTAAGATTCATTTTCCGTATAATTTCATGATGGATCTCTACAACTTTTCGTTGAAACTCCAGAGCATTTTTCGTGAAGATACCAATTATTTCCATGAAAACTCCATACAATATCTTGTTAAAACTTCGTAAAAAGCTCTCCGTAAAAACTAAGCGTGAAAATTGCGAAGAAGTTCTCGTTGAAATAAAAAAAATCTAACTGAAATTGAATTTTTGAACAGAAAAGAGATGTTCGGCAGAAAGTCACAAGACTGAAAGTTGTTAGGCCGAATCGTTTAACCGAAAAGACTATTTGGAAGAAGTATACCCAAGCTAAGCTCAAAAGCAAATCGATAATTTGTTTTAATGTTGTGAAATCATGGATAATGTTTACTTAATTTGATATCTTTTTGGTTGTTTTAACGGGTAAAATAACAAAACATGTAGCAGCATTAGCTTACTGTGACATCAAATCAAAAACTATTTCTGCTGTCGATGAGAGCAAATCGAAAACATGAGATCAAAATATGTAATCAATCATGATGATGTGAATCAATTTGATGTCAAAATCAAAATATTCTATATGCTCTCATGTTTTCAGACTTTGGTACACTGAAAACCAAAACTACCCAAAAGTGGGTTCTTTGCACTCAAAACCGTGGTTTGGGCCAATAACCCAAATTTGAGTAAAATTACTTTTCTGGCACTAGGTAGTTTGCCTTTAATCCCATGTAAACAATTTACCCAAAGCTGAGTTTAATTTATCCAAAGCGGACCTTAATCAACCCAAAATAGAGAATATTGAATTTACTCAAATTTGGGTTATTGGGCTGAGCAACCTCGGTGAGGTGTTTGCATCTTGCTCTAGTTTTGATAGCAATCATGGGAAAAAAAGGGAAAACTACTAAATTTTTTCTGCGATATTCTCATCAGTGCGTATATTGAACTCAAAGTTTGGGTTGATTTATCTGTCCGTGTAGGATATGTAGCCTACATATATTTGGCCGAGAATCCCATTTGGTCGAACAGTTCCTTTGGCTAAAAAAATCGTGAACTTGTCCTTCGGTCGAAATAGTCGTTTAGTCGAAAGGGCAAAAAATGGACATTCGGTCGAAAGTGTCGTTCGGCTGAATTGGTCATTTTGAATATTTTCACGACAATAACGAGAGAATCTTTTGAATTTCGCCTCAAAAAATTGATGAACTTCCCCAGAAATTCTTCGAATTTTTCCAGAATATTCGTTTGAAAATTATTTTCAGATTTTCCACGGGAACTACTTTCTAGTTTCGAGAACTCTTTGTAATTACCAAGGAAAATTGTTTGGGATTTACATGAGAATCTCTACAGAGTTTTTACGGGAAGTTGTTCCAAATTTCTACAGGAAAATATTCGTAATATTCACGGAAAGTTCCTATTGAGTCTCTGTTGAGTATTCTTTAAAATTCACACAGAAAATTTTGACTAGTGAAAGAGATGCTTTAACGTTGACTTCCCCAATCTAAAATAATCAAGACGGTTAGTTTTTTATCCTTTATTAGAGTGATCTTTTTCGCAGGGAGAAGTCCATCATTAAACGGCTAGTTTGGCATAGCCAACTTTAAAACATCGGAAAAATGCTCGGAATTTTTGAGGATTGTTTTTGGATTTCTTCAGAAAATTCTTTCTATTTTCGATTAAAAATTTCATTCCATTCCAATAAGACCGAAAGTGACAGACGGCCGAGCTGGTAATTTGGCCGAAAAAGCCGATTGCCCTAATAGGGCGTCTGGCCGAAACCATCGTTACCCAAAAATGCCATGCAGAAATAGTTTTTTGACAGAATGGGCCATTTGGCCACAAATGTCATTTGGTCCAACGGGGTCATACGGCCAAATTTCAATGACTGAACCTCGTAATGAACGGGTAATATGGCCAGCAATGGCAACTTGTTTGGCGAAATGGTCTTTTTGTCAACAAAATTCCGTGGCCTCTCTATTTTTAAGTCGATACTGGACTTTAGGCCAAAAGACATCTAGCCAGGTACAATTAGGAAAACGATTCACGGAAACTGTTATCAGATCAAAACTGGTTTGACCGAAAATGTAGTTTGGCCGAAAGCGATGTACAGCCAAAAGGAAAATTTGGACGGACTTGTAAAAAGTTGTTTACCCTAACAGGTCATTTGACTGAAAATGCCGTTCGGGTGAAAAAGTCGTTTGACCGAATATACATCATTTGACCAAAAATGCCGTTTGGTAAAAAATGGCATTTGGCAGAAAGAGCCATTTGGCCCTTAAATGTCCTTTTCTGCAACAAGAAAGACAAAGAAATTTCTGCAACCTTCTTTGAAAAGTGTCGTTCGGCTGAATTGATCATTTAGCCAAAGAAGACGTTTATCCGAATAGGTCATTTGACAGAAAATGCCGGTCGGCCAGAAGGGTTGTTTTGCAGAAAGGACATTTTCGGGCCAAATTACCATTCCTACCAAACACCATTTTCGGTCAAATGATCTATTTGGTTAAACGATTTTTTCGGCCAAATTACCAGTTTGGCTGAATGTCCATTTCGGCTGTATGTCGTTTTCGGTAAAAATACATTTTAGGTCAAACCATTTTTGACCTGATAACAGTTTCGGATAAACGTTCAATTCGCCCTAATGGGATTTGGTAAGATGGCTTTTGGCTTAAATGCCAGTATCGACTTAAAAGTAGAGAGGTTACGAAATTTCGTTCAACAGTCTCTCAACGTAAATGTCATTAGGCCAAACGGATGTATATTATGGACTAAATTACCCATTCAGTTATTGACATTTGGCCATATGACCTGTTGGCCTAATCGATATTTTCGGACAAATGACCATATCGGCCAAACGGCATTTTTGGGCTGATGACCTATTCGGCCAAACGACCTGTTAGGGAAAACGACTTTCGACTTTAACATAGTTTTGAAGCTCAGCTGTTAGATAACTGCAAAACTGATGAGACTTTCGAAATACAGTTGAAAGTATTGCTGTTAAATGACTTTCATGACGTCTACTGTACAAAGAATTTCCTGTTCCAATAATTTCGAACAATTTTTCGTTGGATAATTTTGAACAATTCTCCGCGGAAATTCTAAAGAAGTTTCCGCAGGGCTTGGAAAATTCGTTCAAAAACGAACGAATTCTTCGTTTTTAGCCCACAGTGAGGTTTTGATTTCGGTGCACCGGTTGATGTTGCCTCGATGCCGTGCTGCTTACGTTTTTCTCCAGATTTTTCTGAAGAAGTTCATTAGATGTTTCATGCGAAAATCAAAAAAAATCTTCTTTTAATGTCTTGAAAATATCCCGCAAAATGCCAACAATAATCTCAGAAAAATGTAATGAAAAAAAATCGCCACGCCGATTCACGCCGCCGCCGGGTAAAATGACTTTCGGCGTGACGCCGAAAACGCCGCCGCCGCCGACCAAAATTCTGACAAACGCCGCCGCCGACGAATATCGAACAGGCGCACACCTCTAGTTTGGCCGAATGCCATTTGGCCGAATAGTTGAAATACGTTTCCTTATTCAGTGTGTGAAGTGAATAGTGAGGAGTAAGAAGGGTTTGAAGTGGGAAGCAAGAAGTGAGAAGTGATAAGTGAGATAGCGAATAGGATCCAATACGGAACAAGATTAGCTCTGAATGAAGAAAAACAAAGAAGAAATAGGAAGAAGAAGAACGAAGGAAGAATCAAGAAGAGAAAATGAAGAAGGAAAAGAGAAGATTGAAAAAGAAGAAGGAAGAAAGAAGTAGGAAGAAGGGAGAAGGAAAAAGACAGAAGGAAGAAGGAAGAAGAAAGTAGGAGGAAGGAAAAAGGAAGAAGGAAAAAGACAGAAGGAAGAAGGAAGAAGAAAGTAGGATTAAGGAAGAAGGAAGAAAGATGGAACAAGGATGAAGAAGAAAGAAAGAAGAAAAAGATGGAGGAAGAAAGAGAGAAGAAGAAAGAAGAAAAGAGAAAGACGGAAAAAGAAAGAAGGACGAAGGAAGAAAAAAAGAAGGTAGAAGGAAGAAGGAAGAGAGAAGAAGGAAGAAGGAAAAGGGAAAAAAGAAAAAGGAAAAAGGAAAAAGGAAGAAGGAAGAAGTAAGAAAGAAGAAGGAAGAATGAAGAAGAAAGAAAAAAGTAGGAAGAAGGAATAAGTAAGAAGTAAGAAGGAAGTAGGAAGAAGGAAAAAGGCTGAAGGAAGAAGGAAGAAAGAAAAAGGAAAAAGGAAGAAGAAAGGAAAAAGTAAGATAGAAGGAAGAAGGAAGAGTAATGAATGAATAATGAAGAAGGAAGAATGAAGGAAGAAAAAAGAAGGAAGAAATTAGAAGGAAGTTGGAAGAAGGAAGATGGAAGAAGGAAGAAGCAAAAAGGAAGAAGGAAGAAGGAGAACGGGAGAAGTAAAAAGGAAGAAGAAAGAAGAAATACGAAAGAGCAAAGAAGGAAGAAGGAGAAAGGAAGAAGGAAGAAGGAACAAGAAAGAAGAAGGAATAAGAAAGAAGAAAGAAGGAAGAAGAAAGAAGAAAGAAGGAAGAAGAAAGAAAGAAAAAGGAAGAAGAAAATAAAGAACAAGGACGAAGGAAGAAGTTCTCTGTTCTCAGTTCGCTTTACTTTTGTCGAAACAATCGAAACAACAGGAAATGTATCTAAAATTGTGTAGGATTGATATGGAAATATAAGAAAAAGATGAATAGGAATACTCAACAGTTCAATTGATATTAAGGTATAGAATATAATAGTTTTTAAAAAAAAGTTTTAAAATAAGCAGGGTCTGCTATTAGCCTTGTGAATATATTTAGAATCACAATCCCCTGTGGCCATCCTGCTTGCATCACTATTTACCCAATTGCATCACTGTTATACAAAACCCCTTCAATCAATCGCTGTTTAAAATCTAATAAGAACATCAAGGTTTAGAGCGAATTTGAAGTCACAAGGAAGCTAACAGCTTTCGGGCCAAAAAGTACTAAGTTATCCTTTTTTCTAAATACGTCATTTCATTCATTCGTCAACTATGAGATCATGAGCAGTACATAACTTAACTACATCAACATCACTAGTTTTAGAACTATTATTTCAAGCTTAAATTTCATACATCCTTTCTCTGTCAGTGGATTAATTTCGTTTTATTTTATTTTTCTAGATTGGCCAATCACTCCAATTATTTCCACATCCAGTCTGGTGATGCAACAAACAAAGATACGCGCAACTTCGTTCTGGTACTTTACCAAAATGAAGCACAAGTTGCCGAGCTAGCATTAGTTGAATACCGAATCAGTGTTGAGGACTATCGGCATTGTTCATCAAGGGAAGGCAACATAGAAATGTTGAAACAATGCTTACCCGTTGGCAATGAACAGCCACTGAATACCAAACACTACCTAATCCTGGCAAATGACCGGGAAAAAATCAGCGAAACCGACGTTGAAGTGGTAGATCAGAAAACACTACACGTAGAAGATCTCTCGATCTACTCTCGAAAGCTATTTAGCGTTCTACATGCAGCTCGAGTTGATCGCAAATTCGGTTCCCAAAATATCTACGAGTTCCTAATCACACAGGAAAACTCCGAAACAACTTTGAAGCAACTATTACTGAATCCGAGTCCGGAACAATCCATCCCTCAAGAGCCATATTATCCATTAACCCCCATCGTCAAAAACGCCATGTCTCTCATGGAGCTATACGAAGATTCCCGAGGGTCCCAACTGGGAGTATTCCTCATCCGGGAAGCGCACAACTGTGCTCTGATAACTCATGTCCAGCCCGTTCGACAACTGGACGATGTAATCGCCTCTACCCGTTTCATCGCCAGCGACACCATAGCGTTCGGTGATCTTTGCCGACGTCTTCCGACCGCCGGCTGCCACGAGGTGATCTTTCGCGAAGACTACGGAATGGTGTACTGGCAGCGCAGTTCGGGTCCCACCGACGCGTTACGTCCGTTTTTGAGCTGGGAGGGCCCGGACGATTTCGAGCGGTGCGTAGCCCCTGCGAGTTGGTTGAATGTGATCTATGCCGAGCGAACTTCCGGGAAGAGCGAGTTTTTGCGTTTTCTTGAAAGAGAGTTTAGAAAGGTTAAGCCGTCCGGATGGGTGCGATTGGTTGACGGGGCGGATATAAGTGAAATAAGTGGCCTATCAGTAATGCAGGGATTGAGGAAGATTTATGGAGCGACCACGAGTCATGAGTTTGAAGCTTTGGAAATCTCGTTAAGAGGCAAAGAGGAGGTCTTGTTGTTGATCGATGACGTGGACCATACAGGCGATTTGATAGTGAAGTTTTTGAAGGAGGTTGAAAACTTCGAAGGGGCTGTGAAGGTGTGGGTTGCAGCAGGACCCGCAACACGAGTAGCCATCGAGTCCAGTTTCCCGATTGTAAGCCACGAACTACCAGTAATGGACGAATCAAATCAAGCGGCATTTTTAAGAAAGAAGCTACCGAATACAAACAGTAACCAAGTAGAACAGTTGTTGGATTCGGCAAGAAAGGAAAATATTTGGGATCCTGAAGAGCGTTCCATTAAGCATCCCTTCACAGGGAATGCATTTAGTTTACAGTTGTTAGTCGAAGTAGGTTTAGCAGCAGATCAATCAAAATACGAGCCAGATCTTCTCGAAGAATTTGTGAAAAAATATTGCCCAGTAGATCGATTGGAAGAGTTGGAAAGTAGATGTTACGAAACGATAGTGAATGGTCATTTTGACCCCGAAGTTAAACAACTGTGTCGGCATTCAGCAATAGTGGAATATCAGGCAGCAAAATATTTAGTCAATCATTTGCAATTTGTGTCCTTAGGACTATTCCGTAATCATAAACTGTTGGGTAACATCTTCGATCGCATTTTGACCAGAAACTGTAAACTTGCCAGATTTGTTCTGAACAAGGATATTGATAAAGTGCGAGTAAGCCTTGATCAATACAAAGAATCAAAAGATGCGCTCCAAAGAACACCCCTCCATCTATGTCACGAAGCCCTGTCTGTGGCAGAAGCTCTTGTAACATCGACTGATATCGACCTTGAAAGTAAATGTCTTCTCTCCGATTATACACCGCTTCAGATGGCAGACGAGCGAATGGATTGGAAGCTAGTTAACCTGTTGATGGAGCGCGGAGCATCTTCTAATTTCACAAACCTGCGTCTGCGAACAATGTCGCCTCCCGAATTGGTGAAAATAATCGATGACTGTATCTCCTACAACCTGTTGGATCTAACCAGATGGATCCTCACTAATCGCCCTGATCTCCAGATAAAACAATCCACCATCTACGCCATCAGTGTTTGCGAGGAATTTGATCAACATCTAGCCTTTCGAATTCTAGAATTGGCGTACGATCAAGACCTCCCTTCCCGAGAAGCACCCTATCGGTACATGTGGGGCTGCACAGCACTGCATCAGGCAGCCTACAACAATAATTTAGAAATGTGTCGCTTTTTGGTCGAGAAACTTAGATTCAACGTCGACGCAGAAGATTACAGCGGTCAGACAGCTTTGGAGGAGGCAAGTGACGTTTCCGTGGTGGAGTATCTGAGAAGCAAGAGTTCCAAGAAAGTTTGCAAGGAGATAGAAGAGATGAAAACCAACGAATCGGAAGACGAACTGCCAGAAACACAGGAGACGGTATTTTTCAAAGCGTGCTATTCGGACAATTTGGATTTGGTTCGCTATGCAGTCGAAAGCGAAGGACATGACCCATTGAAACAGGAGCGAGGAACTTACGGCCTTATCCGAGCAGCTGCTTGGGGGAGTCTTCCGATTGTACAGTACCTATACGAAGCAGGTTTTCGTGACTGTTTGGACCTGGAAGATGATTCAGCGTATACGGCATTAGCTACTGCTGTACGCTTTGAACATTTACAAGTGGTAAAATTCCTTGTTGAAAAAGGAGCCAATACAGAGATGATTCGCGATACACCAATTAATCAGGAATTATTAAAATATATGATGGATAGCTTCGGTTTCAAACCGGCCGTGAACTTCGAAGCTTTAGCCCAACTTCCATTAAACGAATTACGTGAAGCTCAATTCGATCACTGTACGAAAGATGAGTATGGGAAAATTTTCCTACACTACTACGTCGAGTATCACAACGATCCAGAAATTCTACGATTCCTTCTCACAAAATTCAATGACATAGACATAGAATGCGAAGAAACTGGACGAACCGCACTACACGAAGCGTTGATATCACATCATCCGGAATTGGTTGATGTTTTGCTTCAAGCTGGAGCCGACTATCGAAAGCGCTGCAGCAAAACCGGTCGGAGTGTTCTGCACTTCGCTGCAGGAGCTCACGACCGTCGACATTTAGACATGTTTCTTGCTAAACCGGACTTGACCATCGATGATCGGAACAACGACGGGGAAACTATTGTGTTCTATTTGACCACTGGAAGTGCTGACCTGATCCGATATCTCGTCGAACACTACAAACTAGATGTGAATGCTCAAAACAACCTGGGCCATACTAAAGTTCACCGAACCGTGATCGAACAGAACTACTTCTATCTGCAGGACCTGGAGCATCTGTTAAGGGTTGTTGGAGCTAATCAGAACATAACGGACCGAAGAGGGAGACTGGCGTTGCATTATGCCGTGGAGAAAAACGACATCAACGCCGTTCGCTTACTGAATCGTTACGGTTTTTTGGAAGTTCATCTGAAGGACGAGGCCGGAAAAAGTTCTTGGATGCTAGCTGAGGAACTCAATCGCCCGGAAATTTTGGAATACTTTAAAAATTTGTAGTTAAATTGTTTAACTTAGAGTTCGATACAATAAGATAATAAAAAACATTAGCAAAAAAAAAAAAAAAGATTTAAATAAATATAGGTATGTAATTTAAATAAGGTCTGTCAAGAATGCTTGCTTATTAGAGTGGAAGAAATGTTTTTCTACTGCTTGTATGATACTAAATCATGGCTCAAAAGAAATAAAATCAACTCACCCTCGGAAATACCTTACTCCGCCGAACGATCTCCGCCAGATTCTCCTTGCGCATGATATCCCCGGTATAGTCCGCTCCAAAACACCACGAGTCGATCGTATGCAGAATAAACCGATCGTCCGCAATCATGTTTCCCAAGCAGTTGCCCTCGTAGTACGGGTTCAGCGTATTGGCGAACCAGCGCCACTGCATCGCGTCTCCCCGATTCAGCTTCAGATAGTGGTTCAACCCGGTGATGAAGGCTCCCGGGGCTTCGCACAAATGGACACTGTAGAACTCTCGTTCCCCATTGGATAGCGGCGGGACTAGTTCGTACGCTGAGACGCACTCGTACAGCTTGGCGAACGCTTGGGTCACAAACTCCGCCCGCACACGGTGCCGCAATTCGCTTAGAATCGGCTGCAGGGAGGACCGGCGCCGGGTGTGCTTGTGCCAGTCGTTGATCTCGAAATCGTTCAATCGGCTCTTAACCTTGTTCAGAGCGGTTTTTATCTTCTGAAGCGATTCTACCTCATAAGTAGTCCTCGGGGCGAAAACGGTCTCTAGCGAAGGGAGATGCGGATTTGTTTTTGATCCGTCGATGAGAAGAAATTGAAACTTTTTCTCGAATTGTAAAGCCACCTCACGAGCTATATCTCCCCTTCGGGGGGTTCCGGATCCACGTTGTTTTGGATTAAGGAACTTATCAAAACGCGATATTTTTCTCCGCATAATTGAACTGTTTATTTTTGCTGCAGCGAATTTCAATCAACGATAATATTTGGTTTGAGAAACAATTTTTTTAATATTAAATATTTTAGATTGAATCTGCAAAACAGCGAACCACACTTGTTTACTTGTTTACTTCTTTATGCGATGTTTTCTGTAGAGATGAGTGACGTTTTGAAAAAGCTCGCACCCGATGTGCTTTACACGCTTAGATCAGTTCATCCAAATATGGGTGAAGAGTACACTAAGAAATTAATGAAACCATCTATAGGATAAAATCTATACTATTTTAGTAATAATGAGATTTATTCATTGCTCAGTTTAAATTTTATACTATCAGACGATCCCCACCAGTGCGTAAATAAAGCCAAAATAGCAACCTCTATCATGACGCGAACTCGCACCGGTCGTTGGTAAACGGCAAGGTAAACGGGTTTGGGAAATGTAAACGCAACCTTCGGTGAATAGCGAGTTGGCAAATTTGGCGACCCGCTCCAACCGTTGCCAAACCATCACACGGAAATATAGAGTAACGCATAAATAAAAAATGTGCCACCTTCTGAAAAATTGTTCGGTTATTCTTCATCAAAACCATTGTGATGGAGGTCAGTTTAGTTTGGATTTCAACTGATTGGCGGCGCTAGTGCATATGAAATAACCTGATAGGTTTGATATCTCGAAATCTGGAACTTTTAGAATATTGGCGTCTTCTACAAAGTTGTTCGGGTAGTCAAAACCATCATGATGAAAACAAGTTTAATTTGAAATACAACCGCTTGGCGGCGCTAGTGAATTGGAAATAACCTAAAAGATTAGATATTTCGATAGTTGAAATCTTAAGAATATTGCCGTCTTCTACAAAGTTGTTCGGATGATTAAAACCATCATGACGAAAGCAAGTTTAGTTAATAATACAACCGCTTGGCGGCGCTAGTGTATTGGAAATAACCTGATAGGTCAAGTATCTCAAAATATGTAATTTTTAGAATATTGCCGCCTTCTACAAAGTTGTTCGGGTGGTCAAAACCATTATGACCAATGCAGGTTTAGATTAAGATATAACCGCTTGATGGCGCTAGTGTATAAGAAATAACCTGCTAGGTTAGATATTTCGAAAACTGAATTTTTTAGAATATTGCCGTATTCCACAAAGTTGTTCGGGTGGTGAAAACCGTCATGATGCAAGCAAGTTTAGTTTTAAACACAATCGCTTAGCGGCGACTCGATTCGATTCAACTCGAGCGCCAACGAGTATTGCTGTTTCAAACTAAACTTCTGGTTTTGACAACCCTTTTAAATCTTACATAATAACCAACCTAACAGATAATTCAGATGACTTTGTGGAAGATGGCCACTTTTCTAACTCTAACGGATTTAGAAATATTTAACCTAACAGGTTATTTCTCATACACTAGCGCCGCTATGCGTATGAATTCCAAACTAAACAAGTCTCCATGATATGGCTACCCGAACAACTTTGTAGAAGACAAAATCTTTCTAAGTCTTATAGATCTCGAGATATTCACCTCACTAAATTATTGCATATAAGCTAGCGCCACCTAGCAGATGTGTGTCTAGCTAATCTGATAATCACAAAATGCATTACGCACATATTTATATTTATATCTGGAGGATTTGAAAATAAATAATAATTTTTTCCTGATTTTATTTATTTCCGTGTTTGTCTCAATAGCAACCGGATATTCACCACCGGTGCGAAGAATGATTGCACTTCAACAACCTTGATAGAAACAACCGGTGCGAGAACAAGTGCATAAATAAAATATGAACGCATTTCGTTCCTATACTAGACACTCATTTGGATACACATCGGTGGGGATCGTCTCATAGCATACAAATAAAACTAGTTAAGATTTG
Organism: Armigeres subalbatus; assembly: GCF_024139115.2. Classification (NCBI taxonomy): domain Eukaryota; kingdom Metazoa; phylum Arthropoda; class Insecta; order Diptera; family Culicidae; genus Armigeres; species Armigeres subalbatus. The sequence continues at coordinate 84,093,226 of NC_085140.1, forward strand.
CGCGAAGGTATTTTCTCTAGTATATTTAGATTTGACAGTTCGCTTCCAGCATGTAAAATAAGTGCTCACTAAATTTAAATTTAAACCTTATTTTAAATTTAAAAATGCATGGCGATGATGGTAAACGCGCATTACTTGCGTGAAAGGTAAGTTGTGCCGAACAAATATTTCTCCTGTCCATGCTTCTTTTGCGTTCAGAACATAAGTTTGAAATATTGCTTTGTAGGCAATGCCGGAGAATCGATCATGTCGGTCAATCAAGCCGCCTCCGAAAACCAGGATCGACGCACACGGATAAATGGTTCCTTGAAACTACCTGGACTACGAATAAAATAAGCAATGATGCCGCGATGAAATCCAACCGCAACGCGACAGATAATTCCGTATTCTACGTAATTTTGAGCAAGCTTAGAAGAGAAACCCACCAAACGGTATTTATGAGCCTGAGCCGTAATTTAGTTATAAGACGTGTTATAAAATTATGTGAACGAGAAATAAAAACTAATATTATTTATCATATTATTATTTCCATTATTGAATAATCAAAACAACACATTTGTTGAATGCAGAATCCAGCAAAAAAATCCAGCCAAATGAAGTTAAACTACTGTTGATTAAAGTCAACTTATACATTACTCCCTATAAATCCAAGTTATACTATTGCGGTATAGTCCGCATCTAATCTAAGCCGGGGTCAACCAGGCGAATAGCCAGTTAGTATGATTTTTAACCTATTTGGTATTTATTTATTTCAGAGTGTACCTAAAATCTATAGATAGTGGAATATATAGATGAGCGAAGATAAATCCTCTGTCTCCAAACGAACTGTCAAACGTGTCTCCAAACATCTCAGCTCCAAACGAGCATGACGTCACGATTTCAATGGAAACGTTAAGGGCTGTGACGTCATATGCGCGTGTGCACGAGCAAAAAAAATCGACTCAGCCATGCTTTCGCTCATCTATAGATTCTACTATCTATAGTTTTATCACATAACATATAGGCATCTTTCCCGTGGAATGTGGTCCTTCGATGATTTTGGAACGCTAGCGAACCTAGCGGTGGAAGTCAAGCTTCACTGAACAACGCACATAAGACAGAGCAGCATCGCATGCTTTGCTTTCTCTTTCTGTCGCACTGGATATACGGGAGTGCCGTTCGTTGATTGTTGATACACAAAGAGCCTACCTTGAAATTTGCAGTTTGTTCTATGATGTCTATCTGTTTTGTGGTTTTATTATATGTATTTAAGGCAGCCTCACACCTCGGGAATTTGGCCCGCGGATTTTTTCCCCATGCATTTTTGCATATGCGATGTTTTCGGGATCTGGGCACAGAAAATCAAAATCCCGGCCCCATTTAAAATGCACGGGGACCAAAATCCGGAGGAAAATTTTCCCGAGGTGTAAGGTGGCCTAAAAGATATTTTAGTTACTAGATAAAGATTGTCGCTGTCGTCGCTGTCCGGAACATCTTTTGCTGGCGATGATAGGGGAGCTAAATGTCAAAGAAGGAAAATCCATACGATTTGACAGGTATGTACCACACATGTTTCGGACAGCAGAACAAAGGGAACAGTAGAGACAATCTTTATCTAGTAACTAAAATATCTTTTGGTGGCCTTTACAAATATTCTCGCAATGGATCAATCAAGGTAACTCATTTTGCACTCACCGCATCGAAACAACGGCGACACTGTATATGCATATTTCTATTCGTGTTGTTTTGACAGAACATGTCTACGGTGGCTCGATCTGTTCGTTTCATAGCGGCAGTTTTTGCTTATTGATTGATCCATTATGATCACCATCTCGAGAATAGCAGGTGTCGCATTATGTTGAATAACAGCTCTTGCCAGGTATTACTGGTGACGTCGAATTCCTGCCGCATTTCCGCTTGTGTGAACGAAGCGGTTTCTCTCATTGCACACATCGCTGCCCCAAATCTGGATTTCATCTTGGCACTTCGTTTAGACTGACGCCTGTTAACGAAGAGAATTGATTCATTTTATTGTATAGAGATGAACATAATAATTGAAACTCACCCAATCCAGCATTCTACGAGCGCTAATGGCCGCTGCAATCCAACTCAGTTTTTGGTAGGGTGGACACAGTTTGAAGTTTGGCTTGTGTCGTATGACACAAAAACGATAAGTTTTCATCATCATAATGATGAATTCATGATGATCATGATCGCTGCGGTGTCATACGACACAAGCCAAACGTCAAATCGAATGCATCCTACCAAAAAGTGAGTTAAATTGTGGCGGCCATTACCGCATGTAAAATGCTGGATAACGAAATGGCTGGTACGGGACGATTTATACTAATGACACACTGATGGTATTCGTACCATGGTACAAGTTGTACCACAGGTGTGTCGCCTTGTACCATGCTGGTACAACGTGGAAAACCATGGTACAATATGTACTAGGGTATATAACCGTGGTATACCACGGTCCTTGTACCACCAGTGTGTCTTTAGTATTAGCGAGCTCCGTCTTCCAAAATCAAATAGGTTCGTTGTTCTCCGCAAGCAAAGAAGGCTCTGAGAAGATTGAGAGCGCCCCCAAACGGTGAGTTTTTCGCTGGTGCCATCTGTTGATTCGTTCTACGTGGGACTATGCGCTATGGGATGGCCGGGTGGGCTGCTGAGAAGTGATCGGCACCAAGGATGTTATCGATCATTTAGTAATCTGCCTTCGATCATTTAGTAGTTTGTCAATAACTCATTCCAGAGGCCTAAGTTCAAAATGTATTGTATGGTGAACTTTTAGTGCGAAAGTTTTTCTACAACTCTCCTTAACAAGTAGATCTCCGAATATTCTCCGAATTCTGGGGAGAACAATAAAGCCCCAAACGCAATACAACGGAACGGTGACGGAAGCGGAAAATTTGACAGTTAGCCCATATATTTTCTGTCAAATTTGCCGTTTCCGTCGCCGTTCCGTTATATTGCGTTTGGGGCTTAACCGTTCAAACATGAGGCTGTAAATCGTGGGCTTGTAGTTTAGACTCTTATCGGTTTTCTGAAACACGAAATTCAGGAAATTTTAGGTACATGTTCATAGTTTTTCTCAAACGACAAAAATATGTATTTCCCATTTCGCTTACCTTTATGCGGTTCCAAATTTCCGCTCCGGCCGATGGCGTGTTTAGGAAATGCACCTGTTGTTTTTGCACCAACATTCATGAACTTTCCCCGTTCCATGGCGTTTGCTATTTTGAAAAAATATTTTAATTAAGATGGAATGTCATAATGGAATTCAAAGGTGAGAATCATTCAAACCTATTCAAACTTACCTGTTAATCGTGGTTTCAGCGTTTAAGTTTAAGTACTTCGATCCTCGACATTATTTTTTAGCGACAGTTCCACGCGATTTGTTGGCTGATGCTTTTCTGACGCAAATGTTTTTATTTTCATAAAAATATGGGTAAATTAATTTACCCATATATCGGTAAAGTTATGTAACTAAAGATGTGGGTGAAATTTGCCGATTTTTGCGTAATTTAAAAGAAGGAATGATCTCCCATTTTGCATTGCTCCGAACAAACGTGTGCTTTAAAAGAAGGCATCATCAATTCTTTTTCATCATCGCGACCAATCGCGTAATATATATAAAAAAGGAATATCTCGCGTGCTTTAAAAGAAGGCATTATCAACACTTTCGCATTATCCCGAGCAATCGCGTAAATTAAAAGCAGCAATGATCTCCTCCCTTTTTGCATTGCACCGAGCAAATGCGAGCTTTAAAAGAAGGCAGTATCAATTCTTTTTTTTTTTGGGCTGCGAAATGATGAGTTGACATCCGGGAAGGGCGCCTAACATAGCTCTGGTCCTCACAAGTTCCAATACTCACGCTTCCACGGGCCTTCCGATGACAATTGACCGCCAGCTAAGGGTTGCGTACTTAGCTGGTAGTGCAGCCTGGGTACTGTTGTCCTTCTGACATCAGCTAGAGTGAGAGGGTGTGTCCTGTGGGGTCTGCCTAGGATGTGGTGGGGCTCGACATTGGGCTCTGTTGAACTTCTATAAATAGCTGCATGTGTCCCCAAGCAGGCCCTATCAAAGCGACCGTGTGCCGCTCAAAGCGCACTAGCCTAGTCCTGGTGTTGGGTGGGACTTTAAACAAATTTGACCCGACTGATCGAGCGTCTGTCCACCAAGGAGGTGCGGCTCCAACAGCGTCTGTTCTGGCATCCAGCGGCTGAGTATGAAATGCTATTCCCCGGAAGCTATACCTAAGATGGCAGCCCCATCCCGGTGGATAGGGAACCTTGGGCCAACAACCTACTGTTCCCGAAACATCAATTTGTTCGAGAATCCGATAATGAAAGAATACGGACTGATTTTACGGCGACGACTCTTAGCGCGAAACAACGGACACGAATAGGAACATGGAACGTTTTAACCCTAGCCCAGCAGGGTAAATTGGCACAACTTGCCAATGAGGCACGCCGCATGAAGCTTGAGATCCTGGGACTGAGTGAAGTCCGTTGGCCAAACTTTGGAGAACACAGAACGCCGTTGGGACAAGTTCTGCTATACTCTGGTTTACGAGGTGAACACGCTCCCCGGCATCGCGGAGTTGGCTTCCTACTAAGCGCTCAGGCACACTCTGCGCTTATGAAGTGGGAACCTATAAGTGAAAGGATAATCGTTGCCAGATTTAGAACACGGGTCCGAAACCTTACTATAATCCAATGTTATGCGCCAACCGATGCTGCCGATCTGCAAGACAAAGAGAACTTCTACAGTCAACTCATGCCGTCGTAGATAGAATTCCGAAGGGTGATATCAAGATCTGTTTGGGCGACTTCAATGCGAAGATCGGATCCGACAACTCGAACCATGAGCGCATTATGGGACGCCATGGTCTCGGAGAAATGAGCGAAAACGGAGAGCTGTTCGCAGAATTTTGTGGTAATAACGACATGGTGATCGGGGGATCGCTCTTCCCTCATCGACCGGTTCACAAGGTCACGTGGGTGACGGCTTTACAGAAAATCAAATCGACCACATCTGCATCAGCCGAAAATGGAAACGGAGCCTTCTTGATGTACGGAATAAACGTAGTGCCGATATCGCGTCTGATCATCACCTCCTCATCGGCGAAATACGCCTGCGCATTGCGCGGATTCGTCGGCAGGAGGAAAGAGTTGGACGACGATTCAACACACGCCGACTGGAAGATGCCACGGTGAATCGGTCCTTCGTTGAAGAACTGGAGACGCGTGCTGCAGATATTCCGGAAGGTGGCAGCGTGGAAGACCAATGGACCGCCATCAAGAATGCCTTCATCGCCACCAGCGAGAACAATCTGGGCAAACTACGCACCCAGAGAAAACAATGGATCACCGATGAGACCTGGAGGAAGATAGAGGAGCGAAGAGAAGCCAAAGCCGCGATAGAGCGATCGAAAACCAGAGGAGCCAAAGTCTTAGCCCGTCAACGATACGCGGCTCTTGAGAAGGAAGTAAAACGCTCATGTCGACGGGACAAGCGAGCGTGGGCAGACTCTCTGGCCGACGAAGGAGAGAGAGCCGCCGCAAACGGGGACATTCGCCTCCTCTACGATATCTCACGACGCTTAAGCGGGGCGAAGATGAATGCAACGATGCCTGTGAAAGACGCGAATGATCAGTTATTGACCGACCCAACTGACCAGCTGAAACGCTGGTTCGAGCACTTCGAACAACTTTTTCAAGTGCCAACCAGGCCATCACCACCTCGGCATGATCTGCCTAGGATCCGACGTATAACACGTGTCAATACCGAAGCTCCATCACTGCTAGAGATTCAAACAGCCATCCAAAGCATGAAATCGAATAAAGCCCCAGGGGTCGACCGCATATCAGCCGAGATGCTCAAAGCTGACCCCATGACATCCGCTCAACTACTGCATCGTTTATTTCGTAATATCTGGTAATATCGATAACTGGCGAGGCATTATGTTGCTGTGTACCGTTCTCAAAGTTCTGTGCAAAATTATTCTAGCCCGGATTCAGGAGAAGATCGATGCGACTCTCTGGCGGCAGCAAGCCGGAAGATTCTGTGTGGACCATATTGTCACGCTCCGCATCATTTTGGAGCAGGTCAACGAATTCAAAGAGTCCCTTTACTTGGTATTCATTGACTACGAAAAAGCTTTCGACCGTCTCAATCACGAGAATATGTGAGGCGCCCTGAGACGCAAGGGGGTTCCTGAGAAAATCATTGGCCTCATCGAAGCACAGTACGAGGCCTTTTCGTGTAGAGTGCTGCACAATGGGGTCCTGTCCGACCCTATCCGGGTCGTAGCTGGTGTGAGGCAAGGATGTATTCTATCACCGTTACTGTTCCTCATCGTAATCGATGAGATTCTGGTAGATGCGATTGACCGTGAACCAAACCGCGGGTTGTTATGGCAGCCTATAACCATGGAGCACCTAAACGGCTTCGAATTGGCGGATGACGTTGCACTACTCGCGCAACGGCGCTCTGATATGCAGAGTAAGCTCAACGACCTTGCCGATCGCTCCTCCTCGGCAGGTTTAGTCATCAACGTCAACAAAACCAAATCGTTGGATGTAAACACGGTGACTCCTTCCAGTTTCACAGTAGCCGGGCAACTAGTGGAGAATGTTGAAAGCTTCCAATATCTTGGTAGCCAAATGGCGTCAGACGGCGGTACCAAGATCGACATAGGCGCACGGATCAAGAAAGCAAGGGCTGCCTTTGCGAGTTTAAGAAATATCTGGAAAAACAGGCAGATAAGTGAACGCACCAAAATACGAATTTTCAACTCTAACGTGAAATCTGTGCTGTTATACGCTAGCGAAACATGGTGTGTATCAGTGGAGAACACTCAACGGCTGCAGGTGTTCATTAACAGATGCCTGCGGTATATTATTCGGGCCTGGTGGCCTCACAACTGGATCTCAAACAACGAGCTCCATCGTCGTTGTCACCAGAGGCCGATAACAACAGAAATTCGGGATCGGAAGTGGGGCTGGGTCGGCCACACTCTACGTAGGGGCGGAAACGAAATCTGTAAGCAAGCATTAGACTGGAACCCAACGGGACATCGCAGCAGAGGCAGACCCAGAGGCTCATGGCGGAGAAGCCTCAATAAAGAAATAAAAGAAGTCGACCGAAATCTAACCTGGCAACAGGTTAAAGCGATAGCCGGGCATCGCTCAGGATGGAGATCTTTCAAGTCGGCCCTTTGCACCACCGGAGGTGTACAGGATCCATAAGTAAGTAAGTAAGTATCAATTCTTTTGCATTATCCCGAGCAATCGCGTAATTTAAAAGAAGGAGTATCCTCCCCTTTCGCAATGCACCGAGCAAACGCGTGCTTTAAAAGAAGGCATCATCAACACTTTCGCATTACCCGAGCAATCGCGTAATTTAAAAGAAGGAATGATCTTCTTTTTTGCATTGCTCTGAACAAACGTGTGCTTTAAAATGCCTTTTTTACTATCCCGAGCTATTGCGTAATTTAAAAGAAGGAGTATCCTCCCCTTTCGCATTGCACCGAGCAAACGAGTGATTTAAAAGAAAAGGCCACATCACGTGTTTTGCCTATCTCGAGCAACCGTTTGATTTAAAAAATGATGCGAAAAAAAATTCAATTGAATAGAATTAAATACTTTTACTTACACTTTTTGGGGAATAATACGTTCTGAGGAATAGTCTCCTCGGAATTAGTAAATATATTCTTGGAAAAAGATTCAAATGGTACGGTTTTCGACAGACAGTTTTCTGGGAAATTGTAATGAACCTAAATCGTTGATAAGAATATCAATTATTAAAGTGCAGCCATCTAAACTGAAATAACAGACTATGTGTAAATGAAGGGAAAAATCATATTGTAATTATAATTTAAGCCCCAAACGCAATACATACAACGGAACGGCGACGGAAACGGCAAATTTGACAGTTAGCCCATATATTTTCTGTCAAATTTGCCGTTTCCGTCGCCGTTCCGTTGTATAGCGTTTGGGGCTTTACATAAATGCCAATAACAACTTTTCTGAAAGAATTGTTTTTTTTTTCCTAAATATTGTTTTTAATCAATAGAGATGAGTGACGTTTAACGCTCGCACACTAATGTGCAATTCGGCATGTGTAAATACATGTTTGTTTTCCTTCTGCTCATAACCTCAAAATTGATCGAGTCATCACGAGCACTTGAACTTTTGCTTGCTTCTTATGGGTGAAAAAAGTAAACAAGTCGATTTGGAACCTCTTTTGACGGTTTGATTGGAAACAAGATGGCGTCTTTGCCGATCTCTTATTCTAGTATTTCTAATGGAAATATACTCATTTTTACCCAAACTTTGCTGAGTAGCACCATCTAGGAGTGTTTGTTTTCCTTTTATTGCCACTCACACATTCGGACGTGAGAATCTCAATTATGCCAAACGACCATTATGCCAAACAACAATTATGCCAAATTAGTTTATGCCAAACGACTTTATGCCAAACGCCGTACCCCCAAACAAAAACATGCTCTTACAGAACATCGCATTTCAAAAGTCAGTGCGTAAAATCCTCATTATTTTGTTTTGAAGTTATTGTTCAATTTAATGCAAAAAAAACGAGAAGTTTCAGTTAATTACTTCCAAACATCCAACCTTCAAATACTTGCTTAATGGATGCGGACGTTATTCAGAAGCAAGCCCTTGCCGTTGATCCACCGGACGAGTACTTTGATCCCGATCTGCAGCCTGAAACCGGAGAGCAATATCTTCAGAAGGTCATCTACGAGCGAAAACACTGTCCGGCCGTCGTAGTTGCAAAGTCGAGTCCCAAACGGCGTCACAACCATTTGCAACAAGAGATCAGGAGTTTGACCGGAAGCGGGGCCATTCCTATGGTCAGCCCGATGAAAGGTACCAAATAAATCTTTTGGCCTAATTATGTTTCTGTTTCAGGATCTTGTTAAAAATGTTGCGCCACGGACGCTGATGCCCACAAAGGAATGGGAATCGATTCAGAACAAAAAGTTTGCCGAGTTACGCGACACAATCACCGGCTACCGTAACGGAGCGCATTATCAGGAGAACCTGCAAAAAACGCACATCTATTTGAACTTTGAAAACCGGAAGCAGCTGCGCGATTACTGTGCCAAGAATCAGCCGTTCGTGCGAATTCTGCTCAGCATACCGCAGCGAAATTTGGAAGTGTTGCTCGAATACCTAAACGAGTGGCTCCAGGAGGAACGCAGCGAGGAGGTCTCGGTGGAGGAAAGGATCTACCGCAAGGACTGGATCACGCAGTGGGTCTACGCCATCCTGGCCTGCATCATCACCCCGCTGGAGCCGTACGTGCATAGTGTGCTGCGAGACATTGCCAAGATGTGTATCGCCATGCGGAACGATCTGGGCGCCGAGGACGAATTGAAGGTACTGCCACTGAACTTACTGATCTGTATTATTTCGAAGAATTTCAATCAACTCGACCTAGGCGATAACGCGGAGGGATAAGAAGGGAGGGACAGCGAAATTATGAGTTTTTTTATATTGACATTTTTTACATTTTTTTGGAATAGATTTAGTATAGTAACGTTAAAGTAAAATGAGTTTGGGTTGTTAATCGATTCGAAAAGTCCTTATTGGGGTGTCCAATGTGTTACCCAGTTTGGTCAGGAGGACCATGAAGCGCGGAACAGGATCCGGCTCTGAACACGGCTGTGGTGTTATAAGGCACCGGAGCATGGACCTCACTCTTTACAAAGGCACCCATAGGATCACAAGACTATTTACAACAGGAAGAGATAACGTCCCTGAGGGGGGGGGGCGTTCTTTTAACATGGAAACAAATTCTACAAATAATGAAGTAGGCGGGGCGAATGTTTTCGCAAAAAGTGGGCAGCTGCAGCGATTTCCAGTGATGTCGCAGGGACCAGTAGTATGGCCAAGACTGCTGAGAACCAGGCAGGCCAACAGGAGCTAGAATCAGAGAATAGGGTGTCCAAAATCGGAAAGTAGTGTTACTTAGGAAGAACTACACATTGGGAGGTCCAACCCGATGGAGGTGCGGAACTTAGTCAACGAGCTTTATGACTTCGTGAAGGACAATCACAATATCCACACTAAGATAAAGGTTCTAGTGACGAGCATTAAATCCGCCGTTAAAGCTGCCGAGACGAACAGAACGCGCTCAAAAGAAGAGCCAAAGCAGCTGAAAAAATGGTGAGAGAGAGAGCGGAGCATACAGCAGACACCAATGAACATCCGGAATACTCGCACGGAGAAGCGAAGCAGGGACTTGCCAGGAGAGCAGGAAGTCACGAAGAAGTAGCGGAGCGTGCATGATTGTGATAGCGTACTTAAGGATCAGCGAGAAAAGAGGATGAAGCCGAAGGTGACTGTGGAAAAGAAGAAGGGACAGAAGAAGAAAAATCGTCGATCTGCTCGGGAGAGGGTCAAGGGCGACACCATGATCATCGAAGCGAGCGATAGGACGACGTATGCAGATGCAGCAATCCTTAGGAAAGTGAGAGAAAACCTGGAGCTCAAGAACTTGGGTGAGAAAGTAGTAAGGACTAGGCGTACCCAGAAGGGGGAGTCGCTGTTCGAGCTGAAGAAGGATCCTACGATCAAAAGCTCGGCCTTCCGGGAGCTCGTTCCCAATTCCGAAAGGCAGAAGAGGCGTCTTTTAGTGACCATATAATTCTCGAAATACGGAGTTCCAGCCTGGGGAGCTGCGCTCAAGACGAAACATAACATGTGATATGAAGTTGAACAGCGTGTTTCGTCTAAATGCGAGTGCGTACCGAACCATTTCGTCGGAGACAGTTTGCGTTATCGCAAGGATGATAATAATCGGCATAACCCGAGTAGAGACGGTGAGACTGTACTGGAACAATGTAGATAATAGAAGGTAGACCCACCGGCTCATCCCCAATGTGTCGATGTGGGCGAACAGGAAGCATGGAGAGGTGAACTTTTACCTCACTCAGTTCCTATCAGGACATGGCTGTTTCCGCCAATATCCGCCATTCGACCCGGTGTGTATCGACATAGAGTAGACTCCAGAGCACGTGGTGCTCGATTGTCCGAGCTTTGCGGAAGCACGTAGAGGAATGTCTGCCATAAGGGCGGTCAATATCGCAGAGCGAATGTGTCACGATGAAGGTACATACATGGAATGCGGTAACAGAATCGTGACGCAAATACTGTCAGAGCTGCAGCGTAGATGGAGAAGGGTCCAGCAAATAAGCGTCGGTTCGGAAGAAAATCCAGCGCAGTGAGCGCTGAGCAGTGTTTGGCTCGGGTCGTCTTCTGGGCATTTATTTCTAGGGATTTGCATCATTCAATCATATTTCCAATATCCAACATCATGATTTTGGTGTTTTTATTTGTTGTAATATTTCTCTCAATTAGTTACGTGTTATTTTTTCTCTTCTAAATAACATTTTCACTGATTATTGTGTATGTATATTATTTATTCTTAAATAGTAAAATGCTACACTGGGAAGATTTGTTTAAGAGCAGGTTAGGGTTTTTCACCTACAAAATTACGATACAACTTTTCCTAGAACTGAAAATTGTAGAAGAGAAGGGAAGGAAACATGCTACTTTGCCCCTGGGGCACCGTCCTAAAGCTTAAACTCCTGATCCTTATAGTACAGTATGGGTTCGTCCAGTTCGGTCCGGAGACACTTCTTAAGTGCCGCCAGCACCAGCTCCTGGATAAGTTCCACCTGATCGGCGGGGGTGTAATCGTCTTCGCTCGATCGGGACACGGTGATCACGGTTGGCGGTGCTGGAAGTCGCGCTAGGAAGCCCTCGAGCTGCTGTACCAGTGTGTGGATTTCCTCCCGGGTTGATTCGTGGTGCGGTAGATCCGTTACGTCGCATGTACAGCCCGCATCGTAGATCATCGACCAGTCGATTTCTTCTTCGGCATACTCTTTCTTCAGAATGGACACCAAATTGGACACTTTCTCTAATAGTTGGGTGTACTCTTCGCTGATTTCCTGCTGGTAGTCCACGAGGAAGTGCTTCAGATTTCCCACCTCCTCCAGGTACAGGAACATAGACTCTAAAAACTCAAGCTTCTCTTCCCGATTCTTGGCAATCTGCTGTAGCCTGTCCAGATCGTTCTCTGTGGTGTCGGCGAGTTCGGGTGAGATGAAAATTTCCTTCAGCTTATCGTAAAGACCGACTTTTTCGTAGATTTTCAGAAACGGATTGTGTGTGCTGAAGTAGTCCAGATCGATGTCCAAAATGTAGCCACTCTTAAGACTGTCATCGTCCGAAACTTTGTACTCTTCGATGGCGCAAACTTGTAACTGTAGAGATTTCTTATTTTCCAGTTCATTTTCGGGTTGGTAACATCCTTCGGAGACGAAGTATTCCAGCGTTGAGTCTGTGCGAATGCTTCCCTCGTGCTCTCCGACGTTGAATTGGAATCTGGTGGAAAAGATCGTTGTGGAATAAAGTTAGTTTTCAATTTAATGTTGTTCGGTTACTAAATTAACATCGTTTAAGATGCGTGTTGTTTAATTTTACACCAAAGTGAATTCTCCCTGACTCGATGGTGTATTACTCGAATTTTCCCCTTTTCGATGACACTCAATGTCCTTTTCTAGCATACTGTTCTGACATAGAAAATGTCCTCATGCCCTTAGATCCCTCCCCTCTGATACGTGATCTTGATGCGATGGGTGGGCTTACGCCATTAGCACTGATATGGCACCCAAAGACATATCCTGTCGTGGTGGTATCACATGTTGACTATTTTTGTTTGATGCCGCGTTAAATATCTGGCATTGACGACGCACTGATTTAACGCATGTGCATGTGATCCAACGGACATCGTGTCTTGGAGCCAGGCCTTTTTCATCAGTGATAATGATGTAAGTTCTCTTCTTTTCGGCAATACTTTTCTGATGCGTTCCCTGTAAAGATGAGTCGTAGCCACGCTTATATTTAGCTAGCTAGGCATTTATTGATAAACAATGTATTCAAGACATTCGTAGGGAATTGACTGCTGAATTCACTGAGTAGAAGTTTTTTTAAAACTAGGAACGTGGTGTCAGACTTATTTTGTTATGTCTCACTTCGAAGAGCCATAATAAAAATACCACACATTATAATGATGGTATATGAACAATCTTATGACGGCTTCATTCTCGATAATTTTTACTAATAGATAGGGAATAGGCGTGATAAAGCTCTACTTTGCCATTGAAAAGTGAATCTCATAACTAATCATTAGTACTCTAATTATTAAAGTTTCTTTTCTTAGTGAAATGTGCATAATACATCGACGCCAACAATAGATTAACTGTTATACGCTCGATCATATTTTAATCTTCAGATTTCTTGCATGCAATTTTGTTTTTATGTGTGGTAAAATACCGCTCACATACCAATAAGTGAATATAAAGTGCTTTATCTGAAATGACCTGTTTACATCTGATCAGACTGATGAATCTCGAAGAAATATAAAATAGTACTAACGGACAATTCTTGTGGCTACAATGTTATTAGGGATACATTGTAATATCCCTTGCTTTTGCTACAATTGTATGTTTACAGTATGACCGAAAATAATCCAAAACAAATGGAAATCGATGGAGAAGACGATGTTATGGGCAGCAGTTCTTTAGAGGATGTTCAGTCCTGCTCTTCGTCTATTTTAAATACCCCGGTGGATTGTGACGACGGTTATGAAGACGATGACGACTTCCAAGATGGCATTAATGTCACTATACTGTCGACAACAACAAACACCGTACTCAACGATCCTCCTACGGCTGTCAAGACAGCGGTATCGGAGAATAATACAATTATACAATCGGATTCACCAAGTGACCGGCAAAAAACTAAATTAAGTGGTGCTGCTAGGAAAAGGTACAAGCGATTAACTGCGGATGGAGTCAATCCTGAGGAAGCATATCGTCTTGCTCGAATTCCTTTTCAGACACCAAATGTGGAAAAACGATTACGTAGTGCTGATCTTAGTGAATCTAACAGTAGTGGTGAGAATCCTCGTCCAAGTAAAATTCTATGTGCTCCCCCAGAACCTCAACTTGGATCAAACCGCCCTCAGATGGGAAAGTTTTCGGTTCAAAATCGCCTTAAAATACATTCAAATACACGCACTGGACAGAATGAAATGATACAGCGCGAAAGTAAACCATTATTTTCTGAGGTAGTGAACTATGTCAGGGTAGGGATCGTTCCGAAAGACTACCCTAACGTAGAATTGTCATCTCAACAATTACTTGCAACTCGAAAAGCTATATTAGCGAAGGTTGTAGAACAACGTAAGGAAAAAATTAAGCCAAAATTTGGCCAGTGTTCATTTAGAATGGGGCACTTGATTCTTGTCTGTAAAAACCAGGAAACTGCTGACTGGTTAAAAAGCATAGCATCTACACTATCCATTCCAGGAGATGCAGAGCTTATTGCTTTAGATGAGAAAAGCATCCCCCGTCCTGAAATAATTATAGGGTTCTTTCCAGTGAGTGCAGAAGACAAAACAAATGATATTCTAGCACTTTTGGAGAGCCAGAATGAAGGGCTGAATACTGATGAATGGCGTATAAAAGAACGAAACATCATCAATCAGCTACACGTTGAGTTGGTCTTTACTGTTGATGGAGCTTCATTGAATACAATCAAGAAGTGTGAATTCCTTCTTGATTACAAATTCGGAACAGCTCCTCTTCGGCGTAAGCCACCTCCGAAAAACAAACAAACCAACCAAGTTTCAGACAATTATATTGAACCTAGAAACCAAGCAACGCTAAAAGAGCAGAAAACTTCTCTGGCTGGCTCGGTGGAAAATATAATAACGAAAATCCCTGTGGCAGATCTCAAGACTACTGGGGATATGGGAAGTACGCCATTTCCTACAAATGAATGCCTGCCAGGACCTAGTGGGGTAGAAAACATGAATAAAAATCACGTTCATGTTAATAAAACTCCTGAAGGTACTGTCATAAACAAGGTAGGATCGGACATTACTATCCCAAAATCTCCAGGATCTAAGGAAACGTCGGGATTAAAACGAAATTCTAAAAGTCCGGCAGGCCATCGCGGTACACAAACCGCTACAAACATACAGTCAGTCTCAAAATTGAGCGTACAGTATGGATTAGTTGACTACATTCGAAAATTTCAAAGGAAATTAAATGGTTAGCTCGGTTGTTTTTAATGCATTTCAATATTCATCCCTTCCTTCAACGTATGCGTACATAAAATGGTTGAAATTTTTTCTCTAAAGTTCATTTATTTGAAAATAATCTCAAAATACGCCTATTAGATGTGACAAAATTGAGCGTACAGCGAATTTTTCTCTATAAAATTTCTTATTATAAACACGATTAATGTATTTTAATATTGTTTTTTCATGATTATATTTATAATAATAAACATCCGCTACTTAAACATTCAATGTTTTGAAATTAAACCATGTTTTGGTCAAAATGGCGAACAAATGAGAGGTAAGAACATTGCTATTTAACAATTCAATGCCGGTGGGCAAAATAAATGCTTTAATTTGTATGTTTCACCGGCATCGTATCTTATATATGATAGATAATCGAAATCAAGCGAGACATACGATTAATTTGTCAAAATTCAGTCGGTAAATGATGAAAACAGATGTAAACATTCAGAGAAAACGACAAATGTTAGGAATGACATAATTCAAACTTAGTATGTTTTCAACTTAAATTTGTTTTAAAGCTCGATTATTGTCTCAGATCTATCATTAAGAGTACTATCATTGAATCCAATCATTCACAGTCAAATTCTAAAAGTACAAGGTGCATGTTAAGGTACCGAACATAAAAACAGCTTTTCAATCACGTAGAGCACTTCTGATTGAATATTGAAAAGATAGCTTAAAATCGTAATTTTTTATAATTAAATTTGGATTGAACTCCACGGTCTGTTACCATAAGGAATACAATTGGATGATTTCCATGTGGCGAGTAAAAATAAACTTTTTTAAGAGTTCGGCAGCTTATTTAATGATATCTTGGTGAATTTAAATGATTCAACCAAATTTGTTCCTACGGTGACTGAGTCTTCAAATATAAAATGACATCTTATAATGTATCCGTGTGCTGCTCTTTTATTAATATTATTATTAATGAGTGTCCTGAGCTTATAAGCTACCTATACGTCGACTTTTCAATAAAGTTATACTAAATTTGAAATATGCCGTTCCCAACATTTGTCGTTTTCTTTGTATGTTTATATCTGTTTTCATCATTTACCGACTGAATTTTCTAAAATTTATCGTATGTCTCGCTCGATTTCGATTATCTATCATATATATGACACGATGCCGGTGAAATCCATATCTTAAAGCATCTATTTTGCCCAGCAGCACTGAATTGTTAAATAGCATTGTTTATACATCTTACTTGTTCGCCATTTTGATTAAAACATGTTTTAATTTCAAAACATTGAATGTGTAAGTAGCGGATGTTTATTATTATAAATATAATCATGAAAAAACAATATTAAAATACATTAATCGTGTTTATAATAAGAAATTTTATAGAAAAACATTAGCTGTACGCTCAATTTTGTCACATCCAATAGGCGTATTTTGAGATTATTTTCAAATAAATGAACTCTAGAGAAAAAATTTCAACCATTTTATGTACGCATACATTGAAGGAAGGGATGAATATTGAAATGCATTAAAAACAACCGAGCCAACAATTAAATTTCCTTTGGAATTTTCGAACATATTCATCTAATCCATGCTGTACGCTCAATTTTGAGAGTGACTGTAAGTAAGAGCACTAAGAGCACTAAGAGCACAAAAATAAATACATTGCTAAATACATTAAAAGTTTGGGTAATCGCGGAACCAACACAGGGGAGCAGATAGCGACCCGCGAAAGCGATATTTCAGAGAAAAATGTCAAGCAATAATTTAAACATAAATAAAGCAACTATTATTAACAAAAATAACCAAAATTCTAGCAGCAACAACAAAAATATCACGAATCACATCACTAACCAAAACAGTAGTACCAACAATCACATACAATTCATTCAAATAAACTTACATCATGCAAAGGGAGCCACAGCTATTTTGCACAAAAAGTTTACTGAAAATAATTTCAATGTTGCATTGATTCAAGAACCTTGGACCAATAAAGGTAGAGTATTAGGAATACCTACATCATCTTGTAAAATAATCTATGACGAAAATCAGATTGCCCCCAGAGCAACTATTCTCGTTAGTAATCAAACTAAATTTCTGCCAATTACAGAATTTATTAAAAGAGATATTGTAGTGATTCAAATAGAAGTTCCTACCTCTAGAGGAATTACAGAAATATATGTTGCGTCTGCTTACTTCCCGGGAGATATAGAAGAAATCCCTCCCCCTGATGTTGTGGATTTTGTTTCGTTTTGTAAACAAAATAACAAACCGTTTATCATAGGATGCGATGCGAATGCTCATCACACAGTGTGGAGCAGTACTGATACCAATAGCAGAGGTGAGTATCTTTTAGAATATATTATTAACAACAATATAGATATTTGCAATAAAGGGTGTGAACCAACATTCATGAACACGATTAGAGAGGAAGTTTTGGACTTAACTCTCTGTAGTACAAACGTTTCTGAAAATATAAAAAAATGGCATGTTTCAAATGAAGTATCATTGTCTGACCACAGACATATTTTGTTTCTGTATGAGGCAAACGATATAATCACTGATATTTACCACAATCCTAGGAAAACTAACTGGGATCTCTATTACTCACTTCTTGCAAATGGAAGTTCACTCCCAGAAGGCAATTTCAACACAGTTCAAGAACTTGAAAAAGCTTCTGAACAATTAACACAAATAATTCAACAGGCGTTTCATGCTAGCTAGCGACCACTATGCGTTGCAGAAGCAGAGATGTATCCTGGTGGAATAATTACTTAGAAACTTTGAGGAAAAAAACCAGAAAATTGTTCAATAGATGTAAAAGAACTAAGATATGGGATCAATATAAAATTGCTCTAACTGAATATAATAGAGAAATTAGAAAGTCGAAACGAATGGACTGGAGGCAAACATGCGAAAGCATTGAAAGTACTCCTGTAGTTGCAAGACTCCAAAAAGTCCTTTCAAAAGATCATACAAATGGATTAGGTACTGTTAAAAAAGAAAACAACTGCCTTACTTCGAATGGAATGGAAACTTTGGAAGTAATGATGCAGACACATTTTCCTTGCTCAATTCTGCTCGACAATAACGATGGAACTGAAGACATCACAGGGGATGGAATTATCAGAGAAAATTCCCACGATAGCCCTGATGAAGAAAGCGTCTATACTAGTATTACATCAACAAATAATGTAAAAAAAAATAGCGAATGATATATTTACCGACACCAAGGTAGAATGGGCAATACAATCTTTTAAACCATTTAAGTCTCCGGGTAAAGATGGTTTATTTCCCGCATTTTTACAAAAAAGCAATGGAATGTTATCTCCATGTCTTAATAACATGTTCAAGGCAAGTCTGATACTTGGATACATTCCAAAACCTTGGCGACAAGTGCGTGTGGTTTTCATTCCGAAGGCTAATAAAAAAGATAAGACTTCACCCAAATCATTCAGACCTATATGTCTATCGTCCATATTACTCAAAATTATGGAGAAACTTATAGATCATCATATAAAAGAATCTTATTTAGTGAAAAGTCCTTTGAATAATTTCCAGTTTGCCTATCAATCAGGAAAATCAACTGTGACAGCACTACATACGCTTATTTCAAAAATAGAAAAAACTTTTGAAACAAAAGAAATTTTACTCGCTACATTTCTTGATATAGAAGGAGCATTTGATAATGCATCTCATAAATCGATGACGAGAACAATGTTGAAACGAGGTTTTGACATATGTATCGTTAAATGGATTAAAGAGATGCTATCAAAACGTGTAATGTCATCAGAACTTGGTAGTTCATGCATATCTGTGAAAGCAGTAAAGGGGTGTCCACAAGGAGGCGTCTTATCGCCTCTCCTCTGGTCATTAATAGTAGATGAACTATTAACAAATCTAGAATTACTAGGATTCGAAGTAATAGGGTTTGCTGATGACATTGTCATAATAGTTAGAGGAAGGTATGATAGTATCCTTTCAAATAGAATGCAACAGGCTTTAAATTTTACAACTAATTGGTGCAAATCTGAAGGATTAAACATAAATCCATTGAAAACACACGTAATTCCATTTACAAGGAAGAGAAACTTCAAAATATCTGGTTTTCAAATGGACGGAACTTTGTTAGTACTTTCATCTGAAGTCAAATATTTGGGAATCATCTTGGACTGCAAACTTAAATGGAATTCTCATCTAAAGCAAGTCCTAGACAAAGCAACAACTGCTCTATGGATTAGTAGAAAGGTTTATGGTAATAAATGGGGCCTTAGACCTAATATGATCTTTTGGATATATACGGCCATTATTAGACCCAGAATTACATATGCTTCGTTGCTATGGTGGCCAAAAACTAAAGAAAAGTGTGCGATGAAGAAGCTAGATAAACTACAAAGACTGGCAACTATATCCACAACTGGCGCGCTACGCAGTACACCTACAAACGCTGTAGATGCAATGCTCAACCTTCTCCCATTACATCAATACGTTCAGTTAGAGGCCGAGAAAGCAGCGCTACGACTTCAACGAACGACTTCTTTTTACGATGATAATGCAAAAGGGCATTTACGGATTTTGAAAGAAATATCGATAACTCCATTAGTTACAGTCAATAATGACTGGATGGAAACAAAATTTAACTTCAATCGACTATTTAATGTGGAAGCCCCAGACCGCACTATATGGAGCGCAGGAGGACCACAAATTCGCTCAGGATCCATTAATTTCTATACCGACGGATCAAAACAAAACGATCTTGTAGGAGCTGGTGTGACAGGTCCTGGTATAAATATATCCGTTTCAATGGGAAAATGGCCAACCGTTTTCCAGGCTGAGGTACAAGCAATTTTGGAATGCACTACCGTCTGTTTAACAAGAAACTATAAGCATGCTAATATATGTATTTTTTCAGACAGTCAAGCAGCATTAACTGCTCTGGCATCGTTCACGTGTACCTCAAAATTGGTATACTACAACAGTTGTCTAGTAGAAATACAGTTAATCTGTACTGGGTGCCTGGACACTGTGGAATAGATGGAAATGAGAATGCAGATGGAGTTGGCCAGGTCAGGATCATCTCAACAATTTCTAGGACCAGAGCCATTTTGTGGAGCCTCCTCAAGCTCTATCAAAATGGAACTCAGGAACTGGGAAAAATGATGATAAATAGGAACTGGAATAATTCCACAATAGCCCGTCAAGCTAAAAGATTTTTAACACCAAATGCGTTAAACACACAAAAGCTTCTCGCTTTGTCAAAAAAAGATCTGTGTACACTGGATTTTGTTTTTACACGATTTACACTTTCTTAATTTTCACCCATCCTAAATGCTTAACGCATATTAAATACCATGTGATTTTTCTTTGAATTATTTAGGATTTTTTGAAACATCTTGCAAAGATTTTGGTGGCAAATTGAAGTCACACGAACAAAAATACGAGCGAAAATAAATCGTGTAAAAACAAAATCCTGTGTACTTATACAGGTTTAATAACAGGACATTGCTCGGCGAAATATCATTTAAAACTAATGAAGAAGGTCGAAGATGATGTTTGTCGTTTTTGTAATGAGGACTGTGAGACCTCTGAGCATTTATTATGCAGTTGTGCTGCACTTATCAACAGAAGAATCAAGTTCTTTGATAAGGGTATCTTACAGCCATCTGAAATATGGTCTTTATCGCCATGTAAGGTGGTGCGGTTCATACGTCACATCTTTCCATGCTGGGATAATACCTAAAATCATGTGTTGAAAGTCACTTCTTATAGTACTTATCACCTTGAACAGGTAAATATTAAACGGTTGGTATATCACAAAAGATCTAAAAAATGGTCGCAGTGATAATCACCCAACAGAAAGAAAAAAAAAATCATTAGTACATTATAGATAATAACAGTTAGTTTTTAATCGAATAAGCTACTTATTATAGTCTTAGACCACCTTGACAAAGGAATAATAATAAAATAGATTAAATGTACGAACAGTTTCTACTTCTTACAAGACATAACTTTCATTGAGTTTGATAATATTGACACAGAACAAAAACCTTGAAGAACCAATAACATATGCAAACAAAGTGATTCAACAAACGCATACTTCATACCTTCTGATCATAAAGACAAGAATGACATCGTACAGATCAATATATATGATTAGGAATGAGATAATGGGAGAGAATATCTATTAAAGTTGTAAATATAATGTCTTTTGAGCCAGTTCAACAGTGCACTATGGTCCAGGATACAGATTTACGCGGAAAGATGTATTTTACACTAAAACCATATTTTTTTAGAAAAAAAAACTGTTTTTCTACAAAATTGTTCGAAATAGTATTAAGGCCATCATTATGGTGCTACCAAAAAATAGAGTAGCCCATCATACAAAAAAAATAGAAAATATTTTTTTTGTTTCTCGGAATACTGACATGTTATGTTCAGTGGGAGAAGGCGGAGCACTGAAGCCCTACCTCGACATGTGCGACATCTGGATTTGGTTCTAAACTGTAAACAACAGTGTAAATTATTTACCACCTTTTTGTTATGGCGAGGCAATTTTTCTGCACACTTTTGTTTTCGATATTTTATCAAAACTAAACACTCAATCGTGCAGCAATATAACGATGTGGTATGCTTGAGATACCTGCTTGATTATAGGGACTCGAAAAAGAATTTATTTGCAGTAACTAACCGAATATAAATATGTGCGCATTAACGATTGCGCCCTAACACCGGTTCTAAGCTTCGATGCAGAGTACACGAGCTTTGTTCGCCAGTGACAGGCGTATGAGGACCTTGGTTATGTTCTACAAAGTTGTAGCGCAGCTTATTCCAATAAATTTGGCTAAGAAAGCTTTTTTTTTTTTTTTATTCCTTTCTTTATTTGTTAGGCACTCTGTGTTACTTAACCGCTACTGTGCCGAGATCTACTGTGGTATTCTGCTGTACAGAATCCACACAGAATCTATTTTTAGATTTTCCATTACCATTATTGTTGTCGTTGCCAGTCCATCTCATCGTGAGTCCATTGTGTCCGTTTGTCCATGTCGTGCATCCAATGATCGTTGCATTGTTTGGTTGCCATTTATCCGGGTACGTTGGAGGAATGCCTCCGAGAAGAACAAGTTGTCAGTCGTCATCAGGCAGCCGTGACGGTAAGGCGCGTCTCCCAAACGCCACCGTAGGGGCTGCGCATCCGACGACTGACGAGGGTTTGGTGGAGGGGCTGGGAATCGAACCCATGGTCATTCGCTTGTAAGGCGAACGTGTAGCCAACTACGCTACGGGACCCCCCTAAGAAATCTTTTTCTGTAGCTCTTAAGTTGGCTGTTTTAGAGCAATTTTACTTAATTGGATTAGGGTGTACCTCAAAAAAGAACAGTATTTTTGATCAACTTTTTTGTTTTAGATTTCTCGAAAAAGTCGTCTTCGGGTGACTTTTAGAGCTCAAAAAAAAATCAACTTTTGATGGATAAATATGCTCAAGATCTTTTTCCGATCAAAAGTTATAGTTATAGTTAATAGTTATAGGAAACCGCCAAATGTTGAACGGCTAATTTGGTCGCCTATTGTTGAACTCCCATAAGAAATGCACGTGAGTTCAACAATAGGCGAAGAAATTAGCCGTTCAACATTTGGCGAATTACCCTAATCGTTTTTCTGTCGAATTTACATTTTTTTAAAGTTGATGTCTCTGATTAGGGCAGACCAAAAAATATGTTCACACGGCTTTTGAAAGAGCAATTCATATTCTTTATTATGTCAAAAAATTGGAGATATGTTATTTTTTTTTATCTCAAGCTTTACCAATTTAACTAAAATCATGTTTGATTGATATAACTCTACAATGGAAGAAGGTACAGACAATATTCTTATAGCAAAACACGCGTTTTGAAAAGCCCTAAAAGTCTTCAGAAGGTGACATTCGTGAAAAATAAAAAATCTACAGCTTTAACACTTTTTATAAGTTTTATCTTTAACACCGTATTGCAAAATTACCGAGAAAAGATGCATTTTCGGCCTGAAGTTTACTTTTAAGAAAACAAATTTGGTGTAGAAAATTATTATAGAGTTATCAGAATTCTTTACTTTATTTATTTATTTATTTATAAGCATATTTATTTATCATGATCTGATTAGTCAAGGCCAACGCATTGCCAGTGCACTGGATGTCCTGGATCATATGTTTCGAATCAAAACAAGCACTGCTAGGCACACCATCATGACAGATGGAACTGAAAATGTTTTTTTATTCAGGGTTCGGGTTGGCACTGACCCAGGTTTAAAAACGAATTCGACATAAGCCAAGTTACCATTTTTGCATTCGTATATCATGAGGCTAACACGATGATACTTTTATGCCCAGGGAAGTCGAGACAATTTCCAATCCGAAAATTGCCTAGACCAGCACCGGGAATCGAACCCAGCCATCATCAGCATGGTCTTGCTTTGTAGCCGTGCGTCTTACCGCACAGCTAAGGAGGGCACCTTTCCAATTATTATTATTTATTTATTCAGACTAAGGCCGAAGTGGCCTGTGCGGTATATAAAAGTCTTCTCCATTCGGCTCGGTACATGGCTACACGTCGCCAACCACGCAGTCTACGGAGGGTCCGCAAGTCATCTTCCACCTGATCGATCCACCTTGCCCGCTGCGCACCTCGCCTTCTCGTGCCCGTCGAATCGTTGTCGAGAACCATTTTAACCGGGTTACTGTCCACCGCAGTCGTCCGATTTTCGCGGTGTGAACGATGGATGGTTCTCCCAGCAGCTCATGCAACTTGTGATTCAATCGCCTCCTCCACGTACCGTCCACCATATGCACCCCACCATAGATGATACGCGTTTATCCTCCACGAGCATCGTCCAGGTCTCGTGTCCGTAGAGGACTACCGGTCTAATGAGCGTTTTGTAGATTGTCATGTTGGTACGGCGGCGAACTCTTTTTGTACGTACGATTTCCAAAGTACGTTCGATTTCCAGCCACTATGCGTCTCCGAATTTCTTTGCTGGTATCATTTTCGGCAGTCACCAGTGCCAGTGAGGCCAAGTACACACATTCTTCTACCATCTCGATTTCGTCACCACCGATGCAAACTCGAGGTGGGTGGCTCACATTGTTTTCTCGTGAACCCCTTACTATCATGTACTTTGTCTTCGGCGTGTTGATGACTAGTCCGATCCGCTTAGCTTCCCTCTTCAGTCTGATGTAGACTTACTTCATCTTCTCAAAGTTACGTGCCATAATATCTATGTCGTCGGCGAAGCCAAATAACTGGACGGACTTATTGAAAATTGTACCACTCGTGTCAATCCCTGCCCTTCGTATTACTCCCTCCAAAGCGATGTTGACTAACAAACACGAAAGACCATCACCGTGCCGTAACCCTCTGCGCGTTTCGAAGGGACTCGAGAATGCCCCTGAAAATCGAACTACGCACATCACCCGATCCATCGTCGCCTTGATCAACCGTATCAGTTTATCCGGAAATCCGTTTTCGTGCATTAGTTGCCATGGTCCCGATCGAATGTGTCATATGCGGCTTTGAAGTCAATGAATAGATGATGTGTGGGCACGTTGTATTCGCGGCATTTCTGCAGTACTTGGCAAATGGCGAACACTTGGTCCGTGGTGGAGCGTTCGCCCATAAAACCCGCCTGGTACTGCCCCACGAACTCCCTTGCAATTGGTGCTAGTCGACGGCATAAAATTTGGGAGATTACCTTGTAGGCGGCGTTCAGCAATGTGATTGCGCGCCCTTTTTGTAGATCTCCTCCCAAA
The DNA here is from genome assembly GCF_024139115.2 of Armigeres subalbatus. Taxonomy (NCBI): domain Eukaryota; kingdom Metazoa; phylum Arthropoda; class Insecta; order Diptera; family Culicidae; genus Armigeres; species Armigeres subalbatus. The sequence continues at coordinate 84,118,139 of NC_085140.1, forward strand.
TCTTGGTAGCTCAGTGCAGCCTTCTAGCTAGTGCCTCACCACCATGTTGAAATAGCTCTCCTGGTAGTTGGTCAACCCGATAGGCTTTGTTGTTCTTCAGCCGGTCAATCTCCTCCTGGATTTCATGGAGATCCGGAGCCGGTAAAATTATGTCCTGCGCGCGTTCTTCCAGGTCCATCACCATACCGCCATCTTCGTCTGCCACATCGCCATTCAGGTGTTCTTCGTAGTGCTGGCGCCACCTTTGGATCACCTCACGCTCATTCGTAAGAAGGTTCCCGTTTATGTCCTTACACATATCAGGCTGTGGCACGTGGCCCTTACGTAAACAGTTCAACTTATCATAGAACTTTCGTGTGTTATTAGAGCGATACAGTTGCTCCGTCTCTTCACGGTCTCGACCAAGATGAATACACCACTAGGTGTTTCAATCTGCCAAATTCACGATTCAGCCATCTTGGATTTTAGTATGGGAGAGCCAGCCGGTTTGGTTATGTTTTGCGCCGAAAATGAATTTTTCACCCCCGCCTTTTTCGCGACCATCGCCTCGTTTGTGGGGTGTAGATCACTGCGTCCAGATTTTAGGACTATTGTGATATACCCTTTATCAGAATACGCAAGTTATCTCAGTAACATGTTTGTCACTGAGATACCTTGGTATCGACTGAACTCAAGACCATCTATTATTGATGAATAGAGATCCTGAGTTACAGTATGTGACTCCCCATTCTGGCGAGACTAGCTTTATGAAGCCAACCACGTCCTTGGGGATAAGATCCATATGTCAGCAGGCCCTAAAAGGGCTTGCTGAGAACTTTGAACCTACGTTGGGTGAGTGCACTGCAATAGCAGAGGATGTGTTCTGATGTTTCTCTCTCCTCGTCACAGAAGCGGCAATTTGAGGTTTGGATTGCTCCGATCTTTTGTAGATGGTATCTGCAGGGGCAGTGTCCAGTTATTAGACCGGTGTAGATGTTGAGATCCCTTTTGTTGAGACCTAATAGTTGTTGGGTTTTCTTGGGGTTAATCGTTACGAGCCTTTTGGATTGGCTCGTATGGGGAAGTGCATTCCAGTTTGATGTGATTTGACTGACCATATATTTGTTCAGTTCCATTTTTACAGAGCAGTCTGAGATCTCGACCATAAACTGAGCACATTGAAACACCTAGCTGTGTATTCATCTTGGTCTCGACCTTTCTGCTGGCGCTTTTTCCTCCGGAAAATCGAGTTTTGTCTGTTTCGCGCCCGTTTTTATCGTGCCTCGTTCGCCCTCGTGCGGTGTTGCAGCAATCTCGCCCATGCTGCATTCTTCTCTTCCACTAACTGCTCACATTCGCCGTCATACCAGTCGCTTCTCTGATCCGGGGGCACCGTGCCAAGTGCAGCGGTTGCGGTGCTACCAATGGCGGATCGAATATCTCTCCAGCCATCTTCAAGAGACGCTGCGCCTAGCTGCTTTTCCGTTGGAAGTGCCACTTCCAGCTGCTGCACGTATCTTTGGGCTAGTCTACCGTTTTTTAGCCGCCCAATGTTAAGCCGCGGCGTCCGACTTCGACGAGTGTTGTACACCGTCGAGAGTTTTGAGCGCAGGCATACTGCAACGAGGTAGTGGTCGGATTCAATATTCGCACTGCGGTAAGTGCGGACGTTCGTGATGTCGGAGAAGAATTTACCTTCGATTAAACGTGGTCGAAAACGGATTTCCGGATAAACTGATACGGTTGATCAAGGCGACGATGGATCGGGTAATGTGCGTAGTTCGAGTTTCAGGGGCATTCTCGAGTCTCTTCGAAACGCGTAGAGGATTACGGCAAGGTGATGGTCTTTCGTGTCTGCTATTCAACATTGCTTTGGAGGGAGTAATACGAAGGGCAGGGGTTGGTACGATTTTCACGAAGTCCGTCCAGTTATTTGGTTTCGCCGACGACATTGCACAATGGTCCACAGAGCGAAATTAAGTGGAAATTAGTATTTTGAGCCTGAAATAGCAGAGTTAGAAAAAACCTTTGTTCCACAAAGTTGTTCCAAATAGTAAGAACTTTATCCGGGTGTTGATGAAAATTAGGATGATTCTTATTTTCATGGAATAAAAAATCAACTTTTTTAATTGCAAGAATAGGGGTGAACATTATTCTGTAAAGTTGTAGCCTAGCTAATTCCAATCATTTTGCTAAAAAAATGTTTTCTGTAGCTCTTAAATTGACGAATTTAAAGCATTTTTCTCATTTAGACTTAGGGTGGTCCCACATAAAACAGTTTTTCTGTTCTAACTTTTTTTCTTCAAATTTCTCAGTTTAGTCGTCTTCGGACGACTTTTAGCGCTTTTTGAGACGCAACTTTTCGTGATAGTAGCTTGTTGATATCTTTTGCAGATGAAAAGTTATTCGCATTTTGCCAAAAAAAATGGGTTTTTTTAAATGGCAATATCTCTGGATGGCGCAGCCATAATTTCAATCTTTTAACACCATTTCAAAGAGTAAGCCCTAGAGTATATCATATCAAAAAATCAGGTGTTTTTCTTGTATCTGAAGTGACATCGGTTTAAATTTGTTAATTTTTGCCTTTCTCGTACTTCAAGGTGTGACGAAAATACTCCAAAGACGATTTTATAATAGAGCACCAGAGATCCTTAGTGTTATAAACCAATCAACTAAGCTCGACGAGTTAAGTTGATGTAATTGTATGTTTGTATGTATGGCAAAAATTGCATTCATCTTTTGGGTATTTATCCTTGACCTTCCGGCACACATCGAGTAAAAGTGAAATATCTGTTTAGTCTGGTGACCAAGTTGAACCAAACCACCATTCCTCACAAAATTAGTTCTCTATCAATTGAGAAGATATTAGAAGTGATTAAATAGAAAACTCCGATAAATATGACTAAATAAAAGGTTCAAGGTGCACAAGGAAAAGTAATTAACAAGGTGGCTCAAAAACACTCTTTCAAATTTTTGATTTCATATTGTTTATTTTATTTTTTGTAATTTATTATTGGAATAATAATAAAGTCATAAAGTCACTTGTACTAATTGTATCAGATAGAACTAATTTTCAATAACTAACTGCATTGCTTTATCTGATAATTGTGAATAATCTTTTTTCATGCCAATTCCAACATTATTCATCGAAATTACGGGGTCTGACGATAACAGCAACCTTCTGAAGACGTCTTCGATGTTTACCATTCTATTGAATTTTCTGGAGTGGAACTCTCGATATCTTCGAATACTTTTGTTCCTCGTTTCTTGTACTTCTTCGCTACACATTCCAACCGGAAGTATTGTGTATTTTATGATTGTTGCTCCATGTACCAACAGTTTATGAACTGTTGGGGACAATGTATACCAACCATAACGCTTCTCATACAAAGCTCTTGTCTCTTCTGCGTAAATCTCGAAAGATTTGTGATTGACTTTTGATTTAGAGTTTATAACGGTAAGAAGGATGAAGAAACGCTCTAACAAGCTCTCATCCAGACCGGTAATTTTCGCAGTGATTTTCCATTCACGAAAGAACTTGCGGGCTGTGTTCCCGTCATTTGAATTTCCACCACCGGGAACAGGTTCACTAATGCGTAATCCTGTTGCACAAAAAGGATGGATATAACTTAATCTACCGAATTACTAATATTTGTTATTACAGTACGTACCTAGTTCCGCTCGCATCTTGTTTCGTTTCTCTAATTTTCACCGCTTCATTCGACTTGCTTACACGCCATGTTGGTTTATCAAGGGCAAGTCTATAGGAGACCTTTAAAAGCATTTCCATTGTTCTGATATATGCATGAACAGGAGAAAATCCATATTTATATTTGCCTGGATCATCAGAATCTGAATCAATTCTGGAATTGTTCAAACATTTTCCTGACCTTCCACAGATGTAACAAGCTTGCGAATATGTTCCAGTTAAATCATTGACGACCTTTGTATCCATCATCGTAAACAGCATCTCTGTTTGAACGGATACCTCTCGATCCGCCACAGTTAATTTAATGTTTTTCAAATTTTGAATTTGCGAGTTCATCAACGAAACCTCGCGTTTCGTTAATTCGGCTGACTCTTTTGCAAACATTAATTTAATGGGTCTGCACAACGAAACGGATGAGGGCAGGTCATTGTTCCACACAATTTCATCAATTTCATCTGCTTCACGATGGCCAATCAACCTTAAAGGAACCATCGAGAAGGCGAATATGTGTGAATCTGAATATTCGTGTAATTCCTTATTCTCATCTTCATGAAAAAAGCATTGCTTATACCTGACGTGATTGCTGTTTTCGTCACGCCCCAATTAAAAATAATTGCCGTAATAAAACCTGTCATACGGTCCACTATTTGAAAGTAATTCTTTACTCTCCACGCGTTCCAGAAGTCGCTTCGAGGTATGCTCTACAAGCTCTTGTAACGGCACTTCTGCAGCTGATGGATTTATAGAAAGACCTATCAGAAATTTTCATTAGTATTTATCATGTACTATGGATTAGTTATTTTGTATACCTGTAGGATAACACAACTTTTTGCTTCGACCAGTTTGTTATACGCTGGAAATATATCGACGCCTTTGACGATAGTTTGCTGTCTGATATTCGAATACTGAGCTTTAGAAAATCATTTTGCATAAAAATGCAAGAGCTTCCTCCGCTGTTAGAGCTACAACATCTTGATTTGAACGTTCTGCCGAACGCTGCAGCTCGAATGCTGCATCAGGGTTTTCTGACAATTTTTGAATCAATTTCCCAGCTTTACGAAACCCTGCCCGGGCTACGGAAGTCGCAGCAGCAAACAAAATCTCCTCCATTGAAAATTGATTAAGTATGGACTCAATCCGCCTTTTCTTTGTTTTGGATGTCAAAGCAGCGAAAGTTTTTGAAGTACGGCAGCCAGATGATTTTGAAGGAGAATGGATATCGACTACAAATTCTCCTGCGATCCAAGCTTCGTTCAACTTGAAAAAAATGGTCCCGTTTCCGGCCAGCTTCTCGCCATAGCTTTCGGAATTTCAGCAACACGAGGCTTAGCTTCTTTTTCACCAAATTTTCGTTTACTTCTAGGGAAATTCGATTCTTTACAAATTCTAGTAAATTTTTCAGTGTGTTTCCCTTCAAAAGAAGGAAGATGAGATCGGCCAGCTGAATCACTGTTGAAAAAGTATTATCGTTATTTGAATGTCAGCTCTCCAGAAAGTGACCTTACCTTGCTTCATTATGTAACGTTCTGACAATTCTTGTTTTGATGCAAATATCAGGCACTTGAAGCTACTAAAGGGTCTTAATCAATAGAAGTAATCATACTTATGATATGCATAAAAGAAATATATTGTCCAAGATAGGAAATTGTAAATAAGCAATAAATAAATAAAGTAAAAAAAATCCCATAATTCAAAATTTTTGGAAACATAAATAATTTAAAAAAAAAATAATAAAAAGGCATTAGTCATTTTGAACTGAAAATAACAATTATGCAAGAATAATTTTCAACAAAGAAATCGAAATTCTTCTTTGGAAAAAATATAATTTTCTTTATTAAAACAAAAACATTTGCAAAATTTTCCATAACATTTTTTTCTATATACATTGTAAACATTCCACAAAAAAAATTATATAGAGAAGCAAATAGGAAAAACTACATAAAAAGATTAAAAAAATCAATTAAATAAAATCAAATTTTCCTTGAACAATAAACACTCCCAAAGCAGGGGTCATTCATGCAAATTATGCTCCGTTTTATTGTTTTCTGTATTTTTCAATGAAAATTTTTATTTAATTTTATTGTTCTTCATTGATTTCAGTAATTTTTTTAAAATTTTTATGGAATATACAATCATTTTGTGGAAATTTTAGCAGTTTTTATTTCTATTCTGGTTTATTTATGGAAGTTTTGTTTTTTTTTTCTGGAAATTACATAAACAATATTCATGGAAATTATGCTCAGTTTTATTATTGTACATTTTTTCTACAACCGCAATTTTTATATTCAAAATTGCTAATATACCTTTGGATCTTGGAAAATAGATAGAGATTGATAATTTTGTGAGGAATGGTGGTTTGGTGCAACTTGGTCACCAGACTAAACAGATATTTCACTTTTACTCGATGTGTGCCAGAAGGACAAGTATAAATACCAGAAAGGTGAATGCAATTTTTTTGCCATACTTACAAACATACAATTACATCAACTTAACTCGTCGAGCTTAGTTGATTGGTTTATAACACTAAGGATCTCTGGTGCTCTATTATAAAATCGTCTTTGGAGTATTTTCGTCACACCTTGAAGTACGAGAAAGGCAAAAATTAACAAATTTAAACCGATGTCACTTTAGATACAAGAAAAACACCTCCTGATTTTTGATATGATATACTCTAGGGCTTACTCTTTGAAATGGTGTTAAAAGATTGAAATTATGGCTGCGCTATCCAGAGATATTGCCATTTTAAAAAAACATTTTTCTTTGGCGAAATGCGAATAACTTTTCATCTGCAAAAGATATCAACAAGCTACTATCAAGAAAAGCTGCGTCTCGAAGAGCTCTAAAAGTCGTTCGAAGACGACTAAACTGAGAAATTTGAAGAAAAAGTTAGAACAGAAAAACTGTTTTTGTGGGACCACCCTAAGTCTAAATGAGAAAAATGCTCTAAATTCGTCAATTTAAGAGCTACAGAAAATTTTTTTTTAGCAAAATGATTGGAATTAGCTAGCCTACAACTTTACAGAATAATGTTCACCCCTATTCTTGCAATTAAAAAGTTGATTTTTACATTTCATGAAAATGAGGACCACCCTAATTTTCATCAACATCCTGATAAAGTTCTTACTATTTGGAACAACTTTGTGGAACAAAGGTTTTTTCTAACTCTGCTATTTCAGGCTCAAAATACTAATTTCCACTTAATTTCGCTCTGTGGACCATTGTGCATTGATATGATGACACGTAACTTTGAGAGGATGAAGGAAGCCTACATCAGACTAGCTAAACGGATTGGACTAGTCATCAACACGTCGAAGACGAAGTACATGATAGAAAGAGGCTCAAGATAGGTCAATGTAAGCCACCCACCACGAGTTTCTATCGGTGGTGACGAAATCGACGTGGTTGAAGAATTCGTGTACTTGGGCTCACTGGTGACCGCCGATAACGATACCAGCAGAGAAATTCGGAGACGCATCATGGCAGGAAATCGTACGCACTTTGGACTCCGCAAGGCACTACGATCGAATAGAGTTCGCCGCCGTACCAAACTGACTATCTACATAACGCTTATAAGACCGGTAGTTCTCTACGGACACGAGACCTGGACGATGCTCGTGGAGGACCAACGCGCACTGGGAGTTTTCGAAAGGAAAGTGTTGCGTACCATCTATGGTGAGGTGCAGATGGCGGACGGTACGTGGAGGAGGCGAATGAACCACGAGTTGCATCAGCGTTTTCGGAGTGAAATGATAACCTTTTAGAACAACTTCGTTGTACGAGAAAGGCAAAAATCTTTTCATCTGTATTTCTTATTAAAAAAATCTTATCGATATCTGTATCGAACTGTTATCGATAAAACTTTTTTTACGTCTATCTATCAGTAGAAACAATTATAGAAAATGTCGTATGATGGCGCATTCACCTGTGAAATTTATCAATGTAATGAAGGTTAACAAACCTATCTGGGATTACCTTCAAGGGCTAACGACAAATTATGTAACGTAAAATTGACGCTTAATCTGACCCCTGCATCGTTATATACTTTATGAATAGATCCAATAGCAAATAAATTTATACTTAGAAATTTTTAAATCTTCAAAAATGAACTTAAACTTATTCGACTTATAAACAATACAACAGCTGATGAGTAGTACACAAGGTAGTACATTACCTTTTTTTGTATATTCAAGTTTGAGAACTTGCGAAACCATTATCGGCCTATCTCGCAAAAGCATTATACCGTGGATTTCCGAAAATTTGAACGTACCGTTAACGGGGTTCATTTTTAATTTAAACTTCTGGTTACTCTATAAGCATCAGAAACAATGGCTTCTGATTGCTCTCTTTACTTGTTTGCATTCTGCGTTCCATTTCACGATGATCTACTTTTCTTCTCTCCAAAACACGTGATAAATGATGTTTGAACTAGAGATGGGCGCTCAGATCCGGAACCGTTAAAAAGATCTGGATCTCTGAAGTGAGTGAATGATTCGTGGATCATTATTTAAAAGATCCGGTTTACCCGATCAATAAGTTATTAGACCATTTGTAGGGAAATAATAATAAAAAAAAAATTGTGATCCATACGCTTGCAAAGCAGAGAGGATGAAGTTATTGTCAGTACGCTTCAGAAGTGTGAGCCTGAATGACGAACGTTTCACTATTTTGCATTCTTCTTGCGTTTTGTTCTAAGGATCCTATTCGGTTAAAAGAAAAAGATCCGGATCATTAGAATGAATGACCCAGATCTGATCCGTTCATCAAAGTGATCCGTCTTGCCCATCTCTTTTGAACTACTTTTAATTTGAACGATGTTCAAACCAACGCAACGGGGTTCAAATTAAAAATGATCTAATTTCCTATAGGTAAATGATGCGTCTCTTCCTTTTATCTATGGTGCAAACCGTCAATTTGTTACAAAGATTGCTATCATACTATGCTAATAAATCACTAATTCTCCTTGTATATGATATAGGTAAAGGTGGGGAGACTTGATCCCCGGGGGGACTTGATCACCCCCTCTTTTGTCGGGGACTAAAGTAGTTTTGTTCTAGCGTATTTTTTAGTATAGATCCTCTAAACAAATGACCTTTATGTGTTGAGTAATTTTTTGGATTGACAACCTTATTTATTCTGCAGAGCGGTTTGTATGTTTTGACCTTCCTAAAGATTTTTTTATTGGCCAAGCAAAATTTGAACAACTTTTCATAACAATGACCAAATGCTGTCGTTTTTTCGCAGCACAAAGGCATATATGCTTAATGATCTGTACTGATGAAAATGTTAACATTCCATCTAAGTTTTAGGATATTTGGATTTGATATCATATTGCCTAAATGTCATCCATACAATCCATACAAAATTTGGGGAATAAATTAAAAAAATATAAATCTATTCTCAGGCTTCTAATTTTTTTTGTAGATTTGACAGATTTGATGAAGTGTTGTCAGGAACAGTGACGGGAAATGTCATTTCGATGTCATGGGACTAACTTGTTAATAACTTTTCTCAGAAGTCATTTACAATTATGTTTTCCATATAAACATGTAGCCCTCAAATGACCCGAAAACTTTTTCTAATAGGTAATTTCTCTAAATAGGATATTGGCGGCGTGAGAGCCGAATTAGTGTCAGATGACATTAATGTCATGACATTCCGTGACTTTTTTTTAATCTTGCTCTCATGGCTTACACTTTGTATTTAGAACAATGATCTGTTCGACAAAGTTCTAGGACCCTTTAAGTACTACATTGTAATAAAAAAATCCGAACTGTAAATAACTTTTGGAAAAAGTTATTACGAAAATAGTAATAGCAATGCCATGACATTTTTTTGACATTTCCCATCACTGGTCAGGAAAAATTATTTATTGCGTAGATATCAGTCTCCCAAAATTTAAAAATTGCATGTGGTAACATTCAGTAACAAAAATCGTACACGTATACGCACAGCAATTCGAAAATTCCGCGTATTTTGAAGTAAATATATTTAAAAAATCTGAGGGCACCTTTATAATTTTATCAAAGCAAGTTCTTGGAAAGGGATCAATTTCCCCCGAATATTTTAAAAGTCGATTTGTGACAGCACTCCAAAAAATCGATTGTGTATCAATAACAACAATAATTTAAAGACTGTCATAGTGTCATACATCAGTAAAGTTAAATACTATATTTCTTAGAGAGTCTGTGTGGAAATCGCGTATATTTATTTATTTTTGGCTGTGATACATCGGAAATCAGAAAAGGGGATCAAGAAAATACGTGCTTAGTTTTTCTTATGCTAAATCTGGGTGCATCCTAAGAAAAACGAAATTTGTCGTTGAACGTAGGCCAAGTTCCAGTTGAAATGTATAGCCAGTTAAGAAGAAGAAGAATCGAAAATGTTACATCTGTTTGCGTTTGCTATTATCCTGCAGGGGGTAAAACCCGCAAAGCTAAAATCTTCTATTTAATCAGCTAATATGAGTGGTTGATAAATATTCAGAATACAAACATACATCGGGTTCAATGGCCCGCTAATGATAGCGAAGGTCGCTCGTAGTATCATTGTCATGAATGGGACTGCGTGTTCGGATTGGATGAGACCGCGACCTTACTAAATTAATTTGTACGAGTTCCTAGATCATCATTCGTTCTTACATGTTTAGATACGTGTAACTGCCTCCACGTGCGGTGCTTTACGGTGTAGGCACGTGTAGGTGGAACTTAACTGTTGCGCAAGTTGCGAGCGCTCACTGCTGAGCTTCGTTCAGTTCACAGACACAACGTTTTCTATGTATTAGCGAATAACAGTGATGTCGATAGCCGGCACTGACCCAGTGACGATAACGTACGTATTTTTTGTAATAAAATTAGCGGAACAAGTTTGGAATCACTTCAAGGGCATGTTTATGACGGTTGTTGACCAACTTTTCTCTCCTTATCAGACATCATCACCAGTACATAAAAGCGTATAATCTTATACTAGTGGATGGCGAGTAGTTATCATCATATCTACAAACAGCGCAACCAATTAGTGGTATATGACAATATTTATCATATGCGTCAATATTCAAGGTAGCATGTCAAAGACCACACTTGTTACTTTTTTTTTACTTTTATCTTTTACAGGTTTTATTTCCTTCCTTATCTGTACATATTACGAATATCAATCAAAAATCAAAATAACCTTTTAGGGGCCATCCAGAAACCACGTGGTCATATTTTTTAAGATTTTCAACCCCCCTCCCCCCATGTGGTCTATCGTGGTCATTTGGCAGACCCCCCTCCCCCCTTTGACCACGTGGTTTTTTTCAAGTACAAAAAATTAAAAAAAAAACTCAATTAACTAAAACATATGGTTAATCCGATCAATTTTTAAGATAGACGATTTCAACTGATTCAAAATCAAACTAAACCCAGCATGGAAATTATAAATTTTCATGAATTCGAACATTTTGATGATGATATCATGTTGTAATGTGTATCAGGTATTAGGATATCTATACTATAACTCGCAATGTAATTTGTAATGGTTTAGAAATTTTATATAATTTGTTTTTTATTTGTTTTTGATGATTTTTTTAAAATAGGTAATTATGAAGTTCATCACTGAATATCCCTATAGTATAAAAAGTATAAAAAGAACTGAAAAGTCGTACTTTTTTCGGGTGTCATAGGCCAAACTTCTCTGAAGTACATATCCTCAAAAGTATCAAAAATCATGTCAAGAAACAAAATGTCCTAAGCAGTGTTGTAAAATGTCATTTTCATTCGTTTGTTTAATTTTCCCAGAACATTTTCCAGAAGGTAGCTATCAATTCATGATGTATGACGAACTTATAGCGCTTAAATGTGCCTACAGCTTTGTCTAACAAGACATTGCTGTAAATATGTAATCTGGGGCGTGGGAGGCAAAATGTCATTCAAATGACATTATGTCAAATGACACGTGACATTTTGGAGAGTTTTCACTCTCCAGCCTAAGATGTTATATTTAGAGCAATGTACCCTTGGACAAAAATATAGCCCTACTCAAGCGTTATGAGTACATCTAAAATTATGCAATAAATTTGGCTTCTAAAGAAAGTTATGAACAAATTAGTCAAATAACATGCAGATGACATTTTACAAGCCTGGTCCTAAGACATGGTATTACGGAGTTTTAGAACGACCAACCAAGTCCTGAACGATGTATCCGTGCATCGCTAAGCATCCAAGCAGGTCCATTGAGCCGATGCGATTTCATTTATTACTCAGCCTAAAAAAATTTAAAAAAATTCCATGACAATTAGGAAATTTCCAATAAAGAAATCATGGTATGAGAAATAAAAAAATATTAAATTTTCTACAAATAATGCAAAATTACAATAAACATAAAGAATTTTTCACAAAACAAAAATAAATTAACACTTTTAAAACCAAAAATTGCAAACATAAAAGAAGAATTTCCATAAAGAAATCAAAATGTTCCACGGAAAATACAAACATTCCATAAATAAATCAATATTAGAAATAAATAATAACAAAATTTTCCACAAAATAAATATTTTTTATTAAATTTTTCATTAAATTATTAAATTTTATTAAATAATTAAAACCTTTCCACGAAGAAATCAATAAATAGCATTGAAAACTGAAGGAAATTTTTAATTAAAGAATATAAAAAAGCAATAAAATTGAGCATTTTTCCATAGATTACCCTTCTCTAAAAGCGTTTGAAGTTCATGGAGAATTTTTATAAATTTAATTGCTTTGTAGTATTTTTTTAATTTTCTTAATTTTCATTGCTCTTCATTGATGTGAAAGAAACCCAGCATTGCTCAAGTGTTGCAATTGTCACAATGAACTATTTGCAGCACCACTCTAGATCAATTTCCGTGCGTTTGTTTTGTTTTCCTCAACAGCTGACCCAATATTGTATTTAAATTACTTTTTTACATTTCCCCGTTAAATTCACCAACGTTTTGTATAAACAAACCTTGCGGATCCCAAAACAAATCGATTACTGGAAAATCTTACAAATCGGTCAACCCGTTCGCGAGTTAAATCGTAAGGAAGGAAATCTAATTTTTATTATATAGAGATGTTGTGGATTTTTTGTTGAAAAAAATATTTATTTTGTGAAAAATTTTGTAATTGTTTATTGCTAATATTGATTTATTAATGAAAATTTTGTATTTTTTTCGTGGAACATATTGATTTCTTTATGGAAATTCTTATTTCATAATTGCAATTTTTGCTTGCTAGTTTATTATTGTTTTGTGGAAATTTTTCAACTATTTATGGAATTTTATATTTATTTAATACTCATACCCTGATTTCATATTGGCAATTTCCTATTTTGTTATGGAAAATTTCTATTTTTTCTTTATTAAAGAGATTTTCAGTCCAGAGCTGGCTCATCTCTCAAAATTTATAATTCTTCATTGAAATTTTATTTTGGTATCGACTACTACAGACTCTTTAGGTTATACAAAACGTCCAGGAAGTCGTAATGTTTGAACTACTTAATCATTCAAGTCCGTGAACCCAGTGCTTATAAGGCCCTACAAAAAAGTTTGCGAACAAACCTCATTGTCATTGTGCAACTTGATGTTGACTCAAGATAATTTTGGGTACCTTGTCTCTTGGATCTCATGTAAATAGAAACTAGGATCATATGCTTATTGCATCGGATTGGGTATATACCGATGATGAGGACATTGCAAATGTCTTGATTGATCTGGTAGATATCGTGGGCTTAACTTGAGAACGTTTTGGAGTACCTTGAGCATCTCGTATGTCTGAATATTCATCACTGCCTTAACGTTCAGGATGACCCATATTATCTCAGTGCTCAGAATGATTCAAACATTTCAACTTCATTTGCATGCTCTTAGAATCGAAATCTTCCCAAGGTTTCAGATACCTGAGTTTTCAGGGTCAGTCAAATTTGAGCTCCTATATTTTTCTGTAAAGCAAATATATAGATGAATAATTTTGCTGAAGAAAATGGTGGCTCTCTTTTGGGATTTTATAGACAATCAAAACGCTGGGCATATATGACCCATCCGTCCTGGAAGGGTTGAGATTTGTTTTGGAATTAAATTTCAATCGTTATTATAACACTATTTTTTAACCTACATTGTTTTAGGAATTAGAGTGTTTTTCTAGAACATTGCCACTTTTTTCATATCGCAGGAATCTCCTTAGTTCTAAGACCCTTTTATGAATTTAAAAGCATTTTATTAAGAATTTCATGTTGATTTTTCAAATGCAAGCTTCTCTATGTCATAACCTTTTTCATACGCACTACTAGAATTTCGTGCATTTAGAAAATTTAGGTGCATAATTAAATATTTCGATCAGTTATCCCAATTGTTCAATATCATAAAAACTAGGCTTCTTAAGCCTAAATTATTGCCTACATTTATTGCTAGGATTAATTTTAAATTCCAATATCTTCTGAATTTTCAATAATAATTATTCTGAAGTTGCAAGGAAACCCTTCGGAATATTGACGAGAAACTCTTCGGAGTCTCCACGGAAAAATCTTTAGAATTTCAACGAAATTTTTCCGAAATTCTGTGGAAGAGTTCGAAAAATGTCGATAGAAATTTTGAAGAACTAGAAGAATCCGTAGAAGGATCGTAAATGCATATTTACGATGAAAATTCAATAAACATCAAATTCCGAAGAATTTCCAGTACAAATTAGAAAAAAATCCAGCTCACTTGTTTTTAAAGAATCTCTAAACAAAATTTCAAAATCCTGGACAAGATTTATTTTTGAAAACCCAAAGATTCTTTTGGAGATAATCCAAAAAATCCAATTTCCACTCTTCTGTGGAAATTTCAAATAATGCCTCGAAAAAAAAAAATACTTGGAAAATTTAAAAAAAAAATGTGATAGAATTCACAAAGAGCATTAAAAACTATTCCGGAAATTTTTTAAAAATATGGAAATGTTTTTAAAAATATGGAAATTTGAAAAAAAAATATCCAAGAACTAAAAATCAACAGAAATATCAAAGTGTTTCATGTGGCATTGGCTGTTTAATATCCCTTGGAAATTCAGAAGAATTTTTCTTGAAAAATGTAGAAGTCTTCTTCTTCTTCTTCTTCTTCTTCTATGGCTCCACATTCCAACTGGAAGTTGGTCTACTTTATAACTTAGTATATTCTATTAGCATTTCCTCAGTTATAAATTGAATGCTTTAATATGCCAGACAGAATTCACATGGAATTTTTATCGGAGTTTTAAGGAAAATTTTTCGGAACTTACACTGGAGATGTTTTGTTTTTTTTTTCATTAACAATTTGTAGCAAAATTGTTCATTCTGAATGCCAGCACTTTATCAGAATTGTATGAAGTAATGTCAAAGTTTTTACAGGAAATTTCTTTACTGGATTTTTCCTGAATATCCACAAGAAATTCTTTTGAAGTTTTTTTCTTAAGATTTTTTCTTGGATTTTTGTAAAAACATGAACATTTTCCAAAATTGTAGTTGCAGTCCGCTGATGCAAAAGTGTCGGCGGCGTGATGCCAAAAACCATCTGCGGCGTTTTTTTTTTTGTGGAAATTGAGACTGAATTGCAACCTATTTTTTCGTTTATTTTTCATGGAAATAGAATCTACGGCTAAGATGGTCAAATAACGCAGATATGCATCGCTGCGCTACCGTTTTTTTTTTCGATGCACACCTACGTCCTTTTAACGCTGAGTTGAAAAGGTGCTACGTGGCATCGGCCCTAAGATGCGCTTTGCGTTTATTGATTAAATCATTAAATTTTAATGATTTGTATTTTTACACCGCTATTGTTATTCACCAAAGTTTTTCGTGTAAAAAAACCACGTGGTTCGAGGGCAACACCCCCTCCCCATGTGGCTTATCGTGGTCATTTTCAAGACCCCCCCTCCCAGCGTATATGACCACGTGGTTTCTGGACGGCCCCTTAGCAGAATCATGCAAGTTTTCTGTGAGAAGTTGTTTGTTAGCTAAAACAAAATTAACAAACGTCAGAGATATGACTGTAAAGCGTGTGAAAATTTAAAAAATAGTCATGTTTTCTATAATAAATGGTGTCTAACATTCGATGTCTAGGCAAAACAAAACTTTTTCTTCAAATGAGGATGAAAACGGGGTAAGATCGCCTCCCATGGCACAATAAGCATCTACCCTGCCGTGAATCGCATATCTGTCCCATCTTTGCTGGGTTACCTATTAATATGGGACAAATATGCGTTTCACGGCAGTACCCTTCAGTGTATCTTTCCTACCCAATTACCAAAACTTTCTTCCCGTAGTATTGTGGGGACGCAGAGTTATTCGCGATCTCTAGTAGCAATTCAGGTAGCAATAATAACTACACGCTAACCATTCCCTCTTTTTCCAACTGAATGTAAGGAATTGGCCGGCACCATAATTGTTCTACATTTGTGAGTTATTGAAACGTGTACATACATACTTCGATAATAGTTGATAAATCACAACTTTTATTCACTTGGACCGTAGTACAATTTACATCAGCTCTTATCAATCACAGAGTAGCGACCATTGATATGTACAGTCACAGCGAATAATATAACCTTTTTAATAAAAGATATTTTAGTTACAAGATAAAGATTGTCGCTATCGTCGCTGTCCGGAACATCTTTTGCTGGCGAGGATAGGGTGCTAAATGTAAATGAAGGAAAAATACATACGATTTGACAGTTCGGTGCCCAACATGTTTCGGACAGCAGAACAAAGGGAACCGAAGCGACAATCTTTATCTTGTAACTAAAATATCTTTTCCTATAATATAAGTGAATAATATAATAAACTCCCGAGCAGACTGTCAAACCGTAATTAAAAGAAAGACTTAACACGACGTAAAGATTATGCATATAAAGTGCGCATGCCCCTGTAACAGTCCGTTGAAGCGACAGAGACTCTGTAAACCGTTTTGATCAATTTGCTATTCCATTATCAGGAAATTCTTATACAATATGAAGATAGCAGTTATTCAACAAAGACCAGATAGAGCAAAATAGAACTATTGCATTGGGAAAACCCTTTGATAAATAGATATTATTCTACACAGTAGTGATGCTTATTAATGCTAAAGAATTAAACCTAGTTTACTTACTTGCCCTTTGGCATCTGATTGGCCCACTCAGGTTTGATCCACACGATTCGCTCCACATGGCCGGCAAACACCGTTGGCATCATCCAGTTCTCAATACTGATACTGTCGAGCAGATCCTCCTTATTGAACACGTACCCCGCCGGCATATGCTTCGGGATGCACATATCCGGATGTGAATCGAAGTGAAGGATGGTGTTACCCCGCAGGGGCAGATGCCTCGAACCGATGCACCGATAGAGGAAGGTCAACACATCGTGATGGTCTTCCACAATGAAGATGGGGACCTTGGAGAATACACGTGCCGTCGCACTGTCTGCCGTTGCTGCTTTTTGGTCATCGGCGGGGGTCAGACTCTCGGAGTTCGCCACTGAAGTCGTTGGAGTTGGAAATGAAGCTTGTGTAACGATTGTCGTTTCTGATGATGTTGACGTAGCGGTCGTCAGCCGTCCCTCGCCGTCTTCGTCACTCATGTTCACAGATCCTCACTTTTCAGAACCGATACTTCTTACTTCGACACCACTAAACACTCTGAATGGATATTAGAACAGATTCGATCAAACAACTATTTACGCCTCGGACAGACGCACACTGGGGCTGAATTCAGAAGCGATGAATTAATTTATATTTTGCATCTGAAACAGATTTTGGTTTGTAACATGTAACAGCAATCCGTAAATCTTTCTCACGTGATTTGTAAATGCACGCCTTCTTAATAGCATACATTGAAATAACAGAAAAAGAAAGAGCGAGCCTAGAAAGTTTTTCAACCTTTACTTTTTGTTGAAAATTAACAAAGCCATAATCTCTTCATTCATGCATAATACAAAATCAAAATCAAGTTTCTGTGTTTCTGCCCTAGTGTGGGACCTCGCGTATCCAGAAACAAAAACACTGAGCGCCACTCGTTCGCTTGCCTTCTTCGAATGTTTGTCTGTCTGTCGATGTGTGTCTCTTCTAACGATGAATCTGTATCTCTGCTCTGCCCGTGCCCGTGCGTGTGTACGTTTTTTTCCGTTCCCTCCTCAAGGCCTTCCAACTGCTGATGTCTTTGACCTCTGTCGTCTGCCACTATTTTGTTGCTGGGTCTTCAACGGATACGAATTTCGGTCCGGCCGCCTCTTGGCGATGGGCAATTCACGCGCAGCTCACTAATTCAATCCCGGCTGGTGCACACTCCTACAAAATATCAACTCAAACTGTATCCCACCGATTTCCGGTCTCGTCAGGAAGTAAATTACCTCGCATCGGAAGCTTCATAACGCTTTGGATCTTTTAAATTGTGAATTTCCATACACTCTTCCGATGACGAAGTACCTACACAAGGCAGATGCGCGCACGAATTCTGCCGCTCACTCACTGAATGTACTTTGACTGAACGACTATCCTACGATGCGAAGACTGAGTGCTGACTGATTGAATGGAACTTTTGAAAGAGTTCTTGTTTGTGAATGGAAATGCTACAATGGCTACAATTCAATGAGCTTTCTAGGGGTGTCTGATTTGAATTTTCAAAGTATATAGTTTTCACTTCAAAAATTTAATATGTATCCAATAGTAATTATTATTATGAAGATTGAAGATTATATAAAAAAAACTTTAAAATCATTATTTTTCTTGGTATATATATTTTTTTATATCTTTATTAGGGAGACTTTCAGCCCAAGGCTGGATCGTCTCGTAATTCTTGGTATATTGTCTATCTTATCTAAATCATATTTTAAAATGAATAATGAAAAAATTAATGGATATATTGAAATCGTTTTTGTTTTTTAGAAATATTTTTTAACATCTCTAGTGAGTAGAAAACATCTGCGCGCTTGCTGGGCGAACCAACACGAGCATCTTCTCAAAAACGGGTGAGTGCTGATGCGTGGTTTGACGTAAAAAGTTCCGTTCATTGATTGTGTTCCTTCGTGCACGATGCTGTGAAATAACGGGATCTCACGTCCAGTGCTGCTAAGACTGACCGAGGGGTATATTTGAGCATATTAGGGAACATCCACAAATTACGTAACGCTTAGAGGGGGGAGGGGGGTTGAAGGAAGTGTGACGATCCATACAAAATTTTCGGAAGCTTCATACAAAAAGTGTGACATAGGGGGGAGGGGGGCTTTGAAAAAGTCCAATTTTAGCGTTACGTAATTAATGGATCTTCCCTTATTGAAATCAGTGTACAGTATACCCCCGCTGATCCGTCAAATGTATGGCCGGACTACCGGGGTTGCTCTCGTTAATTCGACTGTCCAATCCAAATAAAATAAAAACAAACTCACAGCATTAAATTGAAAACTGACAGCATAAATTGTTTAAATGGGTGTTAATAATTTTTAATCCGAAAAATTCCGAGCTAGCGAGATCCGAACTAACGAGTAGTCGGATTGGCGAGGTCCGGATATGCGGGGGGATACTGTACATTGGTAAAAATCGATTTCTAAGATGGAAAAAACTGTTTACGAATGACTATAAATAGTGAAATCAGTAGTGATTCAGTTTCATTCAAAATTTTCGACCACTAAATTCTAGTTTGAATGTGGAGCGAAATTCGTTCATACATGTTTTTCAAATTTTCAAATAAATAAAATCATTATTGTAGAGTCGTCAACCGAAAGTTATACTTACTTGTTGGTTCAAATTACCGAATACCTCAATAATGCTAATCCCGCACTACTAGCACCTAGGCTTCAGCACGGCCCTTACCAAGGTAGTACATGCATTGATAACAGTTTCTATAACAACCACTGCACGGTCATGGTCCTTGTCGACTTCACGCTGGCATTTAATTGTGTCAATCATCAGCTACTGGAAAACAAATTATTATTATTATTATTATTATTATTATTATTTCTCGCTTAACTTTTCAAAAGGACCTAAGTAACATTTTTTTCATGAATTAATTTGAATAGCGCAATCAACAGAAAAACATGAAAGATTTTGATTGCAGTACTCAAATTAATTCATGAAAAAAATGTTACTTAGGTCCTTTTGAAAAGTTAAGCGAGATTTATTCAGACTAAGGCCGAAGTGGCCTGTGCGGTATAAAAGAGTCTTCTCCATTCTCCACGCAGTGTACGGAGAGTCCGCAAGTCATCTTCCACCTGATCGATCCACCTTGCCCGCTGCGCACCTCGCCTTCTTGTTCCCGTCGGATCGTTGTCGAGAACCATTTTCACCGGGTTGCTGTCCGACATTCTGGCTACGTGCCCGGCCCACCGCAGTCGTCCGATTTTCGCGGTGTGAACGATGGATGGTTCTCCCAACAGCTGATGCAACTCGTGGTTCATTCGCCTCCTCCACGTACCGTCCGCCATCTGCACTCCACCATAGATGGTACGCAGCACTTTCCTTTCGAAAACTCCAAGTGCGCGTTGGTCCTCCACGAGCATCGTCCAGGTCTCTTGTCCGTAGAGGACTACCGGTCTAATGAGCGTTTTGTAGATTGTCAGTTTGGTACGGCGGCGAACTCTATTCGATCGGAGCGTCTTGCGGAGTCCAAAGTACGTACGATTTCCAGCCACTATGCGTCTCCGAATTTCTCTGCTGGTGTCATTTTCGGCAGTCACCAGTGAGCCCAAGTACACAAATTCTTCTACCACCTCGATTTCGTCACCACTGATGCCATCAGTGGCGTCACCACGCGGTGGGTGGCTCACATTGTTTTCTCTTGAACCTCTTCCTATCATGTACTTCGTCTTCGACGTGTTGATGACTAGTCCAATCCGTTTAGCTTCGCTTTTCAGTCTGATGTAGGCTTCCTCCATCTTCTCAAAGTTACGTGCCATAATATCTATGTCGTCGGCGAAGCCAAATAGCTGGACGGACTTATTGAAAATTGTACCACTCGTGTTAATCCCTGCTCTTCGTATTACCCCTTCCAAAGCGATGTTGAATAACAGACACGAAAGACCATCACCTTGCCGTAACCCTCTGCGGGTTTCGAAGGGACTCGAGAATGCCTCTGAAACTCGAACTACGCACATCACCCGATCCATCGTCGCTTTGATCAACCGTGTCAGTTTATCCGGAAATCCGTTTTCGTGCATTAGCTGCCATAGCTGGTCCCGATCGATTGTATCATATGCGGCTTTGAAGTCGATGAATAGATGATGTGTGAGCACGTTGTATTCGCGGCATTTCTGCAGTACTTGGCGAATGGCGAACGCCTGGTCCGTGGTGGAGCGTTCGCCCATAAAACCCGCCTGGTACTGCCCCACGAACTCCCTTGCAATTGGTGCTAGTCGACGGAATAAAATTTGGGAGAGTACCTTGTAGGCGGCGTTCAGCAATGTGATTGCGCGGTAGTTGCTACAATCCAGCTTATCGCCCTTTTTGTAGATGGGACACACGACACCTTCCATCCACTCCTGCGGCAAAATTTCCTCCTCCCAAATCTTGGTAATGACCCAGTCACAGAGAACAGACATACAAGTCCGTTCTCAATCGTGTGTAAGGGATTTAACGGACGTTTTGAAATGCAACACAAGTGGCAATCTCGTGGAGGCGCTGGCATCGCATAGTTTCTCTCATCAAGAAGCTGTCAAAATTTTAGGCGCCACCACCCACCATGGACATAAACAACAGATCCTCCTCCTCACTCTGGTTTCAATTCCATATATGATGTTTCTTTCTCACACTAACGCACGCGATTTCTCTGCCATCAAGGAGCACATGGTTTGTTTTGTGATGAGGGAAGATCCATTAATTACGTAACACCAGAACGATCATGTATGATCCCTCCTCTCCCCAGTTACACTTTTTGTATAAATTATGTAGAATTTTGGTACCGGTTTTCACACGTCCAGGCAACCCCCTCACTCCTCTAAGCGTTATGTAATTTATGGATGTTCCCTGAGATGTTTCGTTGGTGAACAACAGCTACTACCTCTGCCTGTATTTTCAATTCTTTTGAATCTTTACCATTCTTTCCATTAGCAACAGTCATCGTCACAGCCAGCAGCGAAGCACTAAAATGATGAAAAGGCCATAATTTAAGCTCAAGTATATTTAAGATTTTTCTATCATTCATGTCCCTTTTAGTATTTCAATTTGGGTTATGTATAGAAATCTAACTAGCGTTTCCGGCAGTGAATAATTTTCTCTCTTCAGCATATATTTATTCACCAATATGGGAAGTGGCTATAGCAGAAACTCTACTTGGTAATACAATCAAATTGCTTGAAGGTACGAAAATACGTTTTGGTGAATATGTTTTTTAACCTTATTGGTTCCATAGTGCATGAAAAATAAACATCAACAGTTAGCATGTGCTGGAAGAGGTGGCAAGCTTGGTATCATTTTGGCGCGCAATGTTTGTTTGGTGGAATGTGACAGCTAGTACGCACGACGTCATGAAAGACACCTAGCGCCACCAAACGACGTATTGCCACAGTCAGTATTCTAACGTACTTTGATTTACACAGCTTTTTGAGTAAAATTTGTTCTAGCCTGGATGTCTGTTATCTGTGACCCAGTGCAGCGCTCTAGCCTCACGACCGTGTTTAAATAGCTCTCCTGGTAGTTGGTCAACCCCAGGGGCTTTGTTGTTCTTCAGCCTGCCAATCTCCCCCTGGATTTCCTGGAGATCCGGAGCCGGTAGAATTATGTCCTGCGCGCGTTCTTCCAGGTCCATCACCATACCGCCATCTTCGTCTGCCACATCGCCATTCAGGTGTTCTTCGTAGTGCTGCCGCCACCTTTGGATCACCTCACGCTCATTCGTAAGAAGGTTCTCGTTTATGTCCTTACACATATCAGGCTGTGGCACGTGGCCCTTACGTGAACGGTTCAACTTCTCATAGAACTTTCGTGTGTTATTAGCGCGGTAAAGTTGCTCCGTCTCTTAACGGTCTCGATCTTCCTGCTGACGCCTTTTCCTCCGGAAAATCGAGTTTTGTCTGTTCCGCGCCTGTTTATATCGTGCCTCGTTCGCCCTAGTGCGGTGTTGCAGCAATTTGCATCTATCCATGCTGCATTCTTCTCTTCTCCCAACTGCTCACATTCGCCGTCATACCAGTCGTTTCTCTGATCCGGGGGCACCGTGCCAAGTGCAGCGGTTGCGGTACTACCAATGGCGGATCGAATATCTCTCCAGCCATCTTCAAGAGACGCTGCACCTAGTTGCTCTTTCGTTGGGAGTGCCACTTCCAGCTGTTGTGCGTATCCTTGGGCTAGTCTACCGTCTTGTAGCCGCCCAATGTTAAGCCGCGGCGTCCGACTTCGACGCGTGTTGTACACCGTCGAGAGTTTTGAGCGCAGACATACTGCAACGAGGTAGTGGTCGGATTCAATATTCGCACAGCGGTAAGTGCGGACGTTCGTGATGTCGGAGAAGAATTTACCGTCGATTAGAACGTGGTCGATTTGGTTTTCCGTTTCTTGGTTAGGTGATCTCCATGTGGCCTTGTGGATATTTTTGCGGGGAAAGAAGGTGCTTCGGACTACCATTCCGCGGGAGGCTGCGAAGTTTATGCATCGTTGGCCGTTGTCATTCGATACGGTGTGCAGACTATCCGGTCCGATGACCGGTCTATACATTTCCTCCCTTCCTACCTGCGCGTTCATGTCACCGATGACGATTTTGACGTCCCGCAGTGGGCATCCATCGTATATCTGCTCCAGTTGCGCATAGAACGCTTCTTTCTCGTCGTCGGATCTCCCTTCGTGTGCGCAGGGCACGTTGATGATGCTATAGTTGAAGAAACGGCCTTTAATCCTCAGCTTGCACATCCTTGCGTTGATTGGCTGCCACCCAATCACGCGTTGGCGCATCTTACCCAGCACTATGAAGCCGGTTCCCAGCTCGTTGGTGGTGCCACTGCTTTGGTAGAAGGTAGCCGCCCGATGCCCGCTTTTCCACACTTTCTGTCCTGTCCAGCAAATTTCCTGCAGCACCACGACGTCGAAGTTGCGGGGATGTAATTCATCGTAGATCATTTTGTCGCAACCTGCGAAACCTAGCGACTTGCAGTTCCATGTTCCAAGTTTCCAATCGTGATCCTTTTCGTCGCCTAGGTCTTTGCCGATTATATCGAGTCGCATTATCTCTTATATTGTTTGTAATTATTGGTTTTCCAGGCGGCTTATTGGGCCTGCGCAAACCTCCTGTCTCGCCGGAGGGCCGTCGTGTCAGGGCTGTTTAGCGTCCCACCTAACACCAGGACTTGGGCTTGTGCGCTTTGAGCGGCACACGGTCGCTTTGGCGGAGCCTACTTGCGGATTCATGCAGCTTTTTATAGAGGTTTAACAGGGCCCACTGTCAAACCCCACCACATCCTAGGCAGGCGCCACAACTCGCAGATAGCCTGGGGAGGGATCGTCAAGCCCTTGTACATAGTCCCTGCTGCCCCCACTGGAAAACAAACTGAATAGTGAATTTTTTTTTTCAATGGATGCATGTAACTTGATTTCATCCTTCCTTAGTGGACGCTCTCAGACCGTCCGCTTTGGAACTGCAATGTCTGCTAAACGCGAAGTCCCAGATGGTGCACCACAAGGTGTAACTCGGTTGCTCAGGGATTAGGGGGATTAGGAAATCTACAGGGTCGTTTAATCAGGATAGCTTAACCTCTCACTTCCTCATACTAATTTAAGGACACTTGGGATAACAGGAACTAGACGTTATTCACACAGATATTGCACATAGAAATAGGGGGGGGGACGGATCTCCGGACAGCGAGGCCTGATGACTCCTTTTCGAGTCCGAAACAAAGCGGAAAAACGAAGAAGCGGTGGAATAATTATTACCCAGGGCTGCGCTCTGAATGAATGGGCTACCACTGAGGCTTTTTACATTTTTTCAATTTATTATTGACGTCACTTATATGGGGTACTTGCGTGATCCGGATCATTTGTTGTGGTTTCGTGGTGTCCATGCTTGGGAAGTGTTTGGTCGCCTCCGGGCGAAAGCTACCGTTCTAGCCAGTCAATTATGACGAAGATGGCGGAATCATACTACCGGTAACGATGGTAGTGGTGGTGTGGCCAGTCAATGTTGACGCAGATGGCGGAAATGTACCACCGGATAACGATGTTCGTGGCGGGTTTTGGCCAGTCAATGGTGACGGAGATGGCGGAATCAGACCACCGGGATGGGGATGGTAATGGTGCTGTTGCCAGTCGACGAGGACTACGATGGCGGAATTGAGCTACCGGGATGACGGTTGGTAGCTGTGTTTTGCCAGTCACTGGTGACAAAGATGGCGGAGTTGTCACTGACGGCTTTCGATCGGCGAGGTACGCGATGGTATCCGGGAAATCGGCCTCCGGACACTTCTGTCGAAAATAGAAGAAAGGTCGGAAGAAAAAGGTCCACTTTCCGGACCTAAACACACGAACAGAGCTTAAAATATTCATCTTCATGAAGCAACTTCAGTCCGAATATTGACAAACATCGCATGAATATTCAAAACATAGAATGACATAGTCAGACGACTACTCCACGAACTCATTCATTCGACTGTCACTGAGTGTGTTTACTATGTGCAGAAAAAACATAATTAGCATTGTTTATGTTGATGTTTACCGTCGAAAGTGCCTCGCGGATGAAAATCGGATTCAGTTCTATGTGATACATTACTTTACTCATTTGAAACATGCTCAGATTTCAGATAATTTATCAATTTGTAAAATGTGCATAAATATTCAATGACTAATATTCAACTGAATATTGACTGTCCAGAGCCGACTATGAATGTGTCGGAAGTGAACTGACAAATGAAGAAAAATGGACTTCACCAAAAATTTTCGATTATTTTACACTCTGCACACGAATTAATACCCCGTGACGTCACTAACTAAAGCCTCTTACAATTTGCCACTTTCAGTACAAATAATTACCTTTTTCTTGTTTGTTTGTCTTCAAATTATTTGTTGTTTGTCACTTAGTTTAAGGACAGTAACTTTTGCGTTTTAGCTATAGGAATTAACACATAAGTTTTAGAAATATTTAACTTTTAGCAAATAACTAACCGTACTAATTTTTGTATTATGCATGTTTACTAAAACTTTTCTATTCCTTCTATTCTACTAACAATAGCTTTAAGACCTAACACAAAAAGAGAACAAACTTAGATTTTAACAATTTCACCACACAAAAGGCTTCACAATTTTACCTTCACAATACTAACAATACACACGCGCGCACTTCTACTCTGTTCAGAGATCACGATCGATAAGAGTGATTGAATCACCTTACCGCGCTTTTATAATAAAAATGCCCACCTGTGAAATGCAGTTGTTGCATCATAAATTGCATTCTTTCTTTTTTTTTGTGTCTACAATTTGACCACACACCCTATTTTTAGGTACTCCATCTGTTGGCGAACAATAAAGGGCTGGGTGATATTTTGCCCTGTCAGTTCAAACTGTTATACAGCGAATCTGTCACCCAAACAGTGCGAGGTGTGAGAGTTGGACAGCGCTTTTACACTCACCAAGCCATATGAGTGCAGCTGCTGTTCCATTATGGTGTTAGTGGTTGTGTTTTTCTGTAAAGGGCGTATTATTATGGATATATGGGAATGTTTAGGGAGCAAATATGGTTTTAAAATATACTTGTGGAGGAGCTACAAGTTGAACTTGTAACCAACGGTTACAATACCCCATCGTCCCTCCTGAAAGAGTGAAAGAATTTTCATTTCAATTAATCAATTTATCAATGATTAGCATAAATTCATGATTCGGCTAGACCCTTTGTGAAATCTTGCTTTACCTTCGTCACTCACATGACGAGGCAAAGATCATCAATGGGTAACTCACTGATAAGATAGTATCTGTAAACGTCAACTTCACCAATGTTTACTTCCGACGTCCGACGACGATCCGCGGAATCTCGACGTACGTTTTCTCGGTTTCGCGGCGATAAACGGAACAAAATTGTGTCTGGCGGAGAGTAGCTCCCGATTTGTGCACGGATCATCGATTCTGCTTCCTTGGTCGGTTTTCTTCCACTAGTCTGTTAGAGAATCGGCCTTGGAGAGCTTCTCGCTGCTGAGGCAATTGTGTCGTTTGCAAGTAAGAGAAATAAATTGTAAACAGAAGTGTTGACTAAAATTACTATCTTTCAGTTAAGCAGCGTATGTCCATTCAGTATTGGCCGCGTCCGGACAAATGAATGGTACGTATATTATGAATTAAAGCGGCTGAATTGAAGAAATTTATCAATCAGTGTTTGCTTTCAGGTCTGAGTGTACCTTTTCGACTCTAATTTCTGCGATGTAGTGATTTCGCCAGCCCGTTTTGCTGGTCCCTACCCAGTATTAAATGACCGCAGAGCACATCTACATCTTCCTGAAGAGAATGTGACGTGTCCGCTTTCGACAAATGACCTCTCAATTGGTCTTTTATTATCCTCCAGTCGTCGAATGACTGGAGAAACTGTTGGAAATTTTATTAAAAGATTTTATTTGTTTTTTTTTAGGTATTGCAGCGAGAAACGTATCCGAATTCCGTATCTAATTATTGATCGCTGTTGCCGGATATTTCACAGTATGGACATGAATCCGTATCTACATTGTGAAATCCGCAATTATGACAATATTTGTGCCTCGGCCTTTCACAATTTCTTGCATGATGACCTTTCAGGCGACAGTTGAAGCAATAACCGTTTTTCGGGGATTGGTAATCTTGAACGACGCGCCGACCCGTGGAGCTGTCTGATATTCCGGCGGTATAATCAGATTCGTCATACGACGCGCGAGATACCCGGTTTTCGAGATTGGATTCTTGTTTTTCGCGACTGTTCAGTTCGTTTACCTGCGATAGTTTTACGCGAGAGCTCGAATCATTCGTCAGTGGATGCGATTGGTATTTGAACCAATACGTTCCATCTAGTTTTCGACCGAATTTCTTCATATCGACGAGATTATCAATATCCGCCGCGACCGCGTGACTTTTGTAATCGCTCCGTAAGTTCCGGAATACTATTTCAAACTTCCTCCGCTCAGTTAAAGGCTTCGTTAGCGAACTGAAGAGTCCTTGAAGGATTTGAAAATAGTCATGAAAGCTTTCGCGAGGACCTTGCTTTCTTGCGACCGCGCGTGTTTCGAACGTATGGTTGTGATCAGGGCTGAGGAATTCGCGTTTTAGCTCCTGAACTAATTGACTCCACGACGAAAATTCTTGGTTATCCGTACCTGACATAAACCAAGTTCGTGCCGAACCGGTGAATAGGTGTATCGCGGATCGAAAAAGTTGTTTCTGGGACATGTTTTCCGATTTCGCCAGAAATTCAACTTCTCTCACGAAATTAATAAGGGATCGTCCGTCGTCTGATCCATCGTATTTCAGATGCCACTCCGAAACAGGCTTGGGTGTATTCGATCTGTGAACGTGCTTTTTCCGAGGGGTTCGACTACGCGATTCTGTGAATGACCATCCAGATTCCGAACTGGATGAACTTTTCGTTTCATATTCCGACGAGCAAATATCCGACCGACGAGAGTCTATTCCGTGTTGAATCGATACTTTAGGATGTTTCTTGGCCTGCTCTTCCCTGCCTTCTCTTTGACAAGAAGCAGCCTCCGATGGCCGTATTGGCTGGGGTGAGGAGCTGCTTGGAACCGTTTCCTTCAGACGCGGGTTTCTGAAATTCGATCCGACGGGTGGATCTTTGGAATTTGTGGTCAACATGAGATTCGCGAATAGTATTGCAATTTGATCTAATGGTAAGTATGCAAAGTGACTGCTGAAAGCATCTCGAACGCAAGATATCAACGAATCGATATCCTCTAGATCTTCGTCATCATCTGTGTAATTCGGCAACCGACGTAACCGCGTAAAATAATGTGCTAGACGAGTTTTTAAGTGTTCTTGTAATGCTTCGTAGCGTTTGCGATTCGAAAGGTAATTCTTAATTTCCACTACGTTCGCGTCGATTGTCTTTATTTCCTCGTCTACCGTCGTTTCTAGTCTATCGAAACTAATGTCTTGATTTTGCAAGTTCTCGATTTTAAATGATCTTTTAACCGTTTTCTCAACTCCGCGCGCGTTTCAGTTACGACTACTGGAAGACCACGAATCTTGAGTTCGTATTCAATTTCTGATCGCTCCAGATGGTGGATCATCAAATGTTTGTAGGAAAGTTCAAATTCTACATCCATTGTTGAGAATTTTATCCTTCGTTTGGAGGACGAAGAGATTACTAAAACAGGTAACTGTTTTTTCGTTCCCTCCGGGAGGGGAAATGAAAGTTTCTTATCACTTTTTTAGCTGGGCGCCATTTTGTAACTCGGTTGCTCAGGGATTAGGGGGATTAGGAAATCTACAGGGTCGTTTAATCAGGATAGCTTAACCTCTCACTTCCTCATACTAATTTAAGGACACTTGGGACAACAGGAACTAGACGTTATTCACACAGATATTGCACATAGAAATAGGGGGGGGGGGGATGAGACAATCAACTACCTTCACAAGGACTTCGACTAATACCGATTCGACGGATCTCCGGACAGCGAGGCCTGATGACTCCTTTTCGAGTCCGAAACAAAGCGGAAAAACGAAGAAGCGGTGGAATTATTATTACCCAGGGCTGCGCTCTGAATGAATGGGCTACCACTGAGGCTTTTTACATTTTTTCAATTTATTATTGACGTCACTTATATGGGGTACTTGCGTGATCCGGATCATTTGTTGTGGTTTCGTGGTGTCCATGCTTGGGTAGTGTTTGGTCGCCTCCGGGCGAAAGCTACCGTTCTAGCCAGTCAATTATGACGAAGATGGCGGAATCATACTACCGGTAACGATGGTAGTGGTGGTGTGGCCAGTCAATGTTGACGCAGATGGCGGAAATGTACCACCGGATAACGATGTTCGTGGCGGGTTTTGGCCAGTCAATGGTGACGGAGATGGCGGAATCAGACCACCGGGATGGGGATGGTAATGGTGCTGTTGCCAGTCGACGAGGACTACGATGGCGGAATTGAGCTACCGGGATGACGGTTGGTAGCTGTGTTTTGCCAGTCACTGGTGACAAAGATGGCGGAGTTGTCACTGACGGCTTTCGATCGGCGAGGTACGCGATGGTATCCGGGAAATCGGCCTCCGGACACTTCTGTCGAAAATAGAAGAAAGGTCGGAAGAAAAAGGTCCACTTTCCGGACCTAAACACACGAATTAATACCCCGTGACGTCACTAACTAAAGCCTCTTACAATTTGCCACTTTCAGTACAAATAATTACCTTTTTCTTGTTTGTTTGTCTTCAAATTATTTGTTGTTTGTCACTTAGTTTAAGGACAGTAACTTTTGCGTTTTAGCTATAGGAATTAACACATTAGTTTTAGAAATATTTAACTTTTAGCAAATAACTAACCGTACTAATTTTTGTATTATGCATGTTTACTAAAACTTTTCTATTCCTTCTATTCTACTAACAATAGCTTTAAGACCTAACACAAAAAGAGAACAAACTTAGATTTTAACAATTTCACCACACAAAAGGCTTCACAATTTTACCTTCACAATACTAACAATACACACGCGCGCACTTCTACTCTGTTCAGAGATCACGATCGATAAGAGTGATTGAATCACCTTACCGCGCTTTTATAATAAAAATGCCCACCTGTGAAATGCAGTTGTTGCATCATAAATTGCATTCTTTCTTTTTTTTTTGTGTCTACAATTTGACCACACACCCTATTTTTAGGTACTCCATCTGTTGGCGAACAATAAAGGGCTGGGTGATATTTTGCCCTGTCAGTTCAAACTGTTATACAGCGAATCTGTCACCCAAACAGTGCGAGGTGTGAGAGTTGGACAGCGCTTTTACACTCACCAAGCCATATGAGTGCAGCTGCTGTTCCATTATGGTGTTAGTGGTTGTGTTTTTCTGTAAAACGCGTATTATTATGGATATATGGGAATGTTTAGGGAGCAAATATGGTTTTAAAATATACTTGTGGAGGAGCTACAAGTTGAACTTGTAACCAACGGTTACAAAGGTTCATGCCTAAGTGCGTTACTCTTTAGCATGTATATCAACAGCCTGCCGAGAAGTCTCAAATGCAATTGGCACCTGTACGCTGATGACCTTTAAATATATATGTTTGGACCTATATCAGAAGTGAACAATATTGTACGAAGCATTAACGCAGATCTCGCAGCGGTTGTCGGGTGGTCAAAGATAAACTGTTTATTCCCTAACCCAAAGAAGACGCAAGCGATCGTTTTTAGCAAGACGGGCAGAGTTGTTCCGGAAGAACACATCGTATTCAGCGGCTCAAGGATTCGTAGTAGTAGTAGTTTGTAACAGTGTAACTAATCTAGGACTGCAGTTGGACTGTAACCTAAGTTGGACGCAGCAGGTGAATGACGTGGTGATAAAAGTATTTGGCACTCTGAGCACATTCCGACGTTTTACGGCAGTGCTCTCTCTTCAGACTCGACATACCTCAATACACAACATCCAGCGGGAAAAGTGTTTTAGTATTCGGAGCATCATGCTGGAACGGATTACCATTAGAAGTTAAAGTAGAAGATAGAATATACGCATTTAAAAATGCTATCAGTCAGTAGTCTGCCGTGGAGTGAGAGGGAACTCTAGTTGTTATTCTTTGTGAGGGGGTTCCTTACTTATGGCCAACAGGTTATGGGCCCAGGAACGATTCCCGTTCTCCATCTTAGTGTGATGTTATGGCCGTCGACGTTGTCGCAGTGGGATCACGGATCGGCCGCATAAGTCGCGTGGCGCAGTGGGATCATGGATCAGCCACGTAAGTCTTGGGTAGCGCCGGAAGGAATTCATCAGGAGGTTGGAACGTTCGGTAGGATGCTGGCTGATCAGGAGGAGCGTCGGAACATTCAGGAGCTGGTCAACAGAGGGTGCTGCACAAACATCGGAGTGGAGGCCATTTGTACGGGCAACGGTTTTGGACCAGGAGGAATTGTTCCGGTGAGGAGGAGCTCTGGACGGGAGGCACGGTATTAGGAGGAGCCAGGACAGTAGCGACGCGTGCACACTAAGGAGGAGTGTTGGGATATGAGGTAGTGTGCGACGCTTCGCTGTAGATCGAAGATGGTTAGGAAGCAGGCGCCAGTTGGTTGTAGTTGCTCTTGGGGGTAGATTAAGAAATATTGTGATGGATGTATTGTATATACCTGTTGTTGAATAAAGAGAACTGTAGCTTTTGACAGAAGTATCAGTCAGTAGCCTGCCGTGGTGTAGAGAGGGAACTCTAGTATTTTGTTGTTCTTTGTGAGGGGGTTCCCTCCTTCTCCGGCTAACACAATTCACACAAATCATAGCGAAAAAAGGAGTACATTTGGTAAAAAAGCATATCTATACAAATAAGTGCAAGTGGAGGCCATATACGTCCACTTTGCGTAAACTCAAATAGACGAATGTGCCTATATCGCCCCCACTTCATACACTTATTCGCTAGCATATGCAACTTTGTTTCAGCTGGAAGATACGACATATTCTTCTACCTTATTAACATTACATTACTTAATCTTCAGATGAAATATTTCCAGTTATAAACTGCAAGCACCTTCTTTGTAATGGAAATATGTTAACTTCATCTTTTTAAAATCAATAGTGAACAAATGTTGAATATTATTATGCTGGCATTTTCAGCGATATTCCACAGAATTTCAACAAGAAAAGCTCATCGCATATAATTTTGATCATTTGGCAATAGATATCTACACCGAGGCAAAATAACTTAAGATTTTCATAAGTTACAACTTATGTATTGGGATTTTTTCGGATTCATTAAAGCCTTATGATGTTTAAAATGTGGCTTGTGAATCCCATAACCAAAACTTATGATTGATATAAGCGTAATTATTGTGAAAAAACTATTCCGTTAACGATGGCAACGTTGGATAAGTGGGCTTCATTCCTTGATCAATTTCAACTCCAACTGTCCGCATGTAATGTGCACAGGATCGTTTAAAGCGTTTTCTTAAGTTATTTTGGTTTATGGTGCCTCTCAGTTGTATTAAACAATATAATTTAATAGGATTATATTTTCATCTTTTCTGTATTCAAATTAATTCTCCTTTAAAATTACTTTTCAGGCTATGACAGTAATTGATTTGGAGGAAAACATAAAAATATTCATTATCTAATAACATTCCTGCTCCACGTAATATTATTGTGACATCTGAAGTCACCTTACCTACACGTGGAACAGTTTTGTAAATAGATTTCTGTAATTCTGAAACTTTCGATTTATTCTGCAATGTTAGTTTGAAATTTATATTTCAGTATCGTTTCATATCCAACTTGACCAATGGATTCGAAGGTCGGTTCACTTGCCTATTTCAAACGTTCCCTTTTGCAGCAAGGTTTGCCAAACTCAATAAATGTTTGGTAGATTACCTTGTTTTTTGCTCCTTGTCTATCATAACAGATGTCAAAACATCGGAAAAAGAAAGAGAAGTTCGAAGGAAACAGCAAAAACCACGTGGCAGACTTGTCAGTTTTGACAGATTTTACTATGAAAACCGGTGTGAAGGTGAAAACGGCGATTCCAACGACCGTTCAAGGAGCGACTATTTCGAACGGTCGGGTCCAATAGGGAAATCCACGTACAATATCTTTAGCAAAACAGAAAAACAGCTTACATTCATCATTATATTTTTCATTACAAAGACTATCGAATTTCATGCCTTTTTAATTATAACACTCAAAAGCTCAAACTATGAAATATATTAACATTTCTTATAACACTAATAATTCTTTCATATGGTTTTCATAAGTCTATTTATGAAATATGTAAATAGTTGAGAAAGATTTTCCCCTTCGGAATCATAAATAGAACTTAAGATTTTCAAATATAATCATTGTGGCGCCGAATCATAAGTAGTTTTTATGACGCTCTTAAGTTTTTTTGGCTGGGTGTAACAGAACATTAGATTCTATAAGAACTGAACACAAAATGCTTATCAGACCTGTGGAGATTTTTTTTTATTGAATGCCATTGAGAATCACGATGTAAGGCATGTAAATGAGAATGATATCGTTAACTATATTACCATAAGTTATCAACTGATGAAATTCAAAACTTTAGACTAAAGAAACTTAACTGTTCAGATTAGTTCAGATTTTTGCAGGAGGGTGAAACACCTGTCATCCGCTGTACAATGGCACTCTACCCAACATCGTTTTTGGCACTTCTGTTTTTGGTACCCAGTTTCTGGGTAGTATACCCGAATTCAGCGCTCATTTTGGGTGATTGGTTTGTACGCAGTTAGTGCTGAATATCGGCAATTATCTTCTCCTGGCGAAAACTTACAATTAGTTGAAGTACATCTTGCCTTTTGAGTTTGTCGCTTGCCTTGAGCTCGTCGATACTTCCGAAGTTATGTTATCATGAATTAAACGAAATTAAAACAAAAACATTTTACGCCATATTGAATGAATGGTGGGTAGGCGTATTAGCCTTGTAGTATCCCCGAAACCCTCGGATTTGTGAGTCTTAGTAAAAACACGTGGAGTCTCGTTTAGAGTTCAAGTACGAATGAATGTTTTTATTATCGAACACCCACACACAGAAGACCCCCAGTCACCCTCAATCTACAACCTAGGTGTTTATAAAGAAGGTGTTCTAGATGATGTAGTTTCGATACTACATTCACTTTCTTTCTTTTATTTATTTTTTTTTAATGCTTATCGTCAGAGCTAATCTGAATCGCTTGTACAAAGTCTCGCATATAGGCGGGCTTTCGGATGACTCGCTTGATTTTCGATTGTTGTAACTCGGTCGAGTTTAAACGTCCCTCGTCCCGAGCCTCGTCCTTGTTCTTCAGAAAAGTTTTCGATTTTCCATCCTTGTCTCCTGCCGAGTCCGAAATCGCATCTTCATTATCTCCATTGGTAATTCGCTGTAGATGAGACACGTGTCTACGATATTTAACGCCAGATTCTTTTGAGGATATCATAACATCTCCGCCTTTCCGCTTGAGAACTTTGAAAACCTGAGGCTCAAAATTTGGGGATAACTTATTGCTTTTCGTCATTTTCTTTACCAGAACATCGTTCATCAGCGTATATCTTTCCTCTTTCCTTTACAATTTTGTCCTGATCAATTGTTTCCTCGTCCCCATTTTTCGGTTGATAGATTGATGGTGGCCGATCGCGTATGTTATATCCAAACAGCATTTCTGATGGAGTTTTCTTCGTGGTTGAATGCGGAGATGAACGATACATTAAAAGATATTTGTGCAATTCTTCAACCCAGTCAGTATTTGTAGCTTGACTGATTGTCAACCTTTTCAAAAGAGATCGGTTCTGTCTTTCGACTTCGCCATTTTGTTGTGGCCAATACGGAGTTGTGCTGATAAGCTTTATATTGTTGGCAGTGCAAAAGTGACGAAATTCCTCACTGGCGAATTGTGGTCCATTATCAGCCGTAATAGATAAAGGCAAACCAAAACGGGCAAAAATCGAATTCAAACGTTTAATTGTCTCGCAAGTGTCAATCTTCGTCATGATTTCCACCTCGACATATCGGCTAAAATAATCAACTATCACGAATAGGTAATGACTTGATGGAAGCGGACCAAGAAAATCAATGGCAACGTGTTGCCATGGCCCTGAAGGTAACTCCCTGCGTTTCATCGGTTCCGGTGCGGAAGGCGCCGCGACCAGCATGCATCCTCGGCAACTTTTGACGTATCGCTCAACTTGCAAATCCAGTTTTGGCCACCAAACTTTTGCTCTCAATCTCTGCTTCATAATGGTCATCCCAGGATGACCTTCATGAGCTAAGTCTAGTGTGCGCAGCCTCAATGTTTCTGGCATTACTATTCTGATTCCTCGTAATAAAATGTTGCCTGCAAAACACAGCTCTGTAGCAAACACCTTCAACGGCATCGCATCTTCTGACCAAACACCTTGTTCTACACTAACTCGAACGGCTTGGATAGCCTTGTCAGCTTCTGACGCTTGCTCGATTTCTGTCATCTTCAGCACCACCGGTAAGGCGTTTGAAGCTACCCAACCTACGTAATGTTCAGCACATTCATCGAAAGTTTTTCCGGTTATACTATCTGTTATTGCTAATCGGGAGATCGGATCTGCAATGTTCGATTTGCCCGGGCGATAAATGACCCTGGCTTTATATGATTGTAGTCGAACCACCCACCTTTCGATTCTTGCACATGGTTTCGATCTTGAACCGAAAATAGCCTCTAACGGTTTGTGATCCGTTATAAGCTCAAATGACCGACCGTACAAATAAAAATGAAACCGCTCGACGGCCCAAACGAGTGCTAGCGCCTCCTTCTCGATCTGTGCATAGTGTTTCTCGGTGTCAGATAAACTCTTGCACGCATACGCAATAATTCTTGGGCCTTCTTCGTTAATCTGCATAAGGACCGCTCCCAAACCAACCGGACTAGCATCAGCCACCAGTTGTGTCCGATCCGAAGCATCAAAATGACCTAAGGTAGTAGGACGAACCATGTGTGCCTTTAGCTTTTCAAAAGCTACTTGCTCTTCAGATCCCCACACAAAGCTCTGTTTCTGAACCGTCAACCGCCGTAGTGGATACGTTAAAGTTGCTAGATTGGGAATAAATTTGCTAAGGTAATTGACCAAGCCCAAGAAACTCCTAACTTCTTCTGCAGATTTTGGTTCCCGGAAACGACGAATTGATTCCAGCTTGTCTGTATCAGGTTTGATTCCGTCCGCTGACAAAACATGCCCCAAAACTTTCATTTCAGTCACTCCATAAATACACTTACTTTCGTTCAGGATTACATTCCACTCTTTAAGCCGCTTAAGTACCTTTTCCAGTCTCATGTCGTGCTCTTTCTGATCACATCCGTGAACAATCACATCGTCGATATAATTTAAACACCCATCACAACCGCTCAAGATCTGTTCCATTGTCTTTTGGAACAGTTCGGGCGCACAGTTAATACCGAACATTAGTCGAGTATATCGAAACAAACCTTTACGCGTGATGAATGTCGTGATTTCTCGTGATCGTTTTGATATTTCTACCTAAAAATAAAACACAGACTGTAAATTTTCTAAAAAATTCCAAATTGTTTTTCTTTTATTCGGTGTAACAATTGATAGCATGAAGCAGGGAACAGTTTTATAGACTTTCACAAACTAAAAAAAAACAAATTCAATTGTGCGTTCAAGTTGCACGTTTATATGTCATAAAGACGATTACTATCAATTTACTATGAATGGCTGGGTATCAACATACCTGGTGGAAAGCGTTTTTCACATCCAATCGAGAGAAAACCTTCGCTTTAGCCAAGTGTGGCAGAAAATCTTCAAAAGTCGGCAGTGGATGATTTTCTCTTTCTACGGCTTCATTAGCCCGTCGCATATCAACACAGATGCGCACATCACCATCATCCCCTTTCGGAACCACGACTACCGGCGATATCCATTTTGCCGGTTCGTTCACCGGTTCAATAACACCCTGTTCAAGCAACTCGTCTAGTTTATTATCGACCAGCTTCTCTAACGCCACCGGTATACGACGATATGGTTGAACAACTGGTGCAGCGTCCGACTTGATTGGAATATCCACAATGATGTTTTTGATGGATCCCAGCCTCTTGTTTTCGGCGTCGACTACATCCACTTCACTAACAGGTATGTCAATCTTCAAAACGCCCATCCTCGTAGCGGTATCACGACCAATCAGGATTTTCCCATTTCCTTTTACGACGAAAAACTCAGCTAATTCCATTGCGACTCCCAGTTTTATCGTTGCGGTGAATACGCCAACCAATGGCAACGACTGTCCTCCATACGCTTTGAATACCATTGGTGCCTCCCGCCGTTGATTTGTTACAACCACTTTCTTATCTTTTAATTGCTCCCAATTCAGCTGGCTCAACAAATTATACTTGGAACCGGAGTCAATAACAGCAGGTACAGTAACACCACCAATCTCACACTGGATTTCACCGCTGCTGCTGGATGTTATATGAAAAATGTATTCCACCTGCTCATCGGAAATATGCTTCACCACATTCGTATCCTTCCCATCGTCATTTGAAAAATCTATCCCTTGTCGCCCAATCCGCTGATATGCATTCGACTTCCTGGAGATATTTTTCGTTTCTTTAGTACGGCACTTCTTCGCGAAATGATCGCTGATGCCACACTTGTTGCATATTTTTCCTTTCGCAGGACATTTTTCATCTTTGGAGATATGCCCAAAGTATCCACACCGATGACATTCGAGCTGCTTTTGGTCGATCAACCTTCTTCTTTTCTCGTAAGGAGCTACATCGATCTTGTTTACTTCACCAGCGTGTGGTTTTGTATCACTTCCACCGACAAATGACTTTTCCTGTTCGGCAACAGTCTCGAAAATCTTCGCGATGCTCAACACTTCTTCAAGACTTGCGTCCCCTCGTTTCAGCAAATCGCGACGTAACGTGGCAGACTGGCAATTCTGTATTATTTGATCTTTGACGTTTTCCTCCACTTTGTCATCAAAACCACAACGCTCTGCCTGTACACGTAGTCGAATAGTGAAGGCGTCGATGCTTTCGCCAGCTCGCTGTTTCATTTGGCGTAGTAAATGCCGTTCGTACGTTGAATTTTCTTTTGGCAAGAAAAAATCATTCAACTTCGCCCTGGCTTCTTCATAGATGGTCATATTTGGCGTGTAGTGCTCAATATGCAGCAACGGACCCCGCATCTCAGTTCCGGGTATCTCCGGAAGCGTATCAAACAGCTGTTGAACACTCGGACCCGCATAATGCAGTAGTAGATCCCTCTTCCATTCATCATCTTCGATTCGACTGGCACGAATCATCGTTTCAAACGACCTTAGCCATTTACTCCACTCAATACCAGCATCGTCGGTATGTGACGCATAGTCAAACGGCTGGAGCTGTAGCCCAAGAGAACGCAGCATGTCTGCAAAAAAAAAAAGAACCCAAGCAGCACGGCTATAGCACCTCAATTTTCAATTTTCGGTTTTGAAACCAATATCAACTCGTCACAACGTTTACATACTTGTACGAAACTTCTTTCAAAAATACAATTTTTTCCAGCGGCAAAACAATTAAAATTATTTAAACTCAATCAGAGTAAATTTTTCACAACTAACTTTTTCTACTTTGTACGAGATTTGTGTAGACATGTAGAAAATGAAGTGTCATTTTTTTCTGTTTTGTTTTTATTCTCTTGCGTACCCCAGTGAAAAATATATGGCGTGCTTATGAACGGTGATTGTTATAGATAGTGGAAAGATGAGCGAAAGCATGGCTGAGTCGATTTTTTTGCCCGTGCACACGCACATATGACGTCACAGCCCTTAACGTTTCCATTGTCATTGTCAACGTCATGCTCGTTTGGAGACACGTTTGACAGTTCGTTTGGAGACAGAGGATTTATCTTCGCTCATCTATATATTCCACTATCTATAGTGATTGTGTAGTCCGCACACTCAGAAAAAAAACTAACTCAAACTGCTTTATAGGTGCAAACACAAAACT
This sequence comes from Armigeres subalbatus, assembly GCF_024139115.2. Taxonomy (NCBI): domain Eukaryota; kingdom Metazoa; phylum Arthropoda; class Insecta; order Diptera; family Culicidae; genus Armigeres; species Armigeres subalbatus. The sequence goes on from NC_085140.1 coordinate 84,157,341, forward strand.
TTTTTTTTCTTTGGTAAAAACGAAATAAATGCCACCGGCAGGATACAATCTAGATTGTACGTATTTAATATTCATTTTTATTTTATTTTTTTATATTTTTCTTTTCATAATAGGTGGTTTTTCAGTTGTCGATTTATCTTCATGATTTCCAATTGTTCATGTATGGAAGGAATGTGTACACTGCCAAAAATATCTATATAAGATATATGTGTCGCCGTTATAAATTTTTGCAATAGCTCCACCCTAATATAATCGATATAGAACCACACATAAATTAAATAATTGCTAATTCGAGACCACACATAAAATTTATTTGGATATATATTTTATTAGTAGTTCGCGTGGAGAATGGTTATGTGTGCGCTGATATACATCATAAGTTAAATCTATGGATTTTTGCCAATAAATATGTGTGGATTTTTAGTAGTGTAAGTTTTCTCGAGTGTTTTTCCACACCATCACATACCAGTCATACCAGTTAATTTTGACATTGTACTTGCTTCCGTTATATTTTCCTACTTTTTTTTTGCCAAAAGAATCCGCATTAAAGCTGCAGTTGTCCAAACTCACTTTCTGTTCTTTGACAGATCCAATTATCAATTCACTGCATTTAAGCAAATTCACTGCATTTAAGCAAATTCCCCGCTGCATTTAAGCATCTCCACTGCATTCAAGCAAATATGAAAACCAACTCATGTTTCCTTCTTTTTTTTTTTTCTTCCTGCGGGCAAAATAAGAGAACATTTTGCCTTCGCATCTTGGTCAGTTAATGGCATTCATACCATCTACCTCTTGTCATGAAATCTTATAATGTACTCAAGTACTTCGCGATAAATAATACTTACCAAACGGATTCGCCATTTGGATCCTCGTCGCCAAAATGTAGTATCCCCGAAACCCTCGGATTTGTGAGTCTTAGTAAAAACACGTGGAGTCTCGTTTAGAGTTCAAGTACGAATGAATGTTTTTATTATCGAACACCCACACACAGAAGACCCCCAGTCACCCTCAATCTACAACCTAGGTATTTATAAAGAAGGTGTTCTAGATGATGTAGTTTCGATACTACAAGCCTTCTCTTCAGTCCCCTGGATTTTTGACCCATTCTAGGAATGGCATAGCGGCTGCTCTTTGCCTCACATATTCAAGAAAGGTACCGTGCGATGCATTCCAAAGGCAACTCGAAGTAAATTTTGAAAAGCATTTGCAGTTGCCCAATTCCATTTAATTCCACCACTCGAGTCAAGTACGAGACACTGAAAACGGCCTTACTGTTGAGGTCGAAGTACGTATCTGTACAAAATTGTATTATGACAAGTAAAGACATTTTACTATAACAGCTCAAAATAATTTTCAAAGCATTTGCATTTTTCCTAATCCACTTTTCCCAATTCCGATTCTTCTGCTATCTTCTACGCCTGTGTTACTGTAAATTAAGCAAGTATTCTTCGATATTAAAATTGATTTTATACGATAACTTTACGAAAAATATTTCATATTACAAAGCAAAAAACGTAAATGTGTGCAACACGATTAATTTGCGAATGGATCTCTGTTGCAGCACGTTGCAGTATTGTTCATAAAACTAGAATTTCTATTTTTTAAAGTATTCAAAAAGGAGGACATTTTAGCGCAAAAGGAGGACATCTGATTTTTAATGAAAAAGGAGGACATGTCCTCATTTAGCATACCACATGGTCACCCTATACTTACTTGATACTTGATGGACTACTACAGCTCTTCAATGAACCTACGCCGAATACACCTATGCAGGAGTTCATCAAATTCACTCACTCGATGGATTTTGACATTTGAGCGGGTCGTCTACTCCAAGATGAATACACAGCTAGGTGTTTCAATCAGCACAAATCATGGACGAGAAGAAGGCGGGGGTGAAAAATTCATTTTCGGTGCAAAACATAAACAAACCGGCTGGCTCTCCTATACTAAAATCCAAGATGGCTGAATCGTGAATTTGGCATTGTATTTGGCCCATTAGTCTATGGAGTATCCTTCTCCACTGGCCTCGATCCTGGGCCAATCGCTTCCAGTCGCCCTGAACATTGAGCGCCCTCAGGTCCTGCAAAAAGCTATTGTGCACGCCTCCTTCCATGAAGCCTGCGACCTCTTCTTGTTCTCTACTAAATATTATCTTCGCTTGACGTTCTTCCGGCATACGAACAACGTGTCCAGCCCACCGTAGTCTGCCGTGTTGTATAAGCTTAATATTATCCAGCCCTTTATACACCTGGTAGAACTCGTGATTCATGCGACGCTGCCTGGACGCGACGAACGCCACGGTGCGCCATTAGACCGTTATTATAAAATAAAAATGTTCATCAAAACCAAGTACAGGGCTCGATTCCTGTGGTAAATATGCACCCCTGGACCACTTTAAAAAAATCCCTACACGTAAAAAAATAACCTTATATGTTATGGCAAAAAACCATTCGAAAATACTTATACTCTTCATTATGCCATCTAATGAAAGATCCCATATCAAAAAGCTAATAACATTCATAAGCTAATGAAAAGTATAAGTTTCGGAATGTATGTGACTAATGCAATGTATAAGTTTTTTCTTATACATATCATTAAGCGATGGTGCTCTCGTTCAGAACCATTCATGAATTCAAGTGCAGGCTGCAGATTCTTTGTTGAATACCAAAGCTGAGAAAATTATGAGTATGAGCCAAACCTTGAGAAATTAGTATTATATTAACACGTACGTCCCCAACCCCCATTTTACGACAAAACTTAAAATTCAAAACCACGCAGCTCAGCCAATTTTTAACGGATTTTCAAGCAATCTTCTGGAATCGATCACAAAATTCCTATAGTTTCAGGAACCGAGGTCAATTTTTGTGCAATGGCCATGGTTCCGGATATATTCCGGGGAGTACTGGGGTTACCTCCCTCCCGGAAAGAATGGTCACTGGCAGATCGACTTCGAAATCCATCGTGCGACATGTCAAACTTCATGATTTTGCTAAACAAGTATACTGGAGTACATTTCGGCGATTTTCGACCGAACTGGCTACCCTCCAGGTGCTTCCAGGGCCTGGTTCCCTTGGGGAAGTGGCCAATTTCCATTGAATCTTGGAACCCATCTTGCGACATGTCAAATTTCATGATTTTGCAAAACAAGTACACTGGAGTACATTTCGGCGATTCTCGACCGAATTGGCCACCCTCCAGGTGCTTCCAGGGCCTAGTTCCGTTTGTGATGTGGCCAATTTTCATTCAATCTTGGAACCCATCTTGCGACATGTCAAACTTCATGATTTTGCAAAACAAGTACACTGGAGTACATTTCGGCGATTTTCGATCGAATTGACCACCATCCGAGAAGTATCCGAAGGAAGCAGGACCTGGTTCCCTTGGGGAAGTGGCCAATTTTCGTTTACTCTTGGAATCCATCTTGCGACATGTCAAACTTCATGATTTCGCAAAACAAGTACACTGGAGAACGTTTCGGCGATTTTGCAAAACAAGTACACTGGAGTCCATTTCGGTGATTTTCGATCGAATTGGCCACCTTCCGGGAACTTCCAGGTAGACCTGTGCGCTGATTGAAATTTTACCGACGGTGGCGTGGTACCTTTGGACATTCCTCCAGATATTCCTCCATAAGTACCTCTGGGAAATTCCTCCAGAAATGGGAAATGGGAAGTTCTTCCAGGAATTCCTCCGGAAGTTCCTCCAGGAATTCCTCCGGAAGTTCCTCCAGGAATTCCTCCGGAAGTTCCTCCAGGAATTCCTCCGGAAGTTCCTCCAGGAATTCCTCCGGAAGTTCCTCCAGGAATTCCTCCGGAAGTTCCTCCAGGAATTCCTCCGGAAGTTCCTCCAGGAATTCCTCCGGAAGTTCCTCCGGAAGTTCCTCCAGGAATTCCTCTGGAAGTTCCTCCAGGAATTCCTCCGGAAGTTCCTTCAGGAATTCCTCCGGAAGTTCCTTCAGGAATTCCTCCGGAAGTTCCTCCAGGAATTCCTCTGGAAGTTCCTCCAGGAATTCCTCCGGAAGTTCCTTCAGGAATTCCTCCGGAAGTTCCTCCAGGAATTCCTCCGGAAGTTCCTCCAGGAATTCCTCCGGAAGTTCCTCCAGGAATGTACTCCATACTTGTTTTGCAAAATCATGAAGTTTGATATGTCGCAAGATGGGTTCCAAGATTAAAGGAAAATTGGCCACGTCCACTAGGGAACCAGGTCCTGCTTCCTTCGGATACTTCTCGGATGGTGGTCAATTCAATCAAAAATCGCCGAAATGTACTCCAGTGTACTTGTTTTGCAAAATCATGAGGTTTGACATGTCGCAAGATGGGTTCCAAGATTGAATGAAAATTGGCCACTTCCCTAAGGGAACCAGGTCCTGGAAGCACCTGGAGGGTGGCCAATTTGGTCGAAAATCGCCGAAATGTACTCCAGTGTACTTGTTTTGCAAAATCATGAAGTTTGACATGTCGCAAGATGGGTTCCAAGATTAAATGAAAATTGGCCACTTCCCCAAGGGAACCAGGCCCTGGAAGCACCTGGAGGGTAGCCAATTCGGTCGAAAATCGCCGAAATGTACTCCAGTGTACTTGTTTTGCAAAATCATGAAGTTTGACATGTCGCAAGATGGGTTCGAAGATTGAATGAAAATTGGCCACTTCCACAAGGGAACCAGGCCCTGGAAGCACCTGGAGGGTGGCCAATTCGGTCGAAAATCGCCGAAATGTACTCCAGTGTACTTGTTTTGCAAAATCATGAAGTTTGACATGTCGCAAGATGAATTCCAAGATTGAACGGATATTGGCCACTTCCCCAAGGGAACCAGGCCCTGGAAGCACCTGGAGGGTGGCCAATTCGGTCGAAAATCGTCGAAAAGTACTCCAGTATACTTGTTTCGCAAAATCATGAAGTTTGACATGTCGCAAGATGGGTTCCAATATTGAATGAAAATTGGCCACTTCCCCAAGGGAACCAGGCCCAGGAAGTACCCGGATAGTGGCCAATTCGATCGAAAGTCGCCAAAATGTACTCCAGTATACTTGTTTTGCAAAATCATGAAGTTTGACATGTCGCACGATGGATTTCGAAGTCGATCTGCCAGTGACCATTTTTTTCCGGGAGGGAGGTAACCCCAGTACTCCTCGGAATATATCCGGAACCATGGCCATTGCACAAAAATTGACCTCGGTTCCTAAAACTATAGGAATTTTGTGATCGATTCCAGAAGATTGCTTGAAAATCCGTTAGAAATTGGCTGAGCTGCGTGGTTTTGAATTTTGAGTTTTGTCGTAAAATGGGGGTAGGGGACGTACGTGTTAAGGACATAGTTGGAAGAGTACCACGATGGCAGTCAAGATGGCACCGGACCTTCCACGGGTTCCATGGGCTACAGCTCTTCGATGAACCTACGCCGAATGGAGTATCCTTCTCCACTGGACTCGATCCTGGGCCAATCGCTTCCAGTCGCTCTGAACATTGAGCGCCCTGCCTCAGGTCCTCTTCAACTGCAAAAAGCCATCGTGTACGCGGCCTTCCACGAAGCCTGCGGCCTCTTCCGGGTTCTCTACTAAATATTATCTTCGCTTGACGTTCTTCCGGCATACGAACAACGTGACCAGCCTATCGTAGTCTGCCGTGTTGTATAAGCTTAATAATATCCAGCCCTTTATATACCTGGTACAATTCGTGATTCATGCGACGCCGCCAGATACCGTTCTCCTGTTTACCGCCGAGTATTGTCCGCAGCACCTTACGCTCAAACACTCCGAAAGCTCTCCAATCAGCCTCCTTTAACGCCCATGTCTCATGGCCGTATAAATCCACCGGAAGAATCAGAGTAGTGTACAGCGCGAGTTTTGTTTTCGTTTGCAGACTACGAGACTTAAGCTGGTTACGAAGTCCGTAATAATCCCTATTTGCAGCTGCAATACGCCTTTTCACCTCGCGGGTAACATCATTATCGCACGTCACTAATGTTCCAAGATACACAAATTCTTCTACCACTTCAAATTTTTCACCATCCAGCACCATTTCGCTACCACCACCACTAATGAACCCACGTTGATTGCCAGCGACCATGTACTTCGTTTTGCTGGTATTGATCGTGAGTCCAATCCTCGCTGTCTCGCTCTTAAAAGGCAAAAAAGCCTCTTCCACGGCACGGCGATCAATTCCGATAATATCGATATCGTCCGCAAATCCCAGGAGCATATGCGATTTCGTGATAAAGGTACCGCTTCTTTGCACACTAGGGGCTCATTCACAAATTACATAACGCATTAAGGGGTGGGTGGGTACATAATATTGCGTTACAAAATGTTACGGTTTGTCTAGGGGGTGGGTGGGTTTGTTTAGTTCTGTTACGGGTAACATTTATGATAATAAAATAATATAAAAAAAGAAATTTAAAATTAAATTCAAATTTGACAGTATTATTATGTACTATGAAGGAAGTTAAGGAAGAGTTCACTAAAAATACCAATTTATCATTTTTGTGTAATTTTAGTAAGACGTTATGCGTCACAGGTGGGGGTGGGTGGGTATGACGGAAATGTTACAAACAAGTCACGGAGAGGTGGGTGGGGGTTAAAATCTGTGTTTTTTTGCGTTATGTAATTTGTGAATGAGCCCTAGCTCTCCTAATCGCTCCCTCGAGCGCTATATTGAACAGTAGATTCGAGAGTGCATCACCCTGCTTTAATCCATCTAAGGTAACAAATGACGTCGATATTTCATCCACAACCCTTACACTTGATTTCGATCCGTCCAACGTTGTACGAATCAGCCGTATCAGTTTCGCCGGAAAACCATGTTCAAGCATAATTTGCCATAATTCATTCCGTTTCACTGAATCGTACGCTGCCTTGAAATCAATAAACAGATGATGTGTCTGCAAGTTGTACTCCCGTAATTTATCAAGGATTTGTCTCAGGGTAAACATTTGATCCGTCGTTGATCGAAAACCTGAATACGGGACATAATTTTGTACGCCGAATTAAGGAGGGTTATTTCTCGATAATTGGCGCACTACAGTCTAGGACAGCAAAACGAACGCGTGATCGGCCGAAATATTGTGTTCTGCATTGCGCGGCCAGTAAAAAAAATCAGTTCAGTGCGAGATTTCTCTTGTTTCGGACAGCAGAACGATCGCGCGATCGGCCGAAATATTGTGTTCTGCATTGCGCGGCCGGTAATAATAGTAGCCATCGAACAAGTAAGTGCAGTGTGTGTTTTAGTCGTCGGGAAAGAAATAAAATATCTATTTTGTGTTCGGTGGCTCATGCGCATGTCGCGCGTGGTCGAAAAAAGCGCGTTCTTCAATAGTTTGCTGTAGCCATCGAGCAAGTGAGTACAGAGTGCTGCGCTTCCGTGCGGTCGTCCAAAACGCGAATCTCCTCAGTTATCATATGCAACCGGGCGTGCATGTTTTAACTTTTAACTCGAATTAGTGTTATTTCCCATCCCATAAATTGTATCGCTTACCAAAGTGAATCCAGATAAATTATCCTTTGTAACTAAAACGATATCCTATCCCAAGACAATCGTGGAGATGCAGAGGTATAATCGGTCTATAGTAGCAACGAGAGTCGGACTAACAATCCTTCCATTCCTATATGACCGTAAGGACGTGGCCGGCGCCGTTATTGACTTTTAATATCACCGATGCACCGTCACTTCCTCCATTCAACAAAGTCTCGAAGTGTTGCTTCCACCTGGCAGCCATTTCAGTTTTATCTGTCAGCAAATTCCCTTGTTGGTCGTTGAACATGACTCGATAAAATACATTGAAGATTTTTAAAATTTGCTCACTCGACGTTTTGTTGTTTTGCTCTTTTGGCCTACAACCCTTCATACACTTTGCTGTTTGTGGTAAGCAGGATTAAATTGATTTGATTTGCTCTCGTACTTTTTTTTATAAAACATCCTTTATCAATTTTTTTTATTGAAATTGTACATAATAGATCAGGCATTGAATATGCTCCATAAGCAATAAGCATTTCTTCTTGACACCTGGGAGCAAATTGAACCTGTTTCTATCCATCCCCGGGACAGATTGGTTTATAACAGTATCTGTGTGGCAAGCACAATTGATACCTTATGCCCACGGACTCGAGAGTATTTCTCACCACAAATACCGACCGAGAATCGAACTCCGCCATCACCGGATTGGCTATCCTACGCCTTTACTCGCACTGCCAACTGAAAAAGACTCATTTCAACTCATATTGTATTTGCTATTCTTAGGCAGTAGGCCACATGTTTTGCCTTTTCTCCTAAAATGGATGTTTGAAATGTCACATCGGACAACCCAACCATTTCGATCCAAACATCATCGCAAGTCCCATAAAATCGTACTCGGGCTGATAATTGGCTTGTTCCAGACGGTAGCTCTTTTCCTGGTTCTTTACTATCAGTTTGACGTAAGCCGAAGAACCACTTGCATCGTGACCGCCATTTCGGGCACACTCTTTACCATCCAGTCCTGTCGCAGTTCCGACTTTCAGTGTGTGACGCTACTGATGGTACCTCAGATATTGAGCAAGCGGGGTCGCACTGCAAGCGTGGCCTACGCTTTCGTACTGACCATGAATGGACCGGCAAGGAATACGATTGCAAATGTGGACGTGCTGGGCCAGGCACTGAGCTGTAGCCAGGATCGCCTGAAGGCGGCCGTTCAAGATGCCCTTCAGGCACTGAAGGCTCCCTTCCTAGCAATGAAGAGAACAATCAAGATGATCCTCAGTGAGGTGGAGAAAGCGTTTATGAAAGTTCAACGGGTATTGATGGATGTAATGAGGCTTGTTAAACGTATTTGTACGGTGCAGGGTTATGGAAGGATTGAAACAGAAATCACTAACCATCGATTTGTTTCACAGTGCACACCATCAAGGCCGGTTACGAGTGGTTGGCTAATATAGCTGCGGTTTGTAATAAGAAGAATGGCACGCCGTTTGATCAATGCATTCGAGCATTAGAATCGGCGGTGGAGGATTGCAAGCAAAAACTGGGACCGATGGATTTCATGTGTGAAGTAACACATGTAGCCAAGGTGGTTTGCTATAGCGTCAAAGTTGTGGACTTGATTTGTGAGCTAATCGATTTCGCTAGTAGTTATATTGTGGACGAGATTGAAAGGAGACTCGAGAAGTTTATTCATGATATCCAGGTTATGTTTTTTGTAGAGGTGGACTTTGATCATTCGTTTGAGTTCAAAACCAATTTTTCAAAAAACTACTCGGAAATAGCTACAGATATTACCAAGGAAATCAAACATCGGAGTCGATATATCTTTACTATTCTCAATATTTTTACTATTGTTTCAAGTTTATTTTTAATTTGCGTTGTTATTAGGTAAAACCTTTCAATAATTCATAATGAACCCAGTCAATGTATTCACGGATCTGTTTTCAGGGCAGTAAGATACAAAATGAAGTACCTGACTCGGGACAGATTTGACAATGTCTACATTAGCCGAGATTTCATTGCCATAGATGAACATCGTCGATCGTTAAACATGGATACGATACTTCCTCTGACTAGGAAAGAACGGAATCGGTACATCCGCCTGACCTCCCTGTCCCTCATCCGAAAGGAAAAAATACGAATCGCCCGCAATGCATTGTTCCTGTTCATCTCCACAATACACATCCTAGGACTTATTGCGACCGATTATTGCCTTTACTGGCTTTTGGCGCTAATTCAGCGTATCTACCTTCGTCTAGGCGGTATTGAAAAACCTCCAATGGTGACACTGGAGGTTGGTGGATTCGGTATCGTTGCCGATTTGTACCGAGGTATCGTACGAGCGTTTGAACCCGTGGTAAAACAAGTGGACGCATTGAATCCTGCGCGTTGTGCACCTGATCCAAAGGTCCCCAACTTTGGTCGGTACGTGCAGATCGGCTTACTCTTGCTGTTTTGCTGGATCTGCATCGTGATGGAGCCCTACGGCCTTCGTGTCCGTCAATTGGTCATGAGGGCGTACTTCCCGGATAGAGCAAAGGAAAGGGCTTCTTGGTTGTACAATGATATCTTACTGAAACGGGAATCTTTCGTCAAGATCCTTCGACGCCAATTGGGAATGAAAAAAGGAGATTCCAAACCGAAACGATTGATTGACATCATCAGGGCGAAGACTAACCGAATCTGGATTTGTCGCAAGATATTGGGAACGAGCGGGAGCGGAAAGTATTGCATTTTCTGTGGTGAACGCACTGATGAGAATGAAGCAGTTAGCTGTATTAGGCCAGGTTGCGGTGGCATATATTGTTACGAATGTTTTCTAGAAATTGAGAATGTTTGTACGATTTGTTCAGAACCGATTGATCCTAGTGATCAAAGTGATATGTCAATAGAAAGGTATTAAAATTGACTTATTTGAATCATGAACGAAACAATTTTAATGATTTTTTCACTTTCCAGAGATTCTTCCGAAGATAATTTTGAAGTTTAATAAACAATAATTACACCATGAGATTGATTTATTAGATATTTTTTGCCAAACAGAAAATATATCATATTTTGCACACTTTATGATAACTTACTGAAATGAATATGTAAGCAAATAGATGAATAAATTGTCTATTCTAGTATCTAGTCAGAAGTAGCATAACAACGAAACTCTACAGAACAAGCTCAAAATCGTACTTCCAAGCAAAAGTTCACACGCCGCAACCACGCAGCACACACTGTTCCAGTTCTTCGCCATTGGAGTCAAAAATTCGAACGTACCGCACATGGATAAGAAGAGTGAAACCACAAGTACTCAAAGCGCCCAGGGCGTTCAGTAATTTTCATTCGTTACTACCTTTCGCCAGCAATCAGACTCGGCCATCTCTCGACCGGTCAGTTTCACTATGTGGTACCTACAAGCCAGACACTTGGAAATTGCTTGTTATGGTCATTTGCAGACCGTGGTAGCGAGAGCCCACCAGAGTTTGATGTTCGCCCGTCCCGACAGCACAAGCACGTTGTGTGACCAACCAGAAAAGGGATTACGTGAAAATTGAGTGCTCTTTTTTCCCACCGAGATAACCTCGCCTATTCTGCTCCTAGACGAGGCCGATCGACATGCGACCAAGTTGGCGCCCACGCCACACTCCGACGACTGAGCCCATTAGTGTATCTTTCTGAACCATCTACGACGACGGTGAACCATTTCGCGATCTTTCAAATGGTTTCCGCAACTCAATGGATGCAACGAAGGCATACAATCAATTTATTGTTTATGTTTCAATTATGAGACTGATTTAATGCTGACTCACTGCGGCTCAGTGGGGCTCAGACTACTATTGCTCGTGATTGCTTGAGGAGGTCTGGTTTCCCTTTTGCATACGGTCGAAGATGAAGGGAAAGATATCATTGATTGACTGGCTGCGGGTCAAGGAAGTCAAGAGATGATGGCTTTTCGCCATTTGGGAATTGAGCAAAAACATGTGGTTCGTTCACTTCAATGTGCGCTTTCGAAAAAATCCGAAAGCAAATTGATAACTTGAGTTACCAAATAATTACTATTACTGCCGGAAACATCGCAGTTGCTTTTAGTTGTCTTACCTCTATTATATTGGGTACTGTATTTTTAAAAAGTTTGCACTTAGTCAATAAAATGACAGTCTTGTGCGTGTGTATCTTTTCTCGCCGTGCCGTTTCTTTAAATCCGTAAGTATTCTGTAAACATGAGCTTTGCTCAGCCAGCAATGTACGAAGGTGTGAAGCCATAAAATAATTATTTTCTTTTCACCATTTTACTGTCCGAGAGAGTGTGCTTTTGTCGGTGAAAGGCATTTTACATTTTATTTACTTCAACACTGTGTTATGAAGGTGTTCTGGAATTTTTCTTGAAACTCTTGAAAACGACTAGACTAGCCTGGGCTGGTATGACAAAGGGTGACAATATCAATGCGGATAAGTTTTTCATGCGTCTGCACGGATGTTTAACCTTTAGTCTGTGCTCTGGAGTCAATATGACCCCAGGCCACTTTGAGTGGCTGCCATTTTTTTAGTTTTCAACCGATTCTCATAATTTTTGGTAGTTTGGTAAAACTCGCCGAGATCTGTCTCCTAGGTGCAAATTAGCTTGAAAAATCTTGAAAATATGCGCTACAGTGTACTTTTTTCAAAAAACTTGTTTGGCCAACTTTGGATTTTTGGGGCTGTTACGAAAGATAATTCAATCATCTTTCAGGACATTACCTAAGAAACGTCAATTGAGAAATCCATATTTTTTCTGCGTCACCTGTGGCGTACATTGGAACTAGAACTTTTCCTCATTCGATGCGCCATATTTTTATAAAGATTTTTTTTTCATGACAAACTGGCCTTGTTGTTTACGATTGAGACTTTAATTTTAATTTTTAATAATTAAGAATAAATGAAGAATTTTAATTTAATCAATTTTCAATGAAGGTGTGATTGCAAACAGCAGCACAGCATGCTACGCGCTCTTTAGCACTACGCAGTAATTGTTGATCCGAAGTCATTCACGACGTTGAACGACGGTTCAACACACGCCTACTGGAAGATGCTTCGATGAAAAGATCCTTCGTTGAAGAACTGGAGACTCGTGCTGCAGATATTCCGGAAGACCAATGGGCCGCCACGCCTTCATCGACACCAGCGAAAATAATCTGGACGAGCTCCGCGATCGGGAGAAAACAATAGATCACCGACGATACCTGGAGGAAGATATAGGAGCGAAGAGATGGATTTATTTTTTTTAATTAGAAGGCGATTCTCGGCACTGCCGGTGCCAAAGTTCTGGTACTAAACAGGCACCAGCTACTTTGGCGTAATCGATACATTGATAATTTGGCATCAGTAGCTAAAACTGTAATTTGTGGAAGAATTAATAAAACCGATTGATTTATGTCTTGACTTGATAATAATTCTTGAAGAAGGAACTGTCATTCATTCATTGTAGAATGAATGACAGTTCCTTCTTCAAGATTTTGTTAGTTAATTTCTCTAAATATACCGTTTGAACTTTTTTTCACCGTGACATCCTCCAGAAATTCTTAACGAAATTGCTTCACATGCTGGATATGAGCTCCCCTCAGGATTTTTTTTTCGAAGATCCCCAAGGAGTTCCTTTGGAAATACCATCAAAAATTCGTCGAGAAACTCCTTAGGCTTCATGAATTTCTTTACAAATTCCTCCAGGAGTATAATCGGATTTTTCAGATACTGCTCCCGAGTTTCCTTCAAGAATTGCCTTAGAAATTCCCCATTTTTTTGAAATATGTACCTTTATAAGAAATTGTTCCAGAAATTCTTTCAAAAATTCTGTTATAAATTTGAATTCCCGGAAAAATTCTTGGATATCCTAAGGAATTCGTTAGAATGTTTGGAAAAATGTCAAAAAATTCATGGAAGAATTTAGGATGGAACTCATGGAGCAATTTTCTAAGAATTCTAGGATGAATTTTCGAAGGAGTTGCTCAAGGAATTTCCTACCGAATTTCTGGAACAATTCGAATTAATTCCTGAAGAAAGTTAATGGAGAAATTTCCGAAGGGGGCGATTCAAATATGACGTCCAATACTTTTTGGGCAGCAGGGACTATGTCCAAGGGCTTGACGATCCCTCCCCAGGCCATCTGCGAGTTGTGGCGCCTGCCTAGGATGTGGTGGGGTTTGACAGTGGGCCCTGTTAAACCTCTATAAAAAGCTGCATGAATCCGCAAGTAGGCTCCGCCAAAGCGACCGTGTGCCGCTCAAAGCGCACAAGCTCAAGACCAGGTGGGACGGTAAACAGCCCTGACACGACGGCCCTCCGACGAGACAGGAGGTTTGCGCAGGCCCAATAAGCCGCCTTTAAATACAACTATTACGAACGACATAGAAGATAATACGACTCGATACAATCGGCAACGACCTAGGCGACGAATAAAGGATCACGATTGGAAGCTTGGAACATGGAACTGCAAGTCGCTAGGCTTTGCAGGTTGCGACAGGATAATCTACGATGAATTACATCCCCGCAACTTCGATGTCGTAGCGCTGCAGGAAATCTGCTGGACAGGACAGAAAGTGTGGAAAAGCGGGCATCGAGCGGCCACCTTCTACCAAAGCTGTGGCACCACCAACGAGCTGGGAACCGGCTTCATAGTGCTGGGAAAGATGCACCAACGCGTGATTGGGTGGCAGGCAATCAACGCAAGGATGTGCAAGCTGGTGCGCAGGTGCACAGCGGGCAAGGTGGATCGAACAGGTGGAGGACGATTTGCGGACCCTCCGCAGACTGCGTGGTTGGCGAAGTGCAGCCATGGACCGAGCTGAATGGAGAAGACTTTTATGTGCAGCACAGGCCACTTCGGCCTTAGTCTGATAATAAATAAATACTTTTAGTGCATTATAGAACCCCCCTCCCACATCTGTCACGCTTTTTTGTATATCTAGTACATGTACTGTCACAACATCACAACAACCTCCCCCCTAAAACCTGACGTCATTTTTTAACGACCCCAAGGTGTTCCATGAAGAATTTACGAAGGAATTATTGGTGGAATTTCCGAAGGAGTCCCTGTCGGAATTTCCGAAGAAATTCCTGGATGTGTTTTTGGAGGAATTTCCGAAGTAATTTCGTGAAGCATTCCCAAAAGGATTCCTGGCGTTTCTGAAGCAATTCCCGAGGGAAGTTCATAACCATTTTTTGAAGGAATAATCAAAGCAATTCGTGATGGAATTTTCAAAGGAATTTGGAAGGACTTTTGAAGGAGTTCCTGGAGTAACTTCTTGAAGAATTCCTGGAAGAAGTTTTTGATGAAATTGGATGATCTTCCTTAGGAATTCCTTAAGGAATTTATAAAAGAATTCCCTGAAGAACTTTAGAAGGATTTACCAACGGAATTTTGGAGAAATTTGCAAAGTATTTGCGGGGCTTAAGATACATATTACATCATATACTATTTTCAAATGTTCACAATCACCAATTTTTACTTGATGTACTAACTAACCATTTTCTCTACGGGTCGTTTTAGCCCCTAAAACTTATGCTCGAATATGATTGAAGCAGATTGCTGAATATTAAAAAAATGCTGGAAATCTAATTCTGAAGTGGATCGGTTGAAAGTCGGAATCGCTATCGAACGTATTCGGATCAAGAAAATCCAACTCTGTATCAATTGTACCATACTACTGGATCAATTTGGACAATAAAATCTAACTCCAAAAAGATGGTCGATGTTTAGAATCGCCATCGAACCTAATGGAATCAAGAAAACCTCTATTTTGTAGTAGATTGATGAAGGCAGGAAACGCCATCTTACCTATTCGGATCAAGAAAAATACAACTCTGGAGTGGGTCTATCGATGATTTGGGAACACAACTAGACTTAGTAGAGTCAACGAAAATCAGCTTTGAAGTGGTATGATCAATGTTCGAAATCGCTATCCGACTTATTTGCACTGGCGTCGCCAGCTATTGTCATTTGGTGAGACACCACTTGGCGCAAGAACAATAGCCTATGAGAACAATAGTGTGATTGCATCGTGTGGTGCCCCACCTCTGTCTCCGCCAGTGCTTATTTGGGATAATAAAATCCAACTCTGGAATGAGTCTGTCGATGGTCGGAATCACTACATGCTATAGTGGGTTGGTTGGTGGCCGAAATCGCCATCAGAATTATTTTGGTCAAGAATTATGTTGCTGTGTACCGTTCTCAAAGTTCTGTGCAAAATTATCCTAGCCCGGATTCAGGAGAAGATCGATGCGACTCTCCGGCGGCAGCAAGCCGGATTCCGTGCCGGAAGATCCTGTGTGGACCATATTGTCACGCTCCGCATCATTCTGGAGCAGGTCAACGAATTCCAAGAGTCCCTTTACTTGGTATTCATTGACTACGAAAAAGCTTTCGACCGTCAATCACGAGAATATGTGGGGTGCCCTGAGACGCAAGCGGGTTCCTGAGAAAATCATCGGCCTCATCGAAGCACAGTACGAGGCCTTTTCGTGTAGAGTGCTGCACAATGGGGTCCTGTCCGACCCTATCCGGGTCGTAGCTGGTGTGAGTTAAGGATGTATTCTATCACCGTTACTGTTCCTCATCGTAATCGATGAGATTCTGATAGATGCGATTGACCGTGAACCAAACCGCGGGCTGTTATGGCAGCCTATAACCATGGAGCACCTAAACGACTTCGAATTGGCTGATGACGTTGCACTCCTCGCGCAACGGCGCTCTGATATGCAGAGTAAGCTCAACGACCTTGCCGAGCGCTCCTCTTCGGCAGGTTTAATCATCAACATCAACAAAACCAAATCGTTGGATGTAAACACGGCGACTCCTTCCAGTTTCACAGTAGCCGGGCAACCAGTGGAGAATGTTGAAAGCTTCCAATATCTTGGTAGCCAAATGGCGTCAGACGGCGGTACCAAGATCGACATAGGCGCACGGATCAAGAAAGCAAGGGCTGCCTTTGCGAGTTTAAGAAATATCTGGAAAAACAGGCAGATAAGTGAACGCACCAAAATACGAATTTTCAACTCTAACGTGAAATCTGTGCTGTTATACGCTAGCGAAACATGGTGTGTATCAGTGGAGAACACTCAACGGCTGCAGGTGTTCATTAACAGATGCCTGTGGTATATAATTCGGGCCTGGTGGCCTCACAACTGGATCTCAAACAACGAGCTCCATCGTCGTTGTCACCAGAGGCCGATAGCAACAGAAATTCGGGATCGGAAGTGGGGCTGGGTCGGCCACACTCTACCCCCTACGGAAACGAAATCTGTAAACAAGCATTAGACTGGAACCCAGCGGGACATCGCAGCAGAGGCAGACCCAGAGGCTCATGGCGGCAAAGCCTCAATAAAGAAATAAAAGAAGTCGACCAAAATCTAACCTGGCAACAGGTTAAAGCGATAGCCTGGCAACGCTCAGGATGGAGATCTTTCAAGTCGGCCCTTTGCACAGGATCCATAAGTAAGTAAGTAAAAAAAATTTTACTCTGGGATGGCTTTGTCGGTGGTTTGCAGACAATCCGGCACATAGTTGGGGAAGATCTATTGATTACGTAACGCAAAAATTAACCATTTACAACCCCCCTCCCCCCTGTGTCACACTTTTTGTATGAATCATTTAAAATTTTTGTATTGATTGTCACACTTCGGTCAACTCCCCTCCCCCTCTAAGCGTTACGTAATTTATGGAGGACATAGAACATAATTATCCCTTGGGTCAAAATATTTCAACTTCAAAATGGGTCCCAATTGCCATAGAATGCAGGAGGACGAAAAAGAGAATAAAACTCTGGGCTGATAGCAAATATTTATTGGTAACTAATCCCACTATGCAGTTGCTCGTGTCTATCAAAATCGAAAGATAGCTACAAAAGGATTATAAACTACAGACAAAGATTGCAAAGGATTGTCGTTGTTGTCGCTGTCCGGAACATCTTTCTGATTCTTCTACTGATTTTCGGGAATCGGAAATGGACATTAAACCATACCACCCTTTGGATGGATTGATGGAAGTATTCCCTGAAAGAATCCATGTATTAAATTCCACTAAAAAATCCTCCATGGACTACTTCAAAAAACTAGCAGCACTGCTTCAGTTTGACAGGTATTCTGACCAACTATTATAATGTGTAATTGTAAACGATTTGAATAAACAACAAGGGAGATATGGAGTTAGATAACTTTTTGGTCATTTTGCTAAAAATAATTGGATTTCCGCAACTAGTATTTCATTACCATATATACGTTCAATCAGGTGAACATTATACCATTTCGATAACCTATTTAATAGAGTATTTTATGGTACAGAACACCAATCCGGGTGGTTCTCCAAGAAGTCAAAACCATTACTTGAATAATTTTTGGGACTGTGGGGTAAAAGTACGCAGGAATCGGTGGGGCAAGAGTACGCATATAAATTTTCAAGTTATGATGTCAAACCCGTATCTCCAGCCGAAATAAGACTTCTTCCAAAGCGTAAAGATCCACAACTAAGAAAAAAGGGACATAATTCGAAATTATCGCAAGTTTTTAGGATAAGTTGAAGTAATTCGGTGTTAGAAAGGGCTTAGCGAACAAAGCACTGAAGCGAAATAATGAAATTGTATTAGGACTTGCTGTACACCTAAACATAGTACGAAAACACAACTTCATCTAAATGATAATTTCATTTAATCAAAAGGAACATTCAAAAATTACGCAACGTTTAGCTGGGAGAGGTTGTGAGATGTGTGACGATCCATATAATTTTTAGAGGATTCATACAAATAGTGTAAGATAGGGGGGGGAGGGGTGATAAAATAGCCAAATTTTACGTTACACGATTAGTGAACTTTCTTTAAGGAAAATCCCTTTGTATACGCCACGCGAAACCTGATATATATTTTTACCTCTGTAGTTTTTTGTATATACTAGTAGTTTTATGTAGTTTTTTGTACTTCCGGTGGAATTCCCGAAGGAACTTGCGGAGGAATTCCCGAAGGAACTTCCGGAGGAATTCCCGAAGGAACTTCCGGAGGAATTCCCGAAGGAACTTCAGGAGGAATTCCCGAAGGAACTTCCGGAGGAATTCCCGAAGGAACTTCCGGATGAATTCCCGAAGGAACTTCCGGAGGAATTCCCGAAGGAACTTCCGGAGGAATTCCCGAAGGAACTTCCGGAGGAATTCCCGAAGGAACTTCTGGCGGAATTCCCGAAGGAACTTCCGGAGGAATTCTCGAAGGAACTTCCGGAGGAATTCTCGAAGGAACTTCCGGAGGAATTCCCGAAGGAACTTCCGGAGGAATTCCCGAAGGAACTTCCGGAGGAATTCCCGAAGGAACTTCCGGAGGAATTTCCGAAGGAACTTCCGGAGAAATTCCCGAAGGAACTTCCGGAGGAATTCCCGAAGGAACTTCCGGAGGAATTCCCGAAGGAACTTCCGGAGGAATTCCCGAAGGAACTTCCGGAGGAATTCCCGAAGGAACTTCCGGAGGAATTCCCGAAGGAACTTCCGGAGGAATTTTCGAAGGAACTTGCGGAGGAATTTCCGAAGGAACTTCCGGAGGAATTCCCGAAGATATTTCCGGAGGAATTCCCGAAGGATACTTCCGGAGGAATTCACGAAGATACTTCTGGAGGAATTCCCGAAGGAATATCCGGAGGAATTCTCGAAAGAACTTTCGGAGGAATTTCCGAAGGAACTTCCGGAGGAATTCCCGAAGGAACTTCCGGAGGAATTCCCGAAGGAACTTCCGGAGGAATTCCCGAAGGAACTTCCGGAGGAATTCCCGAAGGAACTTCCGGAGGAATTCCCGAAGAAACTTCCGGAGGAATTCCCGAAGGAACTTCCGCAAGAATTCCCGAAGGAACTTCCGGAGGAATTCCCGAAGGAACTTCCGGAGGAATTCCCGAAGGAACTTGCGGAGGAATTTCTGAACTACCGGAGGAATTTTCGAAAGAACTTCCGGTGGAATTCATGAAAAAACTTCCGGAGGAATTCCCGGAGGAACTTCCAGAGGAATTTCCGGAGGAACTTCCGGAGGAATTCCCGGAGGAACTTCTGGAGAAATTCCCGGAGGAATTTCTGGAGGAACTTCTGGAGGAATACCTGGAGGGACTTCCGTATGAATTTGTCTTGTTTGTCTAATTTGTCCTATTTGTCTTATTTGCTTTATTTTGCTTATTTGTTTTATTTGTCTAATTTGTCTTATTTATTTTCAATTGTTTATCTCATCTCATTCCCATATTTGATTTCAATATATATATTTGGTATCCTCGTGTTCCCAAATAGGAATACGCTTTTTTCTAGTGTCACGCTAGATACAAAGTTGACGGACTTGCTACCGCTCTCATCGCTCCTTTCCTGCCGTGCGCCACAAGAAGATCGGGACCAATTTACGATTTGGGCGTAACTTATTTTGTAAACAAACATTGGAAGGAGAATTGGCCCTGACGAAAGCGAGAAAACAAAATGGGGGCCGGCTGATGCTTTTTTATTTCACCCAGCAAGGGATATAGAACGTCAATTTTAAAATGCTTATTAAAGCGTTTAAACACATTTTAGCCTAAAATTGTTCACTTTTTTGGGTTAGAAATTTAATTTACTTTCATATAGGTAACACGAATTGAATTATTGAATTATTTTGATTAAAAAAACATGTGTAGATAAGGAGCCTAACATGTAGTTTTTCAAAATTCTAATCATACGTATTCAAAAGTTTTCAACATATCACTGTTAATAACATTTTGAAAGCATTTTAAAATATACTTCCTATACTTCACCATGACAGTGATTTCACGCACACGTCCGTCGCCGCTAGATGGCAACAGCGCGGCTCGGCTGCGTCAAAGCGAATTCCTGCTAAAACAAGCATTTTATGAGGAAACCACGGTATGGATCCGAGAGATTAAGCTTTCCTCTACCAGATAAGGGAATTAGTTTGGGATGAAAACGCTTGCATTCTCCGGAATGCATGAAGCAATGTTTGTTTACAAAATATATTTCGCCAAAATCGCAAATCAGTCCCGAAATATGCTGTTGGCTGCTCTCCCGAAATGGTAACTTTTGTATGGAATTTAAAAAACTTGGTTGAAGTAAAAAGAGCTTCCTTCAAAATTTATTGCGGTGACATATACTTTTTATTACATCCAGTGATTCGTACAGTACATTTTTGCTGCTATTATCATGTCACATTGCTTGTACCGGACAAAATGTTGCACAACATTCTCTTGTGACAATTATAGTGTTGTAGACACATGCCATTCATGGCAATGAATGTATTACCCGCGAGTCGTTCGTATCATGTGACAATAGTCGTGCCGCCTGTGAATGTATCGCTATCTATTATGATGGTAGTGCAAAATGAATGTTCTGAGCAGTCATAAAAGCTATGATGCTTATAGAAAAAGTAAATTAATAAACAATTTGTTTCGTTTGACTGCATTGGCTGCACACTTATTATGTAAATGGTTATGGCGGGCGGGTAAGAACAAAAATAATTTATAATGAAACAATTTTTCATAGGGAGGGGTTCAAAGCCCGGAGAATTCGCTTTCGTACTGAGTGTATGTATCTTCATTTTATATTCCGAGTAAGATTTCTCAAAACAATAAATCGTCAAACGATGAGACACTTTTTATATATTTCTAAGCTATTTCTGCTCTGAAAAAAGAACGTGTTTACAGACTTAAAAATCATTTAAATAATTTAATATTTCAACTATTCGAGCCAGATTTATTTTTAACCTGTTTTTGATTATCTAATCTAAGTAAAAAATGATATTTCTAGATAGGGGGAATGACGGCTTTGGCAGGTTTTGTTCTATTATTGGCAGGAGGGGGGGTTATGACTGATTATGCTCAAATTTGGCAACATTGTGGCTAAATTTGAAACAAAACCTGCCAAAGCCGTCTTTTCCCCCATATTAAAAAAAAGCACTAAAAATCAATATAATAACAAAAAAAATAGGCTCGTACGTATAATTGTGTGATAAGTAATTTTATTTTCTAGGTTGAACCACATTTTTTTTTCAAAATTTTGATTTTTATTGTTGAAAACCCAGGTTGAGGAAACTGGGGTAATATGCACCCTCTGGGCAAAACGACTCATTTGCCATTTCTAATACATTTTCAGCAGTTCTTCCAGAGTATTTACAACAGCGCATGTAGTTCGGATCTCGAACTAGCGATCCAGTAGTAAACATTAATGAAAATATTCCTGGAACATAGCTAGCGGAATATGCCAAAAAGTCGTTTTGCACCGGGGGTGCATATTACCCCAGTTACCCCTAATGCCACTAGCGGTGATGATGCCTTTGTCCAAACAATCGATGTATTCCAACTATAATTGCCTACCTTAAGGCGTTTACCGACGCTTGCTTTATACATAGAAAAATGATTGAAACGCAAGGGGTGGGACGCTGAGCACAATGTTCCAAGCACACATTTGCTGGATTTGATTCACATGTGTGGCCCTTGGTGTGGCACACTCGGCACACTTTTGACGTTTGAATGATCCTGGACATGAAATACCGGCAACCTTGCCAACGCTTGTTTTCACCTGTTTTGACGTATTGATATGAGTGACGTTTGGCGCACGCACACTATAACGTTCGATTCGTCATATACTGAGACGCCATATACGTTTGTTTTCCTTCTGTTCATAACCTCAAAATTGATCGATCATCACAATTATTAAAGAGGAGTCAAAAAATATATGGAAATTAACCCATTTAAGTTTTAATTAATTAAGTTTCGATGAGTTGCATTCGGACGTGAGAATGACGAATCGATTCATAATAGTAGATAAATATAAATATAAATCACACAGATATTCTCCGGCAGCGGCAGTTTTATCATAAAATTCAATTGAAACCCCTGCACTGGTGATATTCGAATACAAAACATTATTAAAATCGTTCCCTTTCTATCGGACGCTCCTTGATTCATATTCCCATTGGCATGAATGAAGTACTCAACAATTTACCGGATTTAAGCGGTGTCCTAATGACGAGCTTTATGACTGTTTGACATAGAATAAATATAACCTGAATCAAATCCCTCGCTCAAACGGAATGTCTACTTTTGTTCCATCTAAATACCCTATCATCACATTTGTCACCACCGAACTTCCGGAATTCCGGATGCTGCGAAGTGAACCGCATTATTGCTAAATTCCTCGGATTGTAGTAGCGATTAACCCGTTATTCGGATGTGAAGAATAACACTAAAGTTATATTGCTAATAAATACCTTTCGTGTTGTACGTTTTATCCGGAACCAACTTGTTACCGCTGCTACAATCCAGTCCAGCTTCTCCCCAAGCACCAGTTTCCGATTAAGCCCCAGATACTTGAAATCAATTCATCGAGCCAGCCTACCTGTGCACGTTTTACGATCCTCCGTTGCATTAATTCGATTCGCGTCGCATGCTTGGTCGCATATGTTCATGATTTTGTTGTTTTTTTTTTTTCAATCGCGGCAAGAGGCAGCTTGATGTTGACATTTGGAAGTGTTGCCGAAATTTCCGATTGTCAAAATGACAAAGTGTCATACATAAGGTGAGGCACAACTTATGGCACAATGTGGCACAAGCTGTGGCACAATAGTCACAAAGAATAAAATGAACACAAATTTAATTGTGCTCAGCGACCCACCCCTTGTTGAAACGTTTGATGATCAAAGTTACCCCAAATTGAAGAGTCAAAAGACTCCATAAAAAAATTTAAAACCAGTTTAAAATTATCAAATAATCAAGAACAATTGCCTAATACGTTATATGTACATGTAGCAGTACTCGTTTTAAAAATATGAGAAAAGCAACTTACGGAGGAAATATGTACAAAACAATTAAAAAATTATAAATGTTCCCCCGGATCACGGCACTATAGATCGTGGTAACGGAATGATTGATAGAAGCATAATTCGTAACCTGATTGCAGTTCAGTTCATTGCACATATACTGAAGTCGTAGTCAACGCTAGATGTTAGCTTAGAATTTTTAATGTGAGAACGAACGTCGTCAGCACAAACAGCATACTTCTTGAAAAAATATCAGCATAAACACAAGGACACATGTTATGGTCATATTGCTTGGAATTTTTTTCAAATGGTCCTAATTGATTTTGAAAAAGACGCACGCCGAAAAAAGCTAATAAATCAATATCGATAATCCGTGAACGTGAATTTTAAAATAAACTTAAGAAACGGTTCAACGAAATCGATTTCTAGTGGTTTTTACTCGCGTGAAAGAAAAAAACATTTTGTATAAATTTTGCGTAAACCGTTCATCTTTCTTAAATCTTACACTTGCTGTGTATATGCAAATCGTGTTTTCATAATATTGTAATTATTGTTCATTTCGGGTGGCCGGAAAATAGGAAATTAAACTTATAAATCCCAAAATCTGCGAAAAGAAAGCACAAAAAGCGAGCTCAGCTATATTAACTGTAGTATTTTCAAATATTTAGCTCCATTGGTGATGCATTCATCACCTTCAAAATTATATTCCATTAGTTTCATTTGTGACACATATTATGTCGCATAGAAAAATGTCACGGTAGCTCATGACTTTTTTTTTCTGTCATGCTACAATAATTTGTGTTACATGACCATCACACATGCAACACGTGACCATCAACAGATTTACAGTTCAAGACAGTACATTTTAATCCACTGATTACATCAAAATGATCGTTGGAAAAATTCAAAACTTTTGTCAGTTGGGTTTTGCGAAATTCGGTTCCTTTGTGCCTCAAATCATCGGAGAGAGGTACAGAGAAGCGAAAATTTCAGTTGTACAATAGTTCAGTATTTAGAGCTTAATTCAAATTTGGGAAATAGTAGGTCCATGAAATTTTGTAGGAACATTCCTTGATAAATTTCAAAGAGATTGTCAGTTGGGATAAGCGAAATTCGTTCCCAATTCCGAGTTATAGACATTTTAGTACGAAAGTAGCGCTCTACCGCGAGAGAGCTTCCCTCAGACCTTAATTTCCTTTGGAAATTTTTCCAAGAATACATTCAAAAATTGTTCCATAAATTCCTTTAGAAGTTCCCCCAGGAATTCCATAGGAAATTCCTCAACGAACTCCTTTTAAAATTCTTTCAGGAAAAGAAGTGTGGGTTCGAATCCCACCCTAGTAAGAAGAAAACTTTTGGTAAGGCGGAAAATTTTCCATTGGTCCACTGGCTGTTGTGTAAATTCGTGTCCGTTGTTTAATACAAAGCGTTTAGTATTCATTCTGAGCGACCTATGGCTGAAGACGGTGATCATGTATTTTTTCTTTCTCTTGTTCATATTAACTCTTGGTACTTTACCTTTTCTGTAAGTTCTTCGGTTATCGAGGTTGTCGCTACTGATTGGGTACAAACACTTCGAGTACAGTACGCATGGTACGCACACTTTTGTAGATCTCAATTATTGGATTTGGCAATAAATTTCGATAACTAAATCCAGATATTAAAATATTGAATAGATTTAATTGGGGATTGAATGAATATATTAGATAGGACAGAGTTTGGAATTGAAGATTTGTCTGTAGATAACAATTGAATATGACAATGGATTTATGGATTTGATGCATAGATCCACTATGTAGGATTATTCTTCGAGTTTGCATAGATCTGAAGATTAAATTCAATGATTAGAAAATACTAGTTTAAATATTTAGTTTATATTGAATATGAAGCCTAGTTTTTGAGATTGAATTTGGAGGCTGGATGACCAGATTATGTATGTAGATTTGATTTTATTGTTGAATTTAGTGATGAATTGCGGGAAAAGGGAATAAAAGACATTAGTCTTGAATACTGCTATGATGTCGTCCAAGAGTTTAATAATTTAACATTTTAGCATTTTTTACAAATTTATTTCAGGTATAAAGCACCAATTTCATCGGTTCTTTCTGTAAGCATGCACTTACTGAGAAAAAAAATGTATAGAGATTCGAGTAAACTTTCACTATGGCTATGGAGCATAAAACCACAAACCCCAGAGAGCAATTTACGCCAATTTTTCTCCTGGGGTTATGCAAAAACCTAAAGTCATCAACCGTTCACCATTCTCCGTCTGGACCTCGGATCAACATTGGCAGAACCAATTTACTCCTCCTAGGACTCCAACCAACCGTGCAGGACCGTGCGGCTGTCGCCCGTAAGTTGAGCCACAAAGTGCAACCAAAGAAGGCAAAATTACCATAAATGCAAATTTTGCGTGCACCTAATTGGTCCTCTGCTTGGGCTCGGTGCTGGCTGCCGGCTTGTTTATTGCTGCGGCTTTGAGAACCAACAATGCCGCCGTGCCGGGGCCTGGCCTTGAATCTGTGGTGGTTTTATGGCGTATTTGTCGGTATGTTTGTCGTTCTTTCCAGATTGGACAAATAATTAAATCGAATCAAAACCAAATGGACCGCAGTCGGATTCGCGCCTATTCTATTGATTCGGCGGGCGGCATGGGCTGGTGCTATGGAGGTGAGGAATCGGGCGAAATATCTTCAAAAAGGGTACAGTGTTTTGCCGAATGCGAAGTTGAAATATGCAAATAAGATACAATTAAAAGACGTATGGTGTCGGAGTGACTAACTTGTTAGATAAATAGGCAGGCAGTCACCGAACGTTGCCACTCTGTGTTAATAGAGGTGTGGCACACGATGCACTTAGCTTGTTTGAGGTACATAAGAGATGTCGTTGAAGTTTATCGAACGGCTTTTTTTTCCTGGCTGGTTTCCTTGAAGATATGCATCTGATTCGATGGCGAACACATGGCGCTATTAACAGATATAAAATGGATTGGTCATCATCCAAATCTCCTAAATGCTTTTCATGTTACTACAACGAATGCTACGCAATATACAGTGAAAGAAAAAAAAAATAACACTGGGACAGAGCCGCAGACAGTTATTAACTGCGAGGTTTCTAAGCCAGGTTACCATTTCTGCATTCGTATATCATGAGGCTAGCACGATGGTTCTTTTATGCCCAGGGAAGTCAAGACAATTTCCAATCCGAAAATTGCCTAGACCGGCACCGGGAATCGAACCCAGCCACCCTCAGCATGGTCTTGCTTTGAAATCGTGCGTCTTACCGCACGGCTATAGAGGGCCCCGAAGAATTTACAATAAGAAAATAGAGATATGTATACGAAAAAGAGACTTATTGAAATAGAGGTAAGGAGAACTACATAGGTTTTAGTTTTAGCGATGATGCATAGCTACGTTGTCATTCCCGTGCTGGAATCTTTTTCTATGATGTGTTTCGAACGAAATCATCCGTAAACAGGCGATAAATTACCAATCCCTTAATGTGTTCGGCACTTCCCCGATAGCTGTCAGTCGTTGTCCCCGTCAAGCGAAAGGTCGTCGGTTCCGGATTTGTTTACACGTTCATTTTTCGTAGTAAACCACCAGCAGTTAAGTGCTTTTCTGTTGTACCGCTGGCTGCGCTCCCAGCATTAACGTGCATGCTTTCTATTTACAGCGTAGTTGAGTGCCTGGCAATTGATTGCAAATGCCTTTTTCCCAACCATCATCAGCACCGGCGGCGGACGTGTGTTTAGATACCCTTTTGTATGGGCTCGACCAACACAGCGTGCCAATGGGTTTGTAACACAACACTTTTCAGTGGACCGGTAGAATCCGATTCCAAAACGGGTTAAGTGTCTACGATGAGCCTAGAATGGGTACGTGACTTATCGCAAACAAGTGTGCTCCAGATCGGCGGGCGTGTTGAGTATTTTCCCGATTCTGGTCCTTCGAGCACGGCTTGGGCAGGAGGAGCAGAAAGGAATTTGTCGATACAGCATTTATACCCACTGACACGAATGCGGCATTTTGTTCAATCTAGTTTACGATCGTTCGAGAGCAAGAAAAACAATTGGCTTCCAAAAATTAGGTCACACAAATTGAAGTGGTAATTGAGAATCACATGCTCATGCAGCTGTTGTTAGGATGCTTCTTGGTTAAACTCTTGGAATAATTTTATTATAAATAGTAAGCTCTTCAAAGTTATTTTATTCAGAATAACAGAATTACAGAGCAACAGAATAACAGAAAGAGTTTTTGTGGAAGCTCAAAATAATTTCGTTTGAGAACTCAAAAAAAAGAAAGAATTTGGCGTAAAAAGAATTTGGCGTAGAAAGGTCTTAGAACGGCCCAAGCATACTTCACTAATCCAGTCACCTTCAGTTTACTTACATACTTATTGGTTCTGTACACTCGCAGTGGTGAAAAGCCGACTTGAAAGATCTCCATCCTGAGCGATGTGTGACAACGACGATGGAGCTCGTTGCTTGAGATCCAGCCGTGAGGCCACCATGCACGAATTATGTTCCACAGGCATCTGTTGATAATCACATGCAGCCGTTGAGTATTCTACACTGATACACACCATATTTCGCTGGCGTATAGCAGCACAGATTTCACGTTAAAATTAAAAATTCGGATTTTTGCGTTCTTCTATCTTCCTGTTTTTCCAGATATTTCGTAAACTCGCAAAGGTAGCCCTTGCTTTCTTGATCCGTGCGACTACGTCGATCTTAGTACCACCGTCTGATGCCATTTGGAAGCTTTCAATATTGTCCACTGATTGCCCGGCTACTGTGACACTGGAATGAGTCGCCGTGTTTATCTCCATCGATTTGGTTTTGTTAATATTGATGACTAAACCTGCCGAAGGGGAGCACTACGCAAGATCGTGGAGCTTACTCTGAATCAGAACACCGTTGAGCGAGGAGTCTAAGCCAAATCGAACCGAATTATGGGTGAACCTTTGTGTCCTCTCGGTAAAGCTACTAAGAAAAGGCCCCAGGTCCTTCCTCCCCCGGTTTTGGAGGTACCCCACTACCCTTGTTCGGGGTAGTAACCCTCCGCGTTTTGGAGCGGCCCCCAGGGAGCTCATCCCCTGGAGACTGTCTCCCCCGTTTTTGTGTCTGCTCCGTTGGAGCAGTCACCCCCGACGTGCCCGCAAATACTTGAGCCTCAGTCTGGGTAGACTTTGGCACCACCGTCTTCGCTGGCACGCCCTCGGTCGATTCGACCTTGCCCGAGTCCGCGAATCCTTGGGCCTCAGTCTGGGTAGACCTCGACTCCACGGATTTCACGGGTTTACACTTGGCCGTCCCGACCGCCCTCTCCAGCTTGGCGTCCAGCATCGACTTTCGAAGTTTCAGCAAGCTCCTCTTGAGTTCCTTACTGATATTATGCTTCGATGACGCAAAGTCGATGATGGCGTCCAGCTGTTCCGTCGCCACCTCGAAGGCTGAAAGCCCATAGCGTTTGTGGTTTATCACCTTCACAAGCCATAGGCCGTCTATAACCTCTACCGGCGGAGCCTGGGAGATGGTTAAGTGACCCACGCTGCCGCTGCGCACTGAGCTGCCGACTATTACCTCTGGCCTCCTAGGCGGAGACCTGATCAACCCACCTCTCGCGAAGGGGTTGTCGCCTACACTACTACTACTACCTAATTGAAGAATTGACTTGGTTTTCCATTTTGGTCCCACGAGTTGCTCGGGAAAAGAGGTCCACCACGCCAGAGCCCAGCATGACGCGGTAAGGGACAATTACTGTGGAGGGTGCTCAGGTACCCCACAGGCTCCGTTAAAGGCCTAGCTCATTATTTCACCCCCCTGGCCATGCATTCCCTCGGCACGGGTCGCTTGACGCCTTGGGATTAGGGGTTAGGGACGATGGTCCCGTTGGTCGCACCCACTCACTCTAGCTGATGTCAGAAGGACAACAGTGCCCAGGCTGCACTACCAGCTAAGTACGCAACCCTTAGCTGGCGGTCAATTGTCATCAGAAGACCCGTGGAAGCGTGAGATTGGAACTTGTGAGCACCAGAGCTGTGTAGGTCGCTCTTTCCCAGATGTCAACTCACCATTTCGCAGCCCGTATGTATGTGTGTATGTATGCAAAATTTTGTAAAGACACTTTTTGAAACTTGACCGAATTACTCGCAACAAGTTCCATTCGTCTGTCCCATTGTTTGCTATTGAAAATTGGCCACATTGGACTATGGGATTAGTTACGGCCAAAATACTATTTGCTATGCAAAAAACGGTAAAGAACACTCACTCATATTTTTCAGTATTTTTTTGCACGAGAAAGGCACCAACACCACTAGGTGGATTAATTAGGGTTTTTTCTTTACAAGTCCGCAGTTTGTGATATGTAAGGACGGTTGGTGGGGAACATAATTACTTATCTCGAGACAAAATTTCGCTTAAATCAAAAAGGGTGTTTGACTTTTAATTTTTCAAGTCGATATTTTTAATGTTGGACTCAACTTCATTTTTTTTTCAAAATTTGACTGGTTTTGCGATAGTCATACATATAAAACTTTTTTGTTGTTAAATTTGCCATTTTTCCATTTAAAAATGAAAAATTATAAAACAAAAAAATATAGGGGAAGAGGTTCGGTTGTGGGCACCCTTTTGTGTTTGGTCCATAACATTGGCCCTGGTTGATCTTATGTCGACATTTGCATAGCAATCGAAAGCTAAACTTATAACCTTACTACTAGCAAAGAAATTAATATGATTTCGTCGATTTAGAAAAAAATATTGACAATTTAGAAAATTTGACATTTTTGGACATTTTCATTTCGTGGTTCGGTTGTGGGCACCCTTGAAAACTTAGCTAAAAATAAAGAAGCATGAATAAAAACCACCCAGATTTAAAGACAAGGAATAGTTTATTCATTCTAAAAGCCAGGAGACGCTAAAAAACTCAAATCAGTTCACCTAGCAGTGATGATGCCTCCCTCGGTGCATTAAGGAGGATGTTGAAAAAAATCACATAAGAAAGGTCTAAATAGCACTTTAGGTAAATGGGTTTTAATTGTTCATTGATTTACGTTTTATTGGTATGCATCACAGTAAAAAAAATCCTGATTAATCACCCTAGCGGCAATAGTGACTTTCTCGTTCATTTCAAAAAATAGTATTTTGGCCATAAATTTTGCCATAGTCCCATAGTCCGATCTGACCAATTTTCAATAGGAAACAATGGGAAAGCATTCCCCGTCGAATGCAACTTGTTGCAAGCAAATCGGTCAACGCTTTGTTTCAAAAAGTGTGTGTATAATGACTAGACATGCCCAAAGAACAAAAATATTAAATAAACTCATTATTTCGAACAATTATGTCAAACTAATTATAAAAACTGCCTTAAAACGTTATTAAAAATAACGTGAAGGGACAAGTAAAACGATATTGAATGATTTATCAATAAAATGAGGGTGCCCATAACCGAACCAATAAAGGTGCCCACAACCGAATTTCGCAGCCTTTTTGGAACGAGAAGAAGAAAAAATTCGCGCTAAAATTTTGATGGCAATCGACATTGGGCCTCAAAATAGATTAAATTTACTGTGTAAATACGCATTAGAACTCACTTTTTGAATTAAATCCTTTAATTTATGACACTGGCCAAAAAAAACTTTCGTGTTGTTTTTCTTGTACGAAAAATTTATTTGTTTCTAGTTCAAAGTAGAGATGCCCATCCGGTTTGATATTGACCACAAAACATCATGCTATTATAGCAAACAAATGACGGTTGTCAGAATGACAGCATCTCTTATCTGTCAAAAGATACATAGGGGTGCCCATAACCGAACGGTGTCCACAACCGAACCTTCTCCCCTATATATATATGTTTTATACTTTTTCATTTTTAAATGGAAAAATGGCAAATTCTACAAAAAAGTGTTG
This sequence comes from Armigeres subalbatus, assembly GCF_024139115.2. NCBI lineage: Eukaryota > Metazoa > Arthropoda > Insecta > Diptera > Culicidae > Armigeres > Armigeres subalbatus. The sequence goes on from NC_085140.1 coordinate 84,188,475, forward strand.
TATGTATGACTATCGCAAAACCAGTCAAATTTTGAAAAAAAAAATCAATTGAGTCCGATACTGAAAAATATCGACTTGAAAAATTAAAAGTCAAACACCCTTTTTGATTTAAGCGAAATTTCGTCTCAAACTTTATAAAGTTTGTTTTTTTTTCAAAAGATAGTCCAGATTAATTTGGAAAAGTGGCTTTTTGTGAGAAAGTCTACCTACATGAAGCTCATTATGGAAAAATGTGTTCTTTCTAAGACAGTTTATTGAGAGATTTAACTAGGCAAAAGTGTCAAATCGCGGAATGACTGTACACCCGGTTCTTTTTTTACACGGTTGGGTTTTAGACAATTAGGACCTTTAGCCTCAATGAAACTATGAATCAATTCCACGAAAAAATTACAAAAAATCAAAGAAATTTCAGGCGGTATTCAAATGCTGCAAAAGTTCAGGTTAACCGAGAAATTATTAAGAAATACCAAACAAGAAAAAAAAATAATTAAGAAAAAAATATTGGGTGTATTTCATTAGGTATTCTTTATGCACAAAGTTGATATACAATCGATAGCGTGAATTAACACTCATAAAATAGCTATTCAGGATTGAAGCTGCATAATACAATATTATCGCCAATAAATCAAGTCTTATAACACTGGAAAACATCCAGTTAATTCAATCCACAATTCTCCTCACGAACAGGCTGATATCACATGTCTCCGCGTGGTTCGTGTTGTTTTTGCTTCACGATTGAAAGTACGCACGCATTCGTAGCATGCGTATGCCGAATAGTGTGGTAAACAAATCTAACAATGTATGAACAACCCCCCTAACATTATCCGAAGAATACAGATGAGCGTCGCCCAGGTAATGCAATATCCGCGCAACCACGTCTGCAGTGTGTTTCTTTTTCGACACGAAAGTTCTTGGCACTATCATATTGTTGCTGTCATGTTCAGTTCATATCAGCGCAAGAGCATAATCCGACCGTGAATGGCCTTCAACCTCGCCGGTTACGGTCTTCGAGGGCATAATCATCACACGGCGGCAAACGATACCGAATGAATATCTTTCTCGCATGTATCGTGAGCATAATGTGAGAATCAGGGAATGAATGAATTTCGCCCGTTAATGGGGAGAGAGAGAGAGAGAAAGCCAACGGTCCTCTCTCTACACGCTAAAAATGCTATTTGAAATGAAGCTTGGTGAGTTTAAGGTGGACCACGATAGCATACAATTTTAAAAATACGTACATCGTATATAAGCTTCAGCGTTTATTCCAAAAATTGAAGCAAAGAGAAAGAGTTTCAGAATGAGATTTAACTGTCGAGGTACATATCAGCATATCTACCAAGTCTCATGCTCAAATTCCAGAATCGTTTGAGTCATGAGGTCTAGTAATTATTCATTCAACGACTTACCCGGTTTAATGCAATAAAACCATTGCGAGACGGTTTGTTAGATTTTTTTTATATATTCGCATATCGCCCCACAATCATGCCATTCCAGATTCAATTCGACTCCTCTTACACCTTACTGGTTTGGAACCTCAGTCGATTAGGACGGTGCGGCGGTATAGTGATGGATGGGTGACAGGCTGCTTTAGAATGGTAATTTGATGATGGGGCAGAAATAAAAAACAAAAGCCGATTCCTTCGCGTTCAGTAAATATTGCAAAGCAATCATGGATCCCTTGGGAGATTGTTATGTGGATCATTTTCCAGTCGAAAGAGCTACCCAACACATAAACCCAGTTATCAACAGCAATCATTCATTGCTGCATAAAGTCCGCTGTTTTGTTGTGACTGGATATTGGAAACGAAAAAGACATGTAAATCGATATTGGCGTGCCAACGTTTACGCGTTTTTTAAACGTAGATTGAAGTTATGTCTTATTCGCTGTATAATCGTTTCTGGGTTGAACGATTGGCGTGTAAAAATATAAACGAGAATTTACTGAGCCTGGTAGAATTGAGAAAACGAAACACATTTTGATTGACAGCTGTAAATGGTTTCGAAGAGTTTGATTTCAAAATAATATTATTATCTTTGTTATATGCTTTAGCAATAGATTTATGTCGAATACAAAATGTTCGATAAAACAATGTATATATGTATACCAATACCTACTTATTTAGTTCAAGGTGAAACCCATCAGAATCCGATTTCAAATTTACCTCACGCTTTCATATCAAAAATCAGATACATAAATCGGTGGAAATCTATTTTCGATCGTTGCTGTGTTGCAGCATGCATAAAAAATTGGATTTCATAATTCTTGATCACATATAGGGGGAATGAGGGCTCATTGAGGGCTTCGGCAGGTTTTGTTCTATCATTGTCAGGAGGGTTTTTGTTGAGCAAATTCTATGAAATTTGGCCACAATACTCTTTGATATGCAAATTGAGCATAATTAGTTATAGAAATAATATGACAATAATAGAACAAAACTTGCCGAAGCCGTCATTTTTCCTAATTTGAGATAAGTGTCTCCTCATACGCGAGGTGAGGGGTTTTGCCATTGTGGCAGTCATTTTAAGACTCTGTCGCGATTGTCCCTAACAGATTTTCAATCAAAATAATTAAATGGGTATTTGAAGGAAATTTGAGTTTAGGAATAAATGAAAAATGTGTTCTGTAAATATTTTTATAGTTTTAGTTTCAATTGAACACTTTCGGGTACGATGAACATTAAAAATGTGGGAATTTTATTCATCTTATCTCTTATAAATTCATAATTTCCTTCTTAGTATAGTTTTACATAGAAAAAAAATATGAAAACTAATCAGCGCGTAAAAAATTGAGACACGCTTAAAAAATTACGCTATTCTAGGCAGACATGGCTTTTGTCCACAAGTTCACCCTAAACGTGTGCTAGGATGCTTTATACTGGCTGTTCTTTAAATGTATACACCAAAAGTTGGAATGATCATTACGGATAAAAAACTTCAGGTAGGGTAGAGAACCATTTGGGCAGCACCCCCCATTCCCGTCAGCAACGTTCATTACTCGAGCGCATTACAATCGCTTTCAACTTTAAATATACCACGCCTAATGCCTTCCGACAGCGACTGGAGCGTAATAAATAAATAAATGAATAGAATCCGAAAATCGAAGAGTACGATACTCTTAGCATCTTAATATTAGAAAATCCGACAATCCGTGAATCGGATAAAATCGTAGATTCTTACAATTGACCATTTGATAATTGAAGAATCTGTTAATCGAAAAATGCCAGGATTTAGCGAGCCCAAGAATCTTGAGAGTACACGTAAAACAATTTAATGTTGTTTATTATTAATATTTCTAATACTTTTTTGCCAAAGCAGGCGCTTAATGACATGTATAAGAAAAAACTTATACATCGCATTAGTCACATACATTCGGAAATTTATACACCGAGGCAAATTTCCGCATATACGTTATGTGTGAAACTACATAAATTTTTGCAATTAGATTTTACAAATAAATCATATATGTTCAGAAACATTATATTTGAAACTCTACAACAAATAAAACCTATTTTGTTTTGTTGAATAAAATTTATGTGTGAGATTTATGACCTGTATTTGGTGACACAAAATAAAATTTATGTTTGTGGTTTATGAGTTTTATTCGTATTTGCATAATAAAAAATAAAGGTCATCATTATTTTTTTATTTCAAATCTTTTTATTAAAAGAAAACAGAAAATAATTTTTGTCATAGAAAAGAGAACTTGGGCATTGAAGTAAGGGACTCTATATTCTCCGATTTACAGGTGCGGGCTGTATGTTCTCAGAACTAAGAGATGCAGAATTCATTTCACGCTTACATACCGCCGAAAATATCGCGGTCACTTTTCGTAAATCCGACATTCATCACTAGATCGATTGTTAATTTTTCTCCGTGGAATTTCCCGATGGATAATATGGCCGGTGATTTTCCACGATCTGTTTATCATCAAGATTCCTGACTCTGCGGCAGACTATAAGGAGGCTGCCCTATCCTGTTTCGAGCTCCATTCCTTTGCTCTGCTGCTTGCCACTCATAGGTTCAGGAGCAATCCAATATTCCTCCCTATTGCATTCCGTCTTCAGAAGATGCTCCATATAGGAATGGAAGTTAAGTTCGTCGTTTTCATCGGGACTCCGCTGTACAATCCCTATTTCATAAAAAAAAAGCAAATAAAATAAATTAACACAATGAAAACAATGGAAAGTAATGAAAATGCTTACCTTTTTGCCTTCTAATCGAGGATAATTACGAATGTTAATTTCGGTTTCTCGAAGAGTTCCGTCGTTGCGGCCATATTTTAAGATTTGGTTTAAGGCAACCGTAACAATTATGTGTGGAACCAAATATTTTTTTACTATAAGATTCGAATAATAATGTTCATGTTACATATGCAATAAAAATCACGCTTTCATATGTTATATACTACCCTATAATATAGAAGGGGTGTATCCATGGTATTTATTGATGAACGCATAAAATTAATGTTCATCATATCTAATAAAAATTATAGTTTTTAGGCCAATAAATTTTATGATTGCAATTTTATTAGTGTACTTTTCATTAACTTATGAATGTTATTAGCTTTTTGATATGGGATCATTCATTATGTGGAATAATGAAGAGTATAAGTATTTTCGAATGTTTTTTTGCCATAACATATAAGGTTATTTTTTTACGTGTACATAAACATCGAAGAGTTCGGTGTATGGTAATTCGAGAATCGGGACATAATCGGATAACATGAGTATGGAATCCAAAAATCGCAGCTTCCGTGCATTGCAGCTTCGAAAAATTGGGTCTTTCGAAATCGGAGATTTTCAAAAATTTGTATGTGGCGTATATACTCGATATACCCATCTCCCCTTAAGCTTTCCACGTGGTATATGGACAGCCCCTAATCTGAAATAAGAAGAATAAAAGTTTTCGAGGAACGGAGCTTCCGACAATCTGTGCTTTCAAAACTCGGAGCTCTTGCGAACCGTAACTTCCAAGAATAAAAGACCAACCGTATTTTATGAGAATATGAGTTTCTGATAAGCTTTGAATAATTGAAGTTTCTGAGTTGCCCAAAATTCGAGCTTTCAAAAGTCGGTGCGTCCGAGAATTGGAACTTCTGTAAATCATAGCTTCCGAGAATCGAAGCTACTGAAATTCAATGCTTGCAAAAAACAGAGCTTTTGAGAATCAGATTTCCGGGAATCGAAGCCTCCAAGAATCGAAGTTTCCGAGAATCGGCTTCTAAACCTCATGTATCTAAGGTAGCGTTATTTGGAATTTTGAGCGTAAAAAAAGTTTGCAATCTTTTAGGTAAGCAAAGTGTGATATTTAACTTACTTTTAGTCTTGAGATGTGTCGTTTGCCGATTTCGGTATGAGGGTCGTCCAAATTGTTTTCGATTTCATGGTCGTCCAAATGTTTGAGTATTGAGGCCTTAAAATGTTCTTGGTACGCCAAGACATTAAGAAGTCATAAGTGGTGCAAATCCTTAATGACGCATAGTAAGATCATTTAGAAGTATTTAAACGTCAGAACCTTCTGGAGCTTGGACCTGTGTTTTGTGATACAAAAGATTGAATGCAATTATTGCATATGTTCTTGTTCATCCAAGAAAATCCTGGAATAGGCCTTAAGATCTATACGCGTAACTAGTGATCTTTTGGCCGGTTTCAAAAGTGGTATAAGCCCTTTGTGGTACATAGAATAGAATGCCTTCATTGAATATATGCATGGTCATCCAAGAAAACCCTGGAAAATGACGCGTAACCAGAGATCTTCCGAAAGTGGTACATGTCCTTTGTGGTACATATAACAGAATGAGTTCATTGCGTAGGTTCATGGTCATCCAAGAAAACTCTGGAATAGGCCTTAAGATCTACACGGTAACCGTAGATCTTTCGGCCTGTTTCAAAAGTGATACATGCCCTTTATGGTACATTGAATAAAATGCATCCATTGCATAGATTCTTGGTCATCCAAGGAAACCCTTGAAAAGTCCTTAAGAACTTCACTCGTGATCAGAGATCTTTCGGCCTGTTTGAAAAGTTATACATTAGACCTCTTCATGTTTTCGAAAAGTATCAAAAATTCAACCGGTCAGCCCAGAATCACAATTCTCATGCCAAATTAGGCCTTCTGTCAAATTTTCAGCTGATTCAGATAAAATCTCAAGGTGGCTCAAGTCGATTTAGTGTTTTTCGGCAATTTTAAATTTTGAAAAAAATCTAACAAGAGATATAAACGCCGAAAACCATCGCAACAACCTCTATATGGAGGCTATTGGTGTGCTCTACAAGTCTTGTGAATATTGCGATTCGTTCCGTTCACGTTTTGGCCATGTTAAAGTGATTTTCAAGCTTTAAAGTGCATAAAAACATTCTTCCCCCTTAACGTCGTTGTTCTACAAACTTCTTGAATTTATGCCAAATCATCATTAATTTATTATATTTATTTTCCTCTTTTTTCCCTGGACATTTGAGTATTATAATTGATAATGTTCGATTTACCGTTAAATTCTTAAAAATCAGAAGCTGAACATTTGTCATAAATTTGCACGTTGGGATTTCGTCAAACAAGTTGTTCGAACAATAAACATACAGACATATGATGAAATGAACCAAATTTGGAAGTCGTTTGTTGTTAGCATCAAATATCATATGATTTGATTTATGTTCTGCTCGAAAAACTTTTTAAGGAAATCCTAGCGTGCAAATTTATGACAAATGTTTAGCTTCTGATTTTTAAGAATTTAACGGTAAATCGGACATTAGAAGTTATATTACTTAAATGTCCAGGGGAAAAAGAGGAAAATAAATATTTTAAATTAACAATGATTTGTCATAAATTCAAGAATTTTGAAGAACAACGACTTTTAGTGGAAACAGTGTTTTTATGCACTTATAAGCATGAAAATCACTTTAAAGCTATGTTCATTTAGAATCCGGAATCATTTATTGTATTGCAGCGGCACGGAAAGTGACCGCTGCAAGAATTCTTTTACAGCGGTTTGACTACCTAGGCGCCCACTTGCTGTGGTATAAATTTCACGATGTTTCGTGCAGCGAGTCAAAAATTATTCCAGATTTAAGCCGAAAGGAGAGAAAAAAATCTGCACAGCCACGTTGATAATCCTGCTAATCGACGATGGAACTTACGTCAAAATGGATTTCGGACAGATTCCTAGCCAAAAATTCTACATGGCCACGGTACGAGGAGTAGTACCTGTGAAGTTTAAGTTTGCTTTTTGGACAAACTTGCAAAAAAAACAGATGATTTTGGCCAGGGATATGCAGCTGTGGTGCAAAGACCTAAGTATTTGTGACGAATAAGACGATGGACTCGAAACTGTACAAGGAGAAATGTCTCAAAAACCGCGGCTACCTTCCATAAAGCCCATAAAGGTCCTGTGAAGTTTTGGCCAGATTTGGCGAGTTTCCACTACAGCCGGAAAGTCATCCAGTCGTACAGCGATAATAACGAAGATTTAATCGATGAAAACATAAATCCACGCAACTGCCCACAGCTCCGGCCCATCGAGACATTTTGGGCAGTAATGAAGCGGAAGCTTAAAAAAAGTGGAAAAATAGCTCGGGACGCGACTCAGATGACCAAAATGTGGAACAAATGTGCCAAGGGAGTTGACTCCGGAGGTTTGCAACTTTTGATGAGAGGTATAAAGAAGAAAGTGCAAATTTTCACTAGAAACAAAAAGGAATGGTTTGTATCAATATTTTTTTCTTAAAGTACAGTAAATTACCTTTGTTTTGATGTATTAACCTTATTTGTACGTCAATCCGTTACCGAGATACAGATGATTTTATAATTCCGGATTCTAAATGGACATAGCTTTAACATGGTCAAAGCATGAACGGAACGAATCGCAATGTTCACAAGACTTGTAGAGCACACCAAAATCTTCCATATAGAGGTTTTTGCGATGGTTTTTGGCGTTTATAGCTCTTGTTAGATTTTTTTCAAAATTGAAAATAGCCCAAAAACACTAAATCGACTTGAGCCACCTCGAAATTCTATCCGAATAAGCTGAAAATTTGACAGGAGACTTATTTTAGCATAAGAATTGTGATTCTGGGCTGACCGGTTGAATTTTTGATACTTTTTGAAAACATGAAGAGGTCTATTATACATGCCCTTCATGCTACGTAAAATAGAATGAGCCCATCTCAAAGCGTCATGATCATCCAAGAAATCCTTGAAGTATGGCATTAGGATCTACATGCCTAACCACAGATTCAACAGCCTGTTTTTAAAATTGATGCTTGTCCTTTGTGATCCATATAATAAAATGCGTTCATGGCATATGCTAATGGCCATTCTAGAAATTTTTGGAGTAGGCTTACATAAGTAACTAAAAGGTCTTTAACCTGATTTAGATATGGTACATGATCTTTGCAATATTATTATATTAGTTTTTTCCCCTTACGTTCTCGGCGTGAAGTTGTCTCGTTCCAGTTTATTCACATTTTGCATTTCGAAGGAATAAACAGTTTCGTATAAGTGATATGAATGAAGTTTGTATACTACCTGGAACCTATGACAACAAGAACTACTTGGAATGCAAATATATACCAAGAAGTGGTCACACAACTTGTTTATTCTTCAATAACTGCATCCATTACGTAGGTTGATCCACAGACCTTGACTCTATAGAGTTCGTAGACTACCTGGAGGCCACTACGTCAACAGGAACTACCTGGAATACACAACTTGTTCTCCAAAAACTGCCTCAATTACGGAGGTTGATCCACAGACCATGACTCTATGGAGTTCCTAGACTACCTGAAAGCCACGATAACTACAAGAACTACTTGGAATACAAACATATACAAACATGTGACCCACACAACTTGTATATTCTTCATAAACTGCCTCCATTACTGAGGTTGATCCACAGACCTTGACGCTATGGAGTTCGTAGACTACCTGGAACCAATGGTAATAACAAGAATTACTTGGAATGCAAACATATACGATGAAGAGGTCATACAACTTGTTTATTCTTCGCATACATTCTGTTGCTAGAACATCCGCAGTACTCAGATCACCTAACCTTAAACTCCGAAACTAATTCAAATTTATCTCATATAAACGCTTGAAACTTTTTTTTACGCTCCTATGAAAAGAGGGAGCGTTATTTGGATTTTTGAGCGTAAAAAGAGGGGCTTTAGAGCACCTCCACGGGAGGCCTCATCGCTATTCTTATTTTAGCGCTCCCTCTCGAGTGCTATTTTAGGATAGCGCCCCATCTCCCCACCGGTGGTTTCTGTTTTAGGTATAGCGACTTCGTAAACATATTGAGTTCTCACCGGGCGTTGCTAAAAGTGGTCATTTTCTTCTTCAATGGCTCTACATTCCAACTGGAACTTGGCTAGCTGCTCAACTTAGTACTCTATAAGCATTTCCTCAGTTATCAATTGGGTCCCAAAGCCCTACCTCGTTTATCGTTGCAAACGATAGTGCATCGGTCAAGAATACTTAAACCGATGTTATAAAAAATCTGGTAAAAGTCTAAATCAGTAAAAATAATATTTTTATGTTTAATACATTTTGAGGCAAATATTGGCCTGTGCAACATTTCAGAACGAATCAACCATCAGCCCAAAACGTCAGGCCCATATATTAACTGTCAAAGATTGAGTCAAGTGCCCTGCGGTGTTTTGCTAGTGCGTTTGAATCCTTACGTCAAACAAGACCGAAAATGTCGAGGAAGCATTTTTCATCTATTTTCAAATTTCAAATTAAACAATGTTCCTTTCAATTTTTGAGTCAAAAGAAAAACTGACGCGTTCAGGATGATTAACTTCATCGTTTCCTGAAATAAAATCGAATATCTGTTCTTCATTTTAGGACCCAATTGTTCTTCATTTTTTTTTATCTATACCAAAGTGACGTTTCACGAAATAGCAACTCTGTATGAAAATTTAGCAACCCAGTATGGGGCGCTAAATTTGGAAACTCACCGCTAATTTTGAGTTGCGTTCTCATTTTACATTCCCGTTTAGATACCGCCGGTGTAAAAGTGGGTCTCTATAAAGGGCCCGGAAATAGCGATAGGGACCCAGATGGGGACTCCCGTGGAGGTGCTCTTAAAAGAAGGAGCGAAAAAAGAGGGAGCGTAAAAAGGGGTTTTGCAGGCTCAATCGCCATAGAGTTCTGAACTGAACTTTGATGAGAGATGACGTTTGTTAACGAATTCACATAGAAGTATTTTTCGTCTCTCCATAAAAAGTGGCACGCTTTTGATTTTGAGATTTTCATATTCGGTGGCAATCATTAAAAAACAATCTTCCAGGATTGCAAACGGAATTCTTCATAGTTTCCAAACGGATTTTTTAGGCTTTCGCACGAAATTATTTTAGGCTTTTAATTGGAATTCTCTTGGGCTCCCGAACGGAATCGTTCTAGGCTTTCGAGTTGAATTTGCTTTGGCTTTAAAAAGCAATCAAATTCTTTTGACTTCCGATCGGAATCTTTTTGAACCACCGAATGCAATTGGTTTGGGCTTTCAAATAAAATTATGTTGGATTTGTTATAAAGGTTTCTGATCGAATCGTTTCCGAATGGATTTTGTGGGCTTTCAAACGAATTTTGAACTTCAGAAAGGAATCATTTAGGGCTTTTGAACAGAATCCTTTTTGGCTTTCAAAAGAAATCATTTTGGGCATCTGAACTGAATCTTTTTTCCTTTATAAAGGATTCTGAACGGAATCTTTCTGGGCTTCCATGCGGAAATTTTTCAGGCTTATGAACGGAAATCTCTTGAGTCTCGAATGGATTTTGTGGACTTTCGAACGGAATCTTTTTGGACTTCCAAATGAAATCATTTTGAGCTTTTGAACAGAATCCTTTTTGGCTTTCAAAGGGATTATTTTTGGGCTTTTGAATGGAATCTTTTCGGACTTCCAAATGGAGCCATTTATGGGTTTCCTATAGAAGTCATCTTTGGCTTCCGAACGGAATCCTCTTTGGCTTCCGATACAAATACTTTAAGACTTCCGTACGGAATACTTTTGCACGAAATTCTTCGGAATGGAATCATGTTGGGCTTTCGAATTAAATCCTCTTGGGCTTCTAAACCCGAGCAGCACACAAGTTGCACAACTATCACAGTAACTTATATGTGACCAGATTAAGTCACAATTAGGTTGCTGCATCCAGTTTCACTGTACTCGAATAGGCTTTTAAACGGAATTATTTTAGGTTGGAAGCCCAAATGGAATTTTTTGGACTTCCGAGTGGAATAATTTTGCTTCTTAATAAAGGATTTCTTTTTGCCCTCCAAAAGTAATTATTTTCGGCTTTGGAACGGAATTCTTTTTGGCTTCCGAATGAAACTCTTTTGGGTTTATGAACGGATTTTTTGGGTTTCTGAACAGAATCCTTCTCTGCTTTCGTACCGAAATCTTTTATGGAATTGTCTTCGCCTTCCGAACATATTATTTTTGGACTTCCATATAGAATCGATTTTGGCTTCCGAGCGGAATTCTCTTATTCCTTTTCCGCAGCTATTTGGGCTTTCAAGCGGAACTTTTTTGAACTTCCGAATGGAATCATTTATGGCTTCCGGACCGAACTCTCTTTAGCTACCGAAGGAAATTATCCCTGGACCATTATAAACTTTCAAACAATATCTTATCAGGCTCCCGAACCGTAAATTTATAGGCTCTTGAATGAAACCCATTTGGAGTCTGGAATGAAATCATTTGGGCTACCGAATGGAGTATTCTTGGGGCTCGCAAAAGAAATCCTTTTGTGCTTTCGAATGATTTTTTTTTAGGATTTTCAATGGAATTATTTTGAGTTTCCGACGGATTTTTTCCGGACTTTCAAATGGAATTATTTTAGTCAGAATACTTTTGAATTCCGAACGGAATACTTTTATGCTTCCGCACGGAATCCTTCTGGACTTTGGAATGGAATCCTTCTCAGACTTTCGGATTTAATCGTTTTGGGCTTCCAAAAGAATCCTTTTGGATTTCTGGACGAAATTCTTTCGGGTTTCCGAACAGAAATGTTTGGGCTTCTGATCGGAATCCTTTTGGGCTTCCCAACGGAAATCTTTTAGACTTCCGAACGACATTTTTAGAGCCTTCAAACGATTTTTTGGGTTTCCGAACGGAATCCTCTTTTTTTCCGGAATTATTTAGGCTTTCGAACGTCTGTCTGGACTTCCGAATGGAATAACTTTTGGCTTCCAAACAGTGTCCTCTTTGGTTTTCGAAGGCAATTCTTTTTGATGCTTGAAAGGAATCCTGGAATTTAGGCTTTCCAACGGAATGTTTTTGAGCTTTTGGATGGAACCATTTTGGGAATGAAATCATTGTGGGCTACTTAATGGAATCTTCATGTAGGTACTTTTAAAAGGAATCCTGTTTTTTCATTTCAACTGAAATTCTTTTAGGCTTTGAGTTTCCGGATGCATTTTTTCGGAATTCCGAATGGAATCATTTTTGGTTTCCGAGCGGAATTCTTTTGGGCTTTCAAACGTATTATTTTTGACTTTCAAATTAAGTAATTTGGGGCTTCCGAGACTCAAAACGAAATTTGTTTGGGCTTTCGAATGAAATTCTTCTGGGCTTCCGAACGGAATTATTTGGGCTTCTGAACGGTATCCTTCTGGGAGCGATATCGGCCAGTGCACCGCGACGTTACGCAGTGCACCAACTGCATCAACTTCGGGCACGGCACCAGGAACTGCCGCATGGAGCCGCGCTGCAACAAGTGTGGTGACCCCATGCGACCGAAAAGTGCGACAAGATGGAGGTGGCTGATCCCAAATGCGCCAACTGCGACTACAAACATTGGGCTACAACCAAGGACTGTCTAAAACCGGTGGTGTTTTTGGAAATCTGGAAGAAGGCCTCCACCAAGACCCTGCCGAAAAATAACCGTGTTCTTGCTCTCAACGAGGCGAACTGTCCGGCCATCCCGGCTCCCAGACGAGTGATACCAATACCCCCACCTTTGCAACCTCACAACTGACTGGTGGCCGCTGCGACATTGATTCAAGCTCCAACACCACACGCTCTATCCACTAGCGAATGGCCCCACTTTCTCCCCCTGGATTCCGTCGTCAGAACAATGAGCCCCTTCCGGCCGAGGGCGACCCACTGCTGTTACACATCGGAACAGCTAGTTCCGATTTTCACCCAACTGGCAACGCGACTTCGCGGGTGCAAAACACGCTTCGACCAGATCTTCACCCTGGGAATGTTCGTCATTTAAAATGGCTGCTAGGGTGGGTCTGGTCAATTGGAACGCTTGCTTACTTAAGAACAAAATCACTGAGCTGGTTGGTTTCCTCGACGAGAGAGAGATTGACGTGGCCTTCATCACGGAAACGCACCTGAAGCCCGAGATGAGTGTACATATTCCGGACTTTCGTGTGGTGATACTCCAACTCCAGGGGAGGAGGTGTGGCTATCGCACTGAAGAACAACGTCAATTATCGTCTACTGCAAAGTCTGCAGCTTAGGATCATCGAGGCCGTTGGGGTAGAAGTCACCACTTCCGTCGGAGTAATTACCCTCATCGTGGCCTACTACCCAACTCATCCAAAGAGATCGATGGTACTTTGGTCGACTACTTTGTCAAGTTTACGCGATGAGAAAGTCAGTACATCATTTCCGGCGACCTGAAGCCTGGGGCAACAGTCGCAGCAATCGAAACGGTGCATCTGGAGCACCAACATAGAGGAAGGTCACTTCACGATTGAGCCCGGATTCCCCCATTCGGCTGAGTCGTTCCGGAGTCACATGGACGATCACATCTCACAACCGATCGTGTACCAGGAGCTCTGCTCGGGTGACTATCCGGTGGTTACGTGGTGGCCGAAATCGGTACGTCGATCAACCGTGACTAACTCTACAGTGAACTGGCAGCGGTCCCAGCAGTGCGTTGACTCCACCATCGACTACGAGGTGCGTCCGAAGACGCCAGAAAGTATCGATCGCCAGCTGTGCGCCATCGACAAGGCAATTTCGGTGGCCAGAAAGCAGCATGTTACAACGGCTCATCAGGTAAGCAACACCCTAACCCAGCGGTTCTCAACCTTTTGCTCGAGAGGTACCCCTTCGAACTTTTGCATTAATTGGGGTACCCCCTCTCGAAAATAGGCTTCCAATTCTCATGAAAAAATAATTCCGAGCCCTTTGAAGGTAAGCTCCTTTTAGTTTTTCAATACTTTTAAAAAAGGCTTCCGCGACTCTTTATAAAAGCCTCTTGTAGAAAGGCTTCCGAGCCTGCTTGAATGCGGTTTCCGTGCCACTTAGAAGGAGGCTTCCTTTGCATCTTGCAAGGACGCTTCTGATCCTTTTGACAGTATGCTGCCAAGCCTCTTGAAAGGAGGCTTCCGAGCCTCTTGAAAGGAGGCTTACGAGCCACTTGAAAGGAGGCTTCCGAGCCTCTTGAAAGGAGGCTTCCGAGCCTCTTGAAAGGAGGCTTACGAGCCTCTTGAAAGGAGGCTTACGAGCCTCTTGAAAGGAGGCTTACGAGCCTCTTGGAAGGAGGCTTACGAGCCTCTTGATAGGAGGCTTACGAGCCTCTTGATAGGAGGCTTACGAGCCTCTTGATAGGAGGCTTACGAGCCTCTTGAAAGGAGGCTTACGAGCCTCTTGAAAGGAGGCTTTCGAACCTCTTGAAAGGAGGCTTCTGAGCCTCTTGAAAGAAGGCTTCCGAGCCTCTTGAAAGGAGGCTTCCGAGCCTCTTGAAAGGAGGCTTCCGAGCCTCTAGAAAGGAGGCTTCCGAGCCTCTTGAAAGGAGGCTTCCTGGCCTCTTGAAAGGAGGCTTCCGAGCCTCTTGAAAGGAGGCTTCCAGCCTCTTGAAAGGAGGCTTCTGAGCTCTTGAAAGGAGGCTTCCTGAGGCCTCTTGAAGGAGGCTTCTGAGCCTCTTGAAAGGAGGCTTCCTGAGCCTCTTGAAAGGAGGCTTCTGAGCCTTTGAAAGGAGGCTTCCGAGCCTCTTGAAAGGAGGCTTCCAGCCTCTTGAAAGGAGGCTTCTGAGCCTCTTGAAAGGAGGCTTCCTGAGCCTCTTGAAAGGAGGCTTCTGAGCTCTTGAAAGGAGGCTTCCAGGCCTCTTGAAAGGAGGCTTCCAGGCCTCTTGAAAGGAGGCTTCTGAGCCTCTTGAAAGGAGGCTTCCGAGCCTCTTGAAAGGAGGCTTCCGAGCCTCTTGAAAGGAGGCTTCCGAGCCTCTTGAAAGGAGACTTACGAGTCACTTGAAAAAAGGCTTACGAGCCACTTGAAAGGAGGCTTACGAGCCTCTTGAAAGGAGGCTTACGAGCCTCTTGGAAGGAGGCTTACGAGCCTCTTGATAGGAGGCTTACGAGCCTCTTGATAGGAGGCTTACGAGCCTCTTGATAGGAGGCTTACGAGCCTCTTGAAAGGAGGCTTCCGAGCCTCTTGAAAGGAGGCTTCCGAGCCTCTTGAAAGGAGGCTTCCGAGCCTCTTGAAAGGAGGCTTCCGAGCCTCTTGAAAGGAGGCTTCCGAGCCTCTTGAAAGGAGGCTTACGAGCCACTTGAAAGGAGGCTTTCGAGCTTCTTGAAAGGAGGCTTCCGACCTCTTAAAAGAAGGCTTTCGAGCCTCTTGAAAGGACGCTTTCGAGCCTTTTAGAAGGAGGCTTCCAAACCTCTTGAAAGGAGGCATACGAGCCTCTTGAAAGGAGGCTTACGAGCCTCTTGAAAGGAGGCTTACGAGCCTCTTGAAAGGAGGCTTACGAGCCTCTTGAAAGGAGGCTTACGAGCCTCTTGATAGGAGGCTTACGAGCCTCTTGATAGGAGGCTTACGAGCCTCTTGATAGGAGGCTTACGAGCCTCTTGAAAGGAGGCTTCCAAGCCTCTTGAAAGGAGGCTTCCGAGCCTCTTGAAAGGAGGCTTCCAAGCCTCTTGACAGGAGGCTTCGAGCTCTTGAAAGGAGACTTCTGAGCCTCTTGAAAGGAGGCTTCTGAGCTCTTGAAGGAGGCTTCTGAGCCTCTTGAAGGAGGCTGGAGCCTCTTGAAGGAGGCTTCCTGAGCCTCTTGAAAGGAAGCTTCCTGAGCCTCTTGAAAGGAGGCCTCCTGAGCCTCTGGAAAGGAGGCTTACGAGCCTCTTGAAAGGAGGCTTACGAGCCTCTTGATAGGAGGCTTACGAGCCTCTTGATAGGAGGCTTACGAGCCTCTTGAAAGGAGGCTTCCAAGCTTCTTGAAAGGAGGCTTCCGAGCCTCTTGATAGGAGGCTTACGAGCCTCTTGATAGGAGGCTTCCGAGCCTCTTGAAAGGAGGCTTCCAAGCTTCTTGAAAGGAGGCTTCCGAGCCTCTTGAAAGAAGGCTTCCGAGCCTCTTGAAAGAAGGCTTCCGAGCCTCTTGAAAGGAGGCTTCCGAGCCTCTTGAAAGGAGGCTTCCGAGCCACTTGAAAGAAGGCTTACGAGCCACTTGAAAGAAGGCTTACGAGCCACTTGAAAGGAGGCTTACGAGCCTCTTGAAAGGAGGCTTACGAGCCTCTTGAAAGAAGGCTTCCGAGCCTCTTGATAGGAGGCTTACGAGCCTCTTGAAAGGAGGCTTCCAAGCCTCTTGAAAGGAGGCTTCCAAGCCTCTTGAAAGGAGGCTTCCGAGCCTCTTGAAAGGAGGCTTCCGAGCCTCTTGAAAGGAGGCTTCTGAGCCTCTTGAAAGGAGGCTTCCGAGCCTCTTGAAAGGAGGTTTCCGAACATCTTGAAAGCAGGATTCCGAGCCTCTTGAAAGGAGGATTCCGATCCTCTTGAAAGGAGGCTTCCGAGCCTCTTGAAAGAAGGCTTCCGAGCCTCTTGAAAGAAGATTTCCGAGCCTCTTGAAAAAAGACTTCCAAGCCTCTCGAAAGGAGGATTTCGAACCTCTTGAAAGGAGACTTCCGAGCCTCTTGAAAGGAGGATTCCGATCCTCTTGAAAAGAGGCTTCCGAGCCTCTTGAAAGAAGGCTTCCGAGCCTCTTGAAAAGAGGCTTTCGAGCCTCTTGAAAGGAGGAGGCTCCAAGGCACTACAGATTGTGATGACGAATTAATTATTGTGAATCGAATCGGTTCAACTGAAGCACCTGAAGTCTAAAAATAACATTCTTTCCACTACCATTTGCAATTGGCAAACACGTCATTGCTCTCGTTGGTACCAGTGCTGCATGCATCACCATCCGGGAATCCAACGGACCAATCAAGGCACCATATTCGTACTCCGATCCATAAATGACAACTCTTGCATCCCCATTCTTGGCATCTTGGGCTCACCGTACTGTGGGATAAAGCCTATAAGGTCAGATACCCGAGTAAAAAAATACAAAATGCATTGCTTTGTTGTTATGATAAAAGTTTGTGATACTAAACTGAATCTGAAAATACTGATTTTTAACGATTTTTTGATGATCCCTTCGAGTGACTTCTTTCAGTGATAATTTTCAAATCCGTTTCTCTTTTTTGACTTTCTCGTACAACAAAGTTGTACCGAAAGTCTATCATTTCACTCCGAGAACGATTTTTTTAGAAGGCTCGTAAACCCATAGTGTTAAATACCCATCGACTCAGCTCGACGAACTGAGCACATGTCTGTCCGTCCGTGGGGGTGTGCGTATGTATGAATGTGTGTGCACAAAAAATGGGAAAAATTATAACTAACTTTTCATATAGTATTCCTTAACCGTTTTTCTCGCAAGTTGCATTCGAAAGGTGATAAAGCCATGCTCGCTATTGAATTTGATAACGATCGGTCATTGCGTTCAAAGATTATAAAGAAAATGGTGAACCAATCCAAAAAGATTGGTGTCTTGGCAAAATGCAAGAAGGCAGTACCACTACTAGGTGGTTTAATTTAGGTTTTTTTTACACATTTTTGTGCCTATTATTTATACCATTTTTAGGATTCTTTATATTTTTAATAACCTTCTTTGTGTAGTTAAACTCGTTTCTACTCGGGGTTGAGCGAAATGCAATCAATGCAACGCGTTGGAAACAGCTTTCTTCTCTTATCTTTGAAAGTTAATTTCCAGACTACCGATACCGCGAAAGAAATTTGCCTGCCTTGTTTGTCGTCTGAAAAGCAGAAGATGCCTGAAAGTTGAATAAGGCATCGCCATCTCTTAGCCTCCATGATCCGAGAATCCAATGCAATGGATGCAGAGGGCGATAAAAGTCACTTGATGACACCAATGTTGATGTCTTCTGTGTAAGTAGTGAGAGCGAACTTGGCGTGAATCGATCTGTCTGCTGGTTTGCTGGTGAGGTGGAGAAAATGTAGATATTAAACGTTATCACATCGACATCACACTAACCGAGCGCGCACAGACGGAATGGAGACACTCTATTTTCGCAAGAAATCATCGCGAATCAAAGGAGAAGTCACATTTCGATGGAAGTTGATTTTCCCATTTTGGCGCAACTGAACCGAACTGGTCAAGCAGTTTGATACTCGACCAGAAACGGGGGAATGCTACTTTTAGCACATGTCGGTTTCGATTAAAATGGTACATTACGGATCTGAGTTGTGAATCACTTTCTGGCGTGCATGGTCATCTTATTGGACAGATAACGGACAGTTCTGGCGGTCAAGAGCCACAGTACTACAAAAATAGAATGGAACAAGCCTACTCTGACCTCATTTTTCTACCGTAATTGCATTTCCGTGTATGTCAGTACAGGTCGGTGTCGGTAGGTTATGCAAATCGTGGTAGAGAAATTGATAGTTTTGTTCTATTATTAAAGAATCTTCCGGTGAAGTTTGAGCGCAACAGATCTTTGAAAATCCCGACAATGTTTCCTCCTCTCTGTTCAATTGCATCATATAAAATATATGTCTCATAAAAAACGAATCGAATAACTATTTCAAGTTGTGAAGCGGAACTTCATTTTCAAAGCCCTTGTAATTACGAAGTGTTCACTAAATACACTAACTTCCAGCTTTCTCATTGAAAGAAAAAGTTATTTCCCTCATGTCTGTTTGCCGGCATCGAATGGCATTTAACGTACCAGAAGATAAAACGAAAACTTCTCCGCCATAATATTCCACCCGAGAGCAATTTTGGGGCTGTGGTAGCAATTCTCACCACAACTACCCTCAGAGGTCCCTCGTTGCTTTCGATGGTGATATAGGATCGCATTCGCCGTATAGGTTCCTGCTTGCGGAGGAGACACGAAGGATACCGAGCGGGATTGGTGGCGGTACCCATTTACTATATGAGGACGATGGTTTCCGGCTTGAATTTGTGTAAGCGCACTTTGCGGAGTCATTCAGGAAACGGAAAGAGGGCTTCCATGTGTGAATTCAATGTACGGCTCACTTCCTTCAGCCAAGCTTTCGAAACGTGGAAGATCGTCGCTGCGGCGGAATGATAGTTCTTTTTGCAGAAGAGAAGTGTAACGTGCTAGTCTGGTCGACTGACGCAATCCCCAGACGGTGGTGGTCGGAGGTTTGAATTTTTGGAATGCTCCGTTCATAATTAAAGGTGTGATTTAATTGCATGTTAAATAAATTTTCAAATAAAAGAATAAACGCGTGTAGAGCAGATAGTACGTTTTGGGCTTATTTTATTCAACTTCAGGATTTTAATCAAAAACTAACTGGTTGACGGACAAACAGCGAAAATATATTTCCCTGATGAACCGATGTCATTCGATGTTTCAACCCTCCATCAGTTGATATTGAAGAAATCGAGTCATATGAAAATATCGAGATGAGCAGCTTTAAATCTTTGGGATGCTGTTGAAAGGGACTATCACAGTTAGTCAGAAAACATGTTTCCAATACAGAATAATTTATTTATGAGTCGATATTGAACCCTGAAACATTGACTCACTAGTACAACACCTGCCAATTATTTCGAATCATATATTCAATCAACAATAAGATTATCAATAATTGTAAACGTAAAGTGATCGTTTTCTAATTGTGGCACGACCACAGCCCAGCAAATGCCGTTCGCTAATTGTGGCTTCTTGACAATTTTTTGCCCATACTTTATGCATTGACTGCATGACGCAACTCAAATCTTTCAAGAAATGGGGAAATTGTTCCTCAGGAATTTAAATAACTGCTCATGGAACGACTTCAGGAATTCCTAATAGAATTCTTTCGACATTTTCGTATATAATCAGTCCTTGCAATTGACCTTTCCCGCCAACAATTTTTATTCAACAATTATAAATCGATTCAGTAATTTATTCACAAACGGTCAATATTCGCCAAAAACTAATATTTTTTGTGCCTTTAAAAATTTGAAACAAAATAGACAAAGCTTAACGTAGCGGATTAGGCGACATAGTAGGAAAAAAGTTCTGGTTTCTCACAAGCAAATTCATGGTTCAGTGATCCAGATTTCTTGCACCGTCAGAATACTACCACTCAAAAAGTAATGCGTCCAGTACACGTCTATTGGTCAGTAATTCCGTTGATCGACGTAACTAGGTTCAACCGTAGAGAGTCTGCTGCATATGCTCGCGTCGAAGAATTGCAAAAAGCTGAGGATGCTTTGTAAAAAACATCGTAAGAAGAATGCTTCCCCGAGGAGATTAAGATCCCGTTCGCAACTAAAGAGGCACCGGAGGTAGGACGTTATTGCGTTTCCAAGGCAAGCCTGTTGCCTATTGTCAACGAAATGCGTCTTCGGCGGACCAGGAGTCGTTTACATCCAACCACTCCCTGCTAGGCAACTCTAGTGGCCTGATGATTATGCCTTCGGCGCAGCAACAAAAGATTCTACGTAGTAGATGGAAGCTGGCACAATCAATCTGCGATGACTTCTGGCGTTGATGGGGGAAGGAGTACTCGCATATCATAGCGCGTAGATCCAAATGCTTTGAGGAAGCACTGCCGGATCGGAAGCGAACACCATCTTTGCAGAGTTGCTGTCCGGCATTCTTGCAACATGTCCACCCCATCGTACCCTTCCGGATTTAGCTACCTTCTGGATACTGGGTTCGCCGTAGAGTTGGGCGAGCTCGTGGTTCATCTTTGCCGCCACACACCGTCTCCTTGCACACCGCCAAAGATGGTCCTAAGCACCTGTATCTCGAATACTTCGAGTGCTTGCAAGTCCTCCTCGAGCATTGTCCATGTTTCAATCGTAGAGGACAACCGACCTTATTAGCGTCTTGTACATGACATACTTGGTGCGGTGGCGAATCTATTTTGACCGCAGTTTCTTCTGGAGCCCGTAGTAGGCCCGACTTCCACAGATGATGCGCCTTCGTATTTCACGACTAACATTGTTATCAGCCGTTAGCAGGGATCCGAGGTAGACGAATTCCTCGACCACCTCGAAGGTATCCCCGTCTATCGTATCACTGCTTTCTAGGCGGGCCCTGTCGCGCTCAGTTCCGCCAACAAGCATGGACTTTGTCTTTGACGCATTCATCACCAGTCCAACTTTTGTTGCTACACGTTTCAGGAGGGTGTCCAGTTCTGCCACCTTTGCAAATGTTCGGCCGACAATGTCCATTTATTATTTATTTGATCAGACTAAGGCCGAAGTGGCCTGTGCGGTATATAAGAGTCTTCTCCATTCGGCTCGGTCCATGGCTACACGTCGCCAACCACGCAGTCTACGGAGGGTCCGCAAGTCATCTTCCACCTGATCGATCCACCTTGCCCGCTGCGCACCTCGCCTTCTTGTGCCCGTCGGATCGTTGTCGAGAACCATTTTCACCGGGTTACTGTCCGACATTCTGGCTACGTGCCCGGCCCATCGCAGTCGTCCGATTTTCGCGGTGTGAACGATGGATGGTTCTCCCAACAGCTGATGCAATTCGTGGTTCATTCGCCTCCTCCACGTACCGTCCGCCATCTGCACCCCACCATAGATGGTACGCAGCACTTTCCTTTCGAAAACTCCAAGTGCGCGTTGGTCCTCCACGAGCATCGTCCAGGTCTCGTGTCCGTAGAGGACTACCGGTCTAATTAGCGTTTTGTAGATTGTCAGTTTGGTACGGCGGCGAACTCTATTCGATCGGAGCGTCTTGCGGAGTCCAAAGTACGTACGATTTCCAGCCACTATGCGTCTCCGAATTTCTCTGCTGGTGTCATTTTCGGCAGTCACCAGTGAGCCCAAGTACACAAATTCTTCTACCACCTCGATTTCGTCACCACCGATGCAAACTCGCGGTGGGTGGCTCACATTGTCTTCTCTTGAACCTCTTCCTATCATGTACTTCGTCTTCGACGTGTTGATGACTAGTCCGATCCGCTTAGCTTCCCTCTTCAGTCTGATGTAGGCTTCCTCCATCTTCTCAAAGTTACGTGCCATAATATCTATGTCGTCGGCGAAACCAAATAGCTGGACGGACTTATTGAAAATTGTACCACTCGTGTTAATCCCTGCTCTTCGTATTACCCTTCCAAAGCGATGTTGAATAGCAAACACGAAAGACCATCACCTTGCCGTAACCCTCTGCGGGTTTCGAAGGGACTCGAGAATGCCCTGAAACTCGAACTACGCACATCACCCGATCCATCGTCGCTTTGATCAACCGTGTCAGTTTATCCGGAAAACCGTGTTCGTGCATTAGCTGCCATAGCTGGTCCCGATCGATTGTATCATATGCGGCTTTGAAGTCGATGAATAGATGATGTGTGGGCACGTTGTATTCGCGGCATTTCTGCAGTACTTGGCGAATGGCGAACACCTGGTCCGTGGTGGAGCGTTCGCCCATAAAACCCGCCTGGTACTGCCCCACGAACTCCCTTGCAGTTGGTGCTAGTCGACGGCATAAAATTTGGGAGAGTACCTTGTAGGCGGCGTTCAGCAATGTGATTGCGCGGTAGTTGCTACAATCCAGCTTATCGCCCTTTTTGTAGATGGGACACGCGACACCTTGCATCCACTCCTGCGGCAAAACTTCCTCCTCCCAAACTTTGGTAATGACCCAGTGCAGCGCTCTAGCCAGTGCCTCACCACCGTGTTTAAATAGCTCTCCTGGTAGTTGGTCAATCCCAGGGGCTTTGTTGTTCTTCAGCCGGCCAATCTCCTCCTGGATTTCCTGGAGATCCGGAGCCGATAGAATTATGTCCTGCGCGCGTTCCCCCAGGTCCATCACCATACCGCCATCTTCGTCTGCCACATCGCCATTCAGGTGTTCTTCGTAGTGCTGCCGCCACCTTTGGAGCACCTCACGCTCGTTCGTAAGAAGGTTCCCGTTTATGTCCTTACACATATCAGGCTGTGGCACGTGGCCCTTACGTGAACGGTTTAATTTCTCATAGAACTTTCGTGTGTTATTAGCGCGGTACAGTTGCTCCGTTTCTTCACGGTCTCGATCTTCCTGCTGGCGCTTTTTCCTCCGGAAAATCGAGTTTTGTCTGTTCCGCGCCTGTTTATATCGTGCCTCGTTCGCCCTCGTGCGGTGTTGCAGCAATCTCGCCCATGCTGCATTCTTCTCTTCCACTAACTGCTCACATTCGCCGTCATACCAGTCGTTTCTCTGATCCGGGGGCACCGTGCCAAGTGCAGCGGTTGCGGTGCTACCAATGGCGGATCGAATATAGCTGCTCTTCCGTTGGAAGTGCCACTTCCAGCTGCTGCGCGTATTCTTGGGCTAGTCTACCATCTTGTAGCCGCCCAATGTTAAGCCGCGGCGTCCGACTTCGACGCGTGTTGTACACCGTCGAGAGTTTTGAGCGCAGGCATACTGCAACGAGGTAGTGGTCGGATTCAATATTCGCACTGCGGTAAGTGCGGACGTTCGTGATGTCGGAGAAGAATTTACCGTCGATTAGAACGTGGTCGATTTGGTTCTCCGTTTCTTGGTTAGGTGATCTCCATGTGGCCTTGTGGATATTTTTGCGGGGAAAGAAGGTGCTTCGGACTACCATTCCGCGGGAGGCTGCGAAGTTTATGCATCGTTGGCCGTTGTCGTTCGATACGGTGTGCAGACTATCCGGTCCGATGACCGGTCTATACATTTCCTCCCTTCCTACCTGTGCGTTCATGTCACCGATGACGATTTTAACGTCCCGCAGTGGGCATCCATCGTATGTCTGCTCCAGCTGTGCGTAGAACGCTTCTTTCTCGTCGTCGGGTCTCCCTTCGTGTGGGCAGTGCACGTTGATGATGCTATAGTTGAAGAAACGGCCTTTAATCCTCAGCTTGCACATCCTTGCGTTGATTGGCTGCCACCCAATTACGCGTTGGCGCATCTTACCCAGCACTATGAAGCCGGTTCCCAGCTCGTTGGTGGTGCCACAGCTTTGGTAGAAGGTAGCCGCTCGATGCCCGCTTTTCCACACTTTCTGTCCTGTCCAGCAAATCTCCTGCAGCGCCACGACGTCGAAGTTGCGGGGATGTAATTCGCAACCTGCGAAACCTAGCGACTTGCAATTCCATGTTCCAAGCTTCCAATCGTGATCCTGTATTCGTCGCCTAGGTCTTTGCCGATTATATCGAGTCGCATTATCTCTTATATTGTTCGTAATGATTGGTTTTCTAGGCGGCTTATTGGGCCAGCGCAAACCTCCTGTCTCGTCGGAGGGCCGTCGTGTCAGGGCTGTTTAGCGTCCCACCTAACACCAGGACTTGGGCTTGTGCGCTTTGAGCGGCACACGGTCGCTTTGGTGGGGCCTACTTGCGGATACATGCAGCTTTTATAGAGGTTTAACAGGGCCCACTGTCAAACCCCACCACATCCTAGGCAAGCCCCACAACTCGCAGATGGCCTGGGGAGGGATCGTCAAGCCCTTGGACATAGTCCCCGCTGCCCCCAGCATCCGCGAAACAAATAAATTGACTGGATCTGTTGAAAATCGTACCCCGGCTGTTACACCCGACTCTCCGCATGACACCTTCTAGCGCAATGTTGAACAACAGGCACGAAAGTCCATCACCTTGTCTTAGTTCCCGGGGCGATTCGAGCGAACTGGAGTGTTCACTCGAAATCTTCACACAGTTTTGCACACCATCCACCGTTGCTTTGATCAGTCTGGTAAGCTTCCCAGGGAAGCTGTTCTCGTCCATAATTTTCCATGGCTCTACGCGGTCTATACTGTCGTATGCCGCCTTGAAATCAACGAACAGATGGTGCGTTGGGACCTGGTATTCACGGTATTTTTGAAGGATTTGCCGTACAGTAAAGATCTGGTCCGTTGTCGAGCGGCCGTCAACGAAGCCGGCTTGATAACTTCCCACGAACTCATTCACTAATGGTGACAGACGACGGAAGATGATCTGGGAACTGGGATATCACTTTGTAGGCGGCATTAAGGATGGTGATCGCTCGAAAGTTCTCACACTCCAGCTTGTCGCCTTTCTTGTAGATGGGGAATATAACCACTTCCTTCCACTCCTCCGGTAGCTGTTCAGTTTTTCAGATTCTGACTATCAATTTGTGCAGGCAAATGGCTAGCTTTTCCGAGCCCATCTTGATAAGCTCAGCTCCGATGCCATCCTTATCAGCTGCTTTATTGGTTTTTAACTGTTGGATGGCATCCTTAACCCTTTGTCTGTGCTCTGGGGTCAATATGACCCCAGGCCACTTTGAGTGGCTGCCATTTTTTTTTTAGTTTTCAACCGATTCTCCTAATTTTTGGTTGTTTGGTAAAACTCGCCGAGATCTGTCTCCTAGGTGCAAATTCGCTTGAAAAATTCTGAAAATGTGCGCTATAGTGGACTTTTTCCAAAAACTTACGTTGTCTGTGCTCTGGGGTCAAATTGACCGCCAAATAGAAATT
The DNA here is from genome assembly GCF_024139115.2 of Armigeres subalbatus. Taxonomy (NCBI): domain Eukaryota; kingdom Metazoa; phylum Arthropoda; class Insecta; order Diptera; family Culicidae; genus Armigeres; species Armigeres subalbatus. Next base: position 84,214,109 of record NC_085140.1, read on the forward strand.
GCAATAACTTTTTCAATGTTTGGTCAATTTTGGATTTTTGGGGCCGTTTCGAAATATAATTTAATCATCTTTCAGGTCGTAACCAAAGATTGACTATAGGTGGGCGGGTACATCGCGGGAGGGTTTTCGTAAAAGGGTACAAAAACAGTGATTTTTCATGCTTATTTTATTATATCTGAAAATCCTACCCATTTTGAACTGCACCTTTTCAAAAGATTATGCAGGAAGGCGTTTGTTTTGACATGATGCATTGATTAGTTTAGCGCTTGGTCGCTAGGTGGCGGTATATTTGAATTCATTATTTTAGAATACTACTAAGTAACTCCGATATATGGAATTTTCCTCATTGTAAATATTCTTATCGCACAATTTTGAAATTTGTAAAGATGACGTCTTTAACAAATTTCGTCTGGTGGGAATAGACTGTCATGTAACGGAATGAATAATAAGGAAATTTACAAATAGGCGGCGCTAGTGTACTTGCAATATTCTTGCATATATGAAATATTGCTTTAGCTTGAGATCCCTCATACCTACACCCAAGTTGTATTCGGCAACATTGTTCAGGATGTCTAGCACTACAAAGCGGTGCTCAATATAATGAGCACTTCTTCCCATTTTTTAAATTGTGCGATAAGAATATTTACACTGAGGAGAATTCTATATATCGGAATATCTTGAGTAGTCTAAAATAATGAATTCAAATATACCACCACCTGGCGGCCGAGTTCTAAACTTATCAACGCCTCATGCCAAAGCACATGCCTTCCTGCATAGCCTTTTTAAAAAAGTTGCAGTTCAAAATGGGTAGGATTTTCGGATATAAGTAAAATAATCATGAAAAATCACTGTTTTTGTACTCTTGTTCACTAAAACCCCTCCCCGCGATGTACCCGCCCACCTATGGTCAATCTTCGGTAACGACCTGAAAGATGATTAAATTATCTTTCGAAACAGACCAAGAAATCCAAAATTGGCCTAACATTAAAAAAGTTATAACAATTTCAATTTGGGGTCAATTTGACCCCAGAGCACAGACAACGTAAGTTTTTTTGAGCACAGACAGAAGGTTAACTTTCCTCAAGGTGGGGGCTGGTTGGCTTCCATCGTCCGCTGAACTGACGTAGTCATCTCCTCCGCTGCCTTGACTTTCACTGCCTGTACTCTCAGCGCCATTCAAATGTTCCTCGTAGTGCTGCTTCCACCTTTCGATCACCACACGTTCGTCCGTCAAGATGCCCCCATCCTTATCCCGGCACATTTCGGCTCGCGGCACGAAGCCTTTGCGGGATGCGTTGAGCTTCTGGTAGAACTTGCGTGTTTCTTGAGAACGGCACACTCGACGGCACAGCTGTTCCATCTCATCGCACTCCGCTTCCGTTATAACGTTCCACGTTCTGCCGGGTACCTTGCTGCAGCGCGACCGCCCGCGCTGCGTCCTTCTCCTCCAGAATCTGTCTGCACTCTTCTTCGAACAAATCGTTCCGTCGACTTCGACCCATATACCCGACGTTGTTCTCCGCTGCGTCGTTAATGGCTGCTTTGACTGTATTCCAGCAGTCCTCAAGAGGGGCCCCATCGAGCTCACCCTCTTCCGGCAACGCTGCCTCGAGATGCTGCGCGTATGCAGTGGCGACATCAGGTTGCTTCAGTCGCTCTAGGTCGTACCGCGGCGGTCGTCGGTACCGAACATTGATGACGGATAGTTCTGGGCGCAGTTCCACCATCACCAGATAGTGGTCTGAGTCGATGTTAGCGCCACGATATGTCCTGACGTCGATAATGTCGGAGAAGTGCCGTCCATCAATCAGAACGTGGTCGATTTGTGATTCTGTCTACAGTGGTGATCTCCAGGTGTACCGATACGGGAGGCTGTGTTGGAAGTAGGTGCTGCGAATGGCCATATTCTTGGAGGCGGCGAAATTAATTAGTCGTAGGCCGTTTTCGTTCGTCAGCCGGTGAGCGCTGAACTTCCCAATAGTCGGTCTAAACTCCTACTCTTGTCGTACTCACGTTCCAGTTGCGCGTAGAATGCGTGCTTATCATCATCAGTTCTTCCGGAGTGTGGGCTATGGACGTTGATTATGCTGAAGTTGAAGAACCGGCCTTTGATCCTCAACCTGCACATTCTTTCATTGATCGGCCACCACCCGATCACGCGCCTTTGCATATCGCCCATCACTATGAAAGCTGTTCCCAGCTCGTGTGTGTTGCCGCAGCTCTGGTAGATGGTATGATTACCTCTAAACGTTCGCACCATTGATCCCTTCCAACAAACCTACTGCAGCGCTACGATGCCGAATCCACGGTCCTTGAGCACATCGGCGAGTATGCGTGTGCTCCCGATGAAGTTGAGAGATTTGCAGTTCCACGAACCGAGTTTCCAATCGCTAGTCCCTTTTCGTTGCGGTGGTCTTCGCCGATGGTTCCGGTCCGTACTCTTTTGTTGATTGTTCGTTGCTTGTGTTTTTTAAAGGCTGGCTTGCAGGGCCTGACACCAAACCTCCTAAATTTCCGGAGGACCATTCCTCCTTATTCGCGGTGGACCATGGTGCACAGTTTCGCTTAAAGTCCCTCGATGGCACTCGGACGATGATCAGCCGCGCCTAACATGTAGAACAGACGCTGTTGTGAGCCGATCCAGACATGGAGAACAGACGCTCAGTAAGATTTGCTCCTCCGGAGAGGTTGCTCGTATCTCGGCCAGCACCACGAGGAGGTAGAGATAGGAGTTGCTGGGTAAGAGACTAAGGACCGCGAGATGGGGTCTATTTTATTCCTTCAGGTACGCGAAGTACCAATGGTACGCTTTACCCAGCATTTGCCTTGCCGGTTCTTGACGTGTTGGCCGAAAATAAATCTGAGTCAGAAGTTTCAGATAATCAGTCCCGTGACTAGGGTTTACCCGAGGAGGATATTCTCCAGAGGTGGCTGTGACGAGCGTTGAGACTTTGCGGCAGATGGTCGCCAACGCAATGGTGTTGAAAGTAGCAACGTAGTAATTCAAAGTCAGTGGCAGAGTTTCGACGATGTGAGGGGCTATACAGGTCAGCTCGAGGTCAATGATCGCCTGCCCGATTCTTTACCGGAGCCTTCTGTTATTAGTTTTATGTAACTTAGACAAGGTCCGAACAAAGTTGACTCTGGTACGACAATTTACTTTAACTTCGCGGAAATGAGGAAGGCTCCGGTCAATGGAGAATCCGAGAACATTAGAAATCTCGAGTAGAATGTCGTCCGCATCTACATAGACCCGAGTAGCATAATTTAGTCCGATTTGGTTGCAGCAACGCATATATGACTGGATTTTGTCGTAAATAGGTCACAACAACTCGTCTATGACAAGTGTGTTGCTTGGGGATATGTATGTTGGCGGGAAAGGAACGAAACACCCCATTCATAGCCACGAGGAATAACGTGGCGGCTAGAACGGAGCCCAGCGGAAGTCCTGTTTCCTTTGGAAAGGTTTTCGAACATTAACTACCAATCATAACTTAAAGAGACCGCCCTGTGATGAAATTCCGGACAAAAGCAAGGAGGTTGCTGGATGATTCCAACTCTTTTAACTATTTGGGGACGAAGGGGGTCCAAGTCCTGTTGAAGACCATGGAAATATCCAAGGAAGCTAGATCAACTTGCTTGCCGTCGTTGCCGGCGTTCTGCAGTATATATCCTAAGTATGCGAAATAAGTGCCCGTGCCGTACCGTATCCCAGGCGGAACCAGTGTTGACGATAGCCAAACCTACCATCGACTTCTAATTTGTCCCTCAACCGCCGATTCACTAACCTCTTCACAACCTTGAAGACACAAGAGGTTAGTGAAATATGTCGGTACTTTGTATCATCTCGGGAGAAAACTATGTTCTTGGGGATGGATACTACGAGGGTTTCTGCCACTCATCCGGAAAGATTTGATTATACCATGCTTTGTTAATCAACTCCAGAAACCTGATTTTAGGGGAGGGAGGAAGGGTTTCGATCATGGGATAACCAATTCTATCGTGACTTGATGATTTTCCATTACTTCTTGAGAGGGCAAAAGACAGCTCAGGAGCGTAAAACGGGGATAAAACGGCGTTTTGTAAATCCGGGGAAACTCGAAAGCTGAAGAGATAGCCCGCTGAAAATCAGTTGGATAGTCGTTGACGGAGACTAAACCGGCAAAATATTGCCTGAGGGCGTTGACCACTTCACAGCGATCAGAGATGGTACGATCCGGTGTGTCGAGATGAATGGGGGAAGATCTTCGCTTCCCATTAAGTGCGTTTACTTTTTCCCAGAGTTCGATCGCAGATTGGCTGCGGTCACGTCGATGGCGGTAACCGAGTGGCCGTAAAAGAAGGTGGGCGAACCGTTGTTAAGAGCCCGCGTTCTCGAAAGATTCGAGAAGAGCGATACCATGGCGATCAGACCTGGGATCACCCCATGCTGGATGATGCGAGTTCATATCCTTCATGAGGAGAATATGAGCGGGGGAGTTGTAAATGATATCGCTTACCTTTCTCTCGATGCCCGGTAGAGAGCCACAGTAAATAGAGATTTACCAATCTGACTTGGTAACTACCTTGGAGACGGACTCCGACAACTGGAAGGTCTTCGTCGAGCTGAAGTACGTCGAACGGGATATCCCGCTAACCGCCACCGAATGCTGGATATTCGAACCTTGATGGTACACTTTTACTTCCCTCCAAAAGAGCGGTCTAAAAAGTCGAGTACAACCTGATTGACCCCCTGGAAGCCAATGATCCGTTGATGTTCCACTGGACACATAAATTGACTTCCAGCGGAAAAATTGGGGTTGGAAAGGCAGCAGTGTGCTACCTCAGTCCAAGCCAATAGAAGGTAGATGTACCGGTCGAGTTGTGCTGGTCAGAGGAGAAGAAATCAGATAATGTGCTGGGTTGCTGTCCCCGGGAAGAAATCGGAGTGCATAGTCAGATCTGAATGTTTTATAGACCCAGAGGAAGGGTCATAAGAAGGAGCTGGGCCAAATTGCTGAAAGTTGTAGGACTAATAACCCAGGTTGGAGTGCCTGGGATGCAGTTAGAAAGAGAAAAAGCTTGTTCGTGCCAGACATCATGCACGCGTACAAAAAAGGATGAGATTGAGCAACGACTGCTACGCGCACATTAAATTTTGCGCACGCGAGTCTCATGAAGCTTGTGTACCTCACAATGACATTGATGAGTCGCGTTGAGACATCTCAATGCGATCAGCTCATGCGCTGTTTGTCATGGCAAACCTTTGCAAACAACAGCGGAGGTGCGTAAAACAGCTTGGGCCGGAAATTTCCATTCAATAATATCGTCGCCTAAGTAACGTCAGTTATGCATTCCTAACGCATGAGATGAGCCTCATGAGACGTACATTGAGACACGCTCACTCAGTTATTTTATGCGCGCAAGCTTCTCTCGTCGCACAGAATAGGTGCTACGTGAGCTTTTGTAGCTCATGGCACACTGTCTCATTCATGTATACACGAGAATTAAGAGACTCTGGTTCGTGCAAGACCCTATAGAAATCGATCTGGAGTACCGCAACGCAATGCAAAAAATTGACACACGGTACCATTTACTGCCAACCCCTAAAAAATTCATTACATACAGTTACATACATCACTTTAGCATACAACCCGATTGGGTTGCACCGATTTTTATCAATATTAGTCAAAGAAACGACTGAAAGAATAAAACGACAACACAATGAAAGGCTTCCCGACCAGTAGATAGTAACATATTTATATCAGACCTTGTTATTCTGTTACAGCAGTTTTTTATAACAGCGGTTGTTATAAAACATGTACCATTAGTAGTTAAAATAACAAAAATTGTAACAAAATCTCTTCTAGTTTTAACAAAATTATTACTAAATATGTTATTAATTGAACAAAAATATAACCCGTTGTGTTACATAAAAAGGGGTGAAAATAGCTTGTACTATAACAAATTATGTTCCTGGAAAGATTATGATTATCCATAATGTAGGCAATTAAGTTTGTCCAGCTGGTTCAACTTTGGATGTAGATTCAAGTTATACCGTAGGTGGTACCAAAAATGTAGGCAATTTTTTTTCGCTAGAAATAAACATAACACATTATGTTATAATCATGTTATGACGATCATAAAATTTTATTTCCTCCATCTTTGGCAGAGAATTTATAACAAAATTATTGCAAGTTTTGTTATTTGTAACACATATTGATATAATTGTGATAAAATTTTGTTATGACTAACTAGTCGGGTTATCAGTTCAATAATTATTATAATAACAAATTATAATTTGTAGGAAAATTCATAAAATTCCTTCCAAAATCTGTACTTCCGAAAAATCTTCAAGAGCTTCTCCTAAACTTCCTTTGCCAACACTTCCTGGAATTCGTTCGAGTATTCCATCTAGAGATGGTCGGGTTCCACATTTTGCAAACCCGACCTAAATATAAATTCCATTCAAACCCGGACCCGACCCGAATCCGGAATGAAAAATCTTATTAAAACAAGAACCCGACCCGTAATAAATAAAATCAATTATTTGAACCAGAGCTGGACCCGGACTAATCTTTTGCCGGAAAGCTCATTGCTAGATATTTTAGATTTCCAGGGCTGTTACAAACTAACCAAATTCCAATCCGCGAAATCAGCGACTAACGAAATGAAATCCGCGACTGCAAAGTCAAAACCGCGACAAACAAAAATAAAGTAGAAACACATTTCAATGAAATTTTGCAATTCTTTTGCTTTTGATCTGTCAAAATTTTGATCAATAGAGAAAATGAAATTATTTATGCCGTATAATTCTTTAAATGGTATATAGCAGAAGTAATTTTATGGGTTATAAATGAATGGGTCCTTGCATTACTAATAGCCTAATCAATCTCCAGGCTATGTCGCTTATTGACCCTTTTCATCCCACGACTTTTTTCAAAGTTTTCAATAGGAAGGAATCACCTTTGAGAAAAATACAAAAGTTATTTGGCATGGCAAAAATTAGTGCAAAACGAAAAACGAATTTATTGTTAATCAATCAATAGTTACTTGATTGTTTTAAATAGTTTCACAATTTTTACACACAATTGAATATATAAGCGATATAAGTCAGTCTAATGAAACTATAAACATGTGCCAGATATTGCTTTTTGTTGTTTATGTTTTTGAAACAATTCGATGAAAGTTGGAAGGTGCAGAAGATCTACAGCTACCATGGGAAGAAAAGTGATAAATAGTGTTTTGATGTCAAAGTTTAGAAATTTAAATTTCACTGAAAATAAAATACATGTCGATTCATATCAAGATACATTACTTTATCATATGATAAAACTCGTGTTTAGGCTATTATACATTCAAGCAGAACTGACTTTCAAATTCAGCCAAAATACTTGACGACTATTTCACAGTCAATTGAAGGGTTTAGAGGCCTGCAATTGCATGAATCTAATACGATAAGAACAGTTGGCGACTCCGAACTATTGGTGGAACCAAAGAAGGAAGCCGCCAGCGTAGAATCTACACACTCGAATTGACATCGATAGAGGTTCAAAGTAAGTTGTTCAGATGGCGTTGGGTCACACATAAATTACGAATTGGTAAATGACAAACTTGAAGAGCAATGACTTAAAATGTGTTAATTATTTAGAAACCCGGAGGACTAGAATCCGTAAGAACTCGATTTTTCTGAACAAAGCTCCCGATTTGCCAAAAGAAGCCCCCACGAAGGTATCCAGAGGGATTGCGTTGTCTACTGATCATCCATCTATCGCGAGCAGTGGATCGTCGGATTTGCAACAAACCGTGAGTTCCCATGGAGTCTCAATTTCTGTAATGTGCTCAGGCACGAGCGGTGTTTTAAAATGACATTGTCATCCATTTCTTAAAATATTTTAGATCACGAAATCGCAGAAACTTTTTCATCGAAAAAATATCTAATCAAGCAATAATGGTAACTGGGCTATGACAGTACAAAAGTTCAGATTAGCAAATAGTTGGAATAAGCAGCCTGGAGCACTGGGAACCGCTATGGAGCAAAACTGAATGCAGCAGAAGGTCAGAAAGATCAAGAGCCTCTCATATGCTCAAACGAGTGGACAGAGTTGATAACCCGCATGATTACGTGCGACAAGCAGCATGCTTTAGCTCAGTTCCGACGTTCCCAGGTGCGAATTTCAAGGCGTTTGATCCAGACAATGTCAGCAAAATATGCAAAGTGTCGTTTTCAAATTGTAATAATAATGCGCAACAACATACAACAAGACTAACTTCTAAATACAGTTCGGCGTCCCGGAAATCCAGAATTACAATATGATCAATTTGTCAGGTCAACAGATGGTTTATCAAATATCATGTGGATATCAACAAACAATCATATGATAATTAAAATATTATTAGGATAATATGTGTTTGGATCCCAAAGTATTGCTCACTCCTTATACACCTACAAAAAAAAAGATTAGCATTTTAAATTAATCCAATCAATTTCAGATAATTCTAAAATTGCAATTTTTTAGATAGTGTTAATATAAATCCGCGATTTTCGCGACAATTTTTCAATGAACCGCGATTTTCGCGACTGGAAGAGCAAATCCGCGAAATTTGTGAAAAACGCTAAATCCGCGACTGTTGTAACAGCCCTGTAATTTCCCATTACATCGAAAAGGATGAAGGTCCAAACAATGAACAAGCCTTAAAATTACCGGAAACAAATGAAAAATATTCGGTACTTTATTTCTCAAATCCGTAATTAACCTAGACCCGAACTTTTTCAAATCACAAACTCGTGGTCGTACACTAATTACGTAAGCGCTTTTGGGGGCGGAGGGGGTATCCAGCCATTTTCTTACGCTCCATATAAATAAAAAAATATTTGTGTGGGAAAATTCTTACATGGGGGGAGGGGGGTTTAAGGGTTTAAAACCTGTAAAAATTGCTTACATAATTAGTGTACGGCCCCTAACTGACTCGAACCCGATATTGTACTAATTTTCTAAACCCGAACCCGAAACTCGACCATCTCTAATTCCATCGTGAATTCCCACAGAAATTCCTTCGGGAACGCTTATTTTTAAATTCCTCTAGGTATTCGCCCTAAAATTCCTTCAAGAATTTCTCCACAAAGTTCTTGGTAATTTAATCTATGTATAGTTTGAATATAGTCTTGAGTCAGTCTACCGTCTTATAGCCATCCAATGTAATAGCTGGAGCGTTTGAATACGACACGTGTTGTACACAGGGGAGACCTTTGAGCGCATGCATACTGCAACAAGATGGTGATCGGATTATGTATTCGTCCTACGTCAAGTAATTAGGTGATCTCCATTGGGTTTGTGATTATGTTTGCGGAGAAAGTAAATGCTAGGGTTACCATTCCGTGAGTGGCTGCAATTATATGCATCATTGGTCGTTGCTGCTTGATACAGTTAGTAGACTATTCGGGCAAAAGATATTTTAGTTACCGGATAAAGATTGTCGCTTCAGTTCCCTTTGTTCTGCTGTCCGAAACATGTGTGGTACCTACCTAAACTGTCAAATCGTATGTATTTTTCCTTCATTGACATTTAGATCTCCTATCCTCGCCAGCAAAAGATGTTCCGAACAGCGACGACAGCGACAATGTTTATTTTGTAACTAAAATATCTTCGGACTAGTCTATGCATTTCCTATCTACTTACAATAATTTTAAATAGTATAAATTATTCCGTAGTCTGAAAAAAGCAAATGCGAATGTCCAATTATTTTTACTTTATGTCAATCTACATTCAACATCTAGTATGCTCCATCAAGAACAATTGGTAAACATTTGTATTCAATCTTAAATTTGTTAGCTTTAAGTCTAGTCGATTTCAAAGTTCAGCAGCAAATTCCATTACACTAATTGCATGAATCCATTAGCATTCTTCATTCAACTGGTGCTACCCGACATTTGTCACTTTTTTAATCGATTTGTAAGCCGAACCTTATAGCAAAAATCACTTGTTGTTGATTACATTTTTATCATGGTCCTAATCCTGATTGGTATGCGAAATACAGAGTGGTAATTCAAAACTATTCGCTACCTGTAGGCACCTAAGCGATTCGTATCGTGAGACTCCATTAGCGAAGGCATTGCAAGCCCAACCGAGGTTAATTTATTCAAATCTCAACCGGTCGGTCTGCATACCCAACCAGCACACAAATCAGTCAGTCAGTCAATCAATACGTTGTTTGAGTTAGTTTGAATTTTGTGCGATTGTAAAATGCAAAATTATTTCACACTAGTCTAGAGCCAACAAAACAAAGATTTTTATGCGCTAGGGCCATGGATGGATGTCGCCGTCGTCGCATCGATGGAACACGTTATCGGAGAAAATTAATTCAAACGCACAACCGAGACGTCTTCCGCGCAATGCTCTACGATCGCGGTAACGCACGATCGGAAAAGTCGTTAAAGTGAAGATTAAATGATCGTAAAATTCTAGTTTGTGCATCGTCATTTTCTATTAAACATTCGTCTGCTGAATTTCATTCATCGAAATTAACTCCACGCGCGCGATGCGGGTTATCACTCGGTGGGAAGCTTTCGAGATAAACGGACCAACATCGATTTTATGGCTTCAAATTGAAACGTTTCGGCAGTTAGTTGGTCGTAAAATAGCCATTAGAATATTAAAGTTGCAGTACCGATTGAAAATGCGATCCATTATCGTCATCTCGATGGAAGCTACTTTAAATTTAAGTAAAAGACTAATCTTCCACGACTATCTTCTGTTTGACATCGTGGGAGGAAGTTGTTTTCTTTCGGTGTAGGAACTTAAGATAATCTCAATTCGAAGGAATGAAGATATTCAGTTATAATTGACATTTGAGAGACATTTATTTCTAAAGGAGGAGGTCCAATTCGAATTTTAGCTCTCACGATGGACCAAGAAGCGACCTCACCTCGGTTGATACGTCCGCAGCTGCATTCTGTAACCTGGAGATCCGAGTATGAGTTGTCAGTAAAGGATCTAAATTTTAAAGCGTAAGAGTTTTGATTGGACCCCTTTTTTGAACTTCACGTGTAAAAAAACCCATAGTAAAACTACCCATAGTACAAGGTCCTAAGACGTTCTAAAATAATTAATCATACCCATAGTACGGTTGCATTCCTGAATTCTGGATCGCCTATTAGAACTAATAAAATACATAGGAGGTGTATTTCTCCGGCACTCTTTCGTTCTAGAAATTGGTTTTATATGTTCGATTGAGCTCAGAATTGGAGCAACGGTCGACGATATGTTAAAGATTAATTCCATAGAACATTTTACGATGATTAAATGAACTTTTCGAGTATTTTGGAATATTCATGGAGGGTGCTTCGTAGAATTCGCCAACTTTTTGAATCCAGGGCCAGTCTACACCCATATAGTGATTACCCGGAGAACACCGACGGTACCTCTAGCAGCACACATATTGTAAAGAATTTATAGTAACCCATACACACTTAAATCATTTCACAGATTTCGGTGAATTTTGCTTCAATTCACCGAAATCTCAACAGCAGATTTGTTCGGTAATTATTTCACCGACTTTCTGCGGTATTTTCTTTTGTTCAACTGTCAAAATCACAAAAAAATCTGTAAAATTTTTACCGAACAGTTCTGCTGTTGAGATTTCGGTGAAATTTCACAGAAATCTGCGATTTATTTTAAGTGTGTATTGTGTATGCTACAAAATTCGGTTACATTTGAATTGCTGATACCAAAGCCGTATAAGTTGTGCTACTCGGAACGACGAGAGATAAGGACTAGTGGGTGAAGATGGGAAACGAAAGACTTCGGTAAGCATCTTTTTACCGAAGCACTTCGAACAGACTATGGTGCCACAAATATTGAAGCAGATGAGCTCACGGAAACGTTAGCAATGGCTTGCGATGCGACGATGCCAAGAAAACTGAAGCCCAACCGACAGCCAAATTACTGGTGGAACAAAACTCTTGCCAATCTTCCTGCAGTTTGTCTCAGAGTCAGAAGACGCTTACAGAGGGCAAGGACTGTGTTACCAACCCTGTTTGCAGTACAACCACTTTTGCTCGGGTACGGAGGATGTCACGATGCGACCGTTGCTATAGCAATGGTATACCATGACGTCGTAGGCGCACATCGAAGTAGGCAAGCGTGGTGCATCGAAAAAGGCGTTTTTGCAATTTGAAATTTTCATTCATCTCACATTTTTTTCTTGTGCAAGACGCACTAATTAAAAATAGTTTCTTATCAAATTGTTTTAAACTAGTACTTAATTGAATCAATAAAGGGTATACGTGATTAGCCATGTGAAAGTGACCCCTGCGTGTTATCAATTATATATATGGTGGTATCCTGTGGTTGAAAGGCGGGCTCTCCCTTCATTAACGGAATAGACTTGACACAGCAGGTGAGCACTGTCCCCACGTTTCGCTACCAGGAAGTAGCTCACATTTTGGTTCTATGAAAGCCAACTGCCGGTTTATATGGAATCACACTTGCGCCGTTCTACACAAGAAAATAAAGACATACCACAGAGTACTGTCCAAAGCGGGCGGATTTCCTACAAATCCGGAAGAAGGCTTCCACCAGGACCTTACTGAAGAAGAACCGTGTTCCTGTACTCAACGAGGTGAACTATCCGGCCATCGCGGCTCCTCGTCGAGCGATTCCATCATCCCACCATTACAACCGCACAAGCGACTGGTAGCAGAAGCTGCGTCGATTTAAGATCCCCAGTACCGCCGGCTTCATCCTCCAGCGAATAGCCCCCGTCTCCTCCTCCGGGTTTCCATCGGCAGCCAGAGAACGACAATGTTCCAGTGGAAGAAACTACTCCGCTCTACACCCCGGCCCAACTGATGCCGATATTAGACAACGGCAACATGGACTACCAGCGACATCCGGCCACACCGGAGGAAATCGCCGAGCAGCTTCACTCCATCCAAGAGGCGCTGTCCTAGGCCCGTCAACAGCATGTGCCAACTGCTCGACTGGTATGCAACGCCCTGGCCATTGATACACTAACAAAAGGTTTAAGTGCCCGAAAAATTTGATAGCTTTTTGTACGGTTTTTGCCTTTCTCGTATACTAAGTATACGGTAAAGGCTATATGATCGCTCCAAAAACAAACTTTTTATAGAAGGCCCGGAGACCCATAGTGTTATATACCGATCGACTCAGTTCGACGAATCGAGGTGATGTCTGTGTGTGTGTGTGTGTGTGTGTGTGTGTGTGTATGTGTGTGTATGTGTGTGTGTATGTGTGTGTGTGTGTGCGCAAAACCACTCAAAAAATGTCACTCATTTTTCGGGCACTTATCCTCAACCGATTTGCTCGCAACAAGTTGCATTCGACGCAGAATCCTGTCCCATTGTTTCCTATTTGAAATTGGCCAGATCGAACCATGGGATCAGAAGTTATGGCCAAAATACAAATTCATACGAAAAAATCGCGTAAAAAATGTCACTCATTTTTCGGGCACTTATCCTCAACCGATTTGCTCGCAACAAGTTGCATTCGACGCAGAATTCTGTCCCATTGTTTCCTATTTGAAATTGGCCAGATCGAACCATGGGATCAGAAGTTATGGCCAAAATACAAATTCATACGAAAAATTCGCGTAAAAAATGTCACTCATTTTTCGGGCACTTATCCTCAACCGATTTGCTCGCATTAAGTTGCATTCGACGCAGAATTCTGTCCCATTGTTTCCTATTTGAAATTGGCCAGATCGAACTATGGGATCAGAAGTTATGGCCAAAATACAAATTCATACGAAAAAATCGCGTAAAAAATGTCACTCATTTTTTGGGCACTTATCCTCAACCGATTTGCTCGCAACAAGTTGCATTCGACGCAGAATTCTGTCCAATTGTTTCCTATTTGAAATTGGTCAGATCGGACTATGGGATCAGAAGTTATGGCCAAAATACAAATTCATACGAAAAAATCGCGTAAAAAATGTCACTCATTTTTCGGGCACTTATCCTCAATCGATTTGCTCACAACAAGTTGCATTCGATGTAGAATCCTGTCCCGTTATTTCGTATTGAAAATTGGCCATATCGGACTATGGGATCGAAAATTATACCATTTTTCCTTTCTCGTATACAAAGTATACGTAAAGGCTATATGTTCGCTCCAAAATCGAGCTTTTTATAGGAGGCCCGGAGACCCATAGTGTTATATACCGATCGACTCAGCTCGACAGTGATGTCTGTGTGTGTGTATGTGTGTGTGTATGTGTGTGTGTGCGCAAAAAGTCTAGCTCACTTTTTGCGCACTTATCCTCAACCGATTTGCTCGCAATAAGTTGCATTCGACGCAGAATCCTGTCCCATTGTTTCCTATTGAAAATTGACCCGATCGGACTATGGGCTTAGAAGTTATGGCCAAAATACTTTGTTTGGTTTGCTCGCAACAAGTTGCAATCGACGCAAAATCCTGTCCCATTATTTCCAATTGAAAACTGACCTGATCGGACTATGGGCTTAGAAGTTATGGCCAAAATACTTTTTTTCATAAAAAAGCACATTAAAAAGTCTAGCTCACTTTTTGGGCACTTATTCTCAACCGATTTGCTCGCAACAAGTTGCATTCGACGCATAATACTGTCCCATTGTTTCCTATTGAAAACTGACCCGATCGGACTATGGGCTTAGAAGTTATGACCAAAATACATTTTTTCATAAAAAAGCACATCAAAAAGTCTAGTTCACTTTTTGGGCACTTATTTTCAACCGATTTGCTCGCAACAAGTTGCATTCGACGCAGAATACTGTCCCATTGTTTCCTATTGGAAACTGACCCGATCGGACTATGGGCTTAGAAGTTATGACCAAAATACTTTTTTCATAAAAAAAGCTCATCAAAAAGTCTAGTTCACTTTTTGGGCACTTATTCTCAACCGATTTGCTCGCAACAAGTTGCATTCGATGCAGAATCCTGTCTCATTGTTTCCTATTGAAAATTGACCCGATCAGACTATGGGCTTAGATGTTAAAATTATGCACAACGCGTCATATTTGGAACTCCTTTGTGACACAAAAAGCGCAAGAGGTGGAGCCTATTTGCAACATCTTGCGGCTACAATGAAAATAAAAACACAAAAACCAACCGGGAATCGAACCATGGACCTTGAGATTTGCAACCTTCTTCTATAACCATCACACCAACAATTCTATTTGAAGATTCTGCTACAAGTGCACTACATAAACAACAAAGTCATTTGTAACTTCATTGTACCTTATACGGAACATGCAGGGGACTGTCAAAAATAAAATACTGTTCAGCTGAGCTCAAAGTGTTTTGCAACATATCAGAAACATTGTCGTAACAACAATGAACCGAAGTGTTATTAATTCTGCAACTTATCTGTTTTGTTTCTGATATGAAACACATCGAATTTTAAACCACCCAAGAAGTCAGACGGGTAGAATATTGCGACGCCACTCAAACGGAAATGAAACATTGTGATTTTCTGAAACTGGGAAGTGGATTTAACGTGACTCGATGTATTGCCAGTGTCTTCAATGCAATTTATTAGGAACAAACACCTATTTGAAAGATGTTGCGCGTGCTGCTTGGGTTATGGCCAAAAAAAAATCGTGTAAAAGCACATTAAAAAGTCTAGCTCACTTTCTGGGCACTTATTCTCAATTTGCTCGCAACAAGTTGCATTAGACGCAGAATCTTTTCCCATTGTTTCTTATTGAAAATTGACCCGATCGGACTATGGGCTCAGAAGTTATGGCTAAAATGCTTTTTTTTCATAAAAATCATATTAAAAAGTCTAGCTCACTTTTTGGGAATTTATTCTCAACTGATTTGCTCGCAACAGTTGCATTCGACGCAGAATCCTGTTCCATTGTTTCCTATTGAAAATTGACCCGATCGGACTATGGGCTTAGAAGTTATGACCAAAATTCTTTTTGCCTTTCTTGTATACAAAGTATACTTAAAGGCTATATGTTTTCTCCAAAAACGAACTTTTTATAGGAGGCCCGTAGACTCATAGTGTTATATACCGATCGACTCAGCTCGACGAATTAAAGTGATGTCTGTGTGTGTATGTGTGTGCGCAAAATAATCTCACTGATTTTTCAGGCACTTATCCTTAACCATTTCATTTCTTAGGCATTTATCCTCAACCGATTTGCTCGCAACAAGTTGCATTTGACGTGGAATCTTGTCCCATTGTTTCGCATTGAAAACCGGCCCAGTCGGACTATGGGCTTCGGAGTTATGGCCGGTTTTTACAAGAAAAATTCTTTTCCTCTATTTAGGCACTTACTCTCGGCTGATTTACTCGCAACATTCGACGTAGAATCATGTCCCATTGTTTCCTATTAAAAATTGGCCGGATCGGACTATGGGCTCAGAAGTTGTGGCCAAAATACTTTTTTTCATACCAAAAGTGCGAAGAAATTACTCACTTACAAGAAACGAGAAAGGCACTATCACTGCTAGGTGGATTAATCTGGGTTTTTTCTTATAAGAAATTGTATTTTGGCCATAATTTTTGAGCTCATAGTGCGATCGGGCTGATTTTCGAAAGGAAACAATGGGACAGGATTCTCCGTCAAATGCAACTTGTAGCAAACAAATCGGATCCCCTTTCCATCCGCAACGTCTGTTTTTAAGGGCTTTCAATTTTCGATTTATACTACACACCCGTTTCAAATCACTCAGAGATTGAGTGAAATTGTATTGCCGTCTCTTTTTTTCCCACGGAAAAGTTACTCAATTTTCGTAAAAAGTGGAACTACTTAAAATTTGAGTAGTTCCACTTTTTACGAAAATTGAGTAAGATTTCCGTGAGAAAAAAAGAGACGGCAATACAATTTCACTCAGTCTCTGAGTGATTTGAAACGGGCGTGTAGTTTCGAGTATAGACACTGTAGATTCCATAGACGAGCTGAGGCGAAGGCGAGTGTAGCCAAACGAACTGTCAGTTAGTGTAGCCAAACGAGCATGACGTCACGATTGCAACCCAAGCAACAGAGCGTGTGACGTCATATTCGCGTGGTACACTGTGAAAAAATGGAAAAACACACTAAATCGAGAAGATTCAACCGTGTCTCCGCTCGTCTATGGAACCTATAGTGTCTATAGTTTCGAGGCTATCCACAGGACGGTTCCAGAATTATTCCAGATTCCGTTGGGATCAGTTGTCCCCGGAATAAGTGGCCATTAGACCTCTTCATGTTTTCAAAAAGTATCAAAAATTCAACCGGTCAGCCCAGAATCACAATTCTTATGCTAAAATAAGTCTACTGTCAAATTTTCAGCTAATTCGGATAAAATTTCGAGGTGGCTCAAGTCGATTTAGTGTTTTTGGGCTATTTTCAATTTTGGAAAAAATCTAACAAGAGATATAAACGTCGAAAACTATCGCAACAACCTCTATACGGAAGCTTTTGGTGTGCTTTACAAGTCTTGTGAACATTGCGATTCGTTCCGTTCACGTTTTGTCCATGTTAAAGTGATTTTTCAAGCTCTCAAGTGCATAAAAATACTGTTTCCCCCAAACGTCGTTGTTCTACAAAATTCTTCAATTTAAGACAAATGATTGCATTTATTATACTATTATTCCTCTTTTTCCCCTGGAAATTTGAGTTATATAATTGCTCATGTGGGATTTACCGTTGAATTCTTAAAAATCAGAAGCTGAATATTTGTCATAAATTTGCACGCTGAGATTTCTTCAAACAAGTTGGCCATTTACAATTTTAAGTCAAAACAGGTCGTGCGACACCTCAAACTTCATGATTTCACAAAGCAATGATGGGAATGATATTTTTAGGGTTCCTGGCCCACTCGCATTCAATCCGGCCTCATCGGTCACAATCCGGGAACCTACGGAATGGTCATTTTCTAAATTGATTCAAAATAGGTCGTGCGACACCTCAAACTTCATAACTTTACAAAGCAATGATGGGAATCATATTTTAGGGTTCCTGGCCCACTCGGATTCAATCCGGCCACATCGGTCACAATCCGGGGACCTACGGAATGGCCATTTTCCAAATTGATTCAAAATAGGTCGTGTGATATCTCAATCTTCATGATTTTACAAAACAATGATGGGAATGATACAAGGGCGTAGCCAGAGGAGGCAGGTTGGGGCAAAACAACTCGAAAAATTTCAGGCTAGAAGCTCCCCAGGGAACTTCTAAATTCCTCCGGAAAGTTATCCACAAATTCCTCTAAAAATCGTTCGAAAATCTTTCTCATGTAATTGTAATTTTTTCTTATCTACTAAATTTATTTTTTCGGAAATTCATGAGGAAATTCCTTGAAGATTTCTTTTCTTCTCAAATTTTTCCTTCTAGACATTTCTTTGGCTATTTTTCCAGAAAAATCTCCGGCATTTCCTTCAGGAATACATTCGAGAGTTCCTTCAAGAATACAAACGGTATTTCTTCCCAAAATTCTGCTAGAAGTTTCTTCGGAAATGTATGACGGAAATCCTCCGATTTCGCTCCATAATTTCACTTGTAAATCTGTATCCACTTGTAATCTATATTCCTTCCTTTAATTCCTCCAGGATAACTTTCAGGAGTTTTTCCGGGGATACCTCCATAAATTTAATAGCGAAATCCTCTAGGATTTCATTCTGGAATTCTTTCCGCTATTACTTCAGAATATACTTCAAGAATTCATCTAAAAATTTCTTTAAAAATTTCTCCAGGAATTCGTCCATGTCTTTCCTCGGAAATTCTTCCAGGTATTTTCCCGGGAATTGTTTCAGGTACTTCTCCAGGAATTCCTTCAGGAATTTCTCCCGAATTTTTTCCGCGGAATTGTCCTAGAATGCTTTCCGGACTTCACTAGAAATTTACTCCAGAATTTCATTCGGATATTAATTTGAGAGTTCCTCCAAGATATCTTCCAAGAGTTCTTCCAGGAATTTCTTCAGAACTAACCTCCGGGAATTCATCCGGTAATTTCTTCTCCATTTCAGCTGGGAATTTCTGCATTAATTCCTCCTGGTGTTTTTCCGGGAATTCCTTCAGTTATTTATCCAGAAATTGCTTCATGAACTTCTCCAAGAATTAGTTCAGGACTTTCTTGTGAGAATTCTTCCGGAAGTGCTTGTGGGAGTTCTTCCGGTAGCTCCTCCAGGAGTTTTTCCAAGAATTCCTCCGGGAATCCCTTCAAGAACTTCACAGGGAATTCCTGGAGGATATATGGCAGGAATTTCACGGGAAATGGGATTTCGGAAGTTCCTCTAAAAATTCAACTCCAGGTATTCCAACGGCTGTTCCTCTGAAATTCCTCCGGGAGTTCTAGCAGTAGCTCCTCCGGGAATTCATTCAGGATTTTTTTTTTGGGAATTTATCTACAAAATCCTCCAGAAGTTTTTAGGAGAATTTCTCTGGGAGTTCCTCCTGGAGATCCTTTGAGAATTCTTCCAGGAGTTCCTCCTGGAATTCTTACGGAAGTTCATTTGGGAGTTCATCCAAGAGTTCTTACGAGAATTACTCTAGAAATTCTTCCTGTAGTTCTTTAAGAAATTCCTCCAGAAGTTCCCCCGGAAGTTCCTCCGAAAATTCCTCTGATAATTTTTGTCGGAAATTCCTCCATGAGTTCCTTCTTAGAGGAACTGCTGTAGAAACTTCATGAGGAATGCTCATAGAAACTGCCGGTGGATCTCACGGAGGAATTCCCGTAGTAACTGCCGGAAGAGCTCCCGTAAGAATTCCCGGAGGAACTCTTGGAGGAATTCTTGAAATAACTTCCGGAGGAATTTCTGAAAAAAACTCCCAGGAGAAAATTTCAAATGAACCCCCGAAGGAACTGCCAGTGAAACTACCAGAAGAATTATCGGAAAAATTCTTGGATAATTCATCTTATAGACAAATATCGCCTATCATCATCATCATCATCCTCCCGGAGATTGCCTTGAGGAGCTTCCAGAGAAATTATCGGTGGAGCTTCTGGAGGAATTTCTAGGGGAGACTGGGTAGACTTGATCCCCTTTTCTGATTTCCGATGTATCACAGCCAAAAATAAATAAACATATGCGATTTCCACACAGACTCCTTAAGAAATATAGTATTTAACTTTACTGATGTATGACAGTCCTTAAATTATTGTTGTTATTGATACACAATCGATTTTTTGGAGTGCTGTCAAAAATCGACTTTTAAAATATTCGGGAGAAATTGATCCCTCTCCAAAAACTTGCTTTGATAAAATTAGAAAGGTGCCCTCAGATTTTTTAAATATTTTTCCTTCAAAATAAGCGGAATTTTCGAATTGCTGTGCGTATACGTGAACGATTTTTGTTATTGAATTCGACAGCACATGCAATTTTAAAATTTGGGGAGACTTGATCCCCTTTTTATGATATCTACGCAATAAAAAAATTTTCTTGACAACCCTTCATCAAATCTGTCAAATCTACAAAAAATTAGAAGCCTGAGAATAGATTTATATTTTTTTCGCCAAATTTTTGTATGGGTGACTAATGGGGAATCAAGTGTCCCCATATTGCGGCAATAACTTCAAATCCAAATATCCTAAAACTTTGATGGAATGTTAACATTTTCATCAGTACAGATCATACTTATGGCATACTTATGGCTTTGTGCTGTGAAAAAACGACAGCATTTGGTCATTGTTATGAAAAGTTGTTCAAATTTTGCTTGGCCCATAAAAAAAGCTTTAGGAAGGTCAAAATATACAAACCGCCCTGCAGAATAAATAAGGTTGTCAATCCAAAAAATAACTCACCACATAAAGGTCATTTGTCTAGAGGATCTATACTAAAAAATACGCTAGAACAAAAATACTTTAGTGCTCGATAAAACAGGGGGTGATCAAGTCTCCCCGGGGATCAAGTCTACCCACCTTCCCCTATATAAATTCCTGAAGAAGCCTAAATGAATTCCAGATAGAAAGCTTGAATGAATTCCCGGAGGAAATTCTGGAGAAATTCCCGGAAGAATTTTCAGAGGAACCCCCGTAGGATCTGCCGATAGAACTACCGGAATAATTCTCGGAGAAAATCCTGCAGGAACTCTTTGTGGAACTGCCGGTGGAATTCCCGGAGGAACTCCAGGAGGAATTTTCGGAAAAACTCCTGGAGGATCTCCCAGTAGACATCTTGAAGTTTCCACCGGAATTCTGATAGGATTTCTTTGACAATTAATCTAGGAATTCCTCCGAAAATTCCATTGTTGATTTCATTTACGGTATAATTTCTTTATGAATTTTCGGTGGAATTCCTAGGTCCCTGGATTGCGACCGATGTGGTCGGATTGAATCCGAGTGGGCCAGGAACCCTAAAAATATAATTTTCATCATTACTTTGTAAATTCATGAAGTTTGAGGTATCGCACGACCTATTTTGAATCAATTTAGAAAATGGCCAATCCGTTGGTCCCCGGATTGTGACCGATGTGGCCGGATTGAATCCGGGTGGGCCAGGAACCCTAAAAATATCATTCCCATCATTGCTTTTCGAAATCATGAAGTTTTTGAAATGAGTTCTTTGCGCACATACATACAGACACACACACATACACAAGCACAGACAAACAACATCTCAATTCGTCGAGCTGAGGCAATTGGCATATAACACTATGGGTCTTTGGGCTTTTTTTATAAAAAGTTTGTTTTTTGAGCGAACATATAGCCTTTCGGTACAGTGTACGAGAAAGGCAAAAACACACACACATGGAAAGAGAAACGTAGATCAACATAATCGAAATTATTTAACTTGGACATTATTTATGATGGATGTTTTATTTATAAATAAATAAATGTATAAGTAGAGCTGCTTCGTATGAATTTTATGTGACGGTTTCTTCATATCAACAATCGTTGTCTTTGAATGACTAATATCTTTCAAAAATGTTTTGCCTTTCGCGTATACTAAGTATACGTAAAGGCTATAGGATCACTCCATAACGAAACTTCTGATAGAATGCTTTTAGACCCATAGTGTTATATACCAATTGACCTCTCTTGTGTGCTTTTCTTGTTTTATAAGCCTCGAGAAAGGCACCATCACCGTTAGGTGGATTGTTCTGTTTTTTTGTTTAAATTACTATCCTATAGCATGAATTGCATGGGCCCTCCTTAGCCGTGTGGTAAGACGCGCGGCTATAAAGCAAGACCATGCTGAGGGTGGCTGGGTTCGATTCCCGGTGCCGGTCTTGGTAACTTGGCTTAGAAACCTCGCAGTTAATAATTGTGGAAGTGATTAATGAACACTAAGACTGAGAGGCTGAGAGGCGGCTCTGTTCCAGTGTGGGGATGTAATGCTAAGAAGAAGAAGAAGAAGAAGAGGAGGAGGCATAAATTGCATATATATTTGATTAACTAATGTATTACTCACCGTATGCTACAAATAAGTAGTACGTCTCTCATTCAGAAATCACACAAAACGTAAGAGTAGATGCAGTACCCACAATCCACATATATATGTACGTACACACCATAACGTTTGACTCCGTTGCATAATGAATAGCAATCTCACACTTTTTCATAAAGAACCCACTCCGTGTAGGTATCCACCTACCGACCTATAGACTTTCGTAGAAACGTATAAGGATTCAGTGCGAGCCATCGCCGCTGCGACATTCACGTTGTTATTGGTAACCACCACCCACCCAGACCCAGTTCACAGCCTAGACGCTCTTGGTAGGGTAGCGTGTGTTCACAACGGTAAGGAGTCATCCACAAATTACATATGAAGGTATTTGCAATGCTTTGAGAAAAGTTCCACCAGTTTACATACAAATCTTTATACTTTTTGTAGATTTTTATACATTTCGTCAAAATTTGCACTCTGCCACATACACACATACATTTAGATAAGTACGTTGGGCATAACGGACGATAAGCACAAAATGTCCCAAAGAACAGCCCATGACATATAGAGGCAGAATTATACTTAATGTCCACCATTTAGACGACGTTTGAGTTTGCCGAAGCTGAGTCGATTTGTAGGACATAACATTGTAGAAGTAAATTCTAAACTTTTTTGCCAAAAAATCCGAGTGCAACGTTTACGTAATATCTGGTAGATTCCTAAAATCGACACTGTTGTTTCATAAGGGCCAATGTCGCAAACGTAAACAATGCCTTTTCCTGCAAATTTCTCAACAACTAGGACCGCTCCCAGCTAACAACCACTTGGAACTGGTGGCGCTCCGCGTCTTCTATCGAATGGAAGTGGAAAATAGCGCCAGAAGTCTCTAATCTTCCTGAAATCAGCAAAAGAAGTCAATGTTTACGTTTGCGACTTTCGCCCTTTTGAAACAACAATGTCGAAATGTGATGCAGTTGAAAACCTGCATTCTTCGCTTGCTACGGAAAATTCGAGAGAGCTAAAGAGAAAATTGCTCCCGCTCGCTTTTATGTGAAACTCCTCTCACCTAATTAGTGTGCATCGTTAGGGAAACACAATAGAAATACCATCCAAACCGGCGGCTGCAGCGGCATATCCTTTTTTTTGCGGTCCTCTTCAGAGTCAGAACGAAATTGAAAATCAAACAATGAAACTACGCCGGAAGCCAGACACGCCAGAGAACTCGTAGCTTGGAGTTTATTTTCTGTCTGCGTAGAGGTAGTGGTACTACTGAATGAACAGTTGAGCTGGAGCTACGTATACTTCCTGTTGAGTGTGTCCGTAGTAAAAATTGCTCGCTGCAGTTGCAGGCGTCTATCGTTGTCATCGTATTTCGTTCTCGCGACAGAGGTTCTCACGATTATTCCTATCTCGTACGATAGAGTTATCGTGAGTTACAAACACGTTTTGTTTCATTGGCTTCTTCACATTAAATTTTTGTCAGCGCTATTACAATATATCTTTAACCTACACATTTTGTTATCAGGCTAAGGCGCAAGTAGCCTTTGCAAGCAAGCAATGCAATGAACCTCTCATAAGTTGCATGCACTTAAATGCAACTTGCATGCACTTAAATGCAACTTGCATGCAATATTGACCATTCACGTCAAATATTGCTTACATTTAGGCTCTTACTCGCGTGAAATTATGCTGATAATAGCGTTCCATTTTTTCCTCTTCTATGGCTCTACATTCCTACTAAAACTTGGCCTGCTTCCCGAGCAACACAAGTCAGGCAAATCTGGTTGCAGCAACTTGATTGCGACTAAATCTGGTCACATATGAGTTACAGTAACTTATGTGAAATATGTGTGCTGCTAGGGTTTTAACTTTTTTCAACTGTATTAGCATTTCCCTAGTTATTTATTAAAAACTGTAGCCTGTAACTACCTATATGCCATTGCACAAGTATGCATTTTGTGTGGCAAGTGCAATATCTATACTATGCCCAGAGAGTCGAGAATGTTTCTCACCCCAAAACATCTTAGTCTAGACTTAGAATCGAACACGTTATCTTTGGATTGGAAATCCTACGCTTTTGCTCGTAAGGTTAACAGAAGATCCTCTGTTCTGGACTCTTCATGGAGAGAGAGGATTGCTCGGAACAACGAAACTTGTCAACGATGCCAAATATTGCCGACTACATTGATTACATATCATATTTGAGAAACTGGTGGAAACTTTCATCAGGCTGATGAATGAGTCCTGGGGGGTCCGTAGAGTAGTTGTCTACCCGTCTGACTCTGAATCAGATGGTCATTGGTTAGATTCCACCCCTCCACAGTAGACCTGTGCGCCGCCGCGCCACGCCGCCGCCGCCGACACTAATTGACGTACGCCGACGCCGGTCAAGGTGTCGGCGGCGCGCCATACGCCGGTTGGCTCCACGCCGCCGAATTTCGTATTTCACGCCGATGTTTGGCCATCACAAAAATCACATTATGCAGTGCGTTTGCATCTGCCGAACCAAGGCAACCTATCAAGCATTAATTAAATAGGGACGCGGCAGGTATTTTCGTCTGTTCGTCATAGCCTCGAAAACCAATAAAAGAGACACTTTTTTGTAAAACACATACGTACGAAATCGTAAGATCAGGAGAAACGTTCTGCTATAGTGGAGTTCTAGTAAATGTACGTTGCTTTCGTTGGTTTAGCCCCTACGACGATGGACGGAAATACCTGCCGTGTCCCTAGCTATTATACCTTTAGCAAATTTGTTTACTTTTATCCCTGTCACTTTAACTCGCTTTGGCGTGTTAAATGTTAGGTCATCCAAAAACTTCTTGGCTACAAATCTACAAATCAATGAGCATGGCGATTAACTTCTAATCTCATATGTAGCTTCATGTGGAATAAACTCATTCTGGTCGCATTGGGTGGTTCATCATCTTTTTAAAGGTTGGAATGTTACAAATCTTAATTGGTCCAGTGCTTATACAATCAGTTTTTATGTATACAGCTCGGCAAATTCCACACAGCTGTTAGCCCAGCAAAATAAAAACTGATATCCCGGCAAAAATAACGTTTGTTAGCTGGTTTTCGGCAAATAATTTGCTGATTTACAGCAATTTTGAGAGACATCTCGGCAAAAACCACGTTTGCTGGGGCTCGGCTGACTGAATCTCGGTAAAAGTTCAACAAATTGCTGAGATCCCGGAAGAAAAATTAAATGTGTACAAACGCGGCTACAAATTAGCACCATAATGAATGTTGGATATGGATTCCCAGTCTGGTATGTTTTTTTGCTTCCCTGGGCATGGAGTATCATTGTGTTAGCCTCATGATACGCGAATGCAAAATTAATCTATTGGCTTCTGGAGCTGGAGCACGACCAACAAATTGAACATTCTTTGTAATTGCTAGAATTGTTTAAAAAAATAGTTTCGATTTGTTTCGATAAACAATTTCCAGAGAAATTTCTTGGTTTTCTTGAAATAATTTCCGGAAGTCCCGGAGGAAGTTCTGAAGGAATATCTGAGGAAAATCATGAAAGAATTCTACGAGGAATGTCCAAAGAAATTGTTTTTAAAAATTTAAGTATGTCAGAAATTCCTTTAAGAGATCCTTTGGAAATTGCTCTAGGAATTCGTACGGAGATATCTTAAAATTCGTCCTACAGTTTTGGAAGGAAATGGTGTTGGATTAATTTCCGAGGGAATGGAATGTCTTATGAAATTTTGTAGGAATTTTTAAAAGTATGTATGTGTGTATGAGGTTATCCATCACTCTGGCTTGAGTCTTGCTCTGCATGCGGCTCCACCCAATAGCACAATCGAATTTAATTACCATTCTGCTTTCAATGCACTTCTGTGCGAAGGGCAAGAAACGGAGGTGACGGACCCGTAGCCAGAGACACTTACGCGAAGCCCGCGGGATAGAGAGAATCTCCTTTCAGCAATGTAATCCAACAGACTAATAAATAGATTCGCAATCCTTTTTGAGCTTTCTGAGGGATGGCTTCTTTGAAGATGGGCACGTCGAGTCCATTACAACTGTGGGGAAGTGTACCCATCTACATGAGTAGAAATTATTAAAAGTATTCCAAAAAAGAATTTCTGAGGGAATTCTTTATGGAATGGTCAGTATGAATCTTATATGAATTTTTGATGGAATTTCCAGAAGAATTCCTTAAGAAATATCTAAGGGTCCTAAGAAGTTCCGAAGCAATTCCTAGGGAAATTTAAAAGAAAAACCTGGTTTCATTTGTGGAGTTTTTTAAATGACTTGTTGAAGAAATTCTTGATCGGATTGCTGTCGGAGTTTTTAAGGTATTTTAAAATGAGTTTCTTGATGACTTACCGAATTAACTCCTGAATATTTCTCCTAGAGAATCACTTAAGATATTTATGAACAAAAATCTGTAGAAATTTTCTAAGGAACTCGTGCAGGAAATTCCCAAAGAATTATTGAGAATATCCGAATATCTGTTATCTCGATATTTTGGGAGTTGTTCTTGGCATGTATTCTTGATTCTAGACTGAGTCAAAACTGAGTTTGTTTTACTACTGTCCGGACTTTCGAAATTTTCTGGAGAACTATAGGAATTTCTTAGTACATACCAATAGCTATTTGTTCGGTAAAACTATTAAACATTTCTTCGTAAATTACTTTCAGAATTCTTTCGGATATTCCTTCAGAAATTCATTTATTTTTTATTCTTTATTATAGAGTTGATGTGATACTTTCGTGATACTTATATGACTGAAAGAGCCGATAATAGTCAAACAAAATTTATTATAGAGGTTTTCAGCCCTGGTTCACCTCTTTGAAATTCATTTAAAAATACAGTTAGAAAATCTTTTCAGGTCCTTAGGAAATTCCTTTAATAAACTATACAAAATTCATACAAGAATAATTCCGGAAAGAATTCTCATTTGGAGGAGTTTATAAAGGAACTTTCGAAGAAATTTCCAAAGGTCTTTGAGCGTTAAACTTATTTTCAATTAAAAAAAACACTTAAACATGGGTTCAAAAAAAAATACAGGAACTTACAAACCAAATTTTAGAATATTTCCCAAAAGAATGTCTGAAGATATTCTCGAAAGAATTCTTAAAGGAATTTAAAAAAAAAATTTCGAAGTGCTACAGGAGTTTCTGGAAGAGTTGATAAAGGAATTTCCGGAAGAATGTTCGAAGGAATTCCTATAGGAAATTCAGAAAGAATTTCTGGAGAAAGTTCTAAATTTTTTTTGGAAAAGATGTTTAATTTTTCTCACCCAACCATAGTAAGTTTGCCATAATGTCGGTTTTTTTCAGCCACACTGTGTATCAGTTTTTCAGAAAAAGATTCAGCTGCCGGTGGGACTTGAACCCACACTATTCCATTCAATCACGGAGAACCAATTATACAACAGATACCTGCGCGAAGTTGTTCGCATCGCCACTGCTGCTGGTCGGACGCTTGGGATATCAGTCAATTCCCCGTATCTCATCAGATCGTTGCAGAAGCAAACCCTGCCTCTACCCAATATGTGTATCAAATAGAAGCAACAGTCGAAGTTGTGATTCAAACGCAAACTGACGTTGTTCAATTTGTCGATACATAGTTGCAGAGAGAATAGAGGCTCGCTTTTGCCAAAGCAGACTCCGATAGATACGGGGAATTGACTGCGATATCCCATCGTTATTAGCTGGATGATGGAACAACTTCTCGCAAGGGCAGCTGTTTTTCTTTTTGGTAATAAAGATCCGTGTACTAAATTTTGGAATAGTGTGGGTTCAAGTCCCACCGGCAGCCGAATCTTTTTTTTAAAGGATATCTCTTTAAAAAGATTCGGCTGCCGGATGGACAAACTTAACTATGTCCATATCAAAATTCACGGATCTATTCCATTATACAAAGAAAAAATCTGCCCTTCCCCGAGAAGTCATCAATCAAGAAAAGAGAAACGATGATGATATGTATCACACACCGTATCTATCGAATCTGCTCGGTGGCAAGCGAGCTCTATTGTCGTTGCAGAAGCAAACCCGCCTCAATACGACAAATAGAAGCACAGTCGGTTGCGTTTGAATCACAAACATGTGAATTCTATTTGTCGTATTGAGTTGGTAGAGAGAACAGGGTGTGAAATGCTTGCCAAAGTAGATTCTTGATAGATACGGTGTGAATTGACTGATATCCCATCGTTATTCTTTTTCTTGGTTGATGGAACAACTTGTGCAAGGAAGTCAGATTTTATAATTGGAAAAACGTCCGTGGTATACTAAATGGAATAGTGTGGGTTCAAGTTTCCCACCGGCAGCCGAATCTTTTTTCGCACATTCTTAAAAAGATTCGGCTGCCTGGCAAACTTGAACCCACACTATGTGTATCAAAATTAAACGGATCGTATTTTTCCAAAAAAGAAAAATCTGACTTCCCCACAAGTTGTTCCATCAATCAAGCTAAAAGAGAAACGATGGGATATCAGTCAATTCACACCGCTGCTGGTCGGACGCTTCGGTGGCAAGCGAGCCTATTGTCACACCTATGTTCTCTCTAAACCCAACTATAATACGACAAATAGAAGCACAGTCAGTTCGTTTGAAACGCAACTGACTGTTGTTCAATTCTGATACACATAGTTGGGTAGAGAGAACAGGTGAAATGTTGCCAAAGCAGATTCGATAGATACGGGGAATTGACTGATACTGCAGGGGTATCATCGTTATCTAGCTGATTGATGAACAACTTCCTCGCAAGGCAGCTGTTGTATAATTGGTAATACGTCCGTAAATTTGGAATAGTGGGTTCAAGTCCCATCTTAGCCGAATTTTTTCGCAATATTGAAAACATTCGGCTGCCGGATGGCAAACTTAATCATGTGTATCAAAATTAAACATCTTTCCAAAAAAAAGAAAATCTGACTTCCTCACAAGTCATCAATCAAGCTAAAAGAGAAACGATGGGATACCCGTGCAGTCAATTCACACCGTATGCTATCGGACGCTTTGGCAAGCGAGCCTCTATTGTCGTTGCAGCTCTACCAACTATGCCTCAATCACGACAAACAGAAGCACATGTTTGTGATTCAAACGCAAACTGACTGTTGTCAATTGAGGCGGGTTTGCTTCTGCAGAGAGAACAGGGTGAAATGCTGCCAAAGCAGATTCGATAGCAGCCGGGGAATTGATACTGCAGGGTATCCCATCGTTATTAGTTGCTTGATTGGAACAAATCTTGTAAGGCAGTCAGATTGTATAATCTTTTTGGTAAAAACGTCCGTACTAATTTGGAATACACAGTGGGTTAAGTCCCACCGGCAGCCGAATCTTTTTTCGCAATATTGCGAAAAAAGATTCCCTAAGATGGCAAACGTAACTATGTATCAAAATTAAACGGATCTATTTCCAATTATACAACAGCTGACTTCCTCACAAGTCATCAATCAAGAAAAAGAGAAACGATGATACCCTGCAGTATCTACACACCGTCTGCTTTGGTCGACGCTTCCTGGCAGCGAGCCTTCATTGGTCGTTGCAGAAGCAAACCGCCTCAATACGACAAATAGAAGCATGCTTCTATTTGTCGTATTAACGCAACCGACTGTTGTTCAATTCTGCATACACATATAGAGAGAACTCGCAGGTGCCACCAGGAAATGTTGCCAGCAGATTCGATAGATACTGCATTGACTGGCATCCCATCGTTATTAGCTGATTATGGAACAACTTCGCAAGAAGCAAAGGTTGTATAATTGGTAATACGTCCGTGTACTAAATGGAATAGTGGGTTCAAGTCCCACCGGCAAGTCAGAATCTTTTTCGCAATATCTCTTAAAACACCCTAAGATGGCAAACTTAACTATGTATCAAAAATTCAAACATCTTTTTCCAAAAAAAAAAAATCTGACTTTCCTCACAAGTCATCAATCAAGAAAAAGAGAAACGATGATACCCTGCAGTATCACACACCGCTGCTGGTCGGACGCTCGGTGGCAGCGAGCCTCTATTGTCGTTGCAGAAGCAAAGCCGCATCAATGCGACAAATAGAATCACATGTTTGTGATTCAAACGCAACCGACTGTTGTTCAATTCTGATACTTACACTTAGTTGGGTAGAGAGAACATGGTGTCAAATGTTCCAAAGCAAATTCGATAGATACGGGGAATTGACTGATATCCCATCGTTATTAGCTGGTTATGGAACAACTTCTCGCAAGGGCAGCTGTTGTATAATTGGTAATACGTCCGTGTACTAAATGGAATAGTGTGGGTTCAAGTCCCACCGGCAGCCGAATCTTTTTTCGCAATATCTCTTAAAAACACCCTAAGATGGCAAACTTAACTATGTGTATCAAAATTAAACATCTTTTCCAAAAAAAGAAAAAATCTGACTTCCCTCACAAGTCATCAATCAAGGGAAAGTTCTAAATAAATTCCACAGGGAAATTTCGAAAGAATACCAAAAATATCTTCTTAGAGTTTCCGAAGAAATTCTTTAAGATATTACTGGAAGAATTTCTATTAGAAACTCCTAAAAGAAATTCTTGAAGGAATTAAAAAAACTAAATCAAATTCCGAAGGCTTTCTCTTAAAGGGATTTCCGGATGTATTCCTCAAACAGTGTCCGTAGGTATTCCGATGGAAATTCATGAAGGATTTTCCATGGGTATTTTCTAAAGAATTCTTAACCCTCGAGGACTCGTGCCGTTGTAAAAAGTACAACACTACCTAAAACAGCTCGCTTGTCGTACGCAACGGAGGCGAAACTACATGAGTGATTCAGGACTAAGCGAGTCCCGGAAGGTTAAAGGAATTTCCGAAGATATTCTTAAAAAAGTTTTCGAATGAATTTCCGAAGAAATTCCCAAAAGACTCCGTAAAGGAATTTCCGAAGCAATCCCTAAAGTAATTTCCAAGGAAATTCCTTAAGGAGCTTTTGAATAAATATAAATTTTCAAGGGAATTCTTGGGGAAAGTTCTGAAGGAATTCATAGGGTAATTCTAAATTAGTTCACCGAATTCCTTTTTCTAATTTTCTGAGGAATATCTTGATGAATTTCTGGATTTATATCTAAGTACTTTCCACTGAATTTATGTGCTGTTATGCGGCAATATCCTAGTGGAGGATGTAATGTAAACTTTTGCTGCGGAGATACAAGCTATAGCTAAAAGCATGTTTACCTATCAGTCTATCTGTAACTAGCAATTTTTTTTTTTTTTGGTCTTTATTAAAGTGATTTTTTATATAACAATAAGTTCATCACTAAAACTAGCAATTGTTCAAAAACCTAAAATACAATAAAAGCATGATAGGCCTTGCTGCGTAATTTTTTTTTTTTTTTTTCTCAGCTTAAAATCATTCACGCCGATTCACGCCGCCGCCGCCGCCGCCGAATATTGCTCACGGCGTGACGCCGCCGACGCCGCCGCCGCCGGTGTAAAAATGGCCTTACGCCGCCGCCGTTCACAAATACTTCGGCGCACAGGTCTACTCCACAGCCCTTATACATGGAAAAGTCAAAATGACTATTAAAGGAAGTAAAAGTCTACGGACATAAAAAGAAAAATAACAACAAGTCTTATATGACAGAATTTCAAATAAGAATGTAGAAGGTCGATAAAGCAGATCACGATTTGTAAACTCCACGGAGTATAAATAGAAATAGGTTGCGATGCCAGTCCAGTTAGGTGGGTGTGTGCGCAAAAGAAAAGCACCACCAAAACCAGAAAGAAGAAGAAGATGAAGATGAATGGCTCCTAAGCAGATCTATCTGCGATTGGTGACGACGAAACACATATGTAATAGGTGAAATAGGAGGAGTTAAATTTGTATCAGTTGTGAATAAAAAACAAAATTGTCATGTATTTGGATTATCAGGTAAAGACCAAAGTCGATTCCAATAAAATAATTATAGATGCTTCACGCAGAGCTTTTACTGCCTTAAATCAATTCATCTAATTATACAATCAAATCCAACATTGTGAAGAGCTGTTTGATAAACACTGCCCTTGCCGATTATACGTTTGTGAATGGAGAACAAAGTTCGTTTTTTGTTGTTCCATTTTCTCTACGACTGACTGTCGCGCAACCCACCGCCCTCCCGGGTGGTGGCCGGGTAATCATGAGTAGAGTATCCTGCGATACGGTTAACCGGAGAGTGAGAGCGCCAGCGAATGAGAAAATGGTCCACGCCAATCTGCTCCTAGGATGGATGTTGCACAGTAGGTACCCAAATTGGTCTCTTCAGTAGTGGCGAAATTTTGTTCGTTCCGGCTCCGGGAATCGCGACCGTCTTGTGGCGTTTCGACGGATTCTGGGGTCCATATCGCGGATTCGAGGGTTCTAGCTGGGAGTGTATCGCTGCGAGCTAATGGTGGCCCTTTGTTCAGGAATAATTCGATTCCAGTTGAGGTAGGGCTGCTGTAGGCGAGGGTGCAATTCAGTGTGGCTGATAGTCTTTGTGTGAATCAAAACCCTGGAAGCAAAAGTAATCCGAAAGTGCCATCAAGCCGCTTGCTCCGGAACAGTGGCGTAGCCAGGGGGGTGGTTTTGGGCATAAAACCCCCCCCAGAGACAAAATTTTTAGAAGAAAATTTTTTTTTTCGAAAAAAAATATGTTCAGAAAACCCCCCCCAGACCAATTTTCTGGCTACGCCACTGCTCCGGGCCACTGCTTAAGGGCCCTCCTTAGCCGTGCGGTAAGACGCGCGGCTACAAAGCAAGACCATGCTGAGGGTGGCTGGGTTCGATTCCCGGTGCCGGTCTAGACAATTTTCGGATTGAAAATTGTCTCGACTTCCTTGGGCATACAAGTATCATCGTGTTAGCCTCATGATATACGAATGCAGAAATGGTACCTTGGCTTAGAAACCTCGCAGTTAATAACTGTGGAAGTGCTAATTGAACACTAAGCTGCGAGGCGGCAATGTCCCAGTGGGGGATGTAATGCCAGGGAAGAGCCACTGCTCCGGAATGTGGGTCTTTCCAGTAAATCAAATTATGTAATCAGCTGTTGCTGAAAGTGGAATTCGGTGTTATACGAAGAAAGCTTCTGTCGGGTAGACGGGGGTGTCAGAGTGAATGAGTGCGAAAATTAGTTCCGGAATGGAATCGTCACGTCCATCGTTGGACTTTCTGCTGGAGATGAGCGAACCGGAGTCACGTTCCGGTTCGCCGGCCGGCAGTGGCTCTGTTGATGATGGCGATGACGATAACGATGATTCGCAGCGGGAGAACCTAACGGGCGGCGGTTGCAGCAAGGATACAGAAGGATCGGATGAGCAACAGCCTGACGGCCGGACAGCAGCCAAGACGAATAAGGTACGTGAGAAAAATTCCTATCAAAACGGTCCATTGCAGCCTGCGTTCTCCAGAAACCAAGACGGTGAGAACAAAAAGCACGTAGCACACGTCACTGGCAGCAGAGTATAAATTTTGCAACAATACCGTTCGGATGGATATCAAAGTTGAATTTTGTATTCAGCTCGCGGATTATAAAAAGTTACCATTTTCGTTGGATCCCATCTGCGCGGATCCCAGCTTATGGAAGCGTGTTTTCGATGATGACAACCTTTTGTGACACCATCGATTTCACACTCGCTACCACAATGATATTTAGAGCAACCGAGCTGGGGTCTGATATGGGTCGTCGAAATTATGTTGGGGTGTGGTTAAGAATAAAATCGATGGTTTCTTAAGCTGAAGACGAAGAGGTTTGCTTTTGCAAAAAGAAACCCTTCGAATGTAAAATGGATGTGTTATTAAAAACGTCATGGTATATGATAGTTAATTGTTTCAGTCTTAGAATGGTAAATTATAAGGTCTGGTTAGAATAATCAGACTTTTAACCCATAATAAAAGTATCAGGTTTAAGACTTCGATATTTCAACATATTCCTACTAAGCAAACGAAGCCATACTCTTATTGATGTTTATTTCTAATACCACAGAAAACAGATATTTAAGCAAGAACAAATTTCATTGGAAATCTTGTGTAAACTTTTGAACTGATGTACTTTGACTCACTACCGCCATCTACTCAACTGACATACGGATGCAACAACAGTCGACTCTCTACATCTCGATGGTCCATATCTCGATATCTCTCTCTATGTGGTCTGTTCGGTCCCTTCAATCTACATACATTTTTGCTTTCTACATCTCGATAACCTCCCTATCTCAATATCTCTCTATCTCGATATGTTCTGGTCATATTTTGTTCAGGATTCTCTCTCCCTGTGTCGATATAGTCAAAATTTCTAGGTAACTAGACCATCTAGGGACAATAACAAACTCATCAAAAATAATAAATGACATTCAGTTCAATCAAAGGTAATTGCCTAAACTCATATGTGAGCTATTTGGGCAATGCTATAGGCTATAGGCAATGCGGTCGGGTCTGAGCGTGACGACCGACTGGCAAATAGCTTACACAACCTCACTTGATCAGTACCGTTGCTGATGAAGAATGTGTATAGCCGCCAGACATTCTAAATACTCACGCTCCTCTAATGTGGACGTGTACAATACACATGTGGAAGTATTGGCTTGAGAAATGGATTGCGAGTGATTTGACTATGCGTCCAATTTGGGAATCTCGAGCTCGTTCAGTAGCCGCTAGGTTGCGAAGGCCGACGGAGGTCCTTCGTAGCTTAGTTGGTTAAAGCACCAGTCTAGCGTACTGTAGGGTCATGGGTTCGAGTCCCATCGAAGGGAAAGTGGTTACCTTGTTTCTGATCGCTAGAACTGTCTCCGAACGCCGAACAACATATCAGCAGGTTGAAATCGCTGTTATTTTGCCTGTATTGGTAAGATAGTTCACACACTATCAGCCAAGCCGTTCCTGGGTGGACGTTAGGTAAAATAACAGCGATTTCAATTTCGTGTTGTTCTTCAATGGCCCTCTGCTTACGTTTCAACTTCTATTCAATTTCATACTTGTCGCTCGCTTGCGATAACTTTCAATTCTGTGCTTCATCGTGCTTTACAAACATGCTCCCTTCCACTTTGAGCTTAGGTAGTTCGATCTCACCGATAAAAGCCAATGAAAATAAATCAAAAAGTGGTTACCTCCAATACATTTTCCAAATCAATATCTTCCACATAACGTACATATTCACATATGAGT
This sequence comes from Armigeres subalbatus, assembly GCF_024139115.2. Lineage (NCBI taxonomy): Eukaryota > Metazoa > Arthropoda > Insecta > Diptera > Culicidae > Armigeres > Armigeres subalbatus. The sequence goes on from NC_085140.1 coordinate 84,249,498, forward strand.
TTTCATAACATTGTAAAAAAAAATGACATTCGTTAAGTTGCCGCTTTGCGTAACAACGCGCTTTTTAGATCTAGTACCTCTAATATTTACCTTTTTAATTTTCCTTTCATTGCTCGAAATCTCTTTATCTTGATAGTTGAAGCATATTCAACTCTCCAAACTAAGTTTATTTGACCTTGAGTGTTTTCAACCTTTTGTCCTTTGAACTTTCGACTTTTGATCTTAGACCGTAGATTTCAAACTTTCGCTCTTCGTTGCAACACCACTGATCCGGAGTGAGTCTTTCTACTTTTACGAAACGGTACAGAGCTAGTTTTGTCCATGTCTGTAAGTTGCTAGACTTTAGATGGACGTTTGGACCGCCCGGTTTGCTGCCAGCCACATGGGCGTAGCCAGGATTTCGATTAGGGGGGGGGGGGGGGGGATTTGTTAGGTCTTATGAATCGTAGTTTTATAGTTGTTGTCTGGATTCTTTAGGAATGCCTCCAGAAATTTCTTTGGCAATGTCTTCAGGAATTCCACCATCAATTTCACCGGGAATTGATTCGAAAATTCCACCATTATATACTCCAAGGAATCTTCCACGAATTCCTTTATAAGTTCTGCAGGGAATTCTTCAGATAATTCCTTCGTGCCGTTTCTCATAAAAATTTCTGAAAAATTGAACCGTGGAATTCCTAAGAATATTCCGTGAAAATTCCGCAGAATTGCCGGTAAACATTCCTGAGAATTTCGCGAAAAGTCTTCGAATTTCTTGTGTAAATTCCATAAAATTTTCCGTGAAAGTTTCGAATAATTGTGTGTGAAAATTTCAAAGAAAATTCACCGAAAATTTATACAGAAATTATACCGAAAATGAAATCAACATTGGAATTTTCGGAGGAATTCCTAGATTAATTCCCAAAGAAATCCTGAAGAACTCCGGTGGAAACCTCAAGATTTCTAATGGGAGATCCTCCAGGAGTTTCTCCGGAAATTCTTCCAGGAGTTCCACCGGCAGTTCCTCCAATAATTCCTCCGGGAGATCCTCCAAGAACTATTCCTTCGGCAGTTCCTACGGGGGTTCCTCTGAAAATTATTCGGGGAAATTCTCCAGAATTTCCTCCGGGAATTCATTCAGGCTTTCTCTCTGGAAATCATTTAGGCTTTTTCAAGAATTTATACAGAAATTCCTCCAGAAGCTCCTCCGAGAATCTCTGGGAGCTCTTGAAGGAATTCTCCGGAAGGTCCTCTGATGATGATGATGGTCCAGCTACATTTTCCCTTATAAAGGTTTCAGCTAGAGATGAAAGATGAATTCTCTAAGATTTTTTCCGAGAATTCTTCTGGTAGTTTCAATTCATCCGGGAGTTTCTCCGGAAATTCCTTCGGGAGTTCCACCAGTAGCTCTTCCAGGAAGTCATTCAGGCTTTTTTCAGGAAATCATTTAGGCTTTCTTCAGAAATTTAGCTGGAAATTCCTCCCAAAATTCTTCCGATAGTTTCTCTAGGAGTTCCTCCGGGAGGTCCTCTAGGAATTCTTCTATGAGTTTATCCTGAAATTCCTCTGGGAGTTCTTACGGGAGCTCCTCCGGCAGTTCTAATGGGAATTCCTACGGTAGGTCCACCGGCAGTTCCTCTGAGAAGGAACTCCCGGAGTAATTTCCGTTCTTTAGAACGTCCGACGCTGTGAGTACTGCTAGCTCTCCTGGGCTCCCCGAAAACTTCCTTCTGGGAGGTAAGTCCCACCCCTTCAGGCCGCTTTTCGGGCACCCCAGGGACACCAACCCGGGCAATAAGTTCCAACAGACACAGGACACAGGCACTGGGTCGTTACCAAGATTTGGGAGGAAAAAGTTTTGCCGCAGGAGTGGATGGAAGGTGTCGTGTGTCCCATCTACAAAAAGGGCGATAAGCTGGATTGTAGCAACTACCGCGCAATCACATTGCTGAATGCCGCCTACAAGGTACTCTCCCAAATTTTATGCCGTCGACTAGCACCAATTGCATGGGAGTTCGTGGGGCAGTGCCAGGCGGGTTTTATGGGCGAACGCTCTACCACAGACCAGGTGTTCGCCATTTATTTAGCCCAATGACAAACTATACGGTATACAAACAAAAAATTGAATGCACTATATCTAACACAAAATACTCTTAAATCTATTCTTATTAGTTATACGAGGAACATGAAAATCAAATACATTGTAACACCTATTAAACACTCGACACATGCTTTTGATGGGCTCATTGATTCCGTAGTTAGTTTGTTAGCCATTCACCAAGTACTGCAGAAATGTCGCGAATACAACGTGCCCACACATCATCTATTCATCGACTTCAAAGCCGCATTTGATACAATCGATCGAGACCAGCTATGGCAGCTAATGCACGAACACGGTTTTCCGGATAAACTGACACGGTTGTGGAAACTCATATGTGAATATGTACGTTATGTGGAAGATATTGATTTGAAAAATGTATTGGAGGTAACCACTTTCCCTTCGATGGGACTCGAACCCATGACCCTACAGTACGCTAGACTGGTGCTTTAACCAACTAAGCTACGAAGGACCTCCGTCGGCCTTCGCAGCCTAGCGGCTACTGAACGAGCTCGAGATTCCCAAATTGGACGCATAGTCAAATCACTCGCAATCCATTTCTCAAGCCAACACTACCACATGTGTATAGTACACGTTCACATTAGAGGAGCGTGAGTATTTAGAATGTCTGGCGGCTGTACACATTCTTCATCAGCAACAGTACTGATCAAGTGAGGTTGTGTAAGCATTTGCCAGTCGGTCGTCAAGCTCAGACCCGACCGCATTGCGTAGGCAAGAGCACGCAACTCAGGTTCAGTTCAATCAAAGTTAATTGCCTATTTCCGGGGATTAAACCACCCGACTTGGACGTTAATTTACAATGTTATGGAAACTCATATGTGAATATGTACGTTATGTGGAAGATATTGATTTGAAAAATGTATTGGAGGTAACCACTTTCCCTTCGATGGGACTCGAACCCACGCTCCTCTAATGTGAACGTGTACTATACACATGTGGTAGTGTTGGCTTGAGAAATGGATTGCGAGTGATTTGACTATGCGTCCAATTTGGGAATCTCGAGCTCGTTCAGTAGCCGCTAGGTTGCGAAGGCCGACGGAGGTCCTTCGTAGCTTAGTTGGTTAAAGCACCAGTCTAGCGTACTGTAGGGTCATGGGTTCGTGTCCCATCGAAGGGAAAGTGGTTACCTCCAATACATTTTTCAAATCAATATCTTCCACATAACGTACATATTCACATATGAGTTTCCATAACATTGTAAATTAACGTCCAAGTCGGGTGGTTTAATCCCCGGAATATGGACAATTAACTTTGATTGAACTCAACCTGAGTTGCGTGCTCTTGCCTACGCATTGCGGTCGGGTCTGAGCTTGACGACCGACTGGGTTCGAGTCCCATCGAAGGGAAAGTGGTTACCTCCAATACATTTTTCAAATCAATATCTTCCACATAACGTACATATTCACATATGAGTTTCCATAACATTGTAAATTAACGTCCAAGTCGGGTGGTTTAATCCCCGGAAATAGGCAATTAACTTTGATTGAACTGACACGGTTGATCAAAGCGACGATGGATCGGGTGATGTGCGTAGTTCGATTTTCTGGGGCATTCTCGAGTCCCTTCGAAACCCGCAGAGGGTTACGGCAAGGTGATGGTCTTTCGTGTCTGCTATTCAACATCGCTTTGGAAGGGGTAATACGAAGAGCAGGGATTAACACGAGTGGTACAATTTTCGATAAGTCCGTCCAGCTATTTGGCTTCGCCGACGACATAGATATTATGGCACGTAACTTTGAGAGGATGGAGGAAGCCTACAACAGACTGAAGAGGGAAGCCAAGCGGATCGGATTAGTCATTAACACGTCGAAGAAGAAGTACACGATAGGAAGAGGTTCAAGAGAAGACATTGTGAGCCACCCACCGCGAGTTTGCATCGGTGGTGACTAAATCGAGGTGGTAGAAGAATTTGTGTACTTGGGCTCACTGATGACTGCCGAAAATGATACCAGCAGAGAAATTCGGAGACGCATAGTGGCTGCAAATCGTACATACTTTGGACTTCGCAAGACGCTCCGATCGAATAGAGTTCGCCGCCGTACCAAACTGACAATCTACAAAACGCTCATTAGACCGGTAGTCCTCTACGGACACGAGACCTGGACGATGCTTGTGGAAGACCAACGTGCACTGGGAGTTTTCGAAAGGAAAGTGCTGCATACCATCTATGGTGGGGTGCTGACTTGTGGACCCTCCATAGACTGCGTGGTTGGCGACGTGTAGCCATGGACCGAGCCGAATGGAGAAGACTCGGCCTTAGTCTGAATAAATAAAATAATAAGACACAGGCCTCCAAGGCACTCCAACCTGAGTTGTAAGTCCTACATCTTCCAACATCTTCGTTCAGCTCCTTCTTCCGGCCCAGATTCCGGATCCCTGGAACACCCACATTTGAAATCACAAGAATCTCCCGGATACACAGCACCCCTCCGGATACATCCGGGGACACCATTTCAACACACAACCTGGTTTCTTTCTCCCTGACCAGAACAACTCGACTGGTACTGGATTGGATCAAGCTTGTTCTTTTCCCGACCCCTACACTTCCGCTGGAGGTAATTTTCTGTCTCCAGTGGACCATCAACGATTTCTGGAATAACCTTCCCAATCTGGAACTGTTAACGCACGGCAGCCCGCCATGGATAATTGGCCTACAAAAGGTCAATCGTGTTGTACTGGACTCTATGGTTCGTTCTTTCGGAGTAAAGAACAAGTGGACTTTTAGGGTATGTTCTAATATCCGGCATTCCATGGCGATAGGGGTCCTTCGAGATGTCTCGTTCGACGTATTCCAGTTTAACGAAGACCTCCCAGTTGTCGGAGTCCGTCTCCAAGGTAGTTTTCCAGTTAGCGTGGTAAACCTTTACTTACCCTGTGGCAATCTACCGGGCATCATAAGAAAGGCTCAATCCGCTGCTGAACTCTGGAAAAAACAACGCGCTTAGCAGCAAGCAACGCTCTTCCCACATCCACCTTGATAATGGTAGTACCATTACCGATCCCACTGAGGTAGCCAACACATTTCTGTTGCCGAGCTGTCTTTCGCCTTTACAAAAGTGATGGGATGTCTTCCGGTCCCGGCGGTACCCTATGCTCAACAATATACCGCCTTTCGCCAAGATCCGCCAAATGTGGGCTGATCAAACCTTCCCGGAAGAGTGGCGTAAAAGTTTGGTCATCCCCATTCCTAAGAACAACATCTCCTCCCGGGATGTCACGAAGTACCGGCCCATCTCGCTGACCTTTTGTGTCTCTAAAGTCGTCAAGAGGATGGTGACCCGGCGGCTGCGCGACGAACTAGAAGCAGAAGGTTTATTCGGATTCTGGCAGTACGCGTTCCGCCCAGGGTACGGTACTGGCACATATTTTGCAAACTTGGGTGACGTTTTGCAAAACGCTCACAATGAGGGCAAATACGCTGACCTGGTATCCTTGGATATCTCCAAGGCCTTCAACTTGGACTTCCTTCGTCCTTCAATAATTGAGTGAGTAGGAATTTTCGGCAACATGCTTGCTTTTGTTCGGAACTTCCTCACAGGATGCTCCTTCAAAGTTCTAATTAGAAACCAGGGTTCGAAGAATCTCTCGCAGGAGACTGGGGTACCCCAGTTTTCCGTTCTGGCGGTGTTCCTTGCCGCCATGAACGGTGTGTTTCATGGAATTTTTCGAACATTTACGTCTTCGTCTATGCCGACAATATATTGCTGGTATTTGTTGGCGACACTCTAGGCCGCACGCGAATGCGAAACCAATCTGCCGTCAGGGCTGTTCATCGCTGGGCTAGCTCTGTAGGCTATACTATGACCGCCAGTAATTGTATCAGTGTACACGTCTGCCGTTGGAGGCACCAGTTGCCCGGACCAAGCGTCAAGTTGGGAGAGCATTTGTAAAAGTTCTTGGAGTGTCCATAGACCGGAGCCTCTCATTATAACCGCACTTCCGCGAAGTCAAAGTTAATTGTAAGACAAGAGTTAATCTGATACGGATAATATCCAAACCGCAACGAATCAATAACAGGATGCTGCGGTTAAGGATCGGGCAAGCTTTCTTGCAGCTTTCTCCCCTTCGTCAACCAGGGAGTCCACCCACGCTCGCTTGTCCCGTCTGCAGCAGCGTTTAACTTCCTTCTCTAGAGCCGAATACCGTTGACGGAACTCGTACTTGGCTGCTCTGGTTCTTGCCCGCTCTATCGCGGCCTTTACTTCTCAACGCTCCTCGATTTTCCGCCTGGTTGTATCCGTTATTCACTCTTTCCGCTGAGTGCGCAGCTCACCCAGGTTGTTCTCACTTGTTCCGATAAAGGCATTCTTGATGGCCGTCCACTGCTCTTCTACACTGCCACCTTCCGGAACATCCACTGCCCGAGTTCCAAGTTCTTCAATGAACGATCTCTTCACAGCTGGATCTTCTAGTCAGCGTGTGTTGAATCGCCGTTCAAGGCTCTCCTCCCTCCGCTGAATTCGAGCAATGCGTAATCGGCGCTGTCAGCGCTGCGTTTATTCCGGACATGAAGAAGGCTCCGTCTCCATTTTCGGCTGATGCAGATGTGGTCGATGGGGAAAAGCGATCCTCCAATCACCATGTCGATATTGCCACAGAATTCTGCCAACAGCCCACCGTGTTAACTCAATTCTCCAAGATCATGACGTCCTATGACACGATCGTAGTCCGAGTTGTCGGAGCCGATCTTCGCATTGAAGTCGCCCGAATACCAGAATATAACAATACCTGTCCCGATGGTAGTTTGTGTTCTGCAAAGTTTCGTTACCAACAACTGGTAAACAATGTGATCTTAGAGACCATGATATCTGAAATCATAATTATTTAGATTAACTTAGTAACTTCCACTTTAAATTAGTTACTATGAAACAAAAAAAAAGAGAGTCCATCCCAGGACAAAAAATCTCGGGATTTTCCTAACCCCTGGAAATATTTTTTGAAATCCCGAAGATCCCGAGAATGCACAATAGGGCAGCTCCATATAAAGGATTGTTCAAACCTTTATATGGAGCTGCCCTATTGTGCAATCTCGGGATCTTCGGGATTTCAAAAAATATTTCCAGGGGTTAGGAAAATCCCGAAATTTTCTAAATCCCGAGATTTTTTGTACTGGGATGGACTCTCTAAATGGTACGTGTTACCCAGCTTTTGCCAGGCACTATTTTTTAATTAAACGCGCTAAAAGCTCGATTTCAGTCACAGTGCACTGAACGGATACAGCAATTCAGAGTGTAAAATAATCGAAAATTTTTGGTGAAGTTCACCTCGCTTCACTTGCCAGCTCACTTTCAGACGCATTCATTGTCGGCTCTGGACTGTCAATATTCAGTTGAATATTAGTCATTGAATATTTATGCACATTCTACCAATAGATAAATTATCTGAAATCTAAATACGATTAAAATGAGTGAAGTAATTTATCACATAGAACTGAATCCGATTTGCTTCCGTGAGGCTTTTTCAATGGTAAACATCAATATAAAAAATGCTAATTATGTTTTTTTCTGCACACAGTAAGCACACTCAGTGACAGTCGAATGAATGAGTTTGCGGAATAGTCGTCTGACTATTTCATTCTATGTTTTGAAAAAATCATGCGATGTTTGTCAAAATTCGGACTGAAGTTGCTTCATGAAGATGAATATTTTAGGCTCTGGCTATGATACAACCTTCGGAGTGGCGATGTACTTTCGTCTTAAACCTTTAACAATTACTATTCCAGGTGGTATTAATATCTCTCAATACCACCCAGCACGACTCGTATCCATTTCATTCCAAAAGTCTTCGTTTGGTCATTAATTCTAAATTTATCTTCCACTTCACATTAGTACCTCCGAGACCATTAATTTGTGTATTTATTAACGTACACACAGATTTATCGCTTATTTAAATTATCTCTTTAAAGCCAATTTCCCTCCACCCGAAAAATGGGCATCGTATTAATCTGAATTATTTATGGGACAACGTTCAACGGCTTTGGGCCTCTTATCCGCGGAGGGCGTCCCATTCCTCACATTCTTTGTCCAATTCGATACGAGTAGGCTATTGTGTCACCGAGAACGACCAAAACCGAATGCAACGAATAATGGCCACATGTGTGACTTCTTAGCAGAAGGTTCTGCCCCATAACAAGCAGAAGAAACGGCATACAAAAACAAATCTGAATGACCCACCACATGACGGCCATCACTGGCACCTATTTAGTTATGAGGATCCGATTTCAAAGACGCTTACGCCGGTCAACTGAGACCGTGATGTGGGTTCGGGAAAAAAATAGCTGTTTACATACTTAAAACGAATTGCCTTACAAGAGGTTGCTGGAGTTTCCTTGATCTATCTCAACAGATATTGGATAGACGAATTCGTGTGTACAAATATCAAACAATGTCCGATGATTGACTCCCAAAGTAGGTAATCCGCCCGTAGAACCCGAGAATCAAACCAGCTGATGTGTGGTTTACTAGATTTTTTTATGTGTTTTTCTTCCTTTCGGTAGCAGCAACCAAAAAGTGGCCATCATCAATCAAGTTTAGACTTGTGGGTCATGCTTTGTTATCGGTTTCTATACGACTGTCTGAATCGAATGAGCTGTGTGGCCATTATTTGACAAATGTTTCTTTTTAGATATCTTAAGTTTGATAACCAGAGGGGGGAGAGGATGTCGTTATGGATAAGGGCTGCTTATTTTTCATTTCGTCCCAAATTGAGAGGGATCGAAAGTAGGTCGACGGTCGTCATCGTATTTTTCGTTTTTATGTCCAGTTGGATGAGCTGTAATAAAAATGATACCCATAACGAAGAGAACCGTCTATTATTGCGGTAGATATATGTGGTTAATCCATTTGGAGAATCAATTCGAGATTGATTGCAGCATAGGAAACAAGTATTGTGTTAAGCATAGCGCAAACGGAAGTTTGATGGCGAATGTGATTAAAGTTTTACTGCCCTATGTTTGATCCATTCTTTGACTGGTGTTAAGCCTTACAACTGTTGTTTAATCATTTGTTGCATTGCACTTAGTAATGTAACTTGTTCGAAAGTACGGAATTGCATATGGTTTTATGGGAGTTATAAGTCAATTCTAGAAGAGATAACAATAACATAACAAGTTATAATTAAAATTATTTTGTAAATGACAATTTTATCAACTCTCTAATGCTTAAATCCGACTTAAGAATGGGTATGGAAACTTTTATATGTTTTGTTATTTTCAATTGTTTAGAATTTTGAAATTTGTCAATCATGTAAACTTCAATGCTTGTTGATGAGTACATCAAAACCACTCAAAACTGAAAATATTTTTTTCTATAGTCTAAAAAAGCAATCAAACGGTAGTCTCAATATTGCGAGAAAATTTCACTTCGATTCTTTTGCCACGCGATGACGCTATCGTTGCGATTGAGAGTTCCTCCAAACACACGCGATAAAAGCAAAATGATATTAGGCTTTATACGGATCTCAGAATAGGGTTTGCGGGCAGCAGGGACTATGTCCAAGGGCTTGACGATCCCTCCCCAGGCCATCTGCGAGTTGTGGGGCTTGCCTAGGATGTGGTGGGGTTTGACAGTGGGCCCTGTTAAACCTCTATAAAAGCTGCATGTATCCGCAAGTAGGCTCCACCAAAGCGACCGTGTGCCGCTCAAAGCGCACAAGCCCAAGTCCTGGTGTTAGGTGGGACGCTAAACAGCCCTGACACGACGGCCCTCCGACGAGACAGGAGGTTTGCGCAGGCCCAATAAGCCGCCTAGAAAACCAATCATTACGAACAATATAAGAGATAATGCGACTCGATATAATCGGCAAAGACCTAGGCGACGAATACAGGATCACGATTGGAAGCTTGGAACATGGAATTGCAAGTCGCTAGGTTTCGCAGGTTGCGACAGGATGATCTACGATGAATTACATCCCCGCAACTTCGACGTCGTTGCGCTGCAGGAGATTTGCTGGACAGGATAGAAAGTGTGGAAAAGCGGGCATCGAGCGGCTACCTTCTACCAAAGCTGTGGCACCACCAACGAGCTGGGAACCGGCTTCATAGTGCTGGGTAAGATGCGCCAACGCGTGATTGGGTGGCAGCCAATCAACGCAAGGATGTGCAAGCTGAGGATTAAAGGCCGTTTCTTCAACTATAGCATCATCAACGTGCACTGCCCACACGAAGGGAGACCCGACGACGAGAAAGAAGCGTTCTATGCGCAGCTGGAGCAGACATACGATGGATGCCCACTGCGGGACGTCAAAATCGTCATTGGTGACATGAACGCTCAGGTAGGAAGGGAGGAAATGTATAGACCGGTCATCGGACCGGATAGTCTGCATACCGTATCGAACGACAACGGCCAACGATGCATAAACTTCGCAGCCTCACGCGGAATGGTAGTCCGAAGCACCTTCTTTCCCCGCAAAAATATCCACAAGGCCACATGGAGATCACCTAACCAAGAAACGGAAAACCAAATCGACCACGTTCTAATCGACGGTAAATTCTTCTCCGACATCACGAACGTCCGCACTTACCGCAGTGCGAATATTGAATCCGACTACTACCTCGTTGCAGTATGCCTGCGCTCAAAACTCTCGACGGTGTACAACACGCGTCGAAGTCGGACGCCGCGGCTTAACATTGGGCGGCTACAAGACGGTAGACTAGCCCAAGAATACGCGCAGCAGCTGGAAGTGGCACTTCCAACGGAAGAGCAGCTAGGCGCAGCATCTCTTGAAGATGGCTGGAGATATTCGATCCGCCATTGGTAGCACCGCAACCGCTGCACTTGGCACGGTGCCCCGGATCAGAGAAACGACTGGTATGACGGCGAATGTGAGCAGTTAGTGGAAGAGAAGAATGCAGCATGGGCGAGATTGCTGCAACACCGCACGAGGGCGAACGAGGCACGATATAAACAGGCGCGGAACAGACAAAACTCGATTTTCCGGAGGAAAAAGCGCCAGCAGGAAGATCGAGACCGTGAAGAAACGGAGCAACTGTACCGCGCTAATAACACACGAAAGTTCTATGAGAAGTTAAACCGTTCACGTAAGGGCCACGTGCCACAGCCCGATATGTGTAAGGACATAAACGGGAGCCTTCTTACGAACGAGCGTAAGGTGATCCAAAGGTGGCGGCAGCACTACGAAGAACACCTGAATGGCGATGTGGCAGACGAAGATGGCGGTATGGTGATGGACCTGCGAGAACGCGCGCAGGACATAATTTTACCAGCTCCAGATCTCCAGGAAATCTAGGAGGAGATTGGCCGGCTGAAGAACAACAAAGCCCCTGGGGTTGACTAACTACCAGGAGAGCTCTTTAAACACGGTGGTGAGGCACTGGCTAGAGCGCTGCACTGGGTCATTACCAAGATTTGGGAGGAGGAAGTTTTGCCGCAGGAGTGGATGGAAGGTGTCGTGTCCCATCTACAAAAAGGGCGATAAGCTGGATTGTAGCAACTACCGCGCAATCACATTGCTGAACGCCGCCTACAAGGTACTCTCCCAAATTTTATGCCGTCGACTAGCACCAACTGCAAGGGAGTTCGTGGGGCAGTACCAGGCGGGTTTTATGGGCGAACGCTCCACCACGGACCAGGTGTTTGCCATTCGTCAAGTACTGCAGAAATGCCGCGAATACAACGTGCCCACACATCATCTATTCATCGACTTCAAAGCCGCATATGATACAATCGATCGGGACCAGCTATGGCAGCTAATGCACGAACACGGTTTTCCGGATAAACTGACACGGTTGATCAAAGCGACGATGGATCGGGTGATGTGCGTAGTTCAAGTTTCAGGGGCATTCTCGAGTCCCTTCGAAACCCGCAGAGGGTTACGGCAAGGTGATGGTCTTTCGTGTTTGCTATTCAACATCGCTTTGGAAGGTGTAATACGAAGAGCAGGGATTAACACGAGTGGTACAATTTTCAATAAGTCCGTCCAGCTATTTGGTTTCGCCGACGGCATAGATATTATGGCACGTAACTTTGAGAAGATGGAGGAAGCCTACATCAGACTGAAGAGGGAAGCTAAGCGGATCGGACTAGTCATCAACACGTCGAAGACGAAGTACATGATAGGAAGAGGTTCAAGAGAAGACAATGTGAGCCACCCACCGCGAGTTTGCATCGGTGGTGACGAAATCGAGGTGGTAGAAGAATTTGTGTACTTGGGCTCACTGGTGACTGCCGAAAATGACACCAGCAGAGAAATTCGGAGACGCATAGTGGCTGGAAATCGTACGTACTTTGACTCCGCAAGATGCTCCGATCGAATAGAGTTCGGCGCCGTACCAAACTGGCAGTCTACAAAACGCTAATTAGACCGGTAGTCCTCTACGGACACGAGACCTGGACGATGCTCGTGGAGGACCAACGCGCACTTGAGTTTTCGAAAGGAAAGTGCTGCGTACCATCTATGGTGGGGTGCAGATGGCGGACGGTACGTGGAGGAGGCGAATGAACCACGAATTGCATCAGCTGTTGGGAGAACCATCCATCGTTCACACCGCGAAAATCGGACGACTGCGATGGGCCGGGCACGTAGCCAGAATGTCGGACAGTAACCCGGTGAAAATGGTTCTCGACAACGATCCGACGGGCACAAGAAGGCGAGGTGCGCAGCGGGCAAGGTGGATCGATCAGGTGGAAGATGACTTGCGGACCCTCCGTAGACTGCGTGGTTGGCGACGTGTAGCCATGGACCGAGCCGAATGGAGAAGACTCTTATATACCGCACAGGCCACTTCGGCCTTAGTCTGAATAAATAATAATAATAATACGGATCTCAGAATAGGGTTTTATACCCCATTCCCGGCCTAACATGCGTACGACTACATTATTTAATTGATATTGATGACAGGAAGCAACTTTTCCTGAATTTTGTGAGCTGTATAATACTGCATTGGGGTTCACTTCTGCTTAAAAAATAGCTATTCGTGCTAAATATCGCTCAAAAAAGCTTTTATTTGATTTAAATTAACGAGGTGCAGCACTCATTTCAGTCATAGCGATTCCCATTCCGGCATACAAAAAAACAGTTCCCGGCCTAAGCAAAATTTCACTCAATATCTCAACATTTTACTCTCATTCTCTCTCGGGACGGTAGAAAATGCGACGTAAACAAAAATATGCACGTTCCACGACAACAAGATGCCAGATGGTATTATTCATAATCATTTTTATTTGGTTGAGAAGATATATTTACTCATCCAAATTTCTTCCAAATACTTAAAAACAATATTTTTTTCACCTTTTAAAATCGAGAGAATTATAAATAACATGATAGCGTCAACGTATTAGACAATTTTCCTATGACCGATGAAGGATCATTTTCATAATCCTGGCCTTTTGGCAGCACGGTACGGCTAGAAGTTCTTGGGCCGAGGTGAATTTTTGTTCGGTTTGAGAATACATTTTAAAATGTATTCTAATATGTTTAAATAAGTTCTAGTGAAACGAATAATTAGGAAGAATTGAAGCGCGTGTGTTTAGAATTATGGTGTGGTGATTAGCAGCTTCAAGCGATGGTTGTATCGAGTACTGTGACGATTTACAGGTAGGTGTTTATTTGATGATACCGTTTTGTAAAAGTGGAAAGAATCACTCCGGCTCAGTGGTGTGGCATCGGAGAGCGAAATTTTGAATTCTACATTTTTATTTTCTACAATAACAAGTAGTAAAACAAGTGATAGAAAAATATTGAGTATTGTGAAAAATAAATGGGAGACTTTTTTAAAAATGATCAACCATAAACCTACGGCTTCCAAACAGTATAAATCATTAGTTTTCTGTGCAGTGAGCCGGGAACCGGGTCCATAGGCCCAAGTAGTGATTTACCCTATCAGGGTTCATATTTTAGTACATAGCCCTTTCGGGACGGATGGGTCATATATGCCCAGCGTTTCAGATTGGCTATGTAAAATTACAGAAAAGAAATAGGGCCCCACCTTCTTCAGCAAAATTATTCATCAGGGTGTTGAATTTACAGAAAAAATATCGGAGGTCAAGATTGACTTCACATTTAACCCTTTCAGGCCCAAATTTTTCTAAGCGGTATTACCCAATAAATTTGATATGTTTCATTTGTTTTCGTGATTAATAGTGGAGAACTGACAAAACAAGATGAAAATTATTTTTTCGGGATGTATTAGATCATCCAAAATGTCCTTGAGTCCGGAACTTGCGATCTACAGTTACCATGCGAACTTTTTTTTTCGTGATTTCAAGCTTGTATATGTATTGAACCATATCTATTACATATTTATAAAGATCAGGAGACATGGTCAGATGGTTTTGGGACATCCTGGGTTATCCAAACCGTCCTTGAGTTCAGAACTTGCGATCTACAGCCACCACTCTAGCTTTTTTCGTCGCTTCAAGCTTGGATATGTATTCAACCATATCCATAATATATTTGTGAAAAGCAGGAGACATGGTCAGATGGTTTTGGGACATCCTGGGTCATCCAAACTGTCCTTGAGTTCAGAACTTGTCAATGTCAACTTCTCTCCACGAACAGCCTAGATAGCCGTATGGTGTCGGCAGCTGGTTATCTGGCTAAGAATAACATTACGGATTGCCTGTTCCAGTGGTAGAAGTCCACCCTACAGGTGACCCCTAATTCTCGTTGTGATGCGGCTTTATGCTTACCGTGCCTACGAATGAATGGTTAGGGGGTCAAATAAGAACTTAACCACAAACGGAGCCTGTGAAGCACCAGGGCCCTCTTCACAGTATTTAGCCCTCGCTGTGCTGTCAGGAGCTATGGCGTAGTTGACTTTTTGCTTCTCCGAGATAATCGGCTACTCTTATTCAATCTCAACTTGGGTGACTAACTAAATAAAACACATATTCAAAACCCCACCCTTATTCAACCAGGTTAAATAAGGGTGGGGTTATGAATATGTGTTTTATTTAGTTTTTCAAACAAAATTGTCACCTATATGGATTCGGAATATGCGTTTTTACAGTGTACTCTGTGTTTCGTCCTTGACTTTCGGCTACTCTTAATTTTTTTTAATCTCAACTTGAGGTTAAATTATGGTTGGGTTTATGATAACGTTTTTTTACTTAGTTTTTCAACAAATTGTCACCAATATTTACTTACTTTTTACTTATGGATCCTGTACACCTCCGGTGGTGCAAAGGGCCGGCTTGAAAGATATCCATCCTGAGCGTTGCCCAGCTATCCTGTTGCCAGTTAGATTTCGGTCGACTTCTTTTATTTCTTTATTGAGGCTTCGCCGCCATGAACCTCTGGGTCTGCCTCTGCTGCGATGTCCCGTTGGGTTCCAGTATAATGCTTGTTTACAGATTTCGTATCCGCCCCTACGTAGAGTGTGGCCGACCCAGCCCCACTTCCAATCCCGAATTTCTGTTGCAATCGGCTTCTGGTGCCAACGACGATGGAGCTCGTTGTTTGAGATCCAGTTGTGAGACCACCAGGTCCGAATTATATACCGCAGGCATCTGTTGATGAACACCTGCAGCCGTTGAGTGTTCTCCACTGATACACACCATGTTTCGCTAGCATATAACAGCACAGATTTCACGTTAGAGTTGAAAATTCGTATTTTGGTGCGTTCACTTATCTGCCTGTTTTTCCAGATATTTCTTAAAATCGCAAAGGCAGCCCTTGCTTTCTTGATCCGTGCGCCTATTGGTACCGCCGTCTGACACCAAGATATTGGAAGCTTTCAACATTCTGCACTGGTTGCCCGACTACTGTGAAACTGGAAGGAGTCACCGTGTTTACATCCAACGATTTGGTTTTGTTGACGTTGATGATTAAATAAACCTGTCGAAGAGGAGCACTCGGCAAGGTCGTTGAGCTTACTCTGCATATCAGAGCACCGTTGAGCAAAGAGTGCAACGTCATCAGCCAATTCGAAGTCGTTTAGGTGCTCCATGGTTATAGGCTGCTATAACAGCCCGCGGTTTGGTTCACGGTCAATCGCATCTACCAGAATTTCGTCGATTACGATGAGGAACAGTAACGGTGATAGAATACATCCTTGCCTCACACCAGCTACGACCCGGATAGGGTCGGACAAGATCCCATTGTGCAGCACTCTACACGAGAAGGCCTCGTACTGTATCTCGATGAGGCCGATGCCCCACATATTCTCGTGATTGAGACGGTCGAAAGTTTTTTTTCGTAGTCAATGAATACCGAATTCGTTGAACAGCTCCAGAATGATACGGAGCGTGCAGGGCTTGGGGGCAATGAAGATGAGGACCGATGCTTCAGCACCAGATATACTCCTGAGGAAGGTAGCTTCACGAGAGAACAGTTTCAAAGTGCTTAGTGAAGAATGCTTCCTCGCTCCATATGGCACTGCTGTACGAAACAGCTAGAGAGTGAAATCAAGCACCCGCTAGTGCAGAGAATATTTAACTCTCGTGCCTCACTTATACTGAGTTGCGCATTTCTGTTGGAATGAATGTGCATTCTCTCTCTTTCTCGCTAATATGGTTTTGTATCTACACAACACTCACTTGCATCTGAAACACTGCCGATGAACGAAGGAAGCATCCTCATTTCACGCTACCCTACTGAACGATGCCTCCTCGGCGCTACTCGGCTTGTGATGATGCCACGTTGTTGTGCGTTGTTCGTGCAGCCAGCAGCACGTCATCGAGCGCACATCAATCGGTGCACCGAAATTAAAACCTCACTGTGGGCTTAAAACGAAGCATTCATTCGTTTTTGAACGAATTTTCCAAGGCCTGGGAGCGTAACAATATGGTCCACACAGGATCTTCCGGCACGGAATCCGGCATGCTGCCGCCGGAGAGTCGCATCGATCATGTCTTGAAACCGGGGTAGGATAACTTTGCATAAAACTTTGAGAATGGTACACAGCAACATAGTGCCTCGCCAGTTATCGCATACAGTCAGGTCACTCTTTTTGGGTACCTTCACTAAGATACCTTGCATCCAGTCGACCGGGAAAGTTGCGGTGTCCCAGATATTACGAAATAAACGATGCAGTAGTTGAGCTTTGAGCATCTCGGCTGATATGCGATCGACCCCTGGGGTTTTATTCGATTTCATGCTTTGGATGGCTGTTTGAATTTCTAGCAGTGATATGGATTAGCATTATGCGTTTTTCACAGGGTACTCTGTGTTTCGTCTTTGACGTTAGGCTTCGGCTACTCTTGTTCAATCTCAACGTGAGGGTTATGAATATGTTTTTATTTAATTTATCAACAAATTGTCACCTATATGGATTCGCATTATGCGTTTTCCACATTGCATTCCGTGTTTCGTCTTCGACGTTCGTCCATTGTTACGTCCTCAGTGTTTTTGTGACACCTCTCTTTAGTCACTAGTTTAATGCGTGTGAGTCTACATAATTGGCTTTCCTATAAATGGTTTATCATATTCGCATTGTGTGACTTATCCAGTATATTTTATGCTTCGCGTTTCATAGCGTTCTACAAAATGTATCTCCAAATAACATTTTAAGTTTTATAACGCTCTTGAAGACCATTATTTACTCTACAAGCGTGTGATAAAACCAGTATAAAACCAAAATGTTACTAGGGTCATATGTATGTAATATTGAATGTATTCTTTTTCTCCAAAACCTGCTCCATTCTCCTTTACAACTTCCTCTTTCTTTCCCTTTTTCACTTCCTTTTCTGTCAGGTAAATGATGAGAAAGGCCAGTGAAGGCGATGGCACAAATCTCTCAAATTGAGGGGAACGTGCCTCCTGAGCCGAAGTTCTGATACCTGAGTTCAAAATTCGTGTTCTACAGCCACGAAACAAGCTTTTTTAGCACTAGAAGCATGGATTTGTATTTGACTATGTGCATAACATATTCCAGAAGACCAGGAGATATGGTAAAATGGTTTTGGGACATCCTGGGTTATCCAAACCGTCCTTGAGTTCAAAACTTGCGATCTACAGCCACCCCTCTAGCTTTTTCGTCGCTTCAAGCTTGGATAGGTATTGAACTATACTCATAATATATTTGTGAAAATCAGGAGACATGGTATGATGGTTTTGGGATATCCTGGGTCATCCAAACTGTCCTTGAGTTCAGAACTTACAATCTACAGCCACGACACTAGCCTTTCTCATCACTAGAAACTTGGAATTGTATTCAAGCATGCCCAGAACATATTCCAGATAATCAGGAGACATGGTAAGTTGGTTTCGGAACTTTCTGGGTTATTTAAACCGTCTTTGAGTTCAGAATCACCATTCTAGATTTTTTCAACGCTTCAAGCTTGGATTTGGATATGTACTCAACCATATCCATAATACATTCCTAAAGATCAAGGGACATGTTTAGATGGTTTTGCGATATCTTGGATCATCAAAACCGTCTTTGGGTTCAGAACTTGCGATCTACAGGCTAGACCTGTGCGCCGGTCATATGATCGGCGGCGGCGGCGTGGCTGACACTTTTGATTAATTAGTACCTGATTACAAAATAAAAATTTAATTAAAACTGTTTTATTACTCCCTGATTTTGCTGAGTAAAATTCAATAAATTCTGCTTCACTTTTCGTGATTCCTGAGCAGTGTTGAGAATTAGATTTCGGTGTCACAGGACGTATTATTTTATTAACTTTTTTTCAAAAGTTATTTCCAATTCAGGATTTTGATACACTTCCGTCGTTTAACTTCTCAATATATCTAAATTTCAGAAAAAAATCGAACTACTTTTTGGTAAGTTTTATACACAATTGAGCAATGTTTGAGGTGCTGCATATCTAGTTTATTTAGATAATTTGCATAGCTACTTCATTTACCTGGTGTGAAACCTGGACCCTGGAAGGACATACACGATGGAATCCACTAATGACAGCCACAACGGACAGTTTATTTCGCACCTCGCGTTATTGTATTCACAAATCTCAATAGATGATCAACATAACTGAAAATGAGCACTGGCTGAGTAAGACTGGTACACGATGACCAATCAAATTGAATATTTTCCTTGAAATTTGGTTAAATATGCTAAAAATATTCTTGGTGTAGTTCTTGACAGAATTTCTTGA
The DNA here is from genome assembly GCF_024139115.2 of Armigeres subalbatus. NCBI lineage: Eukaryota > Metazoa > Arthropoda > Insecta > Diptera > Culicidae > Armigeres > Armigeres subalbatus. Next base: position 84,268,611 of record NC_085140.1, read on the forward strand.
GGAAACTAGGCTTTTTTTTTATATTCCTGCTTTCATTCCTTGGGAAATTCAATCCTATGAGAATTTAGCATTACCCTTAGCATTAGCATTGAGCGATTCGCACAACTTCGTAGGTGATACAAACATAGCCTTTTGTGAGAGAGTAGCATTACTTTCATCTGTTACCACAGATATTGTATTTGGGACTAATCTCTATCTCTTAGATGGAAGCAAGGCACTATCCAACAGGTGAGATCTGTCTGACCACGACCTTGCGAATGCTGAGGAAGAGGAAGGATTATTAGTTGGACACCTACTAAGGAAAGATGCACGGAACTCTACTTTCATAGATGCCACGGGAGGTTTTAGAAATAGAAATACAAAGATTTGGTGGGGTTTCGGTCACCGTAAAACTTTATATTTTCTGGTTTGTTGATTTTTATCGGTGATCATCTGCTGGAATTCATTCGGAAATTTTTTGAGGAATGAAATAGTTTCCGATGATATTCCTAAAAGAATTTCCGAATTCCGAAGGAATTCCTTGAGGAATTTTCGAAGGGACTCCTAAAGGACTTTCTGAGTGAATTCCTGAAGTAATGTACCATCGAGCTTTTAAAGGCATTTGCGGTAAACTTTTTAAAGGAATGTCCGGAAGAACTTATGGAACCGAAGGAATTGCCGAAGAAACATCGGAAAGAACCTCTAAGTAAATTTCGAATCCTTACAGACATTTTCAAAAGAATTCCTAACAGAATTTCCGAATGCATTTTCAAAAACCCTGATTAATCCACCTAGCGGTGATGGTGCCTTTCTCGTGCATTATAACAATAGCGTCGAATGCAACTTGTTGCGAGTAAATCGGTTAAGGATAAGTACCTGAAAAATGGGTGACATTTTTTACTATTTTTTTCTATAAAAAAGTGGTATTTTGGCCATAACTTCCGATCCCATAGTCCGATCTGACCAATTTTCAATAGGAAACAATGGTAGAGTATCCTGCGTCGAATGCAACTTGTTGCGAGTAAATCGGTTAAGGATAAGTACCTGAAAAATGAGTGACATTTTTTTTGGGTGGGGTGCGCACAGACACACACACACACACACACACACACACACACACACACACACACACATACACACAGACATCACCTCAATTCGTCGAGCTGAGTCGATCGGTATATAACACTATGGGTCTCCGGGCCTTCTATAAAAAGTTTGTTTTTGGAGCGATCATATAGCCTTTACCGTATACTTAGTATACGAGAAAGGCAAAAATAATTTTGGCCATAACTTCGAAACCCATAGTCCGATTGGGCCAATTTCCAATACGAAACAATTGGACAATATTCTACGTCGAATGAAACTTGTTGCGAGAAAATCCGTTAAAGATAAGTACCTGAAAAATGAGTGACAATTTTGTACGTGTTCTCATGTAAAAAAATGAATTTTGGCCATAACTTCGAAACCCATAGTCCGATTGGGCCAATTTTCAATACGAAACAATTGGGCTAGATTCTACGTCGAATGGAACTTAATGCGAGTAAATCAGCTAAGAGTAAGTGCCTAAAAAGTGAGTGAGAATTTTTCTTATACATAAATATATTTTGGCCATAATTCCGAAGCCCATAGTCCGATTGGGCCAATTTTCAATACGAAACAATGGGACAAGATTCTACGTCGAATAAAACTTGTTGCGAGCAAATCGGTTAAGGATAAGTGCCTGAAAAATGAGTGAGATTTTGCGCACACACATACACACACACATACACACACATACACACACACACACGCACACACAGATATCACCTCAATTCGTCGAGCTGAGTCGATCGGTATACAACACTATGGGTCTCCGGGACTCCTATCAAAAGTTCGTTTTTGGAGCGATTTGTTCATATGAATTTGTATTTTGGCCATAACTCTCGGTCCCATAGTCCGATCTGGCCAATTTCAAATAGGAAACAATGGGACAGGATTCTGCGTCGAATGCAACTTATTGCGAGCAAATCGGTTGAGGATAAGTGCCCGAAAAATGAGTGACATTTTTTACGCCATTTTTTCGTATGAATTTGTATTTTGGCCATAACTCTCGATCCCATAGTTCGATCTGGCCAATTTCAAATAGGAAACAATAAGATAGGATTCTACGTCGAATGCAACTTGTTGCGAGCAAATCGGTTGAGGATAAGTGTCCGAAAAATGAGTGACATTTTTTACGTGATTTTTTCGTAAGAATTTGTATTTCGGCCATAACTTTCGATCCCATAGTCCGATCTGGCCAATTCCAAATAGGAAACAATAGGACAGGATTCTGCGTCGAATGCAACTTGTTGCGAGTAAATCGGTTGAGGATAAGTGCCCGAAAAACGAGTGACATTTTTTTAGTAGTTTTGCGCACACACACACACACACACACACACACACACACACACACACACACACACACACACACACACACACACACACACACACACACACACACACACACACACACACACACACACACACACACACACACACACACAGACATCACCTCAATTCGTCGAACTGAGTCGATTGGTATATAACACTATGGGTCTCCGGGCCTTCTATAAAAAGTTTGTTTTTGGAGCGATCATATAGCCTTTACCGTATACCGAGAAAGGCAAAAAAATCTTAAAAAAAAAATCTAAAAGAGTTTTGAGTGAAATTCTGAAAAGATCCCCGAATAATTATTTAAAGATTACCCAAAGAATTTCCAAAGGAATTGCTTAAGGTAGTTCTGAAAGAATTTCAATGGGAATTTCAGGAAAAAATGTCAAGGAGTTAATTTTTTAAGTAATTTCTTTAAAAAAAATCCGAAGGAATGCTCAAACGAATTTTCTAAAGGAATTCCAAAATTCCTAAAACATTTTCTGTGGATAATTCAAAAGAAATTTGCGTTTTTGAAAGGTATAACCGAAGGGAAGTTCGAAAGAACTTCTGAAGAATTTTACGAAGCAATTCCTGATGGAATTTGCTAAGGAATTGCTGAAGCAATTTGTGGAAGATTTTTTTGGAAGGAATTCCTGAGGGAAGTTCTAAAATAGTTCTTAGAAACCCTTCTTGAAATTATTTTTTGGAGGAATATCTTGAGAAATTTCAACATTTATTTAATTTCAAAATTTATTTCCTAAAACAAATTCGGTAGATTTTCCAAAGAAATCCCTAGAGAAATTCTTGAACGAAGTCTCGACAGAATGTCTAAAGGAATTCTTGGAGAAATCTAAGATCGTCGGAAGTTTCTTCAGAAGTTGTTTTGAAAATTCGGATATTCTACCAGGATCTTATTCAGGAATTCTTAAGGAATTTCATAGAATTTCGTCCTAGAACTTTGCAAGGAATTGGGTCTTTTAGAAATACCTTCAAAAACTCTTTAAGCTGTTCTTTCAGAAATTATTTTCGAAAATCCTTTCAGGTTCTCTTTCGGGAATGCCTTCAAAGATATATTTGGAAATTCATGCACAAAACATTCAATGAATTTCTACAAAAACTCCTCCAAAAATTCATTTGAGAACTGCTCCAGGACTTTTTTCCTTAAATAATCTAAAAATTACTTCCGTTACTAATTTTATTTTTGAAAGAATTCCTAGAATAAACACTAAAAGACTTTTGGAAAAAATTGTTGAAAAAAGATTCGAATATATTACTTGTAATACCCAGCCCATACCAATTTGTATGCAAGCTGAACCTCACCAAGCCACCATACTGCACCATTCCACAAACAGCAAAGGTGTCGAATTCGGGAGACTCACTTTATTTTCGGATGGTTGTTGACACTTGTTTCTCCTGCCTTTTCGTATTTTTTCCATCATTTAACACCCAGTCAAGCGTGCGCTGATGTGACACCACGCCAACCGAAACAACGCCAGCCAATGTGCCCCCCTTCTGCCCTACCTTCATTTTGCCCATGTGACCACACGCTGACTACGCTGAGCTGGAAGAGATGTTGTCGACAGCGGATCAACCTCATTTCCGAAAGCTGTCGCTTTGGAAGCTCTTTAGCTATATGGGCACGATGCCGGCTGCCGCTTGGGCGATGATCGACTAAATGAGGTGTAGAACGGGTTCCATTCTGTGACGGACCCCAATGATTGCGACGAGAAGGACGGACAATGGAAAACCAACAGAACCTTCATTGAATTACGGTGCCGCCGCAGTATGGACCAAAATGCGATTGAGCGCACGAGAAAAGCTTCGTCCGTCCACATACGCTCCCACATGGCACATCGGTATCGGGCATCGGTATGTGGACCTCGCGACTATAAATGGACCGTGACAAGAACAGAAATGGCATAGAATTAATTTCAGCTCAAGCTGATGCCCTATGGTAAAGGCCAGGCAATGTATGGCGAATAAAATGCTATGCTCTGCAACGTTTCCTATGTGCTATGTGAATTCGCGTCCAGTTTTGGCTATCAGTTAAACGGTATCATTAAAGAACGCGTTTTCCCGCTCGTGTTGTTGGTTTTTTTTCGCTTATTCACGTTGAACGTGACGACTTGTAGGTACTAACGGTTTCATGATCTTGCTGATGCATTCCGGTGATGACAGACTGAAATGGAGTTCAAAACTGTTTTCTATGCGACGACGGTGGTTTTGTCTCACGGTCTATAATTTGCGTAACCATTTGAACAAGAATGTCCGTGGAATTCGGTTTTATCCAAAAAAAAGTATGACTTAGTGGCCATGAAGCTCATAGTGAGATACTGTGATGAAACATTCACAGCTTAAATTACATCACAGACAAAACAACATTTTTCGTATTCCTCTACGGGTTTTGACCGAAGGGTCTCAGATTTCCTTGAAACGGTTTCCAAGTCGTTTCTGGGAGAACGTTAGGCAGAATAACAGCGATTTTGACTCCTTTTACGATTGTTCCCCTGCTAAAAAAAGATTCCCATTCTGTTCGCTTCACACGCTTGCTTGTGATATCTAACCATTTTATTCTTTATTGCTATGCACCTTCCTACTTTGAGTAGTTAATACTGAACTAACCGATAAATGCCAATAGATCAATAATAAAATAATTTTTCATGCATAACCAATGCTTTGAATTTCGAACTCCGAGTTTTGGGTAAATATCTGTGTTGTTGGCTCCACATTTTCATCGAATGTTTCAGAGAATCAGAAAGCTAGAATAATCAAAAACTTTTTTACCAATTACTTAGAGGGTAACAGAGACTACATTAGCTGTTGGTTTATTAAAGTTGACCTAATTCCAATGATAGCTCTCCATTTTGAAAACATGTTTCTAAATAATTTAAGAAAAAATTGAAACCCTATTTATAAATTTTCACATTCTAATTCATAGAGAACTTTTACATAAATTTTTGTAGAAATCTTAAAATGAGGAAAGAAAGTCGTGTACCATAAAGTAAAAAAAAAAATTGCCGCTATTCCTCGCCATCAGCTTCTTGTTATTGGCATTACATCCCCCACTGGGAAATTTCCGCCTCATAGCGTAGTATTCATTAAGCACTTTCACATATTTGTTAACCCTTAAAAGGCCAGGACGACAGTCACCTCCTTCGAAGTACTCGTTCTCAGTAAAGCGTTGACCAAATTTCATGACCCCGGACTTTTCTTAAAGGGGATTAGTAGGGCTTTCTTTTGACTTAGGTGCCGCCCCGCTAGACCCCTCCCCGCGTTCATGAGTTTTGAAAATGTCTGTGTTTTTTCCTTATTTTTTGCTATGATGGCCAAATTTCTTCAGTAATCAAGTGCAATAAAGTTCTGGCGTCATAAAATAAAGTAGATACATGAAATATATCAAGTCGAAGTGATTTTGAACGTTTCCAAGTTATCTGATTACTGTAATTACCGATATTGAAAGCCATATTCCTGATCTAAGAGTTGTGGTCATATTTCTTAAAATCTGATCACGAAATAAACCAAATTGTGCCAGACAGGAGGGAAAAATATCACAAAAATCTGTAGACATATATGTTATCAATTGTATGTGTTGAATATACTATTTTGGAGCATTCCAGTTCATCCAAAATATCCGTAAGTTCAGGTCTTGAATTCTACCTTAGAAGCGAAAGGTGATGTGCACATAAAAATACTCAGAGTACCTCCTACTCAGTTCAAAGATATCAAATGACTCATGGGAAACTTTTCTGCGTGCCCCATTGTGACATTCTAGAATGCGCGAAATGTTCTGAAGTTCGGCTCGTAAGATCTACGCAACAACGGCCTCGAAAATGTTTTCGGCAGCTATCAAAACCCTTCCCAACAGATCCTTAGATACCTGCCAAGAAACGTTATACCAATCTCAGGGTTGTTACGACTAAGCGGATTTCGCGATTTTCGCGGATTTCGCGGTTTTCGCGGATTTGGCGCGGATTTACATAACGATTTCAGGGCTTCGCGCGGATTTGGCGCGGATTTAGTTTTATTAATAATTGGTGGAATTAAATAGAGTTACTTAACTCGTCTTAGACGGTTGAATACTTCCCACTAAAAAGAGCTTAAAATATATTTTCTGAGTTTAGGTGAAAGTTTAACAAATAAAATGCTGGATCTAAGGATGTTTATTTGAAAATTAGTTTTATGTCTATCTAGATGGGTTTCATTATCGTTAGCAAATGTTGTTGAAAACAAAATTTACGTTTGAAGTCAGTTACTCACATTATTTTTCGGATACTTACAGGCTCTTAGGAGCCTGTAATTTTTAAACCATTTTAAAGCATGACGCATGCAACACATGTTTGATGAAGGACATGAACACCCGAGATATTTGTCAGTTTCCAATTGATTATCGTAAAAGGAATAAAATAGCATGATATATCATATCATTTTTCGAAAGTTTTTTCGCCAGGAATTCTGATATAGTGTTGAAAATTACATTGCTTTCATAGCATTAATCTAAAACGAATAAGGGTTTATCCAACAATTGGAAATACAAAAAAGTTCCTTTATTTGATGCAAATGCAATTAAATGAATAAGTACTTCAGCCAGGGTAGAAATATTTCACAGTCAGTGCAGTGAAAAACATGGATCTCAGTATAATCTGCAGTCGCCTTCATCGCCGCCGTGGTGAGTGCGACTGGGTGCAGCCGAAAAATCCAGCCCCCTGAAACGGCTGTCATCTGCATACAATATGATTGAAGCCAAAAACTTGGTGCTGAACTTGGTGCTAGCTGTCAAGCTGTTGCTTTAAGCACGGAACACAGTGACGCATGCGACAATATCGCTCGAGAAGAGATTTAATTCGAATGAAAAATAAAGAAACAGTTTTTTTAAGCGCACCATCTAAAATATGTTTGATTCGTTAATTTCAGATACACACACACTTAACCAGCATTTCAATCTTCGGTATTTTGTTTGCTGAGTTTCAACTGTAAAATAGCTTTTTTACTGAAATACAAGTTTTCTAGTAGACCTTCAATGATTATCAGTAATAAATTCCCGAGTTTCGGTAAAAAATATGTTTATTGCTCTGACGTTTACTTATTTTTACTGAAAGAATCATTAAATTCGTAAATTGCTGAATTGCACAAAAATTCGGTACATATCAAAACAGCGCCACCGGCGAAAAATGAAAATTTACCGACTAGTTATTAGAACAATAATGAACACAATTGTAGAGCCCTTTGTTGTTGTTTACTTGGTTATTCACCCAAGTCTCTAAAGTCTCGAGTTTGCTCAAGTCTCATAATCGCTAACAAATAAAAAACAACTAATTGCCATATTTAGGCACGATTCTAGATTTTAAGAGCAGCCTCCTCACGGCTGTGGAAGACAGCATCCGACGGAGATACGCCACTGGCCGCCATCAGCATCTCCGTTTCAATGTTCGTCAAAGCATTCTGGTACTTTCGAGCGCTTCCGACTTTGCTTTGAAGGCGGCTTTGGGATCCTGCGGTATGGCTACCGCTGCTCCGGACATTTGGTCTTGCATGGTTTGCATCTGATCAGCGGCATTGTTTACTCCCAGAACACGAGGCCAACTCGATACCCAGCTGCAGCATTGGCTTGAAGCGCAACGTCAGTGGGAATGGGACCTTCGTCGTCAAGAACCCCGACAACATCCAATTGATGCAGCCACCGATTACTTTCAACGGTGAAACGTCGATGAAGTAACTCTTGACCATATCGGACAACATTGCGCATCAATTGGGACTGGGTGGAGCTCGCGTATATGTGTCATGAAATAACCCGTTGTGGTTTCCTTATTGTTGAAGTAATGCCGTCTCAAAATCAACGACTGCGGGGTGAGGTATTTGCCGTTTTCACGAAGAAGCCGCGTCGTCTTCAATATGTGTCAATTCGTTTTTTGTGGAATGAAATCCACATTGAAAAGTATTGGCGGATGATTCCGACCAGAAAGGTGATAACCAGAATCTGCAGAAACACCCAACTCTGCCATGTTTTCGTTACACCATGTATAACTTTGTATCAAGATTATTATTTACCTTACAAAATCTAGCAGAAAATATCACAAAACCCCTGAAATTTCATCCTTATTTATATTTCATGCGAAAAGGAATTGATTAGATATACTGTCCAATCAGTAAAATATTTTCCAAAACATAAATCCTCATTTACTGACTAACTCAGTTATGTTCACATAAACAAACTATCTTTATTACCGATTTTAATGTTTATTTGACATTTCTCGTTTATGCTGACAATTCGGTAATGTAAAATATTCCTGTTGAAATTACTGGGTCCAAAAACTCAGTAAAATTTTACCGAGTCCGGTAAAATAAAGTAGCTGTGTATAAGACGACGCGGCTTCTCCGTGAAAACGGCAAATACCTCACCCCGCAGTCGTTGACTTTGAGACGGCATTACTTCAACAATAAGGAAACCACAACGGGTTATTTCACGACACATATACGGGCTCCACCCAGTCCCAATTGATGCGCAATGTTGTCCGATATGGTCAAGGGTTACTTCATCGGCGTTTCACCGTTGAAAGTAATCGGTGGCTGCATCAATTGGATGTTGTCGGGGTTCTTGACGACGAAGGTTCCATTCCCACTGACGTTGCGCTTCAAGCCAATGCTGCAGCTGGGTATCGAATTGGCCGCGTGTTCTGGGAGTAAACAATGCCGCTGATCAGATGCAAACCATGCAAGACCAAATGTCCGGAGCAGCGGTAGCCATACCGCAGGATCCCAAAGCCGCATTCAAAGCAAAGTCGGAAGCGCTCGAAAGTACCAGTATGCTTTGACGAACATTGAAACGGAGATGCTGATGGCGGCCAGTGGCGTATCTCCGTCGGATGCTGTCTTCCACAGCCGTGAGGAGGCTGCTCTTAAAATCTAGAATCGTGCCTAAATATGGCAATTAGTTGTTTTTTATTTGTTAGCGATTATGAGACTTGAGCAAACTCGAGACTTTAGAGACTTGAGTGAATAACCAAGTAAACAACAGCCAAGGGCTCTACAATAGCGTTCAGTATTTTTCTAATAACTAGGTAATCGGTAAATTTCTATTTTTCACCGATGGCGCTGTTTTGATATGTACCGAATTTTTGTGCAATTCAGCAATTTACGAATTTAATGATTTTTTCAGTAAAAATAAGTAAACGTCGGAGCAATAAACATATTTTTTTACCGAAACTCGGGAATTTATTACTGACAATCATTGGAGGTCTACTAGAAAACTTGTATTTCAGTAAAAAAGCTATTTAACAGTTGAAACTCAGCAAACAAAATACCGAAGATTGAAATGCTGGTTAAGTGTGTAGCGCAAAAGTTATCAGCACTGTATTTGTCACAATAACAAATATCAAATTATTAATAATAACAAATTTGTCAAGTCTGCCTGATACCCATGTCGATATCTTAACGGTTTGATAGATGTCTGAAGGAATTTGACAAATATTTGGCATTGTGATAAAGAGTGGGCCTTTAATTTCTAATGCATCGTTCTGTTAAAAAAACAAATTTTTGCAAGTAGAAAAAATAAGACTGCAAACCAACTGATTGATCAGCAGTGATTTATTTTTCCTCCAAATTTAAGAACACTATTCTCGTTGGAATCTGAAGCAAAATAAAAAAAACGCTGGTATCTCCAGCAGTTTTCTGTTCATGTTTGAATTTTGTTTAAATAAATAAAATAATTATTTATTTTGCTGCTCAGAAATGCGGCGTAATTGCAAAGTGCATTGATCCAAATTCTAATCTCCTGTTATTATTTCTAATCTAATCCTCCATTGTTATTATTTCTAATCTCCTGACTTTTACGCTAAGTCCATTATACTTCAAAAAACTATTATTCTGTCAACACACAAATGGTCCAGTTTAAAGCAAAATTTTATCCACAATGCGACATCTACTTCCAGTTGGATCAGATCAAATGTAAAGAAAAAAGGTTCCAATATTGTTTCATAAAACACCTGTCGATGACACGTACAATGACTAAGTAGATTGATTTATCTTAGTTTCGACGCCCACATTATAGTGAGCTCAAGTTTGTAACCAAAGAGCTAATGCGTCAAGATCAGATAGATGAATTGAGTTCGTCAACTGAAAAGTAGGTGTGCTGTCTCATATCTCATAGAGGCAGTTCAATAATTATCGAATAACCCTGCTTCCAGAGCAAGATTACTTTTGATAGATTTACGTTTTAATGGTTTCGGAAGGTGCACCAGCCTTTTTTAAGACTGGGTATTTTTTAAATCTTCGAACTGGCGCTTTCAAGTTTAGGGTATGCAACATTTTTGAACCCCTAGAGGAAGTGCTACCCAATATCCGCTTATATCTTTCAAATGAGACGTGTGATACAAGCTAAAATCACATAATTTCATAGATGAAAGTCTTATTTATGAAAAGGAAATGTTTATAAATCGCTGAGATTTTTAACTATCTGAAAATATTCTTTGTTCTGGAAAATGCAACATATGTTGGACCCCCAAATGTACACATTTTGGACACCCCCCTTTTAGTCTCTTCAAAAATGAATTTTCAATTTACACAGGTCATTTGAGCTAAAGCAGTCTTTTTTTTGTCTTTATTCAGGAGACTTTCATAAAGCAAAGTCTTATCTTTCGATTAACATGCATCAATGAGAAGATTGCATCGATTCAAATTTGCAATTTCAACATGAACTGATTGTGTTCGTTCTGAGATATTCATTGATGTATGCTTTGAAGCGCATTGTAACGCTTGCCTTCTTGAAAAAATTGATTTCATTAACATTTCATCCAATCTTATTTGCATAAAGACCATGCGGGATTCAGCAGCGGCATTGAATTTAGTTCAGATATCAATAAAATGTCAACAGGAGGGTCCAAAATATGTAGGGGTCCAAATCAAGTTGGTTACCCTAATTTTTCGGTAAATTAGACGGACCTTAATGTTTGTTTTCATTCGGATTCTGACAAACTTATTCCTCGAAGGACCTTAGCCGGCCCTGTAAACATACTGTGAAACAATATTAAATTTCCGGTTCTGGCATCCCTAAATTGTCAAAATCGGATGATAATTGACAGAGTTATAATATATTTGAAATTAATCTCAAAATTTGCTTAACCCAGTTTATATGGTCATGTACAGCATGTTACGAGCGTTATAATGGCCGCTTATTTTAAACTCTTTTAGTGGAATGTCTAGAAGTAATTTGATTTAAAACGGAAAGTAGTACGGGGTTGGACTTTTTTCATACTGTGTATCAAGTGTGATATCACAAAATAAAATTTGAAATCGAAAAATTGCGTTTATTATGCAGTAGAAGGAAAGTCCAGCCCCGTACTGCTAACCGTTTTTAATTAAATTGCTCCTAAAATGTTTGAAAAGAGTTTTAAAAAACTTCCCGTATGTTTCCTCGTGCAATTTTTTTCAAATATTATCCTTAGACTTCTTCTTCATGCAACCTTTATTCGCCAATAATGATAAATTCACGAAGATGATGATGATCGCTGCGATGACAAACGACACAAGACAAACGTCAAATAGATTGCACCTTACCAGAACATGTTAAATTGTGGCGGCTATCGAAATTTATTTATTGGGTTTTTCGGTGATACATTCTGCTGATTTTGATGATAATTATATTGTGGCAGCTATTACCACAAGTAAAATGCTGAATTAATGACGAAAACAGAACAATAGGGTAAAACGTCCTATCGTTGTGGTATGCCCTAATGTTGCGGTAGTGTTGAAGTAGTCCATTCTGGATATAATACCATTGAAAACAATTGTGGGTACGCTAAAACTCTTCGGATTAACGACTAGAACAGCTTTTGTTTGAGAAAATTCCGTTCAAAATGATGAAAAATCAACATTTTTCGTTTTAAATTTGTATCCTTTGAGCCTATTATTGCGGTAGTGCTAAGGTCCTATTGTTGCGGTATCGCTCCCCATAAGAATTACATGCAATACCGCAATAATAGGACTGACCTTCAAAAAACTGCGTCCTATTATTGCGGTAGTTTGTTTTTATTGTGATAAAAACAAAACAACATAAGTACAGCACAATTGACGTAATATTTACGAAACTATAGTTAACGAGCATTCTATTCAACTACTACAATGTGGAAATCGACCAACAGGTAATTTTTGAAGAATTTTAGTAATCAATTCTGTTTTGACACGGTGCTCCATAATAGGTCGTTTTACCCTATAACTTAAGTTATTGAAATTTAAATTTTCACAATCGAAAATCATTTTGCGATACATAATTAAATACCCGCGCGACATGTACGGTACAATATGAACGGAGCTTTAAACTTCAAGAACAGCACTAGCGCCACACCAACAAACGGTGGCTTCAAGAACTAGTGCTTGTTTCACGGGGTTGGAAAAATCACTTCCAACACCGACAGTTCAATTTCGCATTCAGCCACTCACAAGTCGCTCTGACATGCTGCTCAGTTCGCGCCTTACCGTATGACTGTGAGTGGCCCATTTAAACGCGTGGTGAATTTTTTCAATTTGCTGGGTGAATGTGTACATTTTGCTGTGGTAAATTTCATCTTCGCGGCGCAGTGGGTGATGTGAGTTCTGTTGTTTACTTTTCTGCCTCTCCGGGAATGTGAGGTTGATTTCAAAGCAGGAAGAAAATAAAAACATGATATAAAAAACATCACCTTCATCCAGTGCTGCCAAAAATTTACAACCCTGACTTCAGCAGAAAATCGTTCAAACATTGTAATTTTCAAAAGGTATTGCTGAAAAATCGCAGTGATTCTATGTGCATTTTTTTGCGATATTTTTTTAAAACACTGATAATTTTTTCTCAGGAATATTCACATAAAATTTAAAAAATCACCTGAAGAATTTTCACAAAGATTCTATTAGGAACTTTATAAATTTATTTGTGCAGCCTGAAGAGGATTTCTGCAGCATTTTAAAACCAAAAAGTTGTAAAGAAAATTGTGGATGAATTTCTGCAAAACATCTTGGAGCACTGACCCCACGAATTACTGTAAAAAAATCGCAGCAATGTCATATTTAATTTTCGACACAATCCTTGGTTATCCACAGGAATTCAAAAAAGAATGTCTGCAGAAATTTCTAAAACGATTTCCACAGAAATTCACAAAGGAAGTTCCGAATATATTTCTGAAAGAATTTTTACAGGTTTCCAGAGAAATTTCCGTAAAAATTCACTTTGCAATTTCCTCAGAAATTCCTGTAACGATGATCACAGGAATTTCTTTATACAAATTGCGTCTAGATTTTAACGAAAGATTCTCCGGGAGTTTTTCCACAGGAAGTCACCAATCAATTTCTGTATGAATGACCAAAGGGATTTCCGCAGAAATTAATAAAGAAAATTGCACATGTTGTCTCTGAAAATGTCCCGTAGGTTGTTCTTTAAATTTTTTTTTATTTATGACAATATTCCCGAAAGAATTTCAGCTTAATTTCCCAGGGGAACTTTTGCAAGAAGGAGGAATTTCCATAAATGTTCTAAGAAAAAAATTCCGCAGACAATTTGGAACGACTTCTGCAAGAGCAGTTGGATTTCGGCAGAAAATTCCAGGATAATTTCCGCGAACATTCCCGAAAACACCAGAAATTTCCGAGATAAATGTGTGCGAATGATGAATTTCCGCAGGAATTTGCGGATATTCTCGGAGATTTTAACTGAAATTCTATTAAAATTACGAAAAATGGGTGTTAAAAATGTTAATTGGCGGAATTTCCTGCATGAACTCCTAGACAAACTTGTCACAAGAATTGAAGAAGGATTTTCCGCACAAATTCCGGACTAATTGTTTCTGGATTTTTCTACAAAATTTCCGATGAAAATTTTTGCTGAAACATTTATTATTTGTTTCTTGATACAATTTGTTTTACAGAAGTTTTGTTTAAATACGAAATTGTACGGTCTAATTACCTAATCTCAACGTAAGTATGTCTTGTGATCAAAAACTAACAACAAAGCTGCATAATTTGTTACTTGAGAAGAAATTGCGGTTTCGGCGGATTTTTTATTATTTGCCAAGTTTATCTATAATCAAATCTGGCCTGAACATTCCTTGTATATCAATGCATCTCGTACAGTTCGATCAACAAAAAATCCACTTCAAATAGTGAAACAAAACATGCCCAAACCAGCATCTAAGAAGCGGTGCTTATTGAAATAGTTTTGGCTGTTGAGTTCTTGTTCACTTATCTTCCGTACTTCTAGTCAATCAAAAGACCATCTAGAAAAGTTGTTATATTAACTGCGATTTTGTTAGTCCTATTTTCAATTTGGTGCAAACTTTTGTAAAGTTGAAATTTAAAATGATATTTAATATCAGTAATAATATAAAAAACGAACTTGAAGAAATTATGTTTAGTTAAACTTGATATTTTACGAATATTTGAGAAGTCAGTTCGCGCAGATTTGGCGCGGAATGGATTTCATGTCGCGCGGAAACGGCGCGGATTTGGCGCGGGAAATATTTCAGGATCTCCGTAACAACCCTGCAATCTGTCTGCATTTCAATACACTGAAAGCCATCCAAAACGTCGTTGAGTTCAGGTCGTCAGATCTACAATCAAGTAGAAGCGCAATGCGTGTTTCAAATCAAGCTAAAGTCATCCTGCCCAGTTCAAAGAAATCAAATGACTTATTGAAATCTGTCTACGTGCCCCATAATGATATTCGAGAATGCGCGAAATGTTCTGAAGATCGGCTCGTAAGACCTACGCAACAATGGCCTTGAAAATGTTTTCGGCAGCTATCAAAACCCTTCCCAACAGATCCTTAGATACCTGCCAAGAAACGTTATACCAATCTATCTGCATTTCAATACACTGAAAGCCATCCAAAACGTCCTTGAGTTCAGGTCGCCAGATCTACCATCAAGTAGAAGCGCAATGCGTATTTCAAATCAAGCTCAGGTCATCCTGCCCAGTTCAAAGAAATCAAATGACTTATTGGAAATCTGTCTACGTGCCCCATAATGATATTCGAAAATACACGAAATGTTCTGAAGTTTGGCTCATAAGACCTACGTAACAATAGTCTTGAAAATGTTTTCGGCAGTTATCAAAACCTTTCCCAACAGATCCTTAGATACCTGCCAAGAAACGTAATACCAATCTATCTGCATTTCAATACACTGAAGGCCATCCAAAACGTTCTTGAGTTCAGGACGTCAGATCTACAATCAAGTAGAAGCGCAATGGTTGTTTCAATCAAGCTCAGGTCATCCTCCCCAGCTCAAAGAAATCAAATGACTTATTGGAAATTTTTCTGCGTGCCCTACAATGACATTCTAGAATGCGCGAAATGTTCCGAAGTTATGTCGTAAGATCTACACAACAAACGCCTCCAATACAAACGTTCAGGTCGTCAGATCTACCATCAAGTAGAAGCGCAATGCGTGTTTCAAATCAAGCTCAGGTCATCCTGCCCAGTTCAAAGAAATCAAATGACTTATTGGAAATCTGTCTACGTGCTCCATAATGATATTCGAAAATACACGAAATGTTCTGAAGTTTGGCTCATAAGACCTACGTAACAATAGTCTTGAAAATGTTTTCGGCAGCTATAAAAACCCTTCCCAACAGATCCTTAGATACCTGCCAATAAACGTAATATCAATCTATCTGCATTTCAATACACTGAAGGCCATGCGAAACATTCTTGAATTCAGGTTGTCAGATCTACAATCAAGTAGAAGCGCAATGCTTGTTTCACACCAAGCTCAGGTCATCCTGGCCAGCTCAAAGAAATAAAATGACTTATTGAAAGAAATTCTGCGGGCCTCATAATGACATTCTAGAATGTGCGAAATGTTTTGAAGTTCGGCTCGTAAGATCTACGCAACAACGGCCTCCAATATGTTTTCGGCAGCTATCAAAACCCTTCCCAACAGATCCTTAGATACCTGCCAAGAAACGTTAAACCAATCTATCTGCATTTCAATACACTGAAAGCCATCCAAAACGTTCTTGAGTTCAGGACGTCAGATCTACAATCAAGTAGACGCGCAATGCGTGTTTCAAATCAAGCTCAGGTCATCTTGCCCAGATCAAAGAAATCAAATGACTTATTGATTTTTTTTCTGCGGGCCCCATAATGACATACTAGAATGCGCGAAATGTTCTGAAGTTCGGCTTTTTAGATCTACGCAAAAACGGCCTCCAATATGTTTTCGGCAGCTATCAAAACACTTCCCAACAGATCCTTAGATACCTGCCAAGAAACGTTATACCAATCTTTCTGCATTTCAATACAGTGAAGGCCATTCCAAACGTTCGTGAGTTCAGGTCGTCAGATTTACAATCAAGTAGAAGCACAATGGTTGATTCAAATCAAGCACAGATGATCCTGCCCAGTTCAAAAAAATCTGCGGGCCCAATAATGACATTCATGCATACGCGAAATGTTCTGAAGTTCGGTTCGTACGATCTACGCAACAACGGCCTCCAATATGTTTTCGGCAGCTGTCAAAACACTTACTAAAAGATCCTTAGATACCTGCCAAGAAACGTTATACCAATCTTTCTGCATTTCAATACACGGAAGGCCATCCAAAACGTTCATGAGTTCAGGTCGTCAGATGTACAATCAAGTAGAAGCGCTATGGTTGTTTTAAATGAAGCTCAGGTGATCCTGCCCAGTTCAAAGAAATCAAATGAGTTATTGAAAGAAATTCTGCGGGCCTCATAATTACATTCTGGAATGTGCGAAATGTTCTGAAGTTTGGCTCGTAAGATCTACGCAACAACGGCCTCCAAAATGTTTTCGGCAGCTATCAAAACCCTTCCCAACAGATCCTTGGATACCTACCAATAAACGTTATATCAATCTATCTGCATTTCAATACACTGAATGCCATCCAAAACGTTTTGGAGTTCAGGTCGTCAGATCTACAATCAAGCAGAAGCGCAATGGTTGTTTCAAATCAAGCTCAGGTCATCTTGCCTAGTTCAAATAAATGAAATGACTTATTGAAAAAAAATCTGCGGGCCTCATAATTACATTCTAGAATGCGCGAAATGTTCTGAAGTTCGGCTGATAAGATCTACGCCACAACGATCTCCAAAATGTTTTCGGCAGCTATCAAAACCCTTCCCAACAGATCCTTAGATACCTGCCAAGAAACGTTATACCAATCTATTTGCATTTCAATACACTGAAGGCCATCCAAAACGTTCAGGTCACCAGATCTAAAATACTTTATTGTATGCAACGATCTGTTAGGAAGGGTTTTGATAGCTGTCGAAATCATTTTTTTTGCTAGCCAAACTTCAGAATATTCCACGCATTTTAGAATGTAATTGTGGGGCACTACGCTTCTAATTGATTGAAGATCTGAGGCCCTGTACTCAAGAACGTTTTGGACGGGCTTCAGTGTATTGAAATGAAAAAAGATCGGTATACCGTTTCTTGGCTGGTATCCAACGATCTGTTGGGAAGGGTATTAATAGTTGTCGAAAATTTGTTGGAAGCCGTTGTTTCGCGCATTCTAGAATGTCATTATGGGAGACGCAGAAAAATTTCCAATAAGTCATTTGATTTCATTGAACTGAGCAGGTTGATCTGAGCTTGATTTGAGACAAGCATTCGTCTTCTACTTGATTGTAGATTTATCGACCTGAACTCAAAACGTTTTGAATGGCCTTCAGTGTATTGAAATGCAGAAAGATCGGTATTACGTTTCTTGGCAGGTATCCAAGGATCTGTTGGGAAAGGTTTTGATAGCTGCCGAAAACATTTTGGAGGCCGTTGTTAGCGTAGGTCTTACGAGCCGAACTTCAGAACATTTCGCGCATTCTAGAATGACATTATGAGGCCCGCAGAATTTCTTTCAATAAGTCATTTGATTTCTTTGAACTAGGCAAGATGACCTGAGCTTGATTTGAAACAACCTTTGCGCTTCTGCTTGATTGTAAATCTGACGACCTGAACTCAAGAACGTTTTGGATGGCCTTCAGTGTATTGAAATGCAGATAGATTGGTATGACGTTTCTTGGCAGGTATCTAAGGATCTGTTGGGAAGGGTTTTGATAGCTGCCGAAAACATATTGGAGGCGTTTGTTGTATAGATCTTACGACATAACTTCGGAACATTTCGCGCATTTTAGAATGTCATTGTAGGGTACGCAGAAAAATTTCCAATTCTTGGCAGGCATCTAAGAATCTGTTGGGAAAGGTTTTGATAGCTGCCGAAAACAATTTCAAGGCTGTTGTTGCGTAGGTCTTACGAGCCAAACTTCAGAACATTTCGCACATTCTCGAATATCATTATGGGGCACGTAGACAGATTTCCAATAAGTCATTTGATTTCTTTGAACTGGGCAGGATGACTTGAGCTTGATTTGAAACACGCATTGCGCTTCAACTTGATTGTAGATCTGACGACCTGAACTCAAGGACGTTTTGAATGGCTTTCAGTGTATGGATGCAGATAGATTAGGTTTAACGTTTCTTGGCAGGTATCTAAGGATCTATTGGGAAGGGATGTGATAGCCGAAGAAAACATATTGGAGGCCGTTGTTGCGTAGATCTTACGAACTGAACTTCAGAACATTTCATGCATTCTAGAATGTCATTATGAGGCCCGCAGAATTTTTTTCCAATAAGTCATTTGATTTCTTTGAACTAGGCAAGATGACCTGAGCTTGATTTGAAACAACCATTGCGCTTCTGCTTGATTTTAGATCTGACGACCTGAACTCAAGAACGTTTTGGATGGTCTTCAGTTTATTGAAATGCAGATAGATTGGTATAACGTTTCTTGGTAGGTATCCAAGGATCTGTTGGGAAGGGTTTTGATAGCTGCCGAAAACATTTTCAAAGCCATTGTTGCGAAGGTCTTACGAGCTGAACTTCAGAACATTTCGCGCATTCTCGAATATCATTATGGGGCACGTAGACAGATTTCCAATAAGTCATTTGATTTCTTTGAACTAGGCAGGATGACTTGAGATTGATTTGAAACACGCATTGCGCTTCAACTTGATTGTAGATCTGACGACCTGAACTCAAGGACGTTTTGGATGGCTTTCAGTGTATTGAAATGCAGATAGATTGGTATAACGTTTCTTGGCAGGTATCTAAGGATCTGTTGGAAAGGGTTTTGATAGCTGCCGAAAACATTTTCAAGGCCATTGTTGCGAAGGTCTTACGAGCCGAACTTTGGAACATTTCGCGCATTCTCGAATATCATTATGGGGCACGTAGACAGATTTCCAATAAGTCATTTGATTTCTTTGAACTGGGCAGGATGACTTGAGCTTGATTTGAAACACGCATTGCGCTTCTACTTGATTGTAGATCTGACGACCTGAACTCAAGAACGTTTTGGATGGCTTTCAGTGTATTGAAATGCAGATAGATTAGCATAACGTTTCTTGGCACTTATCTATGGATCTGTTGGGAAGGGTTTTGATAGCTGCCGAAAATATATTGGAGGCCGTTGTTGCGTAGATCTTACGAACTGAACTTCAGAACATTTCGCGCATTATAGAATGTCATTATGAAGCCCGCAGAATTTCCTTCAATAAGTCATTTGATTTCTTTGAACTGGGCAGGATGACTTGAGCTTGATTTGAAACACGCATTGCGCTTCTACTTGATTGTAGATCTGACGACCTGAACTCAAGGACGTTTTGGATGGCTTTCAGTGTATTGAAATGCAGACAGATTGGTATAACGTTTCTTGGCAGGTATCTAAGGATCTGTTGGGAAGGGTTTTGATAGCTGCCGAAAGCATTGTCGAGGCCGTTGTTGCGTAGATCTTACGAGCCGAACTTCAGAACATTTCGCGCATTCTAGAATGTCACAATGGGGCACGCAGAAAAGTTTCCCATGAGTCATTTGATATCTTTGAACTGAGTAGGAGGTACTCTGAGTATTTTTATGTGCACATCACCTTTCGCTTCTATGGTAGAATTCAAGACCTGAACTTACGGATATTTTGGATGAACTGGAATGCTCCAAAATAGAATATTCAACACATATAATTGATAACATATATGTCTACAGATTTTTGTGATATTTTTCCCTCCTGTCTGGCACAATTTGGTTTATTTCGTGATCAGATTTTAAGAAATATGACCACAACTCTTAGATCAGGAATATGGCTTTCAATATCGGTAATTACAGTAATCAGATAACTTGGAAACGTTCAACTTGATATATTTCATGTATCTACTTTATTTTATGACGCCAGAACTTTATTGCACTTGATTACTGAAGAAATTTGGCCATCATAGCAAAAAATAAGGAAAAACCCAGATTAATCCACCTAGTGGTGATGATGCCTTTCTCGTGCATCATAAAATGTACTGAAAAAATCACATAGGAAAGGTCAAAAAAGCACTTTAGGGGGATAGATCGCATATTTTCTATCATTTTGCATGTTTTTGCATTAATTACTATGCATTTCCACCATTCTTGAAAAAATTTTTTTTTTCGATTTTGAATTTTTTTTCCAAGGGGGGACCCTTGGGAAAAAACAATGATTTTTCAATAATTCCGAAATGCAATGTCCGATCAGGCCAATTTTCAATAGCAAACAATGGGACCGCATTCCCCGTCGAATGCAACTTGTTGCGAGTAAATCGGGTAATGCTAAGTTCCAAAAAGTGTGTCTACAAAATTTGTACACATACACACATACACACACACACACACACATACATACATACACAACAGACATCACCTCAATTCGTCGAGCTGAGCCGATTGGTATATAACATTATGGGTCTCCGAGCCTTCTATCAAAAGTTTGGTTTTGGGTGAAGTTATAGCCTTTACGTATACTTAGTATACGAGAAAGGCAAAACACAGACATTTTCAAAACTCATGAACGCGGGGGGGGGGTCTAGCGGTGCGGCACCTAAGTCAAAAGAAAGCCCTACTAATCCCCTTTAAGAAAAGTCCGGGGTCATGAAATTTGGTCAACGCTTTACTGAGAACGAGTACTTCGAAGGAGGTGACTGTCGTCCCGGCCTTTTAAGGGTTAATTGAGAGGTTTCTAAGCCAAGTTACCATTTTTGCATTAGTATATCGTCATGAGGCTAACACGTTGATACTTTTAAGTCCAGGAAAGTCGAGAATATTTCCAATCCGAACATTTTCTAGACCGGACCGGAAATCGAACACAGCCACCTACAGCTTGGCCTTGCTTTGTAGCCGCGCATCTTATCGCAAGGCCAAGGAAGGCCTCTCGTCATCAGCGTGAATAAATAAAATATTGTCACGTTAAATTGTTTTGAGAAACATTCTCTAACTACACACTAATTTTTTTTCGCTGGAATCCAGCAAAGTTTTGCTGATTTTTTTGTGCTGTTTATCCAGCAATTTTTTCAGCAAAATAAATTACTGGTAAACCAGCAAAACTTTTTTCCAATAAAATGACAGTTCAAATGCTGAATTTCCAGCAAAAAAAATGCTGGTTTCCAGCAATTTGTTTAAAAACACCGTTTGCTGTATTTTCGGCATTATTTAGATATAAAATAAAAAATGCCCGTATTTTTTTTTCTTTTGAGATGCATAATAGGTAAATAGACTAAATATAATTAAACCGGTGCGGAACAACGTCGGGTATATGGGTCGAAGTAGACGGAACGATTGGTTCGACGAAGAGTGCAGACAGATTCTGGAGGAGAAGGACGCAGCGCGGGCGGTCGCGCTGCAGCAAGGTACCCGGCAGAACGTGGAACGTTATAGACGGAAGCGGAGACAGCAGACCCGCCTTTTTCAGGAGAAGAAACGCCGCCTGGAAGAAGCGGAGTGCGAGGAGATGGAACAGCTGTGCCGTTCTCAAGATACACGCAAGTTCTATCAGAAGCTCAACGCATCCCGCAAAGGCTTCGTGCCGCGAGCCGAAATGTGCCGGGATAAGGATGGGAGCATCTTGACGGACGAACGTGTGGTGATCGAAAGGTGGAAGCAGCACTACGAGGAACATCTGAATGGCGCTGAGAGTACAGGCAGTGAAAGTCAAGGCAGCGGAGGAGATGACTACGTCAGTTCAGCGGACGATGGAAGCCAACCAGCCCCCACCTTGAGGGAAGTTAAGGATGCCATTCAACAGCTAAAGACCAATAAAGCAGCTGGTAAGGATGGTATCGGAGCTGAGCTCATCAAGATGGGCCCGGAAAAGCTGGCCACTTGCCTGCACAAACTGATAGTCAGAATCTGGGAAACCGAACAGCTACCGGAGGAGTGGAAGGAAGGGGTTATATGCCCCATCTACAAGAAAGGCGACAAACTGGAGTTTGAGAACTTTCGAGCGATCACCATCCTTAATGCCGCCTACAAAGTGATATCCCAGATCATCTTCCGTCGTCTGTCACCATTAGTGAACGAGTTTGTGGGAAGTTATCAAGCCGGCTTCGTTGACGGCCGCTCGACAACGGACCAGATCTTTGCTGTACGGCAAATCCTTCAAAAATGCCGTGAATACCAGGTCCCAACGCACCATCTGTTCGTTGATTTCAAGGCGGCATACGACAGTATAGGCCGCGTAGAGCTATGGAAAATTATGGACGAGAACAGCTTCCCTGGGAAGCTTACCAGACTGATCAAAGCAACGGTGGATGGTGTGCAAAACTGTGTGAAGATTTCGGGCGAACACTCCAGTTCGTTCGAATCGCGCCGGGGACTAAGACAAGGTGATGGACTTTCGTGCCTGTTGTTCAACATTGCGCTAGAAGGTGTCATGCGGAGAGCCGGGTGTAACAGCCAGGGTACGATTTTCAACAGATCCAGTCAATTTATTTGCTTCGCGGATGACATGGACATTGTCGGCCGAACATTTGCAAAGGTGGCAGAACTGTACACTAGAGTGATTCAAATTTTGACTTTTTTGCTCCCCTATGCTTAAACGATGGCATTTGCCACTTTAATAAACGTCCTAAATTTTTAGCTAATTTGGATGTAATTTGACTGAGCACAAGCAGTTTGAAGCTTGTATGAAAATTACTATGAAAACAGTAACTTTTGTGAAAAAAACGTTCCGCATCATTGCCCATTAGCTCTAAAAATGTATGAATACGTTACCAACATATAAAATTTAACAAGGGAAAATATCATCGTTGTTGCTAAACGATTTGATGCTGGCAACAAAAGTTATTAGGGAAATACTGAATTGTGGGAAATTCAATTTAACAGAAAAAAAATAACAAAAAAAGAATAACATCACTATCAATAATGAGCATTTTTGTTTTCTTTATAATTTTGCTTACAAAAGTCAGATTGCTTCGCAACAACAACTGACTTTCAGCTTAAGATCTATTCTAAGATGGCGATGCGTTAAATATATTCAACTAGATTCTGGGCTGCTTCACGGAACGATCCTTTACATAAGTGGCAACTCTCATAGTAATTTTCATATAACCTTCAAACGGCACGTGCACAACCAAATTACATCCAAATCAGCTAAAAATTTGGGAGGACTATTAAAATAGCAAAAACAATCGTTTAAGCATAGGGGAGCGAAAAAGTCAAAATTTGAATCACTCTACTGTACACCCGCCTGAAACGTGAAGCAACAAAAGTTGGACTGGTGGTGAATGCGTCAAAGACAAAGTACATGCTTGTGGGCGGAACCGAGCGCGACAGGGCCCGCCTGGGAAGCAGTGTTACGATAGACGGGGATACCTTCGAGGTGGAATTCGTCTACCTCGGATCCTTGCTAACGGCTGACAACAACGTTAGTCGTGAAATACGAAGGCGCATCATCTGTGGAAGTCGGGCCTACTACGGGCTCCAGAAGAAACTGCGGTCGAAAAAGATTCGCCACCGCACCAAATGTGTCATGTACAAGACGCTAATAAAACCGGTTGTCCTCACTCGGAGTATTCGAGAGACGGGTGCTTAGGACCATCTTTGGCGGTGTGCAAGAAGACGGTGTGTGGCGGCGAAGAATGAACCATGAGCTCGCCCAACTCTACGGCGAACCCAGTATCCAGAAGGTAGCTAAAGCCGGAAGGGTACGATGGGCAGGACATGTTGCAAGAATGCCGGACAACAACCCTGCAAAGATGGTGTTCGCTTCCGATCCGGCAGGTACGAGACGGCGTGGAGCGCAGCGAGCGAGATGGGCAGACCAGGTGCAGAACGACTTGGCGAGCGTGGGGCGTATCCGAGGATGGAGAGATGCGGCCTCGAACCGTGCATTGTGGCGTCAAATTGTTGATTCAGTGTTAGCTGTTTAGATGTTAACTAAATAAATGAAATGAAACGGTGCTTTCAAACATTATTTATTGTTGACACTTATGATAAAATGATTTAAAAATATAATTGCATTCGTTGTGTGGCACAACACAATGGAATTTTTAGATTTTGTAATAATTCATACAAGTAGAATTGTGCCAAGTGTCGTCTTTTGCAATATGATATTGTAGTGAATGAGATTTAGCTTCCGGTTCAGAATGGTCCAAAAGACGGCGATGTGCCCGAAGAGATACAATCTGAAGATAATGGATCATCGGACGGATGGAATGATGCAGAAGACATCGAATCTGAACCACCATTCTGAACCGGAAGCTCAATCTCATTCACTACAGATATGGCTCCTGGTTTTATATAACACGAATAGATCTGTCGGAAAAGGAATAGAAATAAGAAAATCAAATTCATTTTTCAATAAGCAATCTTCCAGATAAGTGTTGTAAGCGTCTGGGGATTTTGTTCAAAATCATCTTACCAAAAGCTCTTAGAAAAACCTCCGCCAAAAATGTTTGCTTGTTACACCAAACCGCGACACAATTTGCACGCCAGATAGACTCGCTCCGTAGAAAAATATGCTTGAATATGTTTCAATAATTTTGATTGATGAATGTCAGATAGAACGGTTTGCTGGTTTCCAGTATTTTTTATTGCAGATTACTGTATTTCAGCAAAGAGTTAAATAAACGTCAAAATCTAACTTGCCGGGTGATGTTCAGCAAACTATATTACTGTATTGCAGCAAACATTCGAAATATTTGCTGTAAATCAGCAAAGTAGTGCATTGCTGGAAAGGTTTCAGTAATCGAAATTGCTGTATCGCAGAACGAAAATTTGGTGTCTAGTATAACAATATTATCACAATGCTATTTGCTGGAATTTCAATTACATGAAAATATAGTTTCTTATTTTTTATTTGCAGACTAAAAAACTCAAAGGTGCAGCCCAATCGGGTTCTACACAAAAGTGTCGTAGGGCTACTTAGCTTTACGAAATGGATGGCATTTGTCATCGTAGTTTGTATATATTTATAAACATTGTTATCTCACTCTTTCGAAAACCTCAGTGTGATCTCTTTCTTCTTCATCATGGATGGGTGGCCCTGATAAGAGCCGATTGTTTTAGTTTTCGATGAGAATATGTGAATTTCCGTCAGTCCTGGTGGATGCTGAAGTTAATTTTCCCTGAAGACTTGTGATGTCGAAGACGTTGTGGAAGAGCGTCGGATTAAATGATTTGGTCATCGGTTTCGACTTGTAATGGCGAAGACGCTCTCGAAGAGCATCGGATTGAATGATTTGGTCATCAGTTTCGACTTGTGATGTCGAAGACGCTCTGGAAGAGCATCGGATTAAATGATTTGGTCATCGGTTTCGACTTGTGATGTCGAAGACGTTCTGGAAGAGCGTCGGATTGAATGAATTGCTCATCGGTTTCGACTTGTGATAGAATATTTTTTTCGATTTCGATTTATGATGTCGAAGACGCTCTGAATGGCGTCGGATTGAATGATTGCTTATCGGTTTCGACTTGGGATGTCAAAGACGCTCTGCAAGAGCGTCGGATTGAATAATTTGCTCATCAGTGTCGAGTGGGGATGTCAAAGACGCTCTGGAAAACCGTCGGATTGAATGCTCGCTTAACTTTTCAAAAGGACCTAAGTAACATTTTTTTTCATGAATTAATTTTAGTACTGCAATCGAAAGCTCTCATGTTGTTCTGTAGATTGCGCTATTCGAATTAATTCATGAAAAAATGTTACTTAGGTCCTTTTGAAAAGTTAAGCGAGAATGATTCGCTCATCGGTTTTGGTTTGTGATGTCGAAGGCGCTCTGAGAAAGTGGTGGATTGAAAGATGTGTCGTTTCTCAACTGTTTTGACTTAAAAAGTCAAGCGCCAGCATATGATTTGATTTCTCATCGGTTTCGATATGTGATGTCAAAGTTGCTGTTGTAGAGCGCTGGATTAAATGACTTGCCCATCAGTTTTGACTTGTGACGTGATAAGTGATTTGTTTTCTCATCGGTTTGACTTAATCGAGCTAAGATGTCGAAAGAACTCTGGAGTAGTGCCGAAGCAAATGATTCGTATTCTTATCGGTTTTCACTTGTTTTTTTTTTATTCCTTTATTTATTTGGTAGGCACTCTGTGTTACTTAACCGCTACTGTGCCGAGATCTACTGTGGTATTCTGCAGCCAGAATCCTCACAGAATCTATTTTTAGATTTTTTCGTTATTCATTGTTGTTGTCGTTGCTGGTCCATCTCGTCGTGAGTCAATTGTGTTCGTTTTGTCCATGTCGTGTATCCAATGATCGTTGCATTGTCCGGTTGCCATTTATCCGGGTAACGTTGGAGGAAAGCCTCCGAGAAGAACAGGCTGTCAGTCGTCATCAGGCAGCCGTGACGGTGAGGCGTGCACCCCAATACGCCACCGCATAGGCTGCGCATCGGGCGACTGACGAGGGTTGACGAACCCATGACCATTCGCTTGAAAAGCGAACGTGTAGCCAACTACGCTACGGGACCCCCTTAGGTTTTCACTTGTTATGTCGAAGGTACCCGATTGAATGATTTGTTGTTCTTATCGGTTTCGAGTTAACATAATTTGTTTTCGGAATCAATGATTTGTTTATCTCAGCGGTTTTCTGGTTGTGTTGTCGAAGGTGCTCTTGAAGAGTATCGAATTGTTGCAGCTTTCGATGGTAAAGGTTCTGTAGAAGAGGGGTGGATTGGTCGTGTAAAAGAAACGTTAATGCGGTGGACCAGCAGAACGCAACGATTCAAATTTGAATTATTGTATTTGTAAATGTATTTCAAAATGGGAATTGAGTACGGATATTGGATTGTAAAATTAGACTTGGGGGTAATTAAAAAAATGAGTTGTAAATAGTTGTTTATGAAAACCCCAAGTCAGTGGGTTTTTTCCTCTTTTTTGGTGAGAGAAGAAGGGGAATGTGAGGGTGAGATATATTAGAAAATGGATAATCCACTTCCAGCGTGCATTGATGACAGATATGCAAATATCATTCGTATAACGGTTCGGTTGCTAACATTGACTAGTGAATAGCAAGCCATGACTTTGCCTCCTTCCTCGTCGGGCAACGAACGGAACAACGAACATATTTAAGGGTTAGGGACAAAAGGTCGAAAGACATAAGGTCGAAAGGACAAAAAGTCGAAAGACAAAACGTCGAAAGACAAAAGGTCGAAGGGACAAATGGTCGAAAAGGACAAAAGGTCGAAAGGGACAAAAGGTCGAACGGGACAAAAGGTCGAAAGGGAAAAATTCCAAAAGAAACAAAAGATCAATAAGATCAAAATTACACAATTTTTAACAATTAACTAAAATTCATTCAGTGAGTACAACTAATAGATGGATGTTTGGGTTTTCTAAATATCACATCGATCTGTCAAAATGGCACACGCCGTACATCAAATACATCAATGCACGCGTCTGCGGCGTGCCCTATTTTGATCGAAGTGACATTTTGAAACTTTAATATCCATCTATTATTTGCACTCATTGAATGCATTTTATTTCTTTGTTCAAAATAGTGAAAAAAGGCAATTGTTTTGGCCAACTGTATTGGACAACTCTGTCTCGCGTTTACAAGTTTTATTCATATCCAAAATCAACAATCTGCTTTATCTCTAACAAAACTATCTACACATTCATAATATTGATTCATAGTAATTTCTCCTTCTTTGAAAATGGCTCATTCTTCAACTTTGATTAATGAGATGAATGTGTTATTATTTCTGCTTGAAGTTAAATGCATAGCACAAACACCCAACTTGTTGTCAACTTGTTCTTAATCGAAATTTTGTCCTTTTCGACCTTTTGTCCTTTTCGACCTTTTGTACCTTTCGACCTTTTGTCCTTTTCGACCTTTTGTACCTTTCGACCTTCTGTCCTTTCGACGTTTTGTCTTTTCGACCTTTTGTACTTTCGACCTTTTGTCTTTCGACCTTTTGTCCTTTCGACCTTATGTCTTTCGACCTTTTGTCATAGATTCCATATTTAAAAATCAGACACCTCTTGATCTTGATCTCGCACCTCACTTTGTCTCATCCATTACTACATATCAATATTTTTAGTATTTTCCCTTTGCACTGTTGAAAAATCCTTTTAAATAAGACAACAATACAAATAATTTTTAGAAATTGAGTCTGTTCAGAAACGTATTTAGCCGATCCGCCATATTAACATTAAGAAAAATGGAACAAAGCTGTAAATCCTCTTGTTTATTTTGGCAATTATGCCTGTTATAATCTCCCACGGTTTTTAGATATTTTTTTTGTTAGAATATCATGCTAAATGAATTATTGGCAGTGGCTGATTTTCTACCCGCCGCTGTCACAACCAGGCGATATAGTATATGCGCAAAATAGCCAGCAAGAGTTAACTGCCAGAAATTTGTATGGCGAAAGTCATCTAATGCGGGTTTTCTCAAAATAAGAAATTTTTTAAGAAAAACTATTTGGTACCGATTATGTGGGAAGGTGTCCGCTACCATGCCTTCCAAATATTGACGTAAACTACGTCTAAGGGGAAGATTCGGATACAGGGTGACAAATGAATATTTCCAAATTCGAGACCGTCGGGGCAGCAGGGACAGCAGGGACAGCATGATGTCCAAGGGCTTGACGACCCCTCCCCAGCTGTCTGCGAGTCAGGGAGAACTGCCTAGGGCGTGGTGGGATTTAGCAGTGGGCTCTGCTAAAATCCTCCCAAAAAAACTCCCTGAAGTGCCCGTAAGCGGACTCTATCAAAGCGACTGTGTGCCGCTTCAAAAGCACAAGCCCAGGGAGTGCCAATTGGCATGTGGAGTGTCCCTACTTCGGTAGGGTAGTGCGTGAGCTGCTTCGGCAGGGAGTGAGTGATCTGTTTGTGCTGAGGCAGGAGTGTCATAGCGCGTCACCGCTATTGTCACCTCGAAGCGCAGCAGAAGTCTGAGTATGGACTGCACATGCTAAGGTAAGAGTGTCGTAGCGTAGTATCGTTGATTGGTCCCTACATACCGCTATCGACACCTCGAGGCATGGCAGTGGAGTGTTAGAGTGAGTTGTGGAGTGTACCTACTTCGGTAGGGTAGCGCGTGAGCTGCTTCGGCAGGGAGTGAGTGATCTGGTTGTGCTGAGGCAGGAGTGTCATAGCGTGTCGCCGCCGCTATTGTCACCTCGAAGCGCAGCAGAAGTCTGAGTATGGACTGCACATGCTGAGGTAGGAGTCGAGGTATCCCATCGACACCTCGAGGCATTGCAGTGGAGTGTTAGAGTGAGCACCCGAAAAGGGTCACATGGAGCGAATGGTCTTTGGAGAAGCTGCTTCGGCGGCAGGGTAGCAGTGGGTTGTACCCACACACCTACAGTTGTGCACATGTGGTGCATGGGGAGTGTCCCTGCTTCGGCAGGGTAGCGTGTGGTCTGCTTCGGCAGTGGTGTGATTGATCTGCTCGTGCTGAGGCAGGAGTGTCGTAGCGTAATATCTGTAGGCCCAGGCAGTTACCGCTATCGACACCTCGAAGCGCAGCAGAAGTCTGAGTATGGACTGCACATGCTGAGGTAGGAGTCGAGGTACCTTCTCGACACCTCGAGGCATGGCAGTGGAGTGTTAGAGTGAGCACCCGAAAAAGGGTCACATGGAGCGAATGGTCTTTGGAGAAGCTGCTTCGGCGGCAGGGTACCCGGGCAGAAGCCATGAACAGAATAACAAAACATGATATGGGTTTGATTGATATAAGAGATAAAAGAACAGGCAACAATATCAAAAATTTGCTCCGAAATATCATTTGAATAGCAAGATTTGCTATGGATAAGAACAAACTAATGGCACATGATATTGATCACTTCTTACAAATAGCATAACTTGATCTTCTCATGATATTTTAGTGCAAAATATTGATATTATCGTTTGATCTTTTATCTCTTATATCAATCATGTCCATATCTCATTTTGCTATCTTATCAAAATTTGATATTATTTAGCTTTTTTCGTCTACTCGGGTAGCAGTGGGTTGTACCCACACACCTACAGTTGTGCACATGTGGTGCATGGGGAGTGTCCCTGCTTCGGCAGGGTAGCGTGTGGTCTGCTTCGGCAGTGGTGTGATTGATCTGCTCGTGCTGAGGCAGGAGTGTCGTAGCGTAATATCTGTAGGCCCAGGCAGTTACCGCTATTGACACCTCGAGGCATGGCAGCGGAGCGCCCGGGAGAGCATCCAAGTAAGACTCAAATGGAGTGAATGGTGTGCGAGCACCCAAGTCAGTCTCGCGTGGGACGAGTGTCTGTGTGAGCGATAATGAGCGAGTACGCTTAGTACTGCCATCCCCCCAGAAGTAGTACTGTGAGGTAGTTCCTGGGGGAAACGATGGTGGAGCCCAAGGGAGTTTAGTCGGTATTACCGGTATGGTCGAGTCCGACACTCCAGTACACTTCCGTGTGGTAGTTTGGCAACTACAATGCACGTGTACTGGGTTAGTGTGTAAATGCATTCTCCCTAGTAAAAAAAAAAAAAAAAATTCGAGACCGTCACGAAATCATGTAAGATTTTGAACGTTAATAGCGCATTCATCTTTCGATGGATTTTTGAGATTTATATATCAATCGACTCGGAAATTCTCTACCAATTTGTCAATTATATTGAAACTTTGGGTTATGAACGTTAAAATAGGGTATCGGATCATTTTGGCAGCACCCTCTTTTCTTGTCCGCAAGAGTTTCGTTTCGGCCGTCGCCGTTTAGTGCGGTTGGCTTTTGGACTCTGCTTTTTGTGCGGTGTTTCGCACAAAAAGTAGAACAATGGAGCCGGACCAGTGACCGCGGTCGGAACAAATGTAACAAAAATGCGTAATGTAGTGCATGGTGTATTGTATAAAAAGTAATGCAGATAGGGGCATGTCTGTGCAGGCATGAGACGATCAATTGTTATCAATGCCAATGCCCTTGCTAGTAATGCAATTGTCGCTTTGATGTTGCATGAAGAAGAAGCAGAAAGATGATAATCGAAAAAATCTTCACGGGAAACCATACGAAGAAGTTTTTAAAACTCTTCCCAAAAATTCTAAAAGCAATTTAACTTAAAACGGTAAGCAGTACGGGGTTGGACTTTTCTTCTACTGTATGATAAATACAATATTACTATTAAACAAATTATTTTGTGATATTACACTCAATACACAGTATAAGAAAATTCCAACCCCGTACAAACATGTTTATATTAAAAAACTTGGGAAAAATGTTGAGCATTTTTTTTGCAAACTGAAAACTAATAAGGCCGTTACACAGATTTATTAAAAATTATGGTCTCCGCAAAGTCAAGGGGGAGGGGGTAATCTTCTTCTTCTACTAAATCGAGCGGCGTGAAAATTTGAATGCAGAGGTTTTCGGGGCCGGGGAAGGTTCTTAAGATGGTTCGAGACCCCTCTCCTCTTTGAAACCTAGCTCCTATACAAAAGAAACACCAATTTCATCATAACTCGAGATCAAGCAAATGGAACCAAATCTGGCGTGTGGAGGTTTTGTAAGATAAAATATGTTTCTGTGATGGTTTGCAACGCTTCCCCATTCTGGAAAGAGGGGCTCTCATACAAATGAACCAAAAATTTCTGCATAACTTGAGAACTAATCAGAGAATAAATCAATTTTAGGCGAAACAAAGTTCGTCGTGTACAATAAAATGACAAAAGCTTCGTAACGCATACGTTCTTGAAACGGGCTATATGAATTACAATCGAGCTATCACCTTCTTGCACCCTGATTCAAAAGTCTTGCAATAATATTAATAAAATGGTTGCACGAATGTTTTATCCATAATGACACTCAGTGTTGGTAGAATAATACTCAAATCAGAATCATCGGGGTTTCATGCACGAGCTAACTCGCCTGCGATTCTGTAAGGGGAGCATCGCGCTTGAGTTTCTCGGCCGGAATCGCATCGCTTCGCTCACTCAACGAAAAATGATTTCGCTCTAAAAAGCGTCAAATCGCAATCGAGGCGTATGTTTTGTTTATAAATGCAATTATTAGCCATTGTTTTAGACAAAAAACAGTTAATTCAATGCATTCAACAATGAAGAACACGTAAATATCATGCAATATGCAAATTGCGATTCGAATCATGAGCAAATCTCTGGGCCATGATTCTGATGGGATTTGACTCACGCATGGTTTGAATCGCCGATGAGATTTGAGATTTTGAGATTTTACCAACACTGTCAGACAGTGGGAGTTAGATTGTACATAATAACACACTCTTTTCCCGTCCGCAACGTTTACTACTCGCGCGCATCACAACCAAATTAATTGGGATTTGGTACATGATTGACATTTTATGATTTCTAGTGATGCACGAAAAACAAGATATGCCTATGATTGGAATGTTTCTGAATAATAAATGTTGCAAACGGAAAAGAGGATGGTCCCCTAGGGCTTCTTCTATTGAAATATTTCATCAAATGCTTCAGAACCCAAATGTAGGCAATTCGGATTGAAGAAAGACATCATTACCACTGAGGAATAAATTTGGGTTTTCATAGTAAATTTTTTAAACAATTGGCGTATCCAACAATTTTCATATCTTAAGATACGCTAGTTTTTTTCGAAACCAGTGACATAAGAAAACAAATGCATGATGGCACTACAATCCTCAATGAACAAAACTGCCTTACGTAGTTTACGTTGGGCGGTTGTGTCTTGTACATAACCCTTCTGATTTTTTTTCGATGAAAGTGCTTAATTTTGAGAAATCGAACCTTAGATGCCTTTCGCCATACTGATTTCAGAAAGTTAACTCCTAGTGTGCCGCTGTAAGCATGCTCAAAGCAGGCGATTCATTGTGAAAATTGTGTTGAGCTCCAATTATTATTTCTATGGAAGTGTGCATGGTAGTTCACATAAAGCGTATTGAAGACTACTGAGTCCCATAATGTTCTCTCTAGCACACAGGACGATCGCATGATCATCGGAATATTTGGTTCTACGTTGTGTGGATGAGTAAATTATTAAGCAAGTAAGAGTTTGGTGCCCGTCCGATCGTGTTTCTTCCAACACTCAGAACGATCGCGTGATCATCGGAATATTCTGTTCTGCATTGTGCGGGTGAGTGTGAAGTTACAGTTTAGTGGACGTCCGATCGTGTTTCTTTCAACACGCATAACGATCGCGCGATCATCGGAATAGGTTGTTCTGCATTGTGCAGGTGATTAAATTAAATTAATAAGCAAGTCAAAGTTTAGTGCGCGTCCGATCGTGTTTCTTTCAATACTCAGAACAATCGCGCGATCATCGGAATATTTTGTTCTACTTTGTGCGTTCCGTAAGCCAGTTAGTGCGCGTTCGATTGTGTCAACCATACTACCCGCTGCACCTGGCATACCGTTTACCAAAACGAACCCTGCTACACTTCCTTCCCCGTATATCCAACATCCCATTACAGCTGGCCTGGCAATAACGGAGTAGCAACCGTGAGCGGTCAATCATGCTCATGCTCTGCAACAGAAATGATTTCTGTTGCTTGGCTAGATGATGCTTGAGGTGCAAAGAATAAACGATCAGCACGTGCGCGGCACTGGACTGGAACGCTCACACAAGCTCGCTTGTGTTGTGTACCGTGAGCGTGGTATTTTCTATGGTCTAGGGTTACAGCAAGGCGTGAGTGGAGAACCAGTGCAGTGTTTTATGGCGAGGTAATACTCCTGAAGAACATGACCCCAGTTTCTACTGTCTATCCTGGAAGCTGACAGTGTCCTGGTTCGACTGCCCCATTGATTCGAGCCCTAAGAGGTATGCCCTATCTTATAGGTACGTTGTGTGTTGTGTACCGTGAGCGTGGTATTTTTGTTTGTGTTGTACAAAATACAATAGCGCGCGTACTCGAGTGCGTACGCTCGAGGGAGTTTCTATAGGCGCGTGTTTGACAATGATTTCATCATTTTAAAGTGAGCTTCTGAGGTGGGGTTCTTTAAAAAAGATCCATGGTCGAAAAAAAGATCCAATCTCTCCTGAGCGGAGCGCCCATCTCTAATCGGAATCTCAGAAGCCACCATCCACAAAAATAAGCAGAATCGGAAGCGGATCGAAACCAAACACAGAAACATTTATCGCCAACGTTCGGTTTCCACCCGCGGCAGAGGCATACGTATATCGTTCACTATAACGCCGGTGAAAAAGTGAGATGAAGTTCAAGAATTGATTGCAAACATTCCTTTCCAGGACTAAAACTATTTTCCAGGAAGAGGTGCTGATCGTTGGGAAAAATCTTCATCTTTTTTTAAATTTTCACCAAAGTGATTTTTTAAATAATTATAAAGTAATACATTGTAAAAAAATCTTCATCGAGACCAACTATTCAACTTAAATTTTACTCCGTTATTTTTAATATTGCACAGTAGCTAAACGAAATTTTCCACTAAGCTGGCGTTTTCATCGATTTGACTGTCGTCGGGAAAAATTGAACTTTTCTGACAAGATTCTTTGGTTTTCTTTCTGTTAGTGATTGGAAATGAAATCGATTTTTTCCGGGTCGCAATTGTATGCAAAGGAGGTTGATCCGAGATAAATTTTCTCCAAAGTGCAATACCTAATCGTTTGGCGACGACTAAAGTTGCCCTTTGGTATCGGAATCACAAGCTAGCGTTGTTGGAGGGATGATGCAATACATTTGTTCGAATGGATGGAGACCACCGCCGATGCGACTGGGCTGCTCTCTGTGGAATCAAGATCGAAATGACTCGATTGCGACAGGAAACAGCTTTCTTGTATTTTATAAAATATGCCCATTATACCCGCCCTTTTAGGTTATGGTTGTAAATATTATGGTACTTCGCGAACCTGAAGGAAAAAAATAGTTCCCATTTTAGGGTCCTTAGTCTCTTACCCAGCAACTCCTAACCCTATCTTCTCGTGGCGCTGTGCCGGGATATAAACAACTTTAGGGTAGATCGGGTAACCAACCCGCTGGGAACTACGGTTGTATGCTGACAGGGAAGGGGGATTCGCTCCTCTCCGGAGGTGCAAATCTGATCGAGCGTCTGTTCGCCATGTTAGGAGCGGCTCACCACAGCGTCTGTTCCCCATGTTAGGGGCGATTGATCATTGTCCGAGTGCCAGCGAGGGACTCTAAACTAAACTGTGCACATCGTGTCAGCATCGAGAAGGCAGCCCCTTCAACGCGATGTAGGTAACGCAACCCTGGTAAGGTAGCCTACCGAAGATACAACAAATACCAAGAAAGGCAAAAGTAGAGCAAACGCATTGATTCAACGGCAACAGACCCGGCAACGAATAAAGGGCAACGATTGGAAAGTCGGATCTTGGAACGCGAGAACTTTGAATGAACCCGCACGTGTTGGGCTCCTGACTCGTGAGGTGCAGAAGGTCGGCGTGAGTGTGGCAACAATCCAGGAAATACGGTGACTTAGAACTGGAGAACGTGAATTCCGAGCGGTGGATTCCATAGCGAACACTTCATTCAAGTACCACATCTACTATAGCGGCGATGACAGAGCAGAACGAGGCTTCATGGTGATCGGGAAGCAGATGAAGCGTGTTATACGGTGGAAGCCGATAAGCGACCGCATTTGCGTGTTGAGAATGAAGGGCAAATTCTTCAACTATAGCCTCTATTCCCCAACGAACGATAAGCCTGATGACGTGAAGGATGAGTTCTATGAGAGCCTTGATAAGGCCTACGGAGAGTGCCCAACACACGATGCAAAGATTGTCATCGGGGATACAAATGCGCAGATCGGAAGAGAAAGTTTCTTTCGCCCTGTCATTGGTACGGACCAACGATAATGGTCTGCGACTTGTAATCTTTGCTGCTGCTAGAGTGATGACATTAAGCAGTACCTACTTCGCACGTAAGAATATCCGTAAACACACCTGGCAACATCTCACACTTGCTCACAGATAGACAACGTGCTGATCGTCGGACGACATTTCTCAGAAGCTATAGATGTAAGGTCCTTCAGAGGTCTGAACATTGACTCGGATCACTATCGTGTAGCTGCAAAAATTCGTTAGCGACTTTCCAGTGTCACGAATTCAGGAAACAACAGAATGATGCGTTTCAATATCCATCGCTTAGGGTAAGACGGTATAATACGCCCCCCCTAAGGCAACACCTATGATAACTTTTTACTTTTCATCGCAATTCATGCAAACTTTGTGTTATTTGGTAGTGCAAGAAGTCGCAAATGCATTGCCCGTGAGTAGTCATATAAAAATATTACAGATACCACGTAATAAAGCTTTTTTGAAAAGTCGTGAAAAAATGGATTTCAAAAAGTGCCTGGGCAATACGCCCCACCTTAGCCAGAGACGTTTCATAGCCCTTCATTATTATTTTTTCTATCCCATTATAAAAAGGTTACAAATCCTTGTGCTTGACATTAAAAAACCAACATATGTAAGTCCATTCAAGCAGGTGTGAATTACATTTTAATATTTTCCATATAATTTGGAAGCAACTGCTGCAGGCTCGCTGCGCTTGTGTCCAGTTGGTAAGGGCATACCGTCCTGCTTACATTGGGGCGTTTTGACCAGTGAAACATATTTTCGAAATCCTTTACATTTTTGAAGATGGAAGCAATTTTATATTACATTAATCACTGAGAAAAGTTATTTTGTTGCCCAACTGAGTGTTCCAGTGCAAATTTTGCGGACAATATGCTAGCATCGCTTTAGAATATTGAGCAAACAAACAATAAAACTTACATCAAAACTGTCACTTTTTGTATTTTGCTATTATTTTCATTATGTAATACAAAAATACTTCCACATTCACATAGTATGATGGTTTTATAAATATTTAAAGGTACCAACTGATTTTCACTCTTAGTTAGTTATAGTTTTCTAGAAATCAAAGGGGGGCGTTTTGGCCAGGTGGGGCGCATTATACCGTCTTACCCTATCAGTTGAAGGAGTTGCTGAACAGTACCACCAGAAGCTAGACGCGCGGTAGGAGGAGATGCCACCGGATCTGGCACAACGACGCCAACGAAATGGTTAGTTTGATGAGGAGTGCCAGCGAGTGACGGACGAGAAAAATGTTGCTAGGACTAGTTGCGAATGCTTGTAACCAAGTGTTACAGATTCTTATGTTTTTAATATGTGCTTTATGTATTTTTTTTAATGTCACGTTTCTGGGGTTTAAGTGTTGGGTTAGTAAATTTAATTAAGTCAAGAATAAAAATGTTTGTTAGTAGCGTTAGTGTTTTCGAATATTTAAATTGTATAACAGTAGAGTGGGCACAAGGAGGGCGACATGTTGAACATCAGTGGGTGCAACAACACAACATGCAGGCGCGCGCAAAACAAGTAACAAAAGAGGGTGGCGGTAGAAGAAAACTCTCGTCTTGGGAGGGATTGAGGCGCAAAAGAAGTCCGCCATCCCTCACTTTTAGACTGGCGTTCGTGTGCTTCGGATCGATAAAAATTATTTTAAAAAGTGTCTAAGTAGTTCGTTTAAGTGAGTGGTAAAATTATTCGGGTGTGATTAAGTTCAATCAGGACCTTTTGTGGTACCTCAAGGTACAACGCCATTTTGTTTGCCGACCTAAGGTTGGCGAAGCACACGATCGGCCTAGTGGTCCCTAGCTGGCCACTACGCCTAACACGTAAAGGACCATCGTACGCTCTAGCCGTGCGCGGCTATAATTCGCCAAGGAGCGATTCCTCGGGCCCAAATTGGTGCTCTAATCGCTAAAGAGGACCCCTCTCGTCATTCAGGTATCGTCCTGGGCTCTGTCGATTAAGCCTAAGAGGGAAGACGCCAGAGAGAGAAGCAGATCGCACCATCAAGCCAAGTCGATCTGCTATCCGATCCACCAGTTTTTTCCGACTACTACCACCACCCCGCCGGAGACTAGACCAGAAGGCTGGATCATCGGCGAGCGCTCGTCCACCGTCGTCAACGAGTTCAACAGGCAACGCAACTCCAACAGCAGCAGTACCGGTACGTCAATTCCCACAATCAGCAATAAACCACCCACTCACCATTTTAAATCAATAGTTTTTTTTAATGGATTCCCACCCACACTATAACCCGAGCAGCACACATGTTGTACATAGATCACAGTAGCTTATGTGTGACCCGATTTAGTCACAATTAGGTTGCTGTAACCAGTTTCATTGGACTTGTGAAAATGCAATAAATTGGGAAAATGCAATAAATTAAATAAACCCATAGTTTTCATCCACACTATATTTTCTTTTTAAAATATTCCAAGAAAAGTGACGTTAATCTGCACGTAAGCCGTCGTGAGACCCAGTTCGAGGGGTCACTTGCTACCGAGAAGTTTACCGCGAGCTAAAGTAGGGTAAAATGCTAGTGGCTCGTACCCGTTCCAACAGAGAGCGGTACAGTGTAGCAATGGCTGAAGAGAAACGAACCCACCGCAGAAGAAAAAGGCAAGAGAAAGTGTGATAGCTGAAGCGCAGGATAACAGGGATAGAAACGATATGCGGAGGTTTTACGCAACTGTCAATGGCGCGCGGCATAAGACTGCGCCAGTGACCGCCATGTGCAATGACCGAGAGGGGAATTTACTGATAGACAAGACTATGGTGGCAGCCAAGTGAAAGGAGCACTTCGAAGATTTGTTGAATGGTGAAAATCAAAGTGTATTAAGGAGCAGGATGGACATAGTCGGCGACGGTCAAGCTGTGGAACCACCAACGCTGTACTATGTTAAGAAGGCTTTAAACGAGCTGAAAACAGTAAAGTTGCTGGAAAGGACGAGATCCCGGTCGAGCTTCTCAAACGCGGAAGTGAACAGCTGCATCAATCAATCCACCACATTATCCAGAAAATATGGGAGGATGGAGAACTGCTTGCCGGCTGGTTGGACGGCCTCATATGCCCAATCTATAAGAAAGGGAACTGGCTTCTTCTTCTTCTAATTGGCATTACATCCCCAAATTGGGACAGAGCCGCCTCGCAGCTATGGTTCATTAAACACTTCCACAGTTATTAACTACGAGGTTTCTAAGCCAGGTTACCATTTTTGCATTCGTATATCATGAGGCTAACACGATGATACTTTCATGCCCAGGGAAATCGAGACAGTTTCCAATCCGAAAATTGCTTAGACCGGCACCGGGAATCGAACCCAGCCACCCTCAGCATGGTCCTGCTTTGTAGCTGCGCGTCTTACCGCACAGGCTAGAGTGCGCCAATTACAGAGGGATCACCCTTCTGAACACGGCGTTCAAAATCCTGTCGCGTATCCTGTTTAACAGACTGAGACCGCTTGAGGAGTCCTTCGTCGGCGAATACCAGGCAGGTTTTCGTGAGGGCCGATCAACGACGGATCAGATGTTTAGCCTGCGAATGATCCTTGATAAATTACGGGAGTTCAACTTGCAGACTCACCATCTGTTCATTGGTTTCAAAGCAGCGTACGATTCAGTGAAAAGAAATGAGCTTTGGCAGATAGCGAAACTGATTAGACTGATACGTGCAACGCTGGATGGCTCGACATCAAGTATCCGGATTGCAGACGAAGTGTCAACCTCGTTTGTGACCTTAGACGGATTGAAGCTGGGTGATGCACTTTCGAATTTATTGTTCAACATTGCACTCGAAGGCGCTATTAGGAGATCTGGTGTGCCGAGGAACGGCACTATCATCACACGGTCGCATATGCTCCTGGCTTTTGCGGACGACATCGACCTCATTGGAATCGATCGTAGAGGTTTTCGAGCCAAAAATGCTGCATACAATACTCGGAGGGAAACTAGAAAATGATGTGCTGCGAATCAAGAGCGGTATCAACTATACAAAGAAGAAAATATTGTGAATCGTATAAAATACGGCAGACTTCAGTGGGCTGGTCACTTGATGCGAATGTCGGAAGAAAGAATAGCGAAAACAATGTTCAACAGAGAGCCAGATAGGGGCCGGCTACTTCGTGGAAGGCCACGAACACGTAGCGTAGCTGTGAATTAGTGGAGAACATAACATAAGTAAGATAGTTGTTTTTTTTTAAAGGCTGGCTTGCAGTACCTGACACCAACCCCCCAAATTTACGGATGACTATTCCTCATTATTTCTCGGTAGACCATGGTACACAGTTTTGTTTTGAATCCCTTGCTGGCACTCTTGGGCGATGATCAGCCATCCCTAATATGGGGAACAGAGGCTATTGTGAAACGTTCCTCCTGTGTAAACAGGCGCTCAGTGGGTTGGAATTCGGCTAGGGTGCTTTGAGCGATACAAGTTTGTTTTGATGTGCTATTTGGATCCATCCTCTTTATCTAGCTTTCCTTTCTGGGCAGCAAATTTATAATTAGAAATACGATTATATCCAAAAAATAGATCGATATTTGACACTTAATAAAATTAGTATTCCCTTAAATTAAA
Source organism: Armigeres subalbatus (assembly GCF_024139115.2). Classification (NCBI taxonomy): domain Eukaryota; kingdom Metazoa; phylum Arthropoda; class Insecta; order Diptera; family Culicidae; genus Armigeres; species Armigeres subalbatus. The sequence continues at coordinate 84,309,566 of NC_085140.1, forward strand.
TGCAAATTAACTATCCTTGTTTTCATCAGTCAACATATGGATTTTTTTTACATCGAACCACTGCATGCCGTCGTCTACCAAGAAACATAATTTCATGCTGCCTCTCGGTTGATCCGGCGCAATCCCGCATTTGACAGGTCATCCGACACGACGACGCGACGTCGGTTCGAGAAAGCGTGGAGAATCGCGTTTCATTAATATGCGCTACAGGAGCCAATAATGAGAGCCCACGTTGGACACGTGCGGCTTCCAACAAACGCACACAGAATAGAAGCACAAATTGAAAAGCCCTGCGCTGGAATGTTCAAAGAAAAATTCTATCGAAGCCCACCTCCCGCCATGTCTTAGCATCACGAGTTGCCTCCAGATGATGACGGGGCGCGCTGAAACGTTGGTGCCTCTTTGAATTGTGTTTATGAATATGTTGATACTGTCGGTGTTGTTTTATACACAAATTGACTATTCATCGCGCGCACCCGTGTGGAAGAAATAATCAACTTTTCCACGAACTCCACAATCTGTTTGATTTGTGGATATCATTGTCTGCGCCTTCACGTCCGCTGTCTAACGCTTTGTAGAATGGCGTCCGTGCCTGATCTGTGACAGGTACCGGGAAAAGTGAAAATTTGAATTCAATAAATAATTCACTTCGTTGATGAATAGCTTTCAATCATGGAATACAGTGAATTGGATCTTATCTAGCATATCATCGCGTCATTAGACCACTATTTAACTGAAATCAGTTCTCGTAGAAAGAAGTAAATCCCCGCTTTGATGCGTTCAAAACAGGAATCGATTGAGCGGAGGTCACTTCGCGAAGGCGCCAATAAGACGCCAATCGGTCAACGTACAGCGCAGCAAAGGACAAATTGCAAATTGCCCTCATTAGATACCCATTCTTGGGCTTATGACAATCATCTTCGCTATTATTAGCGCCTAATGTTCCTCTCAAGTTGTGTTAATTTTTGCCATTACTCAAATCGATCGCCGGGCTATCGACGTCGACGGCTGATGTGTTTGCGACAGCTTGATGGCCAATATGACGACGCGTCACTCTATTTCGCGCCTCGTTGTTGCTCGAACCAAGTCTCGCCTATGATGCTGTAGTCAAAACACAAACACTGTGGACCTCACCATCCAGATCCAATCCATCGCCTATCGCCATTGCCTTCTGTGTTCAATTCCAGTGAACATGACGTGCCACTCGATCGCTGTGTAACTGACCGCTGCTGCTGGCTGACCGGCTATCCGTTTGTTTTCAAACAGAATGCGTTCTCCCCAGGCCGAGTACGGCTCTGTACAAAACATGCTTGCATTTGCATTTTGTCCATCCAAAGACCCAACTGCTCTCCTTATAAGGTACCGCGTGCCAGGGCCCCATTTGCTGTGAACGTTGCACTCGGCAATGTGTTGCAGATTGCACCCGACGTGACGCATCATCCATTTGAGAAGCATCATGGAGGTATTCAAATGATCAAGTGTCTGATCATTTATAGCTTGCTCTATAGGAACAAGTCGGCGCAAATTTCCCGTGCATGTCTCGCGCGTCTTAAATCATCGATCTGCTTCTTATTAATTCATCATTAGTTATACAGGGTGTAGCAGTGGCATGATATCTGGTAAGCCTTCAAGGTTGAATTTGATCCTGATTCCGAAGGTGGCGTCATCCGTAGCCGTCTTGCTTTTCACTTTCTTGTTTGAATAGAACTAAAACCTGTTTAGACTGTCTGAGAACCATCCAGCGGTGAGACATTCGTTGCCAGGTACCTATACTGCATTCTTACCATTTCATCAGACGAGATACGGTGAGACAAAGGCGGCAATAATGGCCATTCAGGCAAACAAGAATGTTTAAAAGTTTGCCACTTTGGACAAAGGAAGCCTCAAGGCCATTTGCAGATCCTGTTTAATTTATGAGATGACTCGATCCTACAGATTATATCCGTTATTTCCATGAGCAATGGCATAAATTCCCAACGTAAACGAGGCAATGGACAGTTTTAATTTTGGTTAATTATAATCTGGCATTCGAACACAATTTTTACATTTACAAATTCATTAGTACTTCTGAGGATATTCGATTTATAAGACTACAAGAGCTGTTCAGTTCTGGGGGGTAACTCACCCAAATCCCAAGCTGCTGGTCTAGCTTGGTACATGGGCGGAGATTTGATCCAAAGGCAGTATTAGGGAGAGACGTTCAATATGCGCCCCTAAGCAAATCTTCGAATTTGACGATGATAATGGTCGAAATTATGTACTTCCAATGTGTTAACCACTAATTTAACTTACCATCTATGATACGGAATAAAAATTTGGACGAAAACCAATTATATTCCGAAAAACGATTTTATTTTGAAGCGCTGCATTTTCGTGCAATTTCAAACCATGCGGGTTGAAACGCGCCACCCCGAGGCTAAAACGCGCCAGCCTAAAAATGTAAACAAACAGCAGTGAACTGACAGAAGAATCAAGTATCAATTTATGAAAAGTCCTATTCTCGTTTCCACTGCAATGAAATGTAAATTAATTTTTTTTGCTAAATTTTCGTGTAACTAGTTGATGTGTGCATACAAGATATGTTTATCCTTTAATTTATTTGGTGGGCGCATGTGACCTTGTGCATTACGGAGCCAAATCACGATTTTCTGTGCATGGTACATGTATCACACTTCCAAGAAGTGAGATCTTACGGTCTACATGAGTAATCAACGATCTAACGGACTGCTTCGAATGTGATATATGCCCTTTGTGATACGTGGAATAGAACGTGTTCACATCATAGGTTCTTGATAGTCCAAGAAATCTCTAGATTAAGGCTATAAAGACTATAGAAGCAACAAAAAATCGATCGGACGGTTTTAAACATGGCACATGCCCTTTATGACACATAGAATAGAATGTGTACCCAGCATAGGTTCTTGATCATCCAAGAAATCCCTGGAATAGGCCTTTCGGTCTACAGGCGGAACCAAAGATTACTTGGATGCGAAGTGGTATTTCCTGTTGCCATGGGTTGTAGGTAGTCTGTTGATTAACCTTTGTATTGGAGGCAGATATTGAAGAATAAACAAGTTGTGTGACCCCTTCTTGGTATATGTTTGTATTCCAAGTAGTTCTTGATGTTGTCACTGAAGCCAGGTAGTCTACGACCACTATAGATTCAAGGCCTGGGGATCAACCTACATAATGGAGGCAGTTATTGAAAAATAACCAAGTTGTGTGACACCTCCATGGTATATGTTAGTATTCCAAGGAGCTCTTGTTGTTGTCGTGGGCTCCAGGTAGTCTACGAGCTCCATAGAGTCAAGGTATGTTGATCAACCTCCGTAATGGAGGCAGCTATTGGAGAATAAACAAGTTGTGTGACCCCTTCTAGGTATATGTTTGTATTCCAAGTAGTTCTTGTTGTTGTCATTAGTGCCAGGTAGTCGACGAACTCCATAGAGTCAAGTCCAGTGGATCAATCTCCGTAATGGAGGCAGTTATTGAAAAATAAACAAGTTGTGTGACCCCTAGTTAGAATATGTTTGTATTCCAAGTAGTTCTTGTTGTTGTCGTGGGCTCCAGGTAGTCTACGAACTCCATAGTTTCAAGATCCGTGGATCAACCTCCGTAATGGAGGCAGCTATTGGAAAATAAACAAGTTGTGTGACTCCTTGTTAGTATATGTTTGTATTCCGAGTTGTTGTCGTGTGCTCCAGGTAGTGTACGAACTCCATAGAGCCAAGGTTTGAAGATCAACCTCCGAAATGGAGGCAGCTATTGGAGAATAAACAAGTTGTGAGACCCCTTCTTGGTTTATAATTGTATTCCAAGTAGTTTTTGTTGTTGTCGTGGGCTCCAGGTAGTCTACGAACTCCATAGAGTCAAGCCCTGTAGATCAACCTCCGTAATGGAGGCAGCTATTGGAGAATAAACAAGTTGTGTGACCCCTTTTTGGTATATGTTTGTACTCCAACTAGTTTTTGTTGTTGTCATTGGTGCCAGGTAGTCTACGAACTCCATAGAGTCAAGCCCTGTGGATCAACCTCCGTAATGGAGGCAGTTATTGAAAAATAAACAAGTTGTGCGACACCTTATTGGTATATGTTTGTATTCCAAGTAGTTCTTGATGTTGTCGTGGGCTTCAGGTAGTCTACGAACTCCATAGAATCAAGGTCCATGGGTCAACCTCCGTAATGGAGGCAGCTATTGAAGAATAAACAAGTTGTGTGACCCCTTTTTGGTATATGTTTGTACTCCAAGTAGTTTTTGTTTTACTCATTGGCGCCAGGTAGTTTACGAACTCCATTGAGTCAAGGCCTGTGGATCAACCTCCGTAACGGAGGCAGTTATTTATTGTTATTTATTGAAAAATAAACAAGTTGTGTAACCCCTTCTTGGTAAATGTTAGTATTCCAAGTAGTTCTTGTTGTTGTCGTGGGCTCCAGGTAGTCTTTAAACTCCATAGAGTCAAGGTCTGTGGATCACCTTCCGAAACGGAGGCAGTTATTGAACAAGTTATTGAACAAGTCGGAAGATCTCTGGTTACGCGTGTAGATCTTAAAGTCTATTCCAGAGTTTTTTGGGAGACTATGAACCTATGCAATGGACGCATTCCATTCTATGTACCACAAAGTGGTTGTACCACTTTTGAAACAAGTCGAAAGATCTCTGGTTACGCGTGTAGATCTCAAGGCCTATTCCAAAGTTTTCTTGGGTGACTATGAACCTATGCAATGGACGCATTCTATTCTATGTACCTCAAAGGGGTTGTACCAATTTTGAAACAAGTCGAAAGAGCTCTGGTTACGCGTGTAGATCTTAGGGTCTATTCCAGAGTTTTCTTGGATCACCGTGAACCTATGAAATGGACGCATTCATTCTATGTACCACAAAGGAGTTGTACCACTTTTGAAACAAGCCGAAAGTGCTCTGGTTACGCGTGTAGATCCTAAGGCCTATTCCAGGGTTTTCTCGGATGACCATGAACCTATGCAATGGACGCATTCTATTATTTGTACCACAAAAGGGTGGTACCACTTTTGAAACAAGTCAAAAGGTCTCTGGTTACGCGTGTAGATCTTAAGGTGTATTCCAAAGTTTTCTTGGATGACTATGAACCTATGCAATGGACGCATTCCATTCTATGTGCCACAAAGGGGTTGTACCAATTTTGAAACAAGCCGAAAGAGCTCTGGTTACGCGTGTAGATCTTAGGGTCTATTCCAGAGTTATCCTGGATCAACGTGAACCTATGCAATGGACGCAATCTATTATTTGTACCACAAAGGGGTTGTACCACTTTTAAAACAAGTCGAAAGGTCTCTGGTTACGCATGTAGATCTTAAGGCGTATTCCAGAGTTTTCTTGAATCACCGTGAACCTATGCAATGGACGCATTCTATTCTATGTACCACAAAAGGGTTGTACCACTTTTGAAACAAGCTGAAAGATCTCTGGTTACGCATTCAGATCGTAAGGCCTATTCCGGAGTTTTATTGGATGACTATGAACCTATGCAATGGACGCATTCCATTCGATGTACCACAAAGGGGTTGTACCAATTTTGAAGCAAGCCGAAAGAGTTCTGGTTACGCGAGTAGATCTTAGGGTCTATTCCAGAGTTTTCCTGGATCACCGTGAACCTATGCAATGGACGCATTCATTCTATGTACCACAAAGGAGTTGTACCACTTTTGAAACAAGCCGAAAGAGCTCTGGTTACGCGTGTAGATCTTAAGGCCTATTCCAGGGTTTTCTTGGATGACCATGAACCTATGCAATGGACGCATTCTATTCTATGTGCCACAAAGGGGTTGTACCACTTTTGAAACAAGTCGAAAGGTCTCTGGTTACGCGTGTAGATCTTAAGGCATATTCCAGAGTTTTCTTGGATCACCGTGAACCTATGCAATGGACGCATTCTATCCTATGGACCACAAAGGGGTTGTACCACTTTTAGAACAAGCTGAAAGAGCTCTGGTTACGCATGTAGATCTTAAGGCGTATTCCATAGTTTTCTTGGATCACCGTGAACCTATGCAACGGACGCATTCTATTATATGTACCACAAAGGAGTTGTACCATTTTTGAAACAAGCCGAAAGAGATCTGGTTACGCGTGTAGCTCTTAAGGCCTATTCCAGGATTTTCTTGGATGACCATGAACCTATGCAATGGACGCATTCCATTCTATGTACCACAAAGGGGTTGTACCACTTTTAAAACAAGACGAAAGATCTCTGGTTACGCGTGTAGATCTTAAGGCCTTTTTCAGAGTTTTCTTGGATCACCGTGAACCTATGCAATTAACGCATTCTATTGTATGTACCACAAAGAAGGTGGAACCACGATTTAAACAAGCCGAAAGAGCTCTGGTTTCGCGTGTAGATCTTAATGCCTGGTCCAGAGATTTCTTAGATAACAATGAACATATGCAATGGTTGCATTCTATCCAATGTATCACAAAACAAAGGTCCAAGATTATGCATATGTACAACATGTGATAGATTTAGTTCGGAAAAGGTATTGGAGGGTAACCGCCCCTTCGGTGGGGTTTGATCCCACGACCCCAGGGGTCGTGGGATCAAACCCCACCGAAGGGGCGGTTACCCTCCAATACCTTTTCCGAACTAAATCTATCACATGTTGTACATATGCATAATCAAGTTTCAGACATAGTAATTAATTTCCACTCCGGGTGGCTTAATACCCGGCATATAGGCAATTAACTTTGAATGTACTGAAAGGTCCAAGCTCCAGGAGGTTCTCGAAAAGCCTTTAAAGCCTTGAAAATGATAATAAACGTCTTACTGTGCGTCATCAAGGATCTTTACCACTTATGACTTCTTGATTTCTTGGCGTACCAAGAACATCTTAAGGCGTCAGCCCTCAAACAATGGGACGACCATGATAATGAAAACAATTTGGACGACCCTAATACTGAAATAGGTAAAAGACACATCTTAAGACTAAAAGTGTGTTAAATATCAAACTTTGCTTACCTTAAAGATTGCAAACTTTTTTTACGCTCAAAATTCCAAATAGCGCTCCCTCTTTTTACGCTCAACATCACAAATAACGCTCCCTCTTTTTACGCTCTAAATTCGAAATAACGCTCTCTCTTTTTACGCTCTGATTCAATTTACGCTCCCCCGTTTTAAGCGCAAAAAGAGGTTTTGCAGTACTAGATTTAAAATAGTCCGATAAATCTTGAAGTGACGGGTGTAGATCTTAGGGCCCAACTCCTCGTTTTACTTGAATGACCCAAAAGCTATTACGATGGCTCATGCTATTCTAACCATCCAAAAGGACATGTACCACATTTGAAACAGTCCGATTGATCTTTAGTTACGCTTGTAGATCTGAGGACCTAACTCCATGGATTTCTTGGATGACCGAAAACCTCTGCCGTTGACTTAGAATATTCTACATCTACACATCCAAAAGGATTTATTGGATGCCCAAAAATCTATGCTGAAAAACTCGCATCTATTCTTGCTTTTTTTTCTCTATTCTACAATTTCACTCCTTGTACCTTGCACCTCTCACGTCTCGTTTCTCACTTCTCACATCCCATTTATCAATTGTCATATTCATCTTCATGCTTTTTTGCTCATTTCTCACACAAAGTATCTCGCTTACTACTTCTCCCCTTCTACTACTTGCTTCTCGTTTTTCACTGATCACATCTTATTTCGCACTTTTTACTGCTTGCCTTTCGCTTCTCACTTCTCAATTCTCATTATTTTTTCTTGCTTCTCCCACCTCACTCCTCAGTTCTCATATCCCAAATCCAGCTTACAATTCACGATTGATTATAAAACTGTTTAGGGCTTTTTAGTCGAATTCTGAATTCCTACTTCTCACTTGTTGTTTCTCACTTCTCACTTCTCATCACTCATAACTTCTCACTCATCACTTTTCACTTTTATTTTATCACTTTTCAATTTTTACTTTTTTACTTTTTAATTGATAATATTTTAAAAATAAATTATTATCGGCACACGCCCTTCTCAAACTATGACATCCATAGTCAAGCACATTAGATGGGCGCGTTTTATCCAGCATGCAGAGTTTTTAACAAAATGTGTGTTTTTCTATGAAAAATGTAGTAAAGTTAACTTTTTACTAACTTGGCACAATCTTTACTAATTTGTTTTTCCAGACATGTGCAAAGATTATTGAAAAAATGTTTTTATCTAGTGGAAAATCCTTAAGGGAACGGAAGCTTAAATTTTATCAAAAAGCGGAAAAAAACAAATTTATTTTTAAAAATTTTAATATAAATGTTTTGACTATTATTTTTAATTTGTTGATCTAAAAACATGTTTAGGCGCCAGCTGTTATTGGTTTTGTAACTTAATTTAGCCTATTAACCCAGAAAATGCAATGGCTCGTATTAGCTGACTGGCGCATTTTAAACCTAGTTCCCCTATTAGGCAACAGAGGGGAAAAACCCGCTGGCAGGTACGATAGTAAAGGTTTTTGTAGATATAAAAAGGATAGAATGAAATAAATTTTAATTTCAAACGAATGAAAGTTTTTACAATTCAATGAAAATGAAAATCCAGATGAAAGATTTCTACGCAATGATTGATTTAACGGTAGTCATGCTAGTTTTTTTTTCAACTTAAAATCCATTTATTTTCATTTCTCTGTTTTACAGTTTTGTACATAGCAAATGGTTGACCTTTACCTTTAGGCCCTTCAACATTTTTTTACCGATTTTATTTGCCATTTATCTAATGCCTAATCCCTTAGACTAGGTGTTCCGTGTTTTATTAACACTATCATCTTTATTTGCTATGTTACATTTTTGGTTATAATTAATACATTTCAATTGCCTCTGGCAGTTTGGATTTTTCCTCTGGTTGAATTGAACCATGTAGGAATTACAATGTTTTCAACTTTAACTAAACTTAACCTGATTTATACTAAGGGTACAAGGAGTTAATCGTTGCAATAGAAGATTGCAAAGATTTTTGTCTAAAATTTGAAATTATTTTGTTGGTCATTTTCTGTAATGTCTCAATACTAGAAATTCTATGAAGTTCATTGGTACTATACCACGGAGGCTTCAGATTTCAGAATCATTTTCAAAATTGTATTTTGAATCCTCTGAAGTGCCTTCTTCCTGGTATTGCAGCGACTAGTCCATATTGGCACAGCATACAGCATGGCTGGTCTAAACATTTGTTTGTAAATGAAAAGTTTGTTCTTAAGACACAGTTTTGATTTTCTGTTTATAAGTGGATATAGACACTTAATATATTTGTTACATTTGGCTTAAAGGCCTTCAATGTGATTTTTAAAAGTTAATTTTTGATCTAGCAGAAGTCCTAGATATTTAGCTTCGCTAGACCAATTAATTGGAATCCCATTCATAGTGACAATATGTCTGCTAAAAGGTTTCAAATAAGAAGCTCTCGGCTTATGTGGGAAAATTATAAGCTGAGTTTTGGAAGCATTCGGAGAAATTTTCCATTTTCACAAGTAAGTGGAGAAAATATCCAAACTTTTTTTGCAATCTACTACAAATGACACGAAGGCTTCGCCCTTTGGCTGAGAGGCCCGTCTCATCTGCAAACAAAGATTTTTGACATCCTGGTGGTAAATCAGGTAAGTCAGAAGTAAAAGTGTTATACAATATGGGCCCTAGTATGCTGCCTTGGGGAACACCAGCTCTTACAGGTAATCTATCAGATTTTGAATTCTGATAGTAGCGATCTGATAAATAATTTTGGATCAGTTTAATAATGTGCAGAGGAAAATTAAAATTCATCAATTTTACAATCAAACCTTTATGCCAAACACTGTCAAATGCTTTCTCTATATCAAGAAGAGCAACTCCAGTCGAATATCCTTCAGATTTGTTGAGCCGAATTAAATTCGTAACTCTTAATAACTGATGGGTGGTTGAATGCCCATGGCGAAAACCAAATTGCTCAGCAATCACAGAATTGTCATTAATATGAACCATCATTCTATTTAAAATAATCTTTTCAAACAGTTTGCTTATTGAAGAAAGCAAACTGATTGGGCGATAACTATAAGCCTCAGCTGGATTTTTGTCCAGCTTCAAAATTGGAACAACTTTGGCGTTTTTCCATTTATCTGGAAAGTATGCCAATTGAAAACATTTGTTAAATAAATTAACTAAAAAGGATAAAGAGCTCTCAGGAAGTTTTTTGATAAGTATGTAGAAAATACCATCATCACCCGGTGCTTTCATATTTTTAAATTTTCTAGTAATAGATCTCACTTCATCCAATTTAGTTCCCAACGAAGAGTCAAAACTATTCTCTTGATTGAGAATGTCTTTGAAGCTCCGTGTAACCTGATCCTCTATTGGACTAGTGAGACCTAGACTAAAATTATTGGCACTCTCGAACTGCTGAGCAAGTTTTTGAGCCTTTTCGCCATTTGTTAGAGGCGAAACCTCTTAAAGCGCAGGAATTGGCTTTTGAGTTTTTTTTAAAGAAATTTCGTTAATTTCCAAAAGGGTTTCGAACTGGGATCCAACTTCGAGACATTATTCTCAAGTTGATATTTCTCAGAATAGCGAAAAGTTTTTTAATTTCATTTTGCAAATCTCGTCAAATAACTTTCAACGCGGGATCGCGAGTTCTTTGGTATTGCCTTCGCCTCATATTTTTTAGGCGGATTAGAAGCTGAATATCGGCGTCAATAATAATGGAGTTGAATTTAATTTCACATTTAGGAATTGCAATGCCTCTGGCTTCGACAATTATATTTGTCAAAGATACGAGAGCATTATCAATATCACTTTTGGTATCGAGGGGAATATCAACATCAACCTATCGATATACGTTTTATATAAATCCCAATCAGCTCTATGATAATTAAAAGTAGTGCTGATTGGACTGCTAATGGCTTCTTGTGAGATTTCAAACGTCACAGGAAGGTGATCAGAGTCAAAGTCAGCATGAGTTACCAATTGGCCACACAGCTGACTTGAATCCGTTAAAACTAAAACAATTGTAGAAGGATTACGAGTGGATGAAAAACAAGTTGGGCCATTGGGATATTGAATAGTATAATATCCCGCAGAACAATCTTTAAATAAAATTCTACCGTTAGAATTGCTTTAAGCACTATTCCATGAACGTTGTTTGACATTAAAGTAACCAATTATGAAAAATTTGGATTTGTTGCGAGTTAGAATTTGAAGATCAGCTCTCAACAAATTCCTTTGCTGCCCATTGCACTGGAAAGGAAAGCAGGCAGCAATAAAAGAGAATTGTCCAAAATTTGTTTCAACTGAAACTCCCAATGTTACGAAAACTTTGGTTTCAAACGGAAAATATAATTTATGTTTCATACGTCTATTAATGACAATGGCGACCCCACAACAGGCGCTGTCTAGACGATGATTTCGGTAAATAAAATAATTTGGATCTCTTTTGATGAAGAGTCCTCGTTTTAAATATGCTTCAGTTATAATGGCAATGTGCACATTATGAACTGATAGGAAGTTGAATAATTCATCTTCCTTATCCTTCAAAGAACGGGAATTCCAATTTAAAATTTTCAAAGAATTATTTGGATCCATTAAAACGAAGTTAGATAACAATTTTTTGAATAAATTTGATGCCAACCTGAACAGCTTCAGTTTTGGTATTTGCTTTGAACATTGCATCAATTATGTGATGCAATTGCTCATTTAGAAAATAAAATTCGGAAACAGACATGCCACCTGAGTCGTCAGAACGAACTTTATTTTCCGTTGAAGAATGGGTATGAAAATCATTCATCGTCGGTAAATTTTCAGAAATGAAATTTCGCCTGCCTGCAGCGATGCTTGCATAGGTAGGCGTGTTTGAAAAATTAGAATTCGACGAACTGCTCGTTACTCGGTGAGAGGTAGGAGCAAAATTTGTTCGTTGATTGTGGTGGGTATGAATTGCTCGACCGGCAAATGATTGCAGATTTTGAGCGTTTGAAATATGTTTACCCGTCGAATCTGGGATCCTATTGGAATTTCCCGTCATCAATTTTGCACGGGAATTTAAAACTTGAAATTGGATTTATGATTGTCCCCACAATTGGCACTTTTAAATTTATTGGAATCTTCTCTCACAGGACAGGCGCCATTGGCGTGAGATGTTCCACTACATATCATGCATTTAGCATCCATGTGACCCCACTTTTGGCACTTATGGCACTGAGTGGGGTTTTGGAAATTCCCCCAGGCCTACGGAAATGTTCCCATGTAACACGGACATGGGACATAATACAGGCCTTTTCCAAACTTTTCATATTATTTAGTTCACTTTTGTTAAAATGAACTAAATGAAATTCTTGAGAAATACCTCTCTGGGAAGTACCAGAGCAAGATTCCTTTTTCATCTTAATTACTTGGACTGTCGAAAATCTAAGTAATTGAGAAATTTCAATTTTAATCTCATCCAGTGATGTATCATCAGAAGAATTTATGCCGTTTCTCAGTTAAATACTGAATTTTGTTTGACTATTATCGGCTCTTTCAGTCTTATAAGACTGAAAGAGCCGATAATAGTCAAACAAAATTGAGCACAACAGTCGAAAGCATCCTTTCAAAGTTAAATACTGAAGATGTTTGCGATCGGCAAACGATCCCGGTAAAACGCGGCAGTCACCCTTCCTGGCAATCTGAAATGAAACCTTGATCCCCTGAGGGTTACTCTAAATCTCATTCCGAAGGCCAGAAAACTCGGCAACAGATGAATCAAATCGAATTGATTGCTCAGTTCGATGGGAGAAGAATGATATATTGTTAGAGTTAGAAGGAATATCTAAAGTCTCCAACTTCCTTCTACTTTTTCCGTGGTTTAACAGGACGGTCTTGAAACCTTGTTTCTTAGAACGAAGGGATGAGCTCAGAGACTCACCCTTCCTTTTGTTTTTATTAATAATTATTGCTAGAGGCATGAATAAGAGAAACGCGGATAGAAAATATGAATCTGCCAACACTGCATTCAATCTTCTTCATCAAAGAACAACAGATGAAAAGGAAAAAATGGTTTATGTAGATAAAATCTCACAATCCGCTATTTTATGAGTCCACATCACATAATAATAGAATCCAATAAACAATGGGATTTCAATTCATAATCTATAAATGACTTGCATATATTATTGCAAACTAATGTAAAATACATTCAATTTTGTTTATTTAAAAATGGCATAAAGTCGAATTTGGCCATTTTCAGTATTTGAGCCAACATTTTGGCTGCTTGACAGGTCTCCTGCTCGATTGGCTGCTGTTTTTTGACAGTTCGAATGGCGGCACATACCTATCCGCGTTTCTCTTATTCAGGCCTCTACTTATTGCTGAGCGTGGAGACGCCATAGAAGTATTTTGCCATTCTAGCCGGAATAAACTATTTTATTTGTTGAAACCACTTAATTTTTTTTGGTTATTGTGATATAAAAACAGTTTTAAAGATAACTTGACCTTCATATACACCGAGCTCGCTTTTTACACGGTTGATTTTCATCCATTTTTCAATCACCTCAAATTCCACGACTTTTTCAATTTCTTCTAATTTTTCCTTGATTTTTTTGTAGATTTTTTCGAGCGATAAGCGTAAAGCTTTATTAGTGCCAACACTGCCAAGTGTCAAAAACTACCAAAAACAAATTGCGACCAGTGCACCATATAATACATATTACGACTGTATGTAGAATCCGATCATAATGCTAGTTGATAAGGGTGCAGATTTCCCAAGTTTGTGGGTGAATGAGTAAGTGAGTAATTGAGTGACTAAGTGAGTGAGTAAGTGAGTAAGTGAGTAAACGAACATTTGGATGGAAGATTATCGTTCATTAGAGTATGAATAAATGAGTAAACTAACGCGATAAACCAATAAATGAAGATATGTAATCGTATGAGAGAATGAGTGACTGCTTTAGTGAGTAAGTGAGTAAATGAATGAGTGAGTAAGTGAGCGAGTGAGTAAATGAGAGAGTGAGTAAGTGAATGAATGGGCAAGTAATTACGAGTAAGTGAGTGAATGAGTAAATGAGTGAGTCAGTAAGTGAGCGAGTAAGTTAATGAGTGAGTGAGTAACCCTAGCAGCACACATGTTTCACTTAGGATACTGCAACTGATATGTCACCAAATTTCAAAGTCAGTGAATGAAGAGTTAATCAGATAATAAGGAAAGCTTGAGAGTAAGAAAAATTTAATGAATAATAATAATGAGGGATTGAGTGAGTTAGTGAAAGGACTAGTTAATCAATTAGTGAGGAAGTAAGCGTGTGAAGCCGTGAGTGACTGATTAGGTGAGTGAGCAAATGAATAAGTGAGTAAGTGAGTGCATGAGTGGGAAGTGAGTAAGCGTGCGTTCAAATTATGCGTTCAAATTATATTTATTGAACGGCTAATTAGTCTTGCAATTATTACAATGCGTTTTTTTATTTACCCGTTTCAACACGGGGATTGTGGCTTTTTCAAGGGACAAACAACAAAAATATATCCATCCATTTCTTGTTCCTAAATCCGATAGCGATTTCGATCATCGATCGATCCACTTCAGAGTTGGATTTTCTTGTTCCAACCATTGGTCATTAGTATATGATTTGTCATGATTTTCAAATCTCTTTTCTCTGCTATTTATTTTCAAGTACGCCAGTTCCTTCCACTAAGAGCAAGAAACAGCCGTTAGGACACTATGAGCTGTAAGTAAATAACTTTCAGCAATTTTAATGATCTTGCAGCCTGGATGTTCCAACAGATTTCATACGAGGATCCAGAATTGTCCACGACTCTACCAAGTTCTTACCATATTATGCAAATTAGTGTAAAAGGTCACAAAATTTAAAAACTTTCCAGGGACATACCGCCTAATATATTGCTTGTTATATGAAACATCTTCAATCCACTAAACTTTTTATTCTTATTGTTCTACAAAATGAGCCAACATAGTGAAGAAAATCTCGTTAATAAAAATTTATAAAACTTTAAGGTGAGATTCAAAATGTTATTGGATTGTGAAATATTGCACATTTTTCCTTAATACGAGAGGGGCGCCCAAAGGAGATTTCGCCAAGGGCGCCGGGAGTCCACGCTACGGCTCTGACTACTATATTACCACCATAATCATCATCCGTGGTAATAATGTGAATTAAGGTTATACAGAATGAACACCGAAATAATTAATTTGATGCTATGAAAACAGCAAGCCGCAAAAATAAAAATGTTAGTTAAAATCGTAAAGTTTCGAAGAGCGTAGCTGTCAAAATATCATTGCAAATAAAAAAGTGTATACAGATAGCAGGTCCCACACTATTCAGCTCTTTTTTTTTACATATTTTTACACTACGGAAAAGCCATTTTTTAAAAATCAACTTAATTCCGACTAGATTGGCGACTATGTGAGACGTAACCTTCTAAGAGGTTTTTTTTTGCAGAAAGGTGTCCTTGCAGGATTACCATCGCTTGGCACGAAGGCACGGGTCCAAGCAAAGATCGTAATGGTATCAGTAGGTACAAATAGCGCTGAGAAGCACTGTTGAAATTAAAATAGCTTCGGGTATTAAAAACTTCCTTCAGCAAAGAGAAAATAGAACCGCACAGCACGAAAGCACAATGCGGTCTCATGTTCAAAAAATTGTGGAATCCAAATTTATTAACCCTTCGTATGTTCTGAGGATGCCTTTCTATTGATTTTGCCAGTTTTTTTGGGGTGTTTTCGGCAAGATCTTCTGTCTTCTGATTTTTTCATGAATAAGCTTTTTCAATTGGTTTTAATTCTGTATCATGTGATCACGAGCTTTCGGTTCAAGGATCCCACAGATTTTTAATGGGGTTTAGCAGCCACTCTTCGACAAGATTGGAAAAATTCTTTGTACCGTTTGGAACAACATAATTCAAGCGACTGCGACAAAATAGACTCAGCAAGCTTGAAGCCTCATTGTGCTACTCTACAGTACTTACGACAGCTTATATGGTCAGTTTGTTTCGTGTCGTATTAGCAAAAAGACTTTTTAAATTTAAAATTTAACTTACAACTTAGATAACAGACTTTTGTAAACTTTACTTAAATTTTATTCAGCGTATATTCATACTACTGTTCAATTTTTTCGAATTTATAAATTGTTCTATTTATTTATTCGCACACTTGCAATTTGTAGGATAACAAATTACCTAGTATGGATGCTCAATTTTTCTACAAGTCAATATTCCGGGAATCATTTGCAATCCTCCAATGTGACGTCAAACTTCTGACCGTTTTCACATTCCATGTGATAAATTGTATACCCGACGCCGTCCGACAGACACCAATAGTAGTAACTTGGATTCGCAGGATCCGCGAATTTTCCAGGTTCCGTACACTTGAAGTCCGTATAGCAGGCGGTCTGATCATTGGTGCACCGTTGCAATGCCGGATCGAAAGCTGCACCATAGCGGCAACCGTTGTGTGTCACGGTGAACCCGTCGCCCTGTTTTACACAGGCGAAGAAGCTGCGGCAATCGGTTTTGTCCGCGAAGAGGCCCTCCTCGGTGCAGGTGAACTTTGGCGTCGCTGTGTTGTTGGAATCGGGGGCATCGATTGCATATGCGACTATACCTTCGAAAGTGTCTTGAACGCTGCATTCGTAGCGGTCGGCGTTATCACAACGTGTACCATTTGGACATGGATAGGTTACCGTTTGGAATGTTTCAGCTACGTTAAAATTATTAACAGTGCAAAGTTGGAAGTGTGTGGAGTTATAGCAGTAGAACAAACGTTGATCTTTGCAAACAGTTCCGACCTCTTGCGATTGAACGCCCTGGAATGTGATCTGTCGGAAGAAAATGTTGGGTTAAAAGAGATGGCTCGATTAGAATAATTACCATATTACCAAAATTGAACCGAACACTAACAAAATATGCATCTTGGGGCAATTTTTTTACAATGTACAATTAGACAAAATTATTGGGACTTGTCCAGAGCAGCTCACAAACCAATCCGCAATGATGCAAAGTTGACTCCGGGAGCAGATTTTATATGAGCACAACATCTTAGTGTGCCTTCAAAAAGGGTACATTGGTATCAAATCTTGTCTTGGGTTTCAAATATTCTACCCGGATACAGTAACACTTTATTAACAAGTATGGAATTTATGGCTCATCGTAATAGAAAAGTTAAGTGCAATTTGGACATGACATTTTATTCTGCAGCCAGGGAATGTTTTTCTACGGCTTTCTCTATAATAATTTCTTCTAGATCATAGTCTACCCTAAACTATTTAGTTCATTTTTAAATGACACGTTGTGTTGTGCATTCCATGGGAGCAGACCATGAGAGTGTTTTTAGGTCATTGAATGATGATTTTCCAATGGGACCACATTCGTGTACTTTGCGAGGAGGAAGGGAGGGGTAGATTTTAAAAAAGTACTTTAAACTTTTTGTGCCGATAGGAAAATGCTTAGCGAGATAAAGTTTGATCTGATAGATAATGATCAGTTTGTTCCTGTTTGTTTTTATTTTCTATTAGACTTTGTCACAGACCAACAGAAACAACTCATGGTACATTACATCAACTGATACTGATACATCGTCGGGCAAACACTAACGACATCTGTGGTTTACACCGTTTTAGGCAAATCAAGACATAGGGGTGGTAGTGAGCTGGCCCTCCTTAGCCTAGCGGTAAGATGCGCGGCTATACAGCAAGACCATGCTGAGGATGGCTGGGTTCGATTCCCGGTGCCGGTCTAGACAATTTTCGGTTTGGAAATTGTCTCGACTTCCCTGGGCATAAAAGTATCATCGTGTTAGAATCATAATATACGAATGCAGAAATGGTAACTTAGCTTAAAAACCTCGCGATTAATAACTGTGGAAGTTCTGAATGAACACTAAGGAGCGAGGCGGCAAAGTCCCAGTGGGGGATGTAATGCCAATAAGAAAAAGAAGAATTGAGCGAACGCTTAACCCGAACAAAACCGATTTGACAGATCACCAAATGCCTGCTATGATCAGTAAAGTGACTGAGGAAAAGCGGTGTGTTGGGCTTGTTAATCTTATAGACTTGTCTTATAGGCATGATGGCATGACAAGTTCTGAAGACATCAATTCTAAAAAAATGCTTACAAGGTTCCATATAGGTTGAGGGATAGGGTTTCTGACTATTAAAAAAAAATAAAATAAAAAAATAGGGAATATTACTCCTCTAGATACAAGCGACTCAAAAACTAACAACACCGGGAACCTTTCACTTTTCCTCTTTAGATCTATTTATGTGCGTGGTGGTCGGCCGATCATGGCTTAGTCATTTTGGACGGCCGAGTAGGGAGTTCTTCCTTGGTGATTAATGCCGGCGGCCTGAGGAATCGTCCGATGAAGGACGACAGTATTATTGAGGGATTAGGTGACAGCTTTGCGGGTCAACTCGTGAGGTCCTGAACATTTTTTTTCAATGTTCAACCTTCTAGGAAAGGGGGAGGGTCGCTCACAGTTTTGACCTAAACTACGTCTAAGGGGAAGACTCGGATACAGGGTGTAAAATGAATATTTCAAAATTGGAAACCGTCACGAAATCATGTAAGATTTCAAGACAAAATTTTCAAAACGACTTATCTGCTTTTGTAAACAAAGATTCGAACGACGATTTGACGAATCTGATAGCTCTCCCACGCAAACCAACACCATCAATAGGTAGGTGAAGGTTTCCGCTACCTGTTAATGTTGTTGATTTGCGTAGGAGAGCTATCAGATTCGTCAAATCGTCGTTTGAATCTTTGTTTACAAAAGCAGATAAGTCGTTTTGAAAATTTTGTCTTGATTTATTACAGTAATAGTTACAACGTTTATCCTTCAATGGATTTTAAAGATTTATATATCAATCGATTCGCAAACTCTCTACAAATTTGCCAGTAGTGTTGAAACTTTTGATTATCAACGCCAAACTATTCACCTGTCATAAGACGAGTTTAAACAATCCCATTGAATTCCACCACTTAATTGTATCCTGACAGATACGTATTTCGACCTCAACAGTAAGGCCGTCTTCAGTGTCTCGTACTTGACTCGACTATTGAAAATTTTAGTTCTTTCATATATCATGCATCCCCTATACAGCACGTTCCAATCTTTGGTAATTGTACTTTTAGGGTATTATCAATTATTCAACTGGGGTGTATGAATGGGGTTGCCCAGCTGCTAGACAGTGGGATCCCTACTCTCTCACAGAGTGGAAGATGCTGCTAAAGCTGGGAAGTGGTTTCGGTGGGATGGTTCCTTCTCTTCTATATAGAGAGGAATAACTGGTTCAGTGTACTATATTTGGTTTTATGAAGTTTACGTCGAGCGGTCGTGTCTTGTATACAACCCCAACATTTTTTTCATAGCAGACACTTGATTTGGAAAGACGAATTTTGGCTAACGCTTCTATGGTCGCATCTACTATTATTGCACGATAAACGTGAAGGTTTCGAGAACAAACAGTCAATCGCAAAATGATAATTATTTTTTCTCAAATTTTCTTCTTATGTATTTAAATAGTATATATTTTTTGGATTGTTGATTTTTTTCGGTGAAGTATTTAAATAGTGTTTTTCATTTTGTTCTCAATAAGGGTATAAAAAGTTTGAGATTATGTTCCGACTTGTAGTTATTTGAAAATTCTTGTGAAGGCCTATAAGATGTCGCAAAATTGAGCAAACATCTAGTGCTTTTGAATGAAATTGTTTGAAATTAGAGCAAGAACTGCTCGAGAACTGCAATGAATGTCACAGTAGAGGATATTTAATATTTCAAGCCTTGTCATGGAAAAAGAACATTGAATTACATTTATAATGTTCATAGGAAGAGATTTCATACAAAAACATTCGGTGTATGCTCAATTTTGCGACATCTTATGTGTCTTTTTTTGCGATAATTTTCAAATAACTATACATCGGAACAAAGTTTCAAATTATTTATACCCTTATTGAAAACAGAATGAAAAACACTATTGAAATACATCAAAAGAAAATTTGATAAACATTCGATTGCCTTTGAAATCGTTAATACATTCATCTAATCCAAGGTGCATGCTCAATTTTGCGATTGACTGTATAAACAAAACAAAAATCCACGATTTGTAACCAAACGGTTACATGTTTGTGCTATTTTGTAAAGTATCGATAATTAAATCAATAATTTCCAACACCTAGCCTCTACTGCACAAGACATATTTTAAAATTTATCTGGATGTAAGGTTTTTTATGCCCTTGACGTAGAATAGGACATAATATATCAATATCACGGTGTATTCGGTGCCCTTTGTCCGCCCGTTGGAAACATAGTGTCTGAGATAAGAACCTCCTGCACACTGCACAGGGATTTGACCATCATGTCCGTGGGTTTTCAATTCATTCCCCCCAAAAGTAATCAGTTTTTTGTCGGCTTTCTGTTTCAGTTCGTCCTCGCAGTTGTGCAGCACTATCGTCAGAAATGTTGAACTCCTCACCTACACCGCCACTGTGCACGGCTTTGATCAAGTGTTGGAAAAAGGTTCAATGTTTCTGGGAGCGCGCGAGTGGTAACTGATCCGACACCAGAACCACGTCGCGGTTATCCAACCCATTGTTTGTTAATGGACCAATGATTGCAATAAGCTTATCTACATATGCAGGTATACATCTGTCTTGCTAAAAAGGTGAAAAATGAATGGAAGATCAGTTCTGGTTTCTCAGTCATTGATTCTTTTCAGAGCTAAGCGCTAGAATCGAATGATTTTAGAAATTTGAAGTTAAATTCGTTTTCGTTTAATTGGACGTCCCACGTGATAGTGAATGTTTCCGATGTAGTTCTACATAAAAAACTATTTATGCTTTTCGTGACCAGTAGGACTAAACCGACCCTCCTCCCAAAGGCCAATTTTTTTTAGAAGAAACATTCCGTTCAAACCCTCATATATTAAATCATTTTCGACTGCGCCACTAAATGGAGCTAATGTATAGATTGTACGATAATCGCCAAAAAACCAATTGCCAGAAAACCAACCGCCAGAATGAAAATCACCAAAAAGCCATTTGCCGGAAAATACAAATCCTCAGAAAACCATTCGCCAAAATATACCATTTTCCAGAATTTGAAATTTCCTTTTATTCATGGTAAAATATAAAATAGCAAGTGATGAGCAGGCGATAGAATTATTTACATGATTATTAGGATGGCTCAAATTAGTATGGAAAAACTTTTTTTTTCAATTTTTTTAATGGGCCGCCCTCTTATTCGGTTCTATTTGATGCCCTGATGCTCTGGATAAAATTTCAGCCAAATCGGTCAACGTTTGGGCGGTGCTAAACTCGTTGGAAGTTTATATGGAAAAATGTATGCAGTAACATCCAAAAACAGTGAATTGCAGTTAGACGGCACAACTTACGATGAAGAACTGTGATACTCATTCAGATCTTGAAGAATTTAATACAGAATGTTATGCAGAAAATCGCGAGAAGATTAGAGTTTGCCCGGCTAAGTTATTAGCACTTCTCTGAAGTGGGGTTTGAGCAAATTTCGTTTTTTTACCTTTGAAAAGAAATAAATTCACCCCTACAACACTCCAGTAAAATGCTAATATCTTTGCCTAATAAACTCTAATCTTCTCGCGGTTTTCAGCATAATATTCTGTATTTAATTCTACAAGAACTGAATGAGCATCATTGTTCTTGATCGTAAATTCTGCCGTCCAACTGCAAATCACTGTTTTTGGATGTTTCTGCACACATTTTTCCATATAAACTTTCAACGAGTTTAGCACCGCCCAAATGTTGACCGATTTGGCTGAAATTTTGTCCAGAGCATCAGGGCATTAAATAGAACCGAATAAGAGGGCGGCCCATCAAAATATTTGAAAAAGTGTTTTTTGAGCCACCCTAATGATTATACAAGCGTACTTATACAGGGTGAGTATGGTTGCTGGTCAGTGTTTGAAAACTTTATGCTTTTTTAATGTTTCCAAGGGTGAATATGGTTGCTGGTCAGTGTTTGAAAACTTTATGCTTTTTTAATGCTTCCAAAAACATCATTGGAAAAAAATATTTTTTCATGAAAGTTATCAAAAAATCTATTTTTCTAAAAGATAGAAAATTTGGCATTTTCAAAACTTGCGGGAGACTTGATCTTCATATCAGGGGGAATTGATTCCTTTATGAGCATGTTCATTTAGGTTTTTTTTAAGTCTGATGAAAGGCGAAATTAATTTATTTTCAAATCCTAACAATTATTTGTAGTCTAACGTTAAACAGTCGTGCAAAATTTAAATATTATTGGCCAAAACGCCCCCCTTTGATTTCTAGAGAATTATAACTAAAGAAGGGTCAAAATCAGTTGGTACCTGTAAATCAAGACAAAATTTTCAAAACCTTCAGCTACCTATTGATGGTGTTGGTTTGCGTAAGAGTGCTATCAGATTCGTCAAATCGACGTTTCAATCTTTGTTTACCAAAGCAGATAAGTCGTTTTGAAAATTTTGTCTTGAAAATTTGTAAAACCATCATACTATGTGAATGTGGAAGTATTTTTGTATTACATAATGAAAATAATAGCAAAATACAAAAAGTTACAGTTTTGATGTAACTTTCAATGTTTGTTTGCTCAACATTCTGGAGCGACGCTAGCATACTGTCCGCAAAACTTGCACTGGAACACTCAGTTGGGCAACAAAATAACTTTTCTCAGTGGTTAATATGATATAAAATTGCTTCCATCTTTAAAAATGTAACGTTTTTCAAAAATATGTTTCACTGGTCAAAACGTCCCATTGTAGGCAGAACGATATGCCCTTACCAAGTGGATACAAGCGCGGCAAGCTTGCAGCAGTTGCTTCCAAATTATATAAAAACTATCGAAATTAGAAATGGGAAAAACGGATCACTTCGTTGAACGGATCAGATCTGGATCATTCAGTCAAATGATCCGGATCTTTCATACGGATCGGATCTTGGGAACAAAATGTAAAGAGAAAGCAATTTAGTGAAATGATTGTCATTCAGGCTCACACTATTGACCCGTACATACGTACAAATAATAATTTCATCCTTCTCTTGCTCACAAGCATATATAACATATGGAATACTACAAAAAACTTTTCATTTTGTCATTTTCTTACAAATGGTCCGATAATTTGCTGATCTGGTGAACCGGATCTTTTAAAAAGTGAGCTACGAATCATTCGCTCACATCAAAGATCCGGATCATTTTAACGGTTCCGGATCTTAATGCCCATCTCTAATCGAAATGTAATTCAAACTTGCTTAGTTCTCGAATAGAGAAACCAGTAACAATTACCTATCAATAAAATTGGCATGCTGATGAATATTTATGCAATCAATCCACTCCATTGAAAGGCAGAGTAGAGGTGTGCGTCAAACTGAAAGTCATTTTAGCCGGCGGCGGCGGCGTGAATCGGCGTGGCGATTTTTTATTACGTTTCTTTAAGATTTTTTTTCCTTTTTTTCGAGTTGTTTTCAAGACATTAACGGAGTAATCTTTCGAATTTCGAATAAAAAATCTGATGAACTTCTTCAGAAAATTCTTTAAGTTTTTCCAAAATATTCGTTTGGAAATAATTTTCGGATTTTCCAAGGGAACTACTTTGAAGTTTCGAGAATTCTGTGGAATTGCCAACAGAAGCTCTCTGGAATTCCCAAACAAAATTGTTTGGAAATTCAGCAGGAAATCCGTTCCTGTTGAGTATTTTTTGAAATTCGCACAGAAAATTCTTCATAATTGTAGAAGGCTGGTAGAATAAGTGTTTTAACGTTGGCTTACTCAGTCTAAAATAATTAGAACGGATAGCTTAGCATGGCCAACGCACTATGGTCCAGGATACAGATTTACGCGGAAAGATGCATTTTACGCCAAAACTGTATTTTTCAGAAAAAACTGTTGTTCTACAAAATTGTTTGAAATAGTAAGGCCATCATTATGGTTCTACCAAAAAATAGGGTGGCCCATCATATAAAAAAAAATTAGAAAATATTTTTTTTACTTCTCGGAATACTGACATATGTTCTACAAAGCTGTAGTGCAGCTTATTCTAATACATTTGGCTAAAAAAACTTTTTCTGTAGCTCTTAAGTTGGCTGATTTAGAGCAATTTTACCTACTTAAATTAGGGTGTCCCTAAAAAAAAAACAGTATTTTTTATCTACTTTTTTTTTGTTTTAGATTTCTCGAAAAGGCCGACTTCAGATGATTTTTAGAGCTCAAAAAAATGCAACTTTTGATGTGTAAATATGCTCAATATCTTTCTCCAATCAAAAGTTATAATCGTTTTTCTGTCAAAATTACATTTTCTTCATAAGTCGATATCTCCGGTTAGGGCAGACCAAAAACATATATTCACACGGCATCTGAAAGAGAAATTAATATTCTTTATTATGTAAAAAAAATTGGGGATATGTTATTTTTTATCTCAAGTTTCACCAATTTTACCAAAAACATGTTTTTTCAAATAAATCGATATAACTCGACAACAGAAGAAGATACAGACGATGTTCTTATAGCAAAACACGCGTTTTAAAAAGCCCCAAAAGTTTTCAGAAGGTGACATCCGTGAAAAATAAAAAATTAAATGAGCAGATCATAAATATTGTTTTTTGAGGGACACCCTAATCCTGGTAAGTAAAATTACTCTAAACAAGTGAGCTTAAGAGCTACATAAAAAGTTTATATAGCAAAGTTGATTGGAAAAAGCTGCGCTACAACTTTGTAGAAAATTGTATGTCAATTTTCGGCAAAATAAAAAAAAAATTAACATTTTTATAAAATGGTTCACCCTATTTTTCGGTAACTCTATAATAAGGGCCCAAGTATCCAGAATAACTTTGTAGAACAAATTTTGTTTTTTAAAAGTATGCTTCAGACCGAAAATATTTTCTCGTAAATCTTGCAATACGATGATAATGATAAAAGTTATAAAAAGTGTTAAAGCTGTAGATTTTTTATTTTTCATTTCTCACGAATGTCATCTTCTGAAGACTTTTGGGGCTTTTCAAAACGCGTGTTGTGCTATAAGAAAAAATATATTTTAGTTACTAGATAAAAATTGTCGCTGTCGTCGCTGTCCGGAACATCTTTTGCTGGCGAGGATAGGGGAGCTAAATGTCAAAGAAGGAAAATCCATACGATTTGACAGCTTGGTACCCAACATGTTTCGGACAGCAGAACAAAGGGAACCGAAGCGACAATCTTTATCTAGTAACTAAAATATCTTTTTATAAGAATATCGTCTGTATCTTCTTCCGTTGTCGAGTTATATCAATTTATTTGAAAAAACATGATTTTAGTAAAATTGATAAAACTTGAAATAAAAATAAATAACATATCCCCAATTTTTTGACATAATAAAGAATATTAATTTCTCTTTCAAATGCCGTGTAAATATATTTTTTTGGTCTGCCCTAACCGGAGATATCAACTTATGAAAAAAATGTAATTTTGACAGAAAAACAATTATAACTTTTGATCGGAAAAAGATATTGAGCATATTTACCCATCAAAAGTTACATTTTTTGAGCTCTAAAAGTCACCTAAAGACGACTTTTTTGAGAAATCTAAAACAAAAAAAGTAAATCAAAAATACTGTTTTTTTGAGGCACACCCCTATCCAATTAGGTAAAATTGCTCTAAATCAACCAACTTAAGTGCTACAGAAAAAGTTTTTATAGCAAAATTGATTGAAATAAGCTACGCTACAACTTTGTAGAACATAACATGTCAATATTCCGAGAAGTAAAAAAAATATTTTCTATATTTTTTATATGATGGGCCACCCTATTTTTTGGTAGAACCATAATGATGGCCTTACTATTTCGAACAATTTTGTAGAACAACAGTTTTTTCTGAAAAATACATTTTTGGCGTAAAATGCATCTTTCCGCGTAAATCTGTATCCTGGACCATAGTGCAACGGTAAAACAGAAAGTTCTTTAGAAATTCCGCGAATAATTGTTCAAAATGCAGATCTCAGTAAGAAAATCTTTGGATTTCAACGTAAAATTGCTCAGAATTTATTGAATAAATCTTTGGATTTCTACGAGAAATTCTTTGGACAGTAGACGTTCGATAACTGCAATGCTTTTTAATTGCAATTCGATAGTTACAACAGTTTTGCAGTTATCGGTCAGCTGAACTTCAAAACGATGTCAAAGTCGATGATAGCTGCATTACGCTGTACAATCAGGTGCACTTCAATTGCATCTGACGTCGACTGACAACCGTTTGATGTTTAGAAAGCATTGCAGTTATCGAACGACATTCGCTAACTGAAACGTAAACATGTTGCAGTTATCTAACAACTCGGGACCGATTTGCGATTTGGGCGTAACTTATTTTGTAAACAAACATTGGATGGCGAATTCCTGCTAAAACATGCATTTTATGAGGAAACCATGGTATGGATACGACAGATTAAGCTTTCCTCTACCAGATAAGGGAATGAGTTTTGGGATGAAAACGCTAGCATTCTCCGGAATCTATGAAGCAATGTTTGTTTTCAAAATAAGTTACGCCCAAATCGCAAAGCAAGAAATTAAATTGACTGAAATCAAAATACGGCTGAACTGGTAACTGGTCAAACGACTACCAGACGAAATTTTGTAGTCTCTCTACTTATTGAGTCGATAATAGCCTTAAAGCCAAAAGTCATCTAACCAAATATTATTAAACCGTATTAAACGTATATCCGAAACTGTTATCAGGTCAAAAATGGTTTGACCGAAAATGTATTTTGGCCGAAAAGAGACAGTCGACTGAACTGGTAATTTGAGCGAAAAAATGTTAGACCGAATAGATCATTTGACCAAAAATGCCGTTTGGTAGGAATGGCCATTTGGCCCGAAAATGTCCTTTCTGCAAAACAATCCTTTCGGTCAAACGGCATTTTCTGGCAAATGACCTATTCGGTTAAAAGACTTTTTGGCAAAAAAAAAATTAAGAGATCAAATCTACTTTTTGCAGAACATGCCATTTTCCAAAATGATTCAGAACAACCATGGACATTTAATCTTTCTGCCAAATTAGCATTATTACCAAATTGGTTGTTTTGGTCCAATGATCTATTCGGTCAGTAGAAGCAAAAGTACTAGATCGCTAGTGGCACTGTAGTCATTTAAATTATTTAGCCAAATTATGCTTACACAAAAAACCTTATCATATCTCTGTGTTTAATTCTTTAAAAATAAAATGTTTTTTTGGCTCTTTCCAATGCAATTTCGGTGTTTACGTCAACAATGCTTTTTCTTCTTATACAACAAATATTTTCTCCTTTTTTAATTAGTCTAAATTACTGACTACCTTAAAGTATAAGACTGACACTAATCTTTTGCAAAAGAGTGTGACTATTTCAGTGAAAAATATTGGAATATTTTGATTATCATTTTTGGGTGGCGCATATTGCCCAGCGTCGTTCATTTTAAATGAAAATGCACTATTTTGGAATAAAATCGTTTTCTTGTAATATTGTTGGTTTTTCTTAAAAATTGTTGGACCATATAATGACTGATATGCTAGATTATTGATAAACACTTCGAAATTACACTATTTCGGATGAAATCACCATTAAATCAATAGATTTGCTTGGAGGGGCGTATTGACGGTCCTTCCCCTACATTTGAATCAACTATTCGGTCTAACGACTTTTTCGGCCGAACGGCATTTTCAGTCAAATAACCTGTAAGGGCAAACAACTGTTTCAATCAAATTACCAGTACAGCCGAATGTTCCTTTCGGTCAAATTGCATTTTCGGTCAAACCATTTTCGACCTATTGTTGGTTCAGATAAACGTTCACTTTGGCTCGGCTAAATGGAATTTGGCTAGAAGAATTTAGGCGTAAAGGCCAGTATCGCCTTAAAAATAAAGAGATGATGGAATTTTGTTCAATGTCGCTTTCGGCCAATTAAATTTCCCAAGAACTTCTATGGAAAATAAAAGAAAATTATGTGGAAAACCAAAACCCAAAGAAATTCCTTAAAAACTCCGATCAAGATTTTTTTGTTAAAATCTACATTTTGAACAATCTTCCGCGAAAACATTGAAGAAGTTTGAGATTCAGTTGTGAGGCCGCCAGGAATAAATTAAGTACAGCAGGCATCTGTTGATGAACACCTACAGCCTTGTGGCTTCCCAAATTCAGATTTTGATGCGTTCACTTATCTGCCTGCTTTCCATATATTTATTTCTTAAACTCGCAAAAGCATCCGGGTTTAATTTTAGTTTTATTTTTCATAGTAGCCGTGAATGATGAGGGTAATGCAGGGCCGGTCTACAGTGAAAATACAACCGAAACCTTAATGTGAACAAGTTTTCAGGGAAATAGTCAATTTTGAAGAAAAGAGTGTAGACATTTTAGCTTGCAATCCAATCTATATGTGATAATGTTTACATCAATCGCGTATTCTTTGCCCTAAGCTTTCATTTCCAAAACGGAGATTTCAATAATTATTTACATTCTCCCGAAACTTCATCGAACTTTTTACCGTCTTCACACTTCACGTGATAAATTTGATAGTCGAGCCCATTCCACGTGCACAGATAGTAGTGGGTGGGGTCCGATGGGTCCGCAAACTTTCCATCTTTGGTGCACTTGAAGTTCTTGTAGCATGGCGTTTGATCATTGGTGCAACGCTGCAGTACCGGGTCAAAGGCAGTACCATACAGGCAACCGTTGCGGGTCACTTTGAAACCGTCGGACTCCTTAACACAGGTGAAGTAGCTGAGACAATCGTCCTTGTCCGCAAAGATCCCTTCCTCGGTGCACTTGTAGGCTGGAACTACCGTGGGATCGTTCACCGATGCGACTAGTGGTGGGTCACCCAAGCCGCTGCATTCGAAGTCTCCTTCGCTAATACAATACGATCCTACCGAGCACAGTATGGGCTCCGTTACAGTTATGGAGGTGTTATTTTCGAATTTATGGCAGTATTGAAAGTGTGTGACGTTAAAACAGGTGAACTCAGGATGGGTGCAAACATTTCCGATATGATCTTCTGATTGGACGCCATAAAATGTGACCTGCAAAAAGACGAAATTGAACTTAGAAAAATGCTAGTGCCTGTAATTAATATATTATTACCATGATCGTAGAGAAAATTAACAGAATATTGAACTTTGGATCCATCGTGAATCTGACAGGTAGTGTTTATTCAGCGGGAAACTACGAACGAATGCAAATGCCAGCCTCCGATGTGGATTTTATATAAGCAGAAAAATGTCAGCTTTTCTTCAAATGTAAACTATATTTTATGGCAGCCAAAAGTAGCACATTTAATAATAAATAGCAGGTGCCTACTTTCAGTGGCGAAAAGCATGAAGGTATCAGTATAAGCTATCTATGGAAGGTTACTGATCGCTAGCGATCAAGCTCGTATACAGGATTTAGAACTAAGAGGGGTCGGATGGTTGAAAACTTACTATTCATTTAGAAATAAATTTGCAAAATGGAGATAAATATAAATAGATGTTTATTTGATAGAAAATTTGTCCATTCACTTCCGCTTTGTATCAACAGATACGTATTTCGTTACTTACTTGAAAACATCTTCAGTGTTATTTGCGACTTTCAAGTATGAAACAAACTACGTAAATGATGATACTCATTATAGCGGAAGTGAATGGAATAAGAAATTGTGATCTTAAATCAGTGAAATTTTCAGTAACAAGCTCATATTAAAAAATAGATAAAATAAAATTCACAAAAATTGTTTATACTGTACGCATCTTGTTTTTTTTGTTCTTCAACTTATTTGAGACTTCCACTAGCGATCATATCCATACTGACACATAGATGCCATGAGATCAGATCAAAAATTAATATTTCATTGATATGTTACATATTTCTTAAAGTATGATCGCAATTTCGTAAATTTTTAAATATAACTGAGAAGAATGAACTTTTCAAGTTTAAAAACTGAATATTCACTTTTCGAAGATTTTCTGATGTGAATCCTAGGTTTTATTTTTTTTTTTTCATAAATTTTGTAAAAGCTCTCGTCATCCCCTAATTTTACCGATATACAGCTATGAATGAGAAAAATAGATTTGTTTTGCTTGAGTGGTCGCATGTGGTAACTGATCCGACACTTAAATCACGTCGCGATGATAAGTATATCACCACTGGATTTAACTTCAATCTCGAAAGACAAGTGGCATCCAAATTGAAGCTCAGTTCTTATTCGTTAGTAGGTATAGAAGATAGTATTTTGTGAGGCAAAAATTAATCAATGTTTGTTTGGCGAAATGGTTATCAAGATACTAATAAAAGTTGTAATCTTGTGTTGTTTTTTTAATTTTATTTTTTTTTATTTGTAGTGAAGATTGTTAACCATAAATAAGTAAAGGTCTAAATCCATTTTAGTGTATTGATAAAAGTGCGCAGAACAGATGATGTGTAGATACATAAGAATGTGACTTTAACAGAGTTTCAACAAAATGTTTGTAGCCCGATCTATTCGAATAAATGAAATCCAACAACATCTTAGGTTTATGCGAGAGAATTTTCTCGAATGAAAATATATATAATTTCTAACAACTATTCCTTCAGTTGATAATACCGTGCAAACTCAAACTTCGGACGCTTAAGCACTTTCTGATATATAATCATCCTGTTTACTCACATTATTAATCACACTGTTTAAACCACCATTGCAATCATAAAGTAAAGTATTCATCTTTGAATTACGTATTTAATATGTGCAAGATATGGCGAAGAATATTTGCAAATTATAAAAATGTCCGGCTTCTGTTTGATTCAAACCTCGGACACCGGCGGGGTTAGATTCATATTTCGGACACAAAGATTCAAACTTCGGACACCTGATTACACAGTGCCGGAAAGAATAATTAAAAACAATTCTCACTGCACAGCACAGGCTGTCTTTTAATTATTTCGTTGCATTATTTTAACATATCTTATTAGAATGTAACTATGCTAAAACAAGCTAAAACTATTAGCCCTTCCTACCCACCTTGACGAAACATTTCGATGAAATATTTCAGAAAATTTCCCATACGAATTGAAGCGTCCGAAGTTTGAGTGTGTCCGAAATTTGATTCTCCACGGTACATAAATTTACTTTATTATCTGTTGTCAAGTCAAATCCGGGTCGATATGCCCCGGGACACCTAAGTGTAAGTCTTTTTAGGCACTACAGGAAGGTTAATCTTGATACAGGCATACCTCGATAGTACACCTGCGTTATTATAGTGTACGTACTATCGAGGCAAAAAATCGGAAAGATTTTTTTTGTTTTTTTTTTTGTTTATTTAGAAGTGATCGAATGTTTAAAACACCACCCAGAAGCCCGGATTTCGATAGAATAAAGTGACCAGATGTCCCGGATTGTGCGGGACAGTCCGGACTTGTCCCGCATTATCAGACGTCCCGGGAAATGTCCCGCATTCCATGATAATTCCGTAAAGTCTTGAGAATCTATGGAATCCGTAAGAAATGGAATGTCTAGAAAATCTTACACAGATAATTAAAAGAAAGATGGAGCATGGGCAATCAAGAGGGTCTGTTTTTGGGAGAATGAAGGTTTGAATAATTTCAAGAATCTGGGCAATTTCCACAAGTATCAACGAATCTAGGCTTTCTGAAGGAATGATAACAGTTGATATGATTTGTCATATTCTGGATAACGCAGAAATCTTAGAAATCTGAAGCTTTTGAATAACTTGGAGAGTCTAGAGAATGTGGGAATTAAGGATTTACAGAATCAGATATTCTGAAAAGTTTAGGTCATAATAATGATCGAAGGATCTGAGTTAGCTACAGAATCTGAAAAATGGAATAAACAAAAATGTGTAAAATCTTGAGCATCTTTTCTCTGTCGGGAGAATTGATACCAAGATCTTGGTTTGATAAAAATAGAAAGAAAAATAGAAATTGCTTACTTGTCATAAGACGAATTTGTACTATTCCATTTAATTCCACTACTTTATTTTTGACAGATACGTATTTCGACCTCAACAGTTAGGCCATTTTCAGTGTCTCGTACTTGACTCGACTTAATTGCTTTCTGATTTTTTAAATATTTCTTTTTCAAAATATATAGATTTTCCGAGTTTTGTGCGTATTCATCAACGAGTTTTGGTAGGGAAGCCAACAGTGCTTGTAATCTTGGAATTCAGGTAGGCTTGATCCCCCTTTTATGATATCTAGTCAAGAAATATTTTTTCGAGCCAACCCTCCGTCAAATTTCTTCAATCTACATAAAATCAGACACCTGAGAATACATTTATATTGTTTTAAATTTTGTCAATAAATGTTTATATGGGGATTAAACAAATTCTAAATTTTTGTATCCCCAATGATCCGTAATGCCCTTATATTAAGTGAATAACTTAAAATCTAAAATATACTAAAATTGTGAAGAAATGTTTATATTTTTTATTAGTACAGGCCAAATTGTATATTTATAGCTTTGTGCTGTTTCAAAATTATATCATCGATGTTGGGAGAAATTACACAAAACTAATAACCTTGTGCGGTTGTCTATCAAAACATTGATCATTGCATGCATAAAGATCATTTGTCTATACTAAAAATACGCAACAACAAAACTATTTTGGTTCTTGGTAAAACAGAGGGGACCAGGTCTCCCCACCTTCAACTACTTCACTACACAATACACTCAGACAATCGGCGCCGCTAACAGCATAACCACAATATCTTCTTATTTCAAACATTTGCTAAATCCAAGGATTTTATAGTATTATTTATTGCTATGGAATCGAGTAGTTACCTTACTGGGTGTTGATAAGAGAGAATCGCTTTTGTTGCGATTTGATACACTTTAAAAATAGATAATGCTTAAGGTGTCCCGGATTGTCCCATGAAAAATCTGGCCACTTAACGATAGAAGGCTCTGTACTCTAAGCATATTTTTATTTGATATAGTACACAACGGACCAACAGGACCCACATTTATCTTGAAATCGTGCCTATATGTAATAAAATCATCGTCTTTGTAAATGTGAGGCTATTTTTTTTACGAAATGTTGTATTTTAATGCTTTCCAACATCAATGAATTAAGTGACATTCATAGGAGGTTTGTTTTAAAGATGTGTTACAGGAAGATATCTCGCTTAACTTTTCAAAAGGACCTAAGTATTTTTTTTATGAATTAATTGAGTAATGCAATCAAAAGCTTTCATGTTTTTCTGTTGATTGCGCTAAATTAATTCATGAAAAAAAATGTTACATAGGTCTTTTTGAAAAGTTAAGCGAGATATGTTTGGAGGAAGCTTTATTATGATTCGTAGTTATATGAGTACATAACACTAAGAAAAGTATAAAAATAACACAAAAAAACTGTTTTCGAAGATGTTAAAAAAGAGATTACTTAAAAAAAACTTTCTTTTGGATTTCCTTATCTTTAGTAAGTTGTAACGAAATGGCTATATGTTCACTCTAATAATGAATTTTTGATAGGATCAGCTTTTTTAAACCGATTAATCTCGAGCCAAGTTGAGGTGATATCTGTCGATAAAGTCTTTAAACCTAAATCATTCGATGGCAGTCTACTCACAACTGCAGCTAGCGTGGAGCTATTATCTGACCAAAAAGTGCGACGTGAGAAAAATCTTTGGAACATGGCTGCTAGATCCCTTTGTATTCAACATATTCCCGGTCAAACATTAGGGTGGTTGGTATTGACCATTTTTGACAAATACCGGTATTCGGTATTTGGTGGAGTCAATGCCGGTAATACCGGTAGAATACCGGTTTTTGTGAAAATTTCAGGCTTTAGAAGAAATGTAATTTTGTAATTTTAAACTTTAGGATGAAACACAATATTTGTTGACAAACTTCAAATGTTCAAATCATTGCATCAGCTCAGCTGGGCATAGCGAAACTTACGTGGACATTACATACTGAGCGACTCATCTCCCACTCCGCATTGGATTTTGTTGGCAATGTTGTCAACTACTGAGAATGCTCTCTGGTTTAACCAAAGTTGGACGAATGGTTCCAACGGTCAAAAATCAGTGTCAAATACTTGCCCTTGATACCTTCCAATTAATAGTAGGAGAATTCCTTACGGATTGCATGCAAGGATCCTGGCGTCAACGTATTTGTCACCAAAAGATATTTTAGTTACTAGATAAAAATTGTCGCTTCGGTTCCCTTTGTTCTGCTGTCCGGAACATGTTGGGTACCAAGCTGTCAAATCGTATGGATTTTCCTTCTTTGACATTTAGCTCCCCTATCCTCACAAGCAAAAGATGTTCCGGACAGCGACGACAGCGACAATCTTTATCTAGTAACTAAAATATTTTTTTTGCCACCAGCAACGCATGTGTTTTGTTTGCTACAGTTTCTTCACAAGTTGTTCTTTAACCGATAAAAACCAGAAAAAAAATACACATAGAGGAATCTTCTTCGTACCGATCGTCAGGTTGGTCTCAATTTCAACGATCGCATCAGGAATGATTAGATGCTTCAAGATCATGTCCGCTTGCTTTAACAAAGTAGCTCTGGATGCCTCGAAGAAAATGCCAAAATTGTTTCTGGTTAATTGCATCGCAGCAGAGTTATTCAAAAAAGCAAAAAAGATCGACGTATTTAAATAGTATCTCTTGGATTAATTTCCTAAAAGCATCGAATAAGTGGCGAAAACTTCTGTGGCTTGATGAGATATGGTACCGCGCATAACAAAAATCTACTCCTCCGCTTATTTTTGGTCTTAACAAAAAATAAACGCCAGATAGTTGATTAAGGAAAATATACTTCCAGAAAAGCTACTTTGATATTTTGGAAAATTTGGCGCCAACGTGATGGATTGTGGCGATGCACGGTATACAGAAAACAAGGTAGGCTCGTTAGAAAAATGACACTTCGAATGTGACGCATATTTTATCGCCACATGTTGGAGTACAAAAGTAAACGTCACATGTTTACATTCAAACTGAATGTTTACATACGTGAGCCTTGTTTTTTGAATGCCGTGGTGGCGATAAATGCTTTGATAGCACGTGCTTTTTGTAGTGCGGAGAAATTTTTAATCATCTATGAGAGCCTGAAATTGAGTTTTGATTAAGGCTTCAACTCATGGATCCGTTAGAGCATAGATAACATGTTATTTCAGCATGCCTTGGAATCAGTCACTAATTCAAATTCTTTTCCTAATTCAGAACTGAAAATCGTTTTTCACAGTTCAAGACAAAATTTTCAAAACGACTTATCTGCTTTTGTAAACAAAGATTCAAACGACGATTTTACAAATCTGATAGCTCTCCCACGCAAACCAACACCATCAACAGGTAGCGGAAACCTTCACCTACCTATTGATGGTGTTGGTTCGCGTGGGAGAGCTATCAGATTCGTCAAATCGTCGTTTGAATCTTTGTTTACAAAAGCAGATAAGTCGTTTTGAAAATTTTGTCTTGAGTTAATCTCCGGAAAAGAACTACTACGGCTCGTACCTTATTCACAATTTTATGCATTGCGGGAAAATTGTCAACAATGTTCATTGAAGAAAAAGTCATTCGCAGTTTGACAGATGCCTAAGAGAATGAAGCAACAGGAAGGATTAATGACGATGTTGATCGATTTTTGTTGTAGCGTGAACGTTGTCAATGATGCTTACTTGGGCAAAGTTACTCATGCACGCCTTTGTACGTTATATTTTTTGCTCGATGAGTATTTACTTCTTGAAATCAAATATTTGTCCTGTTTATATGGGACAAATATGCGATTACAGAAAGTTAAGCTGATATATGTAGGTGAACATTATAGATTTTTTTATACTGGCAGCAAAATTTGAAATACCGAAAATTCCGCCTCTAATACCGGTATTTTCGGTACCCAAAATTGGCCGGTAATACCTAAGCCAAGTTACCATTTCTGCATTCGTTTATCATAAGGCTTACACGATGATACTTTTATGCCCAGGGAAGTCGAGACAATTTCCAATCCGAAAATTGTCTAGACCGGCACCGGGAATTGAACCCAACCACCCTCAGCATGGTCTTGCTTTGTAGCCGTGCATCTTACCGCATGGCTAAGGAGGGAATTACCTCGAAGTAAATACTGAAAAGATCTTGGTGGAATTTCAGGATTAATTCCAGAGAGAATAACGGGAGGAGTTTATATAAAAATTTCTGAATGATTTTCTGGTGGAAGTTCTGGGAAAAGAGACGTGGATATTTCTAAGGATAGTTCCAAGTGAATTGTTGATGAAATCACCGAGGAAATATGAGAATTTATGGGTATATTTTAAAGAATTAACGGAGAAAAACTTTTCAATAATATAGAATGGATGTTTAGAGTAATTTTTGAAAGAATTCACGGAGAAATTTCTATAGTGACTCCTATGAATACTAGTTGAAGTTTTCACTTCAAGAGTGACGCATATTTTATCACCACATGTTAAGGTCACTCCTGACAGAATCCAAAATTTAAACTGCTCGCGTTTTCGGGGGCACACCACTCGATACGGAAGCAACGCACAACTGTCATTTTTATTTTTTCACGCATGCTGCGACGCAGCAAAGCTGAATCAACAAAAATGACAGTTGTCCGCCGCCTCCGTATCGAGTGGTGTGCCCCCGAAAACGCGAGCACTTTGAAACTTGGATTCTGTCAGGAGTGACCTTAAAGTACAAAATCAAGCATGACGACACATGTTTACATTCAAACTGAATGTTTACATACGTGCTGAGCCTGCCTTGTTTTTTTTTGTATGCCGTGAAAAGCATCCTATGATTGAATTTAAACTAATAAATAGATCGTAGTAAACCTGATTAGGGTAATTCGCCAAATGTTGAACGGCTAATTTCTTCGCCTCTTGTTGAACGCACGTGCATTTCTTATGGGAGTTCAACAATAGGCGACAAAATTAGCCGTTCAACATTTGGCGGTTTCCCCTACTTGTATATTGCTACATTGCTACTAACTGTTGGGTGTGATATCATTTTATAACTAGCTCCATCCATATACCTAATACCTACCGACCAAATCCTGTAATTCAGGTAACCAACTCCATCGGAAAGAAAAGCTATGTTACCAAAAAATATTACCATTTACTTGTTTTTGAATTATTTTTAATTTAACCTTCCTAGTGCATTAAAAAAAAGTTACACATTGTGCATTAGCGGGTCAAAAATGACCCCAAATTGAATTTGCTCCCAAAAGTTCATTTTCGAACCGATTCTAAATCTTTTGGAACCAAATTGAAGGTATGGATTCCACGGATGTCGTTACGGACAGATTTTTGCACTTTGGCCATTCTGGTTCCCAAGAATCGATGTTGAAGGAACATAGATTCTTAGGTCAATTTTTGGCGTGATTTCTTGCCTCTCGAAGGGTGATTTTGGAAATGCTCATTAATTTGCGTAGCAATAATATTATTAGAATGTAGCCATTGTCCATTTCCATGGATCAACACAATTTCTGGTTATTTCACGGTCCGGTGTCCTTCCGGAAGATCCGGAACATCCGTAGAAGTGGTCAATTCATTGAACTCATCCTAGAAGAGCGCGGTGTTTTTCCAAAGCTTTTAATTATCGAACGCTGAGTATCAAATGATTGTGGTGACCCATTTTGATGGACCTGCGTGGCCACCGGAGGTCCTCCAGAGGATCCGGAACATTCGGTGAAGTGGTCAATTCATGGAACTCATCCTAGATGAATGCAGTTTTCACAAAACTTTTGATTATCGTAATTTGAGTAACAAATGATTGTGGTTACTCATTTTGGTGGAACTGGGTGGCCACCGGAGTTTTCCGGAAGATCCGGAACATCCGTAAAAATGGTCAATAAATGAAACTTATTAGCGCGGTTTTTTCCAAAGCTTTTCATTATCGAACTACAAGTAACAAATGATTGTGGTAACCCATTTGGATGGACCTGTATGGCCGAAGGTCCTTCAGAAGATCCGGAACGTCCGTAAAAGTGGTCAATTCATGAAATACATCATAGAAGAGCGCGGTTTTTTTCAAAGCTTTTCCTCATAGTACTTTGAGTAGCAAATGATTGTGGTGACCTATTTTGGTGGATCTGGGTGGCCACCGGAAGTGCTCCAGAAGATCCAGAACGCCCGTAAAAATGGTCAATTCATGAAACTTATCATAAAAGAGCACGGTTTTTTTCTAAAGCTTTTCATTATCGAACTTTTAAAAAAAATCTTTCTATTATCTAACTCTGAGCAAAATACGAAGGAATGTCGTGACCCGTTCTTATTTACCAAAGTGACTACCGGAGGTCTTACGGAAGATACGGAACATCGGTTAAAGTGGTTAATTTATGTAATACATACTAGAAGAGCCTATTTTTTTTTTTAATTCCTTGTACTCTGAACATGAAATTATTACCGTGACCTTTTCTCACGGATGTGAGTAGCAACTAAAGGCCCTTCGGAATGTCCGTATCACACGTAAAAGAGATCAATTCATAAAACCCACCTTAGAAATGGCGTGTTTTCCATAGAAGAAGAAGAAGAAGAAGAAGAAGAAGAAGAAGCACACTATTCTTCTAAACCTTTTTATTTTCCTAATTTTAGAAACAAATGATCGTAACCAATTCGCATGGATTGCCCACTGTATGTCTTCAGGTACATTCAGATCATCCGTAAAATCGGTCAATTCATGAAACTTGTCATAGTTTTCTTTTTTTCGTATCCTGAGTAATGGATGATCGTTGTAACCCATTCTCAGGAACGTGTGTAGTCACGAATGAACTCCGCAGAATCAAAAAATCTGTAATTATAATCAATTCATAAAAATTAAGATGATACCATTTTTTTTTGAAAGGACAATCACATTAACCCAGAAAATATTTTCAAGTATGGCATAATTTGCTTCCATGATCGATATTCACCATTCACCACGAATTGACCACTTTAACGGACGTTCCAAATCTTCCGGAAGACCTCGGTAGCCACCCAGGTCCTTCAAAAAGGGTCATCATAATCATTTATTACTCAGCGTTCGGTGATTCAGCTATTCCATGGTGAGTTTTATGAATTGACCACTTCTACGGATGTTCCAGATCTTCTGGAGGAACTCCGGCGGCCACTCAGGTCCATCACACTGGGTCACCATAATCATTTGTTACTCAGTGTTCGATAATGAAAAGCTTTGGAAAAAACCGCACCCTTTTATGATAAGTTTTATGAATTGAACATTTTTACGGACGTTCCGGATCTACTGGAGGACCACCCAGGTTCACCAAATTGGGTCATCACAATCATTTGTTACTCAAAGTACGATAATGAAAAGCTTTGGAAAAAAACGCGCACTTCTAAGATGAATTCCATGAATCTATACCATTTCGTCGAAAGGACATTACGTCGAATGGACGTTTGATCGAAGGGACATTTAGTCGAAAATGATACAGATGTGCTCGACTTGTGGTTAGCGGCAGTATATATTTTGCTACTTCTGAAGGTTTTCAATTTTTCAATAATCCACCAGGTCTCCAGAAGTTTCTGTTAGCTCAGATGAAAAATCCTCATTGGCTTCCTTATTCGTTTCTTCAGCTGCTGATTGAAATTCCTCATGTACACTGAATTCCTCCAACAAGTTTATTCATGTATCTTATAGATTATTTAACCAGAAATGTTTAAATCTCCTTTCGACTAAATGTCCATTCGACCAAATATCCATTCGACTAAATGTCCATTCGTTCAAAAGTCCATTCGACTAAATGTTCCTTCGACCAAATGTCCTTTCGACAAAATGTCGAACTAAACTTTATTCGACGAACTGTCCCAAAGCCGAATTCCATGAATTGACAATTTTTACGGACGTTCCGGATCTTCTGGAGCACCTCCGGTGGCCACCCTTCTTCTTCTTCTTCTTATTGGCATTACATCCCCACACTGGGACAGAGCCGCCTCGCAGCTTAGTGTTCATTCTGCACTTCCACAGTTATTAACTGCGAGGTTTGTAAGCCAGGTTACCATTTTTGCATTCGTATATCATGAGGCTAACACAATGATACTTTTATGCCCAGGGAAGTCGAGACAATTTCCAATCCGAAAATTGCCTAGACCGGCACCGGGAATCGAACCCAGCCACCCTCAGCATGGTCTTGCTTTGTAGCTGCGCGTCTTACCGCATGGCTAAGGAGGGCCCCTAGGTCCACCAAAATAGACCCCCACAATCATTTGTTACTCAAAGTACTATGAGGAACGGCTTTGGAAAAAACCGCACCCTTTTATGATAAGTTTCATGAATCTGCCATTTTTACGGACGTTCCGGATCTATTGGAGGATCTCCGGTAGCCACCCAGGTTCACCAAATTGGGTCACCACAATCATTTGTTACTCAAAGTACGATTATGAAAAGCTTTGAAAAAAAGCGCACTTCTAGGATGAGTTCCATGAATTGACATTTTTTACGGACGTTCCGGATCTTCTGGAGCACCTCCGGTGGCCGCCCAGGTCCACCAAAATAGGTCCCCACAATCATTTGTTACTCAAAGTACTATAAGGAAAAGCTTTGGAAAAACCGCACCCTTTTATGATAAGTTTCATGAATTGGCCATTTTTACGGACGTTCCGGATCTTCTGGAGCACCTCCGGTGGCCACCCAGGTCCACCAAAATAGGTCCTCACAATCATTTGTTACTCAAAGTACTATGAGGAAAAGCTTTGGAAAAAACCGCACCCTTTTATGATAAGTTTCATGAATTGGCCATTTTTACGGACGTTCCGGATCTTCTGGAGCACCTCCGGTGGCCACCCAGGTCCACCAAAATAGGTCCTCACAATCATTTGTTACTCAAAGTACTATGAGAAAAAGCTTTGGAAAAAACCGCACCCTTTTATGATCAGTTTCATGACTAGGCCATTTTTACGGACGTTCCGTATCTACTGGAGGACTTCCGGTGGCCACCCAGGTTCACCAAATTGGGTCACCACAATCATTTGTTACTCAAAGTACGATTATGAAAAGCTTTGAAAAAAAGCGCACTTCTAGGATGAGTTCCATGAATTGACATTTTTTACGGACGTTCCGGATCTTCTGGAGCACCTCCGGTGGCCGCCCAGGTCCACCAAAATAGACCCCCACAATCATTTGTTACTCAAAGTACTATAAGGAAAAGCTTTGGAAAAAACCGCACCCTTTTATGATAAGTTTCATGAATTGGCCATTTTTACGGACGTTCCGGATCTTCTGGAGCACCTCCGGTGGCCGCCCAGGTCCACCAAAATAGGTCCCCACAATCATTTGTTACTCAAAGTACTATAAGGAAAAGCTTTGGAAAAAACCGCACCCTTTTATGATAAGTTTCATGAATTGGCCATTTTTACGGACGTTCCGGATCTTCTGGAGCACCTCCGGTGGCCACCCAGGTCCACCAAAATAGGTCCTCACAATCATTTGTTACTCAAAGTACTATAAGGAAAAGCTTTGGAAAAAAACCGCACCCTTTTATGATAAGTTTCATGAATTGGCCATTTTTACGGACGTTCCGGATCTTCTGGAGCACCTCCGGTGGCCACCCAGGTCCACCAAAATAGGTCCTCACAATCATTTGTTACTCAAAGTACTATAAGGAAAAGCTTTGGAAAAAACCGCACCCTTTTATGATAAGTTTCATGAATTGGCCATTTTTACGGACGTTCCGGATCTTCTGGAGCACCTCCGGTGGCCACCCAGGTCCACCAAAATAGGTCCTCACAATCATTTGTTACTCAAAGTACTATGAGGAAAAGCTTTGGAAAAACCGCACCCTTTTATGATAAGTTTCATGAATTGGCCATTTTTACGGACGTTCCGGATCTTCTGGAGCACCTCCGGTGGCCACCCAGGTCCA
Organism: Armigeres subalbatus; assembly: GCF_024139115.2. Lineage (NCBI taxonomy): Eukaryota > Metazoa > Arthropoda > Insecta > Diptera > Culicidae > Armigeres > Armigeres subalbatus. The sequence goes on from NC_085140.1 coordinate 84,351,301, forward strand.
CCAAAATAGGTCCTCACAATCATTTGTTACTCAAAGTACTATAAGGAAAAGCTTTGGAAAAAACCGCGCCCTTTTATGATAAGTTTCATGAATTGGCCATTTTTACGGACGTTCCTTATCTACTGGAGGACTTCCGGTGGCCACCCAGGTTCACCAAATTGGGTCACCACAATCATTTGTTACTCAAAGTACGATTATGAAAAGCTTTGAAAAAAAGCGCACTTCTAGGATGAGTTCCATGAATTGACATTTTTTACGGACGTTCCGGATCTTCTGGAGCACCTCCGGTGGCCGCCCAGGTCCACCAAAATAGACCCCCACAATCATTTGTTACTCAAAGTACTATAAGGAAAAGCTTTGGAAAAAACCGCACCCTTTTATGATAAGTTTCATGAATTGGCCATTTTTACGGACGTTCCGGATCTTCTGGAGCACCTCCGGTGGCCACCCAGGTCCACCAAAATAGGTCCTCACAATCATTTGTTACTCAAAGTACGATAATGAAAAGCTTAGGGAAAACCGCACCCTTTTATGATAAGTGTCATGAATTGGCCATTTTACGGACGTTCCGGATCATCTGGAGCACCTCCGGTAGCCACCCAGGTCCACCAAAATAGGTCCTCACAATCATTTGTTACTCAAAGTACTATAAGGAAAAGCTTTGGAAAAAACGGCACCCTTTTATGATAAGTTTCATGAATTGGCCATTTCAACGGACGTTCCGGATCTTCTGGAGTACCTCCGGTGGCCACCCAGGTCCACCAAAATAGGTCCCCACAATCATTTGTTACTCAAAGTACTATGAAGAAAAGCTTTGGAAAAAACCGCACCCTTTTATGATAAGTTTCATGATTTGGCCATTCTTACGGACGTTCCGGATCTTCTGGAGCACCTCCGGTGGCCACCCAGGTCCACCAAAATAGGTCCTCACAATCATTTGTTACTCAAAGTACTATATGGAAAAGCTTTGGAAAAACCGCGCCCTTTTATGATAAGTTTCATGAATTGGCCATTTTTACGGACGTTCCTTATCTACTGGAGGACTTCCGGTGGCCACCCAGGTTCACCAAATTGGGTCACCACAATCATTTGTTACTCAAAGTACGATTATGAAAAGCTTTGAAAAAAAGCGCACTTCTAGGATGAGTTCCATGAATTGACATTTTTTACGGACGTTCCGGATCTTCTGGAGCACCTCCGGTGGCCGCCCAGGTCCACCAAAATAGACCCCCACAATCATTTGTTACTCAAAGTACTATAAGGAAAAGCTTTGGAAAAAACCGCACCCTTTTATGATAAGTTTCATGAATTGGCCATTTTTACGGACGTTCCGGATCTTCTGGAGCACCTCCGGTGGCCGCCCAGGTCCACCAAAATAGGTCCCCACAATCATTTGTTACTCAAAGTACTATAAGGAAAAGCTTTGGAAAAAACCGCACCCTTTTATGATAAGTTTCATGAATTGGCCATTTTTACGGACGTTCCGGATCTTCTGGAGCACCTCCGGTGGCCACCCAGGTCCACCAAAATAGGTCCTCACAATCATTTGTTACTCAAAGTACTATAAGGAAAAGCTTTGGAAAAAACCGCGCCCTTTTATGATAAGTTTCATGAATTGGCCATTTTTACGGACGTTCCGTATCTACTGGAGGACTTCCGGTGGCCACCCAGGTACACCAAATTGAGTCACCACAATCATTTGTTACTCAAAGTACGATAATGAAAAGCTTTAAAAAAAAATCGCGCACTTCTAAGATGAGTTCCATGAATTGACCATTTTTACGGATGTTCCGGATCTTCTAAAGGAACTCCGGTGGCCACTCAGGTCTATCACAATGGGTCACCACAATCATTTGTTACTCAGCGTTCGATAATTAAAAGCTTTGGAAAAAACCGCGCTCTTCTAGGATGAGTTCAATGAATTGACCACTTCTACGGATGTTCCGGATCTTCCGGAGGGACACCGGACCGTGAAATAACCAGGAATTGTGTTGATCCATGGAAATGGACAATGGCTACATTCTAATAGGATTATTGCTACGCAAATTAATGAACATTTCCAAAATCACCCTTCGAGAGGCAAGAAATCACGCCAAAAATTGACCTAAGAATCTATGTTCCTTCAACATCGATTCCTGGGAACCAGAATGGCCAAAGTGCAAAAATCTGTCCGTAACGACATCCGTGGATTCCATACCTTCAATTTGGTTCCAAAAGATTGAGAATCGGTTCGAAAATGAACTTTTGGGAGCGAATCCAATTTGGGTCATTTTTGACCCGCTAATGCACAATGTGTCACTTTTTTTGTTGTGGCGTTCCTAGAGGTCGCTGATAGCTGGTTATCACCCCAAAATTTTCATTTCCAAAAGTTAGGAAAAGTCAGAAAATTTCAACGCCCTATCTCATTTGATTACATAGCTACAACGTTTTTAAATCATCTCTGGGCCAAAATAGACCCCAATGCACTAGGAAGGTTAAAATAAAATATTGCTGCAATCCCAAGAAACAATTCAGAGCCATAAATCAACAATCTTGTTGAACAATTGTTGTATAGAAGCGATGGTAGTTGAACAATAAAGCATGTTTAAGAAGTTGTTTAATAAATGTTATACTGATTGAAATCACCGCATTAAGGACTGTATCGAAAATAAGTTATCCACTTTTAAAGTGTTACTACTCAGAAGCTTATGAAGGTATTGGTTTGTTTTACCCTGCATTTAATGTATTCGTATGTTAAGTTTCAAATCAGAGTTTATTTGTTTGTTGAAAATGTGTTGTTTCCGATATATCGCAAATTGAAAGTGTTATTGAAATTCGAGTTTTGGACACATGGCTCCGTAAGAAGCGTTTCGAGGTAGATAATATGACCAAGCGTTTCGCTATCCACACCCAAAGGTGAAAATTCATGGTCAACAAGCTTGGGGAATACTACACTTTCGCTAACCTATCGAAAAAGGAAGAAAATCAAGTTCATGTTACCGGAATTTGGACCAGAAAGTAATCATGTTATAAAACGAGGCAATTTTATGCCGATTTGTGACCAGGACGAAGAATGCTTGAATAAATGTTGGAAGGGTGCAATATTTATTCAGTATTATAATTTTTCATAAAATTTTACAAACAGAATTAACATATATTGCTAGATAAAATTTAATAAATTTTTAAAATTCGTTCGATTTTATTCGAATAAAACAATGTGGATAACTTATTTTCGATACAGTCCTTAGTTCCCTGTTTTGTTGTTATTTGAATAAAGCATCGAATAAAAGTTTAACAAATGCTGCCCTAAAATTTTCCTGGCAGGGTGAAGTACAGTTGTATTATTCACTGTAAATATACTTTATTCCACCAAAATAAATCCTATTTTGTGTAACAAGTTGATATTGAATAACATGTTTATGTGATGCATAATAACATTTGTTAGAATTTGTTATTCAACAGCGCTGCCGAAGTTGTACAATTCAATGAAGTAATGTGTCTTATATTAGATTGTAAATCTTTTAACCATTGATTTTTTGTAAAATAAGTTTACTGTATGATAACTGTTAAAATAACTTATTTACTTATAGTGATGTTCTTTCAAATGTTGTTCAACACAACATAATTGCTGTTGATTAATCATTGTTGACAAAATCAATTATGTCGTATCTGGCTGTGCGGATGTCACTGTGCATTGAATTTTTGTGAAAATGGATAAACCTTTTAAAAAGTTCAAAAAGAGTGGTACATATCATATATTGTCAGATTTTCTGGACTGTAAGACTGCGCGGCGAATGACTGTCGAAAGGTACGGCCGCGCCAAACGATACACCGCAATGCTAGTCACCCATAAGAATCAAGTGAACGGGGTGCAGAAAGTGCAGCGGTACCTTTCCTGAAGAGTACGCCGCGTGCAATTTTGTGAAAATCAGGAAATAAGTGGTTAGTGAAAACATCGGTTGTTGTGTACAAGTACAACACAAAACAGTGGAAAATACAGCGACATTCGCAGAACTCAAAGCTGTACCAGATCCTACGAATGGTATAAAGCTTGTTTTGTTTAATATTATAAAATTATACTAAAAGCATAATTTCAGACCGAAACACGCGAGACAAAACATCGATACCTTATCAATACGAAGAATCAAATTGTAAACCTTCTCAAAATTCAATCGTGGGGGCCCTTTGCAATTATGGGTCTCCAGTAGCCTTGCTAGCAAAGGCGTAGGATTGTCAATCCGAAGAAGGCGAGTTCGATTCTTGGTCCGGCCTAGGATGTTTTCTGGTTGGAAACATTCTCGACTCCCTGGACATAGTGTATCCATTGTACTTGCAACACAATATACATACTCATGCAATGGCGGGCATAGAAACTTTCAATTAATAACTGAGGAAATGCTAATAGAATTCGTTGAAAAGCAGGCCATGTTCCAGTTGGAATGTAGAGCCAATGAAGAAGAAGAAGAAGAAGGCCCTGTGCAATTCAATTTCGCAATTACCTTAAAAAGACTGCCGGCACAAACTGCCGGCCACGATTGTCTCCACAACAAGAAAGAAATCTACAATATATTAAATTGCACTCTAACAATGGATTTTTCACTAGAATATTAAAAATACGTACTTTTGCTCATTTTTTCTGCGAATATTCACCGCTTTGATCACTGCACCGCACTGTTTGTTGTTGCTGTTTTGACAGTGATGGGCAACGGATGCGCACACGGATTGACTATTGGAAGCAGATTGTATCAGAGTTCATTATTCAACTATTCTTAAACTGCAGTCGGAGCAACTACATTCGATGCTCATCTGAATTTGTTTTCTTATTTCACAACAATATTGTTGTCATACATTCTATTTGATAAACATGTTCAAATGTTGTTTATGCAATGTTTGTGCAATAAATTGTTCAATTTGCTGTTAAATAATTTATAACTACATTTAACATGGTCGATTTATATGACCTTGCATGGAGCAGCGGATGTCAATCAAAGGGTCCTGGGTTCGAGCCTAGTTGATGTAAAAAACAAGTCGCAGTTCTAAAAATTATTAAATTGAAAAATCGATAGCTCATGAAAGTCATAAAATAATATCAAGATGAAAATTATCCGTAAGAGTCCTCCTTTAACATTTTTGTAATAAGCTTTATTTGAGATATTCCTTACAACAATTGAGATGCCACCAAAACCAACGTTATTCAACTTGTATTCGGGACTTTTTCTCAAACTAGTTGAATAATAGTTTCCTCCAATCTTCTCTGTTACACAAACAACAGTATATCAAACAGCCTTATTTGTACAACATTGAATAAAAGCTTTTTTAGTTTGGGTAGCAAGCTTTGTAGTAACAAGCGTTGAATTAATGTTGCTGTAGCTCTTTTATTGTTTTTGCAGTTGAACAATAGAGGCAAGGTAATAGCTTAAACATTTTTTTCAACATGCTTATAGAACTACTGTTGTTGAATAGATTCTCCATTTTTTGGCGAACAAGGTTGGTATAGTAGTATCAAATGCAATAAATCAATCATTATTAAACATACAGCTGAATAGCGTAGCTGTAAGAGACTTTTCTTCAAACAACAATTGTTTCTTGGGATCTTGATGAATTATAATATGTAAAGAAAAAGTACCGAATTTTTACACTTTTTTACCTAGGATGTGCCCCCGAGTCCTGACAGTGAGTTTTTTCATGTGATTTTTGTGATTTGTGAAAATAGAGGGAATTTTGAGTAGGATGTAAGAAATTTAGCTGAAGAATCAAATAAGCTCTACAAACACGTGTTTGTATCTACAACTTGAAGCAAGTGAAAAATATTACTATTCTAAATGATGTCTTTACTCATGTAAAAGGAACTTGGTCATATTTAAACATGATGCAATAGTGTCCGGTACTCGGGGACACATAAGTAAACATAATCCGGATAATTAGAGAGTTGTTCGTTAACCCTTTATAAGGCAGACGAATCTAAACAATAAATTAACAAAAATGACAATAGGACGCAATGTTGACATGGTATTAAACTCAAATGTTGGTTATACATTAAACAGTCCAGAAACATTGAAAAATTGGTGGCAATATAGTTGGCACTGCCAGTCAAGCGGAACAAAATTGGTGGCAATGTAGTTGCCACTGTCCGACAAGCGGGAAAACAGACAATAACAAAAATAAATAAAAGATTTTTAAAAATTAGGTTTTACGTAAAACCGGTCAAATCAAGGCACGTTACATTTTTTGGTGAAAAGTTCTAGTCGCATTATAAGTGAAAAAAAAATTTTGCACTTTTGTTCCCAAGGGGGGATCCTTGGAAAAAAAAACAATTTCCTCAAAAATCCAAAAACCAAATATACAGAAAGGCAAAGCTTTTTTCACGCTAATTACGAAATAATCTAACACAGGACATTCAAAATAATGAATACCAATGGGAAAAAATATATCTCTGTCTCTAACGAATTATAACTGAAAATCCTTCTTCCTCTCGAAACTTACGATCTGTTCGTAAAAAAACTGTTCTCAAATTGTCATTTAGATTTTTTTATGGGTCAAATTCATCTGGGGTGTTACTACACAGAAAAAAAATCCGTGGTTAAAACTACTATTTTGTAGACTACGCTCTGTTTTTAAAACTACCATGAAATTTCAGTAAATTTTACCATGGTTTCAGAGAAATTCACCACTGTTTCAGTTCATGTGATAACATACCGCTAGGGCCACAGTTGATTTTTACAACGCGCATGGTAAAATCAAGCGGGTTTGTTATCTGTTGAAAATCGTTGGTGCACATTCTTAAAATAACCCTCGGAATGGTAGTTTCGACTGCAATGTTTTTTTGCGAGGAATCAAATAAAGCCACTACATGGGAAATAATAAGTAGAGCTCTTGTTAATAAAGTTAATAAATAGAAAAAAATATAATTTGTTGGTGGCAATATAGTTGCCACTGCCTTATAAAGGGTTAAATGGCTTGTATCCAGCACTGGGGGATCTCCCCCTACGTAAAGGCTAAATCTCCAGCGTTAAAACTTAATTTGGTAATCTAGATTCTGGAACAATATTGCATATTTGCGATGGCTGAGTTAATGAAGAGAAATACTGACTTCATCAGTTAATGTTTTGCTGATCAGTGAAAAGTTGCCTAATGAAAAAGAATATATATTTCCAATTCTAGAGCTGACGAAAGTATTCGTGCATTAGTGCAGCGAAGTGTTCCTGATTCTCCGATATTTAATTGAGGAAATGAGGTAATTGGTGGTGATGGTCCCAGGACGTTAAGTGGAGGAAATTACCATCATCGTGTCTGCAACTTCTTGACGTGACCAGGTCGAAATAAAGAATCGGAGTCGATTGAAGCAACACAGACAAACAGGTGATGCACTCAAGTGTTTCCTGCCAGAAACAAGTTTTACGGTTGATTGCTCTTGATGCTGAGGCTGTTTCTCTGAGAAACCACTATCACGAGGAGATACGATGACCGGAGCAGAAGAAAGCAATTTATTGGTGTATCATCGCGGAAGAAAAAAAGGAGATTTTGTTTTTCTTTTTCGATGCGTAGTTCGCATATCGATTCAGTCATAAAGGCGAGAAAAGTACTCGGTAATGATGTGGCTTGCATCATCCGTCCTTTTCGCTTTGATACAATCGTGCTAGGTACTGGGAATAAGAATGAATGTTCGAGTGATATCAAATAGTATAAAACTTGTTTTTAGGTGTGTAGCTTCCAAACGAATGTCACTTCAAAAAAGTATAGTTAATGCAAGTAGTTTGCACAAAAAATTGAGTGTTGCTACAAGTTGCTAGCGCTATTGTAATGACGAAAAATGGACTCCAATATGATAAATGAACATAAGCACCCTAAGTTCCCTTCCTTTCATACTGTAATATTGTATTCCCTAACCTCGACCAAACCGCGAGACTTTCGGTTCCCCAAAACTAACACCAAAACTGTACCAAAATTGTGCAGTCTAATTTACTTCACATGATCATTCTTGTCAATAAATCGTGCTGCAGAGAACAATCAGATTCTTTAGTTAGTTTATCAAATTTTGAAAAATGAAATAATGCCTTTTAAGGCTGTAATGTAAAATAATAAATTTTAAAACACAAAAATGTAATAAGAAATATTAATACCATAGCTGAAGGACCCAAAGGCCAACCACTTTATATGCAAAATTAATGTAAAAAGTAACTCAAAAAATCAAAAAAGTTATCAGATTTCATGCAACCGTGCCACATTGCTTAGCTCGACAAACCATGAAGCGATAGATGAACTTGCGATTGGAAAATGTTGATGTCATGTTCTTCAAATTATTTCACACCAACATTATTATAATTTATATTCGCTATAGAGATTTGCAGCCCTAGGCTGGCTCATCTCTTAATTTTTTTTTTTTTTTTTTATTTAATAGTTTATTTAATAGGCTCAGGCGTTTTATAGAAAAACTTTACGGAGCCGATATTCCATCATAACAAGTAAGTTACAGTATAAAACATAAGAATAAAAACAAACTTATTTTGCACTCTTACGAGAGCTTTTCCTTGGGAGGCGATGCTCCGTCGATCCTGATTTGGCGAAAGTGGCCCGACGCTGGCTCGCCGCTAGTTTCCGTGTCTGCTCTTCCATCACTGCATTGAAATCCGTTACCAGCTGGGTAGCATTGGGAATACCACATGTCCTGAAGATCTGTTCGTCATCGATTCTCGCATGTTGATTTTTCGGTTCCGGTTTTTCATCTTCCTGATCAATATGACCCTCGAGTGATTCTTCTTCCACATATTCAATAATTTCATCAACCATCGGATCCGGTTCCTTGTGATGGCCCATTTCCCTTACTATTCCGGCATATGACAATTTTTGCTGATTCCGATTTAGTCTCTCTGGACAGGAATTCTTCCGGTGTCCTTCTGATTGGCATGCAAAACATTTATTTTTTAGTCCGTCATAAAATATCTTTCCCTTTCGATTACAAACTACAATCGTCGGGGGAATGTCCTCTTTAAGGTCAATGTACACACCTCTTACACCCGTGCATACATGATCTAGTCCCAGATTTGCAGGAAACTTCTCGTGTACAATTCGGTCTACCTTTCCGTATCGTTGAAGAGTCGAAGAAAGTTCTTCATTCTTGATTTCCGGATGGAGATCAAACACCCGGACATAGTGTACATTTTGACCAGCCATCGTCATACACACATCCACCGATTTTCCGTCACTGTATATAAAATGTTTGGTTTCCGAGTTTTTGGCAAGTGACTCCGTCATTGCCTCCTTCGTGTTGTACTTAATACATACGCTCCGGTTTTCAGTCACTTTATACACGGTTTCGATGTTCAACACATCGCCCTCCAGTTGCTTTACGAAACTAGCAATATCACTCCACGACGGGCGCGGAGAATTTGCAGGAAAGCAGAATTGCACAGTATTAACAATTTCACTCATATCGTACCGTGGTGTGTTTGGCTCGTTCGCAAAAACAAATCCAATCGAGCAAGCGCACAAGAACAAAGCTAATGCGTTCACAATAGCTCCAAAAACCGACCAGAAAAATGGGCTTCAGCAGAGCTCATCTGCAATCGCGTGCGTCGAACACGACAGATAGCGAACAACTGGCTCATCTCTTAATGCCACTATCTGAAAATTTACCCAAGCTAATTCAGCAATTGTTCTATTGTTGGTTTTTCATTATAGCACTTCATATACTTTTCTCATAACATTTTATGACGCACGAGGAAGGTATTTTATCCCTTGGCTTATCCAACTAAAATGAAGAATCAACATTGTTTTGAAATAAACCTGAGTAGTCGTGAAATAAATTGTATCTCAATATATTACAGTCGTGTTTTATTTACCTACTAGCAGATCCGACGAACTTCGTTTCGCCTAAAATTGATTTATTCTCTGCTTAGTTCTCGTGTTGTGCAGAAATTTCTGTTTCATTTGTATGGGAGCCCCCTTTCTAAATGAAGGAGGGGTCTCGAACCATCTTAAGAACCTTCCCCGGCCCCAAAAACCTCTACATACAAATTTTTACGCCGATCGGTTCAGTAGTTTCGGAGTCTATAAGGTTCAGACAGACAGAAATTCATTTTTATGTACATAGAAGAAGAAGAAGAAGAAGATTTTAGTCATATTTTGAAACAAAGTGATTTTTTCTAAATCCGAGTGACACGATGAATTTAGTGCGGCTAAGATTTACATCGTTTTGTTCTGAAATACATTTTATCAACGACATTTGTTACTCATTTTTCCTTTAAGACTATTCTTCAAGCTTCGACTGATTTCTCCTTCTCGCCTTGAAAGCCTGAAAACCAATAAATGCATAGTTGAATTGTTTTAATAGAGCATCAAATTGCTCAGTTGACACCTTCTAAGCTAAATAGAGCAAAACTTGTGCTTCTTTTGCTCCTTTGTTCTACTGGTTCATGGTTCGGTCGTAAAACTTTATCGTTTGCTTACAGGTTCGAGCCCACGCCAAAAGCACCAGGAGTTTATTGCTGCCCAATTCGGCTCATTTAGGCGAAGCGTTGTTATTCATGGATGAACTGCCCCAGACAGAGTGTCTGGAAGTTTACGTTTGTCTCAGGAGTAATGTACAGCAATGCCGGACAGTGAATATTGACTATCTCATCTTGGGCTTTGGGCACTAGCATCCACTGAAGTGGATGTTAGTTGTGGGTGTTCCTATAGTTGTGGTAGTACGAATTTCAGAGAATTAACAAATTAATCACAGCAACCCATCGTGCCATTCAATTAGTTGACCTGTCACAATTCGTTGGAGACATAAACATCATTGGAATTTCTTTGAATTGGTAAAGTATCTGTAAAAGAGCTTATATTTTTCTCTCCTCCATTAGCAAATCCTGTGTAAAATCTATGGGATCCGCAACTATAGGAACACTGCACCATAAATGGAGGACATATTTCAGGTAACAATAATGGATTATGATACAGTTATGGCACGTTCTGTGTAAAATAGAGTTAATGAGCTTTCGGATACACTCTCCAGGTAAGAGAAATGAAGTATAGATGAAGTGTAATCGACCCATCAGTGTAGGGTCGTGCTTAATTTCTCCACTATTGGGTTTCTTACCCTATAGTAAAATTAAACGAATCTGTCCGATTTTACTCGTGTTATTTTTTTTTTCTACAACCTAACTGCTAATCGTTTTGTTGATTTCAGCATCGCACTCTAGATTCATGGAAACGTTGTATCACAGACAAACAGACATAACACATTGAACATTTACTCATCAAATTCATCGTCGTTCAAACACTAACGACATCTGTTGATTTCAGTTAGTTGGGCAAATCGCGAATCAGATGGCGGTAGTGAGCAGACGTCAAACTCGAGCAATATCGATGGGCGCGCCACGAGTGATCGATTGGCCAATTAATGATTATTTGACGAATGTTATGTCTGTTTGTCTGTGGTAGTATTTTTACATTTGTACAACTTTCCAATCGAAATGTTACACAGCAGATCCCAAGATAAATCAATTAATGAGGAAATCTTGAAATTCTTTTTTTACACAATTGATGCGTGCGTGCAAAAAGAAAACCGTGTATTATCGAGAAATCTGTTTAAAAAATGCATATTTTTTGGAAGTTACGAAAACATGATGCCCAGGGTGTTCTGTGAATTATTATGCTACATATGATTTACTGCTCTGGTTATCCAAGAATTTTATGGAATAAAGCTTTAAGGTCTACTTACATAACCAAAGACTAGGCACTGTTTTGAATATGATACATGCCCTTTGTGGAACATAGAACTGAATGAGTTCATAACAGCAGATCTTAGTCATCCCAGATCTCTCAAAAGTAAGGCCCTAAACTATACAGATGTAACCAAAGATTATTTGGGCTGTTTTGAATGTGGTTTATGCCCTTTGTGGAAAATATAATAGAATGTGGAGCATATAATACACAAAATTTCAGAAAAAAACAACGTTTAGATCTCAAAATCCGCGTAGAAAAGTGTCACGGTGTGTCTAGCATCACAATACGTGAAGAAATGTGAAGTATCATGAGAAAACAAAAATCAGTCGATTTTGGCGACAGATATGTCGAAGTCAAGTACGAGACACTGAAGATGGCCCCACAATTGAGGTCGAAATACGTATCTGTTAAGATAACAAACCATGGTGGAAGTAAATAGAGAGGACTAAACTCGTCTTAAACATTCCACTGAAAGAGTTTTTTTTCGAACTTAAATGTTCCGAGCGTGTTGCCGAAATCGAATGAGGTCTGTATATTCTTCAATTACAAGAATGTCAATATGTTTTAAATCTTAACAACATTATTATTTTTAGGAAGTTTCCCTGTGTTTGAATTGTATCGTGCTTTATTGTTCATTTGTTGATTTGATAGGGTCATTTGCCTTTGGGAGATATTGATTGAGATCAATTGGAATACTGAATCGAGATGAAATATTACAAATGAACAATAAGCAAAACATGAGATTTTTTTTTAATATTTAGTTATAAGGCCGATACAAATATTTAATATCTATTTTGTCTCCCCCTCCTTTGGATTTTTTTTTTGCCAAAAAATTATATTTTGAAGGGGCAACAAAATAAAATTTGGATGATTTTGAGGGTTTTCAAAACATTCTTTAACAAATCCGAGAAGTTTTTTAATTTTTTTCATTTTAATTTTTTATTTTTTATTATCCCCCCTTGACCTTTCGGATACCAGTAGGACAAAAAGTTAAATAAATATTTGTAACGGCCAATATAGTATATGTTGAATATTGCAGTAAATCTGAATCGGAATGTGACAGGCAGGAGATAAAAGAAAATAATTATTTTGGTTGTTCTCTTCGAACCCAGAGAGTTTCTGTCAACTCAGATCTAGCTGATAAAGCTTCAGATAACTTAGATAAAAAAATCAGCAAAATTTCCAACCTTCAAACGAATAAGTAATGCATTTTTCGAAGTCTCCAAAAAATATTTAATTTTATATTCGGGAAAAGCTCAGAAAGTGCACGTTTTACATTTGAACCAAACCGATAGTTTTCAGGTAACGCTATAGATCTTCAGACCTGACTTCATTCATGTTCCACAAAGGGCATGTCCCACAGTGATTACGGGTGTAGACCTTCAAGAATAACTTCAGGGGTTTATACACTCAAATTATTCTGATGATAAAAAGTATGTGCGAGACCCACATAGAACTCGATAATTGAGCTGATTTTTGCTTCTATGTGCACATTATAAAATACATTTAAAACCCTATTGAAAACATAGCCTATCAAAATAAATTGTATGTGCAATTTCGCATAGAATGAAACTTTGAACATATGCACATATAATATATAACACTTAGGGTATCTGTTCCCATATTAATAACAGCCCGTATATTAATCCTAACCGTCGATGAACCAAATAAAAAATCAATTTATTTACAATTTCTCACATCGTACGTACACAATAATGGATGGAACACATTCTTGAATGTTTGGAATATTATTCAAGATTTTGTTTAAGTAATGTTTTAATTCACAAGAATCAAATTATTAAAAGATAAAATTATAAAGCACTTTTATTTTCATTTTCCTACCTCTGAACTGATGGTTTGATGAACTGCTCGATTACTACTAGCAGATTCATCTGCTTTCACGCTGTTGTTTTCCACTAAATTTCAAGCTAAAACAATTCCATCCCTTCAAAATTCACTTCACAGCACATAAAGCGCATCACATTTTTACTATGACTATAATTATATTTGAAAAACCAACGCGATTTCCTATAGTTTGATATAGGTTTATTTCGAACAACGTCTAAATAATCCTTGTCCGTATTCCAAACTATTTACATGGCTTGCAGTACTCTCAAGGGTTGCCGAACTAGATTTTTATTTCAAAGCGCTTGAATGAACTTTTACTGTGGAATTCAACTCTGATGTTTGTAAAATAGATTATATCGAAAAGATAAATTATGACAAACACAAAATTGAACTGATAAGATGGAAAACTGCAACAACATCAGCAATTTTGTAATTATATTTCAACTAAAATACCAAAAATTGAAGAATTCGGCATCACTGCAATCATATCGTTACGTATACACACAGGTAATAGTGTGCGTATTTTATTTTGGAAACAGTATTATTGATATAGGTACAGGCGTAGGATTAACTGTTTTTGAATGTTATTGAAATAGGTGCATGGCGCTGATGATGTTTTTTAGGTAAATACTTCTATAATGTGATGAAATTTTCATTTTTGAAGTTACCAAATTGTTTTCAATTAAAAATTACATGAGCCGAGCATAATTATTCTTATGTTTCTTGATTATTGGGTGAGAAATCAATGCATTTCATATGCGCATTGCCTTATTGTTATTGATATAGGAACAGATACCCTATTATTGTTTGAAACAAAACAAAACTGGCGGCAAAGTCAAAACAGAAGCTCAGAAGGAAACTGAGAATATGTAAGTGAATCAACTTCTTTTTGCAATATTCGGGTCGTTAGTACAAGTAATGGTAAGTTTAAATTAATTATAATGACGTGCATTGTGGAATAAAGTGATTTTTGCTATTTTTTGGTTTCAGCCGAGGAAGCCGAGGGAGTTGAGATGCGCGCGGTCTGTAAATTCATCACCTGCGGGTGGATATGGAAGAAGAACGCCGCACCGAATGAGAAGCCATCTGTCGTCAAGACTCATTTGTGGAACATGATCATCGTCCCGGAGATGGTTGGATCGATTGTCTGAATCTTCAACGGTAATACCTTTAATCAGGTTGAAATTAAGCCGGAGATGATCGGTCACTACCGTGGGGTGTCCTTGTTGACATACAAGCCGGCCAAGCACGGTCGACCCGGTATCGATGCCATCCACAGCTCCCGATTCATGAGGTGTTTAACTATCTTATGTGACAGTGGAAAAAAATACAAAAAGGATTGTAAATACTGCGAATACCTGAATCCATGCTATCCAGATAATCGTCTCCTTCTCAATATACATAGAGCAACCACAGACAAACAGACATAACACATAGAATATTCACTCAATAAATTCATCATTGTTTAAACACTAACGACATCTGCTGATTTCATTTAGCTGGGCAAACCATGAACCACGGTAGTGAGCAAACGTCAAACTCGAGCAAATTCGATGCACGCGCCATAAGTGATCGATTGGCCAACTAATGATTATTTGAATTGACCAGTTAATCAGTGAACGATGGAAATTTGACGAGTGTTATGTGTGTTTGTCTGTGGAGCAACTGTAGCATAATATGTTTCATGTACATTGTACCTGTATGTTGTTTACCGCACCGTGATAATTTACTATGAATAAAGAAGTAAATATTTAATATGTATCTCTTTCAAACCAGAAATATCTATATCAGTAGATAAGTGCAAAGCTAATGAAAATCTGGCATTGAACCCGAGATTGAATCATCTATTGGCAGAATTCAGTTTACATCCAATTTCAACACTAACAATACGGTCGTAATACTCGTCGTACTATATGCAGAGTTATAATGAGGTGGATTCGATCACGATTGTCAACTGTATCGTACGAAAGATCCCAGCGAACGAAGCGTTACAATATCCAGCGATTGTCGGCGGCAGGAGTATCGGCTGAGTACCGCCAGAAGCTCGACGAATGGATAAGTGCAACCAACGTTAGCGACAACATCAACGATTTATGGGAGTCGATTCATGGAACGGTGAGCACAACAGCGCGAAAGTGGCACTGCACAGAGGCGACCCAGGACTGTTTGGATCGATGTGGAGTGTCAGAGAGTGACAGACTAGAAGAACATTGCCAGAAACCGGGTGTTGGTGTCGGGTACCCTATCGAATAGAGATCGGTACAAGGAGGCAAGATCAGCCGATAATCAAACTCACCGCAGGAAAAAAAAGAGAGTGGCAAATTACGCTTGAACATGGTTTTGCGGTGAAGCTGATACGGCTGATTCGTATAACGTTGGACGGATCGGAATCAAGTGTAAGGGTTCCGTATGAAATATCGACATCATTTGTTACCTTGGATGGATTGAAACAGGGTGATGCACTCTCGAATCTACAGTTCAATATAGCGCTCGAGGGAGCGATTAGCTAGTTTGCAAAGAAGCGGCGCCATTATCACAAGATCGCATATGCTCCTGGAATTTGCGGACGATATCGATAATATCGGGATTGATCGCCGTACCGCGCCTTTTAAGAGGGAGACAGCGAGGATTGGACTCACGAGTCATGATCAATACCAGCAAAACGAAGTACATGGTCGCTGGCAATCAACGTAGGTTCATTAGTGGTGGTGGTAGTGAAATGGTGCTAGATGGTGAA
The DNA here is from genome assembly GCF_024139115.2 of Armigeres subalbatus. NCBI lineage: Eukaryota > Metazoa > Arthropoda > Insecta > Diptera > Culicidae > Armigeres > Armigeres subalbatus. The sequence goes on from NC_085140.1 coordinate 84,367,574, forward strand.
AAATTTGAAGTGGTAGAAGAATTTGTGTATCTTGCAACATTAGTGACATGCGAATGATGTTACCTGCGAGGTGAAAAGGCATATTGCAGCTGCAAATAGGGCTTATTACGGACTTCGTAAGTAGCCTAAGTCCCGTAGTCTGCAAACGAAGACAGCAATTCGCGCTGTATACTACTCTGATTCTTCCGGTGGCTTTATACGGCCATGACACATAGACGTTAGAGGAGGCTGATCGGAGAACTTTCGTAGTATTGAGAGTAAGGTGCTGCGGACAATACTCGGTGGTAAACAGGATAACGGTATCAGGCGGCGTCGCATGAATCACGAGTTGTACCAGGTGTATAAAGGACTGGATATTATTAAGCTTATACAACACGGCAGACTACGGTGGGCTGGACACGTTGTTCGTATAGCGGAAGAACGTCAAGCGAAGATAATATTTAGTAGAGAACCCGGAAGAGGCCGCAGGCTTCATGGAAGGCCGCGTACACGATGGCTTTTTGCTGTTGAAGAGGACCTGAGGGCGCTCAATGTTCAGGGCGACTGGAAGCGATTGGCCCTGGGTCGAGTCCAGTGGAGAAGGATACTCAATTCTGCGTAGGTTCATCGAAGAGCTGTAGCCCATCAAGTATCAAGTAAGTAATCGTGTCCAACAGTCGGACGAGTCAATTGAAGATTTTAGTGATACATTTTTTTTCCCGAAAGGTCAATTGCTATGACGAAAAGCTGTTGAATACAAATACTACACACTTATTTCTGTAGCTCAGCAAAAATCCGCACAGCCGTGCGCCAGCAAAATAAAAAACTGATATTCCGGCAAAAATGATGTTTGTTAGCTGATTTTCGGCAAATTATTTGCTGATTTTCAGCAATTTTGACAGATATCTCGGTAAAAAACATGTTTTCTGGGGCACGGCTGTGCGAATCTCGGTAAAAGTTGACCATTTTGCTGAGATCCCGGTAAAAAATATTAAGTGTGTATTTTCAAATATTTTTAATTCTATTTATTTTTATAATCAGGACTGAGTATTACGATTGCGATGTTATATTCTCGTTGTTTAAGGTTATGATAAAGGTTGGCAATAAATTGTTTTATTTTGGTATTCTTTTGTGTTAGAAAACGAAATAAAAGTCGATGTTTCGTAAACCAGGTATTCAATGGTCAAAATGACATATTTGAGAGCGGAGACGAGCCGGCCTCGGGCTGAAAGTCTCTTTAATAAAGACACAAAAAAAACATATTTGAAAAGCTCCGTAGTAGAATGAGAGGATTTTCTTACAGTGATAAGTTGCGCAAGTTTGCTACCACTCTTCATTTTCATTCTCTGAGAGCGTATAGCTACCTTTAACGCATTTTCCAAGATAGTCTCCCTGTTGTACAATATACAAATTACATATCGAATTCAACGCTGAAAAGACATAAACATACATTGAACTTTTTTTATAAAACAAATATGATATTTGTTTATTCATTAAATATTTATAGTTTTATCAATGACTTTGAACTTCAGCCATCACTGTACGGATATTTTTTTCACACAGTGTATGACTGGAAATAGTAGAAACTGCAGAAAATAGACTCTTTATTAAGTCTCCCTACGTTTCTCAAAGAACCTTACACAATTCTAAGATGGAGGAAAACATATTTCTCAGAATTGAAACCATTTAATTCTGCTGCCATGTCTCTTATTGATAACGATGAAATAACGAATCTGATGGACAGATGAAGCGAAATCCCATAATGTTTGACGTGAAGTGACTACTTCATTTATGTATGAAGGATCGAGAACATTCAATGTCGTAATTGGTGATTAAAGGTTGCATGAAGAAGAAGTCGAAGGATGATATTAGAAAAATATTGCACGGGGAAGCATACGGAACATTTTTTAAAACTCTTCTCAAAAATTCTAGAAGCGGTTTAATTAAAAACGGAAAGCAGTACGTGGTTGGACTTTTCTTTTACTGTGTATCAAGTATGATATTATAAAATAAAATTTGAAATCGAAAAATTGCGTTAATTATGCAGTACATAGAAGGAAAGTCCAACCCCGTACTTTAAATTGCTCCTAGAATTTTTGAGAAGAGTTTTAAAAACCTTCCCGTATGCTTCCCCACGCAATATTTTTCAAATATCATCCTTCGGCTTCTTCTTCTTCATGCAACCTTTAATCGTCAATAGCGACAATAGTTTTTCGTACCGAAGTGTGCTGCAGTGAGTGACTCCTCGTAATCAATTAATTTCGATCGGTGGACCTGCCAAGTGATACGTGGTTGAGGATGCATTTCAGGCATACATACATTCGATGATGCCTGCCATCAGCTCCCGCTAATAGCGTGACATAGTAGATTGAACTCAAGTTAGCTATGCTTGCTAGGTAATTCCGACTTAATCGCGCGCGTCTAAAGTGGGTCCATAAATGGCAATTTCACAACTGGTAGCCAGTCGCCGCGCCACTTTTCAGGTCAGCTTGACGTTGAGTGATGGTTTGCATACGAAACTAATTATCGTTTCCCGTGGTTGTCGACCACGACGACGCGACGCGGCCAGTAACCGTTCGAAGATGAAGTTTATAATGCGACTCTCTGTGTTCCATTGCCCTCAACTACCGCTATAAGTGAGTAATCTACTAGTTTAGTGGTCTAGCCCTCATCATGATCATTATTGAGTAACACACTCATCGTGGAAAACGATTTCTTATTTCGCCGGGACGCAGGGGGCTGAGTGGTCTGCCTTACACAGCTCAAGCGTTGACATTGAAGGTTGTAACTTGCTGTACGTGAACGTGACACCGTACGACCAACAACGCTTTCAATTTCACTTCGGACCCGGGCAGCATCCGTTTCGAAAAAAAAATCTGTATGGAAAGAGAAATGGCAACCACTTTCGTAATTTATGTGGGTAAATTCGAAACTGACCAATAACTTATTTACTCTCTTTTATACTTACATGCCATAACTGTCAGGAAGCGGACACTGGACGCATTTGGCCGGACTTTTACTTACTTGCGCTATCGAACAGTCATATTTTATCCGCACATGTGTTCAGTCGATTATGGGAGGGTCTCGCTCAAGTATCGATTTGGAAGTAGTGACCAAAAGGAAAGCTGTAGTTGTCGGTATTGGGTGCGATACAACAAGTAGCAATGATTTCGCTGAAACTAATGGATTTTCGTATTTACTTCAATTGTAGGATACTACACTAATATGAATGTCAGCGAAATACCTAATCTAATCAGCACTACGCTATTGAGCGAATTGAAATTAGCGGTCTGCAGTACGTAACGTACTTTTGTGTTACCTAATCCCGCATTCAATTTAATTCTTGTTTGACCTGGATTTCCGAGGAAAAAATTCGTAAAATTTCCTCTTTGCGAATTTTGTTTGAATATTTTTAACAATACTACCAATGAGCTTGGGAGTTGGAATGTTCTTTCTAATTTACATGTGAAATTTATTAGGTTTTTCAATTGATTTTTTTTTGTAAATTCTGTTGTATTTTATCGGTATTTAATTCTTTGGGATTTCTATCAGTTTTCTTAATTTTCATGAGAAATTTTCTAGTATTCAAAAAGAAAAGAATTTTGAAATAATTTATCGTGAAAAATCAGAATTCAGGGTTCTATTTTTACAGTTTTTGAATTTTTACAGGAATTACATGAGCATAGCATCGCATAATATATGTGATTGTACACAACCATATAATGCTCAGCTGAGTAATCTACTATAAGGGGAGATCTCCCAGCGCCGGATACCTCCAAATACCGGACACTTCTCAAAACTTCCGCTTGCGTAGCTGCATGTTAATCTCCACAATTTCCATCAGCGTTCGAGAACGATTCTCATCAGAATCCAAAAAAGATTCACATTGGAATCTCTGAAGAATTCCTTTCCCTCAATGATTTGCTTCGGAATCCCTCGACAATCGGAATCTCCTGACGATTTACTTCCAAACCCCTCGACGAATTACTTCGATGATTTGCTTTGGAATCCCTCGAAAATGTACTTTGGAATCAACGATTTGCTTCAACATCTCTGGAGGATTCGCTTTGAAATCACTGGAGGATTCTTTACGGAATCCCTGGAGGATTAATTCGGAGACCTACCTGGTTGGCTACAGCATCTATACACCTATACCTGGCGTATTGTAGAGCTCCATAATCGTCGGTCTTGGGCGATGTTCCTCCAGTTTCCCCGGACATTCAGGGTCCCCAGGTCCGATTCCACCGCGTGCAGCCAGCGGGTTCGTGGCCTTCCACGAAGTCGCCGGCCCCTATTTGGTTCTCAGTTGAATATTGTTTTCACTATTCTTTCTTCCGACATTCGCACTAAGTGACCAGCCCACTGAAATCTGCCGTATTTTATACGATTCACAATATTTTCTTCTTTGTATACTTGATACAGTTCATGATTCATGCGTCTGCGCCACACACCATTTTCTAGTTTCCCTCCGAGTATTGTACGCAGCACTTTCTCCGGTCCGCCTCTTACAACGTCCATGCTCCATGTTCGTAAAGGGCCACTGGTAGAATCAGAGTTTTGTATCCAGTATTTGGCGCTCGATAATGGCGGTCTAGTGAGTTCCTTTTTTGACATTCAAGAGGTAGAAAATATTTGCATATTTTAATCAATGTAGGCTTCGCTTTGTTTAAACATATTGGCACTCATCGGGATTCCCAACAACAAGCAAACGTCACATACGTTCTAAAAGAATTTTGTTATTTTCTAAGTTTAAATTTTTGTAATAATTTTATTTTCTAGGAATGTGAGGACCACAACACATTAACAAAACCAAGGAAAATGAATAATTAATACGTGTGGATCAAGTCAATTATGCTGATAGCCCTAATGGATTACTATACATACATATATATTCTTCGCAACCACAGCCAACATTCCTGCTCTGACTTAGGTCTTTCGATTTTATGTGGAACTGTTGGGGATTGATACATTCATTCTGACCCCGTTTGTTGAGCAACTTCACACGAACACAGCGAACGAAATAACTTCCCACAAGTCTGCTGAAAACGCGAAATCTCAAACAAAATTGAAAATTAGCTTTAGAAACGTTTCCATCTGTAGATACAGACTGGAAAAATGCAATTCAGCTTTCAAGAACTTGTAATCATACCAACCTATTAACACATTCTTGAGCTTGAGCTTGCGACTTTATTAATAATCTATCTTTCCATGTAGCATCTCAAAAACATTATAAAACTTTTCCGATAAATTTACGTGATAGTTTCACTCAATACAAACGAGCTGAAAAAAAAAACATTGGCATTCAAATACTATTTTCTAAAAATTATAAATTAATCAATCATATACACATCTTTTTTAAATTAATGTATCGTTTTAAATTTTCTGTTGTTTCTGTCTCATCGGTACCGTTTTTTACTAATCCGCATTCAACGTTTTCTAGTACATTTCTACGTATTTCTAGTGGTGTAACAACCTTTCATAAACTTGGTCGGAAATAGGGGCGTTTTTTAATTAGACCTTCTCCTGTTCACATATAGATGATATTTTTTGGTCGGAATATATTGGAATAACTCATTGCCTTCAACTGTAGATCTCCTAAAAAAATTCAAAAGGCACATAAATAGCATTATTTAGACACTAAGTTTAATGATAATTATATCTATGGTTTTACTTCCATTACATACGATTGTTGACGTTTGTTTATTTTCTCAACAAATTTTATTTCATCGTGGCAAACTAGATGAGTTCCAATGTTTTCTACTTCTTGAATGTCAAACAAAGGGTAACTCACGCCGCCATTACCGAGCGCAAAATACTGGATAGAGCAAATTTCGTTTTCGTGTGCATGTTGCGGGAGCTAAGCTGGTTACATAATCCGTAAAAGGCCCTATTCGCAGCAGCAATACGTCTTTTCACTTCACGGGAAACGTCATTGTCACATGTCATATGCGTTCCAAGGTAAACAAATTCTTCAACAACTTCAAACACATTCCCAGCACTACCTCAGAACCAACACCACTAGGCCTTCCTCTATCTCTTCCTGCCACCATGTACTTTGTCATGGTAGAGTTAATGGTTAAGCCTATCCTCGCCGGCTCCCTCTTCAGTGGGGCAAAAGTCTCCACTACTGCTCTGCGATCGATTCCAATGAGGTCGATGTCGTCCGCAAAGTCCCGGAGCATATACGACCGTGTGATGATAATGCCGTTCCTCTGCACTCCAGATCTCCTAATAGCGCCCTCAAGTGCAATGTTGAACATTAAATTCGAAGGTGCATCACCCTGCTTCAATCCGTCTAAGGTCACAAACGAGATTGACACTTCGTCTGCAATCCGAATACTTGATTTTTAGGCCATCCAGCGTTGCACGTATCAGTCTAATCAGTTTCGCCGGAAAACCATGTTTGGACATTATCTTCCACAGCTCATTTCTTTTCACTGAATCGTACGCTGCTTTGAAATCAATGAACAGATGGTGAGTCTGCAAGTTGTACTCCCGAAATTGATCAAGGATCATTCGCAGGCTAAACATCTGACCGTCGTTGATCGGCCCTCACGAAAACCTGCCTGGTATTCGCCGACGAAGGACTCCTCAACCGGTCTCAGTCTGTTAAACAGGATACGCGTCAGGGTTTTGTATGCCGAGTTCAGAAGGGCGATCCCTCTGTAATTCGCACACTCTAGTCTGTGCTCTTTCTTATAGATTGGGCATATGAGGCCATCCAACCAGCCGGCAGCCAGTTCTTCCTTTTCCCATATTTTCTGGATAATGTGGTGGATTGATTTATGCAGCTGTTTTCAGTGTTTGAGAAGCTCGACCGGGATCTTGTCCTTTCCAGCAGCTTTACTGTTTTCAGCTCGTTTAGACCCTTCTTAACCTCGTTCAGCGTTGGTAGTTCCACAGCTTGGCCATCTCCACTTGTTTGGAGCTTCAGATAAAAGTGGTGGCTTGACAGGTTGGATGGTCTTCTAAGGACGATTGTAGAAAGCAACAAAACAACAAATTGATTACATCCAATCCTATCATCTTATTTATTTATTTATTTATTACCAGACCACGGCCGGAGTGCCCTGTGCTGCACATAAAAGTCATCTCCATTCAGCTCGGTCCATGTCTGCACTTCGCCAACCACGCAGTCAGCGGAGGGTCCGCAAATCGTCCTCCACCTGATCGATCCACCTTGCCCGCTGTGCACCTCGCCTTCTTGTTCCCGTTGGATCGTTGTCGAGAACCATTTTCACCGGTCTACTGTCCGACATTCTGGCTACGTGCCCGGCCCACCGCAGTATTCCGATTTTCGCGGTGTGAACGATGGAAGGCTTTCCCAACAGCTGATGGTTCATTCGCCTCCTCCACGTACCATCCGCCATCTGCACCCCACCATACATGGTACGCAGCACTTTCCTTTCGAAAACTCCCAGTGCGTGTTGGTCCTCCACGAGCATCGTCCAGGTTTCGTGTCCGTAGAGAACTACCAGTGTTATAAGCGTTTTGTGGATAGTCAGATTTGGTTTCGTTATTGGCGGTCACCAGTGAGCCCAAGTACACGAATTCTTCAACCACCTCGATTTCGTCACCACCGATAGAAACTCGTGGTAGGTGGCTTACATTGACCTCTCTTTAGCCTCTTCCTATCATGTACTTTGTCTTCGACGTGTTGATGACTAGTCCAATCCGTTTAGCTTCGCTTTTCAGTCTGATGTAGGCTTCCTCCATCCTCTCAAAGTTACGTGCCATGATATCAATGTCGTCGGCGAAACCAAATAACTGGACGGATTTCGTGAAAATCGTACCACTTGTGTCAATCCCTGCCCTTCGTATTACTCCCTCCAAAGCGATGTTGAATAGCAGACACGAAAGACCATCACCTTGCCGTAACCCTCTACTCGTTTTGAAGGGACTCGAGAATGCCCCTGCAATTCGAACTACGCACATCATCCGATCCGTCGTCGCCTTGATCAACCGTATCAATTTATCCGGAAATCCGTTTTCGTGCATTAGCTGCCATAGCTGATCCCGATCGATTGTATCATATGCGGCTTTGAAGTCGATAAATAAATTATGTGTGGGCACGTTGTATTCGCGGCATTTCTGCAAACCTGACGTATGGCGAACACATGGTCTGTGGTAGAGCGTTCACTCATAAATCCCGCCTCGTACTGCCCCACGAGTTCTCTTGAAATTGGTGTTAGTCGACGGCATAAAATTTGGGAGAGTACCTTGTAGGCGGCGTTCAGCAATGTGATTGCGAGGTAGTTGCTACAATCTTGATTATCACCCTTTTTGTAGATGGTACACACGACACCTTCCATCCTTTCCTGCGGCAGAACCTCATATATAGGTTCCCGTTTATGTCCTTACACATATCGAGCTATGGCACGTGGCCCTTCCGTGAACGGTTCAACTTCTTATAGAACTTTCGTGCCTTATTAGCGCGGTACAGTTCCTTCGTCTCTTCACGGTCTCGATCTTCCTGCTGGCGCTTTTTCCTCCGGAAAATCGAGTTTTGTCTGTTCCACGCCCATTTGTATCGTGCCTCGTTCGCCCTCGTGCGGTGTTGCAGCAATCTCGCCCATGCTACATTCTTCTCCTCAACTAACTGCTCACATTCGCCATCATACCAGTCGTTTCTCTGATCCGGAGCCACCGTCCCTAGTGCAGCGGTTGCGGTGCTTCCAATGGCGGATCGAATATCTCTCCAGCCATCTTCAAGAGATGCTGCTCTTCCGTTGGGAGTGCCACTTCCAGCTGCTGCGCGTAGTCTTGGGCTAGTCTACCGTCTTGTAGCCGCTCAATGTTTAGCCGCGGCGGACGACTCCGACGCGTGTTGTACACCTTCGAGAGTTTTGAGCGCAGACATACTGCAACGAGGTAGTGGTCGGATTCAATATTCGCACTGCGGTAAGTGCGTACGTTCGTGATGTCGGAGAAGAATTTACTGTCGATTATAACGTGGTCGATTTGGTTTTCCGTTATTTGATTAGGTGATTTCCATGTGGCCTTGTGGATATTCTTGCGGGGGAAGAAAGTGCTTCGGACTACCATTCGGCGGGAGGCTGCAAAGTTTATGCATCGTTGGCCGTTGTCGTTCGATACGGTATGCAGACTATCCGGTCCGATGACCGGTCTATACATTTCCTACCTTCCTACCTGTGCGTTCATGTCACCGATGACGATTTTGACGTCCCGCAGTGGGCATCCATCGTATGTCTGCTCCAGCTGCGCATAGAACGCTTCTTTCTCGTCTTCGGCTCTCCCTTCGTGTGGGCAGTGCACGTTGATGATGCTATAGTTGAAGAAACGGTCTTTGATCCTCAGCTTGCACATTCTGGCGTTGATTTGCTGCCACCCAATCACGCGTTGGCGCATCTTTCCCAGCACTATGAAGCCGGTTCCCATGGGAACTGCAGGAGCTGCAGCTCGTTGGTGGTGCCACAGCTTTGGTAGAAGGTAGCCGCTCGATGTCCGCTTTTCCACACTTTCTGTCCTGTCCAGCAGATTTCCTGGTGTAATTCATCGTAAATTATCCTGTAGCAACCTGCGAAGCCTAGCGACTTCCAAACCTCCAAACTTCCAAACTTCCAAACTTCCAATCGTGATCCTTTATTCGTCGCCTAGGTCGTTGCTGATTGTATGGAGTCGTATTATCTTCTATGTTGTTCGTAATGTTTGTTATTATAGGCGGCTTATTTGGCCTGCGCAAGCCTCCTGTCTCGTCGGAGGGCCGTCGTGTCAGGTCTGTTTAGCGTCCCTCCTAACACCAAGACTTGGGCTTGTGTGCTTTAAGCGGCACACGGTCGCTTTGGCGGATCCCACTTGCGGATACATGCAGGTTTTTATAGATGTTTAACAGAGCCCACTGTCAAACCCCACAACACCCTAGGCAGGCACTACAACTCGCAGATGACCTGGGAAGGGATCGTCAAGCCCTTGGACAAAGTCCGTGCTGCCCACAAGACGTGACCTTCTAAGAGATTCTTTTCACCGTTTTTCGGAATTTTAGTTTCGCAAACGGGTCCAACGTAAAACGAAGGCACGGGTCCAATCAAAGATCGTAACGGAATCAGTAGGTACAAATGACGCTGAGAAGCACTCTTGAAATTAAATAAGCTTCTGGTAGTATTGAGAACTTCCTTCAGCAAAGAGAACAGAGAACCGCACAGTACAAGAGCACAATGCGATCATGTTATTATTATGTTATTTGTTTGTTATTCACCTCTATCAGAGTTCCACTTGTTTTGGAGCTCTATATAAAAGCTTAATAGGCTGGCTGATTTTTTAAGGACGATTGTAGAAAGCAACAAAACAACAAATTGATTACATCCAATCCGATCGTCTTATCTAAACAAAATACTCTAACAAACCTTGCGCGGCATCCGCGGAATCCGAAGGTCGTTTCAAAACCCCTTTCCGATTGGCGCCAATGAAAACGGTCGTGATACAGAAGATAGAAAAAATGGATCAACAGATCTAACGAAAAGGTCAGACAGAAATGATTGCTACTCGCCCGAAAACGAAACCGCTCCCAAAACACGACCGAAAACGGTGCGGCTGGAGCTAGGGTCTAATTATTTGACCCAAAGCGGCGGAAAGAGAACACAAAGCAATATAGATAGACAATCGGTGGGTAATTTGACGCTGTAATGCGTTCCGAGATAGGTTTGAGATGTCTAACTCCGATTTATTGCTGACTGCTGTAGAAAATTGGTAAGGATAATAAACAGATAATGGAATGAGGAATTCCAGGCTGGAAAAGAACCCTTTTCATGGGAAAAATCTGTTATATAATTTTTGATGACGATCTTCAGATTTTAGTCTTGACCGCCACAATGTCCACACCTCATACGAGTTCCGCGATATTTGATTTTTGCGTTAAGGTGACGTAAACGGAACAAATTAAAAGTTTCAATTTTGCCTTTCATTGGAGTCAGCTAACATAATAAGCATTAGCAAAAAATTGTTGGATTCAGCACAACAAACAAATACCTGCAAGATTAAGATCATTATAAAACTGAATCGAAGTCAAACTTGTCATGTCTAATCCGAAATGTAATTTTCCGCGCCTTTAGCAATCTTTTCGAACGAGTTATTCTGAACAGATTGACGATGCATATGCCGAGGGCATAGATGGACTATCCAATGTCCAGTTCGGGATTAAGGGTAACATGTCTGTAGTCAACATTATACTGCCAGTCAACCGCGTAAATTATCCATCAGCTGCCACACGTGTGATGTAGCGCAAAGGTATTGCTGTTTGTAAGCCTGGACGTATAAGTAGAGGTTTTACTGGAATTTATCACATCTCTGATTTCAAAAAATACTTACCCCAATACATTTTAGTTTTTTTCTATTTGAGTGGAAATTCTAAGATCTTCTTGAAAGCCTTTCAACACTTGCTAGCTACCCTATGGAGTCAAAATCACGTGTGTCACCGACAATACGGCGACAACGATGCGAATGGCAATCGGAATAAATGTTATTGCCCTCCACTGGCTTCGGATGGGACGTGCAGCTATGGACCGCTTTCCGCCACTGACTGTCGGATGGTTGTAGCGACTGCTCTCTGTTGACTCTATGTTCATTTATTTGAAACGTGCCTTATCTGGGGAACCATTGCTGCAATCTTTTCCCTGGAAACTGGTGCCGAACCGGACGGAGTTTTTCTTATACTGTGGCAACTTTAATGTTAGCTGAAATAGCAGTTTTAGGAATTTGTCGAATTCCTGTACAGCGAAATTGCAGCTCATTGTCATTAGCCGTGGGCCTGGAATTCATCATTAGCAATGCCGAATAAACGAGTAGGGTAAGTGTTCCCAATCATGAACCAAACCTTAATAAGTAATTGAAATTTGTTGTTTCTATGGTAGTACGCAAGAGACGAGTTCGTTCTAGGCAAAACGGACTTTTTTTTTTAACTTTAAATGAATCATGATAGCTTGTTGAGAACATGTATAGTTTTTACGTATTTTAACTAATAAATAATACGCTACTGCCGGACCTTTGAAAGTGGTCCTTAGGAGGCAATTGCTTTTTATAGTATTTGTCTCATACAGCTTAAAAATAAAACAGCAATCCTTCTAAGGATTAAAACATTATTAAACGCCATCATTATGGCAACTAAAAATGTAAGAAAAACCTATCCATAGCAACTTCATACGATTTTTTTCCCTCTTACGTTACATTTATTGCCCACTTCGTGGTCATATAAACAAACTTCATTCTTCATCCTCCAAACATGTGCTTGACTCGTTCATCTACAATTTTGCCTGCACAAAGCCGGGCGGTCTGTCGGTCGAAGCGAGAACATCCGCTCAAGTGATCCAATTGAGGTTCCGCAAGTTTCACTTTTGCAACTCGAAGAATTGCAGCTCTGCTTCAGGCAAAGACCTATAAAATATGATCCCGAGAAAAGAAAACAAAACAAAACACTTGTGTGTATCTCCCATCATCGGACCGCATTCGTAACGAATCGACTGCGAGCGAGGGACTCGAGCTTGAGAAAGCGATTTGTTGTTTGTATGCAATTTTGTCTTGCCACACCAAACAGATATCCGCGTTTGGTCCCCGGGAAGATGGCTTGGAAAGCGAAACAGATTTCTGGCGGGATTTTGAAGTGTCGGCATCGGTAATTGCTTGTTGGTCAACCTCGCTCGCTCCTCTCTCGACACTGAAACATGGTGTTAATGAAATTTCTCGGAAGTTTGGAAATTATTACGCCATGGGTAATGACATTTACGACCACTTCCAGGGAATGGGCGAACGCGGTCTGCGATGGAACCATCAAGTGTTAGAAGCTGAAAAATAAAACAGGAAACGAAATATAAAACTTCAAGTGTTTGGGAACATGGCAATGAAGGCACACATAAATGGGATTTATTCTGTTTATCAGGCTGATGAAAATAGAAGCTGTAAAATAGACATAAAATCAACCTTGATCATAAAAGGACACAATTTGAACGAATTATGGGAGCTGTTCACATTTCAATCTTACGGTAAGAAATTCATCTCATCTAAAAAAAAATGAACCACTCGGCTAGAAATATTTTCTAAAATTAGTTTTATTTTGATGCCCATATTTAGAGCACAAAAAACGCAAAATTCAATTAAGCGTGCTGTTATTTTGAATATAAGTTAATTTATTAATGATTAAAAACAGTGTTGAGAAATTTCACCTAAATGTCATGGGCTGCAAAATGGTGGGTTGACATCAAGGAAGGAGCGCCCAACAGAGCTCTGGTCCCCACAAGTTCCTATCTCACGCTCAGGGATGCTAGGGGATATTTTCAAATGTCTTCACAGCCGAGTAAAAATGTCTTCAAATGTCTTCAATATCAAAATTATGATTAGCAGTGAAAAAAATTCAAAATCCAATAGCTTTGTAATGGCAATCGTCCCCTTGTTTTATGTATCGGTTACTTTTTAACACTCAAATTTTTAGAATTCAAGAAAATATTCTTTTAAATCTTCATGAGTAAGGGAAATGACTTTCCCTTGGATTTTATAGTGAGTCTTTAAATATAATTCCAACGGATTTTTCTAACTGAATTTCCTTGTGGAATTCTTCTGAATTTATTTTTGAAGAATTGCCTGTAGGGATTCGGAAAAATTCACCGTGAAATACCTGAAGAAACTTCCATAAGATTTTCTAGAGAAATTTCCAGAAGAATTTCTGGACAAACTTCAGGATAAACTCCTGATGGATTTTTCGGAGACTTTCTGAAGGAATCCCTGAAGGAATTTCCGGAGGAATTGCTGTTGGATCATCCAAAGGATTTTCTGAAGGAACTTTCAGATAAATTTCTGAAAGAACTTCCGGATGAAATGCTAATGGAACTAAGAAGAAGGATTTTCCTGAAAACTTCCTGAAGATTTTCCTGAAAACTTCCTGAAGGATTTTCCTAAGCAATTACTAAACCTTTCACATTTCACATTTCTGAAGAAATGTCTAATAAAACTTCCGGAGGAACTTCTGGATAACTTTTTGGAGGAACTTCCTGAGGTATTGCTCAGGAATATTGGGCAGGAATTTTCGAAAGAATTACTGGAGGGAATAACAGATAAATTCCAGAGTATAGTTCACGCTGTATTATTGGAGCATCTTTCGACAACATTTTCGGAGCATCATCAAGAGGAATTCCTGGAGAAACTTCCGAAAGGATTCTTAGAGGAATTTCCGAACAAATGCCTGCAGGAGCTTCGAGAGCAATTCCTGAAAGATCTGCTGAAGGAAGTCGTGAAAGAAACAAACTAAGGAATTTCTGAAGGAACGACTGCAGGAATTTCCGACGGAATTCTTGGAGGGTCTAACGGAGAAATTTCTGGCGAACTTGTGGAGGAGCTGCTAGAGGTACTTCCAAAGGAAACTCTGGAGAAATTTTCTGAAAATTCTGAAGGAATTGCTGGACGAATTTCTGGAGGAATTTCATGGGAAATTTCAGAAAGAATTCCAGAGATGTGTTTACTGGAGAAATTCTTAGAGGGATTCTCAGTTAAAACACGTTAAAATACTGGAAGAGTGCCCAAAAATATTTATTGAAAAAATATCAAAGCAATTCAAGGAAGAATTCAACAAGGAACTGTAACGAGTTTACCCTGAACTTTCTACTGAGTCTTTAATAAAAACTAACGGATGTACGAAGTGAACCGGCCTAGGGCCGAAAACCTCACTAATAAAGATAATAATTAATAATAATTCTGTCGGATTTTTCTTTAGGAAATTCCTCTGATTTTTTTTCAGAATATTCTCCTGAACAAATTAAAAATAATTTACCGTGGCCATTCTAAGAAATATCCATTTAACTCCAGAACAATTTCAATTTCTTGTCGACATTCGTAAGAATTTTCATGGAAACTAAAGAAAAATAAACGAGGTAGGGCTTTGGGACCCAATTCTCCTTATTTTACACGAATTAATTTCATTGAAAAAAATCATTCATTGAATTGTTTTTTCTAAAATCCACGGAAAATTCATCGAGTTCTTCAAAATTTATTCTCGTTCTCGACGGGTGTTCTGGGAATACCGAAAAGATCAGATAAATTATAAATAAATTTAAAAAAAATGGTTCTAGCCCAACAACTTATAGTAAAATTCTGTAATTTTTTGACGTTTGAAATAAATTAGATCGCTCATTGCGTTCTGATACAATGGTCGAAATACCTTTTTAGCAGACACGTCGAAAACGCCACCGCTACCAAGGAAAATTTAAACGAATGCTGCATCGGGAATTTTTGACGTAGAACTACGTCTGTCTTTTCTATATTGGGGTACACTTTAAAATTGCTAAAAATCGAAAAACGTCACGAAAATATGATAGACTTTGATCGTTAATATCTCAGCCATTTCTCGATGGATTTTCAATTTTCTTGGACCATTCGATCAAGGAAGAGTCAACGCTTCATTCCCGATGTACACTGAAGTAGTTTTAGTAGTAGTAGAAGTAGTAGTTTTCACTCGAATTTTGGGATTTCTGTGGTTCATTCAGACATACTTTGGAATTTACGCTGGGTTTAACTTTGTTCTAATTCACGTGGCCCATATCATTTGCATAAAAAATGACTCCAGTGTATTACAATATATACGTACGTATGATAATATTTAGTACTGAAACTTGCTAACAGTTTAGGAATTGGTTTCGGTGAATCAGTCAATCGGAGGTGTGAAAAGTAGGCGAGTTGTTATCGACGATAACTTTTCGAATCTTGCAATACTAAATTATTATTTTAATGTAAACCTAACTAATCTAATACCAATTCATTGTAAAAAATGAAGCTCAATCGAATGTTTGGCATTGTGTTTTGGTGTTATGTAGGGAAAAAAGTTCAAAAGTAGCATTCGCCAATAATGCTTCGAATCAAGATACAATTATCGAACGATTCTTACTCTCTAGCGAGTTTTTATTAATTGATAATTTGGATATGTGATCGCTTGAGAGTTTTATTCATCCTCGTTTATTTGAAAAAAATATTGTTATCATCCTTTTTAAATGTTAGTCTAAAATCTCACTCAATCTCAGGAGAGCAGGATAAACAGCGAAAACAGATTCACCCTGGGCTTGAAACACGCTTGCTTTGGTCTCATCGAACAGAAAAGTCGAAAACCTGTATATTTCATACAGCTACGTAGTTCAACGTCACCTTTGCGTACAACCCGATTGGGCTGCACCTTTGAGTTTTTAAACTAAAATGTGTTGCAGTTGTCTACCTTATCAACCGGCTAGTGTAAATGTGTTTTTACGTTTGAAATTTTAAGCCCGAGGCATTAGTCTATTGTATATAACTTTTGAAATATATGTATATGATCTTCATATAGAAGTCACAAAATTTATAAGTTAGTCATCAAATTATATTATTTATTCGCTAGCTTATTGATTGTCTTCAAGTATCTTTAAATAAGAAGGTAAGTCTTCAGTCTAAGGGGCCCTCCTTAGCCGTGCGGTAAGCATTGGCGTAACTACAGGGGGGCTAGGGGGGGCTATAGCCCCATCTAGAACTAAATTAGCCCCCCCTAGATTTTTTGCCAACTTGCATGAATATTGTACTTATCTAGCTCTCTGATCATTTATAGGCGTAACTTCCGGGAATGAGTTTTCTTCATTCACATCTCCCTCTATACGAAACATTGAATCTATTTTAACAAATTTTCGAACTTCGAACAATATTGTTATATCTTAAGACAGGAACGTTAAACACGAAAAATAGTACGCTCTCTTGATTCTCCAGCGCCAGATATCATTACTGTAGAAAATTGGAGTAGGAACATTGGTTCCATGCTGATGTAATGTTTATTGAATGAATAATAGAAGCAACAGACTAAGAATACAAATACAATTTCTAAAATTTAGATTGGATAAAGAAAGTTCTAGTGGCATACTGAACTGTCTGTATGGTCTTAATATCGACACAGCATAAAATGTTGGACAAATTGTTTAAGGAACACAGGATGCTTTGCTTATCGGCATATTTCTAAAAAATCCTGATTTAAAATTGGTTTTCTCAGCAAGTTTTTATTCTTTAAATATTTTAAAATTTAACAGAGTTTTGCGAGTATATTAAATTAAACCTAGCGTGTTCATAGTTCTTAAAGATGCATGGCCTTTCTGGAAGAATTATCAAAAGCATCCTTCCGGAAAAGTGAGATCCTTATACCACGTATCATATGTCTGTATCGATCCAGATATTTTGAAAGCATTTCTTTCTGTAGCTTTGAATGGTAATTTGGTGAATTTTTCTGCTATTTCAAGAAAATCAATTAAAAGATTCCAGAAAGGCAAAATCTTGAGTTTTCAAGAAAAGGTAACACAAATTTAAATGAGAAGGAAATTGGAGTTCTTTCGGATGGATAAAACTCCACAGGACAGGCGTCTTACTACCCAACAAACAATAGGACAGGGCCAAAGGTGCTGGTTGAAAGAGATGGCGCCACAACATTTGTAGTAAAATGAATTTTCTTGTATGGACAAATCACCCGTTCTCACTAACTACGCATCACAGCGATATGTGACCTAGGTAGAAAGGCTTCAATTTTTTTCTGATTTTTTATACCCCTATTGCATTTTGCAACTTTAAATAATAAATGAGATCTGATTACTGCTCCATACTAAACTCAAGCGGTTTACTACAAATTTCTTTATGACTGCTCTCCACCTAGAGTGTACAAAAGTAACATTCAAAACTTACGCTATTCAACGACAGTTGTCACTGCTGTATATGCAAAATTACATTGATATAAAAACGAAGCATCGCCACCTCTCGCTTGGTAGTGCCAATATCGCAATTTATACCAGCAGGTGTACAAGTGTTGTTGAAATGATTTGAAAGGGCCTCAAGCGGAATTTTAGCTAGAATGCCACTGGTCTCGTCCTATTCAAGTTGAAGCTAGCTTTTTAGCTGAACAAGCCAAATTATGGCGAAATAAGCTCTTTATCAGCCTCCAATGCTTGTTGGGTAAGCTCATAGGTCTTTCTAATCGCATAAAGTTTTTCTGGAATCTGACGACAGAAAATTGTGAAATGTGAAATGATGGTTCTGAGACACACCGACAATGCGCCTTTCCAATCTCAGGCAAAATCAGAATTGTGAAAGAAAATTTCTTTTGTCTACTCTGACATCAACGTCAGATGATTCGCCATCCATGGAGAAAAAACTTCTGCCGCATCGCCAAGCGATCATGATTCGCAATTTGAAGTATGTTCGTCTCGGTTCAACCACCTCTAGTGTATCTGAGAAAAATCGATTTGTTTTCAATAATGTTGCTTTCCAATTTCAAACAGAAATAAAATCTGAATTTTGAATATCACTTGACTGTTACTGACGCCAACATTTCTGCAGCGTTGCTCTCCGACGAGCGTTTGTGATTCTGATACTGACGGAAACCTCCTTCAGTACCGACGCCATTGTTTGCTATCAGACCCTTTCTTTTCATAAAATGCTGGTCCTGAAAAGAGTCGATTTTCAATCCACGATGCGTCTTTCGAATCACTCACAGCAATCAAACGTTAAACTGAACCCTGTGTTAAAAATTCACTGCCACTGATATCCCGAGACCGCAATAAGAAAAACAGATTTTCTTTCCACAAAGCGCTTTTCTAATCACTGATAGAAGCGAAACGATAGTCTGAGCATTGCGTGGAATCTCTAAATCTCGAAAATCGGTACTTTTCGTGAAGGTCTCAAATTTGAATATGCAGAATACCTCCCTATCTTCGCAAAGGACGTCATCCTAAGTCAAAAATTTAGCCCCCCCTAGATTTTTTCGTTAGTTACGCCAATGGGTAAGACGCGTGGCTACAAAGCAAGACCATGCTGAGGGTGGCTGGGTTCGATTCCCAGTGCCGGTCTAGACAATTTTCGGATTGGAAATTGTCTCGACTTCCCTGGGCATAAAAGTATCATCGTGCTAGCCTCATGATATACGAATGCAAAAATGGTAACCTGGCTTAGAAACCTCGCAGTTAATAACTGTGGAAGTGCTTAATGAACACTAAGCTGCGAGGCGGCTCTGTCCCAGTGTGGGGATGTAATGCCAATAAGAAGAAGAAGAAGAAGTCTTCAAATATTTCAAAAGTCTTCAAAATGTCTTCATGAAATAAATGTCTTCACAGAGATTCAAATGTCTTCAAATTGAAGACATGTCTTCAAATCTGGCATCCCTGCTCACGCTTCCACGGGTCGTCCGATGACAAAAGACCACCAGCTAAGGGTTGTGTACTTAGCTGGTAGTGCAGCCTGGGCACTGTTGTCCTTCTGACATCAGCTAGAGTGAGAAGTATTTCATATTTCTAGGCTACTAGACCAAGTTTGGACAATAACAAACACATGAACAACAAGAGATGACATCTGTTTTGTTGTCCTTTTTCATAGCAACGAGCTTTTTTCAATCTAGTACCCATTTAAATTTTCCTTCCATTTCTCATTATCTCCTTATCTCGATGGTCCCTTCAATATCGAGATGTGGAGAGGCGACTGTAGAAGAAATAGAGAACGTTATTTTCGGCAACAGGCCAAACAACGAAATAAGGACTATGATTGGAAACTCGGTATTTGAGATGCCAGGACCCTAAATGAACCTGGACGAGTGAGCCTTCTGGCTCGTGAACTGCAGAAGGTTGGAGTGAACGTGGCCGCTATTGAAGAAGTCCGATGGCCTAGATCCGGAGAACGTGAATTCAGAGCCGTGGACCGTGGATCATAATTTTTTTCAGAATCGAGAAATTTTTTTTAAGAATGGTAGCAATGCATAGTAATTAATGCAAAAACATGCAAAATGATAGAAAAAATGCGATCTATTCCCTTAAAGTGCTTTTTTTTACCTTTCTTGTGTGATTTTTTCACACGCAAAAAAAACGTTCATGAATTCGTGAACTAACAAGTTCACGGCGTATTTTTTCGTGAACAACAGTCACGGATTCGGGAATACAGTCACGTTTTCTGGAACGTTCTGGAAAACGTGACTGGTGTTTCCGAATCCATGAATTAAATCACTGTGTATTTTTGCTGGTTCACGAATTCGGGAACGCTTTTTTTTGCGTGCAATGCATTTTAAGATGCACGAGAAAACATTATCACCGGTAGGTGGATTAATCTGTTTTTTTGTTGATAAATTGGAAAACCTTATTCTTGCACCTGTTAATTTCACTTATTTGATATCCTATTTTTCATCACTCCTGTGTGGCCTAATTTCGCCGAACCAGCTATCCGTTGATTTGATCGCTTGTGTGCTGTCTTCTCGAGCGTGCAACTCCGGGCGTGCCCGACGAGGAAAGACGCAAAGTCATGGCCTTCTATTCACTATAGTCAATGTTGGCAACCGAACCGTTATACGGATGATATTTGCATATCTGTCATCAATGCACGCTCAGAGATGATTGCCCAATTTCTATTATATCCCACCCTCACATTCCCCTTCTTCTCTCATCAAAAAAGAGAAAATAAAAACATTGACTTGCGATTTTCATAAAACAACTATTTACGTAATTTTTTTTTCCAAGCATTTTTTTTACATTACAGCCAAGTTTAATTTTACAATTCAGTATCCAATATCCGTACTCAATTCCCATATTCAAATTCATCCCAATTCAAATATTTCAATCCTACGTTTGATACTATTTTCCAATCCATACGCAAGTGCATATTTACTAAACAAATTAATCCAGTTTTTTTTTTCTGAGCCTTCTGAACTGTCAACTTTATTTATGTTCATGATCCTCCATCTGTATTCCTTCTTATTTTTTTTGCAAATATATCCAGCGTTGCAATCCAAAATCAAATAGAATTCGAGCCGGCAGACCATATTCAATACAATTTTGGCCTTCCAACGGGAAAAGTCAAAACAATATCGGTGGCCCTCCAAACATACTCTGTATTGGTCCTTCAAGCTTAAGCCAATCAGTCCAGCACTCTCACACAACACCTTTGAAATTCAAATTTGAAACGTTGCGTTCTGCTGGTCCACCGCATTAACGTTTCTTTGACGCGAACAATCCGCCCCTCTTCTACACAACCATCAAAAGCTGCAACAATCCGATACTCTTCCAGAGCACCTTCGACAACACAAGCAGAAAACCGATGAGAAAACAAATCATTTATTTCGAAAACAAATCGTGTTCAATCGAAACCCATAAGAACAACAAATTATTCAATCTGGTAGGGTAACCGTACCCTTAGTGGAGGTAGCACCAATAGCACCAATAGTGGAGGTAGTGGGGTTTTAAATGAGATTTATCATATTTATACATTTTACGATGGTTTCAGTTGATGCGTCGGGCTTTAAATATCCTGTTAAATGCAACTTATCTTAAGATTTCGCTTGAAAAACTATTGAAAACAATGATTTTCCTTAGCAAAATTGACTCCCTTGCACCTATAGTGGTGCAACTGTACCAATAGTGGCGAGTCTCATAAGAATGGATAGCACCACTATGGGAACCAACATTAATTTTTACCGCCACTAAAGGAACAGTGTACCCATAGTGGTGCAAGCAATATTTGGTAATTGTTGATGATAAATGACATCTATCTCATTTTTGTTAGCAAATTTATTAGTTTATCTATTGACTAAGATCTACTAATACCTCCACTATTGGTACCGTTACCCTATCATCGACATTACAAGTGGAAACCGATGAGAAAACGAATCATTTGCTTCGACGCTACTTCAGAGTTCTTTCGATATTTAAACTCGTTTAAGTCAAACCGATTAAAAAACAAATAAATTATTTCGGCGCTCTTCCAGAGCGTCTTCGATGTCACAAGCCAAAACTGATGGGCAAATAATTCAATTCGGTGCTCTACCACAGCAGCTTATCACATCACATATCAAAACCAATGAGAAAATAAATCATTTATGCTGGCGCTCTTCCAGAGCACCTTCGACTTTTTTTTTAAGTCGAAACCGTTGAGAAACAACACATTTTTCAATCCAGAGTGCCTTGGATATCACAAACCAAAACCGACGAGCAAATCATTCAATCCGACGCTCTTCCAGAGCGTCTTTGACATCCCAAGTCAGAACCGATGGACAAATCATTCAATCCGACGCTCTTCCAGAGCGTCTTCGACACTACAAGTCGAAACCGAGGAGCAAATCATTTAATCTGCACACTTAAAATAAATCGCCGAATTCGGTAAAATTTTACCGAAATCTCAACAACCGAACTGTTCGGTAAATAATTTAACTGATTTTCGGTGATTTTGACAGTTGAGCAATGGAAAAAATTACAAAAAATCTGTAAAATAAATTACCGAACAGTTCTGCTGTTGAGATTTCGGTAAAATTTACCGAATACGGTGAAATGAGTTAAGTGTGTGATTCTCTTTCAGAGCGTCTTTGACATCACAAGTCGAAACCGATGAGAAAATCATTCAATCCGACGCTCTTTCAGAGCTTCTTCGACACTACAAGTCGAAACCGATGAGCAAATCATTCAATTCGACGCTCTTCCAGAGCTTCTTCGACATCACAAGTCGAAACCGATGAACAAATCTCGCTTAACCTTTCAAAAGGACCTAAGTAACATTTTTTTCATGAATTAATTTGAGTACTGCAATCAAAAGCTTTCATGTTGTTCTATTGATTGCGCTATTCAAATTAATTCATGAAAAAAATGTTACTTAGGTCCTTTTGAAAAGTTAAGCGAGAAATCCTTCAATCCGACGCTCTTCCAGTCAAGGACGCATTGGCGTAACTATTGAAAAATTCTAGGGGGGGCTAACGTTTTTTTTTAACTTTTCTATTTTAACACTCATAACACAGAAAGTTTACCATTTTCGCTCGATTCAACTGATGTATGTATATTGTTCGCAAGTTGGTCTACCAGATATCAATGGACGACTTAAATATTTCAAATGATGTTCATCGACGCTCAGCCCTGTTACAAAAATCCAGAAATCTCGTAGGATTCCCAAAATCCTTGATAGGTTCAGAAAACCATAGGTGTTGCGCTCCCCGTAAATAGAATGTGAAGCACGATCCTGATTTTTAAAGGATTTTTTGATTTGCTTCGATAAATTAGTTAGTTAAACTCTTTTCGTCAGCTTTCAATTCAGTGGCCTGACAATTCCTACGAGCTTTCAAACGGCAATCTGACAACAACAAACTAACCTTTCTTTTCTGTTAGAATAACTTCTAGGATGATTTAAAAAACAGTTTTACATCCCAATACAATTTATTGGTCGTTAATTTTTAATTTAGTTAAAAAAATTACAACAAATTAACTTATAGGAGCATTTGTTAATACAGAGGAACATTTAACACATATTTTTTCTCAGTAGGTCTGTTTCACGCCTACTGAGACATTTCCACTGGTTCCATTGCTACAGCGACAATAAAGGAGTTTAGAGAATAAAAAAGTTTGCGGAGTTTCTAAAATCCATCCGAAAGATTACAAAGTTCTTTCTTATTCAACTTTCAACCTCTACCTGAAATCTAAGAGTTTTACCAAATCTTTCTCAAGAAGCCTACAGTGATAATTATAATGCGCTGCAGCTTTTAGGATTGGTATTAGCTAGGAAGGTTAAGATCATTCGCTCGATTTAGATAACAATTAATCACAAAACCGTGGAAAAACTTGAAAATCTCAAGGAATTGTCCATTATCCATTAAGTACTTTTAATACAGGCCCTCCTTAGCCGTGCGGTAAGACGCGCGGCTCCAAAGCAAGACCATGTTGAGGGTGGCTGGGTTCGATTCCCGGTGCCGATCTACGCAATTTTCGGATTAGAAATTGTCTCGACTTCCCAGGGCATAAAAGTATCATCGTGCTATCCTCATGATATACGAATGCAAAAATGGTAACCTGGCTTAGAAACTCGTGGTTAATAACTGTGGAAGTGCTTAATGAACACTAAGCTGCGAGGCGGTCCTGTCCTAATGTGGGGATGTAATGCCAATAAGAAGAAGAAAAAGACTTGTAGCACTTGGTGATGAGGTATTTCCTTTGGTCTTTCATAAGTTATAACGTGTTTTAAGTCCAGATTTTGTCGTGAGCAAGCCTTATAACAATTGCTCGAAGTTCAAAAACTTAAGCGAATAGATTCAACTTGTTGTAATGTTTCGAAGAGAAGGATTGAAGACAATCCTTTCTCTGCATTTACCCCCGTATATAATCAGTGGACTAGATATGTGCAATACTTATACAAAGTAACAAATTTTCTAGGGGGGCTAGCCAGATCCTAGGTAGGGCTATAGCCCCCTCTTGCCCCCCTGTAGTTACGCCAATGCAAGGACGCAAGTGAAACACGTTCTTTTAGGTTAATTTCTATATATTATCCACTTACTGGGGTGTCTGTGGGTGTAGTGTGTATGTTTATGGTTGGCCGATATTAAGAGCACTTGGGGCGATCCTGCGGATTGCTGGGGTCCTATAGGAACGCGGGATACACGGCATAAAACCGCTTTCAATTGTTATGCATAGACCTGTGCGCCGGTCATATAATCGGCGGCGGCGGCGTAGTGGTCACTTTTGCCCCGGCGGCGGCGGCGTCACGGCGGCGCGCCGTTGGCTTTTATCGGCGGCGGCGGCGGCGGCGTGAACCGGCGTGGATGAAAAAATCAATGGCAAAAAAAAAATAATTTTAATGCGGATTTTTGAATTCACGTGGTTTTCATTCACACCGTACGAATCGCCCGTATAAAAATCGACTTCAGTGGATTAAAATTGTAATATTCTATGTTTGTCGTTCATCAAACAACACATTCCATAGTAAATTACCAGCGACACTAATAAGTACCTGATCTCAAAATGTTATTTAAATTAAAACTATTTTATTATTCTCTGATTTTGATGAATCAAAATTTAACAATTTAACAACTTTTCGTAACCCTTGAGCAGTATTAAGAACTAGACTTCGGTGTCATAAGACTAATTTGTTAATATTTTTTTCCAAAAGTTTTCCCAATTCAGGATTTTGATAAACTCCAGTCGATTTACTTCTCAATATATCTAAATTTGAGAAAAATTCTAACTACTATTCTTTGAGTTACATATACAGTTGGGTAATGTTTGAGCGACTGCATATCTAGTATATTTAGAGAATTTGCAGTGCTACTTCGTTCACCTGCTGTGACCCTTGGATCCTGGAAGGGCATTCACGATGAAGTCCACTAATGACAACCACAATGGACAGTTTACTCCCCACCTCGCGTTCTTGTATGCACAAATCCCAATAGATGATCAACATAACTAAAATGAGTTCTGACTGAGTAAGACAGGGGCACGATGATCAACCAAATTGAATATTTTCTTCAAAAGTTGGTAAAATGATGATGATGATGATGATGATACTACCATCTATTGTAGCAAGGCACCTGCCGATAGCACTGGCCATATATGACAAACGATTTGATCATGATTATACTATTGTATGTATTTCATCAAACTCCTGTATGAAGGGCCAAAATGGGTGGGGTGGTTCCATAAGCAAAGACACTTATGCGAATCCACGGGATGAATAGAGAATCTCCTTCCAGAAGAAAGTTCGTACACACAAAATTATAATCTAGCCCTCGTTTCCCAGATTGACCCAATAGATGGGGAGAAGAGCCCGCCCTTTATCCACGAGATGTTAACAATAGGAAGTTGGCGATTCCACTCTTCCTATCCAAATCGCTTCAATCGGGTGCCCTGATGTTTTTTTTTTTGTCAGTGGTCATATAATTTGGTAAATATTTATATATATATATATATATATATATATATATATATATATATATATATATATATATATATATATATATATATATATATATATCATGTATAATGGAATTCTCTCACCAAGTTTCAATTCGCATATTCTGGATGAGGGAGGACCTTTCTTCAAAATCAGCTAGTTATAGATTTGTGCTGTCTTCTGAGACGAAAAACCAATAGTTCGAAATATTCTTGGATAAATTACAAAACAGACTTCTTGATTTCTTTTTTTTTTAATCTTTCGTTTATTTGAAAGGCTCAACTTCTTGATTTCTGAAAAGATGAAATAACAGGACAGATGGTAGTATCATAGATAATTACGTGAGCGTCTTGATTAAAATGAATACATTTCATAGAAAATTACCAGCGACACTAATAAATACCTGATCTCAAAATGTTATTTAAATTAAAACTACAGTGCTTTTCAAAATGATAAGACCACCCATAAATTTAGAGTTTTACGGCAAAAGATTATTTTCCGATTTTTTCTTCAAATGGCATATTGAAATACAAGAAAAAATAATTGTTTAAGGTAACAAGTTCATTTATTTTGTTCTTAAAACTAGTAATTATAGCATATTTTAAGAAAATATGCTTTTCAAAATGATACGACCACCTACACTCCTTGATGTATTATTGGTAACAAACAGTAACAAGAGTAATTTAATAATCCGCGGCACCTCCAGAACGGCTTATTGTCTGGAACAAACGGTTCGGCATACTTTGGACCAGCTTTTGCAGTGTTCCCAGCTCGATTTCTTCCCATGATTGAAGAATGGCGGTTTTGAGCTCCTGGATTGATGAAAATTGCCGATTTTCAGCATAAATCTTCCGCACCATAATACCCCAAAGGTTTTCAATCGGGTTCAAGTCGGGGGAACAAGCTGGCCAGTCCAAAACATCTATTTTTTCAGACCTTAACCACCCCATTGTCTCAGCACTGGTATGAATCCTGGCATTATCCTGCTGAAAAATCAATTTTGCCTTGCGTCTCCTTCGAATAACGGGTAGCAAACTGGCTTTGAGGACATCTATGTAATCGGAACTTTTCATTTTGTGCGAAACAAACTGAATTTTCAATTTTCCGGTCGTACTAAATGCACCCCAAACCATCACAGATCCGCCCCCAAAGTTTCGCTTCGAGAAAAATCGTGGTTCCTTCCTTAAGTCCCGCCAATAGCCATTAAACCCATCCGGACCGTCTAGGTTGAATTTTTTCTCATCCGAGAATATCACCTGTGAAGATTAAGAATATTAAAAGTAAATAATTAAACTTCTAAAGATTTTCATTTTTGAATAACACCTAGAAGTTCCTTATTCTACCTTTTTCCAGTCCTGTGACATGTTCCGGCGCGCAAATTCCAGTCGAGCTTCCTTGTGTCGAGGTAACAAACGAGGAGCACTATTCATTTTCGACCGCGAAATGTTTGGAGATTGTTTCAAAGTCCTCCAAACAGTCGAAATAGATGCATCCAAGTTGAGTTCGGCTCGAATTTGAGAACAGCTCTTCGTGGAATTTGATGCTTTGCTCACGACATGACGCTCTTCTCTAGCAGACAATTTCTTTTTTCGTCCTGGACTCTTTTTTTGACCATACGACGCGGGGTTTTTCAGAAAATTCAGGATCACACAGTGACTTCGTCCAATTTCTCTGGCAATTTTTCTGATTCCCCATCCAGTCTTTCTAAAAGCCAGAATTTGTCCCTGTTCTTTCTCACTCAATCCCTTCTGCCTTCCCATTTTGAACAGAACTATTCGACAGTTTAAAAAATAATGGTCAATTAACACAAAACGCAATCACGGTTTTACCTTACAAAGTGGTTTTATCTTTTTGAAAAGATATAGGGGGAATGACGGCTTTGGCAGGTTTTGTTCTATTATTGGCAGGGGGGTTTTTTACGACTGACTATGCTCAAATTTGGCCTAAGCATTCTTTGCATATCAAAGAATATTGTGGCAAAATTTCATAAAATTTGGTCGACAAAAACCCCCCTGCCAATAATAGAACAAAACCTGCCAAAGCCGTCTTTCCCCCTATTTACTGTTTTTCCCTATTTCTACGACGCGAATAAACAAACACATCCCTTTTCAGTGGTTTGTGTGTGTTTGTGTTAATATTCATCAGTTGTCACCAACAGATTAGGGTAGTTCCATTTAAGTCGCAAAAAAACATAAAAATCGAGGGTGGTCTTATTATTCTGAAAAGCACTGTATTTCATTATTCTCTGATTTTGATGAATCAAAATTTAACAACGAATCCTGCTTCACTCGTAACCCTTGAGCAGTATTGAGAACTAGACTTCGGTATCATAGGGCTAATTTGTTAATATTTTTTCCAAAAATTTTCCCAATTCAGGATTTTGTTAAACTCCAGTCGATTTACTTCTCAATATATCTACTATTCTTTGAGTTACATATACAGTTGGGTAATGTTTGAGCGGCTGTATATCTAGTATATTTAGAAAATTTGCAGTGCTACTTCGTTCACCTGCTGTGTGTGACCCTTGGATCCTGTAAGGGCATTTACGATGGAGTCCACTAATGACAACCACAATGGACCGTTTACTCCCCACCTCGCGTTATTGTATGCACAAATCCCAATAGATAATCAACATAACTAAAATGAGCTCTGACTGAGTAAGACTGTAGCACGATGACCAACCAAATTGAATATTTTCTTCAAAAGTTGGTATAATATACCAAAAAAGTTCTTGGTGGAGTTCCTGAAGAGATTCGGAGGAAACTACGATTTTTTTTCTAAGTTTCATTAGAAATTCCTTTGTAAAACCCGATAAGAAATTCTGCGGAAGCTCATATAGGCTTTTTTTTTAAAAAAACCATTAAGGTTCTCGTTGGGAAATTTCTTTAGTAAAACCACAGGTAAAACAGTAGAATATTCTTTCAGGATTTCATTCGGAATTTTATTAAGGAATGAAATTGTTTCCGAAAGAATTCCTAAAACGATTTCCGAAGAAATTGCTGAAAAAATCTTCGAAGGGGTTCAGAAAGGACTCTCCGAGAGAATAGCAAAATGAGTTTATAAAGACATTTCTGGCAAATTTTTTTAAAGGAATTTTCGAAGGAATTTGGTGTAAAATACTTCTTCCGAACTTGGCCAACTTCACTATTGATCCCACGACTCACTTCCCACAAATCACACCAAGGAAATACAAAACCTTGCTTAATGTAGTCTCGTTTATTCCTCATAAGGAACAAAGGTTTGGGCACGCAGGCCTTGCTTATTATATGTATAGGTATTTTATAATTTTGCCCGGTAGCACCGACTTCAAAAATAGTTTACAAGGAAGGAATTCCCGCAGAAAAATCAGGAAGAATCTTCCTGTAAACTTCGAAAAAAAAATTTCTAGGGAATTCCTAGAAGAATTTCCGAATGGTTCCAAATAGCAATTTCCGAAGAAATTTCTTTGAATTAATTTCTGGAAAGATTCCCGAAAAATGAAAAGAAATGGAGAATGTTGTGACGGAATTATTGAGGGAAATGTCCAAGAACTTCTTCCTAAAGTGACCAAAGAATTTTCAAAGGATTACCCGTAAAAATTCCCAAGGAAGTTAACTTGCTAAGGAACCCCTAGAGAAATTTCTATAAAATTTCCAACGTTTTTTTTCCTAAAAAATTCGAAGGAATTCCTAAAATAATCCTCCGTATTAATTTCCAAAGAAATTCCTAAGCAAACTTACAATGATTCCGAAGGAATCTGTAAATGAATTTCTGAAGAAATTTTTAGAGAAAATCGAAAGATTTTCGGAAGGTATATCCGAAAGAATTTCTAAAGAAATTACGAAAAAAATCCTAAGGAATTTCATGAAACAATTCCTAAAGCAATTTCCTAAGAAATTTTCAAAGGAATTTCTAAAAGAACGAACCTTAACGAATTTCCTAAGGTTTTCTTAAACAAAGGAATACGTGGAGGAAATTCTGACGTAATCCCCGAGGTAAATTTTAAGGAATATCCGAAAGAATTTCCGAAGAACTTTCTGGAATTCGTTTAAGGAGTTTTTTTGGAACTTTTTGAGGAAATTTCCAAAATCCAAAAATAAACAACAAACAAACAAAGACTTTAGGAAAGATGAAGACATTTTAGAATTCCTGCAGGAAGTTCTGGAAGAATTCCCGAAGAATGTTTTAAAGGAATTGCTGGAAGAAGTTCTGAAGAAATTCCTTATGGATATCTAGAACAACTTTTTCCAGCGATTCATGCGGAAACAATTTCAAAAGGAAAAATTTCCGAAGAAATTCTCAAAAGAACGAATTGAATTTTAAAAGGAGTTCCTTAAGGAATTTTCACATGAATTGCTAAAGAAACATCCAAAGGAATTCCTCAAGGAGTCTCCGAAGGAGATTGTAGGAATTCGTAGAACAAAATTTCCGAAAGCAAATTCGTAAAGGATTTTCTGAAGAAATCCGTAATGAAAATTCTTAAGGAATTTCCGGAGAAATTTTGTAAGGAATCTCCGAAGGAATACCCAAACAAATTTTGGGAAGTATTCCTAAAATAATCTTCTAAGGTTTTAAAAAAAAAACTTTCCTGAGAGATGTCTGGATTATTTATCAAATAAATTTCTTTATTTATTTCCTAACTAATTTCTAATTTCTGGAGTATTTTTTGAAAAAATTCACAAATGAATGTTTGAACGATACTTCTTCGAATATTCTCAGAAGTTCCAGGAATTTAACAATAAGGCTTTTACAATACAGTATTAAATAATTTCAAGACAATAAAATTAAATTAAATTTTCGTAATGTTTGAAAATACCTGACGTTTTAACTAAATAATTTAAATACTATGCAGCGAGGCGACAACACCCCAGTTCTGAGTTACAATAGCTGTAGATAAGAAAATAAGAAGCGTTTTAATTGATGCTCGTAATATTTGCTCAGCAATATTTGCTTTGCTGATGCTCAGCAAGTGGTTTTGTCAGTTATATTCAGAAATTGATTTCAAAATATAAATTACTTACTCGGGAGTCGGAACAAAAAATCGGTAAAGCATTCACAGTTGGGATTTAATTATTTTGCTAAATCAGTTTGCCTTATAAGCCAACTGTCCTAATAGCACAAATCTTAAAACAAAGAAAACTGATTAAATAAGTTGATTTAAATAAATAAAAAAAATTGTCAAAATAAATAATGTGCAACTTGACTTGAAATTTCTTAAGTGCAATAATTTTCCTGCACCAATGCCAGATCCTTTAAGAATGGGGACGCGTTGGGCATGTATCCAGGCCCACAACAAACCCATTTTGCGAGTCACCTACAAGTTTAGGTGCCCGACTAAATCCTTGGCTTAACGCTTTTCAAAGATCAGTTCAACAATTTATGTATTATTATACTAGATAAAGCCTCATTCAAACTCTCAAAACTAATCAACCAACCTATTAATAAACCAAGACAATGTATGTCACTACACCGACTTAGAGACACAGTGGCGTAGCCAGAAAATTGGTCCGGGGGGGGTTTTCTGAACATTTTTCTTAATTCGAGAATGTTCGAAAAATAATTTCTTCTAAAAATTTTGTCTCTGGGGGGGGGGGGTTATGTCCAAAACCACACCCGTGGTTACGCCACTGTAGAGATACCATCGCTTGAGGTAGATTTCAAATTGAATTTTGACGAGATCCACCTTAACAACATTTATGAACTTCCATAAGACTAGTTCAGTACTATTCCAATAATACTCTACCACGCTGTTTTCAGTGTCTCGTGCTTGGCTTGACTCGACTTAAGTTAATTGATTTTTTAATTGCGATTAGTCACCGGCGTGGTAAAATTATGATCGGCGGCGCGCCGACCCAAAATCGTCGGCGGCGGCGGCGCGAGTAAAACCACCGGCGGCGGCGGCGTGGCGCGGCGGCGCACAGGTCTAGTTATGCAGTGGCCTGGTTGGCTGACTCTGATAGCCGACGGCTTCGACAATAGTGATTGTCCGGCAGAGGGATACGGGTCAATGGGAACAAATGTGTCAACGAAACAAGGATCGGAATCTGAGAGAACCCTTGCTGGAGCTTCTGGGGTTAATCTCTCGATTGTGGACTCCTTAATCTGAAACTTACTGGCTCCTGGTAGAAAAGGGTCTCAAGAATATCGTTAACAGGGCTACTGAGTTTAATTCATAGCTTTCCATAACTTCTTCGTACCTGATTTGATTTTTGTTATCACTCTATCTATCTCTTGGAGTGATTTTATTTTTATTTTGTAATAACAATACTAACGCAGAACAACTTTACTAATTATTACTAACATTTAAAATTAATAACATTTAAAATAATTAACAAACTAACAAAATCACCTACTTTTTTATTTTTATTATTTTAATTAATATCAATAGTTCCGTAACGGCAACAACTAAAAGCATTTAGATATCTTGGAATTCATCTTTCTTGCGTCGCCGTCATTGTTAAAATTGGTCTGATTCGTCAAACCAAACAAGCACCGTGAAAAACTGATTGGAATCATTCCCACCCGCAGCAGCAATCCATCATCCAACGTGTTGACAAAAACAATCCAACATAGCGATGCGATGGTGCGAAAAAGGGATTTCACCGTGGCCTACTTTGTGCGTGATTCAATCTCATGAGGTGTAATCCCACTCAGAAAATCCCACCTAGAACTGATTGCAAAATCCAGCGATTATTCGACTTAGTGGAACCACTTTGCCAAGGTACAGACCAACTCCTGCTCGTGGATTCTGTCATGTTCGTCGTGAAATATGGGCCATAAATCGTTCGTTAGTCCTCAAAATCGAAGACAGCGGAATAAGAAACAGAATCCGTGGTTATTTTTTTTCTGTTATTGCACTGTAACAAACCACGATGCGAGTGATTTATCGCTATTGTGATGGAGTGTTTGCCCCATGGTTTGGCATGAACATGATTTGAAGAGCGGCCCTGGCGGAGGAGGCCCATCAATCTACGCCAAGTGAAGCAATGCTGTGAATGCGGAATTGCTCATTTATGGACTTCTAGCGGTGGTCAAAGGGCGTCACACATAATAAGAGTTGAAGTATTGCACGACAAATTGTAAATTTATTTAAACGGTCTATCGTTAGCCGTGAGAACTTGCAACTACTTCTTACCATGTGAGTGAGTAAAAATTTATTTGAATATAATCGGATGTGGTCACTCAGCCCAAATGAAAATTTATTGGATACTAGTCGACCCGGCAGACGTTGTCTTGCATAGTAGGCGAAAATGCGCGTTCTGAACTGCTCATGCGAAGTTTCCTTACGATTCTTAATTTTAGTTTTTCACGATTTACTCAACCTTACTCGTGATATTCGCCTGAGAAAATATCATATAAACCCGTCGGAAACTATAACGAACCTTTTTGCAGAAGGAATGAAGAAAATACATCCAGCTGTTTTTGAGTTATGCGGATACGAACACAGACCATTTCATTTTTATTTATATAGAAGATAGAAGATAGATAAACAGATATGTGATGTGAGAGTAATATTTCCCAGACCAGCAAATACTGCCTCATTTTTTGTAGTTATAACGATTCCCTTGGATATTTACCTTATTTAACAGCTAACAAACAATGCAGATACCATTTCAATATTGTAGAAGATCTCAATGATATTTATTACATTTCAATAGGTGAAATGACGGTTTTGGCAGGTTTTATTCTATTATTGTCAGGGGGGTTTGTTGACCAAAATTTATGAAATTTGGCCACAACATTCTATGATATGCAAAGAACGTTTGTTCTAAATTTGAGCATAATCAGTTAAAAAAACCCCCCTGACAATAAAAGAACAAAACCTGCCAAAGCCGTCATTTCCCCTATATCGGTGAAATTATGTTCACGAGCTAGTTCTATCCCGTTTAATTCCACTAATTGTTGAAATTTTGTAGCTAAAACATCTGTTATATCAATGCAATGCTTGCTACGCCGTAAATGATATGACCAAGAGGAAAATGAAGAGCTGCATTGGTAGTCACCAGACTACCAACCCCGGCTATCGTCAAAGCTGTGGTTGCGTGATGAAGTGTGCCTAATATTAGTGTCACACGTCATCACTAAAAAGCGATTCATTTTGTGGTGACATTTTTATCTTCGATCGCATTTCCAGTAAAACAATGACAGGCGAGAATTGAAAAGTCAATTCGGTTCCATGTGGCAAAAAACAAAAGACGGGACGGTACGAGGCGTAAATTTGACCCTCGCTGAAGCATAATAATTTTATATTTTCGCTTTGAGTATTTTATGTTACCGCACTTATGAGTCCCTTGAGGCGACCGCTCATTGTCTTCGAACTGCTGATGGAAGGCAACCCGTCCATCGGAACCACATTCCACAACCATGCCAACAATACGAAATTCAATCTGCTATCCGGTCTTCTTTGATGTGAGGCCGTCATTTGGCGTTGCCTTTTTTTTCTGTCGACCTTGATCGTGGTGAGTTTGTTTTTACATCAAAATTAATGCTAATTGTTTTGTAATTTGGAATAAATTAATATCAATATTTTAGCTACCTTATTACCGCGAAGGACGTGGACGAGATGTGATAAAATTTATTGACTCTCGATTGTGTGCTACAAGGCAGCGCAGTTTTGAGGTTTTACGACCTACATATCGTGGTCTCAGGGTTGAGTGGTTGGGGTCCTTTACAGTCAGTGTGAGCAGAAGCGAGGTCGTGCAATCAGTTTTACTGCTGATTAATTGTCTTGTAAGTAATAATGAACTATACTGGCCTGCTCGCGAAACGTGATGACGCAACTGGGCTTTGTTTTGGAGTTTTACGAAGATGATAAACTTTATTAACAAGTCATTTATGTCGGCAGAAAAATTGTCTCTTAATAATTTGAAAAATTGTCATTTTATATATCAGGATGAAAGCAATTATTTAATATGAAATTTCCATAAAAAAAACATTTCCGTAGACAGTTATTCCACAGTTATTAACCGCGAGGTTTCTAAGCCAGGTTACCATTTTTGCATTCGTATATCATGATGAGGCTAGCACGATGATACTTTTATGCCCAGGGAAGTCGAGACAATTTACAATCTGAAAATTGTCTAGACCGGCACCGGGAATCGAACCCAGCCACCCTCAGCATGGTCTTGCTTTGTAGCCGCACGGCTAAGGAGTGTACATACAGAGTTACATATATACATGGAGAAGAACTGTAATAAGTAATCTGTAATATAAAACAATCGATTTCCTAATAGGGCACTGCACGAATGAATCACTTTATCTTTCGTTCTTCAAGGACAGTAAATGTCAATTTTGACAGTTAATGGCCTTGTTGTTTTCTTATTTCTAAGCGGTGTGAAAGAGACAAGGCTAGTCCATGCAGTCCCTATTCCATAGAAAATTAAAAATCTTCCACAATTACCGAATTACAGAAAACTTTCTTTTCTCGTGGGTAAATATCATTAGAGTGTTACGTCAGGAGCGGCGCCTTATTTTCCCAGTGAAATTTCCTTGAAAATACTTCGGAATTTCCTCGAGCATGTATCTTTGAAACTTCCTTGGTAATACCAAAA
This sequence comes from Armigeres subalbatus, assembly GCF_024139115.2. Lineage (NCBI taxonomy): Eukaryota > Metazoa > Arthropoda > Insecta > Diptera > Culicidae > Armigeres > Armigeres subalbatus. Next base: position 84,402,748 of record NC_085140.1, read on the forward strand.
ATCAATATGAAACTGAAGATTCTTCGTATTTCAGTTGTGCAAACTATGGGCGATCCTCGGTACCCAGACATGTCATGTATGTTTCAAGAACGTAATCTATGATTCGAATACCCATTTATGACAAGTTTTGACACTGCGGACATGACCCTTTCGGCCAAATAACCCTTTCGGCCAAACAGCCCTTTTGGGCAAACGACACTTTCGGTCAAATGACCGATTCAGCCCAACGAACCTTTCGGCCAAACGACCCTTTCCCCTCCGAGCCAACTCCGCTGGCCGCATTCATAAGCCGCAAGCAACGCTCGGCGGCCGTAATCCATCCATCGGCCTTGCCGATCACCATTCTCGAGCCGCGCACGCTGACCGCTAACGTCGGCCAAGCACCCCAAGACGGCAGCAATCCATCGGCATTTGCCGATTACCATCGCCGGCGGCATTCCCGATCCGCACCATCTGGCCGCTATCATCGGCCAGCAATCCATCAGCCTTTGCCGATTCCCATCAACAGCGACATTCTCGAGTCGCACCCTCTGGTCGCAATCAGGCCAGGCGACGCTTGTTGGCGGCTATCTATCCGCCTTGTCGACCAGCTTGTGACCAGTTCGCTCCCACTTCGGTATCGTTCCGTTATAGGCTATTTCCTGTATTACATGTTTTTTCCATTCAGCATAAGAACTGCTATTAAACTATTCATTTGATACTAATATTGGGTTTGAGAAACTCTTGTTAACGAGCACTCAATAACATGACAATTCCGTGCTCCGAAGGAATTAACTACTGCCCTTGTCGGTTTAGAATATGATTCAGGTAGGGGGAAAGACGGCTTTGGCAGGTTTTGTTCTATTATTGGCAGGGGGGTTTTTGTCGACCAAATTTTATGAAATTTGGCCACAATTTTCTTTGATATGCAAAGAATGTTTAGGCCAAATTTGAGCCTAATCAGTCATAAAAAACCCTTGCCATTAATAGAACAAAACCTGCCAAAGCCGTCATTCCCCCTACCTAAAAGGAAACAGGATTAATAAACAACGCAGAAAATATTAAATTGAAAGAATTGCGGCTATTCCAGTCTTGAAAACCATTAACGGTTGAGATAGCCGCAATTCTTTCATGAAAACTATTTCCAGTCGTCTCCAATACCATAGGGGCCGTACACATATTACGTAAGCACTTATGGGGGAAGGTGGGTTCGTCATTTTCTTACGCACCATGTAAATTAAAAATCATTTGTATGAAAAAAATCTCACAAGGGGGGATGGGAATCAAAAAAAGCAAAAAAAATGCTTACGTAATATGTGTACGACCTCATACTAGAAAATATTTATTAAATATATCTGAAATCAGTCTTCAAATCTTGCGCTTAGGGGCGTGATCGATTCTCTACATCGAGAAAGTTTCCAACCCGAAAACATCCTGTACCGGACCGAGAATCGCCATCTCCGGATTGGCAATCCTACGCCTTTGTTCGCAAGGCTACTGGAGACTGTAGCTTACTTACTTGATACTTGATGGGCTACAGCTTTTCGATGAACCTACGCCGAATGGAGTATCCTTCTCCACTGGACTCGATCCTGGGCCAATCGCTTCCAGTCGCCCTGAACATTGAGCGCCCTCAGGTCCTCTTCAACTGCAAAAAGCCATCATGTACGCGGCCTTCCACGAAGCCTGCGGCCTCATCCGGGTTCTCTCCTAAATATTATCTTCGCTTGACGTTCTTCCGGCATACGAACAACGTGACCAGCCCACCGTAGTCTGCCGTGTTGTATAAGCTTAATAATATCCAGCCCTTTATACACCTGGTACAATGAACCCACGTTGATTGCCAGCGACCATGTACTTCGTTTTGCTGGTATTGATCGTGAGTCCAATCCTCGCTGTCTCCCTCTTAAAAGGCACAAAAGCCACTTCCACGGCACGGCGATCAATTCCGATAATATCGATATCGTCCGCAAATCCCAGGAGCATATGCGATTTTGTGATAATGGTACCGTTTCTTTGCACACCAGCTCTCCTAATCGCTCCCTCGAGCGCTATATTGAACAGTAGATTCGAGAGTGCATCACCCTGCTTTAATCCGTCTAAGGTAACAAATGACGTCGATATTTCATCCGCAACCCTTACACTTGATTTCGATCCGTCCAACGTTATACGAATCAGCCGTATCAGTTTCGCCGAAAAACCATGTTCAAGCATAATTTGCCATAATTCATTCCGTTTCACTGAAAAGTACGCCGCCTTGAAATCAATAAACAGATGATGTGTCTGCAAGTTGTACTCTCGGAATTTATCAAGGATTTGTCTCAGGATAAACATTTGATCCGTCGTTGATCGGCCCTCACGAAAACCTGCTTGGTATTCGCCGACGAAGGACTCTTCAAGCGGTCTCAATCTGTTGAACAGAATACGGGACATAATTTTGTACGCCGAATTAAGGAGGGTTATTCCTCGGTAATTAGCGCACTCCAGTCTGTGCCCTTTCTTAAAAAGAGGGCAAATGAGGCCGTCCAACCAGCTAGCAGGCAATTCCTCGTCTTCCCATATTTTCTACATAATATGGTGCAGAACTTAATAAAGCTGCTTACTGCCATGTTTGAGAAGTTCAGCCGGAGGCTGGTCCTTCCCCGCAGCCTTATTGTTTTCAGCTCTTTAACAGCTTTTTTAACCTCATCTAGTGTAGGTGACTCCACAGCTTGTCCATCGTCGCTAATATTTATTCTGTTCACCGCTGCACCGTCACTTCCTCCATTCAACAAAGTCTCGAAGTGTTGCTTCCACCTGGCAGCCACTTCAGTTTTATTTGTCAGCGAATTCCCTTGTTGGTCGTTGCACATGACGGGAGATGGCGCTGTCTTTCTCCGCACGCCATTGACTGACTCATAAAACCACCGCATATCGTTCTGCTCCATTTTTTCCTGCGCCTCACTAATAACTTGTTCTTTGTACTCTTTTTTCTTCCTGCGGTGGGTTCGTTTTTCGGCTGCTCTTGCTTCCTTGTACCGATCTCTATTCGATCGGGTACCGGACACCAACATCCGGCTTCTGGCAACGTTCTTCTCGTCTGTCACTCTCTGACACTCTTCATCGATCCAACCCGTCCTGGGTCGCCTCTGTCCAGTGCCTACCACTTCTCGTGCTGTTGTGCTCCCGCTCCATGGATCGACTCCCATAGATCGTTGATGTTGTCGCTAACGTTGATTGCACTTATCCGTTCGTCGAGCTTCTGGCGGTACTCAGCCGATACTCCTTCCGCCGACAATCGCTGGATATTGTAACGCATCGTTCGCTGTGATCTTTCGTTCGATACAGTTGACGACCGTGATCGAATTTTACTGACAACGAGGTAGTGATCAGAGTCAATGTTCGGACCTCTGAATGTCCGCACATCGATAACATCCGAGAAATGGCGCTCATCCACTAGAACATGGTCTATCTGGTTGCAAGTTTCACCATTTGGGTGTCTCCAGGTGTGCTTTTGGATGTTCTTTCGTGCAAAGTAGGTGCTGCTGATGGCCATCCCTCTGGCAGCAGCAAAATTTACTAGCCGTAGGCCGTTGTCATTGGTAGCGGAGTGAAGGCTCTCCCTACCGATTATGGGACGGAAAAAGTCCTCTCTACCGACCTGAGCGTTGGCATCTCCGATAACAATTTTCACGTCATGCTTTGGGCACTCTCCATAGGCTTTATCAAGACATTCATAAAACGTGTCCTTCACGTCGTCGGATTTATCGTTTGTCGGTGCGTAAACGTTGATTAGGCATAATTGAAGAATTTACCCCGTATCCTCAACACACAGATTCGTTCGCTAATGGGTTTCCACCGCATCACTCGCTTCATCTGCTTGCCCATCACTACGAAACCAACTCCATGCTCTGCTTTTTCTCCGCCGCTGTGATAGAAGTTATACTTGAATGCAGTGTTGGTCGTGGGGTCCACGGCTCGGAATTCACGTTCTCCGGATCTAGGCCATCGGACTTCTTGAATAGCAGCCACGTTCACTCCAACCTTCTGCAGTTCACGAGCCAGAAGGCTCACTCGTCCAGGTTCATTTAGGGTCCTGACATTCCAGGTACCGAGTTTCCAATCATAGTCCTTATTTCGTTGCCGGGTCGGTTGCCAAAAATAACGTTCTCTTTTTCTTCTATCTCCATTTTTCGTGGTATTTGAGAGGCTTCAGTAAGCTACCTTACCGGGGTCGCGTTATCTACATCGCGATGATGGGGCTGCCACCTTAGGTATAGCTGACGCGATACAGCATTTCGTTAATCAGCCGCTGGGTACCAGGCAAACGCTGTTTGAGCCGCACCTCCTGGTGAACAGACGCTCGAGGCGTACCTTCTCACTCTAGCTGAAGGACAACAGTGCCCAGGCTACACTACCAGCTAAGTACACAACCCTTAGCTGGCGGTCTTTTGTCATCGGACGACCCGTGGAAGCGTGAGATAGGGACTTGTGGGGACCAGAGCTCTGTTGGGCGCTCCTTCCTTGATGTCAACCCACCATTTTGCAGCCCGGAAACTGTAGCTTATTCAGTCTAAATTGTTTGTTGGCAACTGAATTAGAAGCTACAACCATGATTCTTGATTCTGGTGCTAGCTACAACCACAGACAAACAGACGTAACACTAGAGAAATTACCATCGACCATGACTTCAACGAACACTTCGAATTTGATTGATTGTGCGTTTCACAACTAGAGGCGCTAGCGTCGTAATACCTTGAGTCTGATATTTCACTCCAACGCCTTCTGGTGACAATGTCATACGAAACATTTTTTTGTGTAACACGCTCGCAAGACGGTGGTAGAGGAGTTGGACGATGGATTTTCAGATAAATGTTCAAGCTGTTACTTCTGGTTGTCTGTGCTGCAACTATCAAAATGAATCACAATTTGAATGAGAGAAGGATGACAACGTCCTTCAAATACTAACCGGCCAATAACATTACCACACGATTGGCACCCACGTTAATGCTGTTAACTGCTGCTGGTGCTGACTGCTGAGAGGCAGAAATGCATTCTCCAGAGTTTGTTTATTGTGGCCGTCAATGCCTGTCGCGTCGCATTCTTCGTTGACACAGATGGCGAACGATGATAGCGACGATCGGCGCAGCGACCGCCTCCTACAAAAAATGCGCGGTAGTTCCGAGATTGGACGATTAGCGCGTGTCATCTGTCTGAATGTATGTCTAGGAAGGATAGATCAAATGAATTGAGCAAGTCGTGGGCTTGAACACAAAATGATCTTGTCAATACTTTCATCTAACTTGAATCTCTATTTATTTGCTAATTCTATTACCCAGTATTACTCGAAGAGCCACAACTATCAACGTCGGTCTGTGTCTACGAGCTTTGCATATTTATTTAAAACATCTGTATGGTTTGGTTTGGTTTGTAGTACCAAATATTTGAATGTGTTAAATTAGTTTGTAGAGAAACTTAAAATTCAGAATGATCCAATCCATTTTACGGAATGAGACATTTATAATCTGCCTGCAAACATTCAACAAATGATTATAATTTCAACCAAACCCAACAATTATTATTGGTTGCCTCTTACTGCATACCACATTTTTTCTCTTGACGCCAAACCCCTTTTCGTTCTACATCCAATTTGACCAGCGGTCATATTTGGTGATTGGTTTAATTACATTTCGTCCATAATTTTGAGGTGCTAAGGAGAAGCCACAAATCTTTTTCTTTACTATGCTTTTCCCTTTCGAAGGCTTGACCCTGGTTGTTCCCCTTTCTTGATCAATCCGAATTATGTGGGACTATCGAATTGAATGGACGATCATCGTTGGCATCACGAATCCTCGTCGAGTTGTTTTTTTTTTATTTTGGCAAATGTGATAATCTTTATACAGTGTGCCGGGGGGTACCTAATTGGGATTGATGGCTAAGCAGTTTGATGGTAATGAGTTCGATTCTCGGTCTGATCTATGCTCTTTTCGAACGGAAAACTTTTTAAACTCGTGCAATAGCAGGCACAAAAGCCTAATAGAAATGTCAATTAAAATACCGAGTCGGAGCAGGATTTGCTCTAGTAGAAATGTAATGCCACGAGAAAAGAAGAAACGATGATAAACCGTGATTGGAATTGTGGATACAATCGTGCATGGCTCAAAAGAGGCAGAACGACCGATCAAAACGAAGAAGAAATGCGATCAATGAACCACGTAAGATCGATAATTCGATTATGGCTGTACCATTTGCTCGGTGATAATTGCAACTTTGTTATTACTGCTTCTCTTTTCGCGCACTGAATGTAGATGATGAGAAGAGGATTGCATGAGCAATTAATATAAACCAGTTGTTTTCAACCGATTGCCAAACTTCGTTAGATTTTGTACCTCTGAATTCGATAGACATAACGTTTTAACTTACGCGTAGGGTTAAGCCAGGTATTTTCATCTGTGTTCTAATACCCGTCATAGGCTCTAAAACCAATAAGAGAGACACTTTTCTGCTATAGCTTATCCGTATCCAAACGTAGGCTCAGGAAGAAGGTTGCATCCATTAGTTTTAAAACCTATGACGGGAATCAGATCATGGACGAAAATATCTGCCGTAACTCTACCAAAATATTGTACAGAAAGGCTATCAAGGCACTCCAAAAGTGAACTATTTATTAAAGGATCGCAGAAGTGATACTAATATACGGGCTCAAAACCAACGACGGTGGCGTTAATTGGCGTGGCGCATTTTTCGTCGCTGAAGTTTTTTTAAACACAGTTGGCTTGTTTTTTTAAACAAATTCATATGAAATTTTGCTATATATCAAACTTCATGATTTTGCAATACAAATCCCGTGAAATACTTTTTCAACGCATTGGGCACATTGGTCATCTCCGGGGTCTTGACATTAGAATTAGATACTTTTTTAAAGGATCTAACACAGTTTGCGGCATATTTACCTTCTGAATTCTGCATGACAAATTTAGTAGAAGACAAATACAGAACAAATAGACACATTGGCCACTTTTCCGGAAACCAGATCCCCAAGAAGCCACTTTTGGATGCAATGCAGAATATTAAACTTCATGATTATTCGAGAAAAATTCAATATGAGATATTTTGCAAAGTTACCCCGGAAACTGGTTTTCCATGACTTCATGAAACTTCAAAGGAAAACATTGGCAGAGCGTTTGAGCACATTATTGGTTATTTCGGTAGGTTACTCGAACCTGTCATGGCATGGTTCTTTCACATTTTGTTTGCAGTAGCCTGAGGCTTTTGTAACATCATGACTTTCCGGAATTTTCCTGACAACCAGGTTCTACAGACAAACGATCTTTTGTATTGATTCTGAAACTCAAACCCGAAGAAACATTTGAAACAAAATAGATTTCAAAACTTTTCTAAAACTAAAACTGGTGGAACCAGGTTCTGGAAGTTGCCAAACTACCTAAATTCTTTGCAAAAGTTTTCTCAACAATAGCGTATGTTCCCCATGTTAGTTGTGACTGATCATCGTCCGAGTATCAGCGAGAGACGACTCTAAGCAAAATTGTGCACCACGATCCACCGGAAATTTAGGTGGAATGGTCCTTCGGAAATTTTGGGGGATTAGTGTCAGTTCAGCACCCACTGGTTAACAAACGAAAACGGCCTATGGCCATTTGCAGCACCTACTTCCAACACTGCCTTCCGTATCGGTACACCTGAAGATCACCACTGTAAACAGAATCACACATCGATCACGTTCTGATTGATGTACGGCACTTGTCCGACATTATCGAAGTCAGGACATATCGTTGCATTACCATTGAGAACTGAAGGCATCCGCAGTGCCATCAAATCCACCAGTCTCCGTCCTTCGTGTGAACTTTGACGATACGGATGTTGCCGTCTTTCCCAGGGTGAATCTCACTAACACGACGAAGTTGTCCTCACGTAGAAGTACCATGGTTCCGACGAGAATATTGTTCCGTTGTCTGGTCCATTCCGTGCGAGCATGCAAGCGCGACAAATGTTGCGTTAACCTACGATTCCAGATACATTGGAGGGAGTACTGAACTTTCTGCCATCTTGAAAGCCGCGACTGACTGAGATCTCGCAGAGAACAAGAAAGTGACCTGGGGTCAGAAAATCCAAGTCGTCTAAGTCGTTCGAGAGTGGTGTAATTGGCCTCAAGTTGATGCAAGCTTCAATCTGTGCTACCAGGGTAACCATTTCGTCGTCTACGAGTAAGGTGTTTCCAAAAGTGAGTTTAAGATGACCTTTCATCGACTTTACGGCGTCTTCCAAATTCCACCGAAGTTAGGGGATTTCGCCGGGATCAACTTGAAGTTGATGTTCTGTCATGGAGCTTCTTCAGTCACCGCTTTTATAAACATTTGTTTGTTGAACAACTTACGAAGGTCGTCTAACTCGCGTGGGGCACCAACAAAGCGTTGTCGCGCATAATGATTTTCGGTCTGCCACGCCGGAAAACAAAACTTCTCAGCGCCGCGATGAAAGCTTGAGTTGTGAGGTCTCCAACGACCTGCAGATCTGCCGTAATCTGAAAAAGTGACGTATACGCCATTTTCCAAAAATGGTGTTAACGAGTACTATTCATCGAGCTCTTTAACAGAAAAATGAAAAACATGCAAGTTGTAAAATGGCTGTTACGTCACTTTTCCAGATTGCGGCAGAGATGGACTGCTACGAACCACTTGATTGGACTACCCTTGCACTAGGGGTTATGAATATAAAACGGATCACAGTAGTCCACTTCCACACGCATGAACGGTGGAGCTGTCAGCTGGTAAGTCTGGCATGTCTGGTAAGTCTGTTCGGAACTCTTCGGTCGAGCCTGAACTAGATCTTCTGGAAAACTTTATCACTAGGCTAGGATCAGTAGCTGATGTAAATCTACTTCTCGTTCTTCATGTCACACTAGGCCTATTCTGCGGTCACTAGTGTTTCGACAGTTGAACACAAATCTCCGGACGAGGGATACGATGCGAACTAAATCTTGAAATGACGATCAAAGGTTGAAGATTGTGCTAGCTCACTAAATTGAGCTGAAGCGGACACCTTTGTTCGTTAATCAAGTAACAGAGGGTCTAGGTCCTCTCTATTTATGTTAGCCATGTTTGTTTTGTCTAACCGTAACCAAGGTGGTCTTTGCCTTCAACTGGTGAGGATCTAATCTAGACCAACATTTGAAAAGGGCGTAACAGCCAAAATTTATTCCTTCTGATTCTTCGTCCTCATATATAGCTATGTATGTAGACAAAGAATCAGAAGGAATAAATTTTGGCTGTTACGCCCTTTTCAAATGTTGGTCTAGTAATCCTCTTGATAAAACATCTGCCAGGTTGTCCAAGCCGGCATAAGATTCCAGATAGCTCCTCGTGTGATGTACTAAATAACAAACACCCTGTTGGTCACAAAAAAATGCCAACATGACGGAGGCACTGCGATCCAACACTTAACTATCATCGAGTCGATCCAAAAATACGGCTGAACTGCGATCTTGAGACTTTGGATGACCTTTCCAACAGATGTGCACCGGTGAGTGCAGACAAGAGCTCTAATTGGGGAATTTGTTTTCGTTTTTCTAAGGTCTTCAACCGGAACTACTCGAGATTTATCGGTAATCAGCGATGACGAAACTGTTCCATCGAGACCGAGACACACCTGAGGTAGATGTAGGCGCTGTACGCCTCCTGAGAAGCGTCGCAGAACATGTGAAGCTCGACGGACAATATTTCTCTTCTGGATGCGATCCAACGAGGTACCTGCAACAGAGTTAGACCTTCCAAACTTTCTCTGAATTATCTCCACCACACTTGAAGCTCTTCCAGTAAAATATCGTTCCAGGAGCACTTTGTTCTCCAAAGATTCTGGAGAAATACTTTATCTGGAACAAGACGTGGTCCAACCAGGCCTAACGGATCAAAAAGCTTCGCGAAATTGCACAATATTATCCTTTTGGTTAGCTCAGTGGCAGGGTTCCATTGAGGGACAGTGAATCGAAAAATGTCCGAACAGGGTTCCCATTTTATTCCAAGGGTCTTAACGGTGGGATGAGAGAGTTCGAGATCTTAACAAGAGCGTTTGGCCCGCAGATAAGGTGGAATATGGTTCAGTAATTCTCGAGAGATGGAGCTCCATTTCCTCAACGTGAGCCCAGCTGTGCTGTAGGACTTTGATAAGATTCTGTGACAATTGTACTGCTTCTTCAAGGCTGTCAATACTCTTCAGCATGTCGACGACGAAGAGCTCGTAGAGAATCGTATCAGTGGCAGCAGGAAAGTTGTTCTTTCCATCATCTGCCAGCTTCATCAGGCAACGTGTAGCCAAGTACGGCACCGAAGACGTACCGTACGTGACTGTGGTCAGTATGGACATTCGGAGTGGCTTTGTAGAATCCTCCCTTCTAGAGAATATCTCTCTTTATTCAACCAATGGGTAGAAATTGCGCAGCAGAGATTAGGTAAAAACCAATCGGGATCGCGTCGGGCTATTCACAATTGTGGAGTGCTTTGAATCAATTAGTTGATTATTTGTCGGAGTGAAATTTCAAAAGTTTTAAATCTAAATTAAATTATTCTAAATCTGAAGTAAGTTTCGGTCGCTTAAATATCAATTATGATTAAAATGTCTAACTACTATTATCTAATTCTTATTAGCGGTTGAATTTGTCGAAAACTCAAAGTTTTGAGATACGAGTTCGAATAATTGAACATTAAATAATTTGTAATTCAGGTAAGCCTAAATAATCCACCATTGTGAGCAAAGATCAATAAGATTATCTGCGTTGTATAGGACAGTGAAGCCTAAACAACGTGGGCGGTTAGTCTGGGATCAAGGATCCGTCCGGAGCTCAAGCGAAACTTGGCCAAAGTTGTTTGAAGGTCGAGTAACACCCGTCGTAGAGTACTAGCCAATAAGCCGCGGGGAATAGCCGAATTATTACGACCGGCGGCACTCCACTTCGCTAGGGGACATCTATACCCCGAGATTCGAACCTGCGCGCGAGTCACGTGGGTTGTTCCGACCGGTTACTTGGAAGTAACCCGCAACGAACTCTGGTGACGACCAGGGGTACGGTACTGTTGGGCCAATTTTGCCACGAGAAACGAGCCGAGCTCCTGTTTTTTCAACTCCGTGGGACGTCCGCAGCGGGAATCCGTCAAAAGCCCCGCCGATCAGGTCAGAACTGTCCAAGTTGCTCACGATCTATCAAATAAGGGATAAATTTAGAGATTGCGTGACGTCACAGGGTTAGCTTAGGTTTTCTTGAATCAAATAAACTAGCTGCAATAATAAATAGGATTCGATGACATCGATCGATTGAAATTCGCGATCGTGGAATTGTAAATTGCTTTAATTACTTCCAATTTAGAATCACACTACACAATCAAACGTCACGTAATAAATTGAACTATTTACTGACTGGTTTATTCCTACTTTAAGCTAAGCTTTTCCCTGATTGGTAGAACATCGAGGGTTGTATATATTTTTCTTAGATTAAGTCCGACATTGAAGTCGAAGAATTTGAACTTGGTTAATTGCCTACGATCTATTTTGTGTGTCAGAGTGTGAACTTCGGTTCTGGTTGAAATAAGACCTGCCCTGAATAGGCAGTCTCATCCGGGCGAAATTAAACGAGCTAGCGGACCTTCGGAAACAGAAGGTGGCGCTTAAGCCGCTTGCTTATAGAAACCGATCGGAGCGTTTCAATATTATGCATTGGAGCGGATGGTCCATCGAGTGCATCTTGATCATCCTCTACATTTTCTCAATGTCAGCAGCCATCACGAACTTCCTCAATCGGAAGCGTAGTGTTATGGAAGTAAGGCCCTCCTGAACTACAGAATCCATCATAGGAGCTTCATTTGATGAAACTCCAGACGTGCTTGCGCACGACGCATCAAACATGACACGCAGTTTGGTCGTGGTGCTATCGGGCTTCAATATCGCATGGTGTGGTAATAAGTATGCCACCGGAAGTGGGCTAAGGTCTTGTGCTGAAATCTCTCTTTATGCTACATCCGAAGATATTCGTTGATGAAATTGGAGTACATCTTCTTCACGAATGGATCGGCATCCAATCTGCGCACCAGTGCCATGAAGCGACGAGTAGCGATGGCCTGAGTATCTCCGAAGCGATCAACGAGAAACTGCTTCTTGGGTAGTTGAACAACGAATCTGCCGGTAGAGTCTCTCGTCGCCATTCCCTTGAAATGCGTTTCACAAGCCGATTCTTCTAGTGACAATTAGCTGGTGGTGCAACACCGGAACATCCGGAATCGCTCCAGAGACAATCCAGCCCAAAAGAGTATTTTGCAAAATTGAACCAGAATCTCCCAGCTTCATTTGACGCTCTGCAATCATCAGCTCCCGATATACTTCAGCTATGCTCAGAACTACAGCTGCAGACTCGTGGAACGTTGGATCGGCTAACACTATTTTCTTCGGTACATTCCAGGAACGGATGTCTATGCTTCGTGTTGGAAGATCGACGGTTACTCATGGCAAGATATGGAACTTAAGATTAGCCACATCGTTTGTATCGAGCGAATGAACTTCTGCGAAAATTGCGAAAACTACGATCGGTTAATGCTCACGAGTTCGTTTGAACTTAAGCCTTTGCGAGACGCTTTCAGACATATAGCACCGCTGAGAAGCAGAGTCCAGCAATGCACGACCTGTCGCGATGGTCGACGAGTTTGCGTGAAGTAACGAGTGGTGCCGTTTGTGGGGTTTGAGTAAAATCCCTAGCAGCACATATGTTCCACATTGATTACTGCAACTCTTATGTGACTAGATTTGGTCACAATCAAGTTGCTGCAACCATTTTTGTCTGACTTGTGCTGCTCGGGATACCTTCAGCGTGTTTTAATAGATTCACACATCAGCGTGTCAATCGGCGAACAGGAAGCCATGACTTTCCCTCTTCTAGTCAGACCTCCGCGGCGTGCACACGCATCCATGGAGAGTCGCTGTCATAACTTTGTTCCGGACATTTAGGGCCACACATTCTGGCGATCCTGCCTGTCTATTTTTTTATCCTGTCGCTGATTTAATGTGGTGAGTTAAATTCAAGTGGTTAAATTGTGACGAGTGATATATTTCAGTTTGCAAAATCACAAGACGCGTGTCGAAGAGCGTCGGTAAATCCGTAAATGGTTTGTGGTTTGCTAAATCACAAGACGTGTCCCGAAGGCCGTCGAAATATGGTTTGTGGTTTGAAGAACATCATAGCCTCGATTGAGAGACCGTAAGAAATTAGTTAGTGGTTTGCAAAATTACAATTCGTGTCTGGAAGATCCTTGGGAAGGGTTTGTGGTTTACAAAACTTTAAGGCGTGTCTGAAAGGTGGCCGAAAAAATGTTTTGTAGTTTGTGAAACTACAAGGTCCGTATGGAAGACCAACGGAAAATGGTTTACGATGTAGAAAATTTCTAAGTCCTGCAAACATTGATTTTGATTCAAACAAATTTAGATTTATTGAAGCCACTTGGCGACGTACATGAGACTACCAATTGAGCTATGATATGATGAAATCTGAGTGAAATGGAGAAATATTCAATGCTGTATTGTTCGAAACTGTTCGGAAAGCCAAATATATTATCTAGAAATTTATCTTGGAATGTACTGACTTAGTAGCCATAGTGGGATTACCTGTAGGATCAGATATTTTGGACTTTGAAAAATAATAAGGTTGCCGGATTTTACAAAGCTATTCGGAAGTTCGAATTTTTTATGCGAAAGATTAGTATGGAGTTATTGGCTACCAGCTGGTACTAGTACTAGTACTAGTTGATACCAAATGGTTAATGGTGTACTATACGCGAAACTAAAAGTTGGATTAAATTCGAACGAATTTGGATTGGATTTGGATTTGGATTGGATTTGGATTGGATTTGGATTGGATTTGGATTTGATTTGGATTGGATTTGGATTTGGATTGGATTTGGATTGGATTTGGATTGGATTTGGATTGGATTTGGATTGGATTTGGATTGGATTTGGATTGGATTTGGATTGGATTTGGATTGGATTTGGATTGGATTTGGATTGGTTTGGATTGGTTTGGATTGGTTTGGATTGGTTTGGATTGGTTTGGATTGGATTTGGATTGGTTTGGTTGGTTTGGATTGGTTTGGATTGGTTTGGATTGGTTTGGATTGGTTTGGTTGGTTTGGATTGGTTTGGATTGGTTTGGATTGGTTTGGATTGGTTTGGATTGGTTTGGATTGGTTTGGATTGATTTGGATTGGTTTGGATTGGTTTGGATTGGTTTGGATTGGTTTGGATTGGTTTGGATTGGTTTGGATTGGTTTGGATTGGTTTGGATTGGTTTGGATTGGTTTGGATTGGTTTGGTTTGGATTGGTTTGGATTGGTTTGGATTGGTTTGGATTGGTTTGGATTGGTTTGGATTGATTTGGATTGGTTTGGATTGGTTTGGATTGGTTTGGATTGGTTTGGATTGGTTTGGATTGGTTTGGATTGGTTTGGATTGATTTGGATTGGTTTGGATTGGTTTGGATTGGTTTGGATTGGTTTGGATTGGTTTGGATTGGTTTGGATTGGTTTGGATTGGTTTGGATTGGTTTGGATTGGATTTGGATTGATTTGGATTGGTTTGGATTGGTTTGGATTGATTTGGATTGGATTTGGATTGGATTTGGATTGGATTTGGATTGGATTTGGATTGGATTTGGATTGGATTTGGATTGGATTTGGATTGGATTTGGATTGGATTTGGATTGGATTTGGATTGGATTTGGATTGGATTTGGATTGGATTTTGTTAAACTTAAACACAGTTTTTGGTTTGGTTTGTGGATAACATTAGTGTATTTCTAAAGTCAGGTCATTACATTCGTTCATAGTGTAATAGCGATTTATATTAATTCATATTAACTACTAGATAAATAATTTCAATAGTATAACTGGGAACACTGTATTTCAAATTGGAATGAAATATTTCATGTAAGCATTTATAGCGCTTCTCATCCATACTTGTATACAAGTCGTATTGGCTCACGTTGGTCGTTGATAGAAACAATGGCGAGTTGTCAAACCCGACAGACGTCACCAATCCTTCAATGACGGATTGTTATTGTTTTGATCGCGATCTCGACGGTTCGTTGCGATTTCCTCGCGGGTGAAAACTACGCCGTATTTCAACAGATTTGGATTGGATTTGGATTGGATTTGGATTGTATTTGGATTGGATTTGGATTGGATTTGGATTGGATTTGGATTGGATTTGGATTTGAATTGGATTTGGATTGGATTTCGATTGGATTTGGATGGGATTTGAATTGGATTTGCATTGGATTTGGATTGGATTTGGCTTGAATTTGAATTGGATTTGGATTCGATTTGGATTGGATTTGGATTGGATTTGGATTGGATTTAGATTGGAATTGGATTGAGTTTGGATTGGATAAGATTGGATTGGATTTAAATTGGATTTGAATTAGATTTGGATTGAATTTCCATTGGATTTGATTTGGATTGAATTTGCATTGGATTTGATTTGGATTGAATTTGGATAAGCATGGATTTTCTCTTCTTTATAAGGTTGTTCTTAAATCTTATAAGTAATGAAGTTCAACACCGCTGAGCTTTGGTTTGCCTTTGGGTAAGATTTGGAATGTTTTTTGGAAGAAATTGTCATTGTATTTGACAAACAAAAGAAGGCCGTTGGCATCGTAAATTTGTTGTTCTCTAATCTACAGTGACTATAATAACAGTGTCGTCAAGTGTCAGAATTGGAACAGAATCGTCTGTCAGTTCCATACAAATGCGCGTTCCAAACGAGCAGGAGACCTGTCAAACGTGGCACATGACGTTACTCTTCTTATAGGACTCTACTCTAATCATCCAACGAAAGTATGAATCACGTTTTATCTTTCGCGACCCACGGTTTGGGAACCCACACTCTGAATTATTGTTCTGGTATTAAAACCATGATGTTGAGTCAAATTTATTTTGGTGTGTAGTTTTCAATGGATTTAACCGATTGCTCAATTGCAACCGATGTTCACCTTCGTCTCATTTAAATAATCCAGGAGAAAAACAAGCATTGCATCCTATGCTAGAAGATTTTTTTTGCGTTTTTAATGAGAGAAGAAGGGAAATTTGGGGTTTGAGTAAAATGTCTTCAGCGTGTGTTAATAGATTCACACATCAGCGTGATCGGCGAACCGCAAGTCATGACTTTCCCTCTTCTAGTCAGACCTCCGCGGTGTGCACACGCATCCACGGAGAGTCGCTGTCATAACTTTGTTCCGGCCATTTAGGGCCACACACCGTTGACCACAATGGAAGCACAATCCTCGAGTGCAGAATCGTGCAAAGTGTCCTGACGACAGACAATTCAAACAAAGCCTTTCTGAAATCCGCATCGTCGAAAACTTCGTACATTTAAAGGCGGAGTGAGCTGATTTTCCGCTGAATGGACAGCAGCTTTATTGGATTCCATCATGTCTGGTTGTTGGGCGGAATGGCATCTTCAGCTCCGGTTGGAACTGCTTCCAGGACTTTTCAAAAATTTTACCAAGTCTTGATACTTTTGAACTTCCTTCGAATTGTAGTATGATTCCCACTGACGCAACGTTCTGGAATGTAAACGCTTGCAGAGCATGTACAGCAGTAGTGTACTCCAGCCTTAGTGTTCTCATGGCAAGCATTTGGAGGTTCTTTTCGAAACCGTTGACTAGCTCACTCAACATATCGAAATTTTCTTGACGAAGAGATTCAAGGGCAAACAAGAAATCCAGGTGCGTCATCACCAATAGCTTCTTGTTCTCCTGGACGTTTTCTAAGGCATTCCACGCGATCGCATAATTTGCGGACGAAATCTCAATCGATACGATCTCTTGTAGGGCATCTCCAGTGAGAGACGTTCTCAAATAAGTAAACTTGTCCATGTCGGACAAGCCAACATTGTTGTGGATCATATTCTTGCACATGTCTCGAAATGTAACCCAATCCAACATCCTTCCATTGAAGATTGGCAACTTCAGCTCTGGGAGTTTGACTTTCGATTGGAGAACCACTGCAGGTGAATGTGGCTGAATCTGTAATGAGTTACTCGACCCTGCTTGGAGTAAACCAAACATAATCTCCTTCAAATGGTAAACGTCGTTCTCGAAATCCTTCTGAATCTTAGCTTGTTCAGTTTCTTCAGGATCCGTCTCCCCATCGGAAACATCATCGGTTAGTAGCTTGATTCGGATTCGCACATTGCCAAATTTCTCCCAAATTTCGTCTGGCTTGGCAATACGTAGTTCCTGTGCACGTTTATCCACACCTTCATGCTTGGTTTGAACAAACTCCTTCAGATTGTCTAGAGAAATCCCCAAAGCACGCTCCTGCTTAGACAGCAGTCGAAGATCGTCAATTCGTCAATTGCTGGCATTATTTATCACTTTCACAATAACCTGGTTTATCTGGTTCCGAAGTCCGCAGTTCAATCAGCAATCTGTAAATCTCCGTCGTGCCCAACTTGATCTCGAACTGATGATTTATGGCAGCAACACTTAACGATGAAGATGCCCGTGTCCTATTGTTCTCCCTTGTGGATAATAATCAGCGACCACATGGCAGACACCAAATTGATCTTAAATTTACTTCACTGTCGCGTTTCTCAACAATCCGGTTCGATTTGGACCAAAAATGTTCACACTCAAACGACTTCACGTCGGATACACGCACTAAAAATCGATAACTATCTACTGGGCGAAATGAATTTATTTCACTGACTTTCACAAAAGATACAAAATGCAGAACGCGACGCGTGGTGGAAAGACGATCTAGTCGTACGAACGTTTTATTTGCAACTTATGAGTATCTAACTGACCGCGTGTGATGTTTTCTGATCATCGTATTCGTACTGCGTTCGTTTTACAATTACAATATTTGAGTTCTGATGCCAGTAAGGAGTAATTTCGTGATCATCTTTCAAGTGACCCTCACTTCATGTCATTCACACCCATCTTACGGTTTCCCCAATCTGGATTGATACTAATCAAAGTTGATGCTGAAGTAAATTTGATACATTGAACCGGACATCACCATTCGTCCATCCCTATGAATAAACACTTCTCTCAGATTACATTCGCAAATTTTCATGACAAACCGGTGCCCTTTCCAGAGAGTATTTTTCGTACACACGCTCATGAATGAATTTCGCCCCGATCATTCATTGTGCCGCATGCACGAAGATGATTCTCTCCAGCATTCGCCTGCTCTTATCCTCCAGCACTCTCTCGTGCGTAGCGCACGCGGCTGCAGCAACGACAATGAACAAAAGCACACCGCACCGATTCTCTCGCCATTCGCTCGTGAGCCGTCGTTCGGAGCGTACGCGTTCACTCGGTTGTCGTCGTCGGCACTTCGTTGCCCATTGTTATCCGTGGCCGTGTTACGCTTTCCCGATCCCGACCGTGTTTTGTTGTGGTTCCTGAGAAAAGAAAGGTGCATTCAATAAAGGGTACACCTCTGTTCATACACAGCTTGGGTCGGTTCGGACCGGTGTGTGGTTTTTTTCGGAATATTGTCGCCGTCTATCTATTTCTACAAGTGTTTTCGGGTTCTACGGTGGTATGACGCACGTGACAATGTCATCATCGGGTTGATTAAAAAACGACAAAAGAGTGATATGGAGAACTCCGGTCCATTTGGATAATAAATTTCAGTTAATGGACCGGGTAGTTGCGGTTTGTGGAAAGTGCGCAACTGATTGATGAGTGTGGTATTGCGTCTTGTGCGTAAGAAACGTACGAAATAATCGGTAATAGATTGCCGAAAAAGGGAATGCAAAAAAAATGTGATGATGAATGATTGATTGTGTTTTTTGTGCACATCGTGCTCCATACATTTGGTCAGCTTGCTCATGCGAAGAGTTCGTGCGTTTCACTGTTCATGTGTTCAAAATAATTGCGTTGAAGTCACTCGACCAATGGTGTTTTGAGGAAAAGGTGAAATTGAGTAGAAGGCAAATTTCAAGCAAACCGATAAAAGGTGTGAAAAAGTCGAGAAAGTGATGAAGCACAAATTGGAGAGGTGTGAAGTGAGAATTAATGGAAATGATTTTCAGAATGTTGTGAAAAGTGAGTGAAACGAAAAGGAATGAAAAATCACGGCCTTTGATTAGCAACGGTCGATGTGGAGCGGAGCGGAAATATTTTGAATTCATATCGTCAAGTCACGTCAAGTTCAAAGCTACCTCAACCGGTAAAATTGTGATCCAGTTGGTTTGTGTGTGCGATTAATTAGCTAATTGGATACAGTAACGGTGACGGACCGTCCAGTTCAGTGTCGTTCAATCGAAGCAGTGTCAGATCACGCAAAACGGAAAGGAGATTAAGTGAAAAAGCAAATCCTTGCCGTAACGCAGCGGTTGGCGGTCATTAACGCAGCCCAGCTAAACGTTCGGTTGTCACGAAAACGTGACATCGCTGGTCGGCGGTGGCACACAGAAGAGAGGAAGATCAGTGAAAGTTTGCAGCACTGGAACAGGAATCTACAGTAGGCGTTTAGATTGGTGACAAGGCAGCAAGAAAGTATCATCATGCCGCATCCTATGTCACCGCATTCACCGACGCCGACGTTGCTAAGCAGCAGTCGCGGTAGCAGCATGCTTATGGTGGAGTACGACTACGATGAGCCAAAGCCGGCAAAGGTTGGGAATCGTTTCAATATTTTAAGGCATTATATTTGATAGCGGTGTTTTACTGATTCTATTGGATCATTTATGTTTATTTACGCAGATAACTCCATATTTTCATTAAACATATTTTTTGGCATGTTTTGTTAGTCGTAAAAATAAGAATTTGACACTGTGTTCTGTGCTTCGTTTTTTATCTAAAACTGAATGTCTACAAATTACAAATAAGAGAAAAATCAGAAATTACAGAAATGATTATTTAATCTTTTTTTTCTTTATCGTACACCACATTTTGTCTAAAGCAAATGTGGATGCAAAACCCATTTCATATGCGTCACTTAGCACCCACGATATAGATAAATTAGCAACGATAAGATATGTACTGACGCGAATAGAGTTCGGTAGGTATTGTACAGCAGAGTACAAGGTGCAAAAACAGCCAGTAGGAGGGTGGACAAAAATTATGATTTATGACCCCTGTGTAGGGCATGCACCGTGTGGTCTGCTCCCAGATCGGAGCGGGCTGGCAATCCTTGTACCGAGCGAGCGATGATTCCGATAACGGAAGATTGCTGCTGTTGTTGATTAATAGTCGGATAAAATACGGCTGTTGACGGGAAAACAATCTCTCGACATTTTCCGTTGTGGGTAGGTTGCGTGTAAACATGGTTGTAAATTGAAAGTAATACTAGTTTTGAAGTAGATGGATTACCATGAAAACGATGCGCTTTGTTGACTGATGAAGACAGTTGCAGTATACCGAAAAAGAAGCTAATTTAACGTTGGTCGCCACTGTAACGTGTTGGGCGCCAATCTCTTCGAATCGAGATTTGTTGCAAATTCATCGCATCGGAAATGCACAAAACGCAATACATTTGCGGAATGAAATTTTTCGTTCCGATGTCAAATGTTGGTGAGAGATGAGCTAAAGCAATCCATTTTAGCAGCGGCAGATTTGCAATTCTGCCATAACGGTGTGAAAAGTAATTCTGTAAATGTTCATCATAGTAGGTCTGAAACGACCTTTTCACCACCTATTTATACACTTTGTGTGTGACCGCAGTCACATAAATTATAACAGTAAACAAGCCTAGCCTAAAGAGAATAGTCTAAAATGCAACTTTTGATATTTATCGAAGCTATATATAAATTTGTACATCAAATTATTTATCGGATCATTTCAACATTATTTCAACAGTGAGATAAGCTGATGCAAATTTTGAAAGTTTTTCGAAAATGTTACAACTCACGTTTATGGAAATAGTAATTCATTAACTCATTTTTATATGCATGTATCAACGGAAAAACAAAATAGATTTTCGCTTGGTTCTGCCTTTCAAAAAAGCAATTTGTTAAAAAAAATGATTATACCAGTGATATAAGTATCGGTAAATTCCACGGGTGCCTTTTGAGTTATTCTCTCCTATAATATGAACCGCACACAGCCTACTCAGGTTGATTAATATTAGCGGCAACGCATGACCAAAACAACAATCGTCGACGTCGTCAAAATGTTTTTCTTTGCGCATTTGCCTGCGAAAAATGCAAAACATGCACAAAAGGTAAATTTCTGCTTCGGGCACGCAAACGCCACTTTTGCGGACACTTACCTACACACATTCATAACAAGCCGTAGCCCCGTCACTGTGTGAAGAAGTCCAATGGCGAAGGGAAAAAAACAAAACGGCAACAACGAATGTGAAAAATAAACAACGCAACGCGTCTCAAGTTCTATGGCTGATGTTTGTATGGCTGGAATTTATGGCGACCATATTATGGTATGGCACGACTTTTGCAAACAACGAATACAGAGTGGATTGAACTTTGGCACTGGGGTCCATCAGCCAGATGACCGGGACTAGAGGTGTGTGCTGGTCCGAAAATCGTCTATGGCTGCGTTTTGGCATTACGCCGAGAGCAATATTATAGCTGGCGACGGTGGCGCAAATTGGAGTGACATCTTTTTTTCATTTGATCTTCGAGGATTGATGCAGGATTCCCAGATTTATTTTTTTTATTTTATGGGGTTTTCCAGAGTCTATTATATAGAGTTGCGCAAAGAGGATCTTCTTACACTTATTCTGAATGATGCTCTTGTTATTATGTTGAAAACTTTCATTTTTGTTCAACCCTTCAAGTGACTTCACGGGAGTGATCACTTCTAAAGTTTTTTAATTCGATAACTGTGTGGCCCCAAAATGGCCGGAACGAAATGCGATGACAGCAGCTCTCCGTGGGTGCGTGTGCACGCTACGGAGATCTGACGAGAAGAGGACGAGTCATGGCTTGCTGATCATCAATTGACACGCTGAGGTGTTCATGTATAATCGCACGCTGAAAGTAACCTACTCAAACCCCACATTCCCCTTCTTCTCTCATAAAAGGCAAAAAAAAAATCTGCAATGATTTTCTTCAAAGTTATATGCACGAGACGAAGGTGAACATTGACCATGTTGCATTTGAGAAAACGATTTGGTTCACTGCGACAACAAGACTATTTATTATTCTACGATCAAACGGTTTTTTTCGGTAATTTTCTACTTATAGCAGAATCTAGTAACAGTGATGAGTATAGCCATTCATGTTCATATACAGCTCACCGAAACCTGGTGACTTCAAATTTATCCTCGTGTACGAACTTTTATTAATTAAACTCCTCCAAATCTACTAATAATTGTGAATAACTTTTCCAAATCAACTTAATGCGATGACTTTCTTTTTACCATCTCGCTGTACACCAATTCAATGTTCACCAATAGTGATCAGTTGTCGAGATCTCGGTACTCACACTGAAGCATCCACATGCGTCACACTATGGACTCTATCATATGTAGATTGCAGCAATAATCTAAATATCTTATTACCTCAATTAAATCAAACTATCATCCTCGTGTATAGGAACACCATCAAGCTGACCTTCAACCTATCGATGTTGAACTTCCGAACAACGACCAAGAAAATGATATTTATCTAGATTTTCACAGATATTATATTTGAATGAGATATCATACTTAAATCAGATCAAACGGGTATTTCCGCTATGACCACTAAGTCAGTGAAATAAAAAATTAACTTCAAGATAATATATTTTGCCTTCCAAACAACTTAGTAGAATACGATAGTTTTCTCATCTCAGATTTCGTTAGAACTTGCTCAACTGGTAGTCTCATGTACACTAAAACCGCCTGTCGTGAACCTGGGACACATCATGGGAATGCCCTCCGTGATCCTGGGATGATCCTCCAGATCGCGCTTCCGGTTCGGGACGTGGGCCATAGCTGCGCCGAATCATTTTTATTTATTTTTTTACTACACTGCCGTATCACACGCGCGACCGTACTTATACGCATCTATTTTAAGACTGACTATAGGCTTTAACTCATCTACTCTCTTACTCTCTTTCGCTCTCAACTCACGAATGTTTAGTGGGTTCAGGCTGCATTGCTATAAAGATCAACGATATATATGCTATAAGGATCAACTATATAGTTATACGAATTATCTCTACACCGCCAAGTGTATAAATATCAAACTTAATTAATTTTAATTAAAACCAGCACTACCCCCGGAAGGCTCACAGACGCGTCTTGTATTTCAAACCACAACAAATTTTCAGCGGTCTCCCAAATGCGCTTTGTGAATTTCCACTCCACAAACCATTGTCCAGCAGTCTTCCAAACGAGCTTTGTGATTTTCCAAACCACAACCAATTTTCCAGCGGTTTTCCAAACCACAATTCGTTTTCCAGCGGTCGTCTCGACGCGCCTTGTGATTTTCGAAACCACAATCCGTTTTCCAGCGGTCTTCCCGACGCGCTTTGTGATTTTCCAAACCTCAATCCGTTTTTAGCGGTCGTCCTGACGCGCTTTGTGATTTTCCAAACCACAAACCGTTTTCCAACGGTCCGTTTACCAGCGTTCTTGCAGACGCGCTTTGTGTTTTTCCAAACCACAATCCGTTTTCCAGCGGTCGTCCCGACACGCTTTATGATTTTCCAAACCACAATCCATTTTCTAGCGATCTTCCAGACGCACTTTGTGATTTTTCAAACCACAATCCGTTTTCTAGCGGTCGTCCCGATGCGTTTTGTGATTTTCCAAATCAAAATCCGTTTTCCAGCGGTTGTCCCGACGCGCTTTATAATTTTCCAAACCACAATTCGTTTTCCAGCGGTCGTCCCGACGCGCTTTGTGATTTTCCAAACCACAAATCGTTTCCAACGGTCTTCCAAACGCGCTTTGTGATTTTCCAAACCACAATCCGTTTTCTAGCGGTCTTCCAGACGCGCTTTGTGATTGTTCAAATCACAATTTGTTTTCTAGCGGTCGTCTCGACGTGCTTTGTGATTTTCCATAACACAAACCGTTTTCAGCGATCGTCCCGACTCGCTTTGTGATTTTCCAAACCACAAACCGTTTTCAGCGGTCGTCCCGACGCGCTTTTTGATTTTTCAAACCACATTTGTGGTAATACAAATCATTTTACCTTGTGATTATTTTAAACCATCCACTATTTTAACCACCATAACCCCTTGATTTCTACTCACCTATTGAAATCAGCGTCAGGATAAAAAAAAGCCTGGCAGGATCGCCAAATGTGTGGCCCCAAAATGGCCGGAACGAAATGCGATGACAGCAGCTCTCCGTGGGTGCGTGTGCACGCTACGGAGATCTGACGAGAAGAGGACGAGTCATGGCTTGCTGATCATCAATTGACACGCTGAGGTGTTCATGTATAATCGCACGCTGAAAGTAACCTACTCAAACCCCACAATAACCAAGTCACCTACAGAGTGCAAACACGTGAGTTTCTTGTTGCAACTTCATTGGCGGCTGTATTAAAGTTTTTTGAAGCTGTTTCTAGAACAAATCTAATACATTTCAATTCATGATTTTTCATTCGCCATAATAATCATCAGACGATAACAATACTTCCGCCTTACCAACAAACATTTGTTTACTTTGCTCGATAGGTAGACGGTTTGACAGTTCAATAGGTAGATTTGGCTTCACTCTTTGCGTAACTTTATATATAATAGACTCTGGGATTTTCTTTTTCAAATAAAGAAAGTAATTAAAATTATCGAAGTTGAGACAATTTTCAACCCGAAAATTTCCTGAACCTGATCGGAAATCGAACCTAGCTTTCATCAGCATGGTTTTGCTTTTTAGTCATGCACGTTTTATGAGCTGAGCTTGAGCTTGATTGACTGCTCGTAGTTGCTACTCCATTATGACCAGATCAGCTGTTCTTGCACAGGGAACCAACAGATGTTTGCTTGGGACTAGCTCACATCTTCAATGTACAAGTACTGGTGGTCTCATTTGTTAGGCCATACTGGCGCCTGCCACGTCAGAATGCAAGTCAATGTAGGGAAGGGGGAGGAAATGATGATACAATCACTCGCCCACTGCAAGCCGAATATACCTCTGCACTTGCCACGAGTTCATGCGGAATTTGTTGGAATTTTTGGGTTAGGTTCGAGAGGCAGAGGTCCGTCTTGGTTAACGAGCTGCCAATGTGATAGATAGGAGAAAGCAACTGAATTTCTGGAATTTCTAATTGGATGTTTTGGAAACGCGCTCTATAGTTCATTTCCAATTCTAGCAGATTACTGTTAGCCATATGACTACCAAGCCCGCTTGGTTTTGCTTTTGAGTCATGCACGTTTTATGTTATGAAAAACGGAATCATATTGGTTTGAGTATTTCTTGGTATTTTTTTCCAAGTTCGTTTATTTGGTTGGCCCAGGCGTATATGACACTTTACGGAATCATGATTCTTTGTGATATATACAATCAATATTATTTTATTATACAGTTAGTAAGAGAGGGGTAGAAGCCAACGTACTGGTGGGATGTTTAATGTTTAATGATGGTTTGGGATAAGGGAATTCCAGCTTCTCATCTGGGCATTTGGTGTCAGGGACGTGCCTATCGCCGTGCTCGAGGAATGGTTCGACTGGGCGATCTTCCGGATGGCAGAACTATGGAGCACTACGGAACAAAAGAGACTAAACATGAAAAAAATACTTTGAAGAAAGAAAAAAATTGATTTTGATGTCAGAAGTACAAAGAAAACTATAAATGGCCTGCAAATAGACAACATCACGATCTTCAAAAAAGACCTCGGGTTGTTTACCTCGGGCCACAAGGGTATCCAATAATTGCTCTCTGGAGGCGTCATTTTCCGAGCAGAACCAAACTACGTGTCATCATAACCGGCTCAGCACCTATTTTTTCTAGGTATTGTCATAAATCTCAAAGCATTAAAAAAACAATTCCGTCGTTTTTTTTATAAATGCAGGATACATATTTCACAACATTCGAATTCTTCTAAAATAGTAACAACTAGAAAAAGATAGCGAAGAATACCATCTTGACCAGTGCATTGCAATCGATACGATGGTAGCAGACAGCTGCTGCTGTATAAAACTTTCAGGCATACGACATTACAGATCGGCTGTAGCGGCCCAACACAACACCAGACTTGCTGGAAACTGTTTATCAGGGAGTAATTCAGCAAAAGTGGGTTTCCTTCCAGCCCGTTGTTGTTCGTTCGCAGTGCGATGGGGTTGTGCTATTATGGCGCATGAAAGTTCAAACGAAGCACGAACCCTTGTTGTTGCTGCTGCTGTGTCGTGCACTTAAAGCTGTTTCATCTATGTAGTGTATCCGTGGAGTGGCCGGTCGATACGGTTCTCCAGCACGAGACACGTTTTCACCACAGTCAGTGACTTCTACAGCAGCAAAGTAAACGTTTTATAATAACGCAAAAATCGATTAAAAATCTCTGGTGTAAAATTTATATCATGGGTTCCGTAGATAAGTACAAGATTGGGTTATACCATTTTATTATTTTGTTTGTCTCGACTCCTGATATTCATTCATAGTTGTTCCATACAGTTCCTACTCTGTTATGAACCGTTTATAATTCAGCCCAATAAAAACACCGACCAGAGAGGTGAGATGAAGCGAGGAAAATGATATCGATTTTAAAGAGTGCTCCCGAAGTTACCTCCCCATTCCTACCGCGCGGGCCTGCGTTGCAAGTGCTTCAGTCACTTGTTTCAGCATCTGCATTTCGCCAAAGCGCGAAACTACAGGAGGGCCAGACTACAAAGCATCGAACACGAAAGTCGTGTTTGTGGCGGTAGCAGTCTGCAGTAGTCGACCATGTCGAACTATGTTGATTCAGTTGGTAGGCACGAGTTTTTATAACTACTGAACTGGAAAAATGAACATTTGACAATCCGGTGTGCAATGAATCGCATTTTTGAATCTTAGGGGTCGTACACTAATTACGTAAGCACTTATGGGAGGAGGGGGGGGTCTGCATATTTCTTACGCTCCCTATAAATAAAAAATGATCTGTATGGGAAAAATCTTACATGGGGAAGGGGGTGCAAGAACCCAAGAAAAATGCTTACGTAATTAGTGTACGGTCCCTTATCTCGTGTCGTGTTGGGTGGACAGAAACACCTGAAACCATTTCCAATTGCGAGCTAATGGGCCCCGCCATGATCAATCGAGTTCGTTCACTTAATAGTGGTACTGACTTTTCATATACAGCATCTATTATACTGAAAAAAAAATTAACTGACTTAAAAGGAAGAAAGCTCTCGTTGCCACAATGTCCTTCTTAATTCTAATTCTTCGAAGAATAGTCTTTTCGATATCCAACGGCAGCATAACTGGAGCATAAATATTTCACCGTTCAATGACCAATCGTGGCTCAGGCAAAAATGCAGGTTGATTGGTTTATATTTCACCTACATATTCCCAGAGTGGGTGTGTACACCGGAAACCTTGAAACCATTACTGGAAAGAGAGATCCAGCGATACGAAGACGTCTTCTTCTTCTTATTGGCATTATGTCCCCACACTGGGACAGAGCCGCCTCGCAGCTTAGTGTTCATAAAGCACTTCCACAGATATTAACTGCGAGGTTTCTAATCCAGGTTACCATTTTTGCATTCGTATATCATGAGGCTAACACGATGATACTTTGATGCCCTGGGAAGTCGAGACAATTTCCAATCCGAAAAATTGCCTAGACTGGCACCGGCATGGTCTTGCTTTGTAGCCGCGCGTCTTACCACACGGCTAAGGAGGGCCCTACCACGTCTACCATTATTTTTCCACAAAACACCATCCAAATTGTATCGAGAAACTTCTTGATTCGTTTTGAACAGTAGAATCAGTGATATGGAAATGCTAATATCATCTTCCAAACTTGGACGTACATGTTCATGATAGAATTAGAGGCGAAAGTATAGAATTGATAGTTCCGTTAGGGTACGGCAGGCATGAAGAATCAATCGATTTGAACCACCTTCCTTTTGCCAGTGGAGATATATCAGCTTCCACACTGATATTCTTCCCTCCCCCTTCATACGGGAGCTTGGCAGAAGGATGGTCGTGTGATATGTGCCATCACAAATATTGCCCTCCGCTCGCTTTCAAATCGACTTCTATAAAAAACATTTTTCATGCCTGCCGTATCCTAACGGAACTATCAATTCTATATTGCGCACTTAGTTCACCACTGGACTCCGCACTTCATAAGTGCGACTACCATCGAAGTGCGGATTAAGTGCGATACGTCAAATGAAATGTCAGCTGAAATGTCATTCTGATTTTTGTTTTGTTTGTCGCCGTACTTGTTGCAAAGTTCATCAGTAGTTTAGAATCAAAACTGATTATTTTTCATTAAAAGCAAATAAAAATGTTCTCTAAAACATCCAACAACATCCTCTGCAATGTCCTGTATCGGCGAGCTAGTGTTAACACCAAATACCACTGTTTGTACGGATATTATTTCTTGGGTTTATCGAGGGCCCGCCTACCGGTGATCTACCGGAAAAGTAAAACTACAATTTCCGGATGGATCCAAGACTATGAGGACAACGGCTTATTAACGGAAGCGCAGCGCACTAATGTGGTCCGGAAGTTCAGCGTTGAACATCGCAATTGGATCATTCAGTTGTACATGTCTCAACCAGTGCTTTTCTCGGACGTAGTAAATTGTAGTTTTACTTTTCCTAAAGCATTTCAACATAACCATCAGCGCCGGAAGCGTTTGTCGTATACTACATGCGGGAGGACTAACCTGGAAGGCTCTAGAGAGAAGGGCCATCCAAGTAAGAGAAGATCAAATTTTTCACTTCTTCTCTGAGTTATGCTCCATAGACTGGGACCTGTATAACTTGGTCTTTCTTGACGAAGTTTCTCTAGATAGCAGAGACATGCTACGAAACCGCGGCTATGGCATGAAAGGCAAAAAACTCATATTCCAAGGTGAGTTTGTGAGGCGTCCAAGAGTGTCTTTCCTATGTTTTTTTGGGGCAGCAGGGAATGTTAGATAGCTTCCAGACAGAAGGTACATTTACAAGAGCAATATTCTTTGAATGTTGTCGATCATTTGCCTTGAATAATGAAAATGTGCGGTGCTATTCTGGTCCAAATTCAGTCTGGATCATGAATGGCGCTCGCATTCATTGCGATGAAAACATTGTATATTATCTACGGTCAATTGGAATCATTCCACTGTTCCTCCCTACTGCCCTTTTTTAATCCCATCGAGATAATTTTTGGTCTCACTAAATCTCGTATGCGTCGGCAGTACAAAGAAAATCGAAATGAAATTCCATCACACGTTGCGATTTCAGCGTTTACTGAATATTCATCATTTGATTG
This sequence comes from Armigeres subalbatus, assembly GCF_024139115.2. NCBI lineage: Eukaryota > Metazoa > Arthropoda > Insecta > Diptera > Culicidae > Armigeres > Armigeres subalbatus. Next base: position 84,432,068 of record NC_085140.1, read on the forward strand.
TACCAATTCGCTTCGCCATTGTGGTTACCTACCAAATGGAGTTTTCGATCCTAGTATTGGCCTTTCACAGAACCAAAATGATTCAAATTTTGATGTTTCTAATGAGTAATAGTTTTAAAGTAAAAATGATAAATATTGTTCAGTTTCGTTAAAATCTTTTTATTAAAACAAATAATTTTAAAATCAACAGTATTTAAATTCATTTAGAAATAAACAACAAGCAGTTCATAACAAAAGTTGCAATCCCATAATCAAACCCGAAATAAATCATTTATGCATGGTCTACATCCGACATATCCGAAACCCTGCCAGCAATGTTTCGATTAAATTCATCCTCCTCTGGCCGCACAGCAGAACTCATTGCTCCGACTAGAGCCGAATTAACATCCGAACGTGTCCTCATACTTGCTAAACGGCTTTTGAGTCGCTGAGCCCAAAATAGTAGCTGATCAGTATCGTTTTCGAGTGCTTCCAATTCTGCGACAAATCCTTGGTTAATCGTATTAGCCACGGACAAACCACTTCGAACTGACTCTAACTTCACAGCCTAGGAAATTGGAACGCTTCGGAAAAACTTCAGCAGGTGTTGTGGTGGCATTTCAGTTAATCTTTGTTCACGTTCGTGGGCTGGTCCAGCATGTATGAAATTTGCCCACAATCTCCATGCACTTGACTGTGCTTGAAAATGACCATTCTTGCGCCGAAGTTCTTCAGCCAATGACGTCACGGCCTGGTTGCTAGGAGCACCCGATCGATCTGCATTTTGATGACGAATTAATTGTTTCTCAGTAACTTCCCACAGTGACTTGCAAGAAATCGAAGTAGAGTAAACATGTACATGAACACGTATCTCTTTGCACCGGCAGCTTGTCAGTAGTTTGCTGCTGACTTTTTCTATGGTCACTCGTTTCTTCTGACTGTGGTCCTGTAAAACGACGAACTTGCCCATCTCTTCGAAAATGGGTAGCCTGTCAGCCCATGTAGGAACTTGCGTGCCACTATTCTCTACAAAAATCACTTCACGGCATAGAAGTGGCTTACACATATCCCATATTCGGGTCAAAATCTCGTGTACAGTATCACCGGAGATCAAACGAGTACCAATCAATCCGCCAGACGTTTCCCCGATGAATCTACGTTTGTAAAACTGGCCATTGAACGTAAAATTTGCATCGCCGGTACTCAATTTCATTAACTTTGCGTTGGGGGTTTCGTTTGATGCTGACGGGATTGATGTTGGGTCGATTTCACTGTCGTCCACTACGCAGTGCTGTTCTTCAGCTCCGGATCCTGCATTAACATTCGCGGCGGTTGCGGATTCATTTTCGTACGTCGCATCTGCGTACACATACTCGGGAATAGTGTAATCAGATTCCAGGGCTTCCACAATGTATCCATCTGGTTCCAGGGCATCATCCTCCTGGGCTCCATGATTCGAAACATTCGAGAAGGCAGCCTCAAAATCGTCGCGGAAATCCATCCAAAATATGGACTGTAAGGATGTATTGCAGAAAACAAATTCCATAATTTTAATATTACGAACTTACCTAGCCAATAGTTTCACAATAATACAGCCTAATTAGGGTAAAATCAGCAGTGATTCAAATCGTTCGGGGCTGTCAGTGTGAATATGAATCTGAAACATTCATTTTCCCAGCAGCTGTTCTAGATTCATTTTTTATACCAGTCAAATGTCAATAAAATAAAACTGGTATAACGCTCCGTTCTATTTTCTGCAGATTTGAACCACGATTGAATCACGAGATTCAAAGATTTTCCAATTGTTTTGGTGTATGAATGCGTCATTTTATCTACGGATCAATCCACTTTGCAATTACGGCGCCTTTCTTGGCGCCAACATGATGATTTCATTTAATTGAAAATTTGAAAACATGAATAGAACACTGCTGGGGAAACCAGCGAGTTTGTTCTATTTGGCTCCAGATTCAAACTAGAATAGTGGTCGAAAATTTGGAATGAAACTGAATCACTCCTGATTTCACTCTTACGGTGAAATTAATGAAACAATTCGTAGAAAAAAGAGAAAAAACTTGTTGTGCGATCGCTTTCTTCAAAGTAAATAAACAGGGGAAATGTTTTTGTTTTAATATGGGCGAAGGCTTTCTGGAAGGGCTGCCAGATTAACTTTATTAGTATAGTTTTGTTAATTATAAATCTTTAGCGATTTCAAATATATATTTTCTATGGTTTTCAATAATTGATGCAAATTATTTCCAGGAAAAGTTCATTCATTTGAATTGAAGTTGAAAAATTGAAACTCGGTGGTATATAAAGACGAATATGATCGAAGTGTGTACATTTACTAGTAATTAACGTTGCATTCATTTAATTTGGCAACATTGTCGTTTCACTCACAACTGCGACACCAGAAGTTCGAAAGAAGTCCATAGATGAACGCAAGAAGCAATACTTTTGCCTCTAATTCTATCATGAACATGTACACGGAAGGAAAGAAGTACCCAAAATTGAGTATTTTTAAACTTACTCTTGAGTTATTTTTTCTCTTCTCTTTCACCTACTATTTCTTTTGTTGTCAAAAACAAAAGAGCCAAACAATCCAAAGACGCCAGTTCAATACGGGAAGCCAATTTTGAGTTTTATTACCTGAGGTCGAAATTGAGTGAATTAAACTTAAATTTGGGTAAATAAATTTTCCGTTGGGTACTTTTTTAACATGGGAGTAAAGGCAAACTACTTCGACCCTACTTACTCAATTTTGGCTTCCCGTACGGATGTTCGAGGTTGGGTGAATTAAACTCACTATTGGGTAGTTTATTTCTTCCGTGTACGTCCAAGTTTGGAAGATTATATTAGCATTTCCATATCATTGTAAATCGTTTAACTTCACGTAGAAGTAACACACACGAAATCATTAATTTAGAGTAGAATCAGGATTGGACTTGGAATTGGATACCTGGCTGTCAGTTGAACGTAAAGGACAGCCCCAATCCACTATTCATTCTAATTACGCCAGAATTTATCAATATAGTGGTATAAGTACTAGAACACTAGTGGTGCTGTAGTCATTTGAATAAATTTATGCATCCGTGGCCGTCCACCGAAATCCGTCCACCTAATGAAATATCAATAAATAAAACGGGGTTGGAAGCAATTAATATATAAATAATGTATCTTATCCTGGCCATATGCTTAAATTAAATGTATGCTTTTTGAACATTGAAATAAAAAGTAGACTTTGAAATTCAACCAAAGTCCAACACAAATAAAAAACAATCCGCCATCCGCCTTCCTTCATCAGTGCTGCCACCTGGAAAAGTTTCGAGAAAAAGTAGAATCATGGTAATTTGACATGGCATGATATAGAAAATGAGGATTAAAATGCCTCTAGAACGTTATTAAAAAAATTTGGCCAAACAATTTTTAGTTTGTGGGGTTAGAAATTCAACAATCTTAAACATTAACTGTTTATTCGAAAAAAAAAAAAATAAAAAATCGAGATATTTTGTCTATTTTGTGTGAAAGCACAAGCAAATACTAACTCCTTAAACCATTTTTTTTTTGAAAAACATCTCTAATTTTTTTTATAACTTCTTCATTTGCTATACCACACTGTGTGAAATTTCAATGATCCTACTTTTTCTCTCGATGACAGCTGGCGGTCTTCTCCTCCCCTATTCAGAAAACGTAGAACTCTGGGTGCCATTAAATGCGTTTGCGTGTTGACTATTATACCACAAGTGAAAAGTTGACTATACCAAAAGCAAATCGCAATGATCAAAGTAAGATCAATGAAATCAGTCCACCGTGGAGGTAGAGGATGGCTCAATGCGGAACAAATGTTGTTCAAAGGTCGGCTACCCATCATTGCCGCCGGTCGATGCCGCAAAAGCTCGATCCAGTTGATGCAAAAGTAGGTATAAAATTGCTAAGGTCGCTTCATTTTGCGTGACCAACATCTAGTTCGCCGCGACCTAGCAGCCACAGTACTGGTACACAGATGTCAAATTTACGTCTTCTTTTTCTTCTTCTTCTTCTTCTTCTTCTTCGGAGGTGAACTAGCCTTGGGCTAAAAACCTCTTTAATAAAGATTATAATAATAATAATTCTTCTTCTTCTTCTCTATATATAAAAATGAGTTTGCAATTCCTTTGAGGCAATATAACTCGCGAGCGAGATGACCGATTCTCAAGATTTTCTCACTAATCGATTCGTTTTAAGGTCACTCCTGACGGAATCCAAGTTTCAAAGTGCTCGCGTTTTCGGAGGCCGACCACTCGACACGGAGGCGGCGCGCGACTATCACTTTTGTTGATTCATCTTTGCTGCGTCGCAGCATGCGTGAAATAATAAAAATGACAGTTGTGCGTTGCTTCCGTACCGAGTGTTGTGCCCCCGAAAACGCGAGCACTTTAAAACTTGGATTCCGTCAGGAGTGACCTTAAGGTCAACTGTGTTCATATATATGGAAAGATATTTAAAAGATATTTTAGTTATCAGATAAACATTGTCGCTGTCGTCGCTGTTAGGAACATCTTTTGCTGGCGAAAATAGGGGATTTAAATGTCAATGAAGGAAAAATACATACGATTTGACAGTTAGGTACCATACATGTTTCGGACAGCAGAACAAAGGGAACCGAAGCGACAATCTTTATCTGGTAACTAAAATATCTTTTGGAAAGGTAAAATGATTTGCTGGGAAAGTTGAACAAATGTAAAAATGCTACGTTTCCATGAGTTCTGGAGAAAATCATCAAGCTCGAAATGAAATCAATCTAGAGTGCGGTGCTGCAATCAACTAAACGATTGACAGGTCGAAAAAAAACAGCCCAAGCAAGATCCGGCAAGTTCGTCTAGTAGGTGATAAAACAAAACATTTTCTACAACATGACGCCTAATAAAAGGCCAAGTTTCGCTTATTAAACCTAATTAATGACTACAGCGCCACTAGCATTCTAGAGCTTATGCTTCTACTCTCGATCCTCGGTATAGAGAGTGGTATCAGAGGAGCTACCATTGTCTTCGGAGTGAGCAGCATTCTAGTATCAACATTTTTCTGGAAGACGGCGCATGTGTAGCAGTTTCACTGCAATCAACAAACAAATGAATTTGCGCATTCTGCCTTGACGCCACCTTTATAGAAGCAACAGCAACGAGCAGCTATCGTACATATCTTCCGTCGATACCACTACTCCATATCTCCTGCATTAATACTTTCCCGATTGGACACACGATTTAAACGTATTTAAACAGTTTTCCTGATAGTTGGTCAACTCCACTGGCTTTGTTGTTTTTCAGTCGGCCGATCTCCTGGATTTCCTGAAGATTTGGAACCGGAAGTCGTATGTCCTGCGTGCGTGCTCCCAGGTTCATCACCATACCGCCACCGTTGTCTGTCGCATCCCCATTCAGGTGCTCTTCATAGTGCTGCCATCACCTTTGGATCACCTCACGCTCGTTCGTAAGAATGTTCTGGAAACACCAAAATATGTGTACAAACATAACTGGCTGATGTCAAAGTTGTATTGAGCGCAGTTGACCTGGTAGACCAATTGATTCAAACTCCAGAACGGTTTGGAGAACCTAGAACATCTGGTTTTGGTATATCTGAGTTGTAAATCATACGCGTGACCTCTACGGACCTTTATGAATATGACTGGTTCATTTAAGATAGCTTTCGAAAGCAGTTGACCTGGTAGACGCATTGAACCAAACTCCAGAACAGTTTGAAGAACCTAGAATATCTGGTTTATGCAAAACTGAGCGGAATATCGTACATATGGGCTTTACAAACTGGCATGGATATAAGAGAACAATCGCAGAAATAGGAAGCAGTCTATGATGATTGAAGCAAATCCAGCTGTCTGGTAGCAAGCGTATCAGAAGAAGAACTGTGAAAGCTTCTAAAAGTTTTTTCGGAATCTGTAGGAATCACAAATAAGGACTGTATCGAAAATAAGTTATCCACTTTCAAAGTGTTACTACTCAGAAGCTCATGAAGGTATTGGTTTGTTTTACCCTGCATTCGATGTATTCGTATGTTAAGTTTCAAATCAAAATTTGTTTGTTTGTTGAAAATCTGTTGTTTCCGATGTATCGCAAATTGAAAGTGATATTGAGATTCGAGTTTTGGACACATGGCTCCGTAAGAAGGGCATCGAGATGGATATTTTGACCAAGCGTTTCGATACCCACCCCCAAAGGTAAAAATTCATGGTTAACAAGCTTGGGGAATACTACACGTTTGCCTACCTGTCGGAAAAGGAAGAAAATCGAAATCAAGTGACCAGAATTCGGATCAGAAAGTAATCATGTTATAAAACGAGGCAATTTTATGCCGATTTGTGACCAGGAAGAAAAATGCTTGAATAAATGTTGGAATAGTGCGATATTTATTCAGTATTATATTTTTTCATAAAACTTAACAAACAGAATTAACATAAATTGCTAGACAAATTTTAATAAATTTTCAAAATCCATCCGATTTTATTCGAAAAAAATAATGTGGATAACTTATTCTCGATACAGTCCTTATACCTACGTTTGCATGAAATCCTAGAAGTTAGAAAGAAAAAAGTCTGAAACTCGGAGTAACATTGCTCGTGAGATTTCTAAAATCCCGTAAACAGTACTGAGCACTCTTAAAGAATCTTGGACGACCATAAGCATTACTGGTAGATCGTAGCGATGTCTCTAAAGATTTCTAAAGGTTCGAATTCTTAAAAGTTAGTGAAATTACATGGAACGATTAAATATTTTATAAAATTTACTGGAATCCATAACCACCTCTGGAAATTAGTGAAAAAGTTTGAAGACATGCTTTTTGGAAATGTTCTATAAACACTGGAAATGTAATGATCGTCTTGATCATCATAGGAAGTTTATATCTTATCTGATAATGTCCGAAAAAATCTCTTGAAATCCGAGAGGATCTCCGGAAAGTCGCTGAAATAAAAGTATTCTATGGATTTGATAATCCAGTTTCTGTCCTACCCACGTCACGGAACGTGGCGGCGCCTCTGCAACATGGTATATGTACAATGTGTTCAATAAGTTCGAATACACTTTCTTAAAAAAAAACTAGATTAAATTAATTATTTTCCCGGATTCATTTCATTGAAAGTATTGTTTGGAACGTTTGTAACATTTCTTTAGGAATGACCTCTGTTTTGACATAAGTAATAAAGGATCAAACAAGAAAGTTAAGAGGCTTCAAATCCAGGAAGCTGGGTGGCCGCAAAGTTGTGTTCAAGAAGTCTATGAAATTATCCCCATATTAGGCTTAAATCGCACGGAAAATGTGTATAAAGGGGTATCGTCCTATTGGAACACGTAGGGCTCTTCTCCGTATTAGCACCTGGCCACTGGAGGCATAAACCGTCCTCAAAACCTCAGTTTTGTAGTACCGCAATGATTTTGACCTTCAAAAACGTCTATTCACGATGTCCCAATACTCCTAATAAACAAACAACAAGTGACAGAATGTCGACACCACACACATCCGGTATATATGCAGCTAAAGCTCACACCAATACTAATACAGAATATGTGCATTAGGCATAAAAACACAATGATCAAACATTTGTATTCGAACTTATTGAACACCCTGTACAGCCTCTTACGAATGTATTGTTGAGTTGGGAGACCGTTGCAAACTAAGTATTAGAGCTGTTCCAGCGGCCTTCGACGATTATTAAACACCACAGCTGCCACTTTTCGTTATGATTCATTGTAACAGATAGGTACTATAGTTATAACCACATTTGAGCATTTGTTTTTCGATGAAATCTTTTGATAATAAGCTTCGGCGCAAAAATCAAAAACCATCACGAACATATTATAGACTTTGAATGTAAATATCTGAACAGCTTTTTTGATGGATTTCATTTTTTTAGACCATTTAATCAAGGAAGAGCTAACGCTTCTTTGTATTGTTCTGAAAATACTGATTCTCAATTATTTATTATCGATAATGAGCATAAGCATGAGCATTATGTCCGCACAATTCGTAGTTGCTACTCCGTGATTGACTGAACTTGCGAAATTGTACAGAGAACACAATCAATGGGGCTTGGGATTAGCTACCCATTCTCAATGTACACGTTTCGGGAGCTCAAATATTTAAAGTCAATAATGGCGCCGGCCACATCCATTCGGTCTTCTACTAGAGATCGAGTATACCTCTGCATCTCCACGATTGTCTTGGAATAGGATATCGTTTTAGTTACAAGGATAATTTTTCTGGATTCGCTTTGGTAAGCGATGAAATCTATGGAATGGAAAATAACACTAATACGCTGTTTCGCGACGTGTAAAAAGTTAAAATATACATGCCCGGTTGCATATGAAAACTGAGGACAGCTCGGCACTTCACCCCACAGCTTCTATTTCCCTCCCATTAAAAACAAAGCAATGAAATAGAATTAGGTTTGTTTTTTATTTGTTACTCGTGGTTGGATCTAATCCTCGGTTCGTCGAACTAGATTCTGGCAGCGAAGCAGATACAGCATTAGCAGCAAGAAGGATGCAGATTTTATCTCAATGAATAGGTATCTAAGCTTTCCGTTGCGGCCACAGGACATGACGAGTTATTTCCACTCTGACCGCTGTTCGTCAATTGAAAAAAAATTACTCAAAATAATAAAAAAACGTTAAATAACAAAAAAAAAAAATCGATAGTTGATCGACGATGACGATGAACACAAATGAAAGCATTCATGGTTTTGTTTGAAAAATAACGAACACAGCAGGCGGCACACGAGCCCAAACAAACCACCAGGAGCAGAGTGCGTGGAAGTTAAAACCAATTTCCGAACCGGGATGCTCGACTGGTTGCTTGATTGGACACCGTGCAATCGTGTTTCTAGGGATGCCATATCCATTATCAAAATATGTTCAATTTGTATTTAGTTTCAATGTTTTCCTCAAATTTATGTTTCATATTTTAAATACAATTTTCGGTCAACTTTTCAAAAGCCACATTTCAAAAGTTTTAGCTGATTGTAAATTATTTTTATCAATATGCATGTTCTTTGAAATAAATTATACATAAAAAAAACTAACATCCCTGCATTCTAGCTAAGCTGGGTCAATTAGGAATCAGCATGGTCAGTTTGTTAAACAATTTTCTTGTTACCATACCGCCAGTTTGATAGAGAACGTTAACTTGCATCGATGAGGAAGGGTCGACAGTTGGTAATTAGTTTACACTCGTGCCAATGGCGATCGAGAATGATAGAACGGAGGGTGGTTGGTAGTCCAGATGGTCAATTATACGGAACCATACATAATTCGGTTTCGGATGATATCGTCTACCGGCTGGCTATTGTCTTCATTAGGAGCAGTCAGCGGTCAGTGAGGCGAGTGATTGATGATTGGATATAATAGGGTCAAGTAAAACATAAATGATCTTAACCTGAACATCATAAGACATTAACAATATTTAATAATATATTTAAATTTCCTTTATTTAAAAATAAATTTTGGCACATGGGCTTAATACAATGAATAGCACCCCTACTTGACACCGTACATGAAACTCATCGTTTCCTGATTCACTCTACATTAATTAGCAAATAAATCTAAAAAACGACTCAACTGAGCACTAAGGACTACTCGTAAGCTTAATCGCTTCATAAACGCAAAAACTGCAAATCGTGGGAACATTACGCTGGCAGCGTGCCGAGTTCCATCATCGTCAGTGAGCGCACTTTTTTTTGCCATCTAACCGTGCGCCACTAAATTATAGAAATACTACAATAAGAGATCGGCGAAGACGCCATCTTGTTTCCAATCGAACCGTCAAAAGCGGTTCCAATTCGACTTGTTTACTTTTTGCATCCATAAGAAGCAAGCAAAAGTTCAAGTGATGCCGGTATTATTTCACGATTTCATGCATTTTCATACGTTGCCATTTCGACAGTTTTTCACTCCGCCGGTCTCTGGTTATAGGGTGGCTACTAAATTATGCTTCTTTGTTTCAAAGACTTTGGTGTTCATATCAACCCCCTACCGACTGCTGGGTCGATTCGATAGTCGTTATTATGAGCATCCATCCAAAGGCTCCCGGCGCGGCGTGTCTTCGTCATGCCGCGGAACAATCGTTTTGCATAAATTTGTCCTGACGTTTGGACGAGCATTGTTTTCCGACATTCACTTGCTTTTTTTTGGTTCAAAATGTTCTTTCCTTTGTATCTACTGTTTGCTGCTGTTTCAATATGTTTAGCTTGTTGAATGAGAAAATTCCGAATTGAAAAGATTGGCGAAAATCAAATGAGGTCTCATCAGCTAACAATGCGCAGGGTGGTAAACTTATTCGGCGATAGGTTCAAAATGTGATAGAATAAATAAAAAGCCCAAACAATGCTAAATTTCATAACATAAATCTTATTCAAGAAATTCGCTTTGGGGCTCAAACCGAAAGTTGGATATTAACCCTAACATGCTTTGTTACATATGTTAAATCACTTAAAATGCCATCTCGATTGTTCCCCACGCTGCACTGCTGTGACATAATGTCGTCCATGTATAAAAATGTTATTTCACCGCGAAATCAATTTGTGTGCAAACAAATGTTTTGACAGCCGAGCAATGTAATGTGAAATTCATGTACGTACGCTCGATGCTGGCTGGTACGTAGGTGCTGGGGGAGAAGCACTTGCAGTGGCTGGAGCACCATCTTTAGTATCAACAATTGTTACGACTCGAGGCGGACGATTTGTGGATGGTTTTTACTGCGAGCACAGCCCACGCGTGTTTGTTCGGTGGAACTGAAGTTGCTCGCTTTTTCAGAGTTTCTTTAATTTTGGTAAGATGGGTAGGTATGGATAGGTTTCATAGCTCCGTGGTTCACTGGCAGCGAGTCTGGCATGGATGTCATTATACAATAATTGGAACATGATCGCTAGATGGAACTGCGACACAAAAAGGGGAATTTGTGAGTTGTTTTATCCCTAAATCTACTTTTTCTCAATTAAAGATTTATTTGCACGTTTGAAGACGGAAATAATTACAATTCAATGAGAAAACTGCTGAGAAATTGATCTTCTTCGAAATTGTTTATCTAAAATATTTTCATACTCAATATATTCATTTGCAAAATATATGTAACTCCAATTATTATCAAAACTCTGTTGCCGACCCTCAAATTTTGGGTTGTTTTCCTCTACATCAGCCGAGTCTGCCTGTGCCGAGGTTGACATCTTGCCATTGAGCCATCGAGCCAACTTCCAGGGAACATAGGATCCCACCCCGTATCGATTCTGCATACGATGACCAGCTTCGATCTCCCTCCAGCGGCGCGAGTCCACTGGCTTAGAGTGAAAGCTGGCACTCATCCAAAGCTACAATTGATGGCTCTCGGAAGATCGCCGGCCGAGTTATTAAACATAGAATTCATCAATTACGAACACATGAATACGAATGGGTCTGTTTCAAGTCATGGAGTATGCATCGGAGTCATCGGATAGTCTCTCGGATATCTGTAACACATTCTCGGCCGAAGCAGCTGCAACTTTCTTCGTCGCCCGCTCCCCATCCAGGTAAGCCATCCTCCTATTGAATTCTTCCAGCATCATCTCCGCACTTCAGAGCAAAACTCCTAAGCACCCTTGGATCCACGGTATCTTAGCAAACCTGCTCCCAAATACGACCTTTCCTTGGCTTCCGGAGCACTGCGAAGTATCTGGTTCTACCTCCTTGTCGGAGTCGGATATTATGGCTTGCAATTGGCGTCAACCGTACCTGGTGCGAGAAAACTGGGAAATATCCAGGAGAGCTGCCATTACCGGACAGTTGCGGAAAATCAAGGGGACAAGCAAGGGTACATCGCCCTGGACGGATTCAAACATCCACAGGATCATGGATCAGCAAATTTTCTCTCGGCTTCGAACCAGACACTGGTGACTCTCGTACAAATCAGTTGTGCACAGCCAAGATATTTAACAAAAAATGGTTTTCGTACGGCCGAGTTACCGAATAATATGCAATTAATTGTAATCAAGTGTCGGTCTTCCACCGTCATTAGTCGTCTGAGTACACGCGACCGCTTACGTAAGGCAATCAAACTCATCAAATGCTTTAGCCAGGCCAGCCTTTGGCACAGCAGAGTGCGATTGATTCGCACTCTATACAAATCCGCCCAGCCCGTTGTTGGGGGCATAGAGTACGATCCTCTCGTTTAATAAACAATGTGCACTCGCTTGACTGTGGATATACAACAGTAAAGCACATGTGGAGATTGGACAAATCAAGCATCCGAAAGATATTCAATTTGCAAAAAAGAGCTAACCGCGGTGGAGGTTGGTACTCGGATTCTGATGGCTTTTCCGCAAACGTGACCTTTAAGGTCTGAGGGAAGGGTTTTCCGTTAAAAAAGCATGTGCTAGCACTCTCTGAGAGAGAAAATTGCCCAATTCAGCCCGCCAGAATGATGCTGTCAGTGTCGCCAAAATTATTTCACCATTATGCAGTTTACAATTGCTTGCGAATTTGCCGTAAACGGAGAACAAAAGGAATTGGCAACAATGGGGAAGAAATTTATCACTCATGCAGTGGTTCGGCGAGAGAACAGCAGCAGCGCTGACCAATCACGCAATGAGGAAATCAAAATAAACAAACTCCAGCTGGTTTTGTAAAATGAAAACATGAGCCGTTTCCACACAAGCTTTGAAAAGTATTTGGGTGATAACAGTGGTGCTGGTGTAAGTAAGACAAATAAGACAAATAAGACAAATGAAACGAATAAGACAAATAAACGAATAAGACAAGTAAGACAAATAAGACAAATAAGAAAAATAAGACAAATAAGACAAATAAGACAAATAAGACAAATAAGGTAAATAAGAAAAATTAAACAAAAAAGACAAATAAGATAAGACTAAGAAGAAAAATAAAGTGAGTTCCTCCAGGAATTCCTTCGGAAGTTCCTCCAGGGATTCGTTCGGAAGTTCCTCCAGGAATTCTTTCAGAAGTTCCTCAAGGAATTCTTTCAGAAGCTTCTCCAGGAATTCTTTCAGAAGTTCCTCCAGGAATTCCTCCGGAAGTTCCTTCGAGAATTCCTTTGGAAGTTCCTTCGGGAATTTCTCCGGAAGTTCCTTCAGGAATTATTCTGGAAATTCCTCCGGGAATTCCTCTGGAAATTCCTCTGATAATTCCTCTGGAAGTTTCTTCCTCTGGAAGTTTTTATATAAACTTTTGGAGGAATTTGCGGAAAAATTTCCAGAGGAATTTCATGGGGAGCTTCCGGAGGAATTCCCATAGGAACTTCCGGAAGAATTCCCGAAGGAGCTTCCGGAGGAATTCCCGAAGGAACTTCCGGAGGAATTCCCTAAGGAAACTCCGGAGGAATTCCCGAAGGAACTTCCGGAGGAATTCCCGAAGGAACTTTTAGAGGAATTCCCGAAGGAACTTCCGGAGGAATTCCCGAAGGAGCTTCCGAAGAAATTCCCGAAGGAACTTCCGAAGAATTCCCGAAGGAACTTCAGGAGGAATTCCCGAAGGAACTTCCGGGGGAATTCCCGAAGGAACTTCCGGGGGAATTCCCGAAGGAACTTCCGGGGGAATTCCCGAAGGAACTTCCGGTGGAATTTTCGAAGAAACTTCCGGAGGAATTCCCGAAGGAACTTCCGGAGGAATTCCCGAAGGAACTTACGGAGGAAATCCCGAAGGAACTTCCGGATGAAATCCCGAAGGTACTTCCGGAGGAAATTCCGAAGGAACTGGAGGAACTTTCGAAGGAATTCCTGGCGGAACTTTCGAAGGAATTTCTTGCGGAACTTTCGAAGAAACTCCTGGGAGAACTTTCGAAGGAATTCTTGGAGGAACTTCCGAAGGAATTCCTGGAGGTACTTCCGAAGGAATTCCTGGAGGTACTTCCGAAGGAATTCCTGGAGAAACTTCTGAAGGAATTTCTGGAGAAACTTCCGAAGGAATTCCTGGAGAAATATCCGAAGGAATTTCTGCAGTAACTTCCGGAAGAATTTCTGGAGGATCTTCCGAAAGAATTTCTGGAGGAACTTCTGAAGGAATTCCTGGAAGAACTTCCGAAGGAATTTCTGCAGTAACTTCCGGAAGAATTCCTGGAGAAAATTCCGGAGGAATTCCCGGGGAAACTTCCGAAGGAATTCTTGGAGAAACTTCCGAAGGAACTCCTGGAGAAACTTCCGAAGGAATTCCTGGAGAAACTTCCGAAGGAACTCCTGGAGAAACTTCCGAAGGAATTCCTGGAGAAACTTCCAAAGGAATTTCTGGATAAACTTCCGAAGTAATTTCTGCAGTAACTTCCGGAAGAATTTCGGGAGGAACTTCCGAAGGCATTCCTGGAGAAAATTCTGAAGGAATTCCTGTGGGAACTTCCGAAGGAATTCCTGTGGGAACTTCCGAAGGAATTCCTGGAGAAACTTCCGGAGGAATTCCTGGAGAAATTTCCGAAGGATTTCCTGGAGAAACTTCAGAAGGAATTCCTGGAGAAACTTCTGAAGGAATTTCAGGAGAAACTTCCGAAGGAATTCCTGGAGAAACTTCCGAAAGACTTCCTGGAGGAACTTCCGAAGGAATTCCTGGAGAAACTTGCGAAGGAATTCCTGGAGAAACTTCCGAAGGAATTTCTGGAGAAACTTCCGAAGGATTTCCTGGAGAAACTTCCGAAGGAATTCCTGGAGAAACTTCTGAAGGAATTTCTGGAGAAACTTCCGAAGGAATTCCTGGAGAAACTTCCGAAGGAATTTCTGCAGTAACTTCCGGAAGAATTTCTGGAGGATCTTCCGAAAGAATTTCTGGAGGAACTTCTGAAGGAATTCCTGGAGGAACTTCCGAAGGAATTTCTGCAGTAACTTCCGAAAGAATTCCTGGAGGAACTTCCGAAGGAATTCCTGGAGAAACTTCCGAAGGAATTCCTGGAGAAACTTCCGAAGGAGTTTCTGGAGAAACTTCCGAAGGAATTCCTGGAGAAACTTCCGAAGGGATTCCTGGAGAAACTTCCGAAGGAATTCCTGGAGAAACTTCCAAAGGAATTTCTGGATAAACTTCCGAAGGAATTTCTGCAGTAACTTCCGGAAGAGTTTCTGGAGGATCTTCCTAAAGAATTTCTGAAAGAACTTCTGAAGGAATTCTTGGAAGAATTTCCGAAGGAATTTCTGCAGTAACTTCCGAAAGAATTTCTGGATAATCTTGCTGAGAAATTCCTGGAGAAACTTCCGAAGAAATTCCTGGAAGAGCTTCTGAAAGAATTCCTAAAGAAACTTCCGAAAGAATTCCTGGAGGAACTTCCGAATGAATTTCTGGAGGAATTTCCGGAGGAATTACAGGAGGAACTTCCGGAGGAATTCCTGGAGTAACTTCCGGAGGAACTTTCGAAGGAACTCCTGGAGGAACTTCCGGAGGAATTTTTGTAGAAACTTCTGAGGAATTCTAGGAGGAATTACTGGAGGATCTTTCGGAGGAATTACTGGAGGAACTTCCGAAGTAATTCCTGAAGGAACTTCAGGAGGAATTCCTGGAAGAACTTCTGGAGGATTTCCTGGACGAATTCCTGGACGAATTCCTGGACGAATTCCCGGAGGAACTTTCGGAGGAATTTCCGGAGGAACTTCCGGAGGAACTTCTGGAGGAATACCTGGAGGGACTTCCGTAGGAATTTGTCTTGTTTATCTTGTTTGTCCTATTTGTCTTATTCGCTTTATTTGTCTTATTTGTCTTATTTCTTCTATTTTGCTTATTTGTTCTATTTGTCTTAATACAATTATTTATTTTCGTTTGTTATCTCATCAAATTCCTATATTTGATTTCAATTTATATATTTCTAGAGTGCTTTGAGAATAGGTCGTATGTGCAAAAGAGAGTTTCTCTTTGCTTCCTTTCTCTTTCGATTATTACAGATCTATACTACACTTTACTCCATGTTTCTGGGCAGATGACTAAAGATAATAGCTTTGTCTAGCGTTCTGAAGTGAAAACGTACCAAAATATGCAAAACTAGTTTATATATGAACCGGTGCCAGCGAAAGTGGTACTTAAACCATTTTTGTCGATTTTGTGTTTTTTACACCAACTGCTTCTGGGAGCAAAGATTTAGTAAGGGAATAACGAAAAAGTGATTTTTGACAAATAAATCTGGAGATATGCTTTTTAATTTATGGTATATATCACAATGGCGATTTCGTTGCCAGGAAAAGTGGTACATGTGCAGTTATACCCATTAAAACAGCTTATTGACAAGAAAATTGTACAGTATAGATGTTTCCGCAATAGATTTCAACCCTATTTTAAATTTCAAGATGGTTTACTGCCGTTTAAAATAATTTTAAAAATGTACATATACCACTTTTATTGGCAACGATTTTAGGTTTCTGTTGCATTTTGCTCCCATAATTAGTGGTACATGTGCATTTTGTTTCAACAAACTTGAAATTTGTCAAGAAACTTTGAATATTTCTCATTACTACCTTTAGGCACATCAGTCATAACACGTTGGTACAGTTGAGATGCAGAAAATTGCTAATTTGAATTTTATTCTCGAAGTTTTCGGAAAAATGCATCTCCTGTAAAATTTACTCAATGTAACATGTACCACTTTCGCTGGCACCGGTTCATATTAGGGAAAGAGAGCGTGACCAAAGAGAGTATCTCTTTTGCACATACGACCTATTCTCAAAGCAATCTAGATTTGGTATCCTCGTGTTCATAGGAATACGCTTTTTTCTAGTGTCACGCTAGATACAAAGTTGACGGACTTTCTACCGCTCTCATCGCTCCTTTCCTGCCGTTCGCCACCAGAAAATATGTTGTTGGCTGCTCCCCGAAATGGTAACTTTTGTATGGAATTTAAAAACTTGGTTGAAGTAAAAGAGCTTCCTTCAAAATTTATTGCGGAGACATATGCTTTTTATTACATCAAATTAATCGTTGGAAAAATTCAAAACTTTTGTCAGTTGGGTTTTGCGAAACTCGATTCCTCTGTGCCTCAAATCATCGGAGAGAGGTACTGAGGAGTGAAAATTTCAGTTCTACTACAATAGTTCAGTATTTAGAGCTTAAGGTGATTATAGAATGAAGCCAGAAATCGGCCATTTTGTAAACCACGTGCTTTTCCAATATTTTTTTCAAGGGCACGAGATGGAAGAACCATAACGCGTATGGGGCTGAAATAATGATAGATCGTTTGCTTAGTTATGCTGAACAATCATAATTTGAGTTTCGGAACTGTACGAAAATTATTACGCCAGATTTGGGCTTTTGGAAATGAATGTAAATAAACGTGTGGTGAATTTGAAATTGACCACACGTTTATCTACATACATTTCCAAAAGCCCAAATCTTACGTAATAGTGTTCGTACAGTGCCGAAACTAAAATTATGATTGTTCAGCATAACTAAGCAAGCAATCTACCAATATTTCAGCCCCAAACGCGTTATGATTATTTCATTTCGTGCCTTTGAAAAAAATATTGGAAAAGCACGTGGTTTACAAAATGGCCGATTTCTGGCTTAATTGTATAATCACCTTAATTCAAATTTGGGAAATAGTAGGTCCATGAAATTTTGTAGGAACATTGCTTGATAAATTTCAAAGAGATTGTCAGTTGGGTTAAGCGAAATTCGTTCCCAATTCCGAGTTATAGACATTTTAGTACGAAAATAGCGCTCTTTCGGTAATAAACATTTGACCGTTGGACCAAATGACATTTTAGATCAAATGGCCCTTTCTGTTAAATTTCCGGCCTTATAACCTATATCAACCAAACGACCATTTCAGCCAAATGACGTGTTAAGGAAAAGTGCTTTTTCGCCCAAATTAACAACTTGTTTGTATGTCGCTTTTATCAAAAGAAATTTTTGATCAAACTGTTTTCCGTTCTATAATCGTTTCGCCCAAACGTTCATTTCGGCCAAATGCAATTCGGTTGATTTTCGACTTATTGTATTATTCCACCAAATGGCTTTCCGACAAATGATCTTCGGCCAAACGACCCTACCTCTTTTTTTTTTTTAATTTTCCATTGAATTTCCTAAGAATTTCTCATGGACAATACAAAGAATTCCCTGTAGATGCAAAAAAAAAATTCCGCTCATATCTCATATCTCGAAGCCAACCGAAGTTCTTTGGAGAAGTTAAATTGGAGTTTGTAGATCAAGCTTAAATCTCGGAGTTCTTTTCACGTCAAATTTATGTTGGGACGCTCAAATTTATCAACAACGTAAAAAAATATATTTTGCACTTCAGCGACTTAACTTAACCACCAATCATTTGAAAGGGGTCTCCAGTAGCCTTGCGAGCAAAGGCATAAGATTGCTAATCCGGAGATGGCGGGTTCGATTCTCGGTCCGGTCTAGAATGTTTTCGGGTTGGAAACTTTCTTTTTTGGGCATAATGTATCCTTGTACTTGCCACACAAGATACATACTTATGCAATGGCAGGCATAGAACAGCTTTCAATTAATAACTGATGAAATGCTAATAGAATACTAATTTGAAAAGCAGGCCAAGTTCCAGTTGGAATGTAAAGCCATTGAAGAAGAAGAAGATTTGAATGTTTAACCTAGGATCAATTTTTTTTTATCTTTATTAACTAGGATCAAACTGTTTAAAGTACTAATTTAGCCCTTTTTTATATTTTGTGATTCCATATGCAGTAATGCATCTATAGGTGCGATGATTAAATTGCCATTAGCGCTTAATTCTTGTATTCGTTACGTTTATGATCTCTCTCATTTAAGCAGAGTATCACATTTGCATGAAACATTACTAGGCTGCTCTTTTTGGCGTTTCTTTGAATATAGAATGTGTTTGAATTTTCATAAGCTAATAACTTCTAGAAATCCTGAATCTTTTCTAAGCCAACTAGAATGCGTAAGTCTCGCACAATGAATTTTATCATTCCTCATCACAATTCCGTGTTCTACTCCCAATCATTTTTTTGTGCGAGGCATTTTTTTTCTAATCTTTATTTAGGAGACTTTCAGTCCAAGGCTAGCTCGTCTCAGAGTGTGTGCGAGGCATTGTTCACTGGAATACCTTACCTGGTAATATGAAAACTGATAACTCTGTATTTGGATTTAAGCGAGAACTTCTTATCAGATTTAGCAACATGAATTAGAAGAAAAATGGAGCCTTCAGGAACAACAGTAGGTTTAAGAAATTGAACATGATCATGGAATCTAATTTGGAATCAAGATATGGCAACAAAAAAGACAAAACTTCACTGCAATTGTAACAATAATATATAATAAATAAATAATACTTTGCATGGACCGTAGCGCTTGGTCAGACTTCCTCCCTATACATCGTTACGTAATTTACGAACAGTACCTAATGGTTTGTTCGTTAAAATTACATATTACCCTAAACATCTTTCGGCCTTCTGACCGAAAGCCATTCGGCAAAATCCATTTGTTCGGGTGCTACTTGGCCGGTTAACACGTTATGCGATCTATCCAAATTATTTTTAGCCGAATTGAAAGTTAGTTAGAAACGGTTTTAAGGTCGAAAATAGCTTGATCGAAAAGAACATTTGGCCGAACGATATACTGCCGAAATGCCGAACAGGAGATTTAACAGCGCAAGTTGTTGATCCTATCAGGTTATTTGGCCAAAAAATTGCCGTTTGGACGAAAGGATCGTTTGACCTAAATGGTCTTTTGTCCGAAAAGATCATTTGGCAGAAAGAACTATCTGCCTCGAATATGTCCTTTCTGCAAACCAAGCATTTCGGCTAAAAGGCCTTTTCTGCCAAATGGCATATTTGGCTAAATAACATGTTTGGCACAATACCAATTCAGCCGTATTTTCACCCAAATGAACGGCTGAACGAACGGTATTTTCGGCCGTACATACCTTACGACCAAATGACATTTTCGCCAAATAATTTTAGGCGAGATGGGCTTCGACCAAATGGTTTGTTCGGTCAAATGACATATTCGGTGCCAAATGGATTTCTGCCGAACGACCCTTCTCCGTTCCAAAATTCTATTTCAACGAGAAGTCCTTCGAAATTTCTACTCGAACTTCATCTTAGTTTTGAGCTTTTCGAAATTTCAACGGAAATTTGGAATTTTCTAGGAAATCATTGGAATTTTTGGAGATGTTGTAAGGTTAACAATCGGAAAATTCTACGGAAATTCCACTGAATCTTCGGAATTTCCACGAAAAATTCTGCAAAGTTCTTCAAATTTGTATCGGCGTGGAAAATTATAGACCAACGACGTGACAAATTATAAACGGCGGTGGGTGGCGGTGGCGCACACCTCTATTTGCGATCAGGCCATATTCAGTTACCAAATAACTCATGTCAACAAGAACACGCTCGATTACTTAAATTCAACAACATCAAGACTGAGCGTAAAAACTAGCGACCTTTATGGTGTAGTTTCGCAAAGAAATCGAAAAAAATGCACACTGGATCAAAACAGCTGATTCAGTTCTCTCCAGGTCTCCATGGTTAGTGACCTTCAATTCGCATGCTGAGTTTACTTCGCGCGTTTAGCGTCTCTTGTTGTTATTCAATCGAACCGCACAGGTAGCCAATATTATAATCGAGCCAAAAGAGCGAAAAAAATAACTCACTGGCATTGGACAACCGAATTTCTTCCATTTATGGGCAGCGGCTTCGATTGGCGGCAGTGCGGCAGCACGGCACCAACCTATGTGTGTACCGGCAAGTGCTAAAAGACATTCCTGTGCACAGCTAGCTTTTTTTTTTTTTTTTTTTTGTGTCTTTATTAAGGAGACTTTCAGCCCGAAGCACAGCTAGCTGCCAAGCAAACAGAGCCGAGCAACATGCTAAAATATAAGTGTTCTGTCGGTTAACAGATTTGTTGAGGCGCATTCGCATATCATGGAGCATCGATCATGGACTTATTTTGCTCAGCTTCCGGTATGTGAGTGAGTCAAGTTATTACAGTCGGATCTTTCCTTACACGCACCAATTGTTGGCACTTATACGTCAACTTCATAATATCATATTCAAGTGAATATAAATAGCGATAACATTGTTTCGAAATGAGTTGATTGCCGAGTTTCAGTTACCAAAATGATAGATTTTGAAGTTTCTTTCAAAAATAACCTAGTTTTATTATATGTATTTTTGAAAAACGTGAATATAAGTATGTTAGCCTTATATACGATTGGGGGACGAGCTCCTCACAATAGGAAACCCAGCTGTGTTTTTTGCGTTTGCCACATGAATTCCTTTTCGACGTTTCTTTACACTTTCGTACTTTGCTGATCGGTCACACAACTACTAACTTGGTCCCAGCGTGTGAAGATGCAGATCACAGGTACCACCATATAAACTTTGCCAATCCGTTTCGGGGGGGTTATTAAACGGTTGTTTGGCCGTTCCAAGGTTCCACACGAACGGTGACGATGGATGATACGATACAGATAGGGAACGGTTGTTCGGCAAGTTTATGAACATGAATCACACGAAGATGGATCTCCATCTCCGATCGTAAACGTGTACCATGCGTATATACATGGCACAATATAATTTGCAATGGGAAGGACGAAGGTAGGTGAAACTTGGACCGCATGAGGCAATACTTATAATTATGATGATGAATCAGGGCTTCAACGAAATGCAATTCCCTCTTTTTTTTATGATTCATCATAATGAGAGGTCAACAAAACATGTTTAACTTTTTTAAATGTGTGTTGTAACATGGGAAACGAATGGAAAAACTTCAAATACCACGCGCTCGCCGTACATATCACCGTCACCTTCCATATGTTAGTATCCATTCCTGATAACGAAGGTTGAAATAAGGTTGTTTGAATTGTACGCGAGTAAGTGCAGGTACAACCAGACGCTAGCTCGCCGATAACGAAGCAAATGTTGTCATCCAGGTCGAGATAAGGCTTGGTACCAATTGCAATCTCGTTGATTTTTTCTACCGTCCCGGTACAGAAAAGCAATCCAGTTTACGTTGCGTTGGGTTGGCCATGCTCTCCATCGGCTGTGGTTGGGTGGAGACCGCGTTTTGTTTGAAGCAAATGTAGGACGAAACCCCGTTAGTAACCGACAATCGCACCTATCAAGAGTGCTTATCGTTTGCTTTTCTGGAGAGTAAAATCAACAGCAATCAATACTTTTTCCCATGTGTACGTAGCAGAAAGTTCACTCGAAAATTATGAGGTTTTTTTTGCAGATTACACAATGATGTTTACGCTGCAGTAAAAAGATATCAATCTTGACAATGATTCTACAAGTTTTTATTACGAAACATTAGACCTGTGAAAAATAAAATACCATACTGGTTCTGTTGTTATTCGTGAAGCTGGGTACACGCCCCTTTTTTGTGTGTTACGAGATATGGCCAGCTTTGGTTCAGACCCAACGAATACCTTCACGTCTACATCAACGTAACCCTTCTGCTTCCTAGCTACAGCAAAGATGTGTGGTCAGGAGTAGTAATCCTCAAGTTTTTATCTTTTCTGTCTTAGAGTAGAATCGAGGATTTCAACCAACTTTGTTTTTCTGATAGCAGTCTGAACAGCGATTTTAAAATAAACATGAGTATAACTATGGTGTCCAGTCGAATAGTTCAGTATGTCACCTTCTTTGGCGCGATTGAAGCACCTATTTAAAGTAGCTTCTGGTGATCAGCTTCAAAGCAGTTGTGTACAATTAATTTACAAACATAAAATCTACGTCGAAATCTATATTTTAATATTTGCTACAATAATAAAAAGTCTTGCCAGTTTTTTTAGAGGGATGAAGGCAAATCTGCAAACAGATACCTGAAATTATCACTCAGGGAGTGAGGTTTACAGAAGGCCGACCTACTAAACCCACCCAAGTAGCGGAAGGTTACAGGTATTAATAATTAGTTTCCATTCTGAGTTTTTTTTTGCCGTGATGTGTGATACATATATGGTATGTATTTTCGCTACAAATGTTAAACAGGTAGCTCTCAAAAGAATTGATTTACAATTCAAAAAGCACTTTTCCTATCACATTGCAAAAAGGGGGTAATGTTGGGAGAAGAAAATACTAATTAAAATGATCGCTGATGCTCTCGATGGAGCCAATAGTATCGTTTATGATGGGGTTCATAAAATAATGGCCTATGAATCGAAGATTTTCACTGTTCTTGACATAAATCGTGATTTTCTAAAAATTACCTACCTACCTGTTTGGCTACAGCGTCGATACACCTATGCCCGGCGTATTGTAGAGCTAATAACCGTCGGTCTTGGGCGATGTTTTCCTTCAGTTTCCACGAACGTTCAGGGTTCCCAGGTCCGATTCCACCGCGTGCAGCCAGCGCGTTCGTGGGCTTCCGCGAAGTCACAGGCCCCT
The DNA here is from genome assembly GCF_024139115.2 of Armigeres subalbatus. Classification (NCBI taxonomy): domain Eukaryota; kingdom Metazoa; phylum Arthropoda; class Insecta; order Diptera; family Culicidae; genus Armigeres; species Armigeres subalbatus. The sequence goes on from NC_085140.1 coordinate 84,455,346, forward strand.
ATCTGGTTCTATTTTTTTTGTGTCTTTATTAGGGAGACTTTCAGCCCGAGGCTGGCTCGTCTCCGGATATCTGATTCTCTGTTGAATATTGTTTTCGCTATTCTTTCTTCCGACATTACTTCCGACTAAGTGACCAGCCCACTGAAGTTTGCCCTATTTTATACGATTCACAATATTTTATTCTTTGTATACTTGATACAGCTCATGATTCATGCGTCTACGCCACACACCATTTTCTAGTTTCCCTCCAAGAATTGTACGCAGCACTTTTCGCTCGAAAACCCCGAAAGCTCTCCGGTCCGCCTCTTTTAACGTCCATGCTTCATGTCCATAACGGGCCACTGGTAGAATCAGAGTTTTTTATAGAGCAAATTTCGTTTCCGTCTGCATGTTGCGGGACCTAAGCTGGTTACGTTTTCCGTAAAAGGCTGCGGTTGATACGTTTCTCTTCTGCCCTTGCTATACTGTACCGCTCTCTGTTAGAACGGGTACGAACCAAAAATTAACACTAATAATAATCAAAAGTTTCAAATAATAAAAAAAAAAATGCTAGAGTATTTGAATCGATAGATAGAAAATGTCTAAAATCCATCTTAACGTACATAATTACCTAATTTCGTGATGCTCTCAAATTTAGTTTTTTTAAACCTAACATGCAATGCTAACTTGTATTATTTTCTCTTCTTTGCAGGTATCCACAATATAGAAGAATGCACGCCTGGATTGAGAACACCGTATTTGATCATTGCTGATCTAACGGACTCTGTGGGTTATTTTAGAATGTCATAGATACTCAAGAAACGGTTAATATTCTCAACAATTCATCGGTTTTCAATTGGGCCTGAAAACACCTGAAGTAATACGTTGGCTGAGTATTTGAGCACGTATTGCTGGACTGTGTCACATCCGCTGAGAACATTTAGATACTATTTGCATTAAGGGCACAAATACAGTATGTAGGGGAAAAGGTTAGGTTATGGGCACCTATACTTATATTTTGACAGAAAGCGATGCTTGAATGCTGACAGCTTTAATTTGCTTGCTAAAGCCTGATGTTTTTTGTGCTTATATACCGAACCAGATAGACAATAAGAACAGTTTTTCACGTGAAAAATCAACTAGAATGTTTTTGACCTTATCCATAGTGTCATAAAGTGAAAAATGTTGGAATTTTGCAGAAATGGGGAAATATGCTTATTCGTTTTCGGTTTGGTAACAAGCGTAATTGGGCTGGCGGACCAATTGATTTCAACTCCAGGACAATTTGGATAACCTAGGACATCTGCTATAGACTTATTTGAATCAACATTCGCAAGGGATCTAGGGACTTGGACATGGAAATGCTGGGTTGCTTTCGGTTTGGTACCAGAATTAGTTGACCTCATCAGTCGACAATTGTCTCTCGCGCGTGATAGACGTTTCCCCGCAGTTATCGTAGTTAACCTACCAAATATCGTGTACATTGTAACGGGAAAACAGTGTTATTCAGCGTAACATGTTGCACAGGAAAAACACCATTGTTGTGGATTTCAGTGTCCTCCCGAGACGGCCTCCCTTGGCACAGGTAAAGCAGTTTCTTGAGGAATCTCTAAAACTCAACATGGCTGATGTGAAAAGCATCCAACTGCACAACCTCAATGACTGCGTGTTTGTTGAGATGAACAGCGCAGGCGTAGCCGCACGACTACAGAAGGAACATCACCTCAAACACTCATTTCACCGTCTCGGCGTATTCTACCATATTCCAGTATACGTCGATGGTCCCACCACTACATTGAAGATTCATGATCTTCCTCCGAGTATGCCGAATGAAACTATATCTGGCTGCCTGAAGCAATATGGAAAAGTTATCTCCGTACAGAACGACACATGGAAGAACTTTTTTCCGGGAGTACCAAATGGTGTAAGAGTGGTGCGAATGATGCTAGAAAAAGCAATACCATCTCGTATCGTTATCGATGACGAGCCCACGCTTGTAACTGGACAAAAACAAAACCAATCCCAAACGAGTCCTCCAGCAGCGGCGGTTTCAAATTCTTCAACATCATCCAACAAACAAAACAATAGCGGCCCTGCACCGATGCAAGCCGACGCAGGCGAAGAGGAAGACTATGAGCACGACGGAAACAATAACAACGACAGTGACGGTGATGGTGACGAACAAACTGATAACGGCAAGGAGTGCGGTACTGGAGCCAGCGCGAAGAGGCGATTGTCTACTGCATCGGCAACAACAACGTGTTGTCAACAAGCGATATTCAGGACGAAAATATTCCCAAGAGATCGTGCAGTGATGTTATTACTTATGATACTGGCAATAGTGGAAAAAATGTCATTCGGACTGGAAAGTGTACAAAACACGATTCTCGAAAAAATAATTAATTTTGTTCAGAATGCATTGTATTTTATTATTGTGAAATATTATCTCAGGAGATGAGCCAGCTGCGGGCTAAAAATCTAAAAAATAAAGACAAAAAAAATTTAGTTGACCTGATAGACTAACTGATCTCAACTCCAGAACATTTGGGGAATCTAGAACATCTGCTTTAGACATATTTTAATAGTATAGCATTTGTATTGGCTCTAGACCCTAACACGGTTAGGTTGGCTAACTGTAAGTTTGGTACCACGCGTAGCCAACCTGGTAGACCAAATAATCTGATCTCCAAAACAACTTAGAACATCTCCTATGAATTTATTTGAATGACCTTATAGTAATTGAGGACATCAATTACAGGTTGTTGGTTGGAAGCAATTAGGTCTTAAAATAGTACAATATTGGCACAAATCACATACAAATTTTCTTGACCGAGCCTCTTGAAAGGAGGCTTCCGAGCCTCTTGAAAGGAGGCTTCCGAGCCGCTTGAAAGACGGCTTCCGATCCTCTTGAAAGGAGGCTTCCGAGCCTCTTGAAAGGAGGCTTCCGAGCCTCTTGAAAGGAGGCTTCCGAGCCTCTTGGAAGGAGGCTTCCGAGCCTCTTGAAAGAAGGCTTGAGCCTCTTGAAAGGAGGCTTCTGAGCCTCTTGAAAGGAGGCTTCTGAGCCTCTTGAAAGGAGGCTTCTGAGCCACTTGAAAGGAGGCTTCCTGAGCCACTTGAAAGGAGGCTTCTGAGCCTCTTGAAAGGAGGCTCTGAGCCTCTTGAAAGGAGGCTCTGAGCCTCTTGAAAGGAGGCTTCCGAGCCTCTTGAAAGGAGGCTTCTGAGCCTCTTGAAAGGAGGCTTCTGAGCCTCTTGAAAGGAGGCTTCCTGAGCCTCTTGAAAGGAGGCTTCTGAGCCTCTTGAAAGGAGGCCTGAGGCCTCTTGAAAGGAGGCTTCCTGAGCCTCTTGAAAGGAGGCTTCTGAGCCTCTTGAAAGGAGGCTCTGAGCCTCTTGAAAGGAGGCTTCTGAGCCTCTTGAAAGGAGGCTCTGAGCCTCTTGAAAGGAGGCTTGAGCCTCTTGAAAGGAGGCCTGAGCCTCTTGAAAGGAGGCTTCTGAGCCTATTGAAAGGAGGCTTCCAAGCCTCTTGAAAGGAGGCTTCAAGCCTCTTGAAAGGAGGCTTCTGAGCCTCTTAAAAGGAGGCTTCCAAGCCTCTTGAAAGGAGGCTTCTGAGCCTCTTGAAAGGAGGCTTCTGAGCCTCTTGAAAGGAGGCTTTCCTGAGCCTCTTGAAAGGAGGCTTCTGAGCCTCTTGAAAGGAGGCTCTGAGCCTCTTGAAAGGAGGCTTCTGAGCCTCTTGAAAGGAGGCTCTGAGCCTCTTGAAAGGAGGCTTCTGAGCCTCTTGAAAGGAGGCTCTGAGCCTCTTGAAAGGAGGCTTTCGAGCCTCTTGAAAGGAGGCTTCCGAGCCTCTTGAAAGGAGGCTTCCGAGCCTCTTGAAAGGAGGCTTCCGAGCCTCTTGAAAGGAGGCTTCCGAACCTCTTGAAAGGAGGCTTCCGAGCCTCTTAAAAGGAGACTTCCGAAGGCGATTGTCTACTGCATCAGCAACAACAACGTGTTGTCAACAAGCGATATTCAAGACGAAAATATTCCCAAGAGATCGTGCAGTGATGTTATTGCTTATGATACTGGTGATAGTGGAAAAAAATGTCATTCGGACTGGAAAGTGTACAACACACGATCCAAGAAAAAATAATTAATTTTGTTCAGAATGTATTGTATTTTATTATTGTGAAATATCATCCCAAGAGATGAGCCAGCCACGGGCTGAAAATCTAAAAAATAAAGACAAAAAAAATTTAGTTGACCTGATAGACTAACTGATCTCAACTCAGAACATTTGGGGAATCTGGAATATTCACGTTAGACATATTTAAATAGTATAGCATTCGTATTGGCTCTGGACACTAACACGGTTATGCTGGTTAACTGTACGTTTGGTGCCAGGCGTAGCTAACCTGGTAGACCAAATAATCTGATCTCTGTAACAACTTAGAACATCTCCTATGAATTTATTTGAATGACCTTATAGTAATTGAGGACATCAATTACAGGTTGTTGGTTGGAAGCAATTAGGTCTTAAAATAGTACAATATTGGCACAAATCACATACAAATTTTCTTGACCGAGCCTCTTGAAAGGAGACTTCTGAGCGTCTTGAAAGGAGGCTTCTGAGCCTCTTGAAAGGAGGCTTCTGAGCCTCTTGAAAGGAGGCTTCCGAGTCTCTTAAAAGGAGGCTTCTGAGCGTCTTGAAAAGTGCCTCTGAGCCTCTTGGAAGGAGGCTTCTGAGCCTCTTGAAAGAAGGCTTCTGAGCCTCTTGAAAGGAGGCTTCTGAGCCTCTTGAAATGAGGCTTCTGAGCCTCTTGAAATGAGGCTTCTGAGCCTCTTGAAAGGATTCTCTTGTGCCCCTTCACAGGAGGCTTCTGAGCCTCTTGAAAGGAGGCTTCTGGGCCTCTTGAAAGGAGGCTTCTGAGCCTCTTGAAAGGAGGCTTCTGAGCCTCTTGAAAGGAGGCTTCCTGAGCCTCTTGAAAGGAGGCTTTGAGCCTCTTGAAAGGAGGCTTCCGAGCCTCTTGAAAGGAGGCTTCCGAGCCTCTTGAAAGGAGGCTTCCGAGCCTCTTGAAAGGAGGCTTCCGAACCTATTGAAAGGAGGCTTCCGAGCGCCTTGAAAGGAGGCTTCCAAGCCTCTTGAAATGAGGCTTCCGAGCCTATTGAAAGGAGGCTTCCAAGCCTCTTGAAAGGTGGCTTCCGAGCCTCTTAAAAGGAGGCTTCCGAGCCTCTTGAAAAGAGGCTTCCAGGCCCCTTGAAAGGAGGCTTCTGAGCCTCTTGAAATGAGGCTTGAGGCCTCTTGAAAGGAGGCTTCCTGAGCCTCTTGAAAGGAGGCTTCTGAGCCTCTTGAAAGGAGGCTTCTGAGCCTCTTGAAAGGAGGCTTCTGAGCTCTTGAAAGGAGGCTTCCTGAGCCTCTTGAAAGGAGGCTTCCTGAGCCTCTTGAAAGGAGGCTTCTGAGCCTCTTGAAAGGAGGCTTCTGAGCCTCTTGAAAGGAGGCTTCTGAGCCTCTTGAAAGGAGGCTTCTGAGCCTCTTGAAAGGAGGCTTCTGAGCTCTTGAAAGGAGGCTTCCGAGCCTCTTGAAAGGAGGCTTCTGAGCCTCTTGAAAGGAGGCTTCTGAGCCTCTTGAAAGGAGGCTCTGAGCCTCTTGAAAGGAGGCTTCCGAGCCTCTTGAAAGGAGGCTTCCGAGCCTCTTGAAAGGAGGCTTCCGAACCTCTTGAAAGGAGGCTTCCGAGCCTCTTGAAAGGAGACTTCCGAACCTCTTGAAAAGGGAGGCTTCCGAGTCTCTTGAAAAAGGAGGCTTCCGAGCCTCTTGAAAGGAGACTTCCGAGCCTCTTGAAAAAGGTGACTTCCGAGCCTCTTGAAAAAGGAGGCTTCCGAGGTTCTTGAAAAAGGAGGCTTCCGAGCCTCTTGAAAGGAGACTTCTGAGCCTCTTGAAAAGAAGGCTGCCAAGCTTCTTGAAAAAGGTGGCTTCCGAGCCTCTTAAAAGGAGGTTTCCGAGCCTCTTGAAAGGAGGTATTTTACCTCTTATGCAAGGCTGGTTCATAACAAAGTAAGATACCCAGGTAACCACTAAGCACTTATAAATGCATAATTCTAGCAATATATTCTCCTATACAACTGCAGGACTACAACTGCAGTACCGAATTATAGTAGCTTTAAATGCTATCCGAAAACCACATTTGGCGAATTGAAGGGCTGCTCGAATGCTAGCCCCCACTTTTGCAACGACGCCCGTGTACCCTGGTTGTCAAAAAATTGGTAACGTAATTGGTAACCCCTTCACAAAAACACTTGTTGTTTACAAAAATATCAAAAAGTTTTGATACGGCATCTCTTTCTACCTCGTTGTCGCATTTGCTGTACAATCCCTCAATTTAGTATAGTTTATGATTACCTAGGGACGGTTCAAATATGACGTCCACTACTTTTTGGGATTTCTAGACCCCTCCCCTCTGTCACGCTTTTTTGTATACCTAGTACGTGTACTGTCACAATATTTTAGACTCCCTCCCCTAAAACCTGTGACATCATTTTGAACGACCCCTATTTCATTCAATCTGTCTGCGTTGTGTTCACTTTTTGAACTCTCCTTCCAATCGTGAGGCTCGTACCATCCATCCTTGGTGTCAGAAACAGTTTTGTAGCGCTTTTGTCAACGGATCCACAGGAGCAGCGAGAAAACGACTGGATTTCCGCCTTCTTAAACCAATTATTTAATGCAATCGGAAATCGCTTTGGAACATCGACTCGTCTAAATATTCCCGCTGTGGTACGTATCATTTAATCTGTGGTACGTATCATCGATGTAATGTTGTGTCTAAAATATCAAGCGTTATGTTTCAGACATTATGGCCCGCAGAAATCAAAACAAGAAGCGTTCCGCGGCTACCCTACTGGAAGAACTGAAGCAGGAAAACTACAACGAGATTGATTCCGGTAAAACTAAAAAAAAAAATGCAACGACTCGTGGACGCAGACGGACCAGATTCCAGCAACGCCAGAGAACAACAGTATTGATATAAAGCTCAATAAAGCGTTGGTGCTCTTGAGCCACATACACACGAAACTGGATGCAATTGGTGCCTCTGGTATGTGCAAGCCGGAAGTCAACGTAGTGGCCGTTCGAAAAATCACCCTGGAGCCTGTTACATATGTCAGCAGTCTGGAGGCCCTCGAAGAAAAATGCAAAAGTGAGGAGTTCATCGCATCGATTGTTACATCGATCGGACAGTTGCACGGACGACATCGGTACACTTCAAGAGGAGGAACCGTCTGCTTGCAAATTATTGATTATTTCTTCGACCGCAACTTTCTTGTGCAATGCTCTTGGACAGGTACGGGTTGCAAGATCCCTGATGATGAGGCAGCCCCCGCAAAATTCCTTTCTCCCGGTATGAAAAAACGATTGACCTTTTCTATCAAACTGTGTTGCACTCCGATCCAGAATTTTCCTTTGACGAGTGCAAGACTTTTTTTGCATCGCTGCTTGCGAAATGCAAAGCAAAGGTTGAAGGAACTTGGGACAGCACGGAAGCCGGTGGTACGTAAGTCGGTAGCACGTGAACGCAGGAAGCTACATGAACTAAACGGCCAAGATGCAGAATACCTTGATGATCCAGAAGAAGCGGGTGAAATAGCTGAAACAGTTTGGACTATGGAGGTGGCTGCAGCGGATTTGAAATAAATTAATCAAATGGATTGTTTTTTATGCGATACTTTTTTATATATCTTCTTCTAGAGCTCTGTAAGAATTCGTGATGCTCGATTTTTTTTAATAAATCAAAAATGAAATGTTGAACATATATCCAAAAATATTGGTAATTTTTTATTACAGTTAAGGAAGAACAATCAATGAACGGCAGACTAGTTTCATGTCTAACTTGAAGGTAATGTATGGTGTAGGGGAACAAATACAGTTCTATAATGCACAGAAATTGCTACAAGTTTACAATACACTTCATGTCTTGAATACAATCTAAATGGTAGAAACTCATTATCATTTTTCGAATGAAAGACATTTAAATTTATTGAATCGAAAGGAAATTCGAAATGGGGCTCTACAGACCTGAGTTCTTTACCATATATTCCTTCTTCGGATGCATGGACCATTGCAATTACAGATTTTAGTGAACTTAGAAACCATTTGTTGGAAAAGTCATTGGATAATGTGAAACCCTCACGTAGTTCTACACACAGAAAGATAGTTCTGTCCTGTTTACAAGGATGTTTTAGAATTGGATAGTTTCGCGATTCATGCTTATTGATTCCTTGTCGCTTATTCTCTGTGATGCGATTAACGATTTGATTTAACGGCAAACGGCCTGATCGTACAAGATTTTTAATTTGGAAAAGCTGGTTTTCAAACGGGTATGCGGACATAGTTTGCAACACGCCAAATCGACGCACCTCATCAACAACGTGAAGAAGATTATGTTGGTTGCTTGTAACGGATTTGAAATATTTGCCATAATTATGTAGTTCAAAAACGAACCACACTCGGAAGCCTTCCAATGGTTTAGATAGTTTTAACCACGAACTTGGCGATGTATCTCAACTGGAAGTTTGATGCTGTTCAAAATTTTGTCAATGGAAGTTATCGTTTCTGTTGACCACTTTTTGTGATACATGTGTCCATCCTTATAAATCGATAATTTTTTTTTGGTCATCCCAAGATGCAACAGATGAAGTGAATCACTCACGATAATATCTTCCACCATATCCAGCATCGGCAGCCATAAGAGAGGTGTTTCTACATAAACAGTCCTAGATTTCCCATTCTCACGAACTTTGTAAACTTGATGATGACCATCGTAGGCCTTGTTACGAAACCCGATATCTGTCCGTTTCGGTGCAACCGTTGTAGGAAATACGTTAATGTGTAATTCATGTTGTCGTTCTCCAACAGCAGTACATTTCAAGCATCCATGAAAAGCGTTGAAGTTCACAGATCCTGTAGGTTAATAGGTGAATGACTATAATTTAATATCGAATATGAATGACTATAATTTTCACCAGGGCTTACCTTTTATAAACGCTCTTGCGGGTGAATCGCAGACAAAGGCGCGGATTTTAACTTTTAGTAAATGACCATTGATAACTATGCCGGAGTTCAAAATCGGTACGGCCTCTTCAACAAAAGGACTCAGATATTCTTCAACGCGCTTCGGTTTCGTTTTTCCATGGAAAATTCCTATAATCATTGGCTTTTGGCTGACTTCTTCATGAACATTGAATAATATGGGCCACATTTGGTCCGTGCCGTTTTTGAATAATGGCAAACCGTCAATATTTATATTGATTGATATGCTTCTAGGGGCTGCTAGACCGGCGAAGCCGTAACGAAGGCAATTTTCTAAAACGGAATTAAGTGAAATAGAAGTTGAATTATAGATATAACTTCAACTTACCAAGACCCTGGTGCCAATACTGGCCTGTGCTGGCCTCCTTGTATTTTAACCACAGCGACCGGCTTTCGGGGAGTGATCAACAATCGTCGTGGATCTTCCGGAAGCGTTCGAGAGAGAGAGAGAGAGAGAGAGAGAGATAGAGAGAGAGAGAGAGAGAGAGAGAGAGAGAGAGAGAGAGAGAGAGAGAGAGAGAGAGATAGATAGATAGAGAGAGAGAGAGAGAGAGAGAGAGAGAGAGAGAGAGAGAGAGAGAGAGAGAGATAGATAGATAGAGAGAGAGAGAGAGAGAGAGAGAGAGAGAGAGAGAGAGAGAGAGAGAGAGAGAGAGAGAGAGAGAGAGAGAGAGAGAGAGAGAGAGAGAGAGAGAGAGAGAGAGAGAGAGAGAGAGAGAGAGAGAGAGAGAGAGAGAGAGAGAGAGAGAGACAAACGGGTTAATAATGGTTTTAACGCGGCATGAGATATTTTGTTCTCCAAACTCCAGTTTTGAAGGAACGATGAAAGATCTTCTTCAACGTATTCATAGTTGGCATCGTTATCTGGCCTGTAATCAGAAACATTATCTGAGCTGTAGTAGTCTTCATGTATTTGACTTATTACGTCTTCAAGTTCAGAAAGTCTTCCATTAATATTGGCAATTGGCACTCATACATAGCAGGTTATATACTGCAGATGCCACTCCGGTCTTAGGTTGAATAAATAATAAGGTATGAATGGCTACCAAATAATTTCGAATCTGTAAAATAAACTTTTGGAATTGGTCATTAGGAGTCACATAAGACTTTCATCATTGATTGCACACAAAATTCGCTGGTATAAATGGATACGAAGAAACTTTTAAACTCTAGCATGAACTTTTGGAATTGACCACTCTTACGAAAGTTCCGGATCTCCCGGAGGACCGTTTCTTGAACAGATGAGGGTCACAAAAGACTTTTACTATTGCCTACACACACAATTCGCTTGTATGAATGGTTACGAAAACGCGAAGCTCTGGGATGAACTTTTGGATTAGGTCACTTTTACGGATGGTCCGGATCTCCCAAAGGCTTTCCGATGCACGCTCAATAGATAAAATTGCCCGCAAATGATGTATTTATGATAGCACATAGAAATGTAACCAACAAAGTACATATTCGTTAGTAACTTTATGTTTTATAGAACTCCAAATTTAGGTGCCTAATTGAGAAACTAAAATGCTATCTCTTTGATACAGGTTCCTTACCACATAGCCTTATTCTAGGGACCCACCGTTTTAGCTTGGAGTCAAGAAAACGAAAATAAAAATATGTCAAATTTGAATGTTTGGCCCTTCTTTTCGCAACAATCGTGAGCCTGACAGATTCCTTCTTCAAATAGCCATTTATTAGTCGATATTTATACTGATTTTGGAAAGTCCCGGTATACCGGATGAAATTTTTTGAAACTTATTTGCACACCGGTAAAAATATATAAATGTGGCATCGTTGAACATCACTGCTAGCTGTAACCTGGCTACGACCTAACTAGCTTCTAACCAAAGCTTTCACAACAAACTAACCAACCAAATGGCTTCCCAAATTGAATCCAAACAAAGTGACATGAATAAAATAGAAGTTTTACATCCTCAATAAGGGCGACCGAAGAAATGGAAATTGTGTGCATTGGATTTGCTTCTCGTTTTGGGCATAAACATACAGATATACCCAAAAACGACGAGACACTATGAGAACTAGGTATATGAGCAGACACGAACTGATCAACCCACGTTTTTTATTCATTTTGTAGACGATGTCACATGGCCTATTCTTGGCTATCGCAGGGAGCGAGTATCATGCTGCCAGTTCCGCCTAAGACGGACCACCGTCTTTGTATCAAACTGGCGTGAAAAATAAGAATTTATTTGATCGCTCAATCAATTTGTAATTCAATCATCGAATAATCCCCGTTGCCGTGTGTGTGCGTGTGCTATCCAATTCACTATTTTAATAATCAAATTTATGTGGGTACCACTCAGGCATACGGTAACTGTCGGCGGCGGAGCTTCATAAATTAAGCGACGTGTGCGACGAGGTCATTGACTGTCAACAGTTTTCAGGGGTGGCCATAAATTTTGCCTTTGCTCCCATCGACCACCATGGTGTTGGATCTTAGTGCTATACGCCATGGGCACTGTTTTATGACCATAAGTTTGAAAGGGAAAATAATTCAGTCCAGTTTGTTTTTGGATGTTTGCCATGTAATGCCGTATATATATTGGTGGGTAGTTTTCGTTTCCCTACTCTGTCCAGTAATACGTTTATTATACATTGTCATCCTTGAGTAAATGCTCGACTGCATCTTTCAACATAAGAATTCACATTTGTCTGTATTTCTTCCTTCAAATGAGATTCATGAAACCAATACCAGGAATCCAGGATAATTTCCTAGCTCATAGAATCTGCTTTAATGCATCGCGTGTTCTATAATCTAGAAGACTTACTTCCACCACCTAATATTATTTTTATAGATAAGCGTATTTTGATTTCAACAGTAAGGTCGTTTCTAGTTTCCTGACTTAATTTATAATGTCTGTACGAAACATTCAAAATGAGTTGAGGTTGAAAGATGCGTTCTGCAAAAATACAACTAACGTGAAGCAATAAAATATAGAGAATGCTAATTCTCTAGCATGCAATCAAAGACGTGCTTGTACGACGAAGTCAGTTCAGAGTGCTTTTGAATAATTTATCTTCGAAATCGATTGGGGGACTTCTGATCGCTCTTTTCCCCCAGTCAGTGCTGAGACAGAATAACAAAACTGCTTAAGGTCAAAGTCACAAAACATCAACGATGTAGACGTCACGCACACCGTGAGTATTCCTTCTGTTGCGATTCATGTACCTACGTCAAAGCCAAATCGATACCCCGTAAGCTTCTAATTTGTTGGGACTGGTAGGCAAACAGTCTGTCGTGCCATCCAAATCGAAATGTCAGATTAACATCTGTCGCTGTTGCTGGATTGTGCGTTTGTAATACCTCGGTTTGATCCGATCAGGGAGTTGCATCACACCGTCATCGATAGCGATTACTCTGAGCTATGCCTTAGGAGTGTAGGAGATGATGGCTTACAATGGAACAAAAAGGGCAAGGCTTTATAAGCATTCTGAATCATGGCATTCCTCTTCTCGGCAATCTACCCTACTGAGGAACCACAACCACCGTATGGCTGATGAAATGAGATGAAAAGATATGGACATTGGACAATGATTCGACAAATTTGGTCCACGGCTGCTGTTCACTTCGCCCGGTTTTTGTTATTGGGTAAATCATTAATTTCACGCACCCCCGAGGCTATTTTGGCAACGGCAACTACATCAACGAGTAATCGACGGTTTCCCCCTCGCGGGTCGAATTTAATCCAATTTGTTGGGTTTTTGATAGATTTTGGAAAATGTCTGTCAAGCGCTTGTTTCCTAGGTATGGGGAAAGCATGGATGAATCGCAAATATTGGCGCATCATCCGATAAGTTTGCGTATTCGATTTTGTAATTGACGAGCACTCCGTTTAGGCCACGCTGTTTGCCATCGTTTCCTGCGTTCACAGGGAGTTAATACCGGGGATTTCGATTATTGGCGGTACTATCGTTTTTAATTAAATTTTCTGCACGTCATTTTGTTTGGCTTTCGGCATAACCGAGGGCGAAAGCGGATGACATGACAAAATGTTGATCCTAATGATAATCCTTTCTGAATCGATGAAATTTTGATTTCCATAGCAGGGTTTTTACTTTTGCATACGTAATTGCTCCAATATTTAAATCAATTAAACATCAATTGTGGACAAGCAAGAATATTCGATTTTAAAAAACGATTTTTTACGATTTTAAAAAATCGACGCTACTCATGATCGTTACTAACATTTTAATTTTTTTGGTTTGGTTTATTTCTAGCTGCAGCCATGACAGAATGAAGACATGACAGAATTCTTTTTTTTATGCGGCATAAATTTATGCAATAGGTATTGTTTAAGGTTGTTTTGAGCATGGAACAAAAAGCATTTCCACTAAATGCTTTAACTTGGCTGAAAGGTATAAAGTATGACTGTATTCAATTCAACCAGCAAATCTCAACCTGGGGTGCATGTACTTCACCGGCCCCAGGAGGTACTTATCGGTAAAGTTTTGATAATTTTGTATTTTTTATTTCGAAACATTATCTTGTAAAGTACACTGGGGGAAGTGGAAAAGGAAAAATCGATAGTGCATGTTTGAATTAGTGTAAAACCAGTTTAAATGATCTAAATGCGTTCAATCAAAATGGGCTATCAAAAACAGTCAATTTTGCACCAACTGTGCGGTAATTCATACCATTTTGGTCGCTTGAAATTTATGGAAATAGATTTTAAATTAGGAGTTGTTTTTCCACTTACCCTAGTGGGATGGGGTAAGTGGAAAACCCATGTTGTCTTGACCTTCAATAGTGATGAGTAGTTACATAATACATAAAGTCAATACGATAATTGCTCTGAGTATCTTTTGTGGAATAATTTCATTAACTTAGTAATAGCCAGAGCATTAGTGATTAATCATAGATTTAATCATGATTAATGAATAATGGGTTATTTAATCATTATTCATTAATCATAATCATACAAAAAATACGATGTAATCATTCATCGCTAATCGTTAATCATAGAATTTTACATTTAATTATTATTCACTAATCATATTCATAATTGTTTTGAGTTTATTCATTAATCATCAATTTTAATCATTGCATATATCGCTTTTATTCATTAATCTTTAATCATAATCATATAATTTCTATACCTTTTAATAACCCAATTTGGAAGGAAGGTTACTTGCTTATTGATCACTATGCAAATCATTCAATTTGATTATTCATAATCATTAATCATTAATCATATCGATCGTTAATCATTAATCATACACATATTGTGTCAACATTTAATCATGATTGGTAATCATTAATCATACTCCAAACGTTTTATTCATTAATCATAGTCGTTAATCTTTGCCAAAAATTAATTTAATCGTTAATCATAATCATTAATCGTTGTCAAAAACGAATAAATCATTATTCATAATCTTTAATCATAGAGTTGAATGATTTAATCATAACAAATTTAATCATTCATTGGAAGCTTTATTCATTAACGCTCTGGTAATAGCTAAGGGAGCCCAAGTAACAATTTCAAGGCTTTATAGATTTATTTAAGTTTTTTAACGGCTTTATCGCTGCTTTGCTCAATGCCGCGAGATTACCCTTATTAGAAGACTTGTAGCTATCTTCAAAATCGTAATAAAACGTTCAATAAAACCACAAATGTCAAATGCTTTTTGAGCTTATTGGAGGCCTAATGATCAACTTGAGGACTCTAATAAAACCAATTTTGAAAACTGTCATAAAGCCGAATATATTGGTCTAAGACTTGTCTTACGCATAACCTAAATAAAACTTAGTGTACAAGAACACAATGTTTATTTTGAACTTCGTGAACTATGGTCAATCGAATGGCTAAAAACAGATGTTTCTGCTCCATGTTCCCCAAATATTGTAAACAAAGAAAACAATAAACACATAAATTTTCCCAACTGGGCATTCGCATATTTAAGATTTTGTTGTTTATTGGTCAAATTTCACTTCTGAAAATAAAACAGATATTAAAAATCAAGCAAATCCTTTTACTACCGGTAAAATAAAATGGTATAAATGCGAATACATAACGAATAGTGCAATGACCACGATTCGATATAGAAAAGCTTTCAATAATATGAAATTTGCATGACTGTGGAAATGATAATTGAATACAAATTTGAAAAGCAAGCCAAGTTCCAGTTGAATATAGACCATCATGAAAAAGAACTGATCGTGAGAAACGTATAACAGCAACTTTTAGCAAAATACTTATTATAATTGAAAGTTATGCAAAATGTTATTTTGGCCGTCAAAATTGCCCACAGTGTAGCAGCAGCCATGCTGGTAGAAAAAATAATTTTATATCAGCGTAAATTTTTTGCAAAATCCAAATTACTAATGACTAGTAATAATCGCTGCATTTCAAGATGATTTCCAAAATTTGAAGCATGAGGAATGTTTCCTTGCAAATCGGAATTCCACTAGAAAAAAAAAGGCAGCATGTCGATTTATTATTTACACTAATTAATTGGCCTTAAATCGCAGTATTACGACGGCGCACTTGAACAAGCTGATTTTCTTACCTGTTTCCACCAGAAATTCGAACGCGCAGAAAATTTTGCAAGCACGCGAACGAATTCTGGACATCCACTTTAGATTATTTGAACATTATTTTTCATCAATGCCCGTGATGTTGTTTTTTATTTCATTCTTCCATTTTTACGATTTTCTCTTTTCTACTAAACAAAAACAAAAAGCTCCACGGAAAAGAAATTCCCTTTTTTGACAGCGGTTTTATGGAACTCTTAAGAATAACCTAAAACTTGCTTTGAAGACGATCTCAAGAGTGGTCCACTTAGTCATAACATAATCTTGTAGCGGTCATCAAGAGGTTGTCTTGTAGATTTTAGTTTTATTGCTAGCCTTGAAAATTTGCTCTCCAAAACTGCTAATAGAGTATGATAAAACTAAAATTGTTGCTTGGGAGGGCTGGTTTTGCCTTCTCGAACACTAAGTGTACGTAAAGTCTGTTCGCCCCAAAGATGAACTTTTTAAAGGAAAAATGGGACTTACAGGGTTATAACTAATCAACTTAGTTTAACGAATTGAGATGTATCTGTATGTGCGTATTTGTATGTATGTGTGTGCGCAAAGCACGTAAAAAATTATCAGCTATTCTTAAGCACTTGTCCTTAACAAATTTGTTCGCAAAAAAATTGTATTCAACGGCGAAACTTGTTATGAATAAAAATTAATGTGAATTATACAATATATTTACCTATCAGTGCTATTTTCAACTTTCTTATATATATTTTTTCATCTGTAAAACATGTGAAAGGCATCAGTACCGGATTAATAAAGCATTTTCTCATTTATATGAGTCCAATCACCACTGGAATCACAATGATAACAAAGAAGGAACATATTAAGATTCACAGCTATCGAAATAAACCCTGGAGGGAAGAAACAAAAATTGCCTAATTAGAACATTATCCACTTCCCCCGCAGTGTTTGATACCTGGGGTAAGTGTAAAATCTTTGAATTACACTGGATTTTGTTTTTACACGATTTATATTTTCTCAATTTTGCACTCATCCTAAATGTTTAACGCATATCAATTATCATGTGATTTTTCTTTGATTTATCCTGGATTTTTTGAAACATGTTGCGAAGAGTTTGGTGGTAAATTGAAGTCACACGATCAAAAACACGAGCGAAAAAAAATCGTGTTAAAACAAAATCCTGTGTATTTGCTTTCTTGGTACAAACCACTACCAATTGAATGGGATTAGTTTAATTGTATTATAATGGTCTCCTGTGATATAAATTCACTTGAAAAAAGAACAATTGGTGCAAATAAGAATTGATTTTATGAATGCAAATATCAATTTTTCGCGAAACCTAAAATTACAGTTCAAGCGTTAACCGTGTTAGTGTATGTGTTATACAAATTTCAACATAGTATTAGTGTGAGCATCAAAGTATAACATTGCATAATGTTATGATGTGGTAACTGTAAAATATGTACAATTCCAATTTTTCGAGTTGATTTTTACACTTACCTCCTTTTTTCGCTTCCCCCAGTGTACCTTACATAATATGCATGGCGATCAAAAAAATCACGGCCTATTGAATCATGCCCTCCACAACCAGTACAATGGATGAAGGGTTGTGGGACAAAAGATCAAAAGGGCAAAACCTCGAATGATCAAATTTTAAAAATCTATTACGCAATCTACCTGATCAAAACAGAATGTTGAATAATATGTTAAGAATATTATTCTTTACTAAAATCTAGAGTCTACATGTTTGGAAGCCTCCATTTGAGAGACATAAAGGCTTTTTCCCGATAAGCTCAGTTGCTTCGTTGAGAATTGGAAGCATCTGTCTACGCTTCTCGGAAGCCTCCTTCCAAGCAGCTCGAAGGACTCCTTTCAAGAGGTTCAGAAGCTTTTTTCTTCAAGAGGTTCGGAAGCCTCTTTCAAGTAACCCGAAAGCCTTATTTTAAGAGGTTCGGAAGCCTTCTTTTAAGCATTTTTCTATAAACTTTATTTTAGCTCGGAAGGCATTTTTCAACAGGCTCGAAAGCCTTCTTTCAAAATGCTCGGAGGCCTACAGCATACTTTCATGAGGCCTGGAAGCCTCCTCTCAAGAGGCCCGAAAGTCTTTTTTGAACTGTCTTTTTTCTTTTCTCCTTCTTTAAAAAGTCTCGGAAAGTTCTTTTCAAAAGGCCTCAAAGCTTGAAAGGCTTTCAAGAGGCTCGGAAGCCCTCCCTTAAAGAAGCTAAGAATTCTTCTTTCAGGAGGCTTAGAACCGTACTCTAGAAAGCCTCAGAAGCCTCATTTTAAGTGGCTCGTAAGCTCGAAGTGGTTTGCTTCTTCCAAGATGCTCGGAAACCCTTATTTCTAGTGGTTCGGAAGCCTTCTTTCAAAAGGCTCGAAGCCTTCCTTTAAGAGGTTCGAAATTCATTTTTTCAAGAGGCTTGGAAGCGTTCTTTCAATATACTCCGAAGCCTCCTTATAAATGGCTTTAAGGACTTCTTTTAAAGGATCGGAAGACTCTCTAGCAGCACAAATTGTACTGCTTTGTTACAGTGTGTGCTACTCGGGCTCTTTAAAAAAGCTTGAAAGCCTTTTTAAAGAGCCTCGGAAGCCTTCTTTTAAAAGGCTCGGTGGACTCTTTTAAAAAGGCTCGGTAGGCTTCTTTCAAGAGGCTCGGAAGCCTCCTTTCAAGAGGCTCGAAAACCTCCCATCAAGATGCTCGGAATTCGTTTTTAGGAGGCTTGGATGCGTTATTTCAAAAGGCTCAGAAGCCTTCTTTCAAGAGGCTCAGAAGCATCCTTTCAAGAGGCTCGGAAGCCTCCTTTCAAGAGGCTCGGAAGCCTCCTTTCAAGAGGCTCGGAAGCCTCCTTTCAAGAAGCTCGGAAGCCTCCTGTCAAGAGGCCTGGAAGCCTCCTGTCAAGAGGCTCGGAAGCCTCCTGTCAAGAGGCCTGGAAGCCTCCTGTCAAGAGGCTCAGCCTCCTGTCAAGAGGCCTGGAAGCCTCCTTTCAAGAGGCTCAGCCTCCTTTCAAGAGGCCTGGAAGCCTCCTTCAAGAGGCCTGGAAGCCACCTTTCAAGAGGCCTGGAAGCCACCTTCAAGAGGCCTGGAAGCCTCCTGTCAAGAGGCCTGGAAGCCTCCTTTCAAGAGGCTCAAGCCTCCTTTCAAGATGCCTGGAAGCCTCCTTTCAAGAGGCCTGGAAGCATCCTTTCAAGAGGCCTGGAAGCCTCCTTTCAAGAGGCCCAAGCCACCTTTCAAAGGCTCGGAAGCCTCCTTTCAAGAGGCCTCGGAAGCCTCCTTTCAAGAGGCTCGGAAGCCTCCTTTCAAGAGGCTCGGAAGCCTCCTTCAAGAGGCTCAGAACCCTCCTTTCGAGAGGCTCAGGAACCCTCCTTTCGAGAGGCTCTGGAAGCCTCCTTCAAGAGGCTCAGGAAGCCTCCTTTCAAGAGGCTCAGGAAGCCTCCTTTCAAGAGGCCTGGAAGCCTCCTTTCAAGAGGCCTGAAGCCTCCTTTCAAGAGGCTCGGAAGCCTCCTTTCAAGAGGCCTGGAAGCCTCCTTTCAAGAGGCTCTGGAAACCTCCTTTCAAGAGGCCCTGGAAGCCTCCTTTCAAAAGGCTCAAAACCTCCTTTCAAGAGGCCTGGAATCCTCGTTTCAAGAGGGTGGGAAGCCTTCTTTAAGAGGCCTGGAAGCCTCCTTTCAACAGGCTCAGAAGCCTCCTTTCAAGAGGCCTGGAAGCCTCCTTTCAAGAGGCTCAGAAGCCTCCTTTCAAGAGGCCTCGAAGCTTCCTTTAAAGAGGCTAGGAAGCCTCCTTTCAATAAGCTCGAAGCCTCCTTTCAAGAGGCTCGGAAGCCTTCTTTCAAAAGGCTCGGCAGCCTCCTTTCAAGAGGCTCGGAAGCCTCCTTTCAAGAGGCTCGGAAGCCTCCTTTCAAGAGGCTCGGAAGCCTCCTTTCAAGAGGCTCGGAAGCCTCCTTTCAAGAGGCTCAGAAGCCTCCTTTCAAGAGGCTCGGAAGCCTCCTTTCAAGAGTTGGATACCCGCCGGGATATCAATCACCCAAAATTATCTTATTTTGCCATGTTCTTGAGTTTTGTTAAGCATCACAGGGAGGCCTTGCAAATTATAAGAAGCAAACGACGGAAGCCATCCACAAAAATTCCCATACTACCTAGCAAAACTAGAAAATGCCAAATAACCACGAACAGTATGCAAGTAAACTGTTATCCACGGTGGTAGCATATAACAGTGGTCACACAATGTAGACGTCCATCAAGGTTCAAATCAAGTTTGAAATAAAGAACATAAATACTACTTTGAACAAGTTCGTAGTATTATTTTTTTATTAATTTGAAATGCTAAAAAGTGATATTATGTTTTTCAATTTAATAATACTTCTTCCTATTGACATTACATCAATCACTGTGACATATGCCGCCACGCAGTTCAGTGTTCATTTAGCACTTCCACAGTTTTTAACTGCATGGTTTCTAAGCCAAGTTTCCAATTTCGCATTCGTATATCATGAGGCTACGATGTTACTTTATGCCCAGGTTAATCGAGAAAATTTCCTAGACCAGACTGGGAATCGAACCCAGCCCAGCATGGTCTTGCTTTGTAGCAGTGCATCTTTCCGCACGACTTAGGAAAGCTTCAAATCTATTCATAATAAACCTTAAAAACATTTAAAACTGGCAGTAATTTTAGTATAACATCTACTATTTGCATCATATGAAAATGTTTTTTTAATGATTTTTTTTTTTGATGCATTAGGAAAGGAATGTAGTGCTTGGATTGTATATAACTTGCTTAAAAAAATTTAAAAAAAATTAGAATAGATTTTTAGGTTAAAAATATCCCCTGAAATGGTTAAAATGTCAAATTTTCACCGATGAAATATTTCAATCGACACAGATCCTAAAACTAGAGGTCAAAAACTATGATCTAACGGCTTAACATCCGCGGTGCATTAACTTTGCATAATAGTTGCCTTTAAACATAGCGTGATGATGTCGATACAGAGAGCTAGTTACAGTCCCATGACATCGAAATGACATTTCCCGTCACTGCTTGCGACACAAGAAACGTACACATTCAAATGGCGGGCATACAAAAGCTTTCAATTAAATACTGAGAGAATTTTTTTTGTTGAATATCTTGGCTGTGCATATGCACAGCACATGTTTCGAAATGGACAAATTGATATGAAATTTGCGAAAAAGAATCCACGTGTCTTGGAGGGACTCGAACCCTCAACCTCCTTGTCCATTTCGAAACATGTGCTGTGCATATGCACAGCCAAGACAAAAAAATGGTTTTGCCGAATAATATGCAATTAATTGTACTGAGAGAATGCCAATGGAATACAAAATTGAAAAGCAGGCCAAGTTCCAGTTGGAATGTAGACCCAGAGAAGGCGTTCAACCCGGGTCTGGGTCATTTGGCATAAAGTCATTTGGCATAACGCCATTTGGCATAAGGTCATTTGGCATAAAGGCCATTTGGCATAATGGTCATTTGGCATAACGGACATTTGGCATAATTTTGAACTGGTAAAAAAGAGTGGGTCATTTGGCATAACGGACATTTGGCATAATTTCGAGCTGTGAAAGTGAAAGGGATATTTCATGTAATGTTTAGCGTAGATAAAGTAGGTCGAGGCTGTTTTCTGATAAATTTAGATTGATGGTAGACATTTTCCGGGATAACGAAATAACAAAACGGCAGAATTACTTCCGAGGGAGGGATCACATCCATCATTCACTTATTCCGGCCACATGCCTACTTTTAAAGGGGAGCGGGCCATTTGGCATAAAGTCATTTGGCATAACGCCATTTGGCATAAGGTCATTTGGCATAAAGGCCATTTGGCATAATGGTCATTTGGCATAACGGACATTTGGCATAATTGTAACCAACGTCAAAAGTGAGGGTCATTTGGCATAACGGACATTTGGCATAATTTTTCTTTGGGTTCGCTAAATGGTGACTAAGTGGTGCGGGAAACACCCCGAAATAGTAAATATAACACCCGTCGATAACAATATTAAAAAGACATTATCCTCTCGTGGAAAGAATGCATTTGCAATGCAATGCAAAAGTAGGTGCATGCCCGGATTAGAGCAGTGGTGGATGTAATCCCCTCTTTAAAAGTAGGCGTGTGGCCGTATTAAAGCAATGAAGGATGTGAACCCATCTTTAAAAGTAGGTGCTTGCCGGATTATGGCAATGCAGGATATGATCTCTTCTTTAAAAGTAGACGCTTGCTCAGATTAAGGTCATGGTGGATGCGATCCCTTATTTAAAGGTAGGTACTTGCATGGATTATGGCAATAGAAGATGTGATCCCTTCTTTAAAAGTAGGCGCTTGTCCGGATTATGGTAATAGTGGATGTGATTCCTTCTTTAAAAGAAGGCGCTTGCCTGGATTGAGGCAATAGTGGAAGTGATCCCTTCTTTAAAAGTAGGCGTGAGCCCGTATTAAGGCCATGGTAGATGTGATCTCTTCTTTAAAAGTAGGCGCTTGCATGGATTATGACAATTGGTGATGTGATTTCTACTTTAAAAGAAGGTGCTTGCCCGGATTGAGGCAATAGTGGATGTGATCCCTTCTTTAAAAATAGGCGCTTGCACGGATTATGACAATGGAGGATTTGATTTGTTCTTTAAAAGTAGGCGCTTGTCGGGAATAAATCTATGGTAGATGTAATCTTTTCCCCGAATAGCACAATCCAGATTGATTTGGTGACAATAACTTTGGTTTGGTTTTAGTAACTCGTCTACGACAAGTGTGTTGCTTGAGTTTTTAAGGAAATGGTGGATTTGATCCGGTCTTAAGGCGCATGCCCGGATTGAAGCAATAATGGATGTAATCTCTACTAATAATAATAAGTCAATGATGGATGTGATCTCTCTCTCGGAAGTAATTCTGCCGTTTTGTTATTTCGTTCTTCCGGAAATGTCTACCATCAGTTTAAATTTATCAGAAAACAGCCTCGACCTACTTTATCTACGCTAAACATTACATGAAATATCCCTTTCGCTTTCACAGTTCGAAATTATGCTAAATGTCCGTTATGCCAAATGACCCACTCTTTTCTTGCAGTTCAAAATTATGCCAAATGTCCGTTATGCTAAATGACCATTATGCCAAATGGCCTTTATGCCAAATGAACTTATGCCAAACGGCGTTATGCCAAATGACTTTATGCCAAATGACCCAGACCCCTTTTAAAGTAGGGATTACACCCACCATTGCTTCAATCCGAGCATGCGCCGTAAGGCCGGATCAAATCCACCATTGCCTTAATGCGGGTAAACGCCTAACTTTAAAAACTCAAGCAACACACTTGTCGTAGACGAGTTACTAAAACCAATCAAGTCACATATGAGTTATTGCAACCAAATCAATCTGAATTGTGCTTTTCGGGGAAGAGATCACATCTACCATTGATTTATTCCCGACAAGCGCCTACTTATAAAGAAGGAGTCACATCTACCATTGCCATAATCCGAGCAGGACCTACTTTTAAAGAAGGTATCACATCCACCATTGCATTGCCACAATTCAGGCCACACACCTACTTTTAAAGAAGGGATTACATCTACCATTGCCTCAATTCGGGCAAGCACCTTCTTTTAAAGAAGGAATCACATCAACCATTGTCATAATCCGGGCAAGTGCCTACTTTAAAGAAGGGATCACATCCACCATTGCCTCAATCCGGGCAAGCGCCTTTTTTAAATAAGGAATCACATCCTCCATTGCCTCAATCCGGGCAAGCGCCTACTTTTAAAGAAGGAATCACATCCTCCATTGCCATAGTCCATGCAAGCGCCTACTTTTAAAGAAGGGATCGCATCCACCATGGCCTTAATCCGGGCATGCGCCTACTTTTAAAGAAGGGATCACTTCCACCATTGCCTCAATCCGGGCAAACGCCTTCTTTTAAAGAATGAATCAAATCCAACATTGTCATAATCCGGGCAAGCGCATACTTTTATAAAAGGGATCACATCCTCCATTGCCATAATCCATGCAAGCGCCTACTTTTAAAGAAGGGATCGCATCCACCATGGCCTTTATCCGGACATGCGCCTACTTTTAAAGAAGGGATCACTTCCACCATTGCCTCAATCCGGGCAAACGTCTTCTTTTAAAGAAGGCATCACATCCACAATTGTCATAATCCGCACAAGCGCCTACTTTTAAAGAAGGGATCACATCAACCATTGCCATAATTCGGCAACACGCCTTCTCTTAAAGAGGGGATTATATCCACCACTGCTCTAATCCGGGCATGCGCCTACTTTTGCATTGCATTGTAAATGCATTCTTTCCACGAGAGGACAATGTCTTTTTAATATTGTTATCGACGGGTTTTATATTTACTATTCCGGGGTGTTTCCCGCACCACTGAGTCACCATTTAGCGAACGCAAAGAAAAATTATGCCAAATGTCCGTTATGCCAAAAGACCCTTTTTTTGACGTTGGTTACAATTATGCCAAATGACCGTTATGCCAAATGGCCTTTATGCCAAATGACCTTATGCCAAATGGCGTTATGCCAAATGACTTTATGCCAAACGGCCCGCTCCCGTTCAACCCATCTGGCGACATTTTAGGATATTCGATAGGATAACGAAGAAAAAGAAAGTAGGAAAAAGAAAAATGTAGAAAGAAGAGAGAAAAAAGAAGAAGACAGAAGAAAGAAGGGAAAAGGAAAAGTTAGAAGGAAAGAACAAGGAATAATTTATCACTTTTCCATTTTCGTTCCTCACTTCTTCCTCTTTTACTACTCACTTCTCATTTCTAACTTCTTTTTTCTGACTATTCACATCTTACTCTTAATTGCACTGTTTTTCCTTCCCACTTCTCACTTCTTTGTCTGTTGCATCCCTCACTTCTGACTCACTTCATCATACCTCTCACACACACTGGCAATTCTCACTACTCGTTTCTTATTTTCCACTACTCACAATATGAGGATTTTTTTTTTTCAACTATCCAGCTAGTCGAAAATTGATTTTGCTCATCCTCTTTTTGTGATC
The DNA here is from genome assembly GCF_024139115.2 of Armigeres subalbatus. Classification (NCBI taxonomy): domain Eukaryota; kingdom Metazoa; phylum Arthropoda; class Insecta; order Diptera; family Culicidae; genus Armigeres; species Armigeres subalbatus. Next base: position 84,479,899 of record NC_085140.1, read on the forward strand.
GAGGTCAAGTCTTTACCGCTTCCACTGTGTTTCCAGTGGCAGGATTTTGGCATTACAGTAATATCCCGATTGGTGAGTTTTAGGGTGATAAAATAGGAAATGTGACAAATTTTTTTCAACTTTTTAATTTGTTTCATAAATATGAATCAGTTAATGCTTGGGAAAAGCAAAACACGTGCGGTAAAAGTTATTTCATGACAATTATTTTTGCTTGCGGTACAAAAATCGAGACGTGATAAAATCGGGACGAAAACGTGATAGAATCGGGGGTAGACAAAATCGGCGAGTGACCAAATCGGGTCAATACTGTATTTGGAACAGAAAGCCAAAGAGGAGATTTTTTTTATTTTTTTTTTTCGGGAGAGACGAGCTGGCCTACGTCTGGCAACATCTGTTTGCAGGTTTTTAGCTACTGCTGGCTTTCGCAGATCTGCCTTGACTTTCTAGGGATTTTGTGTTGAATGAACTTTGTTGAGGATAAAATTTTTGCAGGTTTTCCATCTACTAATTTGAGCTTATTTTTCTGTGCTCACTTAAGATTTTCGTACATCTGCAGGTTCTGAGTTAAACTCTCACCCTTTACTTGACGAAAGTAGATTTTTGTGTGTAAAACCTAGCTTCATTTTTTTGGTATTGAGATAAATGTTTTTTTTAAGCTCACGCTACAAAAATAAAAATATGTTGTGATTTTAAATGTATTTTCATGCACATATTTGGAGCATGCAAAAAAAAAACGTAACATTTTATCGATCTTACTTTTCTTTTAAATCAAAATAAATTTTAACCGAGCTTGCTTATAAAATTGTATCAAATTTAATTGAACATCGAGTGTTTATTCGTTTGTTTCTACAATTTTACACGTCATTGAATTTTCTAAATTATTTGCGTTGTAAAATAAAAACTTTGGTTCACAAAAAACTGTTTTTAATAATTTTAAGAAACTTGATGAATTTGATTATTGGACAGATTTTACTAAAAGATGAGCTGTCCAACAGTGAGCTAACTGCTAAAGTGTTAATTTTTGAATATATTTGCCAGGATGATGTTGCTCGTTTCGGTTGCATGAGAAGGGGCGCATATGACACCTTGGAAATGGGGTTACCCGTTTGGCGAATTATTATCACCAGTAAAGGTGATCCGTAGTGTTATTCTTTGCCGGAAACAACCACTAGCGCCAGTACACGACAATTTATGCTATTTGGAAGGAGGAGTTAGCATCGATGATCATCTTCTCATAATGACCGAAACAGCCATTGTACATTGGTACGAGAAATATAAAAATAATAAAAGCATGCGTTCTATCGCGTGAACTGGCCGAAGGCAACTATAATTTTTACATATTTGAGGCCAATTTTATGCAGAAACACACGAATTCTGCATCAAAATTAGAGACTAAAATGAAGATGAAGCAAGATGTAATGATGGAATTCTTGTTATCGATGCTTGTGACGGAGTTGAAGAAACAATTCTTCAACCTATAGATGTATATTCTCATCAGTCTTAATTACTGTAATCGTACAGACGGGTTATTGCAAATTGCTCTATTATACGACACGTAGATAGCTTGTATTTACATTTCGCTCGCGAAGGGTATTTTCACATTATCCATAACAAACAAAAGCGACAACAACGATGTTGCTTGATATCTCGAACGACTCATTAGCATAACTATCATAGTTTTCCTCCTCTATATCCGCACCTTCGCTTAGATAAACAACGGCGTCGAGGGAACACCTAAGCGTGCGTAATAGCTTCACTTACATTCTATCCTATCGCTTATCTCATCGCATCAATTACGCCTCGCACGTGAACTCCACGTTGCACCTTTTGCCTCGGGTCAATTCTAGATCTTTGCCGGGTAGTAAACCTATTCATTCCGAGTTGCTTTGCTCTCAAGCAAAAACATGAACCCTAGCCTGATACAGCAATTACCGATGCACGTTCTCTATACCCACTACCGTCCAAAAGCATGTCAAATCACATTAATCGCTCATTCCCACAATGTTTTCTCGTGTTTTGCAGAAAATCCTGGCCAAGGCCATCTACGAGAACATCGCCGAGAGTACCGACGAGCTGGCCTTCCGCAAGGGCGACATACTGACCGTCATCGAGACGGACACCAACGATTGCACGGGATGGTGGCTGTGTCAGTTGCGGGGACGACAGGTAGGATTTGTTTTGTTTGTTTTTACGAGATAAGAGACGGTTTGTGTAAATGAGATTACAAGTTTGCCAGTTCCTACTAAAACATCGTTGATTAACACCTACCTTCTTTGGTTCGTTTGCCGCCACCGCCGCAAAACAACCTTTCTGTTTTGCTCCGGGATGCATTACTAAGAAAGATGACGGAGTGGAAAATGCTGTTGTTCCCGAATGCGAATGAATAATTTATCACTGTTTAGTTTCGAGATTTCCGACGAAAACAGTGTATTTAGAAAACTGTCAGTTTCTGTGCTCCTTTCAAAAGGTACATGGAAAAATAATCTTTCATAAGCTAGAAGATTGTTTCAATTGCGCAATTGTGGCGTTACTAAACACTTTCAAAAATATGTTAGTCATTTACATCTTGGATGCCGGACAGGCATCCCACACATCGCAGTGCCCATCATCGTAGGTTAGCCCATGTGTCCCGTTGAGCTCCCGCTTGCATGCCACTCAGTTTGTTCTATTCCGAAAGTGTTTCTTTTGTCTTACAAAAGAGTGACAGGGTAAATATTTTATGCCAGGTAGGCGCCTCCCGTCTCTGCCCTTCTAATTTATCTTTTGCTTCCATCACATGGCCACCAAATGTGCGGGAACGGCGCATCGGAATGTTCCGGGAAGGATTGGCATGAAGCGGAGCATGATGATGGAAGAACGATGTTCAGTGAATATTGTTGACATGGAAGGCCCTTTTTTCTGAATCATGCATTATTCACAATGATTAATATGAGTCATTTGAATAAAAAATTTCTGTAGGCATAATAAGATGAGAAACGTGTGGCAATAACAGCATTATTTGTTATACCTCGCTTAAAAGAAAGTTTTGACAGGATGATCACTGTTCTTGAACCTTTGTTTTATTGTTGATGAATAATGTACGAATGCCAATACCAGATTCTCATGGAAAACCAAAATCTTTTTTTTTTTGCTGCCTTCTTTATACTCCAGGAAAAAATACGATATTTGCTTGACCTTGGGAAATTTCCGGCCTACACTCCAATTTAGAGAGATTATGGAAGTTTCAAAAAGTTTGTGCAATGCAATAAGCTCAAGTTTAAGGTGGTTTAAGTCTAATTGATCGCCCGTAGTGCTTCTTCCTCATTGTTCATTAAGCAGTAAGCACTTCCACAGTTATTAACTGCAAAATTTCTTAGTAAAATTTTTCACATTCAGCTTTTCTTTACATTCAGTTCTAATAGGCTTTTCCTGCACCATATGTAGAATTTGTCTATTTCATTGCGGAATACATTGATGTCAACTTCATTTCTTATTTCCATCGGCATTCATTAACACTTTAATATTTTTCAGACTAAAGGAAATGTCGTTTACACATAAAATAAAAAGACCCAAAATGAGAGCCTTGAGGGACACCCGAAGCGACTTGAATTGGTTTTGATTTACGTCCATTGAATTTGATAATTTATTGGCGATCAGTTAGGTTTGATTCAAGCCATTCCTTTTTTTGTAGTTGAAAAACAGCATCAGTATATCAATGCAATCAAATGCTTTGCTCAAGTCCGTAGATAGACCTTCTACATGGTTGCCGTTATCCATTGCATTCAATTAATAGTCCACGAATTGAAGCAGATTAGTTGAGGTCGAGTGATTTTCAGTAAAGCCGTGTTGCGTGTCAGTGATTCTAATGATTCACATTCCAGATTCCAGCAACTTATTATTATTTGCTAATTTTTTCATAAATAGTGGTAGTGTCCGGCCCAGGTCCTTTCGAAGCATCCAAGATCATTAGAGCGTTGAAAATTTCCTGCTTTGAGTCTGATTTACACCAACATCCCTGAAAAATTCTAAGATCAAATGCAAAGTAATCGCGTCGCGATCTTCTTCTGAAAATGTAATGTTGATTCTTGGAAATAAATGGCAGATATAATGCAATTATGTTCTGAGCTATCCATAACATTTTCGTCAAAATGCACTACTGATGAAAATTGTCTGTTTTTAATTTTGTTTCAGCGTAATTGAAAAAAATCCTTGGCCAGGACTCAATTTAAAAGCTGAGTTTTAAATTATATTCTTCAAGTGATTCAGTTGGTCGCAGCTCTCTTGACAAACATCATAACATATTTAGTTTATTCAATATTATTTATATTTTTAACTTGAATTTAAATTAACTTTAATTGAATTATTTAGAAAGCGAAATCGATTTTTTGCTCGACACTGTCTTCTTCTTCTTCTTATTGGCATTACATCCCCACACTGGGACAGAGCCACCTCGCAGCTTAGTGTTCGCTAAGCACTTCCACAGTTATTAACTGCGAGGTTTCTAAGCCAGGTTACCATTTTTGCATTCGTTTATCATGAGGCTAGCACGATGATACTTTTATGCCCAGGGAAGTCGAGACAATTCCCAATCCGACCAACCGGGGAGCTGGACGAGCTCATGGTTCATTCTTCGCCGCCACACACCGTCTTCTTGCACACCGCCAAAGATGGTCCTAAGCACCCGTCTCTCGAATGCTCCGAGTGCTTGCAAGTCCTCCTCGAGCATTGTCCATGTCCGTAGAGGACAATCGGTCTTATTAGCGTCTTGTACATGACACATTTGGTGTGGTGGCGAATCTTTTTTGACCGCAGTTTCTTCTGGAGCCCGTAGTAGGCCCGACTTCCACGGATGATGCGCCTTCGTATTTCACGACTGACATTGTTATCAGCCGTTAGCAAGGATCCGAGGTGGACGAATTCCTCGACCACCTTGAAGGTATCCCCGTCTATCGTAACACTGCTTCCCAGGCGGTTCCACCCACAAGCATGAACTTTGTCTTTGACGCATTCACCACCAGTCCAAGTTGCTTCAAGTTTCAGGCGGGTGTACAGTTCAGCCACCTTTGCAAATGTTCGGCCGACAATGTCCATTTCATCCGTGAAACAAATAAATTGACTGGATCTGTTGAAAATCGTACCCCGGCTGTTACACCCGGCTCTCCGCATGACACCTTCTAGCGCAATGTTGAACAACAGGCACGAAAGTCCATCACCTTGTCTTAGTCCCGGCGCGATTCGAACGAACTGGAGTGTTCGCCCGAAATCTTCACACAGTTTTGCACACCATCCACCGTTGCTTTGATCAGTCTGGTAAGCTTCCCAGGGAAGCTGTTCTCGTCCATAATTTTCCATCGCTCTACGCGGTCTATACTGTCGTATGCCGCCTTGAAATCAACGAACAGATGATGCGTTTGGACCTGGTATTCACGGCATTTTTGAAGGATTTGCCGTACAATAAAGATCTGGCCCCTTGTCGAGCGGCCGTCAACGAAGCCGGCTTGATAACTTCACACGAACTCATTTACTAATGGTGACAGATGACGGAAGATGATCTGGGATATCACTTTGTAGGCGGCATTAAGGATGGTGATCGCTCGAAAGTTCTTACACTCCAGCTTGTCGCCTTTCTTGTAGATGGGGCATATAACCCCTTCCTTCCACTCCTCCGGTAGCTGTTCAGTTTCCCAGATTCTGACTATCAATTTGTGCAGGCAAGTGGCTAGCTTTCCCGGGCCCATCTTGATGAGCTCAGCTCCGATACCATCCTTACCAGCTGCTTTATTGGTCTTTAGCTGTTGGATGGCATCCTTAACTTCCCTCAAGGTGGGGGCTGGTTGGCTTCCATCGTTCGCTGAACTGACGTAGTCATCTCCTCCGCTGCCTTGACTTTCACTGCCTGTACTCTCAGCGCCATTCATGTGTTCCTCGTAGTGCTGCTTCCACCTTTCGATCACCACACGTTCGTCCGTCAAGACGCTCCCATCCTTATCCCGGCACATTTCGGCTCGCGGCACGAAGCCTTTGCGGGATGCGTTGAGCTTCTGGTAGAACTTGCGTGTTTCTTGAGAACGGCACAGCTGTTCCATCGGTCCGAAGTTGCTTCGTGAAGGTGATTATTTTATGCTCTGCCAGCATCGTCCTCAAGAGGGGCCCCATTGAGCTCACCCTCTTCCGGCCCGCAGCCTCGAGATGCTGTGCGTATGCAGTGGCAACATCAGGTTGCTTCAGTCGCTCTAGGTCGTACCGCGGCGGTCGTCGATACCGAACATTGTTGATGACGGATGGTTTTGGGCTCAGTTTAACCATCACCAGATAGTGGTCAGAGTCGCTGTTAGCGCCACGTCCTGACGTCGATAATGTCGGAGAAGTGTCGTCCATCAATCAGAACGTAGTCGATTTGTGATTCTGTCTGCAGTGGTGATCTCCAGGTGTACCGATACGGGAGGCTGTGTTGGAAGTAGGTGCTGCGAATGGCCATATTCTTGGAGGCAGCGAAATCAATTAGTCGTAGGCCGTTTTCGTTCGTCAGCCGGTGAGCGCTGAACATCCCAATAGTAGGTCTGAACTCCTCCTCTTCATCAACCTGAGCGTTCAAATCTCCTATGATGATTTTGACGTCGTGGCTTGGGCAGCTGTCGTACTCACGTTCGAGCTGCGCGTAGAATGCGTCCTTATCATCATCAGTTCTTCCGGAGTGTGGGCTATGGACGTTGATTATGCTGAAGTTGGAGAACTGGCCTTTGATCCTCAACCTGCACATTCTTTCATTGATCGGCCACCACCCGATCACAAAGGCAAAGGCATATCGCCCATCACTATGAAAGCTAATCCCAGCTCGTGTGTGTTGCCGCAGCTCTGGTACATGGTATGATTACCTCTAAACGTTCGCACCATTGATCCCTTCCAACAAACCTCCTGCAGCGCTACGATACCGAATCCACGGTCCTTGAGCACATCGGCGAGTATGCGTGTGCTCCCGATGAAGTTGAGAGTTTTGCAGTTCCACGAACCGAGTTTCCAATCGCTAGTCCCTTTTCGTCGCAGTGGTCTTCGCCGATGGTTCCGGTCCATACTCTCTTGTTGATTGTTCGTTGCTTAAGATTTTTCAAAGGCTGGCTTGCAGGGCCAGACACCAAACCCCCTAAATTTCCGGAGGACCATTCCTCCTTATTTCCGCTGGACCATGGTGCACAGTTTCACTTAGAGTCCCTCGCTGGCACTCGGACGATGATCAGCCGTCCCTAACATGGAGAACAGTCGCTGTTGTAAGCCGATCCTGACATGGAGTACAGATGCTCAATAAGATTTGCACCTCCGGAGAGGAGCAAACCCCCCCTTCCCAGTCAGCATACGACCATAGTTCGCACCGGGGTTGGTTACCCGATCTTCCCTAAGGTTGCTCGTATCCCTGCCAGCACCATGGGGAGGTAGGCATAGGAGTTACTGGGTAAGAGGCTAAGGACCGCGAGATGGGGTCTATTTTATTCCTTCAGGTACCCGAAGTACAAATGATTCTCTTTACCCAGCATTTGCCGTGCCAAACACACTGTATTTAGATCTGTCAAAAATATAACATTCAACTTGAAACGGTGAAATTGTTTCAAAATCTAATAAATACTAATACAGAACAAACTATATTTATGTTTGGATTTACCTAGAATATGTTTGTTTTGAAACGTAGTTTTTTCTGCGTAATGGAGCTTCGGAGTTGACGCGGGTAATGCGTCGCACTCTTGGCGGCTCATGCCGAGATGTTGAGGGTTGGTCGGGCGTCGACACTTGAAGAAGTTGTCGGTGTTGGGTCGGTGATTAACTGGCCGGCATCCTCGGATTTATCCTTGTTCCACTCAAGCGTCGTGTGATATCGTAGAGGAGCCGAATATCGCCAGTTGTTGCAGTTTTCTTCTCTTCGTCGGCTAGGGAGTTCACCATGCTCGCTTGTCCCGTCTGCAGCAGCGCTTTACTTCCTTCTCTAGAGCCGAATAACGTTGATGATTGCTCTTCTACGCTGTCACCTTCCGGAACATCCGCTGTCCGAGTTCCAAGCTCTTCAATAAACGATCTTTTCACAGCTGGATCTTTTATTCGGCGTGTGTTGAATTGCCGTCCGAATCTCTCCTCTCGCCGCCAAATCTGAGCAATGCCTAATCGGATCTCCTGGTTGTCATCGAAAGAGCCGTGGAAGCGTGAGTATTGGAGCTTGTGAGTTATGACCAGAGCTATTTTAGACGCTCTTTCCCAGACTCACCATTTCGTGGCCCAATGGACATGGTTCCGGGCAGAGATATTCTGGGGTAACCTCTGGAGGTTCTGTTCTGGGGTAACCGCTCTTCCAGGAAAAATGTCCTCTGCCTGATTGAGCCGGAAACACGTCTTTCGACATGTCAATCATCATGGGGTGGACTCTTCAGAGCACAATAAAAGTGTATCCAATTCGCGAATTAGTAAATTCATTTTCATAAGGATTTTTATATCAAGAACAAAACACTCAAACACTAATAAGCTAACCGGATAATTTGCAATACTCGTTAAAGTGAAATAGTTTTCGTAAAACAAAAATCATGTGGATTATTTTATTTGTGATACCAATACTTTCTCACAAAAAGCTGCTGGCTGCAACTGACAGTTCGTGACAGCAGTTGACTGGCAGCAAATGAAGTTACATTATTTCCTCTTTGCAAGTCCCGTCCCAGGTCAATTATTGTCTTTTGTTATTGATACTTCACCATTTGATTTAAAGAAAACTTCACTCTTGAAAACAATAATTGATTTAAGTAAAGGATCGAACCCATTCCAAACGCCTATTTCTGCAGAAGGTATCACATCCACCGATGAATCCTTCATTTCCATATTCAGGGAAAGCGCCTACTTTTAAAGAAGGAATCACACCCACCATTGCCCAGAATAAGGCAGACGCCTATTCTTAAAGAAGGGATCAATCCCTTCATTGGAGAAACGTTATTTTCGGGGATATGTATGTTGAAATGTAAGTACAGAGTGCTGCACGTAGGTTCGGCTGTCCAAAACGCGATCCCAAGAGTTTCAGATGCCACCGGCCATGCATGGTGAGTAGCGTTCATGTTCGGTTCAAAGACATGTCAAACGATCTGGTATCTTTTTGATTTGTGCTTTGTGCGGTTGAGAAGTAAATCAATTGATACACGTTTGATCGTGTTCCTGCTCGGTGTTTGTTCTGTTTTATGCGACCGAATCGTTGTTAGTTAAAATCATTTAGTAAAAAGAATGGCACGGGCGTATCGCTAATCAGAGTGAATCCAGATCCAACGATGCCTACCGACTAACTGATAATCCTTCCTGTGGTTTTTGTGGAGATGCAGAGGTAAACACGGTCTTCAAATAGCAAATATCTACCTACTAACACTACTAACCTACTAACATTCCTTCCCTCTTCCTAACTGACTAAAAGGATGTGGCTGGCGCCGTTATTGATCATTTGAACATTTGAGTCACTAAAACTTGTAGTTAGTCAAAGCTAAAAGCTGAGCAAAGTTATCATGTCTAACGGATAACATGTTTTCCAATCAACTACCAAATTTTAGCTTAGTTATGTATCCTAAAATTATTCTTCATGGAGGTTCCCGAACTATTTTATAAATTTATGGTAGCGTTTTACGAAACAATCAGGTGTTATTTATGGATCGCTTTTCATTTTTTTATGGATCATTCTTTATTGTTCGTATACAAAAGTATATTTTCCCGCTTGTGATAGAACCCTTTTTTGTAGAAGTAATCGCGGCGGAGGTGTGTCTTTTTTTATTTTATGTAAATTGAGAATTGATATCCAGCAGTATGAGGTATGAAGAGTATTTAATCAGAATACAGAGGTTAGAATTTATTATTTAGAATTTCTTGCTTAGATAAAAGACATGCTACTCGACAGTAGAGTACAATTGAATCATTTGTTTGAGAAACTGCATAAGTCCATTTTACACTATTTTGAGAAAACAACAAAAAACTGTTTTTTAACAAATTTGCACCGAATCTTTCGATTTCTTCGATACAGATCAATAGTTTTTGGCAAAACTCAACACCCTGGGGCACTTTCAGTACAAAAAATGTAAGCAGTACTCCACAATTGCTCTTCAAAGTACGTGGACATATGTAGTTTCTCAAACAAACGAAAAAAATTTCATACATCCCTGAACAAAAAATTTTTTTTCGTATTTTTTGCCAGAATATGTATTTTTGGACGAGGATTCAGAATATATAAAAATCTCATTTTGGCCAAAATTGTTACATATGCAGTTTCTCAAACAAACGGTTCAATTGATGATGCGGATTATCGTTGACGCCAGCAAAATCGAATACTGATTCGAACGAGCTATGGCCAGTTATTAAGGATAAAATAGTATTATAATGATTGACCGCTACATTTAAAAGTCAAAAATAGCATTTCAATTCACAGATGTTTGTGTCTTAGTATATGTTGGAATTTGCCAACTTATCACGGCACTGGGGGGGTTTTCCAAAATAATAATACCACACAAAACGACCGTAAACTTAGGTTTTATGTTTAAAGGTGGATATTATTATATTCCTGTAATGGAGTATAAATGTGTTTTGATTTACATGCTTTGTGTCTTATTTCCTATGTTTGTTATTTAATCAATTTAGTTTTTGCCCATTTTGACTTACGTTTAGTCCCGTTGTGCAAGAATATTGCGAGTCATCCGATTCACAAAGGTCGTAGGAGGTCTGTCTCAACTTTCGTGCTATCTAGTGTTCTATCTCACTGTTCTATTCTTCTAACCGTACTGAAACAATCTAGACTTAAGTATTTATTCAATATTTAGGCTAATAAATTTACCTTCGCATGTAGGTTTAGAATTTAAGTAGAATGTAGGTTAGAACAAATTCACTATTTTAAGGGAACACTCTAGAGATGGATAATCAATATAATTTAGGCAATAATATATATAATATATAGGGCAATATTACCGAATTGAGTTTACTGGTCACTAACTTTAATTAATCTTTATAATTAGACGCAAATTCAGCGTATTAGATAGGATGGGAACGTGTAGCGATCGATAACACTTTTTGTTGTGCTTTTGTGTACAATAGATCTGGTCGTGACGATTCACCAACGAGCGCAAATAGCAGGTTCTGTACCTTACCTTCATATGATGGTGTGTGAGCTGGTAGTGTTGGATGAGAAGGTGCGTTTATACGCCAGGAGCGTATTCAACAGTATATGAAGATTGAAGAATATAACCCTTCGGTGAATCAATTTAGGCTTTCAATCAAAAGATATTTTTTTTTGCAAAAGCTTCAATAACTCGAAATTAGTATGTACTTCCACAGTACCCTTTTCAATCCCCCAGTTCGAAAACTGAAACACAATAAATCAATTGAAATGTTGGCAGCTGGAACTTTTTTCTTTATTTTTTAAATTGATTTTGCTGGGTTGATTTCGAGTGCTGCCTACTGGTGATGAATGGAATTTGAATCCGCATATGCGGGTGCAGGTAATTATGTACTCGAGCGATGCCCGGATACCACTATGCTTCATCAATTTAAATGACTCTGGTTGTATGCATTTTGGTTCGTTTGTTGTTGCGGTAATTGAATAAATTTTAATAAGCTGTGATGTGGGGCTTAACCCTACCCAACGCGTTTATTTATTGTTCATGAGTATCCCGTGAGATGGAATAAATCAAGCCATTTTGCTGAATATTCTACTGATTAACGCTGTCAAGCTTCTGAGGGAATTCCCAAAACTGAATCGAAATGAAATCTCGCTTAACTTTTCTGATAGGACTTTAGCAGATCTCAATGCGAGGAGTCCTGAAAATGATAATATGATAATTTTAGCACAGCAATCGAAATCTTTCGATATGTGTAGACTACAAAAATAGGAGTCATTAAATCTAGATAATCACCGTTGTATTCCATCTTAAAGCACGTGCTTCCTTATTGAACTAATAACAAAAAAGAATCCAACCAAAAGAACAATACTCACTTCAATTTCTTTGAAACATCTCATCGTCTTCCAGCCACTTGACTGAAGAATGCTTTTGAAAAGATCAAAGCTTCTTCAATCTTCGTATGTCTCAAGATTAAAGACCATAATTGGGTTGCTACTTATTGGATTCTTGTGATTAGCTTTGTGGTTTGTCAAGTCAGCTTTTTGTTACACTTGTTCTGCTTTTCTTCGTGACATTTTTCTCCTTCAGAATGAGAACAGAAGTTCATTATCCATGTGTATCTGACTGAAGGCGAAGCCTGCAGCATCGTATTCATTGGTAGCTCTATTTGCCTAATTTGCCCGTGACCCAGCTGTGTACTCTATTAGCACAATTGGAATCTCCGCCTGATGGGGAACAGTACGCCATACGCTCAAGGAAATGAAATTCGTCCCATAAACATGTGTCCCACCTAGTCTTCTCCGGAAAATATGCGGAGGCGTTGTTGCTTTGAACGACCGTCCGTCGGTCGGCTCGAACATGCTGCTGGATTAGACATCCCCTGGTAGGCTCAGGCGACAGAACAGCCTGCCTACCGCCCCATTGAAAACAACATACCATACAACCTCGAGTACGGCCCAGCCAGCGTAATGTGTGTACGCCATACGTGCCCTCCTGCTGTTGACAAACTAGTTGCTTTTTCATTTCTATGCTTCCTTTCAGTAGAAGGTATGCTTCCACCCTTTCTGATTTGCTTTTCAAATGTTTTCAAAGAACCGTGTCGTCCTGGTCCTGCTTGTAGTCTGCGATGGATGTTTTGTTTGCTTTTCTACTCTCAGTATCTGTGATGTTGTTGTTTGTCGGGGCAATGCGAACTCTTTGAAATTAAATTGAAACGAGAAATTATTAACCCATCGCTGTAAGCTGTTTGCAAATAGTTTGCTCAATTTTTAGTGAAAACTAAGAGACTTGCTTCAGTTAAAAAATACTATGTTGTTTGCATTAGTCCATCGGATTTTTTTTCAATTGATAATATATTCGAACAATTTGTAAAATGTTTTCAAGATCGTAAGACACTTGAAATTATGACATAGATTACAGATGGCAACCTTCAATTCTTTTCAAATCTTAATGTTAGTAACTACTTGAAAAGTAAAGTAGTTACGAAATTTTGACAGCTTTACAGTCATACAGAATTAAAACAAAAAGGAAATTTCAACCCACATTTTTTTAATGGGGAGAATAAAAAGTTTTTTTTTACATATTGCACGGACTCTTTCTTGGACTTCAGTACTGCGGAATTGCTGAAAGTACAGGCTTCCTTTTCAATGTTTTTTTTTTTTGTGTTGAAGATGATTGAAATAATTGAAGAATTGATAGCCAGAATCCTTGCCATTATTGCCTTGCCAAAGAAAACACCAAACTCGTACTTACTGTTTTATATAGTCCGTTTTCTCGCTTTATGTTATATATCACAACGAATTTCGAATGTTCACCACCATAAAAACTTGTTTACGAAACTTGACTATCACTAAAGAGAGCAAATGTATTAAATACTAGCAGACCCAACGAACTTCGTATCCCCTAAAATTGATTTATTCTCTGATTAGTTCTCGAGTTATGCAGAAATTTCAATTTCATTTGTATGGAAGTCCCCCTTTCCAGAAGGGAGAGGGGCTTTGAACCACCACAGAAACATATCTTCCCTTCCAAAACCTCCACATTCCAGATTTGGTTCCATTTGCTTGATTAATTCTCGAGTTATGAAGAAATTGGTGTTTCATTTGTATGGGAGCTCCCATTTTCGAAACGGGGAGGGGTCTCGAACCATCCCAAGAACCTTCCCCGACGATCCCAAATACCTCTGCATACAAATTTTCCTCCGATCGGTTCAGTAGTTTCCGAGTCTATCAGGTTCAGACAGACAGAAATTCATTTTTATGTATATAGATTTGCTTCAATTTTGTAAAAATGAAATCGTGAAATGAAAATAACTATCGATTAGCAATACACTACGGAATAGAGCGTGTTGGGGAGGGTCCTTGAATCAACGTTTCCTCTAGGTGGACTGTATTTGGTCGTTATGCCCCAGCGTGATAAGGAAATGTTTGAGTAGCCATTACACAACCGATACAAGATAGGAGGTCCGAATTCCAGTGTATTATTAACCAACACGACAGTTAGTGAAACGATTCTACACACTTAATTTATCTCACCGAGGCCGGCAAAATAAATTACCGAGAATCCAACAGCTCGGTAAAAATCTCGGCGAAAGTTTGAATTATCGACTGGTCGTAAAATGAGCGTGAACGTGTAGCTGTCAAAATTTACTGAGTCGTTCGGTAATGCGGTGCCGATCGACTCGGTATAGTGTTCTACCGAGATTCCTTAATATGATGTCTTTGTTGTTATTGTTCAAACAAAACACAAAATAAAAACAATAATCATTATGAAGTTAAAAATACGCATTTATTCCTTTTGTTTTTGTAAAACTATGAATCATAGTTGTTTTACTTTGCTTTGCTGGAAACCATACACGGAAGAAATAAACTACCCAATAGTGAGTTTAATTCACCCAACCTCGAACATCCGTACGGGAAGCCAAAATTGAGTAAGTAGGGTCGAAGTAGTTTGCCTTTACTCCCATGTTAAAAAAGTACCCAACGGAAAATTTATTGACCCAAATTTAAGTTTAATTCACTCAATTTCGACCTCAGGTAATAAAACTCAAAATTGGCTTCCCGTATTGAACTGGCGTCGTTGGATTGTTTGGCTCTTTTGTGAAGAGAAATTAATTGAAATCAATCCACTAAAACGAAAACCAAAAAATCAATATAAAGTTTGGAATTAAATGTAATGCAATTACAATAAAATAAAATTGAATTACTTACACGAACAGGTAATTATTTTTGCGAAAGAAATCTTGTGTCTGCTTTCTTTTCTATCATACACGCTTCTGTTTCCGATTTTTGACACATGGGCTTTACCGAGATTCGGATCAATTCCAGATTACCGATGACTGTGGCAAATTGGTTTGCCGAAATTCAGTAATCAATTTAAAGGTCTTATTTTCTACCGAAATTTCAGTAAAAATGCACTTTACCGACCACGTTCGTCATATTATTATACCGAGAATAATTCTGGCGACTAAGTGTGTATATATAAACTACATTTATTCACAAATTTTTATTTTTGCATAAGACTAAACACATTATAATATCCATGGCTAGCAAATTTATTCTGATTACGATCAGTTCATACAAGAGAAATGATAGATCTCTGCTATCACGATAATTTGTATTGGAAGGGTAAAACTAGCATAGGTGCAGCACTGGGTGAGCAATGTTTCTCTCGAACAGAGCGTGAGAATGCATTTGTGAAAATATGAAGCACACACTAAATAGATACCACGCGGGATGATTCGCGATCTGATTTCAGTACAAACTACGACAAAATTGCCGGCGTTGGAATTTATCTCTAAATTTTGTAAAATTAATTAAAATACTATAGTTTTTATCCGGCTCTTACACTGATTACAAATTGGATTAAAAATGAAAGCCCCATCCTACTAACATGTTACCTGTTGTGAATTTGTTTTGTTTTGTTTTGGGCGAATTCCACTAAGCCGAACAAACTATCAGGCCGAAAGTCATCTAGCCGAAAGTCATTTGGCCAAATGACATGTTCGGCTATATGACCCTTTCGGCCAAATGACCTTTTCGGCCAAATGAACTATTCGGTCAAATAACCTATTCGGCCAAATGACCTATTTGACCAAATGATCTTTTCGACCAAATGCCATATTCGGCCAAATGACCTATTCGGTTATATAACCCTTTCGGTCAAATGACTTTCGGCCTAATGGTCTGTTCAGCCAAATGTTATATTCGGCCAAACAACGTTTGGCCTAGTGGCCTACGGCCAAATGCCATTCAGCCGAACGGTTTTCGGCCAAACGACCCTTCCCCATAACAGCTCTTAAATTTAGTAAGCACTAATCATCAAGGAAGAGCCTCAAACTATTTTTGTTTGGTGGAAATCAGCAAAGTATTGCTATTTTTTTTGTGCTGTTAATCCAGAAATTTTTCTAACAAATCAAATTATTGGTCAGTCAGCAAACCGATTTTACAATAGAATGACATCCTCAATGCTGAATGTCCAGCAAAAAGCTCGCTGATTTAGAAACATTGTTTGCTGTTTTTTCAGTACTTCTTATATGAAAATGAAAATTTTAAGTGACGATGTAAGCAGGAGCTTACATGTAAAGTTCGATTTTTACTGATATAGTTCTACGAAAAAGAAAAATAGAGAAAAAAGTAAATCATCTGATCAGCAATCCTCTTGATGAAATGGTAACCAGAATAGTGTTTATTTTTACTCATGCAAAATTAATTTAATTTGTTTATATGGAAATGCTAATAATATCATCTTCCAAACTTAGACGTACATGTTCATGATATCATTCCGTGCCGATAGTTCGAACGAGCCAGACGTGTGTGCTGTGTCTCATCGCGGATTGTGTTCGGTAGTGCGAGTCTATTGTGTGGTGCCTACCTACGGATCCAAGGCGATCGCTGTCGGCGAGTGAAGTAGCTGCTTCTGGCGACGCCAGTGAAGCAGGCTATTGTTACTGCTGCTACCTACAGCAGCAGGGGCAGATAAGTAGAAACGTTTTTATTGTTCTCCCATCTGCTTGATTCGGAGTGGGACTGATAGAATAAATAAAATTTTTTTTAAGTTTTTTTTTCTGATTAGCTATTAGTCTTAAGTTAGTAGTAACATAAGCAAAATCAACCTTCCACCTTGCGGGGTGAGAATGGAGACAGAGACTGTGGAAGGCAATGGGCCTCCAAAAGATGCAGGGCGCACACGATTGTACCATGCGGCTTCGCCTGGGCCTTGGGTTGTTTACTTTCGGCAGAAAGTGAAGAGCCTAGATTTTCTGGGCATAAAACGAGATTTGACGCGTCGTTTTACGAAGCTTGAATTCAGCCAAATCAACAGGAACAAACTACGCATCACCATATTCTGGACTGCAAGGAATTGCATTCAGCAGCCACGGTAGATGGCAAAAAGGTTTATTCCAAGTCAGGCTCGCTTCGGGTGACATTCGCCGGTTCGATGCTTCCAAAGTATGTCGATATAGAAAATATGTTGTTTCCGGTGCGTCTTTTTGTGCCAAGGGTATTTAATTGTACCAACTGCAAACAACTTGGTCACACTGCCGAGTTTTGTGACAACAAACCACGTTGTGGCAAATGCTCAGAAGACATCGGAGGAGTTCTGCCAGCAACAAGCAACAAAATGTGCTTATTGCGGTTTGAACCCTCCCATGGTTTTGCAAGTATGCCCGGTGTACAAAAAGCGCATCCAAAAAGTGAAGCGCTCGTTGGTACAGCGCTCCAAGCAGTCGTATGCGGAAATGGTTAGGTCGCAAGACACATCCGCCACAGCCACAGCATCGACTGCTATTTCAGCCACCGTTCGTGTAAGTGATTATTATGATTCCATATCAATTGACGAATTGGACTCTGACGCAGCCGATATGGATGATTCTGCGGAGGTACACGTGCCCGAAAAGAGGAAGCAACCGTCTTCCCCGGGAGAACAAAAGTCATCCATAAAAGCTTGCCAAAATCAGAAGGTAATGGGGGTTTATTTAAAATCCCGAAGCAATCTGTCCCTACTGCTTCTTTTGATCCTAGTTGCAGTAAGACATTCCCGCCATTGCCTAAATCCGATGTTTCGAAGAAACATCCGGCTAGGAGAATCAACGAAAGAAAAAAACAAATTCGCACTTCTAGAAAAAGTATTCCGTCCAAGCGAGGATTGATCTCCTTTAAGGACCTTGTGGACCGTTTTTTAAACTTGTTCAATATTCCGAATTCATTGAGGCCAATCATTGACCTCTTTATTCCAACAGTTGAAAGTTATCTGAAGCAATTGACTGTTTCATGGCCCCTTCTTGCAGAAATTGTATCTTTCGATGGATAATACGGCCAACACCGAAGATACAATCACTGTGCTGCAGTGGAACTGTCACAGTCTGAAAAATAAATTAGACGTGTTCAAGTTTTTGATTCGCAATTCCGATTGCGATATATTTGCACTCTGTGAAACATGGCTTTCTTCTGAAGATGAAATCAACTTCCACGATTTTAACATTATTCGCCATGATCGGGATGATCATTATGGTGGCGTTCTTTTGGGGATCAAAAAATGCTACTCCTTCTACAGAATTCCCCTTCCGACCGTTCCCGGCCTAGAAATCGTCGCATGCCAAGTAAATGTGAAGAATAAAGATCTTTGCATAGCTTCAGTGTACATCAGTGGTGGAAAAACTCGCTTCACGAGTAAGAAAAGAGTGTAATTGGGCCTACCAAAAATGCCATACTCGCGCGAACCTACTGCCTGCATTTTTCTGGCGTTTGCTTTGTTCGCGAGTACGGGCAGAGCAAAAACAAAAGGCCGGGCTGTATTTTGTTCGGGAGTAAAAACACGGTCGCGAGTTTGTGTGATTACTTCGAATACAATGGATAGAGATGATTTGACATAAACACAATAACAATAAACAATTGTGTTCTTGCTCGAACATCAGTGAGAAATAAGTTCCGAGGTTGTTTTATGACTTTTAGCAAATTAACCCGAATGACTCGCGAAGCTCCACGAACATTTTTCGGGGTTCGTTTTTCTGTTTTCTCTGCGAGTAGTAGGTAGGCAAGAAAAAGGCAAAACAAATGTTCGCGAGTCTTTTGCATTGCCTACTTCTTGTTTTGTGAGTAAAATTCGCAGATTTCCACCACTGGTGTACATTCCTCCAAATGCCTCTATTAATCGTCGACATTTTTGGAGCGCAGTCTCCCTCCTATCATCTCCAGTATTGATATTGGGTGATATGAACGCACATGGTATTGGATGGGGCGAAACGTATGACGATTATAGAGCGCCTATTTTCTATGATTTGTGTGACGATTTCAATTTGAATATTTTGAAGTAAAGTGTGAACTGTGAAGTAACTCGAATAGGACCAAATGGTCAACAAAGCCGTATTGATCTGTCTTTATGTTCAAATTCACTATCATTAGATTGCACGTGGAAGGTAATTCAAGATCCCCATGGTAGTGATCATATGCCGATAGTTACCACAATTAAAAGTAGCTATCAACAATCTGAGCCAGTTAATGTTCCTTTCGACCTCACGAAAAACATTGACTGGCCAAAATTTGCATCGGCGGTAAAATTGGTATTGAATCAACTGATACTCTTCCACCTTTGGATGAATATCGATTCCTTACTGAGTTGATTCAAAAAAGCGCACTAGAAGCTCAGAAACGACGCGTTCCAAGTACATCTGTCATAAGAAGACCAGCCACTCCTGGATGGGATGATGAATGTACTAAGTTGTATTCTGAGAAATCTGATGCCTTCAAGGCCTTCCGTAAACACGGAAGGTCCGAGCCTTTTGAAGAGTATTTGAGGCTCGAAAGAAAGCTCAAAAATCTTCTCAAGGCAAAAAACATAGCTACTGGCGACGTTTTGTCGAGGGACTATCACGAGAAACCTCAATGACAATACTTTGGAAAACGGCCCGCAACATGCGGAACCGCATTTCCACCAACGAGAGTGAAGAATACTCCAATCGATGGATATTCAACTTCGCAAAAAAGGTCTGTCCAGATTCCGTACCAGCAGAACCGCTGTTTCGAGAATCAGTCACTGATCCCGGTTCTTTGGGTGGACCATTCTCAATGCTGGAACTTTCTATGTCTCTTCTTTCATCGAATAACTCTGCTCCGGGATGCGATAACATCAAATTCAATCTTCTTAAAAACCTCCCAGATATCGCAAAAAGACGATTACTTGACCTGTACAACTGTTTCATGGAGTACAACATTGTGCCACCTGAATGGCGACAGGTGAAAGTAATAGCTATTCAAAAGCCTGGAAAATCAGCGTCTAATCACAATTCATACCGACCGATTGCCATGCTATCATGCATGAGAAAATTATTGGAGAAAATGATCCTTTCAAGAGTCGACCATTGGGTCGAAGAAAATGCATTGCTTTCAAATACTCAGTTTGGATTTAGAAAAGGGAAAGGAACAAACGATTGTCTAGCGTTGCTTTCTTCAGATATTCAACTGGCCTTTGCGCACAAGGAGCAATTGGCTTCAGTATTCTTGGACATTAAGGGCGCTTTTGATTCAGTTTCCATAGAAGTACTGTCAGGCAATCTGCACAGTAGTGGATTACCCGTTATTTTGAATAATTTCTTGTACAATTTGTTGTCAGAAAAACAAATGAACTTCACACTCGGCACTCTGACAACTTCCAGAAATAGCTACATGGGCCTTCCCCAAGGTTCGTGTTTAAGTCCCTTGCTTTATAATTTCTATGTTAAAGATATTGACAATTGTTTGGAAGGACAATGCACGCTCAGACAACTTGCAGATGATGCCGTGGTCTCTCTAAGAGGTCCATGTGCAGCTGTCTTGCAAGGACCATTTCAAAGTACCCTGGATAATCTGACTGTTTGGGCCAGACATTTAGGGATCGAGTTTTCACCGCAAAAAACTCAGTTGGTTGTGTTTACTAAGAAGCGGTATCCTGCTCAACTGAAACTCAAGCTGTTGAATGATGACATCAACCAATCTTTATCTTCTAAATACCTTGGGGTCGTGTTTGATTCCAAATGTACCTGGAAACTCCACATTGAGTATTTGATACAAAAATGCCGGAAAAGGATCCATTTTCTACGTTCTATCTCCGGAACATGGTGGGGTGCTCACCGGGAGGACCTCATCAAACTCTATAGAACGACTATTCTCTCTGTTTTAGAGTATGGCTCTTTCTGCTTCCTCTCAGCAGCTGATTGCCACCTGATCAAATTGGAACGAATTCAGTATCGTTGTTTGCGTATTGCCCTTGGCTGCATGCATTCAACGCATAACATGAGCCTGGAGGTGCTTGCTGGAGTCACTCCTTTAAAGCACCGTTACTGGGAGCTCTCACTTAGAATACTCATCAAATGTGGAATAAGTAACACACTTGTTCTAGATAACTTCGATAATATGCTTGAACTAACTTGTCGTTCAAGATTCCTGAGAGTTTATCTCAACTACATATCATCAGATCTTTGTCTTCCGTGTTATAATCCCCCTCGAGTTCACTTCACCAACGACAGTTCCGCAATTGTATACGATCTGTCCATGAAACATGCTATTCAAGGAATACCAGATCATCTTCGACAAATATCTATTCCCTCACTTTTCTGAAAAATATGAACATGTCAATTGCAACAACAGATATTTCACTGATGGTTCTCGCATCAACGGATCCACTGGCTTCGGTGTTTTCAATGTAACTTCAACCACCTTCCAAAACTTCAGGAACCGTGTTCGGTTTATGTTGCTGAGCCGGCAGCAATTAACTTCGCTTTGGGGATAATTTCCAATCAGCTCGTAGACCATTATTTCATCTTAGTCTTAGTTCTATCGAGGCACTCCGGTCGATGAAACCTGTTAAGCACGCATCTTACTTTCTTACAAAAATAAGAGAGCAGATGCGTGTTTTGGTCGTGGTTTGTTCAAGATTACCTTTGTTTGGGTCCCATCTCACTGCTCAATCTACGGCAATGAGAAGGCAGACTCGCTGGCAAAGGTGGGCGCACAGGAAGGTGAGGTTTATGGTAGACAATTCTCGAGCAACGAGTTTTTCCCATTAGTCCGTCAGAGTACTCTTCAAAGTTGGCAAAGGAATTGGACACATAACGAACTTGGACGGTGGCTATTTTCCATAGTTCCAAAAGTTTCTGGGCGAGCGTGGTTCAGAGGTGAGGACTTAAGTCGAGGCTTCATTCGCGTTATGTCGAGACTTATGTCTAATCACTATTCACTAAACGCACATCTGTACAGAATAAACCTTGTCGATAGCAACTTATGTAGGTGCGGAGCCGGTTATGATGACATCGATCACGTAGTTTGGTCCTGCTCGGAAAATGACGCCTCCAGAGAGCAATTATTGGATACCCTTGTGGCCCGAGGTAAACAACCCTTCAGGGAAGTTCAAGGTGTTTTGGGAGATCGTGATGTTGTCTATATGCAGGCCATTTATAGTTTTCTTTGTGCTTCTGACATCAAAATTTAATATTTTGTTTTTTTTCTTCTTTCTTCAAAGTTTTTTTTTGTTTAGTCTCTGCCTTTTTGTTCCGTAGAGCTCCATAGCTCTTGCCATCCGGAAGATGCTCCCAGTCGAACCATTCCTCGAGCATGACGACACGCCACATCGTCACTGACGCCAAATGCCCGGATGAGAAGCTGACATTTCCTTATCCCAAATCCTAAGCCCCGTCCATCCTTAAACATTGTAAACTAACCTCGAGTCACCACGAGTACGCTGGCTCCTTCCCCTCTCTGATTAACTGTATAATAAAATGATATTGATTGTATATATCACAAAGAACCATGGCTCCGTAAAGTGTTATACACGCCTGAGCCTACCAAATAAACGAACTTGGAAAAAAAAAATGTTCATGATAGAAATAGAGGCGAAAGTATAGAATTAATAGTTCCGTTAGGATACGGCACGCATGAAGAATGTTTTATAAAAGTCTATTTGAATGTGAGCGGAGGGCAATATTTGTGATGGTATATTTGGAGAAAATATTTTGCTCTTTCAATTTGGTGAACGTCTTAGATTGCTAAGTATTGGTATTTTCCTCTATTTAAAAACAAGATTCCTAATGCGATACAGCGTACGATTTACCAAGAATAACATAATCAAAGCCGTTTTCCATTATGACATTAGCAGTGTTTCCGACAAGTCGAGAAATAGCATAAGGAATCTTCTGGGATACTTAAGGGAGTCCTACGATTCTTCTGGGATCTGGAAGAAATCTATGAGGAATGAGATTCCGATTCCTGTGATTCCGAGTAGATTTATTTGTAAATCCGAAGCGAATCCTTCGGGTATTCTAAAAGATACTAAAGAATACCCTTCTGGGATTTCGAAGCTAATCCTTTCCGATAAAAAAAATTCTCTGCTAATCCAAAACAGAATCCTTCTGAGATTCTGAAACGAATATTTTTTGTTCCTGCAACTGTGAAATTTATTTATTCCAAATCTTTTGGGATTCCGATTAGAATCCATCCTTCTTAGTTCGGGAAGTAATTCAAATATAAAACGTCTGGAATTTCGAGGGAAACCCTTCCAAGATTCCAATGGAAATGTTTCTAAGATTTCGAAAGAAATCCCCCAAGATTCTGAAGGAAATCCTTCTGTGACGACCCATACAAACTATCAGACGCTTCATTCAAAAAGTGTGACACAGGGGGAGGGAGGATTGAAAATGGTCAACCTTTCCCGAGCATCAGAAATTACCTCAATAATACCTCATTCTGTTATCGACACCATACTCTAAAGTATTTCAATACCAAACGAATAATAATTTGTTATACCTAGGCATGTTATGCATAAGTATTTTACATATTAATATTTGGTATTATTGTTTGGTATTTTACCTCTTATGCAAGGCTAGTTCATACCAATTTCTGTTACAAAGGTCTTCACTCCTGCTCGTGTTGCGTTACAATTACGGGTCTTCCCTATTTCGAAGTGAATCCATTTGGGATTATGTTTGAAACCCTGAGACTACGAAGGTAGTCTCGGATATTTCGAACACATTCCTACACAGTATATAAATGTCACAGCATACATGATGTACCGGGGGAACATTGATCAGCGGGGTAACATTGATCAGTTGAACCATTTTCAAAAGATGAATAAAGTATTACTTTCTGTTATTACGATTACTTATTATGAGTTAGGTATTTTAATCTTGACTAAATTTGCTACCGAATAATATAATCTCCACTAGAATTTGCATTTAATTTTTGCCATAGTTTGAAAAATAAAATCAACATCATTTTGTTAACTCACAGTAAGCTGCCAAAAAAGCACTCAAAACAAGCATAATAACAAAAAACCCAGATTTATCCACCTAGCAGTGATGATGCCTTTCTCGTGCATTATAAAATATATTGAAAGAATCACATTAGAAAGGTCAAAAAAGCTCTTTAGGAGAATAGATCACATTTTTTCGATCATTTTGCATGTTTTTGCATTAGTTAAAATGCATCGCCATCATTTTCGGAAAAAAAATTTTTTTTGGTTTTGAATTTTTTTTCCAAGGGGGGACCCTTGGGAAAAAACAATGATGTTTCAATAATTCCGAAATGCCCGATCGAGCCAATTTTCAATAGCAAACAATGGGACCGCATTTCCCGTCGAATGCAACTTGTTGCGAGTAAATCGGATAATGCTAAGTTCCAAAAAGTGTGTCTACAAAATTTGTACACATACACACATACACACACACATACATACATACACACATACAGACATCACCTCAGTTCGTCGAGCTGAGTTGATCGGTATATAACACTATGGGTCTCCGGGCCTTCTATCAAAAGTTCTTTTTGAAGCAATCATATAGCCTTTCGGTACAACTTTGTTGTACGAGAAAGGCAAAAATTGGGATCGTACCTACAATTGGGTGATAAGTAATCTTATTTTCTTTGTTTATCCATATTTTTTGTTTCAAAATTTTGATTTTTATTGTTGAAAAACCAGATAATTCACCTAGCGGTCATGATGCCTTACTCGAAACAATCAATACGCTTCGCCTCAGTATAAGGATTTCAAAAGTAATTGCCTACCTTAAGGCGTTTACAAACGCTTGCTTTATAGACGTAACAAAGTGAAATGATTGATGATCAAAGTTACCCCAAATTGGAAATTCGAAATACTAGACAAAACAGATTTTTAAAACAATTTTATAATTATCAAATAATCAAGAACAATAGCCTCAAACGTTCTACACGTAGCAGTACTCGTTTTAAAAATATGAAAAAAGCAATCATTTAATTTACGGAGGAAATATTTACAAAACATTGAAAAAATTGATCAATGATACCCCGGATTACGGTAACAAAAAGGCACCATTCGATTCCACTCATTTTTCCATCACATTTTAAAATTATAGCTTGTCTTTTTTATGGGGCTTGTATTAATTATTGCATGCAAGCAACAGTTGCATGTAAAATGCGAGGCTATTGGACATAAAAATATGGGTTCAAATGTTTCCATGGCGTGTAATACTCAGAATTTTTAATTGTAGGATTTTTACGGCAATTCTTCTGGTATTCCGATGGAAATCGCTCTGGGTTTCTCACGTAAATCCTTCTGCGATTCTAATGCGAATCTATCTTGGATTCTTACAGAAATCCTTCTGAGATTCTGAAGGTAATTCTTTCGGGATAGAATTCCGAAGCAAATCCTTCCAGGAAGCCCCTTTGGGATTCCGTAGAGAATCCCTTACGGGTTCTGCAGGAAATCCTTCCGCGAATCCTTTAGGGATATCGATGGGAATCCTCTTGAGATTTCAATAGAAATCTTTCTTCGAATTCCAATGGTATTCCTCCCGAGCATTCGGGAATTCTTCTGAGATACAATAGAATTCCTTTTAGATTTCCGTTCTGGGGTTCCGCAGAGGATCCTTCTGAGAAACCCAAAAAAGTCTTCTAGGATGTCGGAAAGAAGCCTATCGCGATGTGAATCTTTTGAGGAATTCGTCGAGAACCCTTTTGGCGAGCTTTTTGGTTTTCCGTTGGTCTTTTTGGGATTCCGTTGGAAAAAAGTTTTAAAATTATTTACCCTGAGCAGCACAAGTCACACAAAAATGGTTGCAGTAACTTATCAAATTTGGTCACATATGAGTTGCAGTATTCTATGTGTAATATGTGTGCTACTTGGATACGATTGCAATGGAAGTTCTTCTGAGTCCCGTAAGAATTTTCTACATAACCCCAGCATTCATTTCGAAATCGCAGAATTGTCATAGAAATCCCTAGACGATTTCTTATCGAATCTGAAAAGGATTACCACAACATTCCTCAGGGATTACCCCCGAACCGAATAAGAATCCTGGAAGAATTTCCTCCGGAATCCCAGAAGGATTTTTTTCATTTTTTCAAAAAGATCCTCAGGGCGGCATCCTAAAAAGGATTTTAATAATATTCCAGAAATATTCCTTTCAGAACGAGCTTCAGAATCTCAAAAAAAAAATCGATACGAGTCTCAACGGAATCCCAAAAGAAGAATCTGGAATTGATCGCCGATATAATCCCAACAGGATTAGCAACGAAATCGTAAAACGATTCACACCGCAATATGAATCGCTTCGGAACTCCAAAAGGATTTTTTCGGTTTCTCATAAGACCGTTTCGGCAAGACTCCAGAACAGAATCTTGAAAGAATGTCCATTGAAGGAACCCGGGGAAGGATTCTCATTGGAATCCCAACTAGGGCTGCGTATTCTCAGTCTCAGTGAGTGATATTTGTAGCATATTTTTCACACCCACTTCCTTGCAAGGAAAACTGAAAATGGTTGGCTTGTTGCTGCTAGGAATAAAGTAAACAAGAGCTTACCGCATACGCAGCCCCCAGTGACTGTCCATTAGGTTCACTCGCTGGTGCGTGAAAATGAGGGCCCTACATAAATGCAAGGTGAATACTATCATTTGAAAGAAAAAGACAGGATATTTGTGCCGAATGATTATCAGCTTCAGCCCGCTGTTCCTTCTGACTGAAAGGCATCATCATAGGCAGAGGAGAGGAGGAGCAGAAAAAATAAAAAACAAATTCGAATTCCCAACGAAATCAAAAAAGTATATTTTGCGGATCTCCAAAAGAATTCTTTATAAAATCTCAAAAGGGTCCACTTCGGGATCCCAGAAAGATTCCCAACTGTATTCCAAAAGGATTCTCATAAAGGAATTCCATAAGTATTCGTAACGTAATTCCAAAAGAGTTCTCATCCGAATCCCAGAAGATAAGAAAATTATTTTGAGCTTCTAGTGGAATGTCTTCACTTGTCATAAGACAAGTACGTAATATTCCTTTTATTTCAACAACTTTAATGTTACTTTAACAGATACATATTTCGACTTCAACTGAGACAATGAAGACGGCCTTACTGTAAGGTGTAAATCTGTTAAAGTTACAATAAAGTTGTGGAATTAATTCCCTGAAGAATTTTCTTTGACATCCAAGGAAGGTTCCTTGAGGAAACCCCGAAGGATCCATCATCTACGCAATCCTAGAAGGATTCTTGTCGGAATTGTGGATAATTTTGTTTGGAATCTTAAGATTTCCGTCAGAATCCCAGAAGGATTCCCATCGGAATCTGAAGAATGTCATTAGAATCCCAGGTGGATTCTCATTGAAAACCAAAAAAAAAACGGACAGATCACAATAAGGATTCTTTTTGGTTTCCCAAAAGGATTCATTTGAAATCTAGCATGGATGATCTTCGGGAAACACGGATTTCCCTCCGGAATACTAGAAGAATTCTCATCGAAGTCCTGGAAGAATATCATTCGAAATCCTTGGTTTCAATTCAGAATCAGTGAAGAATTTCGTTCGGACGTACGGAATAATTTTGTACGTTCAGACCTCCAGATGGTTTTCGTTCGATATTTCGGATAGATTCATATCAGACTGTCAGTTAGATTTATCAGAACTATTCTGGACTGACTACTAGAATGATTCCGTTCAAAATCTGGAAGGACCTCTGAATAGTGCTGGATCCGTACTTGGGAGCCGTACACACAAGAACTTATCAACAGAGGGGGTCTGTTATCCTGGCGGAAGGGCCGTTTGGACAAAAGCCCTTTGGCCGAATGCCATTTAGCCGAAGGCCACCAGGACCATTTGGTCAAACAAACCATTAGGCCGGTAGTCATTTGGCCTTATATGTCAAACGACCGAATGGGTCATTTGACCGAAAATCCCGTTTGGCGAAATGTTCATATAGGAGATAGGGCCTAAAATTTTATTTGGCCGAAGAAGAATAATGGAACGGCCGTAAGAATTATGGAGTAGTAGTAGTAAAATTCTTCTTTATTTACACATTTTTTGTTTTACAATTATTTTTGACATGTACAGTGATCGGCCGGCTTGGCCCTCCAACTTCAATTTTAATTATTATTATTATTATTATTATTTTTATGTTTCTACTTAATTTTTAAAATATAATGTATCATGACGGCCTTCAGGAGGCGCTAGTGTGTTTTTTAAAATTTGATAACCTAACTACTATATACACTAATATTTACAACCAAAATTTGATAACCTAGATTGGAATTAGCGCTCTAAGCGCCTCTTAGTCCGAGTGCACGCAACGGACCCTAAACTTTTCTTTACACTCACCAAAGCGTTTATGTAAGGTTTTTATTCCGGCCAGACAGTGAACCTCGGATGTTCTTGTCCTGGGAGGGGTGTTGAGGATCATCCTCAGGAATTTGTTTTGGACCCGCTGAAGTTTGAGGTGGTGGGTTTTAGCGCAGCTCTCCCAGACCGGCATGCCATATTCGATCACAGGGAGGATGATTTGCTTGTAGACAGCAAGCTTATTTTTCAGGGACAATGACGACCGGCGGTTGATCAAAGGGTACAGTAGTTTCAACAAGACGTTACACTTTGTCACCGTTTTGTCAACCTGTTGCCTGAACCTGTTGCCTTGCTGTCGAGGGTCAAGCCAAGGTAGTCGGCCTCATTGGCCCATTCCACAGTCGTGCCATTGAGGATGATTTTACAGTCCCCAGGCGGAACAAGTTTAGGGGATTTGGAGTGGGGGAAAATGATGACCTGGGTCTTCGCCGCGTTGATACAGATCTTCCAGCTGGTGAGGTACTCTGTCAGGGCATCCAGGCCTCGTTGGAGTTTTGCCACTAGCGCTCTGATCACTCTACCGTTGTAGACGATGGAGGTGTCATCTGCGAACAGAGACAGAATTCCGCCTTCTGGAGGCTCTGGCATGTCGGAGGTGAACAGATTGAAAAGCAGGGGCCCGAGGATACTGCCCTGGGGGCCGCCTGCAACAATGTTGTGCGTATTGGAACTCGCTCCGCTGATTGAGACCCGGAATGTCCTTGCCGAGCGGTATTTGTTGATGATTTTCACCAGGTAGCTGGGAAGATTGTAGCGTTGTAGTTTGTACACCAGGCCATCATGCCGTACATTGTCAAATGCCTTCTCGAAATCGAGTAATGCCATGGTGGATGTTTTAGAGACAACTTGTTCCGTCTGAGGACGTTGGTAGCTCGAGTCAGTCGGTGTACAGTTGACCGACCGCGTCGGAAACCAAACTGTTCCTCGGGCAAGATGTTGAGATTTTCAGCAGACTCAAGTAACCGGTGATGAATAGCTTTTTCGAATAGCTTGGATAATCCTGAGAGAAGGCAGATGGGACGATAACTTTTGGGGGAGGAAGGATCCTTCCCAGGCTTCCGGATGGGGATGACTTTCGCTGACTTCCAGGACGATGGGAAGTAGCTGAGCCGGAGACACTGATTAAAGATCAGCGAGAGATGCTCAAAGAACAGACCACTCATGTGTTTGAGCTCGAGATTCAGGATGCTGTCGAAGCCTGGGGCCTTCATGTTCTTCGACGATTTGATATAGGCCGTCAATTCGTCAGCTGAGATCTCCAACTCCTCCGAGAAGTCGTTGGGAATCAAATGGATGTTGTTAGCATGCTCGTTGACGGCTGCTTCGTGTGGACTGACGATGTTCTGCCCAAGATTGTGTGAGCTGACGAAGTGACGACCTATTTCAGCGACCTTCTCTGCAGGAGTTATCAAGCGATCTATAGAGCCATTACTGTCTAGGGGGATCAAAGGTGGAATGGGCCGAGGCTTGGATTTTAGAATTTTGGTCATTTTCCAGAACGGCTTAGCATAATCTGGGAGAGTGCGGATCTTATTCGAGAAGTCGTTATTTTTGAGGTCCACCATTCTGGCCTTGATAATTTTTGTGATTCGATTGCAGCGTGCCTTAAGCTCAGGCAGTCCAGTACGCTGAAACTGCCTGCGAGTGACATTCCGCAATCGAATCAAATCTTTGGTGAGTGTATCGATGTTTAAGGAGTTGCTTACCTGCCGAGCCGTCGGGACATGCTGCTCTCTGGCCACCGAGATTGCCTCTTCG
Source organism: Armigeres subalbatus (assembly GCF_024139115.2). Classification (NCBI taxonomy): domain Eukaryota; kingdom Metazoa; phylum Arthropoda; class Insecta; order Diptera; family Culicidae; genus Armigeres; species Armigeres subalbatus. The sequence goes on from NC_085140.1 coordinate 84,509,853, forward strand.
ATGGCGCACAGCTGGCGGTCGATACTTTCCGGCGTCTCCGGACGCACCTCGTAGTCGACGGTGTTATCGACGCACTGCTGGAACCGCTGCCAGTTCACTCGGTGATAGTTCCGCCGTAACTGCTGGTGCCGATTGACCGAGGAACCCAGTTCCGCCACCACCGGATAGTGATCCGAACTGAGCTCCTGGTAGACAACCGGCTCAGGTTTGTTATGTAGAGGTCGAGGGTTGCGTGGACACCGGACCGACTCAGCCGAGTGGGAGAATCCGGGCTCAAGATCGTGTAGTGGCCTTCCTCCATGTCGTTGCTCCAGATGGTGCCGTTTCGATTGCCGCGACTGTTGCCCCAGGCTTGATGCTTGGCATTCAAGTCGCCGGCAATGATATACTGGCCTTGCCTCCGCGTCAGCTTGACGATGTCCCTCCGAAGGGCAGCCGATGATCCATCGCCGGCTTTGGCTTGCGTTGGACAGTACGCCGCGATGAGCGCGATTGTGCCGACCGAAGTGGTGATTTCGACACCGATGGCCTCGATGACACTGAGCTGGAAGCTTGGAAGCAGACGACAGTTGATGTTGTAGCAAAGAGCGATGGCCACACCACCTCCCCTGGTCGGCCGGTCGAGTCGCACGATGCGGAAGTCCGGGATGTTGACGTTCACCTCCGGTTTTAGGTGCGTTTCGGTGATGAACGCCACGTCTATTTCCTTCTCCTCAAGGAAATCCCTCAGCTCGATTGTTTTGCTCTTTAGCGAGCAAGCGTTCCAGTTGACCAGGCCCACCCTAGCAGCCATTTTCAATGATGAACATGCCAAGTGTGAATACCTGGTCGAATCGGGTTTTGCAGCCGCGCAGTCGAGTGGCGAGTTGCGCGAAGATCGGCATCAGTTGCTCCGGAGTGTACAGCGGGGCAGATTCCTCCGGTGGACGGCTTCGTTCTCCGACTGCCGACGGAACCCAGGAGGAGGGAGCGGGGCCATTCGCTGGTGGATGGTGCCGACGATGTTGGAGCTTGAACCGACACAGCTGCCGCTGCCAGTCGCTTGTGCGTTTGTAACGAAGGGAGGATTGGAATCGCTCGACGGGGAGCCGTGATGGCTGGATGGTTCACCTCGTTGACTACAGGAACACGGCTTATCTTCGGAAGGTTCCTGGTGGAAGCCTTCTTCCGGATTTCTAGGAATTTGGATCGCTTTGGGCAGCCCTTTGTGGTGGCCTGATGTTTGTCGGCACAGTTGGCGCACTTGGGATCGGTCACCTCCATCACGTCGCACTCGTCAGTCGGTGTGGTTCACCACACATGTTGCAGCGCGGCTTCATGCGGCAGTTCCTGGTTCCATGCCTGAAGTTAAAGCAGTTGGTGCACTGCGTAACCTCGCGGTTCACTGGGCGATATAGCTCCCAGTCAACGACGGTGTAATTTATAACGCCAACCAGCTTCAGGTCCTTCCAGGTAGTGGAGCAGTGCTCCAGATTGATCAGGTAAAGCTGGTCGCGATATTTCCTCGCCTTGTCGTGACGAGCGATCTTGTGGACGGCTACTGGCTTCAGTCCGCAACTTTCAAGCTCTGCTTGGAGCTCTTCCTCCTTCATGTCGTGAAGTCCTCGCAGCAAAGCCTTGAGCGGCTTCGTGCCGGGATGGTCATGAGTGTAGTACTTGTGGACCTCGAGGAACTCCACGACGGATTGATGATGGTCGCGGTTGGCCGGCAACACTTGCACACCCACGCTTCAGAGCCGAAATGTACACTTCAGCCCTTTGGCGATTAACTGGCGAATTTTCGGCCGCAAATCCGGCAGATCGCCCTTCACAAACACGGGCGGGCACTTCTCCTTCCGCTCCGGTTGCACCTGCGGCAGCTGCGATTGCTGCTTCTTCCTCTTTTTCGGCGGATTGCCGGCGTCATCAAGCGGCAACGGCGAGAACACGTTGCTCTGCAAAAGCTGCTTGGAGGGGTTACCCGCGCCTCCAAGAGCAGTGCGCTTAGGCACTTTTCCAGCGACCGAATCGGCCACCGAGTCTCCCATGACGGGTCCGGGAGAAAATAACGCCAACGCGACAAGCGAAAACGTAAACAGCGAAAGAACGAGAAAAAAAAAACACTTCGAAAAAATGCGCGAGCAAAAAACACGTCCGTACGTGTTGCTGTCTCGAACTGGAATAAGAATTATGGAATGAGAAGTGAGACATCTTACTTCTCATTTCGCACTTTCCACTTTTCATAGAAATTAGTGAAAAGTGAGAAATGAGTGAGAGGCAAGAAGTAAGAAGTGAAAAATGATGAGTAAGAAATGAGAGCTGAGATGTCTCACTTGAAATAAGTTAGAAGTAATGAATGCGAAGTGAGGCGCCCCATTTATCATTTCGCCCGACTCCCTTTTCACAATGAGAATTGAAAAGTGAGAAACAAAAAGTGAGTCTTGCTTTTCACTTCTTACATCATTTCTCGTTTCTCATTCATCATTTCTCTCTTTCCACTTCCCACTCCTCATTTTTCACTTCGCACTGTGGAAAAGAGATGAGTGAAGCGAGAAATGAAACGTCTAACTTCTAACTCCTCATTTCTTACTGTTTTGTAGTGTACCTTTCTGCCAAACGACCATTTACACCAAATGATGTGTTCGGCCAAATGATCTATTCGACCAAACGAGTTTTTCGGCCATATATACCGTTCGTCCAATTGACTTATTTAGTGGTATAACATGATACTTTCGGCCAAACGATCTTTGTTACGCTGCATATAAATAAAAAAAAATGTTTGAACAGAAAAACTCACATAAGGGAGGGGATGGGGCATTGAAAACCCCAAAACAGTCTTTTACGTAAATAATGTTTCTGTTATTTGTGGCTGCGGGGCTAGGTAAAAATCATACGCAATTTTCTGTCGATGTAATTACGAAGCGCTCCAAAAGCTTATGAAATGGAACAGTCAGACGGAACTGACAAATTCGTGAAAACAATTAAGTTGAAAAATTGAACTTCGCGAAAAAAAAAAAGATTTTTTTTTTCATCACAATACCAACCTTTATCCTTGAGCATATTTAAAAATAAAAAATAAATCGTATATCGTTGTTGACCTAATCAGGCATTTCGGAAAGAAAGAAACAAGATTTGCATCTATGAATAAAAATGATGACGATTTGATGATTGTTTGTGTTTTTCGTATTAAATACTTTAAGGTTATCGTCTCACAAATAGAATTCTATAATAAAATTGCTGAATTGAGACGAATCGAGATCTTGGAGTTGCGGACGAAAGGTTTTTTCATTCCAATTATTCTTGTTTATATCACAGAAATTGGACGTCCCAAAAGATCTTCTATCGATAACCTTTATAACGGCAAATTCCATCGGCTTCGCTTATGTTGACGTTCCTTAAGCAATCTGATAGCCATTTGTCCACGCAAAAGAAATTCAGACTAAATTTAGCGAATATGATATGAAAAAAAAATTGCAAACAGACTTGACAGTAGAAATTAAGTCTCCAATTAAAAACTAATTTCGCAAAGCATAAAATCACCCAATTTCGGAAGCCCGTCTAGCAAATTCCTTCGCCACCAACGCGTTCCCATTATAAACATAATAATTCACAAAGCACACAATTTCTCTTTTAATCTTTTTCATTCCGAACGAACGGCGCAAAATTTAATAATCCCCAACTTCAGCAGTCGGGAACGAAAGCGAGTGCCATCAGCCAATGCCACCCGGAACGACCGAAAGTGTTAGAGGAAAAGAGGGTTCCTCATAAATCTCCAATGGAAAGAGTAGAATTCAGAACGAATGCTGCATCCCTTTGCCATGTGGTGTACGGCGTAGCACAACCCTTCCGTTCAAGAAACTGCTCCGAAGCGTGTAAATATTTACCTCAATCCCAATTTCACGATGCTCGAACCTCGCACTCCGGTGCCACCGCGTTCATTCCGAATCAAGTGCAGCTATGAATGGGAATACACATTAGCAGGTTTAATGGCATTCAGCATCCCCATCCTCGGAGAGAGGAGGAGAACCCTCCCAGCAGCATATAATGAACCATAAGGTGGGATGAGGATAATCAAAAATTATGCTTTCAATGCGATGATACCAACATTATACCTCTCTCGGAAGGCACATGCGTGTGAGGAATTCTAAGGAAACCGCCGTTCTTTGAGGGTATTATGAAAGCTTGGATATGCATACAAAGAAGGATATTTTCTGTATGAGAAAACGAAAGGATTACTGTTATTATTATACTTTGAGCGGTGTACATGAAAATTATGCATTCAAAGGTAGTGTTTATCACTTTCGGCCTGTGTTAATTTTTGTTACTGCTACGTGGAACAATATTATTGCAATAGTCGCTAGAGCTAGAAATTCGTTTATTGGTTCCCTAGTCATCCTTAGAACTAGAAATAGGCTTCCTAGTAATTTCTGGCTTCTGATAATTCAGAAAACATGTTTTTCGAACCAGTGTATACAAAAAATGGCGAGAGAATGCCTATGACACTTTAAAGGATAGGAACGCTGTCGAGAAGAATTATTGAAAATAATTCCTTTTTATCAAACTGGTATATCAATTTAATATTGAAGCATCATCGACTTATACACCTTGCTCTGATCTTATAATCCAGCAATTTATGAATGAACCTACGCAATGCCTAAGAGCCTGACCACTCATCGACACCCCTTTCGTTCTTTAATAAAAACATACCATACTCAGCCCAATCAAACGCCCACACATCACCCTGCTGGGGATCAATGGATGCAAATAATCCATGTAATCGTCAGCTCCGCACGCTTTGCGTGAATATAAATATCGTAGTTTTATAGGGCCAATAAACTAACAGCTGCTTGCGAACCCGCCATTCAGTCGATTGTCCATTCTCCGATGCAGGCCATTCACCGAACGTATGTACGACACCCACGTGGGGTTTGCAGATTTTTGTTTTTGCGCCCGGCGGAGACGCAATGGCTCCCCCACCGGATGGTATTAATCTCAATTTCATTACAAATTATTGCACATTTCGTACCAACCGGAGCTTGCAGGGTATTTTTTTTCTTGTGTAGAAGTAGGCGGAACGGATAAAGTACCAATAAGGAGGGTAATGGTCATAAATTTGCAATCGCCCACGCCCCACGTTAATGGCTTTCTGGGTGACATTTTTTCCTACGCTGTTTCTTAATTGAAGCGATTCTTGTAGTTGTTTGGTAATGGTTGACAATGTTGAACATGGGGCTAAGGAGTGCGTTGCGAAAATAGTCAAGAATGGATATCGCGCAAAAACCCTGCGTTTAAGTTATGTCACTTCTCTGATGTTTTGCTGAATGTAGTCCCTTGGAGAGGCATTTACCGCAATATATACCATAACACTGATGTCCTTGTTGGAATAATATGTACCTTAACTATCGCTAATAAAGTTCAATATGTTTTGTTTGTTGTTCTGAAGGGTTCTACATAAACAAATACGAGAAAGGCAAAACCCGTTTTGTGCTATAGTTTCAGTGTTAAGAAAAACTTTAAATCTCAAAACTTATGGATGTAAAATATCAAAAGCAGAAATATATATTGAATATTTATGGAATTGTTTAATGCAATGGAACTGTGAAACTCGTTTAGAAATGGTGTCAATTGTATAAAGAAAGGGAGACGGAGGAAGGTGTGTTTAAATAACCCAAAATTATCGATAATCCCTGTGATTTTGTTCAATAAGCGTTCGATCAAATATTACGTAGGGTAAAAGTTCCGATAGTCGTGGGTGTTCCTATAGTTGCGGTAGTGTTGTTTTTACACAATCTACATATTTAACGCAGCAACCCATATAGTCTATCAATTTGTTGACCTGTCATTACACAAAATACAGGAAAACAGGTTGAGAATTGCGTCAAAATTGTCAAAGTATCACTAAAATACCATTTCCTTTTCTCTGCTTTGCACCAATAGTTGCGGTAGTGTTCCTATAGTTGCGAGTCCCATATGAAAACAATGGGATTCGCAACTATAGGAACACGAATTAAAAAATACCGCAACTATTGGAACACTGCACCAATAATTGGAGGTACCAGTTTAGGAAACAATGATGGATGCTGCTGCAATCAGGACCCCTTCCGGATCAAATATAAATAATAATCCTCCATGTGCACCCTTGAGGTAAGTGAAATGAAGTATAGGCTTGGTGCGAACCAACAAATAGTGGTGGAACGTGCTTAGTTCCTCCACTATTGGGTCTTTTACCCTAGCTGTAATCGGTTTTTCTAAAAAAAAAAAACTTCTGCTATATTTCAGCTATTTCAAAACATTGCGCATTGCGGACGTTATTTTTAACGAAGAATTTATTTCTAAACTAAAATAGGATTGATTAAATTCATTGCACTTAGGATTCTCAGATCCTTTTTTTGGAAGTCCAATAGTTTGATCTATGTCATTTCACTTGTAAGATTCAGGAAAGTAGAACTTCTGATGGGAAGCTGTTTGTTTTATGTTAGACAACATCTCGCCCGAAAATACGGGACAGGGTGTAAAATGAAAATTTTCAAATCAGCTTGTCTCACAAATTCTTTTAAGATTTAGAACGGTTATAGCATTTTTCAATAAGTTTTCGGTATATTAGTTTATTCAACCGGATCAAGAAAAGTATGGCAATTTTCTCATGTATAAATTGTAACCATTTGCAAATGCAAAACTATTGAACAATAATCTAACTATTGCGACCGAAAGCAGCAAAATCAACCAATCACAAGCCAGCAACATCAAACCAGTCGTCTATAGCGAAATCGGCTCATCCTTGTTACGACACCGTAGAAACAACAGCGTGGAGCAGACCGGCACAACTATGGTCCGCTAGAAAACTGTATGGAATTGCGATATTTCAGAATTGGAAATTGGACATGAAAAAACTGAAAAACTGGAGAATTGGGAAATTGAAAAAAAATCATAAAATAAAAACTCAAAATTAAAAAACATTAAAAAATTGAGAATTGGTTGATCGAAAGATTTGAATAGGGGGAGATCTCCCAGCGCCAGTTACCACCAAATACCGGACACTTCTCAAAACGACACTTGCAGAATTCCCTACACCATCTTATGTAGTACAAAAGGAAGCTATTGAAAAGTCCTTTACCTGCGTGGAATATAAGATTCTCATGTTGAAAACTCTGTACAAAATTTGAAATTCGACAAAAATGCAAATTAAAAATTTAAAAATTTAAAGGCTTAAAAATTTAAAAATTTAAAAATTTAAAAATTTAAAAATTTAAAAATTTAAAAATTTAAAAATTTAAAAATTTAAAAATTTAAAAATTTAAAATTTAAAGATTCAAAAATTTAAAAATTTAAAAGTTTAAAAATTAAAAATTTAAAAGTTTAAAAATTAAAAAATTAAAAATTTAAAAATTTAAAAATTTAAAAATTTAAAAATTTAAAAATTTAAAAATTTAGAAATTTAAAAATTTAAAAATTTAAAAATTTAAAAATTTAAAAATTTAGAAATTTAGAAATTTAAAAATTTAAAAATTTGAATTTTTGAATTTTTAAAAATTAAAAATTTAAAGATTTAAAATTTTGAAGATTTAGAAATTTAGAAATATAGAAAATTAGAAATTTATAAATTTAAAATTTAAAATTTAAAATTTAAAATTTAAAAATTTAGAAATTTAAAATTTAAAGATTTAAAGATTTAAAATCTAAAATTTAAAAATTAAAAATTTAAAAATTTAAAATTTGAAAATTTAAAGATTTAAAAATTTAAAATTTAAAATTTAAAAATCTAAAAGTTTAAAAGTTTAAAATTTGAAAGCTCAAAATTTAAAAATTTAAAAAATTTAAAATTTAAAATTTAAAAATTTAAAATTTAAAATTTAAAATTTAAAATTTAAAATTTAAAAATTTAAAATTTAAAATTTAAAAATTTAAAAATTTAAAATTTAAAATTTGAAGATTTAAAATTTAAAATTTAAAAATCTAAAATTTAAAAATTTAAAAATTTAAAAATTTAAAAGTTTAAAGAATTAAAAATTTCAAAATTTAAAGATTTAAAATTTAAAGATTTAAAATTTAAAAATTTAAAATTTAAAAGTTTAAAATTTAAAATTTAAAATTTAAAATTTAAAAATTTAAAAACTTAAAATTTAAAATTCAAAATTTAAAAATTTAAAAATTTAAAACTTAAAATTAAAAAATTAAAAAATTAAAAGATTTAAAATTTAAAAATTTAAAATTAAAAAATTTAAAATTTGAAAATTTAAAATTTAAAAATTTAAAATTTAAAAATTTAAAATTTAAAATTTAAAAATTTAAAATTTAAAATTTAAAAATTTAAAATTTAAAATTTAAAAATTTAAAAATTTAAAATTTAAAAATTTAAAAATTTGAAAATTGAAAAATTTAAAATTTAAAAATTTAAAATTTAAAAATTTAAAATTTAAAAATTTGAAAATTGAAAAATTTAAAATCCTTAAAATTTGAAAATTTAAAAATTTGAAAATCTAAAAGTCTAAAAATTCAAAATTTAAAAATTTAAAATTTAAAATTTAAAATTTAAAATTTAAAATTTAGAAATTTTAAACTTAAAAATTTAAAAATTTCAAATTTTAAAAATCTAAAAATTTAAAAATTTAAAAATTTAAAAAATTAAAAATTTAAAAATTTAAAGGTTTAAAAATTGAAAAATTTAAAAATTTAAAAATCTAAAAGTTTAAAAGTTTAAAAATTTGAAAGCTCAAAAATTTAAAATTTAAAAATTAAAATTTAAAAATTTAAAATTTAAAAATTTAAAATTTAAAATTTAAAATTTAAAATTTAAAAATTTAAAATTTAAAATTTAAAAATTTAAAAATTTAAAAATTTAAAATTTAAAATTTAAAAATTTAAAAATTTGAAAATTTAAAAATCTAAAATTTAATAATTTACAAATTTCAAAAATTTAAAAGTTTAAAGATTTGAAATTTAAAAATTTAAAGATTTAAAAATTTAAAGATTTAAAAATTTGAAAATTTAAAAATTTAAAATTTTAAAACTTTAAAATTTTAAAATTTAAATTTTTTTATTTAAAAATTTAAATATTTTAAATTTAAAAAATTTAAAACAAATTTAAAAATTTTAAAACTTAAAAATTTAAAATTTAAAAATTTGAAAATTGAAAATTTAAAATTTAAAATTTAAGAATTTGAAAATCTAAAATCTAAAAATTCAAAATTTAAAATTTGAAAATTTAAAATTTAAAAATTTAAAAATTTAAAATTTAAAATTTAAAAATTTAAAATTTAAAATTTAAAATTTAAAAATTTAAAAATTTAAAAATTTAAAAATTTAAAATTTAAAATTTGAAAATTTAAAAATTTAAAATTTAAAATTTAAAATTTAAAAATTTAAAATTTAAAAATTTAAAATTTAAAAATTGAAAATTTAGAAATTAAAAAAAAAATGAAAATTTAAATATTTAAAAATTTAAAAATTTAAAATTTAAAATTTAAAAATTTAAAATTTAAAATTTAAAAATTTAAAATTTAAAAATTTAAAAATTTTAAAATTTAAAAATTTAAAAAATCCAAAAAATTTAAAAATTTAAAATTTAAAGGTTTAAAATTTTGAAATTTTAAAATTTAAAAGTTTAAGAATTTAAAAATTTAAAAATTTAATAATTTAAAAATTTAATAATTTAAAAATTTAAAAATTTAAAATTTACAAATTTAAAAATTTTAAAAAAAATTAAAAATTAAAAAAAAATTCAAAATGTTAAAAATTTAAAAATTTTAAAATTAAAAATTTAAAATTTAAAAATTTAAAATTTAAAATTAAAAAATTTAAAAATTTAAAACTTTAAAATTTAAAAATTCTAAAATTCTAAATTTTTTTAAATTTTAAAGTTTTAAAATTAAGAATTTTAAAATTTAAAAATTTAAAAATTTAAAAATTTGAAAGTTTTAAATTCAAAAATTTAAAAATTAAAAAATTTAAAAATTTAAAAATTTGAAAATTTAAAAATCTAAAAATTCAAAATTTAAAAATCTAAAAATTCAAAATTTAAAAATTTAAAAATTTAAAGATTTCAAAATTTCAATTAAGAAATCTAAAAATTTAAAAATTCAGAAATTTAAAAACTTGAAAATATAAAAATTTAAAAGTTTAAAAAATTGAAAAATTTAAAAATTAAGAAGACCAAAAATTAAAAAAAAATGATTAAGAAATTTAAGTTTAAACATCTTAAATTTAAATTTTAAATTTAAACTTTTTAAAGGAAAATTAAGAAATTTAAAAAAAAAAATAAAGTTTTCGTTTCTTGAAAGAAGGAAGATTGAATGACACTGTGATTCAGTGATTCGTTTTTCACTGCATCAAGCCATCAACTGCTAGGGTTTAGGTTTAGCATCACTAGTTTTATTTTATCATCTTTGCGTTTTATCATCGTTGCGTTCCTGAGTTACGTGTTTTTTTCGCTTCGTGAACATTTTGTTCCCACTGTGCAATGTGGTTATTAGTGACATGCATAAGGGATTTATTAGTAGTAGCAACTAAATCTTTATTAGTACGAGTGATCTTGGTGTACAAGAAGCCAAAAACGTGCACTTAAATTTCTTATAACGGGTCCGTGACGTTAGGCATAAAGACGTTAGGCATAAATATGTTAGGCATAATGGACGTTTGGCATAATTCTGCCTTCTTCATATCACAGGCTGTTCTTTGGGTAATTTTATGCCTAACGTCCATTATGCCTATCGTCCGTTATGCCTAACGTCCATTATGCCTAACGTATTTATGCCTAACGTCCTTATGCCTAGTGGGCCCTTCTTAGCCGTGCGGTAAGACGCGCGGCTACAAAGCAACACCATGCTGAGGGTGGCTGGGTTCGATTCCCGGTGCCGGTCTAGGCAATTTTCGGATTGGAAATTGTCTCGACTTCCATGGGCATACAAATATCATCGTGCTAGCCTCGTGCTTAATGAACACTAAGCTGCGAGGCGGCTCTGTCCCAGTGTGGGGATGTAATCCCAATCAGAAGAAGAAGAAGTCCTTATGCCTAACGCACTTATACCTAACGTCGCGGACTCGTTATAAGTAATTTAAGTGAACGGTTTTGCCTTCTCGTGTTGAGAACGTCAATAATTTTTGAAGTTTTGCCCAACAAATGGATTTCCATTCTTAAGTATGAAAATCCGGCTTTTTACAGTGTTCTGAACATTTCACCACAAACCATTTCGCTGAATTCTTTTTCGCGAAAGCATGGTGTAGAATTAAGCTGTTTACCATTTCATCAGCTCAACGGCAGGTTTCGAATAGCAGCAGTGTTCAAAATTTTAATTATCCCATAATTATACCTGGCAGGCGCGCTCTATTATTAAAGAGATTTTCTTCTCACCTAATGCCTAATCCAATACCTTATTCTTTCGTCTCATACTGGGCAAACGCTTTCATTTTAAGATGGCATCTTCTTATTCTTCTTGTATGGCTATAGAAGGCATTATCTTATCGGTTCACCTTATACCGGGCAAATGTATTCATTCAAAGAAGGCATTATCTCCTCCCCTCGCCTAATACCGGGCAGACGTGATCATTTAAAGAAGGGATTATCTCTTCGATTCGCCTTATACCGGGCAAATGCATTCGTTAAAAGAATTCATAAACATGATAGGCTGGAATAGCTTGTAAAATCATATAATTCATCGAGAGACTTGTTATATTAGCCGATTGGAATGGATCTAGTTCTGATCAACAAACGAATAGAATATTCTTCAATTACTTTTGAATGATTAGTTTCAATTTACTATACACTCGGGTGATTGTCATCTGGGTAAATGTTGCATTCGGGTGAATGCCTATCGGGTATTTGAGGAGGTCAAACGCTTAGAGGTGTAAGGGACAAAAAGTTAGTTTTGAGAAAAATGGGTGCAAAGTTTTTCAACATTTGTTTGCTTCATACAAATTTTAAAAAAGTCAAAATAGTACTAATTTTCTGTGTATTTTCACATTTTCGCCAAGCTCGAGAGCCGAAGATTTTTTTTTGTTTAAGTCAACTCAATTTTGAGTAAAATGTCATCCCTCTGCTTCCAACTCCCTCATTTGTCATTTGGGTATTTGTTACAGAGCATTTGGGTATTTGTTACAGTACACTAATTATGAAAGCATTTTTTCTGGGATATTCGACACCCTCTCCTCATTTCCTCATACAAATAATGTTATGATGATATGGAAATGCTAATATCATCTTCCAAACTTAGACGTACATGTTCATGATAGAGTTAGAGGCGAAAGTATAGAATTGATAGTTCCTGTTAGGATACTGCAGGCATGAAGGATGTTTTTATAGAAGTAGATTTAAAAGCGAGCGGAGGGCAATATTTGTGATGGCACATATCGCACGACCTTCCTTCTGCCAAACTCCCGTATGAAGGGGAGGGAAGAATATCAGTGTGGAAGCTGATAGTTCTCACAATTACTGACCACCCCGTCCCCCATTAGTGCTTCTGTAAAAAGTATAGAGGAGCCACTTATCACTTCTTATTTTTCACTTCACAATTTTCATTTCTCACTTCTCACTTTCCACTTCTTACTTCTCGCTTTTCACTTCTCACTTCTTACTTCTCTCTTCTCACTTCTCACTTTTCACTTTCTCACTCTTCTTTTTTCATTTCTCAATGTTCACTTTACACTTCTCGTTTCTTCTCATTTCTCCCTTCTAACTTCTATCTTTTCACTTTTCACTTCTCACACATCAATTCTTGCCTTTTACTTTTCACTATTCACTTTTCATTTCTCAATTCTCGTTTCTCACTGTTCACTTCACACTTCTTGTTTCTTACTTCTCACTTCTCATTTCTCAATTCTCATTTTTTACTTTACATTCTTCACTTCTTACACCTCACTTCTCACTTCTTGCTCCTCATTTCTCACTTTTCACTCCTCACTTCTCAAGTCTTATTCCTTATGACAGCTAAAAATGACTCATTCCTCACTTCTATCTCACTTTTCTGGTACTTATCTTGGACCTATTTACCCGCAACAAGTTGCATTCAACGCCAATCACATTCTATTGAAAATAAACGAGATTGGATTATGGGCTAAATAGATATAGCTAAAATACATTTTACTAATGCTAATAAAAGACACAATAACCTATAATCAGGGTTTTAAATCAATCAAAGAAATGCATACCACTTCTAAACAATATTTTTATCTTAACCATTTTATTTTGAAATCCTGTCAAGTCCCATGAAAACAACAAATACCTTTTTGGTAATGATTTTTATCCAATATTATGATCGTTTCATCGGCTTGTCTGTGCCTGAGCATGCAAACATGCGCACATACAGCAGAAAGATGAATATAATGAATGGTACCAACCCGCAATCAGCCATCGAACCGAGTCAAATTCACTTCCTCGAGATTTAAACACTTCTCCTGCCATAGTCTGACACCTGGAGAAAATGTTCAACAGAGTCAAGAAGCGTTCGCGCCATTCATTAGTTGGTAGCAGCCGGAAAGTGAAATGTGGTCTTCAACCGCCGATTCGAGGCACGACCTGATCCATCCCTTTTGCACATGGCAGAGAAATGCGGATTGGCAAGCGCGCGTCGCCTTCGTCTTCACCGTGTGTTGTCTGTCGGAAGCAAGTGTGCACCATCGAATCGCAATTGAAACGAAGCAATGGGTAACAGCTGATCCATCAACCGGGTGCTGCAAGCGCAATCAACCGAGTAAGCTTCAAACCTGCGGTTGCTGGCGCTGCCGTTCCACTGTCTGTGATGGGTATCGTATTTCATCATTAGAAGGAGGTATCGTACGTCCCCGCTCTCCTCCAAGTTTCCGAACTTTCCTATCGGAAAGCGATGGGAAAATAGGCCGTTGTTTTACCGTGCAACCAATCAACTAACGGGTGGATATCGAATTGCTATGATGATGAGGTAATGACGTGGTTGACCGGGCCACGATCGCACACCTGAAGTAGTACTGCGGTCAGTCTGTCAAGCAGCGTTGAGGTGATTTCTGGGGGCGTTGATTACCACCCAAAAGGCCAAGCTCTTTGAGAAAGCGATTTTTGATTTTGAAAAAATCATAACTTTTTTATTTTTTGTCCAATTTTGATGAAATTTTGACACAAGGTCCAATTTTTATTCTAGTTTTGGCTCCACACTGAGTTTTTCGGAATTTCTGGATGGTTCCGGAATTATTCCAGATTCCCTTGGGGTACCAGCAAACTGGTGTTTGGGGTATTTCGCCAGTTACTCAATATTTCTCCATGGAACCCATATCAAACAGTATAAAAAAATGTTGCCACACTAAAGACGAGTCTCATAGCGATTTTTCCGAAAGTTGGTCTTCCTTACGGACATCCCCAGGAAGCTTCCAAATGTCCCCAGGGAACCTGTAATGGGGACAATTTCGATTTTGCTCCGAAACATGTCGTGCGACGGCTCTTTCTTCACAATTTTTCATGAATATACTCGCTGTTGTTATAAAAGTGGTCTATGGCCAGTTTGGCTACTCTTGTGACGCCCGGAATGCCCCCAGGGAACCTGTAAAGGGGACAATTTCGATTTTACTCCGAAACATTCGTGCGACGTCTCTTTCTTTACAATCTTACATGAACATATTCGCTGTTGTTATAAAAATGGTCTATTGTCAGTTTGGCCACTCTTGTGACACCCGGAATGCCCCCAGGGAACCTGTAAAGGGGACAATTTCGATTTTACTCCGTGCGACGTATCTTTCTTTACAATCTTTCATGAGTATACTCGCTGTTGCTATAAAAGTTACCATTGGGCAGTTTGGCCGCTCTTGTGACGCCCGGAATACCCCCCAGGGAACCTGTAAAGGGGACAATTTCGATTTTGCTCCGAAACATGTCACGCTACGGCTCTTTCTTCACAATTTGTTATGAATAAACTCGCTGTTCTTACAAAAATGGTTTGGCCACTCTTGGGACACCAGGAATGCTCCCAAGGAACAATTAAACGGAACAATTTCGATCTTGCTCCGAAACATGTCGTGTGATGGCTCTTTCTTCACAATTTGTTATGAATAGATTCGAAATTCTTATAAAAGTGGTCATTGGTCTGTTTGGCCACTTTGTTCAGAATTGCTAACGTATTCTTTTCAGAATCCTAAATAAATTCTGTTCAGAAAACCATTCGATTTTTCTTCCAGAATCGCAAACAGATTCTGTTAGGAACCTTCAACGGGTTCTATTCAGAATCTCAAACGGATTGGGATCCGAATTCCAAACAAATTATGTTCCGAATCTCAAACAGATTCTTTTCAGAATCCTAAACGGACTCTGTTCAGAATTCTGTACAAATTCCTCTCCAAATCTCAACCGAAATTATGTTCAGAATTACGAACGGATTCTGTTTAGAACTCCAATCGAAACGGATTCTGTTTGAAATTTTGAATCCCGTACAGATTCGTTTCAGAATCTCAAATAGAGTCTGTTTGGAATTCCAGATGGATTTAGTTTAGAATCTCGAACGAATTTTGCTCATAATCCTGAGTGGATGCTTCTTAGAATCTCGAGCCGATGCTAATCAGGATCCCAATAGGGTTTTTCTCAGAACTTCACCCTATTTTTTTACGACAAGTTCACTAAGCCTCGAGCATAAAAAACATGAGATCGAAATTATAGAATGGGTCAGCATATGATCAACTGAGCCGAAAGGTGCTATGGAGAAAAAAACAATTTCTCGTGTCATGTCTGCTACTGCAAAAAATGTCCTATAGACCTGGGTGCTGCTGAAAGAGTCGTCTTTTTGCTCTCAAGCGAGTGAAGGGGTATTTAGAAAATATTCCCATGAGCCAAAATATTTTGCAGTTACTTAGTTGTAAAAAATTTCTCGCTCTTAAGATTTACCTTTTCATGCTGCATGAGGGCGCACAAATGTGCGATACTCGACAAATCGATTTTATTCGAACCTCCCAGTTATAGACTAAAAATCAGCTATGGCGATAAAACCTGTAGAAATAATGTCCTAAATGTTTTTAAACTAATTGCTTGAAAAGGTGCTTCCGTTGCATGCAGTTTATTCTCCAACGGGATTCGAAATTCGAGTCTTTCAATTATCTGCAGGGTAACATTAATTATATTTTATTTCTGAAACTGCTGTTGGTAGCGAGGACTAAATACGAAATATCGTAAACCGTAACACACTACGTCAAAGTGATTACCGTGTTAAGGGAAAAAATATATGTATGTATGAATGCCATCATTATTTTTAATAAACTTTCACACAGTTCTGTTTTGTCTTGAATATCTGAAACATCATAATTCTGCTCCTCAGATTCCCCAGTAAGTCCTGGTTGAAAGTTTACTTTTTCTCCGACTTCAAGACAGCATCACTAGTTCTTTAAACTATTTCTATGTGTGCACATTTAGATTACTCCGAGGATACTGCAAGCAGCGTAGGGCTAGTAGGATATCGCAAAGGACAATACACGGAATATTAGGTAGAAATGACAGAATGCTTCATTACTTATTCAAAACTCCCATCACTTGTAACTATGAAACAATCAGCCATTGGCTGTGATTTTACTCTAAACATTCTAAGGATACCGTAGTTCAACTTGCTTTCATATATTTTTGTAGTGGAGTCTGTCTGTATTTGTTTCTCTTTTGACTGGTGCCACAGAAATATCGATGTCTGTCATCGGCAAACTTCTTAGAATTCTATAATCCCATTGTATTATATTATGTGGGCATCGATGAAACACAAAGTATTCGGTGGTACATCATTTACAGCCTTTTGCAAATAGAAGCCGGTTGCGACAGTATATAGATGCAAAAGGGCTTGTTTTTATCTGAATTTTAAATCTTACTTTTCTTCGTATCGATAAAATTTTCTCAAATTCCCTTGACCTTCAAATCCAGTTGTCAAGCGATATTGAGCTTGACCAGTTGTAAAAATGGAGAGCTCATCGGAGTCGGATCTAGTCAACGTGCATTCTGATGTCGACGAATTTGTCTGTGATCTGAACAGCGACGAAGAGCTTTTTGAAGTGCATCCGTTTGCATACGAAGAGGATGAAACGACATTTTTTAACAAATCAGGAGATTTTAAGTGGTCAACAAAGCGACCTTCCAAAGTTCGTTAAAATGATGCAAAACTTGAACGTGACAAAAGTTTCAATCTATGTTTAAGTAAAATAAGTTCACCTAAAAAAGCATTTATGGAATTTTCCACGAGGAGATGATGGATAGGATAATTCTATCCACAAATACGGAAGCTGCTGCAAGGAGTGATACCAATTATCGTCCTCGACCACTTTTGTAACAACAGCGAGTATATTCATAAAAAAATGTGAAGAAAGAGCCGTCACACGACATGTTTCGGAGCAAATCGAAATTGTCCCCTTTACAGGTTCCCTGGGGGCATTCCGGGTGTCACAAGAGTGGCCAAACTGACCATAGACCACTTTTATAACAACAGCGAATATATTCATGAAAAATTGTAAAGAAAGAGACGTCGCACGACATGTTTCGGAGTAAAATCGAAATTGTCCCCTTTACAGGTTTCCTGGGGGCATTCCGGGTGTCACAAGAGTGGCCAAACTGACCATAGACTATTTTTATAACAACAGCGAGTATATTCATGAAAAATTGTGAAGAGAGAGCCGTCGCACGACATGTTTCGGAGCAAAATCGAAATTGTCCCCTTTACAGGTTCCCTGGGGGCATTCCGGGTGTCACAAGAGTGGCCAAACTGACAATAGACCACTTTTATAACAACAGCGAGTATATTCATGAAAAATTGTGAAGAAAGAGCCGTCGCACGACATGTTTCGGAACAAAATCGAAATTGTCCCCTTTACAGGTTCCCTGGGGGCATTCCGGGTGTCACAAGAGTGGCCAAACTGACCATAGACCACTTTTATAACAACAGCGAATATATTCATGAAAAATTGTGAAGAAAGAGCCGTCGCACGACATGTTTCGGAATAAAATCGGAATTGTCCCCTTTACAGGCTCCCTGGGGGCATTCCGGGTGTCACAAGAGTGGCCAAACTGACCATAGACTATTTTTATAACAACAGCGAGTATATTCATGAAAAATTGTGAAGAAAGAGCCGTCGCACGACATGTTTCGGAGCAAAATCGAAATTGTCCCCATTACAGGTTCCTTGGGGACATTTGGAAGCTTCCTGGGGATGTCCGTATGGAAGACTAACTTTCGGAAAAATCGCTATGAGACTCGTTATTAGTGTGGCAATATTGTTTTATACTGTTTGATATGGGTTCCATGGAGAAAAATTGAGTAACTGGCGAAATACCCCAAACACCAGTTTGCTGGTACCCCAAGGGAATCTGGAATAATTCCGGAACCATCCAGAAATTCCGAAAAACTCAGTGTGCAGCCAAAACTAGAATAAAAATTGGACCTTGTATCAAAATTTCATCAAGATTGGACAAAAAATAAAAAAGTTATGATTTTTTCAAAATCAAAAATCGCTTTCTCAAAGAGCTTGGCCTTTTGGGTGTTAAGCTTCATTATATCGCATAGCGCAACATGAGTTGATTTGATGTTGAGACGATTATAAATGTTACTCAATTATTAGTACCCGGATCAATAACACGATCGCCATCAGTAATCAACTATTTCTATGCAAAGCGGCTGTCAGAAATGCTTTCACACCTAATAATGTAGTCGTCAATGTTTTATTGGCAAATTAATTCATTCCACAGGTGAAGCAGTCATAAAAACTTCCCGTGAATATGGAAAATGTCTTTTAAGAAATTTTGGAGGAACAAATTATGAAAACTAGCAATTTGTAATTGTAAAATGTTTCTCAACACAAATATTTTTCTATAAAACAAAAAATTAGAAAAGTAAAAATATGAATTAACTTAATGTATATGTACTCTATTATTTAGTTATAATATATTTGTCAACTTGAACCTAAAAGTCTTGCAATTTCTAACGGTTATTGTACCTCCTTTCTGCAAAAATGAATCAATAGGCTTATTTAAATATGAGATCGAATATATGAGAATATGTATTAAGAGCCTTCAACCAGGAACAGTCACGCTGCCATGGATTTCATCCCATTATTTCTCCACCATCACTCACCGAAATAACGATGAAGATGTTGGATTAAAGACTTACCGGCAAATGCTTGCTATATTTAGTATAGCAAACGGCATCTCATTTAAAATTCTTCACCTTCTTGACCCTTCTCGGGTTTACGGTAAGACCAATCCCTTGAAAGTAACTTATCCATCCCAACGAACAGATACACGGAAGCAGCACACTACCTACATTATGATTCAGATTCACCATCATCGTGGTGGCTTATCTGCTGGAATCTCGATCCAGCATCAAGACAAGTAGCTACTGCTCGGTTGACTGCCCATCGCCCAGCTAGCTGCTCGCTTCAACGGCGAAGGTAATCCCCTACGCTTGAGAAACCCTACAAAAATGTGGTAATTTATGAAGTGCCGAGAACGAACAACAGCATTAGTTTTGTATGAATATAAATTGGTTTGCCGTGGCGATTAGTGCCCACCGCTGTCGATGCATACCAAAATAGTCTTTCGGAGAGGTGGAATTTCTTCGAATGTCTCACAGAAGACGTCTTCCGAGAAATCTTTCCTCCACTTCGAGGTGGGTATATTTTCAAGAGTCAATTTGTGGCCCTTCAGTGTGTTTTTACCTCCACTTCAAACTGACTGCGAGAAAAGGCTGATTGAATCAGGGCTCTTTGTGCGTGCGGAGTTTTCTCCGCAGTATGAAAATCTAATCAAACGAAAAAAGGTAGGGCGAACTGAGAAAGCATTCTCCCCAAACGAGACGTCGTAAATTTCTTTTGTGTTTCGTTAAATTGTGTTCCTCCGAAGACGCGAGTCTCGCTGTTCCTTTAAAAAAAGCTAGCACACGCAATGTAAAAAATGTCCTTTCTTTGAAAAAAAAAATCAAATGTCAAAAATGTGTATCTACAAATACAATTACTACGCCCAAACAACATTTGTTAGATTTTCTTACAATTCTGTATAAGAACTAAGCAGATTAATATTGTTGCAAGCTTGCAATTCTGTTGCAATTCCTGTAGACCTTACATTTTTTGTATAAGAATTTATAAATTTCGCATTTGTTTAGTTCTTATACAGATTACGGTAGGGTTTTGAACACAATTGTAAGAAAGTCTTACATATACTGGAGCAGTGTAACAATTGGATGATAATATTTGCTTAACAAGATGCGAAAACTTACCAGAGTGTAGTTACATCTTTTTGACTTTCATCGCACCAACTGAACTCTGTGTACTGTTGTGCAGTTTTACAACCATTTCCCAAACGAATCGCAAACAAAGTAGCATCGATTTTACGACAACCGACAATCTCTTTCGCGTTGCAGCAAGGAGGAAATGATACAAGTTTTATACTAAACCGAATCTCCTATACAGGAAAGCGTGACTCCGCGTCGCACTTCTTCCAATCTGCTCCCTTACATAAGGACCCGATCGCAACCAACTTTGTGGCTAGCAGCGAAAAAGAAGCACCTGACCTACGTCACCGCGCTTGTATGAATCTTTCGGTGCTAAAAAAAACTTTGGTGCACAACGAACTCAACACCGACCGAAGACATGAGAACTCAATTTGTGATGCAACGCGGAAATGACGCCGGATTGGCAACTTTATACCTACCGAGACGGCGATGATGGCATGGAAAAAGAACCGGAAAAAGCAAAATTAAGCAGTTTTGTCAAGTGCAGTCGAGTCCCGATGATGATGTCGTCTGTTGAAACGTGGTCAATGACAAAATTGCAATACCACCCGGAAACCAAATCGATTTATGAATGTGACCGAGGGATTAAAGAAAGCAATGAACTTTGGCGATTTCATACAAACCTGAGTAGGAGAGAATAACAGATTTTCATCATCTTGTGTTATTGAGTTCGACATTTTTTACTGAAAATGCTGTTATAAATGTATCTCGCCATCTCCGAATTGGCAATCCTAGGGTTTTGCTCGCAAGTCTAACTTGTTATGATTAAATTACAGAACGAATTAATTATACTTTAATTCTACGTGTAAATAGAAGGCGCTCCCTGCAATATAGGGGATTTCCATACAAAAATTCAAAAATAAAATTAGGCTTTTAACGCGACTTTTGACTTGTTGTGGTCAATACAGCAAGAAAATATTATCTCTGACAGCTCCCATCCCCATACAAGGAGCGTCTATCAATAACGGATAGTCTGCACAGTGCACACCGTATTGAATGACAACGGCCAACGATGCATAAACTTCGCAGCCTCCCGCGGAATGGTAGTCCGAAGCACCTTCTTTCCCCGCAAAAATATCCACAAGGCCACATGGAGATCACCTAACCAAGAAACGGAAAACCAAATCGACCACGTTCTTATCGACGGTAAATTCTTCTCCGACATCACGAACATCCGCACTTACCGCAGTGCGAATATTGAATCCGACCACTACCTCGTTGCAGTATGCCTGCGCTCAAAACTCTCGACGGTGTACAAAACGCGTCGAAGTCAGACGCCACGGCTTAACATTGGGCGGCTACAAGACGGTAGACTAGCCCAAGAATACGCGCAGCAGCTGGAAGTGGCACTCCCAAAGGAAGAGCAGCTAGGCGCAGCGTCTCTTGAAGATGGCTGGAGAGATATTCGATCCGCCATTGGTAGCACCGCAACCGCTGCACTTGGCACGGTGCCCCCGGATCAGAGAAACGACTGGTATGACGACGAATGTGAGCAGTTAGTAGAAGAGAAGAATGCAGCATGGGCGAGATTGCTGCAACACCGCACGAGGGCGCGGAACAGACAAAACTCGGTTTTCCGGAGGAAAAAGCGTCAGCAGGAAGATCGAGACCGTGAAGAGACGGAGAAACTGTACCGCGCTAATAACACACGAAAGCTCTATGAGAAGTTGAACCGTTCACGTAAGGGTCACGTGCCACAGCCCGATATGTGTAAGGACATAAACGGGAACCTTCTTACGAACGAGCGTGAGGTGATCCAACGGTGGCGGCAGCACTACGAAGAGCACCTGAATGGCGATGTAGCAGACGAAGATGGCGGTATGGTGATGGACCTGGGGGAACGCGCGCAGGATATAATTCTACCGGCTCCGGATCTTCAGGAAATCCAGAAGGAGATGAGCCGGCTGAAGAACAACAAAGCCCCTGGAGTTGACCAACTACCAGGAGAGCTGTTTAAACACGGTGGTGAGGCACTGGCTAGAGCGCAGCACTGGGTCATTACCAAGATTTGGGAGGAGGAAGTTTTGCCGCAGGAGTGGATGGAAGGTGTCGTGTGTCCCATCTATAAAAAGGGCGATAAGCTGGATTGTAGCAACTACCGCGCAATCACATTGCTGAACGCCGCCTACAAGGTACTCTCCCAAATTTTATGCCGTCGACTAGCACCAACTGCAAGGGGGTTCGTGGGGCAGTAGCAGGCGGGTTTTATGGGCGAACGCTCCACCACGGACCAGGTGTTCGCCATTCGCCAAGTACTGCAGAAATGCCGCGAATACAACGTGCCCACACATTATCTATTCATCGACTTCAAAGCCGCATAAGATACAATCGATCGGGACCAGCTATGGCAGCTAATGCACGAACACGGATTTCCGGATAAACTGACACGGTTGATCAAAACGACGATGGATCGGGTGATGTGCGTAGTTCGAGTTTCAGGGGCATTCTCGAGTCCCTTCGAAACCCGCAGAGGGTTACGGCAAGGTGATTGTCTTTCGTGTCTGCTATTCAACATCGCTTTGGAAGTGGTAATACGATGAGCAGGGATTAACACGAGTGGTACAATTTTCAATAAGTCCGTCCAGCTATTTGGCTTCGCCGACGACATAGATATTATGGCACGTAACTTTGAGAAGATGGAGGAAGCCTACATCAGACTGAAGAGGGAAGCCAAACGGATCGGACTAGTCATCAACACGTCGAAGACGAAGTACATGATAGGAAGAGGTTCAAGAGAAGACAATGTGAGCCACCCACCGCGAGTTTGCATCGGTGGTGACGAAATCGAGGTGGTAGAAGAATTTGTGTACTTGGGCTCACTGGTGACTGCCAAAAATGATACCAGCAGAGAAATTCGGAGACGCATAGTGGCTGGAAATCGTACATACTTTGGACTCCGCAAGACGCTCCGATCGAATAGAGTTCGCCGCCGTACCAAACTGGCAATCTACAAAACGCTCATTAGACCGGTAGTCCTCTACGGACACGAGACCTGGACGATGCTCGTGGAGGACCAACGCGCACTTGGAGTTTTCGAAAGAAAAGTGCTGCGTACCATCTATGGTGGGGTGCAGATGGCGGACGGTACGTGGAGGAGGCGAATGAACCACGAGTTGCATCAGCTGCTGGGAGAACCATCCATCGTTCACACCGCGAAAATCGGATGACTGCGGTGGGCCGGGCACGTAGCCAGAATGTCGGACAGTAACCCGGTGAAAATGGTTCTCGACAACGATCCGACGGGCACAAGAAGGCGAGGTGCGCAGCGGGCAAGGTGGATCGATCAGGTGGAAGATGACTTGCGGACCCTCCGTAGACTGCGTGGTTGGTGACGAGTAGCCATGGACCGAGCCGAATGGAGAAGACTCTTATATACCGCACAGGCCACTTCGGCCTTAGTCTGATGATAAATAAATAATGGTGCTAGTGAGCAAACGTCAAACTCGAGCAAATCCGATGCGTGTACCACTTGTGACCGATTGGCCAACTAATAATTATTTAAAATGGGCAATAAATCAGTTAACTATTAGAATTTCATGAGTGTTATGTCTGTTTGTTTGTGGTTTTACCATGAACCGGTTCAATGGACATTTTTGGAAAATAAGCAAACCCCATCATGCGGCATACCAAACTTCATGCTTTCAAAAATTATGGCATTCTATGGTAATTTTGTACTTCCTGGACCGTATTAGGAACGATGACCGGTCTATACATTTCCTCCCTTCCTACCTGAGCGTTCATGTCACCGATGACGATTTTGACGTCCCGCAGTGGGCATCCATCGTATGTCTGCTCCAGCTGCCCATAGAACGCTTCTTTCTCGTCGTCGGATCTCCCTTCGTGTGGGCAGTGCACGTTGATGATGCTATAGTTGAAGAAACGGCCTTTTATCCTCAGTTTGCGCATCCTTGCGTTGATTGGCTGCCACCCAATCACGCATTGGCGCATCTTTCCCAGCACTATGAAGCCGGTTCCCAGCTCGTTGGTGGTGCCACAGCTTTGGTAGAAGGTAGCCGCTCGATGCCCGCTTTTCCACACTTTCTGTCCTGTCCAGCAGATTTCCTGCAGCGCTACGACATCGAAGTTGCGGGGATGTAATTCATCGTAGATTATCCTATCGCAACCTGCGAAGCCTAGCGACTTGCAGTTCCATGTTCCAAGCTTCCAATCGTGATCCTTTATTCGTCGCCTAGATCGTTGCCGATTGTATCGAGTCGTATTATCTTCTATGTCGTTCGTAATACTTGTTTTTAAAGGCGGCTTATTGGGCCTGCGCAAACCTCCTGTCTCGTCGGATGGCCGTCGTGTCAGGGCTGTTTAGCGTCCCACCTAACACCAGGACTTGGGCTTGTGCGCTTTGAGCGGCACACGGTCGCTTTGGCGGAGCCTACTTGCGGATACATGCTAGGCAGGCGCCACAACTCGCAGATGGCCTGGGGAGGGATCGTCAAGCCCTTGGACATAGTCCCTGCTGCCCCCACTAGCACCATCTGGTTAGTAATTTGCCCAACTAAGTGAAAATTACAGATGTCGTTCATGTTTGTACGACGATGAATTTGACGAGTGAATATTTAATAATTTGATATAGTTTATGCGTCGTTTCTCTTCAAAATATCTAAAATAATCATTTCCGAAGTATGCGTTCTGGCATATGGCCAAAAGCTAACACCCATTTTAAATCCGGAATAACTCCGGTATCAAGTGGCCAGTCCTAAAAATTCATAGAGCACCTAAAACTTGAATAAATTCCGCTTCTTTTGGTGAAAGTTGCGAAAAAAAATGTCAAAAGACAAAAAAGTTACAGCCAAAAAGATTTTTATTTTCGTTTTCAAAAGGGGGGTTGGTAACGGAAGGGTTAACATGAAAATTTAGTGTGTTAGCAAAGATATACAAAATATTATTGTTTCTGTTCAGCTTCATTAAAAAAATGAAACTAAAATTGTATTCCATTTTTGCCAATCAATTAATAATGTTGATACTTGGCCACTAACCACAGTGAAATGTTCGTTGCAATGCTTATATCATATCACGGAAACTATTAGGCTAGATGTACCAGTTGTGGCTATAGCACCAGTTGTCGCACTAGTGCTTTATATGCCAAATAACCAATCAAATAAATCCAAACCAAGTTCATATCGATAAAGCATGTTCATATGATACGATAACACCTTTGATCTCTTCCAAAACAAGCAAAACATAATTGTAAAAATTGATTTTGCTTAATTTTTGACGTCCTTTGCACCAGTTATCGCACTAGTGGTCCCTATTTGGCCAGTCCCATAAGAAAACAATGGGATTTGCCAAATAAGGAACCAAAATTAAGAATAGTGCCACAACTGGTGCATGCGTTCCTATTATGGATTAATTAATTATGAGGATAATAACAAACTTAATGTGGTTTTCACAGCTGCTCTAAGGAGCAGGAAGTAAAACCTTTCCCTTGATATATAAAGTTTACCCACATGCCTTTTACTTATTTTTTTCTTGTGTATGGCGACAATTGGTACACCCACCCTATACTAAAATTACGATGACTGAGGATTGCGTTACAGTTTGGTTCCAGTGTTCGAGTATCGTTCCAGTTCGCTTTGGGTCGATAGATAGGGTAGTGAGCTAATTCCCGTCGTAGTAGGTAGTGCTTAGTTTTCAAATCTAATTTATACGCCAGCCCAACTACTTACTCTAACTAAGTTGTATGTAAACTAGCAGACCCGACGAACTTCGTTTCGCCTTAAATTGATTTATTCTCTAATTAGTTCTCGAGGTTTGCAGAAATTTGGGACTCATTTGTATGGGAGCCACCCCTTCCAGAGTGGGGAGGGGTCTTGAAACATCTGAAGAACCTTCCCCGGCCCAAAAAAAACCCTCTGTGCGAAATTTCAGTCCGATCGGTTCAGTAGTTTCCGAGTCTATAAGGGTCAGACAGACAGAAATTCATTTTTATGTATATAGAAGATGTAAGATGTATTTTAGAGTTCCTAGTTTTCATTGTGTACTATTAGCGCATTGAACAAATCATAGTTTATTGAAAATCGGCAATCAGAAATACCCTTCAAATTTTTCATATTTGTCTTATGAAAATCTGTTTACGTCCATGAGAATTTTCATTCGTCCAGTCTAAAACTCGATGGATTGCTGTCAAATAAATCTGTTGGTATTGGTGTGCGATTTCTACAAGTACACCAAATTAGTTTTTTATGCGGTATCATACCGTGTTAAATAAAAATAACATAAATTCAATTAATATTGGCCTGTTCTGAATATGATATGTGTACATTGTGAAACATTGAATAGAATATGTGTACGGAGGATGTTCACGGCTATCCAAGAAATACCTGAAGTGGAGGTCTTCAGATCTACACGCGTAGCCAATGATCTACAGGCCTGTTTTGTAAATGTTATGTTTCCATTGTAGTATATATAACAGAATCTGCGTATGGAAGACGTTCGCGGTTATCCAAGAAATACCGGAGGTGAAGGCCTTCAGATCTACACGCGTAACTATAGTACATATAACAGAATCTGCGTATGGAAGACAATCGCGGTTATCCAAGAAATACCAGAAGTGGAGACCTTCAGATTTACACGCGTAACCAATGATCTACAGGCCTGTTTTGTAAATGAAATATACCCATTGTGGTACACATGATAGAATCTGCGTATGGAAGATCTTCACGGTTATCCAAGAAATCCCTGAAGTAAAGCCCTTCAGGTCTACACGCGTAACCAATGATCTACAGGCCTGTTTTTTTAAATGTTATGTACCCATTGTAGTACATATAACAGAATCTGCGTATGGAAGACGTTCGCGGTTATCCAAGAAATACCGGAAGTGAAAGCCTTCAGATCTACACGCGTAACCAATGATCTACAGGCCTATTTTGTTAATGTAATGTACCCATTGTGGTACATATAACAGAATCTGCGTATGGAAGACGTTCGCGGTTATCCAAGAAATACCGGAAGTGAAGGCCTTCAGATCTACACGCGTATCCAATGATCTACAGGCCTGTTTTGTAAATGTAATATACCCATTGTGGTACATATAACAGAATCTGCTTATGGAAGATCTTCACGGTTATCCAAGAAATCCCTGAAGTGAAGGCCTTCAGGTCTACACGCGTAACCAATGATCTACAGGCCTGTTTTGTAAATGTAATATACCCATTGTGGTACATATGATAGAATCTGCGTATGGAAGATCTTCACGGTTATCCAAGAAATCCCTGAAGTGAAAGCCTTCAGATCTATACGCGTAACCAATGATCTAAGGCCTGTTTTGTAAATGTAATGTACCCATTGTAGTACATATAACAGAATCTGCGTATGGAAGACGTTCGCGGTTATCCAAGAAATACCGGAAGTGAAGGTCTTCAGAAATTGATCTTCAGTTACGCGTGTAGATCGAAAGGCCTTACTCAAGGGATTTCTTTGATGACCAAGAACATATGCAGTGAACGCATTCTGTTCTTTGCACTACAGAGAGCATGTACCATATTTGAAACCGGAAAATTGATTTTTAGTTACACGTGTAGATCTAAAGGCCTTACTCCAGGGATTTCTTGGTTGACCAAGAACATATGATGTGAACGCATTCTGTTCTTTGTACTACAGAGAGCATGTACCATATTTGAAACCGGAAAATTGATCTTCAGTTACGCGTGTAGATCGAAAGGCCTTACTCCAGGGATTTCTTAGATGACGAAGAACATTTGTACTACAGAGAGCATGTACCATATTTGAAACCGGAAAGTTGATTTTTAGTTACGCGTGTAGATCGAAAGGCCTTACTCCAGGGATTTCTTGGATGACCAAGAACATATGCAGTGAACGGATACTGTTCTTTGTACTACAGAGAGCATGTACCATATTTGAAACCGGAAAATTGATCTTCAGTAACGCGTGTAGATCGAAAGGCCTTACTAAAGGGATTTCTTGGAAGACCAAGAACATATGCAGTGAACGGATTCTGTTCTTTGTACTACAGAGAGCATGTACCATATTTGAAACCGGAAAATTGATCTTCAGTTACGCGTGTAGATCGAAAGGCCTTACTCCAGGGATTTCTTGGATGACCAAGAACATATGCAGTGAACGCATTCTGGTCTTTGTACTACAGAGAGCATGTACCATATTTGAAACCGGAAAATTGATTTTTAGTTACGCGTGTAGATCGAAAGGCCTTACTCCAGGGATTTCTTGGATGACCAAGAACATATGCAGTGAACGCATTCTGTTCTTTGTACTACAGAGAGCATGTACCATATTTGAAACCGGAAAATTGATCATCTACGTATTCTTTCTCTGTACCACAAAGAGCATGTACCATACTTAAAACAGGACTGCAAATCTTTGTTCCTGAGCTCAAGCCATTTCTTGGATAACTGGACGACTTATCTGTGACTTTATGCAGATAACTATCATTTCGGTCAATTTTGAAAGTCAAACTTAAAAGTTTATTTTCGGTTCCAGTTAACAAAAATTTCCTATTGCAATCCCATTTCGACCGCTGGTTTCGATTATGCTTCCATTCAGTTAAATGCCTCAGCCCGTCAAACAACTAACACACATGCTTAACATGTACGTGGGTAGTGCTGCCAACAGATTTCTGTTATGAAATTATTTCTCCTGTTTCAAACTTTTGGAATAGTGGAAAATTTTAGTGTGAATGACGAGTGTGTATGAAAAATATTTATTTGGAAGACTTTTCTTTTATTACACTACCAGAAAATAATTGAAAAACCCACTTTTATTGACTGCATGATGTATTATCAGATGGGTAACATAAGATTATTTCAGTTCAAACCGCCAGTTTGGCAACGCGTTTTTCGACTATAAACAAGGCGACGATGAAAATAAATTTCAAACGCTCTAAAGTTTGAAAAAACAGATCATTTGAACGCCTTCCGGCAGTTATTTTGCAATTATTATTCACTTGAGCAGTAAACATTGCTTTTATTTAGTGCACAGTGAGAAATGTATGTGAAAAAGTGCGGTGAACATCAGTGAATTACGTTGATTTTGGTGACGGTGTTGCGCGTCTTCTACAGCAGTGAACGAACTGGATTTTCCTTCGTCGCACGGATAACGTAGGATATTGTGAAAAAGTCACTGCCGCGGCATGCCGCAAAGTTAAATTGACCTGTATTTCAAGTAAGTAACACCGGAATGCAATTTAAATGAATGCAGATCGCAGTGTATACTTTTTTCTATCTCGCCAGATGATTAGTACAATATTTTAGCTTACGATTCGCGAGTATTTAGTGATTTAGAATTGGATATGACGAATGCTAGCGCCATGGACGAATTAGAGCATAACCCTACGCGAAAGGAGCGCCAAAAAGGAACCGGGGTGTCACGCAAAGAACCGTACCACCGTGTAATTCGCATTGACATCCAGCAGGATGTTGTTTCGCACTTGATTGCCCCGAGATCTCACTCCACGCAATTATCAATTCTGTGGCTGACGCTGTCTGGCATCTGACATTATTTCTTACCGTGCCACTGAATATCGCTGGGTTTGAGTGACAGTAACAACTTGTTCGGAAGATTGAGACATTGTTATAATTGTTTTTTTTATTTTTATTTTTTTGAGATCAGTTTAGCACTTGGTTTAGCAGAGGTTTCTGAGAATTTTGTCGATCATAATGGTGCAGGTTTTTGATGGTATCAATAAGAGAGGATGACAGAAACCGGGCACTTTAAAAATATTTATTAGCAAAGTTGTACCGAAAGGCTTTACGATCACTCCAAAAACGACTTTTTGATTGGAGGCCCGGTGACCCATAGTGTTATATACCAATCGACTCAGCTCGATAAACTGATGTTATGTCTGTATGTGTATATGCATGTGTGTATGTGTTGTTGTAGCAACATTTTTTGGAAGTTAGCATTGTCCGAATTACTCGCAACAGGTTCCATTCGACGGATATTCCTGTTTCATTGTTTGCTCTTGGCTAGATCGAACTATGGGATCAAAAGATAAAGTTAAGATGGGTTCAAAAGTTAAAAATAGTATTTTTTATGCCCAAAACACGCTAGAAAATTAATATTTTTTTAGTAAATTTTTGCACGAGAAAAACACCAACACCGCTAGGTGTATTAATCAGGTTTTTATTTATATTAACTTATGAGAGCAGAACACTACAATTGGTTAATCAGGCAGATTTTTGTCTTGTTTTTGACGCCAGATCCGCTTGTCTAGTTTATGTTCATTGTTAATATTTACCATTGGCATGTTATAAGAACTAACATCAGCTTCAGATTATGTGTATTACACCTTGAAGTATTTCAGAGCTTATTCTAAACCATTTCTGAAACAAAAGCAACCTCAGCTTTGTCCCGTTTCTCAGGTTCCAGAAAAATATGCTTCTATGTTACATGCTTAGATGAATCTTGTAAAAGGGTACACGAGTAAAAATGATTGCATCTATTTATAGATCCACACATTTTGTTTTTTTTGATATTGTATCAATATTTCAGCGAAAATCGATTTCTCATTTGAGAAAGGATGTGCTATTATTATCGCCGAAAGTTTTTCACAACCTTCTCTGTGGTGTTTTTTTGTGCTGTAAGCGATATTTTTTTATTTCCTGCTACTCAATTTTCAAAATGTCTTTATCTTATCCAACGAGATAACAGAGACGTGGATGCTTATCGGCCATAAATATCTTACTGGTATTATAATTCTATATCTGTCCCAACCAATCTTAAGTTTACGTTGGATTTGCTTCCGAAAGATTTATATAGTGGCTTCTATCAAGATATGAACTCAAAATAAACCCCACAATTTTCGTTATTCTATTTTATTGCCCCCAGTACCGGACGGTTGTTGAACCTTTTGACGGCCTGATTGCACCTCATTTCACGCGAACCATCAGCGGTTTCCAGCCAGAGCGTTGCAAAATAATGCTCTCCACGGACGACCGACGTCAACGGATCAGTCCTCGACAGGGAATGCAAAATGGCCAATAACCACTGACATTTTTTATGCGAAAAGCAGTTAAAACTGGCTAGCAGTCAACCTTCCACCAATTTTTTTTTTGTTGGGAAAGTTTTACATTTCACAAAATTCACTGTAACTTGTAGTTCAATTGGCTTTCTGACTTGCTGGTGGAAATAAGGGGAAAAAATCTCGTCGCTTGAGCTATACAGAAAATTTCCCCAAAGAAAAATAACACTCCCTGGCCTTCGCTCTCGAAGTCGTACCACGATTCGCATAATTAACATATCAAATAGTGTGTTCCGTTGTCGTCGACGTCTTCGTCATCCTGCAGGTTCGCTGGCTGCTGCCAGTTACGAACCTACTGGTCTTCCTGTCCTCATAACCATCATCTCGGCGCACTCTGGGGGTATCTTTGCACGCTTTAACCACTTTAGATACTTACTCCGCTTCACCTCGAAGAGAGCCTGGGAAACGTAAAGCGAAACGGTCACCACGGCGTTGGCAGTCGACGTTTGCTTTTCCTTCGATTTACCCTTTCTCGGAATTATGTAGGTTTACTGAATAGCAATGAAATTAATCCAAATGTTAACTTTTATAATATTAGACCCAAAAACAAATCTGATAATTATTGTACAAAATCATATACAAGCATATACAATTCTGTAAGTTTTTTATGTAGATATTGTATTAAAATAATACAAATCTGTATTATTTCAATACAACAATAGTATTTAAATCTTCCGAAATTGTATATGTCCAATAATAATACAGTTTCTGTAATATTCTTATGTTTAACAGAGATCATCACCGCTTCTAATCATGTGAGATTATTTTCATCGGCTTTTTAATGTTCACCGAAAAAAAGCCGATGAAAATAATCTCACATAATATTCTTATGTAGAACTGTATTAAAATCTGCCATCCGCTGGTTGGGTGAGTTACAGATATTTTATGTGCATTAGGTATATCCACAAGTTTGTATTAATTGCATCGATAGTACATGCTTTAGCTACATTTATCGTCAACGGAAAAAGTAGCGTTTCTCATAAGATGAATTCCGAGTAAATGGCGGACATTTTCCAGTGGGAACTAGATGAATGCATAAAAGGTAAATTGTCTGAGAAGGTATGGTAACCGTCTCAGTCGAGCCCAAACACGCACTACATATAACACTTCAGTGTGGATTGATCGAATGTTTTTATTATGATGCTTTTTGATTTTTTTTTATATGATTGCCATCATGGTCGTCACCAGTCAGTCAGAGTCAGTCAACTGATCCGCTGTTCTGCCTGCATAGAGGTTGTTTATGTTCATAAATCCGATTTAATTCAGAGCTCTTTCCTTCAGTTGGTGTTAGCGCTTTTGATGGCGGTACGCCGCGACGATGGCGGCTGTTTCCCTTTATGCTTGATTTTCTTGATTGAGCACACATAATTTGCATGAATTTTGCGGGTTGTTTGCGTCATGTTTGAGCCACTTCAAGTGAAACATGAAACTGAAATACGGAATGAGGAAGAGAAGATACGCCGACTGAGCATTTTGTTCTATTGATTTGCAATTGACTACATCATACAATTCATTATTTTAATAATAAACTTTTGTTTTCTTTCTTCCTTTCAGGTATAACCAAATGTTCATGGCGCATTACATAATCTACCAATGGTAAAGTACAATATTGTTAAAATATAAAACAAAACCAACTTTTCACCGAGTAGCGATACTACCTTTCTCGCATTTAGCCAAGACACCACTGGCGGAGTTAAGCTGGGGTCCGAAGGGGTACGTGACTCACCAAGCCGTATATTTCTCTGAAATTTAATTATATTCGCCAACATTGTCCTGAGAAAAAACTGATTTTCCTAGAATTTTAATCCTGGAGAAACTTCCGAAGTAATTTTTGAAGTTATTTTCGAAATAATTTTAGAAGAAATTCTATGATTTTTTTTGCAATATCCAATCGGTATTTCTCCGATAATTCTATCGAAAATTTCATTGCAAATTCCTTTGCCAAAACTTTCCGAAAATCTTTTCAGCTTTCCTTTGGAAATTTCTTCGAGAATTCATTCTGAATTTTTTCCAGGAATTTATTGCAGAATTTCTTCTGAATATCTTTTAGAATTGTTTTCCACTCCAGGGATAATTTAGAATATTTCTTCATTGATTTCTTTTAAATTTTCCCAAGGGACTTCTTCGGAAAATCCTCTGGAAAGGCCTTCGTTAATTCATCCAGAAAATCCTTCGGAACTTCCTTTTTTTTAGTAAAACCATACAAAATTCATGCAGGAATTATTCCGGAAATTTTGTTGGTAGATTTTATCCTGAAATTTATTTAAAAATAAAATAGGCAATCCTGAAGGAATTTCCGGAAGGATTTTTATCGGAAATATGGAAGGTTTTTCCAGATGAATTTTTCAAGATACTCTTGAAAATAAAAGAGATTCTTAAATAAATATTTGAAAGTGTTGAGGAGTTTCTAATAAAATTTTCGGAGGAATGTCCGAAGGTAAATGAAGTTTTGAAAGAATTCCTGGATGAAGTTCTGAAATAATTCCTGAGTGAAATTGAAAAGGAATTCCTAGAATTTCTTTCTACAGCTATGGAAGGGAATAGTTTGTTTGACAAAAAAATCTGAAATGTTTGCTGATGCAATCCCTTTCTAATTCTCAAATTTTCTAATTCACTTTCCGCAGGAATTCCTAAGGAAATTTTCAAAGGAATTCATAAAGAAATTCATAACAGGAATTCTCCTTAAAGCTACTCCGTAATTGACTCGAAATTGCGAAATTGTACAGAGAACACAATTAATGAGGCTTGCGATTAGCTACCCATTCTCAATGTACACGTTTCGGGAGCTCAAATGTTTTAAGTCAATAACGGCGCCGGCCACGTTCTTACGGTCATATAGGAAGGGAAGGTTTGCTAGTCCGACTCTCGATGCTTTGGATTGAGTTGGGATAGGATATCGTTTTTGTTACAAAGGACGATTTATCTGGATTCACTTCGGTAAGCGATGCGATCTATGGGATGGGAGAAAACACTAATTAATTACCTTTTCTGTTCCGCGACGAGAAAAAAGCGCGCCCGATGGCATATGAAAACTGAGGAGGATCGCGCTTTGGATGACCTAAACGTCGCGCAACATTAACACACAATCCTCCAAACACCAACTTATTACCTTCGCTGTCCCGCGATGAGAAAAACAATTTAAATTATGCATGTCCGGTGGCATATTCAAACTGTGGAGAATCGCGTTTTGAGCGACCAAACCGACGCATGATCCACCGAATATCTTATAGATATTTTTTGCTCACGACGAAGGGAAGATATGTATGAAAGGCGCCAGTTGGGTAAAATGCGCCACTACCTTTTCTTGGTTTACAACCCAAATTTTGTCTCAAAGTCGTAAGCAGCTGAAGCCAAAAAACATTTGTAAACCAAATTACTATGTCTGAAACTTGATTATGCATATGTACAACATGTGATAGATTTAGTTCGGAAAAGGTATTGGAGGGTAACCGCCCCTTCGGTGGGGTTTGATCCCACGACCCCAGTTCGCATGACAGGTGCTTTCCCTACTAAGCTACGAAGGACCTCCGTCGTCCACCGCAGCTTAGCGGGTACTGATGAAACCAAATTCCCAGCACCAGGTACCAGCCGATCTCTCGCAATACATTTTCAGAACTAACTCTCTCAAATGTATTTTTGTACACATCATGTCAACCAAGTAGGATGAGTATTTAGTATTGTCCGGCTCCTACACACTTGCTTCATCAGCAACGGCGCTCAATGAAGTAGGGTTGTGTGAGGTTGTGCCAGTTTGGTCGTCAGATCCCAACACGACCACACAAGCGAAGAGAGATCGCCACTCGAGATCAGTACATTCAAAGTTAATTGCCTATATACCGGGTATTAAGCCACCCGGAGTGGAAATTAATTACTATGTCTGAAACTTGATTATGCATATGTACAACATGTGATAGATTTAGTTCGGAAAAGGTATTGGAGGGTAACCGCCCCTTCGGTGCCCCCCCAGTTCGCATGACAGGTGCTTTCCCTACTAAGCTACGAAGGACCTCCGTCGTCCACCGCAGCTTAGCGGGTACTGATGAAACCAAATTCCCAGCACCAGGTGCCAGCCGATCTCTCGCAATACATTTTCAGAACTAACTCTCTCAAATGTATTTTTGTACACATCATATCAACCAAGTAGGATGAGTATTTAGTATTGTCCGGCTCCTACACACTTGCTTCATCAGCAACGGCGCTCAATGAAGTAGGGTTGTGTGAGTTGTGCCAGTTTGGTCGTCAGATCCCAACACGACCACACAAGCGAAGAGAGATCGCCACTCGAGATCAGTACATTCAAAGTTAATTGCCTATATACCGGGTATTAAGCCACCCGGAGTGGAAATTAATTACTATGTCTGAAACTTGATTATGCATATGTACAACATGTGATAGATTTAGTTCGGAAAAGGTATTGGAGGGTAACCGCCCCTTCGGTGGGGTTTGATCCCACGACCCCAGTTCGCCCTACTTCATTGAGCGCCGTTGCTGATGAAGCAAGTGTGTAGGAGCCGGACAATACTAAATACTCATCCTACTTGGTTGACATGATGTGTACAAAAATACATTTGAGAGAGTTAGTTCTGAAAATGTATTGCGAGAGATCGGCTGGTACCTGATGCTGGGAATTTGGTTTCATCAGTACCCGCTGCGGTGGACGACGGAGGTCCTTCGTAGCTTAGTAGGGAAAGCACCTGTCATGCGAACTGGGGTCGTGGGATCAAACCCCACCGAAGGGGCGGTTACCCTCCAATACCTTTTCCGAACTAAATCTATCACATGTTGTACATATGCATAATCAAGTTTCAGACATAGTAATTAATTTCCACTCCGGGTGGCTTAATACCCGGTATATAGGCAATTAACTTTGAATGTACTGATCTCGAGTGGCGATCTCTCTTCGCTTGTGTGGTCGTGTTGGGATCTGACGACCAAACTGGCACAACCTCACACAACCCTACTTCATTGAGCGCCGTTGCTGATGAAGCAAGTGTGTAGGAGCCGGACAATACTAAATACTCATCCTACTTGGTTGACATGATGTGTACAAAAATACATTTGAGAGAGTTAGTTCTGAAAATGTATTGCGAGAGATCGGCTGGTACCTGGTGCTGGGAATTTGGTTTCATCAGTACCCGCTAAGCTGCGGTGGACGACGGAGGTCCTTCGTAGCTTAGTAGGGAAAGCACCTGTCATGCGAACTGGGGTCGTGGGATCAAACCCCACCGAAGGGGCGGTTACCCTCCAATACCTTTTCCGAACTAAATCTATCACATGTTGTACATATGCATAATCAAGTTTCAGACATAGTAATTAATTTCCACTCCGGGTGGCTTAATACCCGGTATATAGGCAATTAACTTTGAATGTACTGATCTCGAGTGGCGATCTCTTCGCTTGTGTGGTCGTGTTGGGATCTGACGACCAAACTGGCACAACCTCACACAACCCTACTTCATTGAGCGCCGTTGCTGATGAAGCAAGTGTGTAGGAGCCGGACAATACTAAATACTCATCCTACTTGGTTGACATGATGTGTACAAAAATACATTTGAGAGAGTTAGTTCTGAAAATGTATTGCGAGAGATCGGCTGGTACCTGGTGCTGGGAATTTGGTTTCATCAGTACCCGCTAAGCTGCGGTGGACGACGGAGGTCCTTCGTAGCTTAGTAGGGAAAGCACCTGTCATGCGAACTGGGGTCGGGATCAAACCCCACCGAAGGGCGGTTACCCTCCAATACCTTTTCCGAACTAAATCTATCACATGTTGTACATATGCATAATCAAGTTTCAGACATAGTAATTAATTTCCACTCCGGGTGGCTTAATACCCGGTATATAGGCAATTAACTTTGAATGTACTGATCTCGAGTGGCGATCTCTCTTCGCTTGTGTGGTCGTGTTGGGATCTGACGACCAAACTGGCACAACCTCACACAACCCTACTTCATTGAGCGCCGTTGCTGATGAAGCAAGTGTGTAGGAGCCGGACAATACTAAATACTCATCCTACTTGGTTGACATGATGTGTACAAAATACATTTGAGAGAGTTAGTTCTGAAAATGTATTGCGAGAGATCGGCTGGTACCTGGTGCTGGGAATTTGGTTTCATCAGTACCCGCTAAGCTGCGGTGGACGACGGAGGTCCTTCGTAGCTTAGTAGGGAAAGCACCTGTCATGCGAACTGGGGTCGTGGGATCAAACCTCACCGAAGGGGCGGTTACCCTCCAATACCTTTTCCGAACTAAATCTATCACATGTTGTACATATGCATAATCAAGTTTCAGACATAGTAATTAATTTCCACTCCGGGTGGCTTAATACCCGGTATATAGGCAATTAACTTTGAGTGTACTGATTTGTAAGCCGTCAAACAAAAAAACTCAGTCAAAAACTTTGTATCAGAAATTAAAAAAATAAAATACTATTTTGATTCATTCCAACGTAATTTCGGCAATGCTTTTTCTTTAGACACAAAACATATTTCTTCTTCTTACCATCAGTCTGAGACATTAACTAACCTAAAGGGTAAAGTTGGCACAATTCTTGTGCAGCAGAGTTTGAAAATTTTGGTGAAAAATATTGGAATATTTTGATTATCATTTTTGGGTGGCGCATATTACCCATAGCATCGTTCATTTTGGATTGAAATTTTCAATTTTGGAATAAAATTGTTTTGTTTCTGGCTTTACATGGAAATTTTCGGACCAAATAATGACTGATATGTTGGATTACTGATTAACATTTCGAAAATACATGTTTTCGGAGGAAATCACCAATAAATAAAGTGATTAGCTTAGGGGGCGCATATTGACCACATCGCTCCAACTTACTTTCCCGAAGGCTACTGCAAGCTATAAAAGATCGCACTTGTCTCAACCTGATCGTAACGCAATAAAAGCGCAAGATCCGCCGAATATCAAACAGATATTTGTTTCTTCGGCCCCCGACGCATTGTACTCACTTTCCCGATGGCTACTCCCTCCTTAAAAGGTTTTCCGCTGAAATTCCAAACAAATTTCCAATGGAATTCACAGAAGAGTTGCCGAAGAAATTCCTTAAAGAAGAGTTTTCGAATCCCTAGAAAAATTTCAAAATATCCGTACAAGACAGGTTTTTAAATATTTTTTGGAATAAATTAAAGAACCAGCATGCATTGCATGTTATTATAATAGGACTACAAAAACCAAGCTGAATTTGTTCACATTAAAATGACCCCTGTATCCTGAGTTGTATGCCTTCGATCGTGTTGGAAAAAAATCACGATGGCCGCACGTTTCTATACAGATACTTTTCACACATTTTTGACGATTGTGACATGATCTCAAATGGCTCGATAATATGTTCGGTGTTTTGATGGCAGTTGATTTCAAGATAGACCATACCAAATGATAAATTCAATCCAAATCGGGTGAGTAGGAAGGCAATTCCTTTTTGTTCGGAAAACCGGAAAAAAAGCATTCACAAAGATTTTTTTTATACATGAAATGACGCTCCAGTGTTCTCAGAATATACATCTGTTACAGCCTGCTGAGTTGTTATCTAGGATAGGATGTGCCAATTAGTCATTAAAAATCGTACCGATTTTCTGTCAAAATCGTACCGGTTTCTGATTGGGTGAAAATGACAATCGATTACTTTGATCGGCGGTATCACATTTTCAAAAGGGCAGCTTGTTGTTACTTTGGCCGTGTTGCTGGGTAAATAAATTAGAATTTATGAAAAAATTCAAAAGTTTCATTTTTGAATTTTTGGGTGAAATTAATTTATGCTAGATTGAAAATGATGTATGCATAATTCTCAAGTGTTATGCTTATTTAAAACACTTGATTTGAAGCATTATTTACCAACTTTTTACCCATTTCACTATAAAACTCATCTAGTTCAATATTAAAACTTTTTTCTGATAGTACGTAGCATCTCTTACTACGAATAATGGAAGAAATGAACCAGAAAACATGATTTTTTTACATATATTGTTCGACAGATTTTGCATAAAAAATATTCGGAAGCACTGGCCACCACCTCGTCGAAGCAACCGACTGAGGAAACAACAAGGCAGTCACAATTCAATTGTCACATCCTATCCTAGCATATAGATACCGATTCAGTCCATTATTGTCTGTTTTTGATTTGTAGAAGCAAACTATCAAAATCTGTACGGATAATTTGCAGACACCCTGTAGACTCTTAACCCTTAAAACAAGTAAAGGGAATACAATATAATGCTCTAGGAGAGCTTTATGAACTTCATGTTTTTTTTTAATCTTTCGTTTATTTTGGAGGCTCAATTGCCGTGAAGCGTTACGGAGCCGAAATCAAGTTTAACAATTTCTTAAATCTTATACATAATGTTAGTTTTGGGGAACCGAAAGACTCGCGGTTTGGTCGAGGTTAGGGAATACAATAATATAGTAGGAAAGGAAGGGAATTTAGGGTGCTTAAGTAATTATGATGCTGATGTTCACATAGTTGACATTCTTGGCGATGTTTCACATCTGTAACGGGTCAAACATTTTTTTGGGAGACAACAATGAGCGGAAGACATACGAAAGGGGTTAACGACAGACATTGAAATGAACAACAAGAGGAAGACATTCGATATGGGGAACGACAGACAAGGGGGTGGGCAGACTAAGATCACAATCTTACATCAGCAACTTTCACAAATTGGTGGACGAGGGACATGTATTCAAGATCAAGGCCCGCCAACACTTCTCTAATAGGCTTTGGTTGTTTTCCTCGAACCCGGAGATGTTCAGTTAATGCAGATCTGGGGCCGCGATTCTCCTCGCACGCCCACACGACATGATCAATGTCCTGATAATCCTCGCCGCAAACACAGAGATTGCTTTCCGAGAGCCCCACTCTGAAAAGATGTGCATTTAAAGTGTAGTGATTGGACATTAGACGACACATGGTTCGAATGAAGTCTCGTCCTATATTTAATTTTTTGAACCATGGACACCTGCGGGCGAATTGAATACAGCCATCTACCCAACTCCCCATTTGTCCATTTTTGCTACCAGCTGATCAAGGTTTCCTGACGAACTAATGAGAAAAATTCATCGAAGGTGATTTGCCGATCGTAAATATCACCTTCCATAGCGCCCACCTTAGCCAAAGAGTCCGCTTTCTCATTTCCCGGGATCGAGCAATGAGAAGGGACCCAAGCCATGGTGATTGTGAATGACCTTTTTGATAAAGCACTCAAAGCTTTCCGTATCCCGGTTAGAAGATACGCTGAGTGCTTTACAGGTTTCATTGACCGAACAGCCTCCAAGGTACTTAGACTGTCGGTGAAGATAAAGAAGTGGTCAGGAGGTAGGGATGCAATATGCTCAAGTGAATAGTGTACCGCAGCTAGCTCAGCGGTATACACGGAACAAGGCTTTTTCAGCTTGAAGTAGGCGCTATGAAAAACGTTGAAAACACTGAAACCAGTGGAGTCATCCATTTTTGACCCGTCTGTAAAAAAGCTTCTCTCGTCGCTGGCATGCCCGTATTTGCTTGCAAATAATGGAGGTATGACCTCCGCACGAAGAAAGTCTGGTATTCCATGAACCTCCTGCTTCATGGACAGATCAAAAATAACAGAGGAACTGTAAGAGTCTAAGAAATTAGCACGATTGGTGTCAACCGAAGATGGGCTTAGAACTTCATGTTATCATCATTATCTCTTCATGATTACAATATCTGCTAGAGCTATTTTTATCTCTACTCGGATCTGTTGTACTGCAGGAACTTAAAAACTTTTAACATCTTTTGGATATTCCAGATTAGATTAATTTTGAAGTCGGTTACCTAAGTTGAGTGAGCTTATCAAAGGATCCGACGAGTTCATAGCACTAATGAAATTACTGTTACTGTCAATCTATTTAGGGTTTATTAGCTCTTGGTAGTTTATTGCAATCAGAATGTCCCAGAACCGATGTATTTCATTCGACTCTCTACATCTCGATGTTCTATATCTCGATATCTCTCCCTATGTCGATTGTTTCCTCAGTCCCTTCAATCTACATACATTCGGGCATTCTACATCTCAATAACTTCCCTACGTCGATATCTCTCTATCTCAATGTGTTCTGATCATATTTTGTTCAGTATTCATTCTCCCTATGTTGATATGTTCATATTTTTAGGCTTCTAGACCATCTTTAGACAATAACAAACACATCAACAACAGGAAACGACATTTGTTTTGTTGTCGTTTTTCATAGCAACAAGATTTTTTAGATCTAGTACCCATTTAAGTTTTCCTTCCATTTCTCGATCTCTCCCTATCTCGATGGTCCCTTCAATATCGAGATTTGGAGAGGCGACTGTAATTAGTTCGATGACATATTTGACATCTAATGTTTTACTCAACATATGTGGATTCGAAAACGCTCGTAGACAAATGGAGTCGTTCAATAATTACGTAAGCATTTTTTCTTGGTTCTTCGGATTCTGTGCTTTCGTAATTATTGTACGACTCCTATGTTCCCAGTTGTACCTGATCTTGCTACACATTGCCTTGGCTCCGAAGCTATCAGAGTAAAATCAGCAGTGATTCAAATCGTTCGGGGCTGTCAGTTTGTATATGAATCTAAATCATACACTTTCCCAGCAGTGGCTCAAGATTTATTTTTTATAACAGTCGAGATTCTATTTTCTGCAGATTTGAACCACGAATGAATCACGAGATTCAAATATTTTTCAATTGTTTTGGTATATGAATGCGTCATTTTATGTAGGGATCAATTCACTTTGCATTTACCGCACCCATTTTATTTAATGGAAAAAAAAATCAAACATGAATAGAACACTGCTGTGGAAGCAGTTGGCTTTGGCTCATTTTCAAACTAGAATAGTATTTGAAAATTTGCAATCAAACTGAATCACTACTGATTTCACTCTCATAAAGCCTTTTCTGTATAAGCTGTTTCCCTTTCAGGCTCTCTTTCTATCTTTCATACCTGCCATTTTTTAAAATCTACTCGGTATGATATGTGTAGAAGGCGCTCGAAAAATCCCATTCATGCGAATATTAGAGATATTCCATGAGTGTTCGGAAAAGGATATATATAGTTTTTCGTATAGTTTTCATATAGTTTTTCGGAAAAGGATATATAGTTTTCGATAACTCTTAGAATAGTTACCCTCATAAGTCCGATGTTTTTCACATTTACTTACTTGATTACATAATAGATATGACGGAATTCAGAAATCGTTATTTTCCAGGATGCTTTCAAGTATTGGCTACGCAAGTATGAGATTAGATTACTTACTTGATTACATAATAGATAATAGGCTGCCTCCTCTTGGTGAGCCTACGCCTAATAGAATATACGTCGCCAGTTGCATAAGTCATCGTATACACAGCCTATCACCAAGCATACGGCATCTTCCAAGTAGACGCGCCACGCCGCCACCGCCGAAGACTTTTTCACGTCGCTGCCGCTGTCAAAAATGAATCGGCGCGCCGCCGTATGAAAATTGATTACGCCGCCGAATATTTTTTACCACGCCGCGGCGCGCCGATGACATTTTTACCCAATTCTGGATATATCTAGCTCCTGTAGTAAATACATATTTTCAGCCTCGTTCTTCTTTATAAATTTTTTTTATAAATTCTCATTTCCAATGAAGTATACACCCAACAAAATTGAAAAAGAAAAATGAGCCGTTCCAGCTAAGCAAGTAGTTTATTCAGCCTGCATTGTTTGTTGGGGAACCACCAGATCCCTTGTTGTATAATGCAGCGTACACACCAGTCAAGCAGTTTGACGAACATTGACTCCACTCCGAAAAAAACGCTTCGATTGCTGCTTTGTTTGAACGTGTGTGAAGTTGTTCGAACAACCATTTGACAGTTGGCGGCTCGGTTGGAAAAAATTAAAACGGTTTGATTTTGGTTTGAGCTGTTGGGGGCGGGAGTTGGGAGTCAAGATTCGCCGAACATGTTTGAGCATTGGTACACTAAAACTAACGGCATAGTAACGTCTACCATATCGAGGGTAAAATTAAAAACATTTTACCACTAGATTTGTGCAGAACGCAGCTTGTATTTATTGCAACTGTATTTGTTGTCAATTCTACTATGCAATATTAGGATTGATTTGTTTACGGATTTAACTACGTTATCGTCAATTCTACTATGTGTAAACCACATAGTAGGATTCACTGCGAACTTGTTGTGCGTATTACTATAGACAAGAGCAGTACTTTTAAAAATATAATCAAATCAATTTTGAGTATGTGAATTATGTTTATTCCTTTTCGTATGTTTTTATTTGATTAGAGAACTCGTTCTTAATACTTTCAACGAGTTTTGACGAGAAGACCAGCTAGACGGCCATAAACAAAATGTATCTAAGTGTTCAGAAAATCTGATGCTGCGTCTTGTCCGTCAAGACTTTTCCTCCGAGACTTTTCCGACCAAATCAATAACCGGCAATTCCAATCGATCAAGCAATTATACATTCTGTTAAGGAATACATTTGGACCTCCCGGCACTTTCCAAATAACGTCGGACCGATAATATGGCTAACCATAATTTCCCTCGAGTAATCCGGAATCTGTTCCGAATAATGACGCACTGCAGCAGAATACAAACTTTGCGTTGCGCCGTTAGGAGAGGTTCAGCAGAAGTTTTTTTTTCTACAAAAACTGCGGAATTCCATCAATTGGGACGTTTATTTTCCGTTAGAAAAGGTACTGGATCCTG
Source organism: Armigeres subalbatus (assembly GCF_024139115.2). Taxonomy (NCBI): domain Eukaryota; kingdom Metazoa; phylum Arthropoda; class Insecta; order Diptera; family Culicidae; genus Armigeres; species Armigeres subalbatus. Next base: position 84,553,751 of record NC_085140.1, read on the forward strand.
CCAACATATTGCGTTTTTGGTTGGAATGGTCACCTATAGTATTATAATAATTAAAATTCCCATATTAAAACATTTCATTTGAAGAATTTACCTAAAAAACCGAAAATAGTTTGTTGAAGTGCAAACTTTTCAATGCGGCCATAGATAGATATTCGTTCGGTAAAGTACAATTGGATGGAGAAATCCTTTCTTGTGAATTGTGTGCTGCAAAAACATCACAATTAATGAATTATTGGCAGTGGCTGATTATCTACCCGCCGCTTTCACAACCAGGCGCTATAGTATATGCGCAAAATAGCCAGCATGAGTTAACCACCAGAAATTTGTATGGCGAAAGACATCTAACGCGGGTTTTCTCAAAATGAGGAACTTTTCATGAAAAACTATTTGGTACCGGTTATGTAGGAAGGTGTCCGCTACTACGCCTACCAAATATTTTTTCAATGAAGGTGCTTAATTTTGAGAAATCGAGCCTTAGATGCCTTTCGTCATACTGATTTCAGAAAGTTAACTCCTAGTGTGCCGCTGTAAGCACGCTCAAAGCAGGCGATTCATTCTGACTTTATCACATTTGGTTGATAAACTTATCTTGGTAGGGTATCCAATCATGGTTTGAACCAAATGGCGGGTTTCAGATGAGCCGTCAAAATAAAGTTGATTTATTTCATTAAAGGGACATGTTAGAACTGCGATTTCTAGTTTGTATGGAAGCTTAGTTCATTATCTTTCTAAAAACATCCTGGGTGCACATATTTATGCTTAGTTTCATTGAAAAAACTTAATAATTACATAACTTTGATTCGTACCATGGTTTGAACTACACTGTTCATGGTTTGAACTAAGTTCGTACCATGGTTTGAACTACTGCGGCAGCCAGCAGCTCTTGAATATAATACTAATTACATGCATGAAACGCTGAGGAAATCTGTAGAAAAGCAAATTTGTTTTACTATTAATCTTCTCCCATTCGATTAGTAACTCGAAACGTGTGAAAATCGTCTAAATTATCGATATGAAAATTGCGATTTTTCCATATTGGAAATGTAAACAAAATGCTCCAGCTAGGCGCATGCAGCGCTCTTAGCGGACAGCAGCAGAACATGATTGCATTTACAAGTTCAAACCATAGTACGAATTTAGTTCAAACCATGATCAGTTTTTACCTTGTATAAATGTTACTATTTTAACTATTTAAAACTGTTTCTCAATTGTATGATGACGTCAATCGATTACAGATGAAAAAAGCATTCTTTTGATATATTGATCTCACTCCTGTGTCATAAAATGCGTCCTTTACGAGCTTTTTGAAATTATGCCACTGGTGGGGGGGATTTGGCGCAAATTCAGGACGTTTTTAAATCGCTTTATTTTATTACTTAAACAATATGTACAAATGTTTAAATAAACTCTATCACTTCCAGTATACCTAAATATTCCATTCATACTGTTTTAGGTTCATTTCCTGCCAATGAGATGGTAATTTCTACTGATTTCAAAATGGTTCAAACCAAGATGAATACACAGCTAGGTGTTTCAATGTGCTCAATTTATGGACGAGAAGAAGGCGGGGTGAAAAATTCATTTTCGGTGCAAAACATAAACAAACCGGCTGGCTCTCCCATACTAAAATCCAAGATGGCTGAATCGTGAGTTTGGCAGATTGTAACACCTAGTGGTGTATTCATCTTGGTTCAAACCATGATACGCTTTTCACTAGTTCAAACCATGATTGGATACCCTATGTTTAATTAACCTCAATCGAAGAATAATATATATGATGATTGAATTTTGGCGTCGTAAATGATTTAGTGAGATATTTGTTGTATCTCTGATGGATGAAGTTGAAGTAATTCTGTACATATGAAGGGGAGCATTTTTCGTGAATGCAATACACAATTAAACTGACTACAAAATAGTAAACATAGTAATTTAGCCATGGTCGTCTTAACTTCAATGAGGGTATTCCTAAAGACACTGTGGTTGAGATTACTATTTTTAAGAATAGTAACAGTAAACACAATTGTGTTGGTAATTCTACCACACAATTATTATCAGTGTAGTGAATATATTTTTTGATGGTTGGTGCTCAAGTTGGTGCTTCGGTCGTTCGTGTGTGATATTGTTGGTCGAATAAATTGATTGTTCGTGCCGCTGTTGATAAAACTTGATGGATGTTTGAATAAACAAGAGGTGGAGTCAGTGTTGGTCAAACTGCTTGACCGTGTGTACGTTCCATAATGGAATTAGAGAGGAATTTCAAAGAGCAGTACCTTGAGGAATTCTCGCGGATATTCTTGTAAGTATTTTTAAGAGAATTCTTGGAGAGTTCCTAAATAAGTCTCTGAAGAAAACCGTGAGAATTTATTATGATGTATAAGGAGCTAATTTTAAGGGTGAATTCTTGAAGAAACACTGCAGAAGTGTCCGTGGGAATTGGCGAATTGGGGGAATTTGTGAATTTGTGAACGACTTTCAGGAAGAATCCTTGAAGGAATTTTGAGGTAGGAATTTCTGCTAGAATTACCAGAGGAATGCGCGTAAAATTTTCTTGATCTAGAATAACGATACTAAGTCACGTTTAGATTTTTAAAAATCTAACACTGACTTATTTCTTACTTCACACACTATATTTGATGAGTTATTAACAGCACTGATTGAAATATAAACTTAGAATAAATCGAAAATCAAGCGTCAGGCTCTACTTAATAAGTAAAACTGCTGATCCAGTGTAACTGAGGAATTCTGCTGTCTACTGTGGTCTGTTGCTGGGTGCTGGTCGACAATTGCTGACTATGTTTGGTGCAAAGTCCGATGTTAGGATGATTCGTTGCGATGGCTAACGTAACTCTAGATTTCCCAATTTAGTTTCCATAAGAAGATCTCCAAGAACTCCTGGACAATTTTTCCGAAAAATTCCCCTAAGGTGGGTTTAGTGAAATTCCATGTGAATTTCGGAAGGAATTCAGAAAAAAAATATCTGAAAACCCTCGTGGATATTTCTGTAGAGTTTGCAAAGTAATTTATGAAGTGTTCTTGGTTGAGTTTTAGGAGGAAATCCAGAAAGAATTTCAGGAGAATTTCTATGAGTAATTATTCAAGAAGTTACAGTAAAATCCTGAAGCATCCATATAGGAATTTCTGGAATATTCCTGTTGAATTATTGAAGGAATTACCGGAAGAATTCCTGGAGGCACTTCCGATAAAAAAAATCTGGAGGAACTATTGGAGGAGCTTCCGGAGGAACTTCCATACAAATTCCTGAAAGAAGATTTTTTGAAGAAACTACCGGAAGAATTCCAGCAGGCGCTTCCGGAGAAATTCCTGGAGGAATTCTCGGAGGAACTTACGGACATTGAAATCCATAATAATCTGAGAAAATAAATCAAAATCCAGCATATGAATTAAACAAATCGTGATACACATTATTGCAATCAAGGAGAGCTTGTCTGATCTATTTCTGTTCAGTCATTATTGCTTAACGTTCCATTTATAATCGAGCTGGATTGAAAGGATACTACTTAATTACATCCTCCGAACAAGGGATTTACAACTCGATCTATATATCTACAAGCTTATCGACATCCAATACTGGAAGGCAAGGCACTGTTATACCATCAAGCCAAAAAAAACTCCCAGCATTCGAAGAAAGAATTTAAAACAGGGATTGTCTTCTAATGAAATTAGAAAATTCAGCTACCGGCCAACCTTTCTCGGATGACGGGTTCAGCAGATCAAGATGGGAAAACACACAAATCTTGACAAAGATACAAATTCCATTCAACCCATTAATCCCTTCCGGTTTCCCTTTGCCCCCCGAAAGGGTCGACCACCGAATTCGATCCACGTCCGAGCAGTAGTGGCATGCAGTGGAGTTAACTTTTTAAATCTCAATCCTTTTAAAGCCGCTCATTCGAAGCCAGTGAAGGCAAAAAACTCGTTTTGTTCTTCCTAACCGTCGCCATAGGAAAGAGTGTAAATATTTACCAGCTGATTAGATTTTACCCCAAACAGCCTGTTCGGTTCCGGAAGGTACATAGCAGGACCAAAGGTTCGTTGGTATGGGCTAGGCACTAAGCTAGGAGGACGAAAAAACCGGGCCCATCCGACCTGAACTGGTGTTGGACCATTCGTTAGCTGTTATCTTGATGCAGGTAGCTGCTGGTGCTATTAAACAAAGCTGAAGGAGCAGGAACTCTTCGTAGATTATGTAGATTGCTTCGCTGTTTTTGTTTACCAAGTGGTTGGGCTGAGACTGCACAACAGTGGGGATGGGGAAATTTAACGCCTCACGGGTTTCAATTTTCTGGGCGCACCACGCGACAGGAAGTAGCGCTGCACATATTTTAGCGTGGTGAGGACGAAGTTGAAAAATTGAAAAACTTTAGGAAGCAGCGATAGGCTGATTGAATTAGGATTGAATTGCTTTAGTAGTATGGAATGAAGTGTAAGTAAGTGAAAGATGCGATTTTTTTTTTTTCATTCAGATTGATTATATCTGTGGAGTAGCAGAGGTACACTAAAGTCTTTAGCTATAATATAAAATTATATAAAATTACACATTTAATTGCGTAATCATAACCATAGATTGCTACTGCACAGACTTATATCTAGTCCAAGATGAATACACAGCTAGGTGTTGCAATGTGCTTAGTTTGTGGAAGAAAAGAAGGCGGGGGTGAAAAATTCATTTTCAGTGCAAAACGACAACAAACCGGCTGGCTCTCCCATACTAAAATCCAAGATGGCTGAATCGTGAATTTGGCAGATTGGAACACCTAGTGGTGTATTCATCTTGATCTAGTCTGAGTTTTTGAGTTGTTTCAGGATATGCATCGATCATCGGAGTTTCATCTAAAATAGATAGGTACAGATTTTTTTATTGAAACCAGTCTTAGCTCAAGTTACCTAACAGTCAGAAAAAAATATTCCAATCACCGTATTAGTAAAACAGTCAATATATTTTAAAAACATTTTAAAGTCAATGGGTTGCTAGCTTTATATCCAGCTCACTGCCTACTCTTAGCAAATTATTACACAATTACAATATACATATATATTTCTTAAATGGGAATGACATATTCATAGGATATTGATTAATGTTGATAGGAATGAATATTCATTCGATGCAGTTTGAGATGATCTTAAAGTGAGATGTTTCTATTATAAACCATCAATGCAGTTTGACCGACAGACAAAAAAAGCAATAAAAGACTAATAATCATTAGGTTGAATGCCAAAGTGAAAAACCAACGTAATCCTATGCAAAGGCGTACACTCAAAGTAGGCATGGTTTGATTGGCACTGATCAAAGCGCCCATTTGCATAGACATTGCGCATAAAGCTCCCCAAGAAGAATAGGCACCCATTGTGTGTCGCTGCCTTTCATATAAAATTATTTTTGAACGTTTTACGGCTTTATAAATTTGTCCGACTATAATGCATAGGTCAATCTGGAGGCTGCTATGGGGATGAATAAATAATATATTATTTATGATTGCTAAATGCTTCTCCCGAACTGTGTCAGCAGATTTTAGTACCTAATTCACACCTCAAACTGCTTGGGTTATTAGTCATTGGTTTACGCTTGATGGGTGAAAGTTGAGGGAATAACTCAATTAAAATGCATATACCTTATAACATTCGCTACAGCTTGTTTTAGAAAAATACACATGCGCATGGGTTGGCTGCTGGAAAACTATCACTCTACACCCAACCAGCAACTGTTGTACTTTCTAAGTTTAAGTATTTTTTAAAGAAAAAATAATTTTAATTATAGTTTATTTGTATTGTAAAAGAAAATTGAAATATTATGGAAGCAATTCTGTATCCAGCTTTCTACGCAGGCCATGCTATAAATTTTGCATCACCCCTACTTTGCATCACCTTCTACTTTTCCTTTTAATGACAGCGTTCATTTTTCCTCGGCTTTGGGACAATTCCTTGAATGACGTTTAGTCAAATGACATTTAGTCGAGTGGACATTTGATCGAAGGGACATTTAGTCGAATGAAATTTTTTTCAAATGGACATTTAGTCGAAAGGACATTTCTACCAAATTGCACCAAGCGCCAACAATTTTTTCCCATTTTTCTGACCAAGCTTTCGTCTAGCAGATTTAATTGATCGCAAATCGCATCGGATATCCCTCGACTCCATAACTGAGGATGTCCTGCAACAAATTTACGTGTGTATTGACATGAAATGATTTTCGTTTTCCTTGTACGAACGAAATACCATAAGTCAGTCAAAAAGCCGCTTAGTGCGGTTTGGCAGAACCCCGACCAATTCGTCAATATATTAATTAAATTTTGAATTTTAATTTGAATATATAATCCACGATACATGGATAAACTGATTAGAGGAATTCACTGTTCGTGAGGAAGTTCAATCAGCAGCTGTAGAAACGAATACGAAAGCCAATGTGGATTTTCCACCCGAGCTAACAGAATCTTCTGGATTATAGGAAAATTGAAAACCTACAGAAATAGCAAAATATTAGGTTAAGAAAATTATTTTGAGCTTTTTAGTGGAATGTCTTCACTTGTCGTAAGACGAGTTTGTACAATCCCATTTAATTCCACCACTTAATTGTACCTTGACAGATACGTATTTCGACCTCAACAGTAAGGTCGTCTTCAGTGTCTCGTACTTGACTCTTACTCTGACGTACTTGTAGAGTCAAGTACGAGACACTGAAGATGACCTTACTTACATTTTTCCATACATTTTGGGGGGGGGTTAAATCGGCTATCATTTGAGATTTCTATGGAGTTTGCACCAAAAATAGTGAAAAAAAAACTCAATGGTACAATCCAATCTGGTTGTACGTGACGTGACACTTTGGGAATACATTTTCAGCCACATAATGCAATGGTTTACCGTTGAAACTTCTATACTAGAGCTTTCTTGCTGCTGTGTTCACTCCGCTGCGATCGCTCTTTGTTAAATCCTATTCGACCGCTCTCTGCAGAGTCTCGATCAACTAGTTCATTTGTGGACGCAATAGCGCCCGTGGCAAGTGTTTTTTTTTTTGTTTCAATTTTTAAGAGTGATAGATTCTTTTCTGCATTCAAAAAAATCAAAATTTTCAACGTCTGTTGTCTGTGATTTTTTTTTTCATCAAATGCTGTGTCTGGTTGTCTAAGGTTGTCACTGGTTTTGTTTTCAAGACAAAATTTTCAAAACGACTTATCTGCTTTTGTAAACAAAGATTCAAACGGCGATTTGACGAATATGATAGCTCTCCCACGCAAACTAACACCATCAACAGGTAGCGGAAGCCTTCATCTACCTATTGGTGGTGTTGGTTTGCGTGGGAGAGCTATCAGATTCGTCAAATCGTCGTTTGAATCTTTGTTTACAAAAGCAGATAAGTCGTTTTGAAAATTTTGTCTTGTTTTCTGCATCTGATAGTAAAAAAGAATTGAAGTGTCAAATATTTTATTTTTTGAGAGAATTTCCCCGCGTGGTGCGTCTGGTTGGCTAGTCACCGGACAGACAAACAGGGCTATTATATATAGTATACGGCACGCCCGCGCCGGAAAGCAGCCTTCTTATATTCAATAAAGTAATCCGTTAGCCCCGCCCCTTTGTGATCGGTTACGGGTGTAAATATGATATGCACTCATAACGATTAACGATGGGGCGTGGCTAATGGGATTATTGCATTAGATACAAGAAGGCTGCTTTCCGGCACGCGCGAGGCATTTTAATCGGGATTTTACAGATAGCGGTCGGAAAGCATGGAAGAGTCTAGAAATTCAGAGCATCCTGTGAAATTTTCTCGCAAGATTCTTAAATTGGTTATTGATTAATATGGACATTTTTCATAATACAAAATATAATCGTTAGAAGTCTGTCGTTCTGAGCGATGGTCACAGGTGTGTGGTTGCTGTAGATTTTTTTTCTAAAGTCGGCAGAAAGCGTTATTTTCTGGCAAGTTAATTTGGTTTTGTTTTTGTTAGTCATTGGAAATAAAATCGATTTTTTACGGTTCATACCATTTTCACCGACATACTGCTCAACATTCTAACTACGTGCCCGGTCCACCGCAGTCGTCTGAACGAAAGCGGTGTGAACGATGAATGGTTCTCCCAACAGCTGATGCAACTCGAGGTTCATTCGCCTCCTCCACGTACCGTCCGCCATCTTCACCCCGCCATAAATGGCACGCAACACATTCCTTTCGAAAACTTCAAGTACGCGTTGGTTCTCCACGAGCATCGTCCAGGCCCCGTGTCCATAGAGTACTGCCGATCTAATGAGCGTTTTGTAAATTGTCTGTTTAGTACGGCGGCTAACTCTATTCGATCGGAGTGTTTTGGGGAGTCCAAAGTATTTACGATTTCCTGCTACGATCTTCTTCTTCTTCATTGGCATTACATCCCCCATTGGGACATTGCCGCCTCGCAGCTTAGTGTTCATTAAGCACTTCCACAGTTATTAACTGCGAGGTTTCAAAGCCAAGTTACCATTTTCGCATTCGTTTATCAAGAGGCTAACACGATGATACTTTTATGTCCAGGGAAGTCGAGGCAATTTCCAAACCGAAAATTGCCTAGACTGGCACCGGGAATCGAACCCAGCCACCCTCAGCATGGTCTTGCTTTGTAGCCGCACATCTTACCGCACGGCTAAGGAGAGCCCCATAAGTTCCTGCTACGATGGGTCTCCGAATTTCTCTGCTGGTATCATTATCAGAGATCACCAGTGAGTCCAAGTACACGAATTTTTCAACCATCTCGATTTCGTTACCACCGATACAAAAGTCGTGGTTGCTGGCTAACAATGTCCTGTCCACACCCAAAACAATTTGGTGTTATATTCCGATCAGAGAACGTCATACTTGTTGTGCCAGCTTATTGCATTAAGTCAGTTTATTTGGTTTCGATCAATACATCTAAACGATTCTCGTTGGCTCCTCCTGCAACATTTTATTGCAATCTTGCATTAGTTTCGCGTACAGTTTGCCATAATTTGCGAAAAATGCACAGAATGCATTGAGTAAACAGCAGGCCTTTGCATCAGATCCCCGATCGAGAGAAAATAAGAACTGGTAATGTGTTTGAGTCTGTATTGAATCTAATTTTACACTTCCCATCGAGGTATGAAATGCTGTATACTTCGATACCCTCAGCTAGCTTACGAAAAAAATCGGCCAAAGACGGGTATTGAACTTAGACCCTCCACACGTAGTCGCCCCCTAGACCTAGATTGAAAATTCACCGCTGGCGGCGTGGTAGATCATTTTTGGCCAGCTGCGTCACGCCGCTGGTAATCGGCAGCTGAACTGATTTCAAGCGTCAAAAATTCATCAGAATTTCTTCGAAAGTTCATCAACGAGTTCGTTGGAAAGTTCATCGAGAACATCGGGGACATTCCTTCTTCTAGGAATTCCTCTGGAAGTTTCTCTAGGAATTCCTCCGGAAGTTAATCCAGAAATTTCTTCGGAATTTCCTCTAGGAATTTCTCCTGAAGTTTCGCCAGGAATTTCTCCGGAAGTTCTTCTTGAAATTCCTCCGCAAGTTCCTCCAGCAATTCCTCCGCAAGTTCCTCCAGCAATTCCTCCGGAAGTTCCACTAGGAATTCCTCCGGTGGTTCCGCCAGGAATTTACTTGGAAGTTACTCCAAGAATTCCTTCGAAATTTACTCCAGGAATTCCTCCGGGAGTTACTCCGTCGGTTCCACCAGGAATTTCTCCGGGAGCTCCACCAGGAAACCCCTCCGGAAGTTGCGCCAGGAATTCCTATGGAAGTTCCGCGAGGAATTCCTCCGGTAGATCCGACATGATTTCCTCCGGAAATTCCGCCAGGAATTCCTCCAGAAGTTCCGCCAAGAATTCCCCCGGAAGCTCCGCCAGGAATTCCCCCGGAAGTTCCGCCAGGAATTCCTCCGGGAGTGCCTCCAGGAAATTGTCCGGAAGTTATACCAGGAATTAGTTGGTAAGTTCTTGCAGAAATTCTTCGAGAAGCTTTTCGAGGAATTCCTACAAAAGATCCATAAAACTTTCCTTAGAAAGTTTCTTTAAGAATATTTTCGAAAGTTCCGTCAAAAATTGCTCCGGAAGCTTCTCCAGGAATTCCTCTAAAATTTTCTCCAAGAATTTCTCTAGAAGTCCCTCCAGAATTTCATCCTGAAGTTCTTTCCGAAATTCTTGCGAAAGTTCTACTAGACATTAGTTGGGAAGTTCCTGCAGGAATTCATCGGAAAGTTTCTCCAGGAATTCCTCGAAAAGTTCCTCCAAGAGTTCTTCCCGGATTTCCTACAAAAGTTCAATCAAAGTTCCTACAGGAATTCCTCATGAAGTTTTTCAAGATTTTATTTGGAATTTTTTTCCAGGAATTTGGAATTTGTAGTGAGTCTGTCAAATTCGCCTGCTTTCTCTTCTTTGAGTTCCTCCAGGAGTTTCCGTGGAAATCACTTCAAGAATCCCTCAATAGATTCCTCAAGAAATTTCTCGGAAGATTGCTTCGGATATTGCCCCAGGAATTCCTTAAGGTACACTAAAAAAAACCTCCAGGATCTGCTCAGATATATTCCTCCAATTTTTGTGGGAATATTCGAAGGATTTCTTAAAAGGTACTATGGAACAAATCCTGGAGGATTTCTTGAAGAAGCTCCTGAAGAAATTAGCAAAGGAATTTCTGATTGAAAACCTTATAGAATTTTTTTTTATTAAATTTTTGATTAATTTCTTAACGGACTTCCTGGAAAAAATCAGGACAGATTTGAGCTGTTGGAGAATGCCTTGCGTCTATCTAAGAGATAGTAAATAGTCCCAAATCAATATCTGTGGTAACGGATGGAAGTAATGCTACTCTCATACAATAGTTGCGACATCACCTACAAATTTGTGCGAAGTGCTAATACTAATGCTACATGGCTAAGTTTGCGTAATTCCTCAAATTTTTAATGGAATTATTTTAAAGAATTTACGAAAAATTCTATGAAATTACTTTTGCAAAGAGGCTCATGCCTGCTAGACAAAGCGACTTCTCAAATTAACTGACTTGAATAACTAACTGATGTTAATGAGGAAAACTTCCATCAAAATCGTGCACCGTTTTAAAAAATTTGATTTTTTTTGTTTGAATAGAACTGAACTGAATTGCTAGAATCTCACTACTTCATATCATTCTAATTGTCCGATGTTGTTTTTACATAGCCGCATTATTTTCTTAGCTACGCAATTCTTTCAAACCCCTAAATGAAAAATGCGTACGTACGTGGGTACCTACTGGAAAAATGATTTTGAAATGTTTTCCCAGTTCAATTATTCCACGAAAACAAATAAATCTTTCTGCATCTTGAAGTTCATATTTGCTTCGCTTCCTCTGTATTGATAGCCATCATTCCACATCCTGTTTCCATCATCGCAACCTTCGCTAGGTATCGCTCTCAAGGGAAGAAAAGTCGTAAATAAAAGCCCCTAAACAATCAACCCTCTTGGTTGGAAGCTGCTGCGATATGCCGCAATCTTTCCGCATTGGTCGTCTCCGCGTCAACCGACGTCGGATGGTGGCGGCAGATCGTCGAAGCGATATCTTTTCAATTTATGTCCGCTCGAAGAACAGCCTTTCTTTCTATTTGGCATCGATCGAGATTAGGATAGTAGGTACCTTGAAACTATGCGCACACCATGGGGAAAAGAATCTTGAAGACGTCATCAAATGGCAACCATAACTTTTACCGCATAACCTGAGCAGACTGCGAGTTTCGCAGACATCTGCGATATTGTTACTGTTCTTAAACGCATAGATGGAAATGAAAATAACACCCGCGAGTTATCAACCGAAAGTTTGATTGTTGCATTCAACGCACAATAAGATAAATAGAGTACCTTCCCGTTTTTCGTATCAAATGGTTTTTGTCTTCTATAATTCCCAGGATTCACAAAATTCAAATTATTTAAAGTGGTTTTAGAATTTAGAGTTCTATCTTGAGACAGAAGACACTGTGATATCAATATTTTTTGATAGTAATAAAAAAACAAATACTCATAAAATGTACTAAGAAGAAAAAAGCCAGTTCATAAAGTGGATAGAGTACATCGCCAAGGCAAAGGCTGCTTTGAATTGGTTGCGAACCGTATCGAATTTCGATTTTTTTTTCCTTTCATAAAAGCAGACAAACAAATAAAAATTAAGCACATTGCCACTGTGCATTTCGCCATCGTCATCATCACCAGCACACCGTTGTAAATTATTGTACCCCAACGTTGCGTGCCGGGCAGGGACGGTCGGTTTCCAAAATGCCATGTAGATTCCGATTCCTCACTATACCTTTCAGGGGAGGAAACAAAAGGTGAGGCGAAAGGACGCACCTGAAAAATGAGAACAGCAAAAAATTCGATATCAATGCATTCGATTTGTCGGAACGAATAGCACGATTCAAGGTTATGGGTTTTCAAGATCCAGTCCAATTACGGAGCCCTGCCTAGTTCCAGCTATTCGTAGTCTAAAGGATGAGGGAAAGGGCAGGGCGAGCGTTGTAGTGCCATGAGACAGCTGAAGTGGAATGAGTGAAAAATTACACCGATAAATGAATTTATTGAGCAGTAATAATAAGCCACTTTTACGATTATGGGTTTTCATGCCAATGAATGTCTGAGTGGTCGGAAATTGAAGAAGTAATGGTTATCGATTTTAAGCTCTCCAAATAGCATGTAAATAAAGTTACTAATTAAATTTAGTATGTACCGTGCTTTTATATGCTTTGACACCACTTGGTAAGTAAGGAAACATTAAAATATATTCACCCCTGTAAGTTCTTCAATTTCAAATATGTTTATAACGAAACCCTCATTCGGAAAATAATTCAGATCCTTTAGAATGTTTGAGCCACGCCTACGTAAAAATCTAAGTAACTTCCTTAATCTCAATTTAAATGGAAATAAAAACATAACAACTTTTCTGATAGACTAGAAGTTTAGGCCAGTATCAAAGTTTAATGAACTTTTAAAAACGTCCCGCAGAACATAATTCAAACCAATTTCATCGCAATTTTGTGTTCAATATTAACAATATTTTAATGTAGTCTTTAATACTAATTATTTGTGAACGCTTTTCCTTTTTTAAGGAGCGCTCGTTCTGCTGCCATACATTTAGTGAACTTTGAAGAAAGCCGCATTATTATCCGTGGATCCAAATATTGCGCCCCGCTCGACGGGATGTTTGACCATAGCAAACGAGCTCCGGAAATGTCAATTTGTTTTCCCATATCGTGGCTGCACGGTGTGGTTCAGACCGCAATCAGACCGACGACGACCGTCCCATGGTGGCGGCGGGTGGTCAACACTTGGATCCGCATGTTCCTCTTGGGGTTTGCTTTCGCCTTAGGGAGGACGCCGCGGCTCGAACAAAACACTGACCAAGCCCAAATCGGATTAGTTCGCACGAATCGATAAAGTGTATCGCTTTCGAGATGGGAATTGGTTCGAGTGTTGGCGACAAAACAGAGGCGAAGAACAAATCGTTTGCCGGTTTTGACTTGGGATCGGAACAACGATTGCTGTAACATTATTTATTTACAGGATTTAGGAAAAGGGTCAAGATCTGGTGGGTAGATTATGCCAACAGCTGTATAAACTATAGTTTGTCAATAATTACAATATAAAACACGAAAAGAAGTGGAATATTTAGAATGTAGTACATAATCTTGTGCAAAATATAGTTTATTGAATCGAATGTAACAAAGAACATGGAAAAGAATAAACAAGAAAAAAAATCGTATAGTATAACAAAACAAACTATTATAGATTTAAAAGTCACTTAACTGCTACAATTTTGCGGTTATGAATCGACTAAGATGCACTCAATTGGTTTCCACATAAATGTTTCAATCGTTTGAAATCTTGAATGCTTTGCAGTTGTTAAAAGACAACATTTACTAAGCAATTCCAGTTGAACATGCAGCTCGAATCAATTCTCGATCCATCTTCATAAAACTAAAACTAAACTTGCTCGTTAGTTGTTTGCCGCTACTGCATTTCGTATCTGTTGCGTTGACTGCAACTGATAGATATTTAGTGCCAACCATCACGAGTAACTAATTGAGAACCGTGATTGCCATCGAGCGATAAAACTGCTCCGTTTACGACAGCGGCAATCAAGAAACGCTCTCCGCACCCGACACAAGTGTAAAACTTCCTGGAATATCAATTTAGAGACAGCCACCCCTTCGTTTCACTTTAGAAACATTGTTTGACACTCAGTCAACCAATCAGCGATCCATGCTTATTGGAACTTAGACAGACAGAAATCTCTCCATCTCAAAAGTCTTCACATTTTCAGAGGAAAAACAGCCTACTACCGTTGCGACGCCCATCAACCAATTCGAAAGCAAATCCAAACAAACGAGTTTAGGTGTAAATTAATTTTGACGTCCTATTTGTCCGTGCGTGCGTGCTTTGATGCGTGCCCCGCCGGCTTCTGTTTGGCGAGTTTGTTCGTTGACGTGTGAAAACCGTTGTTGACTAATGAACGAACGAACCAACGGGGTGAGGAATCGAGGTGCGGTAACAGTCGTCGTCGTCGTCGTCGGGGCAAATGAAGATTGATTTTTAGCTCCCTCATGGAATGCTATGGAATGAAGCTTTGCGTGCTTCCCCGATGACGGGGATGAACGCAGTTTTGACGAGAATTGAATTTGTTGTGGCAATTTGTATTCATTAGGAAAAAACTTTTCCTGCCATACAAGTTGAATCGTGGGGAAAGAATCGTTTATATAGATGTTTGTGTCATGCTTGTTATACGCTTATACTATCGGATTCATTGTCTTCTTCTAGAGATTTACAAACTTATTATTCTTATCACCTTAGCCCTTGTAGGTATTCTACAGGATTCTAATGAAAGCGTTTTGATCGATTTTGATGATTTAGTAGTGCTTTTTTCAGACGCAGGCAAGGAGTCTAATTGTCGTTGTACTACTACAGTCAAACCTCCATGAGTCGATGTTCTATGACTCGATATCGACTCATGGAAGCAAAATATTCCACATAAAAAAATGTTTTCTGGGTTACTATGATGGTCCGTTCAAGCAGCTCTTCAAGGGTTTTATATTCTACATCTCGATATTTCCATGAGTCGATGGTCCCTTCAATATCGACTCATGGAGGTTTGACTGTATGTACACTGATATTTACAATAATAATTTGATCACCATTTGATCAGCTGGGGCACGATATGGCACGTGACCTATCCAATCGTTTTTTTGACGTAGGACTTACGTCTCTCTTCACTATACCGGGTGTCATTTCAATATTTCTAAAACGACCGCGTTACGCTGTGTTGAAAGATTTTGAATGATAATATCGTTTGTCCCAGTGAACGGATCTCTTCGGAAAACCCCTTAATCGACAGATCTTAAGTATCCCTTTCATATTCATACTTGATATGACCCGAAAAACTTGTTTCAATAGGCCTAAAACTGTTTTCGAAGCAAAACATTGACTGCACTAAAACCTATAAATATGGGTGCCACTTGTTCATCGCGTCATTTGTTCGCTTGATTCTGATGGGTGCAGACGCTAGCGGATAAGCTGCAACTGCGCACCAAAATAAGCCATAAAAGAGGGTGACGCAATTTTTCCTTCTCATTCTGTTCAGAACTTCCAACGGGATATTTTTCTTTCATTCTAACCGGGACAAGCAAAGCCACAGCAGCATCGATTCGACAGCACTCGCAACTTTTCGCAAAACAGCATCGTCCGCAACATCCGCTTTTCGGCCCTGCAGGGCCGAGGCCACCATCAGCCAAAGCAAGCCAGTACAGCCGCAGAAAATGTTCCAGAAGCAGCCCATTCTACAGACCCGACACCGCAGCAATGCCGAGGAGATACCGGCAGCAGCAGCAGAGTCGAGCCGAAACTAGCCGGCATCAATGAAGAGCTGAGGCCGACCGGCATCAGTGTTGAGCCGAGACCGGCCGGCATTGGTATCGAGCCGAAACAAGTTGAAGAAAATCAAGAGAAAGAACTGAAATGTTCTTGAAGAAATCGCGTGTGTGTGTGTTTTGGTTTCGAGTAAAGAAACCCCCTCGGTCAACCAGTACCCCGAAAGGAGTTAATTTTCGGCCCTTATCAGGGCCAAGAGAGTTAATAATAATTTTCGCAATTGGGTGGCATTCGTCACTGGTTCGTCGCATGCTGCATTAAGGCAATTCGCATCCCGCTGGTTCCATTGAAGAAACAGCACACGTCAAGTGGATACGCTGCATGAAGACAACTTTGGTTTTGCGCTCCACCCAGGAGCACCCAGCATCAGCCTTATAGTCCGCTGCAACATGACGCAACAGGTGGTGATAGAAAATGTATTTCTTTGAAGCGAACGGTTCTTCTGAGAGCCACTGATATATATAATATCAAGGTTTTAAATACCCTCTGCGTTAGAAAATGTACTTGGGTGTCAAATCCAATATTCTAGAGATAAAATGTTATACGCGAATAGCAGATTTTCAAGATTTTTTATAACCGTGACATAACAAGAACTGTGACCGCAAAGTGGACGAAAAACTAGACTTGACCATGCCTTTAAAGACACTTAATATGTCCAAATTTCTCACATAATCTAATATAGATAAATGAACCGGTGATAACAGCCCAAACATTATTATGTAACAGTTTTCGTGAGCAATTTAAAAAAGATATCTCAAAATGAAAAGCTATCAATCGATTTATATAGAAAAACATTGTTTGATACTGTTCGCGCACAAAGCGAACGTGACTGAATGTTCTCCCAAACTACCAATCCTAAATCTTCCGCACTTCCCACCTGAACAGCAATTCCTAGCTCGATTGCCTGGCTTGTGGCCTGTACCGTGCGAAAAGTCCCGTTAGGAAATAGACGCCAGCAGCGAGCAACAAGAGAAAGAAGAAGAAGAAGCCCATCACGAACGCGTCGATGATGATGACGCTTTGGCTGACAAAGGAACGGGATACAAGACGCTCACTGATTGGCCGACCAATCGGGAAGCAAAGACGATTCAAAATTAAGTATTAAAGAAAAGTGCATTCGCTTACAGAGCATTTTAGGGATGAATGACCGCCTGAGTTAATATCCCTCAAAAACAAACCATCATCATCATCATTACAGAGCATTCAGTCCTTCTTATTAGCTGGACCAAGCCGAAACAAACAGCCTTTTTCAAGGCTATAAGAGTTAAATAATTTCCTTATTCAGTCGATATCGTATGCACTCGGAGGCCCTTCAGTCGAAGCTGCGAATGAGCTGCTGCTGGGTCTGACGAGAAGGCATAAAATAGCGCAACGTGATTTTTTGACGTAGGACTTACGTCTCTCTTTACTATACCGGGTGTCATTTCAATTTTTTTAAATCGACCGCGTTACGCTGTGTTGAAAGATTTCACACGTTAATAGCTTTTGCCCTATTGAACAGTTTTCTGCAGTTAACCACTCAATCAACAGCTTTCAAGTATGCCTTTCATATTCATGCTTGATAATATCCGAAAACTTGTTTCAATAGGCCCAAAACTGTTTTCAAAGCAAAATATTGAATTCACGAGAACCTATAAATATGAGTACCGCATCATTCTTGCATCATTCCATTGCCACGCTCTGATTGGTGCAGACGTCAGCGAATGAGCTCTCGCTAGGTCAGGAAGGCATAAAAAAGCGCAGCACGATTTTTTTCCTCTCAATCTGACCCTGAGATCTGACAAGAACAGGCAAAGCAATCACAGCATCGCCAGAACTTTTGAAGTGTTGCTCCATCGTCTCAGCTACGCAATCGCAAACTTAAGCTTTCTCAAGAGCAAGGCAGAATCGTCAGCATCATCGGCATTTTCGGTCCGGCATTGTCGAGGCCACCGCACAAAGGAGAAGCCTACCGGACAGTAAGCGCGGCTCGGCGGTGTGACGATAGACTGTCAATGACAACACTGAACAAGATGAATTATTGACAGTGGCTGATTTTCTACCCGCCACTTCCACAGCCAGGCGCTATCGTATATACGCAAATAGCCGGCATGAGTTAACCTCCAGAAATTTATATGGCGAAAGACATCTAACGCGGGTTTTCTCAAAATTAGGAACTTTTCATGAAAAACTATATGGTACCGGTTATCGCTAGTACGCCTACCAAATATTTTTGACGTAGGACTTACGTCTCTCTTTACTATACCGGGTGTCATTTCGAAATATTCAAATCGACCGCGTTACGCTGTGTTGAAAAATTTTAAACGTTAATAGCGTTCGTCTCAGTGGACAAATTTCTGCGGTAAGCCCCTCAATCGACAGATTTCAAGTATGCCTTTCATGTCCATGCTTGATAAGACCCGAAAAGCTTGTTTCAATAGGCATGAAATTGTTTTCAATGAAATACATTGAGATCAAGGGAACCTATAAATATGGGTACCGCATAATTCTTGCATCATTCCATTACCACGTTCTGAT
Organism: Armigeres subalbatus; assembly: GCF_024139115.2. Taxonomy (NCBI): domain Eukaryota; kingdom Metazoa; phylum Arthropoda; class Insecta; order Diptera; family Culicidae; genus Armigeres; species Armigeres subalbatus. The sequence goes on from NC_085140.1 coordinate 84,572,160, forward strand.
TGGTGCAGACACCAGCGAATGAGCAGCCGCTGGGTCTGCCGAGAAGCCATAAAATAGCGCAACGCGATTTTTTCGTTTCGTTCTGACCGGGACAAGCGAAGCAACTGCATCATTGATTGAACAGCACTTTTAATAGGGAATGAAGTCTGCACCGACCGCTTTTTCGGCTCGACACCATCGAAGCCACCATCATCAGCCGAAACCTAGCCAGTACCGCAGCAGTCCACCCTACAGACCCGACAAAGCAGCAATGCTGAGCAGATACCGGCAACAGCAGCAGAGTCGAGCCGAGACCGGCCGGCATCGGTGATGAGCCGAGACAAGCTGAATGCATGCACTACATGCTGCATGTATGTCCAAAAAACAAACGGTTCTTCAGAGAGCCAATGATAGAGATCAATATCAAAGCTTTCAATTCCCTTCGGGATAGAAATTGCAGGGTTGTTACGGAGATCCTGAAATATTTTCCGCGCCAAATCCGCGCCGAATCCGCGCCGACTAAAATCAAATCCACGCCATTTCCGCGCAACATGAAAATCCATTCTGCGCCAAATCCGCGCGACCCAAAACTAAATTCTAAGCAAATACACGTTAAATATCAATGCATTGATCAATGCAATATTGGCATTGATAAAAAAATATGTAGTAAAACATTGTTTGATACTGACCGCACTCAAAGCGAACGTGACTGAATGATCGTCCCATGTTATGAATTCTAAATCTTATCACCATAAATCCCATGTCCGGGTGTTTCCTTCCTTCTACTACTAATAATGTTGTCTCAGAAAAGAACACCCTACTTCCCACCTGAACTGCAATTCTAAGCTCGCTTGCACGGCTTATTGGCCAGTATCAAGTAAATAGTCCCGTTAAGAAATAGACGCCAGCAGCGAGCAACAAGCGTAAAAAAGAAGAAGCCCTTCAACGCGTTGATGATGATGACGCTTTGGCTGACAAAGAATCGGGATACAAGACACTAACTGATTGGCCCACCAATTGGGAAGCAGAGAAGATTCAAAATTAAGTAGTATAAAAGAAAAGTGCACTCGACCGCAGAGCATTCAGTCTTTTTTATACCATCACTAGAAATTCGCGGTTATTTGAAAAGATCGTTTTCTTACTTTTTGCACTTAGCCGAAGCAAACAGCCTTTTTCAAGGCTCTAAGAGTTAAAAATTATGTTCTCCTTCAGTAGCTATCGCACGGATTAGAAGGCCCTTCAGTGGAAGGGCTGAGATACAGTCTACATCCCCTGCTGAACCAACTTGTGGTTTATTTCAGGCAGTCCTTCAGTGGGAAGGTTGCCACTGTCGAAGCTAATATTTCGTGACCGGACAGATACTTCCTGAATTTATTTATCCAAAATAGTTGATGTGAGAAATTTGGACATATTATGTATCTTAAAGGCATGGTCAAGTCAAGTCCTACGTCCACTTAGCGGTTATGTCACAGACATTACCCACTGTTCGTTTTTTTCCTGAAAAATTATTCATACACGTCAAAATTTTGAAAATTAGAAACAGATTTTCCGCTTTTTTATAATCACTGACGGAGCTAAGCTGGGGCACGATGATGCTCGTTACTTACCAGATCGAATATTTTTCCTCAACTTTAACTATATACGCCAAAATTATTCTAAAAAATCTGAGTTTCCTAGAATTTGTTATAGTTATTTCCGAAATTTTTCCTTAAATTCCTGTAATAACTCCTTCTGAAATCCCTTTGCAAAATCTTTCCGAAAATCTAAACAACACCGAAAATTGACAATTGACATTCCTAATAACGCACCTTATGGATGGATGGCGTTTTTACATCACCTAGCTTGTTTGTAGACAACAAGCTTATTTTTCAGGGAAAATTTATTTTAATTTTATTCATAAATCATCTCCAGCAATAATTTATAAAATGTTTCCATTAGTTCCTTTTAGGACTGTCGTTAATCCTTAATCGATTTTCTCGCAACAAGTTGCATTCCACAGAAGACAAATCCGCTGTTGCGTCTAAATGTTATGAAGAAATCTTGGTTAAACGCGAGAAAAGTATCACTACTCGCTGAATAAAAGTTCTGTTTTCACTGCTGCTTATGAGGCAATTTTTGTCTAGTGCAGGCGTTTTTGTAGGCGCAAAAAAGTTGCGGTTGAAGTTACTAAATCGATTGTTATAATGTTATTTGAAGAATTTTCCTCACCGACTTTCAGCACGACACTACACATGCGCATCCCATCAGTAACTATCCATTCATCTTCCATCCATCGAAGTCGTAGTTAAATGTATTAAACGATGAACTAGCGAAACAATATATTCGGATGGCCTCCTGCTCCGCCACATCCTTGTACTTGACATTTCATTGTTCTGGATATTATCAAAAAAAAATCTTTTCACAGCAATGGTAGAAGAAGAATAAGAAATTGATTGCGAAGCAGTCTAAACGTTTCATCACACCAAACGTATTTATCACTCGCAAAATTTTAGATCTTTCAAAAAAAGATCTTAACACATACACAGGCCTTATAACAGGCCATTTTCCGAGCCGATATCACTTGAAGCTGTTAGGAAAACTTCAAGATGATGTATGTCGTTTCTGCGGTATACATGTAGAAGACTCGGCAGTGTTTAGAAAGAGATAACAGTTCTTCAACAAGGGGCTGATAGAACCCTCAGAAGTTTGGGGAACAAGTCCCAATATGGTAGTACGATTCATCAGAACCATAATACCGCATTGGGATAACGCTGGTAGTCAAGGTAATGCAATTGCTCTAAATAGTAATGATGCGTCAACTTGACAAAGCTAGATCAAATGGGGCATATATCACAATAGATCTAACAAATGGTCGCAGTGATTAAAATACCCAACAAGGAAAAAAAGAATAAGAAAACAATCTATCTGTCATCGAGCTGGCTTCTCTCTCTCAGATGATAATTTGATAAATTTGGAAAAGTCAACGTAGACTTCAAGGGGGAAAGGTTGGTTTTCGAATAAGTCTACGAAATTCTACTAGGGAAGAGGGGGGTTTGAAAATGGGAGATTTCGGTTTACGCCCTAGTAACAATTTCAAAGCTTCATAGACTTATTTATGTTTTTTAACGGCTTTATCGCTGCTTTGCTCAATGCCGCGAGATTAGCGTTATTGGAAGACTTGTAGCTATCTTCATAATCGTAATAAAACGTTCAACAAAACCACAAATGTCAAATGCTTCATGAGCTTATTAGTTGCCTAATGATTATCATGAGGACTCTAATAAAATCAATTTTGAAAACTGTTATAAAGCCGAATATATTGGTCAAAGACTTGTCTTACGCATAACCTAAATAAAACTTAGTAGTTTTAAGTAGCTTTATAATGGTATAGTACAAGAACACAATGGTTATGTTGAACTTCGTGAACTATGGTCAATCTAATCAATGTCAATCTGTTCAATGTTCCCCAAATATTTTAAATAAAAAAAAACAATAAACAAATCAATTTTCCCAACTGGGCATTCGCATATTAAAGATTTTGTTGTATTGGTCACATTCCGCTTCTGAAAATGAAACAGATAATAAAAATCAAGCAAACTATATCATTTTACTTCCGGTAAATTAAAATGGTACAAATGCGAATACACAACGAACTGTGCAATGACCACGATTCGATATTAAAAAACTTTCAATAATATGAAATTTGCATAATTGTGGAAATGCTAATTGACCACAAAGTTGAAAAGCAAGTCAAGTTCCAGTTAAATATAGAACCATCATGAAGAAGAACTGATCGTAAGGAACCGATTGCAGCAATTTTCAGCAAAATACTTATTGTATTTGAAAGTTATGCAAAATGTTATTTTGGCCGTCAAAATTGCCCACAGTGTAGTAGCAGCCATGCTGGTAGAAAAAAATAATTTTATATCGGCGTAAATCTTTTGCAAAATCCATTGTCATTAGTAAAAATCGTTGCATTTCAAGATGATTTCCAAAATTTGAAGCACGAGAAATGTTTCCTTACAAATCGGAATGCCACCAGAAAAAAGGCAGCATAACGATTTATTATTTACACTAATTGTCCGTAAATCATAGTATTACGACGGCACACTGTAATAAACTGATTTTCTTACCTGTTTTCACCAGAAATTCGAACACGCAGAAAAAATTTCTGAACGCACGCGTACGAATTCTGGGCATCCAATTTCCAATAACAAAACATTATTTTTCATCCATGTCCGTGATGTTGTTTTTTATTTCATTCTTCCATTTCTACGATTATCCTTTTTCTACAATACAATAACAAAAAGCTCCACGGAAAAGAAATTCCCTTTTAAGTGGTTTAGCGCATTGGCGTAACTAGCCCCAATTCTTAGGGGGGGCTATAGCCCCTTCATCTATTTTCTCTATTTTGAGCTTCTTTTCAACATTTCTCGATTATTTTACCACCTTATTGAGCTTCTTTCATCACGTGCTTTCTGTTGTCTCCCAGTGTGTTTGTTTACCATCCGATGATTGCTACAAACAACGACTCAAATTGATAGTGCATGGCTATTGCGTCTAAGTGTAGTAGCGTTCGTGTTTGTCTCGCACATTGGAAGGACAATATGTGATCGCCGTCAGGTTTCCACCGGTAGGCAGGGAATTTTTTGCATATTTCATAAATTTCATAAAATCTCAAATAAAAAATGCAACATTCCTGTATGGATTCCGACGGGAATCCTCCAAGAATTTCTATGAGAATCCTTTAGTGATTCCAACGGAAATGTTCCAGGGATTCCGACGGGAATCCCCAGATATTTCGACGGGAACCTCCTCCAGGAATTCTGAAGGCAATCTACCGGGGAGTCCGAAGAGAATGTTCTAGGCATCAAATCTTCCCGGGATGTCTACGGGAATTCTCCAGGGATTCCAACGGGAATGTTCCAGAGACTCCAATGAAAATCTTCTAAAGAATCCGAATAGCATCCTCCAGGAACTCCGACGGGAATATTCCAAGAACTCAGACGTGAATGTTCCAGGGATGTAGAAGCAAATCGTCGAAGGATTCCAAAGCAATCTCTCGATGGATCCCGAAGCAAATCGTCGAAAGACTTCGTATTAATTCTCCAGGGATTCCGTAAAGAATCCTCCGCGATTCAGGAGGGAATCCTCCAGCGATGTTGAAGCAACTCGTTGTTGAAGCAAATTATCGAAGCAATTCGTCAAATGATTCCGAAGTAAATCTAACTAAATCTTCGAGGAATTCGGAAGCGAATCGTCGAATGATTCCGTCGAGGGATTTCGAACCAAATCGTCAGAGGGATTTCCGATCGTCAAGGGATTCTGAAGCAAATCATTGAGGGATTCCGAGGCAAAACGTCGAGAGACTCCGAATTAAATATTCTAGGGATTCTGAAGCGTATCGTCGAAGTATTCTGAAACAAATCGTCAACAAATTCAAAGCAAAGCTCCGAACGATTCCGAATCTTCAGACGACTCCTAAACCAATCTTCAAATGACTCCGGAGGAATTCCGAAGCAAATTAACAAAGATTTTGAAGCAAATCCTTCAAGAATTATAAAGGGTATATCCTCCACAGATTCCCAAGGGTATCCCTCAAAAAAAGGAATCCAATGTGAATTCTTCTGGATTCCCAATGGAATACTTCGATGATTCTGAAAGGAATTCCTTAGAGATTCCAATTAGAATTCTTCTCGGATTCTGATGGGAATTCCTCTCGGGTTCTGATGAGAATCCTTCTCGGATGCTGATGGGAATTGTGGCGATTATCATGCTGCTAGGCAAGCGGAAAACTGTTGGATAACTGTCACTCCAGTCCGTGATGGTTGACCACATGTCTTTGACTGCTGACTGCTGAGTACCATGATTGCTTTGATTGATGTTTTGGTAGCTCTCCGGTGTTGTTCATATCAAGCTTACTTTGAAACTTTCAAATCAATTAAATATTGCAGGGTGTCTACTACCTGGAAAAACCTGGAAAACCTGGAATTATCAGGGAATTTCTCCCCACCTGGAAAATACCTGGAATTATCAGGGAAATCCTGACATAATCAGGGAAATTTCAATCCCCGGTGACCATGAGTGAAATTCTTTCAAAAGATGAAAAAATCCTTAGAAGTATTTGAATAAATATACCAATCAAATCTATTAAAAATGTAGTGAACGTTAATGGATCGTTGTTCCGCAAAAAGGTTTTGCCATCTTCTAAAGAATTCCTGGAGAATTTCCGAAGCTATTCGTGGTGTAATCTAGGAATTTATTCGGGAAATCAATTAGGGATTGCTTTGTAAATTCTTTTGAGTATTCCCTCGGAAATTCTTTAGGAATATATTAAAAAATACTAAATTAGTTAGGATTTTTCACAGCAATTCCAGGAGGAACTTCCGAAGGAATTTCGGGATCAGTTTTCCAAGGAATTATTCAAAGAAATCACTAAAAGAGTGTCCATAAGAATGATTAGCAATTTTCTAAATTATTTCTGGAGGAATTTCCAAGATAAAAACCGAAAAGAATTCCCGGAGGAATTTCAAAACGAATTTCCGGACGATTTTTCGTATGGTTTCTTTAAGAAATTCCCGAAAGGGAACCTGAAGGGATTTTCAAAAAAAAAGTGTAGAGTGATTTGTGAAGGATTTTTGCTAAAGGAATTCTTGAAAGAATAGCCGAAGGATTCCCGAATGGATTTTTCAAAGGAGTTTCTAAAGGTATTCTCGAAGTATTTCCAAAGAATTCTTAAAAGCAAAATATCCGGAAAAACTCCTCCAGGTGTTTTCTAAAGTTTTCCTCAAGATACTTCTGAATGAGTTCCTAAAAAATCCCAATGAATTTTTAAAAAATATTCGAAGTATTTTCCGAAGGTTTTTACAGTAAAGCAGTAATCTCGGCAGTAATAGAACGCTAGTGGCCCTGAAACCATTGAAATTATTCTGCCAAAATATGCTTCAATAAGCTTAATAGCCTATTCAGATTACGATTAGATTATTTATCGTAATAAATATCGTGTTAAGGCTCAAGAAACAATTGGACAATGGGAAGAGGTTTCCGATCGAACCACCATCGGGACTGTGTCGTTTGTCTTTTTTCGTCTGCAGCAAAATTATAACTGTGGTAGTGCAACACCGAGCGGCTGCACAAACACTCACTTGAAACACGTGATTGCTGATGGTTGCCAATTTTACTTCCTCTTTAAAGCGGAGAAAGAAAATTGAATGTATGGGTAGGCATCAGGTTGTTGTTTTTCATGATATTTATGATCATAAATGGCATAATCTGAATAGGCCTGAACTTGGCCGTTTGACAGTTAGGTATAGTACCGGTATATTGGCTGCTCGGTCCAAGAAAACTAGATGTTGGTCACGCGAACAGGTATAAGGACGTTATGCATAAATGATATTAAGCATAAAATGCCCAAAAAACAGCCCACGACATAAAGAAGGTATTATGCCTAACGTCATGGACCCAGAAATCTCATATTTTTGCATCAACACATTTTCTGAAGGAGTTTTCGTAAGAATTCCTTAAATTAAAGTCCAGTGCACAGGTTAGGGAAACGCCACTGATAATAAGTTCTGAAGGATTTCCTGAAGAAATTCTCAAACATGTTTCCGGAACATTTTCTTAAGAAGTTTTCTTAAGCTTTTGAAAAAAAAAACAGCTGAAAAAAATTCAAAGAGATTTCCGATAGAATTGTTAACCAAGTTTGCAAAGAAATTCCTAAAAAATAATTCAAAAGAATATCTGAAGAAATCTGCAAAGTATTTTATAAAGGTTTTTCCGAGGGATTTTCATTATCGAACAAACACCTAAAGGAATTTGAAAAAAAATCGTAAAGGAATCGTCAAAAGCATCTCTAAAGGAATTTCCGAAACGATTCCTTGAGATGTTTTTTAAAGTTTTAGCAAAGAAATTTTCAAATTAAATCCTGGAGGAAGTTCTGAAGCAATTCTTAAAATCCGGAGGATTTTCCGATGGAAAAATTTTCAAAGGAATACCTGGAGGAATTTCCTATGTGATTCCTCAAGGAATTTTGATTGAATGGCTGAAGCAATTTCTGGGTGAACTTGTGAAGGAATTCCTGGAGGAATTTCTTAAGTAATCAAAATATTCTTTAAAATAATATTTTTTGCAATATTTACTTTTTTGAATTGATCATTTTGCTGCTAAAATCTATATATGACACGTTCGTTTTTGCCTGGAAATTAATGTAAAACACCTGGAAAAATCAGGGAATTTTGTTTTTCCAGATGAGTAGACACCCTGTATTGCCTTTTCATAATTAACACCAAGTGCAATTTCCCTGCCACACACATGTATCTTTCTCAGATATGAGAAATAAGTTAATTTGCCTTCCACTCATTTCATTACGCTAAGCTAAGGGCTTAGCGGTTTTATGGAACTCTTATGAATAACCTTAAACTTGCTTTGAAGACGATCTTAAGAGTGGTCCATTTGGTCATAACATAATCTTGTAGCGGTCATCAAGAAGTCGTCATATAGATTTTAGTTTTATTGCTAGTCTTGAAAATTTGCTCTCCAAAACTGCTAATAGAGTACAGGGTTTGCAAAAATCGCTCTCAATAGATAACGAACAACGATAAAAGAGAGGCAAAAACTGGTCCGAATCATAACAAGCCATGATAGCAAATTTATCAAACTTGTATACAAGTGCGAAAAAACAGAATCGGATAGGCAGCCCCCACAGAAAAATGGTGATTCTAGCTTTGTTTTCGCTCCTTTCGTGTTGGTTAGATGTGTAGAACAAGTTGAAATGCATCATCAGAGCCAGTGCTCCCCGCATTTGGAGCTTTCTAAAAGAAATTTATCATGGGGTATAACATCCCGAATCAGTTCTCTATCATGACAGCTTGCGAAAAAAGTTTCTCGCGGTATGCTACGCATCGTATTTGTATACAGAGATGATAAGTGAGAGACTTGCTCTTTCTCTTTAGGATTCAATCCCTGATAGAGTACGATAAATCTCAAAATGTTACTTGAGCGCCCCTTTGACATCCCTTCAGGGATTCCTACGGAAAATCCTCTGAAAAGGCCTTTGTAAATTCCACCGGAAATTTTTGCTTTTAGTAAAATTATACTAAATTCCTTCTGAAATTCTTGTAATTATTCAAAAATATTTGTTGGAGAACTTTTTCCGGCAATTTATTAAGGAATGAAATCGAAAATTCTAAAGAAATTTTCGGACAGGTTTCTAACGGAAATGTCAAAGGAATTCCCAGATTGAATTTCCGAAGGAACTCTTACAGATTTTTGAATGCAATTTTAATTTACGAAATAAATTCTAAAGAAATATACGCAGGTCTTGAGAAATTTGGAATTAAATTTCCGGATGAATGTTCGAAGGAATTTTTGAAGGTGTTTTCGAAAGCATTCCTGGATGAAATTGTGGAGAAATTCGTGAGAGGAATTTCGAAGGAATTTCAAGAATTTCTTCCTAGAGCTTCGGAAGGGATCTCTTAAGGAATTACTGGAATAATTTGTATGAGGAATTGTTCAAATGAAATAGGGTATCTGTTCCCATATTAATAACAGCCCGTATATTAATCCCACCTGTCGATGAACCAAATAAAAAATCAATTTAATTACAATTTCTCACATCGTATGTACACAATAATGGATGGAACACATTCTTGAATGTTTGGAATATTATTCAAGATTTTTTAAAAGTAATGTTTTAATGGACAAGAATCAAATTATTAGAAGATAAAATTATTATGCACTTTTATTTTCATTTTCCTACCTCTGAACTGTTGGTTTGATGCACTGCTCGCTTGCTACTAGCAGTTTCATCTATTTTCACGCCGTTGTTTTTCGCTCAATTTCAAGCTAACACAAGTGTATCCTTTCGAAATTCACTTCACAGCACATAAAGCACATCACATTTTCACTATACATATAATTATATTTGAAAAACCAACGCGATTTCCTATAGTTTGATATAGGTTTGTTTCGAACAACGTCTAAATTATCCTTGCCCGTATTCCAAACTGTTTACATGCTTTGCAGTACTCTCAAGGGTTGCCGACCTAGATTTTTATTTCAAAAATGTTTGAATAAATTTTTACTGTGAAATTCTACTAAAATAAGGTATATCGAAAAGATTATCTACGACAAACATAAAATTAAACTAATAAGCTGAAAAACTTCAACAAAAACTGCAGATTTGTAATTATATTTCAACTCAAATAAAAAACATTGTAGAATTCGGCATCACTGCAATCATATCGTTACGTATACACACAAGTAATAGTGTGCGTATTTTATGTTGGAAACAGTATTATTGATATAGGTACAGGCATAGGATTAACTGTTTTTGAATGTTATTGAAATAGGTGCATGGCGGTGATGATGTGTTTTAGCTAAATACTTCTATAATGTGATAATAATTTTCTTTTTGAAGTTACCAAATTGTTTTCAATTAAAAATTACGTGAGCCGAGCATAGTTATTCTCATGTTTCTTGATTATTGGGTAAGAAATCAATGCATTTTATATGCGCATTGCCTTATTGTTATTGATATAGGAACAGATACCCTAAATGCTGATGAAGAACTTCGTAATTCAATTTCGGCAGGAATTCCCAAAATTATTTCCAAAGGAATTCATAAAGAAATTCTACAAAAGAAATTTGGGAAGGTTTTCCAGAAACAATTTCCGTAGGTATTCCCAAAAGAATTTCTGAAGGGTTAGCCTTCTGTAGGCATTTCCGAAAATAATTTTGACTTTCCAAAGATTCCCAAAAAAAAATCCCATAGATTTCTCCTAAACAATTTTCGACGGTATTCCTGGAACAATTTTCTTAGTTATTCCAGAAGGTATTTTTGATTTTTTCCAAAGGAATTCTCAAGGGAATTTCCAAAGGAATTTTCAAAATAATTCGTAAAGAACTTTTCAAACGGAATTTCCAAATTTGACCCTGAAGGAATTTCCGACCTTCTTGAATTTCTGCAAGAATTTCTTGGAATTATTTTCGAAAATCTTCCGGAAATTACTTCGGAGTTACATCCAGAAATTTCTATGGAAATTCCTCATAATATTCAAAGAAATATTCGAAAATTCAAAAAAGGAATAAAAGGAAATTTTAGAAAATTCCTTCTTTAGGATTGTTTTCAATAGCTACAAGTACAACACCAACGGAAATAGTTGTAGAAATTCTTTGGGAAATTCTTCGGTCATTCGGTTTTGCGGGCGATCGCTCCTGTCAAATGAGCTAAGACACAACTCCGCTGCAATGTTAATACATGTAGGTTGGTGGGTGAGCTGCGAAAACTTTGCGAGCCATTATGGGGGTGGCGGTAGTGTTCGATGATTTTTCATCACGGCGTCGTGGGCAGCAAATTTGAATTATTTTCCATGGGGTGACACGTCGGTTCGTCGGTGGTGCAATGTTATAAGAAGAATAAGAAAACAATCGATCTGTCATCGAACTGGCTTCTCTCTCAGATGATAATTTGATAAATTTGGAAAAGTGAGACGTGAGACTCTCACTCGTCACTTCACGCTTCTCACTTTTGACAGCAAGAAGTAAGAAATGAAGAGTGAAAAGTGAGACTTCTCACTCCTCATTTTTCATTGGACCGACCCTGTCGGCCAAACGACCCTTTCGGCCAAATAACCCTTTCGGCCAAATGACCCTTTCGGCCAAATAACCCATTCGGCCAAACGACCCTTTCGGCCAAACGACACTTTCGGCCAAATGGCCTTTTCTGCCAAATGACCCATTCGGCCAAATGACCCATTCGATCAATATTTGTGATGGTATGTATCGCACGACCTTCCTTCTGTCAAACTTCTCACTTCTCACTCCTCGTTTCTCATTGGACCGACTCTTTCGGCCAAATAACCCATTCGGCCAAACAACCCTTTCGGCCAAATGATCCATTCGGCCAAATGACCCTTTCGGCCTAATGGATTGTTCGGCCTAGTGGCATTCGGCAAAATGGCTTTCGGCCAAATGACCCTTCCCCGTTTTGAATGATTTCTAAAAGAATTTTTGAATGAAATTTTGGTTTACGAAAAAAAGCTCTAAAGAAAAATCTGAAGGTCTTGAAGAATTTGCAATTTAATTTCCAGATGAATTTCCGAAGGAATTGAGAAATTCTTCAAATAAAATGAATGCTGATGAAAAAGTTCCTAATTCAATTTCGGCAGGAATTCCTAAAGTAATTTCCAAAAGAATTCATAAAAAAAATCATAAAAAAAATTCTCCAAAAGAAATTTTGGAAGTGTTCTCTTAAACAATTACCGTAGGTATTCCCAAATGAATTTCTGAAGTGTTTGCTGTAAAAATCCGGATTTTCCGAAGGAATTTCTAAAATAATTTCATAAATGATTTGCCAATAATTTTATAAATGATTTGTAAAGGGAATTTCTGAAGGAATTTCTTAATGTATTTTCGATTTATTTTCAAAGGAATTTTCAAAATAATTCGTTAAGGATTTTTCAAACGGAATTTCCATATCAGACCCTGAAGGGGCCCTCCTTAGCCGTGCGATAAGATGCGCGGCTACAAAGCAAGACCATGCTGAGGATAGCTGAGGGTTCGATTTCCAGGGCCGGTCTAGGCAATTTTCGGATTGGAAATTGTCTCGACTTCCCTGGGCATTAAAGTATCATCATGTTAGCCTCATGATATACGAATGCAGAAATGGTAACTCGCAGTTAATAACTGTGCTTTATGAAGCTGCATGGCGGCAATGTCCCAGCGGGGGATGTAATGCCAATGAAGAAGAAGAAGAAGACCCTGAAGGAATTTCCGACATTCTTGAATTTCTGCAAGAATATAATATTTCTTCGAAAATTCAAATTTTATAAAATTCCTTCTTGTAGGATTTTTTTTGGTACCTACAAATACAACACCTACGGAAATTATTATAGAAATTATTTTGGAAATTCCTTTAGGAATTTTCGGAATAAATTTTTAGATTCCTGTCTGTACTTTATCAAGTAATCCCTTCGGAAACTCTAGGAAGAGATTCTTGGAATTCTTTCGAAATTTCCCTCGTGAATTTCTTCAGAACTTCATCCTGGAATTCCTTTGAAAAATATTTTAGGTATTCCTTCGGTCCTCCTTCTGATTTATTTAGCAACTCTTATAGAAATATCCTTTGAGCATTCTTTCGGGAATCTCTTCACAAAATCCTTTAGAAATTCCTTTATATATCTTTCGTTGGGAATTCCATCGAGAATTCTTCAGAAATGTCTTACAAAATTCCTTCAGGAAATCTTTTGAAATTTCAGTAAGAAACTAATTCGAAAATTTCTTCAGAATTTCCTTTCTTATTCTTCCATAATTTTCCGGAAGAATTATTTTAACAGAAATTCCGGGATATTTCCTGCTGGAATTTTAAAAGGAATTTTACATTGTTTTACTAAAGGAATTTCTGGAGAAATTTACAAAGGCCTTTCGGGAGGTTTTAGGAAAGAATCCCTGAAGAAACATTTAAATGAACTACAGTTTTTTCACTTGTCATAAGACGAGTTTATACCATCCCATTGAATTCCACCACTTAATTGTATCTTGACAGATACGTATTTCGACCTCAACAGTAAGGCCGTCTTCAGTGTCTCGTACTTGACTCGACTTGCAGTTTTTTTTTAATTAATCCTGAAGGAGTTGCCGAAAAAATTTCAGGAGGATTTACCTGAGAAATTTTAAAAGAAATTTCTGAAGAAATTTCAGGAGGAATTTTTGAAGAACAACCTGAATAAATTTTGGACAAGAGTTTCTGAACGAACTCTTGAAGGAATTGTTAAAGGAATTTCCTAAAGAACTATTAAAAAAATGGAAGAAAGAACTTGCAATAAAATTTTCAAAAATACCAATTGGAATTTTCATATTTTTTTTAATTTCTTAAAAAAGTTCTCTTTCAAAAATTCTGGCAAGAACTTTTCCGGGAATTTCTTCGAAAATCCGGACAGTACCAAAACAAAACCCTGTTTTAAATCTAGAATTAAAACTTGCCAAAAAAAAAACGAAAATATCGGGATTGCAGTCGATCCATCATCATACTTCTTCGGATATTATCGAGAATTCATTGAAAAATTATTTCAGGAGTTGCTTCGCAAATTTCTTCAATAATTATTCAGGTAATATTTCATGAATTTATTCAAAAGTTCGTTCGGAAAATACTCCCCCAGGAATTTATTCGGTTAGTCACTTAGAAATTGTTTCTGACATACCTTCAAAAATTCCTTCAGGAATTTCATCTTGAATTTCTTCTCTATCAAGGAATTTCTTCTCTCTCCTCAAGAAATTTCATCAAAAATCAAAAATCAAAAATTTTATGAGGAATTCTATCAAAAATTCCTTTAAAAAAAATTCTAAGAATTCTTTTAAGTAACCCCTCATGAATTTCCTTCAAGAATTCCTTTAGCAATCCTTCCAGGTTTTCTAGGTTCCTTCTAGGTTTTCCATCCGAAATTCCATAGCCTCAGCTCCCGTAGTTTTCGCCGGAATTTCCTAACGAATTCCGCAAGGAATTTCCGAAGGAAAAGTAATTTCCGAAATTCTTGAATTTCTCTGCGTATTCCTCCAAGAATTTCTTCGGAATTTCCTCCAGAGATTCTTTCAGCAAATTCTCAGGAAATTACTTTGGAGCTAGATCCAGAAATTCTTTTGGAAATGCATTTAAGTTATTCCTCACTTGTCATAAGACAAGTTCGTACTATTCCACAAGTGGTGGAATTCAATTGGATAGCACGAACTCGTCTTATGACAAGGGAAGACATTTCACTAAAAGCTCCACATAATTTTCTTATCAAGATATTCCCAAAAAAATTCTACAGGAAAAACAAAAAAACTTAAGGAATACTTGCGTCTTGAGAATGTCTACGGAAATTCTTCAGCACTTCATCCAAGAATTCTTTTGATTAGCAGGAATTCTCAAGAGAATTTCTAAAAGATTTCCAACATATCCCGAAGGAATTTCCGAAAAAAAAGGTACTCCTCTAGTTTAATTCTTGCTAGTCTGGGTTCAATGCTCAGTACTTGTCTTCGTTGGAATCTCCAGAAGTCACAAACTCGTTGACAGCGAAACAGTGTGTACCATGGTTTCTAATTCTCCTGGACACGTTTCACAATAGGGATTGTCCACTACGCCTCGATGTTTAATTGTTTTATGCATAAACACAAACCAGTTGGACTTCTGCACAGATGTCAAAGATCTATTGTGTAGATTTAAAAAAATATTTCTCCAGTCTCAATGCGGCTTCAAACTCAGATAATGGAGATAGATCGCTTGAGACGTTCGTTGGTGTATTTACCAAATGAGTCAATTCCGTTTTAATTCAGAGATGTGGCAAAACATGTCTGGAATTAAGTTGTTTGGGTTGTGTAATAAACTACTGAAGAAAGGCAACTGGTGAACCAGACTTATTAAGGTGATTATAGAATGAAGCCCGTGGTGAATTTCAAATTCACCACACGTTTATCTACATACATTCAGTGTTGGTAAAAACTCAAAATCTCAAAACTCATGGATGATTCAAATCAAGCGTGAGTTTAAACGCACCCAACTCAGCAGCTTAAAACTCACGCTTGATTTGAATCATCGTAGGTTTTCTTTTGTTCTCCTTCGTTAAAAACAGTGAATTAACGTTTGTCGCATAGAATATTAGACACTCTTCCATGTATAAGCAATAAATTGCCCCCAAATTGATTTCAAATGCGTTTTTAAACCAAAATGATTTTTTGGCAAATGAATGAAATGCATCATATTTTAGCATGAAAAATTCAAACGTGATGCATTCCTTTAAAATCGCAGACGATTTCGTTCGTACGGGAGCGCTCGTTGATTGAGATTTATGAGTGATTTTACCAACACTGCATACATTTCCAAAAGCCCAAATCTGGCGTAATAGTTTTCGTACAGTGCCGAAACTCAATTTATGATTGTTCAGCATAACTAAGCAAACGATCTTCCATTATTTCAGCCCCATACGCGTTATGGTTCTTTCATCTCGTGCTCTTGAAAAAAAATATTGGAAAAGCACGTGGTTTACAAAATGGCCGATTTCTGGCTTCATTCTATAATCACCTTAACCTATTCAAAAGTAGAACCTTTGGCTTTGTCTCAGGACAGTGAAGATTGAGGCAACCTCTCGACATCGGGAGAATAATTGCTACTCTTCATCAGTTTTGCCCATACCAAATGAATTTTCCTATCTCTGTTTTAATTTTGTTAGTAAATTTTCTTATAAGAGGGATGTTAGAAGCCAAATACCATACTTTTGAGTTGATATACTGCCGCTAACCGCAAGTTGAGCACATCTGTATATGGGCGTCCATATACAGATGTGCTCGACTTGCGGTTAGCGGCAGTATACGAGTTAATCAAAATTATTTTTTCACTAGATTTAACTTTCTTGAATGATGAAGTGCAGATTTGTTCGTGGTTTGTATTGGACGTAGAACGAACAGAGATCGCGTCCAGACATGTTTTCTTCAGTAAGCAGAACAATTGGTCCGTCGCCGTATTTTTGTTCTGCTGTGGCCTTTAAAAGAATTATTAGTTTTGTTATCATCGATCAAACTCTTGATCAAACTACACACGGCAAACCGTTTACCTAAGCGAACCCTGCCACACTCCCCACCCCATGTATCTAATATTCCAGTGATTTCTCGTGGAAGTGCAGATGACTCGTCGGCTTCTATCAAAGCAAGAATCATGTCCTACCCATTCCTACATTCACATTCTCCTACCCATTCCTTAATTGACCTGCATTCGGACACTGCCGGCGCGTGTATTGCTTATTTTTAGGTCACCAGTTTTTGCACATTAAGTTTGAAGATGATCTTAGTCCCAAACTTCATCTGTTGGTTCTCTGAGTAATTACAGCTGACCTGGCAATAACGCCGTGGGCCGTCAATCATTCTCATGCTCATGCTAGATTTAACTTTCTTGGATGATGCAGACACAAGCGGATGCGTAGACCATTTAGGACAGCTTGCCAATTGACGTTCGGTGCTTGATTGATGTTGTCCCAGAACTGCACTCCTAGGATTTTTATGAAGTTCTCGATGTTAAGCCATTACGTATCTCCCGTAAGATTAACATTTCCGATCAATGCAACTACAGTTGTTTGTGTGTTAAAAATAGCACCAGAGACGATTCCAATGTTTTTGAAGATATTTACCACTCTTAGTATTGCTTGTTCACTTTCAAGAAACATGGAAATATCGTTTGCATACGCATTCAGCATAGCGTTGGGAAATCGTTGCGCTATACTGCCCATGATCGCATATTTGTAACACTCGCATTTTTGTTCATTTTGTAAAAGGCCTATAAATCGTTCAGAAAGCTCAATTTACTGCATCTAATCCCACAACAGTAAAATAGGCTTTACTATCTTGCTTATTTGTGGTAAGCTGGAAATAATTGAGTTGGTGGGGAGGATTGACAAACGATTTACAAAATCAACCAAAATGCAAATGTTATAAATATGCGATCATGGGCAGTATAGTATCAAGTAACGGTTGGAGGTACAAGACGAACAGGTACAAAGATAGTTGATCTCCCTGCCGTACCGAGCGATTGATCTTGATTTAGTGATTGGTGCAAAGCAGATAATAATATAAGGTATTTTAGTGATACTTTACAGATTTCCTAACTTGTTCTCTGTTATTTTGTGTTATGACAGGTCAACAAACTGATAGACCATAGGGTTTCTTACCCCATTCCCGGCCTAACATGCGTACGACTGCATTATTCAATTGATATTTATGACAGGAAGCATCTTTTCCTGAATTTTGTGGGCTGTATAATACTGCATTGGGGTTCACTTCTGCTTAAAAAATAGCTATTCGTGCTAAATATCGTTCAAGAAAGCTTTTATTTGATTTAAATTAACGAGGTGCAGCACTCATTTCAGTCATAGCGATTTCCATTCGGCATATCCACAAAAACCAGTTCCCGGCCTAAGTAAAATTTCACTCAATCTCTCAACATTTCTCTCTCATTCTCTCTCGGGACGGTAGAAAATGCGACGCAAACAAAAATATGCACGTTCCACGACAACAAGATGCCAGATGGTATCATTCATAATCATTTTTATTTGGTTGAGAAGATATATTTACTCATCCAATTTTTTTCCAAATACTTAAAAACAATATTTTTTTCACCTTTTGAAATCAAGAAAATTATAAATAACATGATAGCGTCAACATATTAAACAGTTTTCCTATCAACGATGAAGGATCATTTTCATTCTCCTGGCCTTTTGGCAGCACGGTGCGGCTAGAAGTTTTTGGGCCGAGGTGATTTTTTGTTCAGTTTGAGAATACATTTTAAATGTATTCTAATATGTTTATATAAGTTCTAGTGATACGTTCTAGTGATTAGATTGAAGTGCGTGTGTGGAGCATTATGGTGTGGTGATTAAAAGCTTGAAGCAATGATTGTAACGAGCACTGTGACGATTTTCAGGTAGGTGTTTATTTGATGATACCGTTTTGTAAAAGTGTAAAGAATCACTCCGGCTCAGTGGTGTGGCATCGGAGAGTGAGATTTTGAAATCTACATTTTTATTTTCTACAATTGGATCAATTAGGAGTAAAACAAGTGATTGAAAGATATTGAATATTGTGAAAAATAAATGGGAGAGTTTTTAAAAATTATCAATCATAAACCTACGGCTTCGAAACAGTATAAATCTTTAGTTTTCTGTGTAGTGAGCCGGGAACCGGGTCCATAGGCCCAAGTAGTGATTTACCCTATATGTTGCTGCGATTAATACGTAGATTGTGTAAAAACAACACTACCGCAACTATACTGCCTTGAATCGCATATTTGTTCCATATGAATAGGAAACCCAGCAAAGATTGGACAGATATAGTAATGGCAGTATAGGAACACCCACGACTATCAGAATTTTTACACTATTAGTTCTATCTACCCACAAACAGACAATACATTTGAAATTGTGTAGGTTTTTTATTTACATTTACATTACAATTGTAGCATAACATTAAATTTAGGATCCAATCCTTTGTTTTGTAGAATGTTTAAATTCACGTGTGTATACTTTCTGAACCTCCGAAACAGTAAACCTATGGGCATGTTTACCACTGTAGCAATGCTAAAACCGCCAACGAAAGGACATTCCGCCTGTTTACGTAAAGAAGGTAGACGCGGTGCCAACAGCACGTGGATACTTTTTATGAGCCCTGAGGGCGGACAAGCATTCCGAACTGACACAAGACAACGACCCAACAAAGCGGAATGGGTGGTTATTTGGATGAGCAAACATACATTTTATGGAGGTCCTTCCGGTCGTAAAAGGCAAATTTTTTCGCTCGCTCAGGTCTTTAGGTGAGGGTGAATTTTCGGGATGAAGCGGGACTATGTGGTGACAGTAGACGGTGCAAGGGCAGATAAATTAGCTGGATTATTTCGCCTCTGTTTGCCACCACACCACAACAAATTGTCCTGAGGCGCTGTTTGTGTCCCTTCGGGGTGCAAAATTTGATTACACGCACAATTTGGATCTTGAATGTGGAACAGGCAATTATTTATCGGCTGGATCTGGGGGTGTTTGCCATAACACCGAAGATTTGCTACCTTCAAGTCGTGAACTTCCCATTACTGCTCAATTTACAATATTGATACTATCTACTATACATCTTAATAATTTATTAGTTTCTACTCAGTTTGAAAAATACTTTCATACCTTATTTTAGCTCATACCTAATTTTACTTATCCGGAATTCATTGATTGTACCATTTTGCAAACCTGATGCTACCATAAAATACTAAATCATTTTGTCTTATTTCATCTCTCATTCCACAGGGTATATGTCCGGGAAATCGACTGAAAATCATCCAACCGCACGATTCCGGCTGTTTCACCCTCTCGCCAGCGTCGTCGCCCTGCCCCTCGATTGGCCCCGGCACCAATCTCAACAGTCCCGTCCCCAGTGACATCTACGAGAACACCACCACGGCATCGAGCATTTCGTCGGCCACGTCCGCCCCAACGCCGGGCTCCAAGCATCATCAGCACCAGCAGCAACAGCAGCAGCACCAGGGCAAGCGGAGATCCTGGCACATAAATCCAAACAAGGTACGTATGGATTGGTCAGTCGCTTTTTTTTTGTTTCTTTTTTGATGGGACTCACAAGCGTTTCACTATACGGTTTGCGAGGATGACCGAAAAGAGGACGTCAACGGGGACTAAGATGGATTTTAATTATACATTAGGGGATTATGACCATATAGCAGACCATTCGTTTCCAGCATTAGTGGTGGGAAACCTTCCGCATTTCTCAGTGTAAGGATTCTTCCGGGTATGAAACTCATTAGAGATTCTAGGCATGGCGTGGTAGTAAAAGCTACCGAACTTGAGTTTCAGAGAAAGTTAATGGGTACATTTTTCTTTTTGCGTATGATATACAGCAAATTCGGATTCGTTGTTATTCAATTTCGCACACAAAAAATCATTGATCGTAGTTAATGTCCCGCTTCAATTTTGCTATAAGCGTTATCAGTTTATTCGTAAAAGCCAATTTTGTATTTTTCCATTGATTCATTCACAAAAGCTTGCTTATTTCATAGCGGTTTATTCTGATTTCTGTATTTTTGTTTGGTTTTGTGCAAACTTCCCAATGTGAAAGCTTTTTTTTTTACGCAACTGTTTCGATTCACAGAGTTTAGCATTTTATAATGCTTTTGCTAATCTGATTTAGGGTAAGAACCAAGCTGGTCTGGGTTTCCAATGCATTGATACTAATCCTCAACTGGTGAAGTAAACCGTTAGAACATCCACTTCTTGTTTAGAGCTTTTTCATAGAGGATCTTTTCGCTTTGTCGCTCAAAACGAGAGTGTTTCTGCGAAAATTAATGAAAAGTTTTTTTAACTAGTCAACCCGGCAGACGTTGTCCTGTATAGTAGGCGAAAATGCGCCTTGCGAACTGCCCTTGTGAAATTCCCATATGGATCTTAATTTTAGTTGTTCATAATTTACTCAACCTAACTCGTGATTTTCGCATGAGTAAATATTATATAAACCCGTCGGAAACGATAACGAACATATTTGCTAAAGGAATAAAGAAAATCCATCTAGCCGTTTTCCAGTTGCGGATACGAACACAGACCATTTCATTTTTATTATATAGAAGATAGATAAAGGTTTCAGTGCGCGTATTGTGATATCAATATTTGTCATATTCGAAGTGTATTGATTCGCTAAAATTAATATAATATCCTGAGCGAATTTCAAAAATATCTGAAACTTTGCACAGATTTTCAATTTCATCTAAATCGTCATTTTTCGATATCAATTTGACATTGATCTTCATATTGAGTCACGACTAACTTTTCAAAAGGGTGTACATAATATGTGAAAATGGTTCCAAAATATTCGAAAAGTTGCACAGCAAAAACGGAATGTTCGATTGTTATGATTATTTCAACAAAATTAGACAACTAAATGGTTATTCTTAAGAAAATGTAAACCGTAAAAAAATGTTTTTTTGCCTTGAAAAATATCATTTTTGTCACAAAAACTAAAATATCTTAAAATCCTATATTTTTACGAACGTAATTTTTTTTAGAGAAATCGGTTCATTATATTAGCTATATACCATACAAATTTGGCGCTGGTAAACTAATAAACAAAAATGTTATGATATTTCAAACATTTCACAATTTTCACATTTAGTAAAAAAAAATCTGTTTAAATTATTTCGAGAATCGCAGTTTGATGCTGATTTTATTGGTAAGGTCTTTGCGTGATTTCAACATTTTGTTTTTATGATATTCCATATTTATGTATTCATCGATATTATGTTTATTATATGTATAAATATTATATGTATAAATAAATAAAAATGAATTACCAGATCACAAAAATAATCATAGATTTGACATTTAATATGAGCACCAGAATCGAATCTATTTAGAAGTCTTAGTCAAGTGTGTGGTTGTCGTTGGGCCGGCGTAACCGAAGCATTACTCGTCATTGTCCTTTAGTGCAATTGATGGCTCTGCAATGAAGGAACGACTTTGTTTCAATGGTACCAATCAACCTGGAATCTACGTATCGGGTGACGTTGAGATCTTATAAATTTATCATATCCGCCAGAGGTGAGCCAGCCTAGGGCTATTATTATTATTTATTCAGACTAAGGCCGAAGTGGCCTGTGCGGTATATAAGAGTCTTCTCCATTCGGCTCGGTCCATGGCTACACGTCGCCAACCACGCAGTCTACGGAGGGTCCGCAAGTCATCTTCCACCTGATCGATCCACCTTGCCCGCTGCGCACCTCGCCTTCTTGTGCCCGTCGGATCGTTGTCGAGAACCATTTTCACCGGGTTACTGTCCGACATTCTGGCTACGTGCCCGGC
The DNA here is from genome assembly GCF_024139115.2 of Armigeres subalbatus. Classification (NCBI taxonomy): domain Eukaryota; kingdom Metazoa; phylum Arthropoda; class Insecta; order Diptera; family Culicidae; genus Armigeres; species Armigeres subalbatus. Next base: position 84,594,479 of record NC_085140.1, read on the forward strand.
CCATCGCAGTCGTCCGATTTTCGCGGTGTGAACGTTGGATGGTTCTCCCAACAGCTGATGCAATTCGTGGTTCATTCGCCTCCTCCACGTACCGTCCGCCATCTGCACCCCACCATAGATGGTACGCAGCACTTTCCTTTCGAAAACTCCAAGTGCGCGTTGGTCCTCCACTAGCATCGTCCAGGTCTCGTGTCCGTAGAGGACTACCGGTCTAATTAGCGTTTTGTAGATTGTCAGTTTGGTACGGCGGCGAACTCTATTCGATCGGAGCGTCTTGCGGAGTCCAAAGTACGTACGATTTCTAGCCACTATGCGTCTCCGAATTTCTCTGCTGGTGTCATTTTCGGCAGTCACCAGTGAGCCCAAGTACACAAATTCTTCTACCACCTCGATTTCGTCACCACCGATGCAAACTCGCGGTGGGTGGCTCACATTGTCTTCTCTTGAACCTATTCCTATAATGTACTTCGTCTTCGACTTGTTGATGACTAGTCCGATCCGCTTAGCTTCCTCTTCAGTCCGATGTAGGCTTCTTCCATCTTCTCAAAGTTACGTGCCATAATATCTATGTCGTCGGCGAAGCCAAATAGCTGGACGGACTTATTGAAAATTGTACCACTCGTGTTAATCCCTGCTCTTCTTGAATAGCAAACACGAAAGACCATCACCTTGCCGTACTCTGCGGGTTTCGAAGGGACTCGGGAATGCCCCTGAAACTCGAACTACGCACATCACCCGATCCATCGTCGCTTTGATCAACCGTGTCAGTTTATCCGGAAATCCGTGTTCGTGCATTAGCTGCCATAGCTGGTCCCGATCGATTGTATCATATGCGGCTTTGAAGTTGATAATTACATGATGATGTGTGGGCACGTTGTATTCGCGGCATTTCTGCAGTACTTGGCGAATGGCTAACACCTGGTCCGTGGTGGAGCGTTCGCCCATAAAACTCCGCCTGGTACTGCCCCACGAACTCCCTTGCAGTTGGTGCTAGTCGACGGCATAAAATTTGGGAGAGTACCTTGTAGGCGGCGTTCAGCAATGTGATTGCGCGGTAGTTGCTACAATCCAGCTTATCGCCCTTTTTGCAGATGGGACACACGACACCTTCCATCCACTCCTGCGGCAAAACTTCCTCCTCCCAAATCTTGGTAATGACCCAGTGCAGCGCTCTAGCCAGTGCCTCACCACCGTGCTTAAATAGCTCTCCTGGTAGTTGGTCAACCCCAGGGGCTTTGTTGTTCTTCAACCGGCCAATCTCCTCCTGGATTTCCTGGAGATCCGGAGCCGGTAGAATTTTGTCCTTTGCGCGTGCTCTCAGGTGCATCCCCATACCGACATCTTCGTCTTCCACATCGCCATTCATGTGTTCTTCGTAGTGCTGCCGCCACCTTTGGATCACCTCACGCTCGTTCGTAAGAAGGTTCCAGCCTAGGGCTGCAAGTCTCTTTAATAAAGAAAAATTAAAAAAAAATTATCATATTACTAGATGTTTTGGTTCTCTAAAATTATCGTATTTGTCCCATATGGAAATCCAACGATAATGGGATTTATATACAATTATAAGTAGTACAATCTGTCTATAACAATTTTACTTTAGAATGGAGTCTCCATGTGCACTGTCGTGAACAAGCGATATTATATATTCCATTATCTCATATAAAAATCAGAAGAAGTTTTTCACGGGTACGTTGAAATAATGTAATAATTTTCTCTGAATCAAGTTACGATTACATATGAAAGTGTTTAGTATAATAATAAATAATATTGTAACAAGCCGTCCCGGTTCACCAAGTCAACGGCTTACGCGCCACCTTCAGATAGAAGGACCATTAACTCTGTTCTTAACCCGGTATGAGATCTCCTGCTCAGGGCAGGCCAAAACAGTTTCAACAGAACAATCAAATTACAAAGCTGACCCAAACCGAACGCGATACCAATTAACCAAAACCAAATTCAAAATTGTTAAGTCTATTCAATAATTATATATGAGAAAAAAATGTAAAATTTTAAGTCAATAAGGTACCAGTCAAAACGATTAATGCAAGAGATGGCGTTTTTTCAGTGGTAGAAAAATCGAAATTTCATCACTATAAAACTACTAATCAGTGCAAACTAAGTGCAGGAGATAATCTTTTCACCTCATACTTCATTCCTTATCACTACTTTCTTCTAAAACACTTCCATTTTCCATAAATTTGCAAAATACTTGATTTTCCCATACATTTTATCGATTTCCAACTACCATTCTTCCATGAGCTCATGCTGGAAAATGTGAAAATCTCAAAACATAGAGTAGCAGGCTTAACAACACAGATAGAAACGCCGGTTCCGCCACTCAGTGACGAGTACCTCAAACATGGTGCACGGAAGGTTGTTGTCTACACTTTTTACGGCTGCTGCACCCTGGAAGTAAATGTCATCGAAGTAAACAGTCGGTCCCTTATTGCTCTCCAATACTGAGTGGTAGTGTTGCGATTGAGTAAAAGCTCGAACCAACTTATTTAAACTATACCAAAAAAACGATCACGGTCTGGCAGAATTTATTCTCTAAACTCGAAGTAATTTATTACTAATCATCAAATTTCGTTAAAACTAGTTTTAGAATAGAAAGCAAATTTAATGAGCTTTACAATTTTTAATATTCTAATGATTCCAAGGCTTTCCATTTATTCTCAGACAAACCTGGCTACGGACCGTGTGACGTCACTTTTGAGCGATAATTTGAAAATTCGAGCTAATCTATTTAGTACGTTGCGCAATCGTACATACTACAAACCCAGCAAACACAAGATCGTATATCATAGCGAATAAGTGTACAAACTGGAGGCCATATACGTACATTTTGCATGCAGTCAAATGGAGGAATGCGCCTATATCGCCTCCACCATGTACATTTATGTGCTAGCATATGCGATTTTGTGTTGACTGGGAAGGTTTGACCATATTTTTCGACGCAAAGGCTGCACCCACGACGGCTGTCCCGATTAGTTTCAACAGCGGAGACGTATATGCGGCGAACCAGCTAGATGAGGATGCCCTATGACGAAATCGTGCGAGTAAAAACTGGTGAAGATGTCGCCAGTCGTGGTGGAGAATCGAGCAGTTTGTTCGTTACTCGATTGCCACAAGTCTTGGTGCGACGAACTAGAGTTGTTTATCCTTTCTAAGGTTGAGCACGTGGCTAATCAATCGGTTGGTAGACGGTTGCTCGAATTACCAAAATGGTGATTGTCTTGGCTCTCGGGTCCGGAAAATCCACCCAGGATAACACCCCGGATAAACCGCCCACGTTGGGCTAGACCTGTTCAACGTGGTCCAAATTACTAAACGGCTCATGGTCATTTACTCACCAGCTTACCTGAGTACTTTCTTTCTATAATTCACAATTCAAATTATTCTAAGCTTTTGCAAGCTTTTCTCACCAACTCACCAAATTTACTAAAGAATCAAGAATAATTATCATTACTTTTCAAAATAATTTAAATATCCGCGCACTTACTCCGAATTTAGAATATATTTTGAACACGATTTAATATGGAAAAACTCTTAATAAAAACTTCAAACAGATTTTATACGTCTGAACGATTTGAAAACTCCACCAGAAAGAACGATGGCGCACGAGACAAGTTGGTTTGAGCTTCTAATTTAATGCGCAATTTATATCTGGTATTGTATTTCCACACAATAAGTATTCTTTTATTGGTCAGTCCTGGAGAGAGATTTATTACAAAAGATTTTATTTTCCGCTGGTCATACAGTATCCCACTGCGCAATATTAATTTGGGTGGGGGAAATACCAGCACTTACCATTTTTGAACTCGATTTTTTTTATTCGCCTTTAAGTAGGCAACATGCTAATCATTACGGTTCACGATAAAGATTATCTCATACAAAAGATATTTCAGTTACTAGATAAAGATTGTCGCTGTCGTCGCTGTCCGGAACATCTTTTGCTGGCGAGGATAGGGGAGCTAAATGTCAAAGAAGGAAAATCCATACGATTTGACAGGTATGTACCACACATGTTTCGGACAGCAGAACAAAGGGAACAGAAGCGACAATCTTTATCTAGTAACTAAAATATCTTTTTCTCATACCCACTTATCTCAGAGATGTTTCCTATTTTCACACGAAGGTGGCGGTACTGTATATTCAGTGATATAAACTGTGATATATAATTTCAAACTTCCTACACATTTAATGTAAAACACGGAGCTGTATAAAAACTGGTGTTACAATAGTTTAGTATAATAATATCACAGACAAACAGACATAATACTTGTGAAATCCTCACCGTTTATTGATTTACTGTCCAATTTAAAATATCATTAGTTGGCCAATCGATCACTAGTGGCGCCAGCATCGGATTTGCTCGAGTTTGACGTTTGCTCACTACCGCCATCTGGTACGTGGTTTGCCCAACTGCATGAGCATGAGCATGAGCATGATGACCGTGCATTTCGTAGTTGCTACTCCGTGATCGACCAGAACAATCGCAATTGCACAGGGAACCAATGGATGGAAGCATGGGATTTTGCTCTCCAACCTCAATGTGCACAGTCCGAGAGCTCTAGTATTTTGGATGGTCGATAACGGCGCTGGCCACGTCCTCACGGTCATTGGGGATGGGAAGGAATTGATGATGCAGTTACTCGCCCACTGCAAGCCGAGAACACCTCTGCACTCGCCACGAGTTGCTGCGGAATTTTATTGGAATCTGGGGGTTAGGTTTTACGGCAGAGGTTCGTCTTGGTTAACGGGTTGCCAATGTGATAGTAATGAAAGGGGGGAGTATAATCTAATTGGATGCCGAAACGAGCTTTTTGGTTCATTTCGAATTCTAACAGTTACCTGCTAGAACTAATCAATTTGTAGATATAGGTATAGAAGATGGAAACGGTATGAAAGCCCATTTCCAGTTCTAGCGATTGCTAGAACATGAGAAATATATGAAAAGATACAAAGTAGGAGGAATGGAACGGGCCTGGGATTGAACCCACGACCTTCTGCGTATGAGGCAGAAGCGGTAGCCATATGACTACCAAGCCCGTTTCTGGTTCGTGGTTTGCCCAACTTAGTGAAAACAACAGATGTAGTTAGGGTGTTTAAGACGATGAATTTCATGAGTGAATGTTCAATGTGTTATGTCTGTTTGTCTGTGATAATATGATAATAGAATATAAGGGCACGATGATTTGTTGTGTTATTTGGAATCATTTCAATGTGTGTAAAGGGTGGCCACTGAAAAACGGGACTGACTTCAATATTTTTCTATCAGAACAATAATGCTTTCATAGAAATATTACTTTATGTGCATGAACCCTTAGAATTGTCGCAAACACATTTTTACTCCAACTTGTCTTACAACATGCCATCGAAGTAAGAAGTACGCGCATTGTACATTTTTCTAGGTAAAAGTGCACAGTGGACCATTTGAATGAAAATTTTTCGAAAACTGTCATAGGATTTTCTCCATAGACCCCGAAGCCGACGAAAAAAATATATTTTTAGTGTAAACGATTAGATTTCAAAATTCGCGTAAAAACATTCGACATAAATGTTCCGAACGTGTTGCCAAAATCTAATTGTGTCTGTACAACATCCCAGAATAAAAACCTCCAAAAGGATGGGCATTACAATGTTTGAACCTCACCAGTAGTTACGCTAGTTTTAGTAAAAGATTCCTACCCTTAAATGTATTGGCCCTTCTGGCATCACTGTTGATGTTTATGTTTATTTTATGTACTTTGGTTTTATTTACTTGACCATCAACATTATGCGTAAATACAAGCTCCACCCCACCCCACAATGATTTCTTCTTATATGGACGTGTTTGCCCGGTATAAGGCACACAGAGGAAATAATACCTCTTTAAATGAACGCGTTTGTCCGGTAGACGGCAGACAGAGGAGTTGATGCTTTATTTAACGGACGTGTTTGCCCGGTATAAGACACACAGAAGAAATAATGCCTTCTTGAAATGAACGCGTTTGCCCGGTATAAGGCAGACAGAATAGATGATGCCTTCTTTAAATGGACGCGTTTGCCCGGTATAAGGCAGACAGAGGAGTTGATGTCTTATTTAACGGACGTGTTTGCCCGGTATAAGGCACATAGAGGAAATAATACCTTCTTTAAATGAACGCGTTTGCCCGGTATAAGGCAGACGACAGAGGAGATGATGCCTTCTTTAGATGGACGCGTTTGCCCGATATAAGATGATACCTCTTCAAAATGAATGTGCTTATGCCACGATAAGGCACACAGAGGATATAATGCCTTTTTAAAAGTGACGCGTCTGCCCGACAGAAGGCGAACCGAGATGATGCCTTATTTAAGTCATCGCAACTTCCCGAAGACAAACAAAATCTCCCTCTCTTTCTTACTCTCATACACACACTCCCTTACTCACTCATTTCTTCTGTCTCACTAATTATTACTCACTCACCCACTCTCATTCATTCACCCACTCTTACTCACTTAACCACTGTTACTCACTCATACACTTTCACTCACTCATTTACTCTCAATCATTCGCTCTCTCTTTCTCGCTCACTCTTACTCACTTACTCTTACTCATTTCAAGATTTTTTTATGTACAGGTTATCCGACTTGTCAATATCCCCAACTCAGCCATTCTGAATTTTTGTATGGAATTTATGCTCGGATAACCTGTACATAAAAAAAATCTTGACTCATTTACTGTTACTCGCTCGCTCACTCACTCACTCACTCTTAATCACTCACTCACTCTTACTCACTCACTTACTCACTTGCTCACTCTTAGTCACCCATTCACCCACTCGTCAATTCTGAGATTAAAACCACGCTTCATCCAGAATCCGTTGCTTTTACTACAGCGACCAAGGAACAACTTCAACCTTGTTGCCCTTGTAGCCATGCTGACGTGGACCGCAATTGCCTCCAACTCTCTGCATTGTGCATGAAAACGTGCTGCATAATCTCCCCCTACCCTTCAGGGCTCTTGAAGAGTGCCATACGAAGTGGAACGGGATCTTACGAAGTAAGAATACTTAGTTCTACACTGCATTGGAACAGTTTCAGTTCAAATTAGTGTTCATTCATATGAATTATGAATAAACATTTATTGAGTAAGATTTTTTTCATTGAAATGAAGTATAAACTTGAAATAATGACTAATTCGGGGTAGTGTCCCATTAGGGGTAATGGTATTTGGGGTAGTGACTCATTCGGGGTTGTGACGTTCGGGGTAATGACATTATGGGTAATGGAATTATGGATAGTATCGTAGAGTCTTTAGCTTCCGAAGTCAGTACACGAGTGTCCACTAGTGCCAAGTGAGAACTCTGCACCGAAATCAACAGGTTATTGGCCCAAAACGAAGACTGGAAGGTGAAAATCGTGAGAAAAAGAGTTGTCCCGCGGTTCGTTTCGATTTTCCATCGTGAGTGCACATCTTGTGTTGTGAGAAGATAGAGGATTTGGGCAAACTTTCGTTTGCAAAGCTCAACAACAATAATTAGGCGAGCTGGAAATTTCGCATGGAAATGTTGCTCATGCGGGTAGAACTCTGGTATGTGATATCCGATCCGAAACCAGAGCCGGGAACCGCGCGGTGGAAGAAAGATGAGCGAAAAACCCGGGCTACAATCGGTTTGTGTGTGGAAGACAGCCAGTTTAGCCTGGTAAAAAATGCTGAAACCGCGAAAGATTTCTGGGATCAGTTGCGCGCCAAGTCAAGTTGAAAAGTCAACGCTGTTCTTTACTGAAGAAATTGTGTTCGTTGAACTTGAATGAGTGTAGTGATGTGGAGAAGCACACCCTAGAACTAGAAGAGCTGTGCGACTGGTGGTCGACAGCTGGACAAAATTTGGAAGAGCCGGTGCGAATCGCCATGATTCTCCTGAGTTTGCCGGACTCTTATGGTGGGTTAGTGACAGTCCTAGAGAGTCGGCCGGACACAGACCTAACATTGCAGCTAGTGAAGTCGAAGCTGCTCGACGAATATGAGCGAAGACATGAGAAGAATGGTGGTTCAGTTAATGCGATGAAGAGTGCAGCGACGCGGAGGAAGAAAAGTGGAAGTGTTTCCATTAAGGAAAGCTGGGTCACATGCAGCGAGATTGCCGTTTGCTAGCGCGGCAGAAGAAAAGTGACGAACGGAAGAGGTCTGAAGAGAAGCAAAGTGCCAAGCAGGCGAAGAAAAACAGCGTGTGGTGTGTGCTTTATGGCCGGAAGCGCTGGGTGTTAAAGGTAACGGCAATGCGGTCGATGTGAAGCTTGTTGACGTTTTGTATGTTCCATCGTTGCCGAGTGGACAAGCTGAAATTTCGGTGGACAAGCTGACCGCAAATGGTTTCACGGCCGTTTTCAATGCTAACGGATGTGGGATCCGTGATGCTACCGGCACATTACCGACAATGAGAGCGCTCTGGCTGTCTGTACCGGCTGAAACTAATGGAATCATCAAAGAAAGCTCAAGGTAAGACACACACTACTAATTGTCAACATCAATGGCACCGACGTTTCGGACATAGGCATCCGATATGTGCTTAAAAGAATTCGTGAGGAGAAGTTAGGCACTGATATGATCGTCACCGACTGTGACATCCGTGAATGCTGCAAGCCGTGTCAGGAGGGAAAGTTGGTGAGGAGTCCAATTCCCAAAACAGCCGAGAGGAAGTCGACGAAAGTGCTAGATCTAGTCCACGCGTGCCAATGCGGACGACGACACCAGTCGGTAGGCGATTCCTCTTGACAATGATAGACGACTACAGCAGCTTCACTGTTGTTAATCTGCTGGAGAATATGTCGGAAGCGCCGGAATATGTTCGGTATTTGGAGAGCCTTTTCAACAGAAGGCCTGGTATAATCCGCTCGGATGGCGGAGGCGAATACGTGAATAAGAAGTTGGGCGACTTCTTTATCAAAGAGCGAATCAAGGCGCAGTGCACGACAGCATACACACCACAGCAAAATAGTGTAGCTGAGCGAAAGAACCGGTTGTCGTATCCCAGCCGAAATGGTTGGACGAATCCGCCATTGAATAGCGGTGCGACATTCCGTCTCTAAAATAGTCAACAAACTCAAGATAAAACTTCTGTCGAACGAGCAATCAACGTCGCATGCTACGATGTCACTCATAATCAAGACGATATTTTAGGGAACATAAGGGCTTACCAATTTATATTAAACTAGTCGACCCGGCAGACGTTGTCCTGCATAGTAGGCGAAAAAGGGCGTTGTAAACTACCCATGAGAAATTTCCAAACGAATCTAAATTTAAGTTTTTGATGTTTTTCTCAACTTTATTCGTGATTTTCGAATAAGGAAATATCATATAAACCCGTCAGAAAATATAACGAACGTTTCTGCTGAAGGAATGAAGATAATCCATCCAGCCGTTTTCGAGTTATGCGGATACGAACACAGGCCATTTCATTTTTATATATTAGAAGATGAGTTTGTATCTAAACTATACAATCACCTCAAATTAATACATTACAATTTTTGTTTAACCAATATAACATAAACCATAAATACTACACCGGTCACTACAGGAAATGGCGACGACGCTGCTTATAGATGCCGGTCTCCACATATGATACTGGGGCGAGACCGTGCGTGTCAACGGTCGCTTATTTGCAGAACCGTCTTCCGTCGCGCTCGGTGGACAAGACTCCATACGAAAAGTGCTAAAAGTCGGCAACCAGTACTTTGCCATTTAAAAGTATACAGTTGCCCGGCCTATGTGCATATTCACGGCGTTAAGCGCTGGAAGTTTCACTTGTACTCGTACTTGTATGAAACACTGAAGACGACCTTACTGTTAAGGTCGAAATACGTATTTGTCAAGGTACAATCAAGTGGTGGAATTAAATGGGATAGTACAAAGTCGACTTATGACAAATGAAGACATTCCACTAAAAAGTTCAAAATAGTTTTCTTAACAAGCGGGAAGTTTGAAAATACGGCGAGGAAGCTGCGGTTCATCGGGTACTCTGACATCCACAAAGAGTTGCTCAGGGGTTCACGCAATGCTACGGCTTCGATTACGACGAGGTTTTCGCCCCTGTTACCAAGCATGTTTCACAACGGGTCCTGCTGTCCTTGGCGGCGAAGAAGAAGATAGTGCTATAGCATTTAGACGTGTGCAGCGCATATCTCTAAGGTGACATAGAGGAAGCGCCAGCCAACCGGCTACGTATTTGCGGACTGAAACAGTCTGCTGGATGTTGAAACCGGAAGCCAACCGGCGTTCTAACGGAAATATGATTCCAATCAGGTGCGGCGGACCCGTGCTTATTCGTGGCAACCAGAGTATACCTGATTGTTTACGTCGAAGATTTTCTAATTGGGCCAGAGAGCGATATAGCTAATATTGCTACAAGTGTGAGAATCATTGGCCAGAAGTTTAGTGCCCCGATGGAAGCGGACTGGACGATACTCCAAAGGTACCAAAGAGTGGAAATTAAGGCTTGGAGCCAAGAAGACAGAAGAGTTGGTGGCATTTTTGGATTTAGATTGGGCAGGAGATACGAGCACACGAAAGTCGATAACCGGCTACGTGATGTTCTATGCAGGAGGAGCAGTTTGCTGGGTAAGTACTCGGCAAAGCTGTGTGACGCTTTCGACGATGGAAGTGGAATACGTCGCCCTGGCCGAAGCGTGCCAGGAAATAGTGTGGCTTAGGCGAAAAGGTGAAGAACAAGTGGAAGCAACAATGGTAAACGAGGACAATCAGGGATGCCTGAGCTTCGCCCGTTCGGAGAGGTCCAGCAAGCGCTCATAGCACATCGAAACCAAGCACCATTTTGTTCGAGATCTTTGCGACAACGGCGAAGTGGTGCTGCAGTACTGTCCAACGGATCAGATACCAGCTGATATCCTAACGAAGCCGATGGGATTCGTTAAGCATCATCAATTTGCTGAACAGCTGAGGTTGGTCGGTAAGCGACCATAGCAAGGTGAGTTTGGATTATATTTTCAGACAGTTTGGATTATATCTTTATTTTTCAATCAACAAAAACACTGTTTACATTCACACATTGAATTGTTAATTATTTCAGCCGTGGCGTAACTCATTTCTTTCATAACTGAGTAATTTTCAAGCAGCGTGGTAGAATTGCATCAAATCTTTTGACCGCCAATGTTACAGTCGACTCTCCACATCTCGATGTTCTGTATCTCGATAACTCTCCCTATGTCGATGGTTTCCTCAGTCCCTTCAATCTACGTACATTTGGGCTTTCTACATCTTGATAATCTCCCTATCTCGATATCTCTCTATCTCGATGGGTTCTGATCATATTTTGTTCAGGATTCACTCTCCTTATGTCGATATGGTCAAATTTTTAGGCTACTAGACCATCTTTGGACAATAACAAACACATCAAAAACACATCACTGTACAAACATCAAAAATAGGAAACGACATTTGTTTTATTGTCGTTTTTCAGCAACGAGCTGTTTTGAATCTAGTACCCATTCAATTGTCCTTCCATTCCTCGATCTCTCCCTATCTCGATGGTCCTTTCAATATCGAGATGTGAAGAGGCGACTGTAATTGCATTTACAACACTAGTTCGAATTTAACATATTGAATCTAGAAAGACATCAAATATATTATATTAACAATATGGTTCACTTCGAGTTTTTCCATACAACGAAATGGCGAACAATTTGCCGGTGATAACAACATCATCTAGCGAGCAAAGAGGAATCTAAACATGTTTTTTTCTAGCTTGTGCTGGAAAACCCTCCTGCCATCTTCCGGTGAGTAGTCATACAGTTGTTCGATGACATTTTACAGTGTGGGGGTGTCCACACATTTTTCAATAAATCGATTATCGACTTTGTTAAATGCAAAATATCGACTTTGTTAAATGCAAACACTACTGTAAATATTTCGATGAAGCAGTGCAAAGCAGACAAACTACACCTTTGCTTCAATCGTTCAAACTGTGAAAGCCGTTCCGCAAACATTAAAATGATTGTTCCACTGTAAACATTTCTAATTTCTATCATTTTCTTCAGCAAGAAATTTGATTAATTCTTTCTGAATATTATCGATATTATTCCAATGCATCATTCTTCTTCCTCTTCGGTGTCCTAAATTCCTACTGGAACTTAACACCTGCGTTGCAACTTATTATGAATTGAAAACTTTTTGCTGCCCACCATTGATTGAATGAATATGTATCTTTAGTGGAAAGCCATGAAGATGACACTCATCCGATTGCGTTTTGTTATGTTACGCTTATCATAATGGGTATGATTATTTGGCTACATTTAGACATGGAAAGTGAATTGAACAAGTCGCTTGGATTAAACGCGTCCAAACACCTTCGCTCAACTCACTTGAACGGACAGTAAGTTGAACATGTTCAACTCTTGGCAAGTAAATTGCATTAAACTAAGCTGTTCAATTCACTTGCCCTTTCAAAACGTAGCATTACGGTGAGATATTTCGGCTAAACTTAATTACGCCTATTTTATTGTGCTTTCTCGATTTCGTATCCAATATCAGATATTTTTTGGGATTTAATAGATTATTTTTCGATACTTTCGCAAGAAAAATTAGTTGAACATACCCGACCTTGCTCGGGATTATACTACAGTCGCTCTCCACATCTCGATATTGAAGGGACCATCGAGATAGGGAGAGATCGAGGAATGGAAGGAAAATGTAAATGGGTACTAGATCCAAAACAGCTTGTTGCTATGAAAAACGACAACAAAACAAATATCATTGCTGATTGTTGATCTGTATTGTTATCGTCCAAATATGGTCTAGTAGCCTAAAAATTTGAACATATCGACATAGGGAGAGTGAATCCAGAACAAAATACTATTACTACACATCGGGATAGAAAGATTTCAAGATAGGGAAGTTATCGAGATGTAGAAAGCCAAAATGTATGTAGATTGAAGGGACCGAGGAAACCATCGACATAGGGAGAGATATCGAGATATAGAACATCGAGATTTACAGAGTCAACTATATTTAGCATTCTTACTGTCAATTGTTGAGTTCATTCAGCACCGCACTCTAGATCATTTTTAGCGCAATCGTATTGGGTTTCCTTACAACTCGCATCAAAATTGTATTTTTACAATTTCTCAACTTTCTCCTCAAAATTTAGTGATATTTTTATAACACAGCAGTCCTCAAGACGAATCGATTAATGAAAAACCCGTACAAATCAGTCAACCCGTTCGTGAGTTATATTGCCTCAAAGGAAATGCAAACTCATTTTTATATAGAGATTGTACCACAAACGTAATTATGTTTGAATTGTATTTATATCAGACTCTCATATCGGGCAGTTTGTTCACAAAAGTACGTTTCTCTCTGTCAAATCATATTCACAAATTGATAACAAGTTGGGAATTCTCAAAAATTATGCATGCGAGTTAATTTGAAAAGAAATCATCATTGATTTTATAAAATCAAGATAATTCAACGCGGTGTGTGACAAAAAAAAATGAGCATCGCTAATACTTTCACTACGTGAAAATATAGCTCTTATGGGCCAAACACATGGGAAAACTGTCAAAACGCACGCAAACGTGTCCATTGTGTTTGACCCTTTAGGCTTTCATTTTGTGACTATTGGAAAAAAAATCTACCGAGGGTCCCAAACAACTTTTTTTTCTCCCTTAAACGGAACCTTTTAGTTGTAAAACAGTCAATTATTTACCACGTCACTACTAAATGAGTTTCCTCGATTTTTTTTCTTCCAATCATCATATAAAAAATTAAGGAGGAATTTTGATTGAATTTTGAATTGAAACTTGTTATGCGAATGAATAAGTTTAACTGGTGTCATAAAATTATTCAAAACGATTGATCATGCTAAACAATAATCTACCATAGTAATATAAAAGCCTTCCTTAGCCATGCGGTGATATCCCAAGCAACATTACAAGTTTTATTCCGCTCTAGGGATGGTTTTCAAATATCAATTTAAAATAATTGTAACAGCAATATATAATCTCCCTTGAATATATTGATATTTCTCCCTAATATATTTATAATGCAAATCAACTACCAAAAAAGTGTTTTACGTGGTGAAAACATTGTCTAATCATGAATTATTGGAACGATTAATTGAGATGCGGTTTACACTGAGTGAAAGCTGTTGAGTATTCCTTTAAGCTATGAACACTCTAAGAAAAATCTATACTAAATAGATTAAAAGTCATTCTATCTGGCTATTCGCCTGGTTGACCCCATCTTAGTTTAAATGCTGATTATACTGCCTTAGTATAACTTTGAGTAATACGAGCTATAGTATAACTTCCGAAAATCACATAATGTATATAATTTTCAGCATGCTCAAGCAGTTGAAATATTTCAGTATTTTCGTTTTTTTGTTTTGTTGTTGATTGTTAAAAAGGACAATGTTGAGAATAAAACACATTTTTTACTTTATTTTTCTTTCGTCTTATACAATAGGTATTGCGAGAGGTATTGCTACTAGCTTCCCATAGATAGCATTTTAGATACCATAGTCCGGGATGCATGACTACTGCAAGCACTTACAATTCCGGGAACATTTTCATTTTTTCTGCAAACCTCTATCCTGCCTGGAGTCTTCACGATTGTATAGAGCAAACGCTACCATAGATTTGCCTCTAGTTTGTGAAATCATCGCCAAAAAGCTTGAGATTTATCTTGATCTTCCATGGTGTAGCTAGAAACTCGCTTTTCCCAATTACCGAAAATCGGAAACACTTCTCCAGCTCTTGAGATAGACGGTGTGAAGAGGTGACTTTCATATCTTCCATTTTCCAACAAAATACAAAGATGGGAAACCTGTGTGAAGCATCGGGAACATCACCATAAATTTTGAAATTGGAGCTATTGATCTATAATAAATATGTCTTACCACGTTAAAGATGAGTAAGATGAAGTCGCCGAGAAAGTTGGATTTTTTTCAGGTTTCAATCTAGTTGCAGGACACGGCTTCTGTTAACTTCAAAAGAAGACTTAAACTTTCAATAATAACAGCACCGAATACGGACATAGGTTTAGTTTTAATGAACTTGGTATACTTTTTAAACTTATCTTCGTTTAAATCGCAGAAATGTCAATAAAGTTTAAATTTTAATCCAACAATGTTTTTATTTATTTCTGAGTGTAGGTTTTCTTTTAACCTGCGCTTGATGGGGAAACTTCATTAACAGTACAACGAAAAAATAATTTTCTCCATACTAATTTGCATGCAAACTTGAAACGGCTTGTGCTAAATCAGTTTTAATCCAAATGAGCTCAAATTTTCAGGGGAAACTCAGAACATGGTAAAGAATCAGATGAGCACTGTGGATCAAAATCAATTTTTTGAACCACCCTAATGCTCATCTCACAAGTAGGTAAAATATTTTGATCACATCATCCTTGAAAATGTGATAAAAATCGTTACGTTTTCAAAAATCCTTAAGTCTTGAATGTCGGAATTCCATCTATAAATCTATAAATCTCTAAATCTCTACGAATTTTGTTAATTTACATTTAAATTCAAAAAGTGTAACAAAACATAAGTAAATTGATCAGGGTCACTTCCTTGCTGTTAAAAAATACCAGTGAGTTTAACCATTGCCTAGCGGTAATGTTTGCTAGCCAAATGTTGAATTCTCGCTTAACTTTTCAAAAGGACCTAAGTAACATTTTTTTCATGAATTAATTTGAGTATTACAATCACAAGCTTTCATATTGGTCTATTGATTGCGCTATTCAATTTAATTCATGAAAAAAACTGTTACTTAGGTCCTTTTGAAAAGTTAAGCGAGAATTCAATAAATTCGGCTCCGTAAGTGTGTGTGTATAACGATCGCCATATGTTGGGTAGTTTAATTATAACGTGTATCGTGTATCGTGGCGCCACATGTGGGGTCGCCAGATTTTCGTGAGAGTGAATCATATTGTTAATATATTATGCATCTCGAGATAAAATAGAGTACTGCGGCTTCCTGCTTCCGAGCCTGCGAGTGTAAGACCGCCGCAGCATTCTAGGAAAAGATTAGCGCGACAATAGTACATTTGATAAAAGTGTTGCAGTCAAATGAGCAAACAGCAACATGGTGTGCGAAACAGAGAGCGAGTAGGTGCACCGGCATGGTCCCGCCAGATACAGTTCAACGAGCTATATCAAATTTATTATACATTTCCACAAAAATATGCCTACTACACTTCTGCTACAACATTTGATTTTCCATTTGCATTCGATTAAACATAATCGATTAAGTTTACAAAAAAAACATCAAGCATCCCTATTTTTTTCATGATGACATTTTGAAGTGTGTGTAAAACGATCGTCATATTTTGGGTAGTTTGATTTACGTGTGTATCGATCCTTTCGGACGCGAGTTGGCGCCACATGTGGTGTCGCCAAACTTTCGTGAGAGTGAATCATATTGTTAATATAGTAAGGTACAGCAGCAAGGTACCCGGCAGAACGTGGAACGTTATAGACGGAAGCGGAGACAGCAGACCCGCCTTTTTCAGGAGAAGAAACGCCGCCTGGAAGAAGCGGAGTGCGAGGAGATGGAACAGCTGTGCCGTTCTCAAGATACACGCAAGTTCTATCAGAAGCTCAACGCATCCCGCAAAGGCTTCGTGCCGCGAGCCGAAATGTGCCGGGATAAGGATGGGAGCATCTTGACGGACGAACGTGTGGTGATCGAAAGGTGGAAGCAGCACTACGAGGAACATCTGAATGGCGCTGAGAGTACAGGCAGTGAAAGTCAAGGCAGCGGAGGAGATGACTACGTCAGTTCAGCGGACGATGGAAGCCAACCAGCCCCCACCTTGAGGGAAGTTAAGGATGCCATTCAACAGCTAAAGACCAATAAAGCAGCTGGTAAGGATGGTATCGGAGCTGAGCTCATCAAGATGGGCCCGGAAAAGCTGGCCACTTGCCTGCACAAACTGATAGTCAGAATCTGGGAAACCGAGCAGCTACCGGAGGAGTGGAAGGAAGGGGTTATATGCCCCATCTACAAGAAAGGCGACAAACTGGAGTGTGAGAACTTTCGAGCGATCACCATCCTTAATGCCGCCTACAAAGTGATATCCCAGATCATCTTCCGTCGTCTGTCACCATTAGTGAACGAGTTCGTGGGAAGTTATCAAGCCGGCTTCGTTGACGGCCGCTCGACAACGGACCAGATCTTTACTGTACGGCAAATCCTTCAAAAATGCCGTGAATACCAGGTCCCAACGCACCATCTATTCGTTGACTTCAAGGCGGCATACGACAGTATAGACCGCGTAGAGCTATGGAAAATTATGGACGAGAACAGCTTCCCTGGGAAGCTTACCAGACTGATCAAAGCAACGGTGGATGGTGTGCAAAACTGTGTGAAGATTTCGGGCGAACACTCCAGTTCGTTCGAATCGCGCCGGGGACTAAGACAAGGTGATGGACTTTCGTGCCTGTTGTTCAACATTGCGCTAGAAGGTGTCATGCGGAGAGCCGGGTGTAACAGCCGGGGTACGATTTTCAACAGATCCAGTCAATTTATTTGCTTCGCGGATGACATGGACATTGTCGGCCGAACATTTGCAAAGGTGGCAGAACTGTACACCCGCCTGAAACGTGAAGCAACAAAAGTTGGACTGGTGGTGAATGCGTCAAAGACAAAGTACATGCTTGTGGGCGGAACCGAGCGCGACAGGGCCCGCCTGGGAAGCAGTGTTACGATAGACGGGGATACCTTCGAGGTGGTCGAGGAATTCGTCTACCTCGGATCCTTGCTAACGGCTGACAACAACGTTAGTCGTGAAATACGAAGGCGCATCATCTGTGGAAGTCGGGCCTACTACGGGCTCCAGAAGAAACTGCGGTCGAAAAAGATTCGCCACCGCACCAAATGTGTCATGTACAAGACGTTAATAAGACCGGTAGTCCTCTACGGACATGAAACATGGACAATGCTCGAGGAGGACTTGCAAGCACTCGGAGTATTCGAGAGACGGGTGCTTAGGACCATCTTTGGCGGTGTGCAAGAAGACGGTGTGTGGCGGCGAAGAATGAACCATGAGCTCGCCCAACTCTACGGCGAACCCAGTATCCAGAAGGTAGCTAAAGCCGGAAGGGTACGATGGGCAGGACATGTTGCAAGAATGCCGGACAGCAACCCTGCAAAGATGATGTTCGCTTCCGATCCGGCAGGTACGAGACGGCGTGGAGCGCAGCGAGCGAGATGGGCAGACCAGGTGCAGAACGACTTGGCGAGCGTGGGTCGTATCCGAGGATGGAGAGATGCGGCCTCGAACCGTGCATTGTGGCGTCAAATTGTTGATTCAGTGTTATCTGTTTAGATGTTAACTAAATAAATGAATAAATGAATATAGTATATTTGAAGACATCATCACCACTGGGGGATGCATTTGAGTTTTTTATTCCTTTTCCCTTTTTCCTCTTGCTTCACTCCTCTTTATTCCCATTTTTCACTTTACTTTTCTAATTTCTAACATTTCTTTTTCTCACTTTTCACTTCTCACTACTTACTCCTCGTTTCTCACTTCTTTCTTCTAATTTTTTGTATCTCATTTCTCGCTTCTCACTTCTTCCTCTCAGTTCACACTTTTCACTTTTAACTTCTTATTTCAGACTCATTTCTAACTTACTTCACTATTTACTACTCACGCGTCACTTCTCACAATTCTCTGCTCACTTTTCACTTCTCATTTCTCACTCATCACTTCTCACTTAACACTGCTCACTACTCTTTTCTAATTGCTCACATTCCACACATCTCACATCCTTCGAACTTCGACCGACACCTTGCCGATTCGTTAGTTTCAGCTTCTTAGCTAGACTCAGACTCGTTAATAACGATTCCAAGCATTTCCTACACCACTCCACTGAAATCCTTGGCCGACAACTAGTTGTATGTCTGCGTACACTGCTGCACCCACTCCTCCACCTTCTGGTTTGGTTAACTTTTCGACCTACCACCGACAGCACCACCTTCGTTCTTGAATGCGTTCACTCTTTTGACGCTGCTGTTGAATTTCTTTCGGTTCGCATCTCGCTTCTTCAAAGATACCTTTTTCGCAGCCAGTTGTGCGTTCAAAATTTCTTGCTTTTACTGCCCCTGCTGCTCCTCTATCAATATCTATCGTTATACCTGGAGCTTCCTTTAACGCATCTAGCGAAATAAAATTGACTTGATTGGATCCTTCGTCGCTTTTTTAGCCGAACAATCTAACTTAATTCCCGAAGGAATTCTGCGTACATTCTGCCAGTCGCACCAAGAGCCTTCAGCTGCTGAACACTACTTGGGATCAGTGATGGGAAATGTAAAAAAATGTCATGGGATTGCTATTACTAAGTGTTCCGGATCTTCTAGGTCCACTCATGGCCACAATGATCTTTGTGTGGGTCACAACATCAATTCCATACTCAGAGTACAACAAATCATGGTTCTAAAAAATCACGGCGCTTCTATAATTATTTCCAACTATAACGCGCCTTTTCAGTAAAAGTGCGTACAAATAACAAACGTTAAATAAAAATTTATGTCGTTTATGGCCAAATATGTCCTTAATCGAATCGCTAGAAATCGAGATTTTGATCTTCAAACATGACCATTTTTTATGAAAAACAGCGATAATTATTTCCGGGAATGTATTGTACCACAGATTTAAAAAAAAAAACCACTATAGAGCAAAAGTTACATTGTATTGATGCTCTTTGGCAAATCCCTATCCATTTCCATTTGTATTTTCCGTCGTGTGCTAAATTGCCTTCCATCATTGAACCAAATCCATAATCCCATCGGAGATGGGCATAATAGAGCTCATAAATTTCAATTTGCAAACCTCCCTCCGGACTACCTTTATGTTACCAGTCGGTTTTGTTCTTTGTATTTGGTGTTATGATCGTTCGCTCCAGGCTTCTCTCGTCGAAAACGATGATGAAACAGACGTTGCAAAAATATTATGCAAATTTATATCGTCCTGCAGTGAGTGTGTGTGTATGCCTCTTTCGACCACTGTTCCCCCATATCCCGCAGAACGGGGTGGGCCCATAACCCAGGTTGGAGATGAGGAGTCAATATTACGACTTCCATAACGAACCAGATTGTCTTTACGATTATTCCGCATATGAATTGACTCGTCAGAATGATGCCGTCCATTTCAAGTTTGTCCATGATTTCGCACTTCCAGAATCGTAAAAACAGAGCGAAAATAGATATCTACACTAGTATCATCCTTGCGGTGGGACTACCGCACATGGTGGATAAAACCCGCCAGATAAGACCTGAAAACGACGAAACCATCATGTGCAAGCTTTTATTGCGATTGGTGTATACAATATGGATGACGGCGCTACTCGTCTGGAAATATCTGCAACGAAATCGATGACTTACAATCAATCGCGTATCGTTCGCGAGACCAAACAACCATTTGTTTGGCGTTCGCTGCAGTGACGTAAGACAAAAGATACACAACTAACGAAGCACCTGATGCCTGCTGGCTAAATTGATGGCATGACTGGTTTTGTACATCTGAAAACTGCGAATCTGTTCTCGGTGGATTGCAGTCAGTCATACAGATCAACTTCAATGCAGGAAGGTTTGGGAATTGAATGTTCGAAGTTTATGGACAGGTTGCTCGAAGCCATTTTGCATCGATGTACGCAGTGAAACATGTTTGACAAAAAAAATGATTTTACCCAAAGACGAATAGACCCGTTGTCTATTTGAAAAATTACACTCATTTGATTTACTGAGTTTTCTGGACAAGATTCATAAAAATTATTGACTGTATATTGGGCTAAACATGCAATGAGAACAATCATCAAATGCTAAACGATTTAATTCATATTCAGAGCTAATAAACTTCTGACATTATTTGAATTTAAGGCATTGGATTTCATCCAAACAACAATAAAAAGCACTCAAAAATACATTATCCTTGCACATGATTTCAATTAATTTTGTTACTCAGTTATTTCATGAAAACTTACTCGACCAACTAGACAATTGTATCAACTTTTCGCGCATAATTACCGCCACACTTTATCGCCACTTAAATCAATCCCACTCACTTCTGTCAGACGGCAGCCGTTCACCAATTGCATTCGCTCATGATCATGACTAATCTTAAGTAGAGCTGTCAAATTTTCGCCCCTCAAACACGTTGCGCTGCACCGGCCGGCGTGGGGTGAAATTCAATCCTTTTTACAATGAGGCAATGCAACTTGCGAAGCACAAGTGTTTTGGCGAGTGCGATGCACCACGCCTTTGCGCAAATCTTGATTGCGCCGAGACGACTGGGAATGCCCGTGGCCGGGGAAACCACATTGGCACATTATGCAAAGAAGTGGCAATATATCAAGTGGCAAATATCGCTGCTCCAGATAAAGCACAATTTTAGTTGGTTGCAAAAACTACATGTCGTAATTGACTGCAGCCGCCTCATATGACACCATTTATGGTACGAGAGACATTCCCGAAGAAAAATTCAAATAAATTGTTACTGATTACACATTTTTATTCAATCCAACTCAGCAGATAAATATCAGTAAAAAAAAATAAGGTTTGCGATATAATTTTTAAATATTGCTACAAACAATAATGGTAAACGTGCGTAAATACACAACTCTCTCTTATTATTTTTAAATTTATTTGATCATTTTTTTTTACACGGGAATCTACTGAACCTGCCCACGTTTAATTATTTTCCAAAGCCTACTATATGTAACAGTCTGTACACCCGGCACGCTGCACTACTTTTTGCCAATAATTCTAACCACACGAGCTACGATCATAAAACCGCAAATCGCGTGGGCTTCATTCAGGTCTGCAATATCCATTCTTCTCCTTGTTGGCTGGTTACACCTGGGCAAAAGAAATCCCGTTCATCGATTCTAGTGAATCATAGACATGCTGCAAGTAGGCTCAGAGCCTACTCGATGGATAAAATTCCGCTTTATTACACTCTGGTAACCACAAAACCTACGCAACGCAACGGTGCCTACTGCGCTTGCTGATGACCTCAGAGCAGGCTGTTTCAGGATTATTGTGAAGAAGCTGATACGAAAATTATTTTAAGCTCTTAGTGGAATGTATTTACTTGTCATAAGACGAGTTTGTACAATTCCATTTAATTCCACACTGCTGAAAAAAATGCTCCCGATGTTGATATTGAAGGGCACTTCTTATCGTCGATTGCGGATAGTTGAAACATCATTATAGGAGTCCTAAAGATTCATAGTGTTGTATACCAGTCGACTCGGTTCGATTGTTATAACCTCAATTCAAATGTGTGTTTATATGTATGTGCGTATGTGTGTATGTGCACCACACGCGCAAGAATGTTGCTAATTTTTCAGGCACTTGTCCTTAACTTATTGTTTACAACAAAATACTATTTTTCATAATGCACGAGTGAAGCATAATTTCAAAAGAGTTTTTCGATGAATTTTGAGAAAAAAAAACAATTTTCTTCGGGAAGTTTTTTCGAAATGCTAAAAGAATATTTTTGGATCTCATCGAAAAAATCTATGTATTGTCTAAAAGAAATTTTTCAGAAATTTCACGGGAAACTGTTCAAAAAGGGAAAGGGATCGTTTGGCCGAAAGTCATTGGTCGAACGCCACTTGGCTGAATAACACATTAAGCCGAAAGTCATATAGCCGAACTGAGCCGTTTGGCCGAAATGGTTATTAGGTCGAAAGTGATTTAACCGAAAACGCCATTGGGACTAAAACTACATAAGGCTGAAAAGGACATACAGCCGAAATAGCCGTTTGCCCTTACACACTTAGTTTTTATTTCTGCAGCTCGGCAAAAATCCGCACAGCCGTGCGTCAGCAAAATAAAAAACTGATATTTCAGCAAAAATGACGTTTGTTAGCTGATTTTCGGCAAAATATTTGCTGATTTTCAGCTATTTTGACAGAAATCTCGGCAAAAAACATGTTTGCTGGGGCACGGCTGTGCGAATCTCGGTAAAAGTTCAACATTTCGCTGATATCCCGGTAAAAAAAATTAAGTGTGTATAGGTCGTTTGGTCAAAATGGTCGTTTGGCTGAAAATGTCATTATGCCGAACGGGTCTTACAGCTGAAACGGGTAAACAATGTCGACCCAATTGGTCAAATGACAAATGGTCTTCCCATCAAATAACCTTTCTGCCAAATGACAAGTTCAACATAACGAAATTTTCTGTCGTTTTCTGTCTGTCGTTTTCGGTCTAATGGCATCATCAGTCAAAAGGCCGTTTCTGCCAAATGACCTATTCGGCCAAATAACTTTTTCGGTTGTCGATTTCGGCTAGATGGGTTTCGTTTAATGGTTTGTTCGGTCAAATGACACTTTCGGCCTTGTAGCCGATGGCTAAATGGATTTCGGCTGAACACTTTTGACGTAACGGCCCTTCCAGTCGATTGGTCGAAAAGCATTTGGTAGGCTCTCCTTAGCCGTGCGGTAAGATGCGCGGCTACAAAGCAAGACCATGCTGAGGGTGGCTGGGTTCGATTCCCGGTGCCGGTCTAGACAATTTTCGGATTGGAAATTGTCTCGACTTCCTTGGGCATAAAAGTATCATCGTGTTAGCCTCATGATATACGAATGCAGAAATGGTAACTTGGCTTAGGGAAGATCCATAAAGTACGTCACGCAAAAATTGGCGATTTTTATCCCCCCCCTTCGTCACATTTTTTGTATTGAAACTCTAAAATTGTTGTATGAGTCGTCACGCTGCTCGGAACCCCCCCTCCCCCCTAGGAGCGTGACGTATTTTGTGGATGGCCCTTAGAAACCTCGCAGTTAATAACTGTGAAAGTGCTTCCAGTGGGGATGTAATGCCAATGAAGAAGAAGAAGAAGAAGATGGCCATTTCTTCGAGAGTCACCTCGCCGAACACACGATAAGCCGAGAGTCATCTAACCGAATTCCATTTGGTCGAATTCCAGTTTGAATGAAAATTATAATTTGACTGAAAATGAACCGTACAGGTAATTTGGTAGTTAACCCGAACAGATAATTTGGCCGAAAATACCGTTTGGCAGAAATAGTCGATTGGCCTAAAATTCTGTTTGGTCGAAATTGTCAGAATCGCCACTGGAACCAAAAACTATACTTCTTATGGGCTTATTAGATTATGTTTGTCGCACTTGTATCTGGTTACGATAGATTTGTTTCCATGGATTGTTCTGATTGAGGGAGACTTATGCCTATCATTTATCGTCGTTCGTTATCAGTTGCGAATTCTGCAATCCTTGTTTTTGCACCCAAACACATCGTTCTATGGTAGCGAAAATACGATTTCAACTGCAGTGCGAGCGAACGCTTCATCAGTTTCGAAATCACACTAGGTTTATAGATAATGAATCTCAAAATTTTGCCTCAAATGGAACAGCTTTATTGATAAGATGGACAGAAGAAAACGGACTTCCATTGGAAAGACAGTTCTTGCAGCAAGAAGCTTGTGAAACGTTCTAGAGAAAATAGAATCAAAATTAAATAATTAGAAAGAACACCCCTTCCTCAAGCCTGTTCATTCATATTATGTATGAATGTAACATTAGCATATGTACTCATATTTATTTGAATTTATGAATTTCATATACGCGCCTAAAATCAGATTTCAACATACAAAACGGCTTTTCTTTCTACATGATCATGACAAATGATCCATAAATTGGAAAATGAACCATTAAAAAGCTATATTTCGATCCATAAAAATCAAAATTTGCGCAATTTGTATCGTAAAGATGATCCATAATTTTGGTCACATAATCCATAATTTTGGTAATTTGATCCATATTTTTGTTCATACACCCAACCAGCGGATGGCAGATTTTAACACAATTCTGCCTAATTTTAATAATTTGGCATATACAATTTCGGATGATTTTAATAAATTTTTTGTATTATTTTAATACAATATCTGTATAAAAAGCTTATAAAATTGTACATGCCAAGATTTTATACAATGATTGCCAGATTTGTGTTTTGGGTGTATGATCCATAATTTTAGTAATTGGATCCATAATGCTTGGAAAGAAGACCACTAAAATTATGTTAAGATTTATTACCCCATTCCTGGCATAACATGCGTAGAGCTGGTTACTCGCCGGAACCAGCTTTATCCGAATGTTTTAGACCATGTAATATACCAATGGGATTATCATTTGTTTAAAAATATATAATTCTTACTCACACTATTTAATAATTTAAAGTATCGTGGGCCAGCACTTACTTCAATCTCCTCCAAGTCTCCTCGTCAGACAGATTTTATTCGGAACGGCAAATTGTGACGCCAGATTTTCTTGCATTTTACCATTACAGTTCAAATAATTTAAAGAAGCTCAAAAATCAAAGAGCATTCGGATTATGTTGCTACAATTATTTAGTATGGAAACTTCAATTTGTATTCAATCTATAACCCTCTTGGAATAATGCTTTTCTTACTAAAAGAAAAAAAGTTGAGAATTTGCTTTGATTCATTTCTGAATGCAAGCAAAACATAGAAAAGAAAACTAAAGAAAATGTATTGGAAAACTGCACAAAGTTTTCATTGAATTCCTTCGTTTGAAAACGAAACAATAGCCTATGTTGTTGTATTTCAAATTACGAATATGTAGCCCATTTTAATTACACTGGAATTGCGGTTTTGATTTAAGAGGTTTTTGTTTAAGCGGAGTTTTACCCAAAGATTATTTTACGGCAATTATCACGTAGACTCCCTTCCCGTTCTTTATGGACAAGCATATCCTTCCCTTTTTCCACGTAGACTTTTTATTTTTCAACAAAACCAAATTAATTTTTGTTGAGAACATTTTTTATTTCATTTATAAATATATGAACAAAGGTTAATCCACAGACAAACAGACATAACACATAAAACATTCACTCATCAATTTCATCGTCATTCAAACACTAACGACATCTGTTGATTTCAGTTAGTTGGGCAAATCACGAACCAGATGGCGGTATTGAGCAAACGTCAAACTCGAGCAAATCCGATGCGCGCGCCACGAGTGATTGATTGGCCAACTAATGATTATTTCAGGGTGGCCACCGAACCGGGAAAAACGGGAAAAGCGGGAAAAAGACGGGAAATTGAAGTCACCGGGGAAAAAGCGGGAAAAACCGGGAATTCAGGACATGTACCGGGAAAAAATAATTACTTTCAATAAACGGAAGAATTTCGCATCATAGTTATAGCCATTGCTCTTCTTCATGTGGGAGATAATTTTATTGAAGATGATATAAGGAAAATAATTACTCTTTAATGTTTATTAATCAGTCGCATTCCAACTAGATTATTTGATTTCACAAAATGGTTTGTATGAAAAACAAAAAATAGGTGGATCTTTATCCCAAATCCAGTTTGTGTTGTTACTAGATCATTTTGATATTGTGTTATGAGGTACGCATAGAATCGAATTGCAAAATATTCATTCTTTTAATTGAATGTATTCAACTTTAAGTTATTCTTCATTGTCCAAGCTCGTCCAAGCTTAGATGATGTACCTCTATTTTTTTTGTATAAACTGCACAGAATTCGAAAAAATGGCGAATTGAAACCAATCTAGAGTTTGACACTTCAATCAACTAAATGATCGAGAATAAAACCCGAGCGAGATCGAATCGGACCTAGTAATAGGGGAACGGTTCGGCACTTCATCCCATAGCTCCTATTTCCATCACATCAAAAACAAAGCAATGAAAAGGAATTTGTTTTATTTCTTATTTTTGTGATTTTTTTCACCAGTGAGCACGCGTGTTAGCAAAAAGAAGCGACGGGATTGGTGCTGTATTTCTTTGTTTTGCGATGAGATGAATATATGTTCAGTGATATATATTTCAACATATGTTCAAGAGTTGTTTAGAATTATATTTAAAAATTCTACAAATCATTGAAAAATGGTAATCTTTTGATACTTATCTGAAATATCTTTAAAAAAATTCCAGCATCATAAGCTGTCGTCATTGTTAAGATCAGTACTGCAATTTCTCATTTTCAATGAGATATATTAAGCGTTGTTTACATTTTTGCCTCTTCGATGTTAGATCGAGATGTAGAAAGTCCATTGAAGTTGTTTTATAATTTTGTGGATTTTTAGAACACTGCTTTACTTACTTTATTGTTAAGTTCTAAGTTAAAAACATCGATTTTATTCGATTTACTTTATAAAAGAAAATTGTGTGCTTCCTCCAATAATTTTCCCAAAATTTGAAAAACTTTATCAGTTACACAGGTATTCTTTGAAATAGTCTAAATAAGATCAAACTGAGAGCTGGACACTAAAAATATTTCGTTTTGCTCTAAGAGGGAAGAACTACACTAGACTGGCAAGCAATATTCTTTGGCTCTGATGGAAACTTACGAAAGCTTGGCAACTAAGAAAAGAATCAAACCATTGTAACCATTATAGAGGCTTATGTTGTATTACCATTTTGATTAAATGCCTGTATTTCTTATGGAGAGCGATACCACAACATTTGAACATTAGCACTAACGCAATAATAGACTCAAGGGACGCAATTTTTTTTAAGGAAAATGTTGATTTTTCTTCATTTTGAATGGAATTTTGTTGAACAAAAGGTGTTCTAGTAGTTAATTCGAAGGGTTTTAACGGATCCACAATTGTTTTTGATGCTGTTATATCCCGAATGGACTATTTTAACACTACCGCAACATTAGGACATACCACAACGATAGGACGTTTTACCCTAGTTAAAGTTCAAAAACTCTTACAATGTAATTTTTAAGTTAAATAAAAACCGGGAAATTTTGACAAAATTTATCGGGAAAAGCGGGAAAAACCGGGAATTTGAAAATCGATTTTCAGTGGCCACCCTGTTATTTGAATCGACCAGTAAATCATTGAATGATGGAAATTTGACGAGTGTTATGTCTGTTTGTCTGTGGTTAATCGGTAACACAAAACGACAAAGAAAATAAACTCAAAACGTTGCACAGCAAACCAAACAATGCAAGGAATAGGTATATGACAATATATATGCAATGTCCTATCGTATGACGTGTTTATTCACACGGTTAGAAAAAAGTACCTAATATTAGGTACTTTTCACTCAAATCGGGGGTTCAGTGTGGGAACCCAAAATTAAGTTATTTTTTCTTGAAATTAAGTAAAATTCACTTAATATTAAGTAAAATATACTGAATTTTGAATAGAAACTAACCAAAAGTTAGGTAAATTTTACTCAACTTTTGTAAACATGAGATTACTCAACGTTGGGTTGCCACACTTTGATGCCCTTGTTGAGTGGTTTTGCTCTTCATTTTATGACAACAAAGGGAAGAGGGAGGGAGATGCAAGAGAAAAAAAGTACCTAAAATTAGGTACTTTTTTCTAACCGTGCAGTTCAAATTGGTCTTGTGGTCGGGCATCAGGGACTATGTCCAAGGGCTTGACGATTCCTTCCCAGGACATCTGCGAGTTGTGGTGCCTGCCTAGGATGTGGTGGGGTTTGACAGTGGGCCTTGTTAAACTTCTATAAAAAGCTGCATATATCCGCAAGTAGGCTCCGCCAAAACGATCGTGTGCCGCTCAAAGCGCACAACCCCAAGTCCTGGTGTTAGGTGGGACGCTAAACAGCCCTGGCACGACGGCCAGGACGATTGCAGACTGTGTGGTTGGCGAAGTGCAGTCATGGACCGAGCTGAATGGAGAAAATTTTAATATATTGCAAAGGCCACTCCATCCTTAGTCTGGTAATAAATAAATTGTCTTGTCTACATCGTCGATTCTTTTTTAAATCTTTTTGTAATTTCAACGACATGCTTCTTCCACCACAAGAAAGTAGCTTAACCATCGAGCATGGCAGCATTACGCCTATTTTGCTCTTATTCGCAAGATTCACTAAATGACGCCCTTTATTATGAACTCACTGTGAAATACTTTCCACATTCCACGCAGACATGGGGAGCAGAATATGGAACTGGAAACAAATGGTTTAGAGTCATTTGGCCAAATGTCGTTTTTCTGAATAGTTAAAATTTGTTTATTGATTAGGTGAAGCGAGAAAAGAGACGTTCAAAATATGTTCAGAGTAGTAAGCAGTGCGTACTGCGAAATTAAATTTAGTACTGAGAAGTGAGATGTGAGCAGTAACAAGTGAGAAGTGAGTAGTGGGAAGTGATAAATGAGAAGTGAGAAGTGAGTGATGAGAAGTGAGAAGTAGGAGAGAATAGTGAAAAAAACAGAAGCAAGGAGTTAAGAAGCGAGTGGTGAGATATAATGCAGACTGCAGAAGAAAAAAGGAAGATGAAAAAATTTTAAAGAAAGGTTATGCAAAATGAAGAAATAAGCAAGAATGGAAAAGAAAAAAGGAAAACACAATAATAAGAAAGAAGGAAGAAGGCAGAAAGAATAAGGAGAAATAAAGAAAAAAGAAAGCAGAAGTAGGAAGGAATAATAAGAAAGAAGGCAATTGAAAGAAGAAAGAAGGATGGAATAAGGATTTATTTAACATTTTTCAATGCAACACGCCTTACGTTTCACTTCTCAATTCTCATTCGTCACCTTTTTCTTCTCATTTATCGTATTTCACTTCTCTCTACTCACTTCTCACTTATCCCTTTTAACGTATCACTTCTCACTTCACTTACAGTCAAACAATAATCGATGTTCTATGACTCGATATCGACTTATGGAAGCAAATCATGCCATGTTAAACAATATTTTCTGGGTTACTGTGATGGTCCTTAATACAACTTCCCAAGAGTTTTCCATTTCACATCTCGATATTTCCATGAGTCGATGAACCCTTCAATATCGACTCATGTAGGTTTGACTATATTACTTCTCACTTCTTATTTCTTGCTGTTCACTTTTCACTTCTCAGCTCTCAACTTCACTTTTCTCTCTTACTTCTCATTTCTATCGTCTCACTTATTAATCATCACTTCTCTCTTCTCATTCTTCACTTCTTGCTTACTTCTATTGAGGATTGTGCAAGATAGTTAGGATTCCGCGGAATGTATCAACTTTCCGAAACACATTTCTCGGAATGCACCTTTTTTTCCGAAACACATTTCGCGGAATGCCATTTGGTCAGTTAGAATAATCATCATTGAAATATTTACTGATTTCTGCTTAATTACATGCAATCCGGGGTAAATTATTTTGGATTATAATTTAAATAATGAAAAAAGGTTATGCTTTTTTTGAATGACCGCATCCGGTAGGTGAGAAAACAATGCCTTCTTGAAATGGATACGTTTGCTCGGTACCGTTTTGGCTTAAATCCCGAACATGACTCATATTCCGAACACTGGCGTTTTGGCACCCTAAAACTAAAAATTCCATCGGTTTTCAGTTCTGATCCTATGGAGAGAATTACACGAATATAGCCAAAATGGCCATTTAAAAGCGAGTGTTCGGGATATGGGCCATGTTCGGAATTTGAGTCATAACGGTATAAAGAAAAGAAAGGAGGTACCGTTTTGGCTCAAATTCCGAACATGGCCCATATCCCAAACACTCGCTTTTAAATAACCATTTTGGCGTTATTTATGTAATTTTCTCCATAGAAACTTGATTTTACATTTTGCAAACCCGAGCCCGATTTGTAAATTTCCTTCAAACCCGACCCGAACCCGGAATATTTTTTTTATCAAACCCGAACCCGACTCGTACCCGAGAATTTTCGTATTCGTAAGCCTGATATAATTAAATTATTAAGCCCGCACTAATGTTTTGCCCGGAAAATTCAAATTAGATATTTTCTGGTTCTTTTTAAATCGAAAAAAAGTGTAAGTACAAACAACGAAAAAATGTAAGTACAAAACAGCCTCTCAATTAACAAAACTGAATAAAATAATATTCAGTATTTTATTTCTTAAACACGTACCCGATTTTTTTTTAACTCGCTAACCCGTACCCTACCCGAACCCGAAATTGTAGTAATTTTTCAAACCTGAACCCGACCTAAACCGTCGGATTCTATTCGGGTTTCAAAACCTTATCTAGTCTACGGCGAAAAGATTTGATAATGTCTGCTTTAAAAGAACGCGTCTGCCCGGTATAAGGCGAAGGGAGGGGTAACGCCTTCTTTAAATGGATGCATCTGCACGGTATAAGACGAAGGAGAAGGTGACGCCTTCTTTAAATGGAAGCATATGGCGAAGGGAGTTGATAATGCCTTCTTCGTATGGATGCGTCTGCCCGGTATAAGGCGAAAGGAGTTGATAATGGCGAAGGGAGGGGTAACGCCTTCTTTAAATGGATGCATCTGCACGGTATAAGGCGAAGGAGAAGGTGACACCTTCTTTAAATGGAAGCATATGGCGAAAGGAGTCGATAATGTCTTCTTCGTATGGATGCGTCTGCCCGGTATAAGGCGAAAGGAGTTGATAAAACCTTCCTTGAAAGAACGAATCTTCCCGGTATAAGGCGAAGGAATGGGTAATGCCATCTTTAAATTGTAGCGTCTGCCCGGTACACAGCGAAGCGAGGATATTATGCCATAAGCATTTTCGGCTCTTTGAGCACAGTGTATCCATTGTATTTGCCACACAAGACATTCATGAAACTGGCAGGCACGGAATGATGTTCGGTATGATGAACGCATCTGCCCGTTTTAAAGTAAAGGGAGAAGATTATGTGTTGCAAACACATCTTCTCAATCGACTGTATACATCCGAAAAGAGCGGCGTTCAAAGATACGTTCAAGTGAAACAACCTCCTTCGACGTCCTAACGTCTATGGGGTGGACGTCCTAACGTCCCTAACTAGCTCACCTCGTTTGGGGTTCTCAGGGTCGGCTTGAACCTGCTTAGGGGACGCACAGACAAAGGTACATCAGAGGACAACACAGAGCCAAGGAAATCCCATGCACAACAGGGCTAGTACTTGAAATGATTGAAAGCTAATACATTTTTACTTATTTATTTTTGAGTTCTTTTCATCTTGGGTTTAGTGGTTAGTTTGAGATTAGTATCGTTGCGGCCGATTGTTGCATTTGTCATACCTTGGGGATTGGCGCGTTTCCGCCGGGCGAGGTCAGCTGGTAGGTCGTTCTGGTGTCCATTTCTGGCGGTGTACGATCCTAGGAGCAGCGGAATCTCTTCGTGTTGGGCTTGAAAAATAGCGCCCGAGGACGGGGCCTCGGTAGGACAGGATCTGACTTGATTCGACACTGGAACAGACTTGTCGGCGGTCACTGCCCGGATGACTGTGGAGACGAAACTACGGATCTCGAAGCGTCCGAGGACGGGGCCTCGGTAGGGCAGGATCTGACTTGGTTCGACGCTGGAACAGACGTGTCGGCGGTCACTGCCGGGATGAACGTGGAGACGAAACTACGGATCTTGAAGCGATGTCATGCACCGGGAAATTTCGTTCGGCGCTTCGGGCCTGAGGTGTACTCGATGTTGGCCTTGGATTGGACGGATGGTAGCTCTCAGGTCGGTGGATGGCACTAGGTTGGGTTCGTCGGTAGAGTATGGCACGTAATCGGACCCACACCGATGGCAGGGTGCTGGCCCCAATCGAATAGAAAAGACTATCAGCAGTTCTCTGACCGGCTCGGGGCAGCAGTTAGTCGGCTTTTGAATAAGCCAGCTCCGGGTTCTTCGATGGCGAACGGAAACGACTAGCATGCGGAAATCGGGACCCTGGCGACCACCGATGGCTAGGGGCACGTGGTAGCTGGTTTGTAAAAAGAACCTCGTTATCCACACCTGCAATGTCGGACGGCAGGAATTTGGGCTAATCGATCACGGTCTACTGACTTAGACTTCTCGGAACTCTTTTTACCGAGCTTTTCACCGGAATTCACTTTTTCAACTATCGCTTTCTCTTCACCTTTTTTCTTGCGTCCGTACTCATCAACGTATTCCAAAAACTCCCCGTTTTCTTGTTCCTCACCCTTTTTCTTTTTCTCTCTCTTCTTCCTCCTTTCGCCCCGGAACTTCCTTAAACGCCTTTTTACTAGCCTCTTCGCTCGTAGGGGTGGAGTTGACGGGTCGCATTAGTATCTACACTTTCAAGGTGGAATACGCAAATAGTTGGCAATTTACCTGCGTCTTCCACCTTATGGGTACTACATGCATAGTCTCACAATGGTTTTTTTTTTTAAATAGATATTGGGGTATGTTAGTTGACTCCTTGTTAACGTATTCTGTAACACAAGAGTGTCTTATTGGACGTTATCAGCCCAATATCCTTTGGTAGTATTGGATGTTCTTGATCCTCCAAGATCTCCAAGTGATTTCCGAGAAAGCTTTTGTTCCAAAATAGTCAAACCACGGCTGTATTTTTTTAGTAGAATCGCAAACGGCAATTCCGATTGAAAGCATTTAGGCAAATATATACCTTCTTAAGAAGTATGTATAAGGCGATGGTGGATGGTAGATGGCAGAAGTACTTTAGTACATTCGGGGAATTGTTACATTCAGGGAAATTGCATTTGAAGAATTGGTTTTCGGGGAATTGTCGTACAATCGGTTTTTCAAAAATGGTCTGAATCAATTTTTTACGCTTTTTTTAGCACAATTTTATCAAAGTACGTTAAATTTCCAATAGATAAAAGCATGCAGTATTTTTTTTTGTAAGTGCTGCCGTTTCTGAAACACAGCGGGTATAAGCGTGGAACTAGCAACAAGCCGGATGTTTCTATGCCATCAAGTTCAGATCAGTGACGGGAAATATCATTTCGATGTCATGGGACTAATTAATAACTTTTTCCACAAGTTATTTACAATTTTGTTTTCCATATAACCCGAAACCTTCTTCTATTAGGCCATTTCTCTAAATATGATATAAGCGGCATGAGAGCCGAATTAGTGTCAAATGAGATTGATGTCATTACATTTTCTTCAATTTCGCTCTCATGGCCTACACTTTGTATTTAGAACAATTATCTGTTTGACAGGTTCTAGAACCATATGGGCATTACATGTTAATCAAAATATCCGAATTAAAATAAACTAAAAAAAAGTTATTAGCAAATTAATAATAACAATCCCATGACAGAAAAATATATAAAGCTCTTTTAGTGGAATGTATACAACCGTCTAAGACGAATTAAGTACTCTCCATTTAATTCCACCAATTAATTTTCGATATCTTTGCAGATACGTATTTCGACCACAACTGTGTGGTCGTCTTCAGTGTCTCGTACTTGACTCGAATGCGAGTAAGTCAAGTACGAGACACTGAAGACGACCACACAGTTGTTGTCGAAATACGTATCTGCAAAGATATCGAAAATTAATTGGTGGAATTAAATGGAGAGTACTTAATTCGTCTTAGACGGTTGAATCCCATGACATTTTTTCAAACTTCCCATTGCTGGTGCAGATGTTACCATTCAGTTTCCATCCGCATCCGCATATTTCGTGTACGTATCTCATTTGGATTTCACAAAAATCGTTTACATCAACAAAGAACTCAGAGACACATGATGGTAACTATTTCGGTATTTTGCCAAACTATTCGGGCATTCTTAACTTAATACATTATTCTTAATACATTTTTAAGTCAGAGATAAAATTGGAAATATCCTTTACATATAAAGCATAGTTAGTTTCAACGTTCATGAACCAGTCCGTTTCAAAGCTACGAATATTGAATACTTTAGCTTCGATCTGTGACCAACGGAATGAAAAGAAAATCACACTTGGGTCCCATTCGGACTGCCTTCGGCCACTAGAAGCTAAAAATCCTTCACGTGACTCGCATTGATTTGTATAGTGCCGGTACAGTTGATACCCCCCTGAACGAAGTGGGAATCAAGTTGCAATTTCAGTCAATTGACTCGCATCCAACACCGTATGAATTCCGTACATTGACTCACTCTGTTCGTACCCCCTTTCCTTAGGTCTTGTTCCCCATGTGCATACGCCAAAGAAGGAAGCGCAATCATATGCGAAGCAATTCAATTGCTGCTGCTGCTTCGTTACAAGTTGAACTGCGGGACAATCTCCAGGTCTCCTGAGGGTTTCTGCTGTTGTTGCGAGTCAGTTCCATTCAATCGGCAATTGCTACTCGTCGGAAAATGTAGTATGAGACGTGCTGGCAATAACTGTTCGATTGGTTTCGAAGAAATCCCAGTTCGTTGCTGCCATTCGCCTTTGGCTCAGATGGCATAATATCGAACTGAAAGAACAGTAGAGACCAATTCCGAGTACTATCGGAAGCAAAAATCGATTTTGAAATTCTAGTCAACTGTTGCTCAATTACCACTTTGCTATGATGCGTTCTGGTATTGCAAAACAAGTTTTCTTATTAAAAAAATTGTAATTACGTGTTCAGGAAGTGGAGAAGAATCAAAACTTGATTCGATAAAGTTTGTCAGAGTTTCATTCTATCAAATGGTCCTTGAATTTTTAATATTTGAGTTCAAATCCATACGTATTGGAAAATATATGAAACTAGTCGACCCGGCAGACGTTGTCCTGCATAGTAGGCGAAAATGCGCGTTGTGAAATTTCCATACGAATCTTAATTTAAGTATTTCACGATTTACTCAACTTTACTGATGATTTTCGACTGAGGAAATATCATATAAACCCGTCGGAAACGATAACGAACATATCTGCTGAAGTAATGAAGAAAATCCATCCAGCCGTTTTCGAGTTATGCGGATACGAACACAGACCATTTCATTTTTATTATATAGATTGATCGCACAAGTCAGTCATCTCATGACAAAAGTCAAATAAAGTTTATACATCTTTATACATAATCATTAATCAATTGATTGATCGATGGATTGCTCATAACAATTTTATGTCGAAAAGCACTAATTAGGTTTATGCATCAATTAAGTCTACAAAAAACCATGTGCTATTGCTAAAAATCATAAGGTATATTTTTTAGAGCTTGTGCTAGAATAAGGCAAAAGTCTTCAGGAATAATTCCATTCAACAATTCTTATCTATTTATCTTGAATTGTCAACGTTCACTAACGACGATTTAATCTAATAAACATTTATTTTTATGTACGGTGAACGTTGTCCAATATTGGTTTTTAACGTGAATTGTTGTACGTGTTGTACTGGCATTGGCGCCCTTTGAACCATTATTATCAGAGCCATCCAAATGGTCAGTTTAGAAGTGTCACCCGAATTGCCATGAAACCAAGTCATTGTCGACCCTCACAAAACGAGCAACGAGTAACCACATGGCCCTTTTTATGACCTCCAACAAATAGCTCGTTACCAACATCTGTCCTCTTGTTTGCGTGTTTCTAATTGAGCCTCCTTCATCCTTTCAAAAGAAGCGTAATATCTTTTCATTTTCCTTTTCTTCCTGAACGACCAGTTGAGTACCCGGCTTTTCCAATTGCGCAAGAGGAGATATTTTTCCAACTCAATGGAACCATTTTTGCGATAAGCCTCCGATCGCTGGCTGTTCCTTTTACAGTTTCGTTTTCGTAAGATCTTCTAGCCGTAGGAAGTAAATGGCCTGGTTCCATTTCAAATTTACGACACTGGTACTTCATCGAACTCAAAGTTAGAAGAAGTGGATCGATATCCCTTCGACGGGATGAGGCTTTTCTTAAACGCTACATCCAAGCAGATATGTATCTCAGTCGGAACAAGAATTTAAATATATATATATATATATATATTTTTTTTATTGTCTTTATTAATGAGGTTTTCGGCCCTTGACCGGTTCACCTCATATTCAAATATAAAAAATTACAGAAATTCTTCATTTTCGATTAATTTTGTATAATTTTGAGTCTATTCAGCTAATGTAGAAGCAGTTTTTCTGACAATTTTAACTCATGCTTGTCCAGTGATATGGTTCAACTCTTTTCTAGAACAAGAATATGGCATTCGTAATTCCTGGCCAATTCTCTGTCGTAAGAAATATCTAAAAAGTTAGCACAGATATCTGCGTAAGAGTTTCTTTCGCCCGGCAGTCACTCTCCTCAAGTGGATGAAGGCGTTTGGGATGACAATGCTCTCGAGGAGTCACACACTGCCATAAATCACCATCACCCGGCTTGACTTTCCTGATAGCAGGGAGGATACGGGTGCCGCCGGGTGACAATGATCCTTTCGAGAACGAGATACAATCGTTTCGAAGAGCAGGACCTTGTTGTAAGTAGACTGACTTTTGCAGCGCCAGCCGTTGTTGTTCTGTTTGTTCTTTTTTAGATCTGTAAGGCTTTGACTGTTGTAGCAGAAAAGTTTTCTTCCAGCATGGGCTTGGTGTGTCTTTTCCTTGAATTTACTTTTCAAATTTACTGATGTGTATTCAATTCATGTTAAGAAAACTTGGCCTTCAGCACATATATTGCGAAAATCAACTTCGCAGCTGGTGGTCTGAACATACGAATAAGGGCAATTTTTGTTCTTTTGACAATTGGGTTTATTTGCAAATTACGTAACATAAGAATATCTTCGGCAAACCAATATGCGTGCTCGCATATATTATTTTACCTTTCTTATATTTGTTAGGCTACTTTCCTTTAAAAATTTTCCCATGAAATTTGAAAGAAGTCTTTCCGTTGAAATTTAAAGAACTTTCTATGAAAGATTTTCCAGCGGGGTTTCAAAGATTTTTCCACAAATTCGGAAGGAATTCCGTGGAGGCGCGTATGGTTGCTTTTGAAATTGCTGTCGCGTTTTTGTTCGTTTCCGTAAGAATCAGATTTGGCTGATGTCTATTATCCAATAGTAGCATAAACATGCGGGGCTTATTGTAAGTGAAAGTGACCTCGGGCTGGACGTGAGTTACCGAATGTCGTTATGGCACTAGTGAATATCCTGGGCCTTTATAAATCATGAAATTTGATGTGTCGCATGATGGGTTTGCTCATTTTCCAAAAAATTTTAAAAAATAGTTTCGTTAGTGTTGATTTTATGCCGTTTATAAAAAGGTTGTCGGTTGTCGGCACTCCAAAAAAAACATTAAAAACAGAAAAATATGAACTGTAAAATACAATTAAGCTTTCAAAAATTGTCATTTTTGCTCACAACGTAGTTAATAACCTGAGATTATGCAATTTAATTTAATTTGGCTTGATTGGAAAAAGAGATGCTGACAACCGACCATGTTTGGGTGCCGACAACCAAAACCAACCAATCATTTTGAAAAGTAAAAATGAAAGACTAATTGCGAACTCTATGGTAGCGATCAATATTGAATCACAAAATAGAATAAATATACTTGTCAATACGTAATAAATTTACCATTTAGATCGTTTTACTTCGTTTAATGGAACGTACACACGGTCAAGCAGTTTGACCAACATTGACTCCACCTCTCGTTTATTCAAACATCCATCAAGTTTTACCAACAGCCACACGAACAATCAATTTATTCGACCAACAATATCACACACGAACGACCGAAGCGCCAACTTGAGCACCAACAATCAAAAAATATATGGGGGTTTGTGCAACTTCACTACAAATGCTCAAACATGTTCGGCGAACCTTGACTCCGCCCCCGACTACTCAAACCAAAATCAAACCGTTTTAATTTTTTGCAACCGAGCCGCCAACTGTCAAATGGTTGTTCGAACAACTTCACACACGTCCAAACAAAGCAGCAACCGAAGCGTTTTCTTAGGGGCGGAGTCAATGTTCGTCAAACTGCTTGACTGGTGTGTACGTTATGGAACGTACACACGGTCAAGCAGTTTGACCAACATTGACTCCTCCTCTCGTTTATTCAAACATCCACCAAGTTTTACCAACAGCGGCACGAACAATCAATTTATTCGACCAACAATATCACACACGAACGACCGAAGCGCCAACTTGAGCACCAACCATCAAAAAATATATGGGGGTTTGTGCAACTTCACTACAAATGCTCAAACATGTTCGGCGAACTTTGACTCCACCCCCGACAACTCAAACCAAAATCAAACCGTTTTAACTGTCAAATGGTTGTTCGAACAACTTCACACACGTTCAAACAAAGCAGCAACCGAAGCGTTTTCTTGGGGGCGGAGTCAATGTTCGTCAAACCGCTTGACTGGTGTGTACTTTGCATAAGGCTCCGTCAGACGTTGCAAGCAAATCACTCGTGCGAGCGAATGATTTCTGACTCTGAGAGCACTCGCAATTGCAGTCACACGTAGCAGCTTTCCACTTTTAGCAAATGTCAGATTTTCTCTCATGCGAATATAAACAAAAATGAAAAACTTGTTTTTTGGCCAAACAGTCTAATTCCATTCCTATTTTTGCGGTGCGACACTGCCACCGAAAACGTTTTCACTTTTGCGAGCGAAAAATTTGCTAGTGCTGCACTAGCAAGCGCAATTTTGTTTCTGCGAGTTGCAAATTTTTAACGCTTAGCAGTCACACAATGCAAGCGAGTGTTTGCTTGCGAGTTGTTTGTATGCAATCACTTTCAGTGTAGTCAGACATGCAAATTTTTCACATATGTCACTTTCTGAGAGCTAAATGCTCATTGCGAGTGATATGATTGTAACGTCTGAGGGCACCTTAACGCTAAGTAAAAAACTTCTGAGTGGATTTTCACTTGATAAAATAAAAGTTTTCTCAGTTTAACGAAACATAGGCATCTGTTTAGATCGGTAGTCGACACAAAAAGATCGGGCTTTTATAGCGCATTTATGACATATGTCACAATATCCATACCTTTTATCTGTCAAAAGTTACGTCGTGGTGCCGACAACCAACCACCTTCCCCTATACTGAATAGCAATAATCAACATTATTTACAACAATTATTCAGTTTCATATCACCGTGTAAAACGAAACGTCAAATAAATCTCTCATGCTACGTTTTGATAGGGCAAGTATATTGAACAACTCAGTTGAATTCCAGGGCTGTTACAGCAGTCGCGGATTTGTCGTGGATCATCTCTTTCAGTCGCGATTTTCGCGGTTCCTTAAAATGCTGTCGCGAAAATTGCGGATTTATATTTAGGCACTTACATCGGGAATTCTTTCAACAAATCTTTCAGAACTTTTTTCTTAGAAGTTTCCGAATGAACTATTATAATAATTCTAGGAGGAATTCTCAAAATTCCTTTACGATTTACTTTGGAAATTCCATTACGAAGTTCTTTGGAAGCCCCTTTGTTTACAAAATTTATTGAAATTTAATGAAATTTGGTCACAATATTCTTTGATATGTAAAGAATGTTTAAGCCAAATTTGAGCATAATTAGTTATAAAAAAAACCTTACAATAATAGAACAAAACCTGTTAAAGCCGTCATTCCCCTGTGTCCTTTGGTTTTTTTTAGATTTCCTTACACGGAGATTTGAAAAAATACATTTCATGTATAAAAATTACCCACCTTGAGATGCAAAATGCTTTAAAATCACCCACCTTGAAATTGATAACAGTAGTAATGAATGTGGGTATTTTTCACTCCATTATGGATGAAAATTTAGTTAGAAGTTTTTTTAAATTCTGTTCAGACCGTCAGAAGAAAATTTTATCTTGAAAACGACTTCGTTTAATCTAAATCAAGAAAATTACAAATAATCAACGGGAGGTAGCATTTTACTTCTGAGGTAAGTGAAATTTACATATTTTCAGTTTATTCCTTATTTCTTTTTTGGTAAATTAATTTCAAATTATTTTTTTCTTTTTCGCAGATTGAACTTTAACGAGAATACCAATAGAAAGCTAATGAGACATT
Organism: Armigeres subalbatus; assembly: GCF_024139115.2. NCBI lineage: Eukaryota > Metazoa > Arthropoda > Insecta > Diptera > Culicidae > Armigeres > Armigeres subalbatus. Next base: position 84,635,052 of record NC_085140.1, read on the forward strand.
TTTGTTTTTCAAATATAGTGTCGACCCGATTTTGTCTACCCCCGATTTTATCACGTCCCGATTTTGTTAAGTTTTCAACCCGATTTTGTCACCCCAAATTTTGACGTAAACTACGTCTAAGGGGAAGACTCGGATACAGGGTGACAAATGAAAATTTCCAAATTCGAGACCGTCACGAAATCATGTAAGATTTTGAACTTTAATAGCGCCTTTATCTTCCGATGGATTTTTGAGATTTATATATCAATCGATTCGGAAATTCTCTACCAATTTGTCAATTATATTGAAACTTTGGGTTATGAATGTTAAAATAGGGTATCGGATCATTTTGGCAGCACCCTCTTTTCTTGTCCGCAAGAGTCTCGTTTCGGCCGTCGCCGTTCAGTCCAGTTGGCTTTTGGACTCTCCTTTTTGTGCGGTGTTTCGCACAAAAAGTAGAACAATGGAGCCGGACCAGTGACCGCGGTCGAAACAAATGTAACAAAAATGCGTAATGTAGTGCATGATGTATACCTAAAAAGTGATCCAGAAAGGGCATGTTTGTGCAGGCATGAGACGATCAATTGTTATCAATGTTAATGCCCTTGCTAGTAATGCAATCAATTTATATTAAAAAACGACTTTGGAAAATGCATTTTTTTGCAAACTGAAAACTAATAAGGCCGTTACACATATTTATTAAAAATTATGGTCTCCGCAAAGTCAAGGGGGAGGAGGTAATCTTCTTCTTCTACTACTGAATCGAGCGGCATGAAAATTTGAATGCAGAGGTTTTTGGGGTCGGGGAAGGTTCTTAAGATGGTTAGAGACCCCTCTCCTCTTTGAAACCTGGCTCCTATACAAATGAAACACCAATTTCATCATAACTCGAGATCAAGCAAATGGAAACAAATCTGGCGTGTGGAGGTTTTGGAAGAGAAGATATGTTTCTGTGTTGGTTTGCAACGCCTCCCCCTTCTGAAAAGGTGGGCTCCCATACAAATGAACCAAAAATTTCTGCATAACTCGAGAATTAATCAGAGAATAAATCAATTTTAGGCGAAGCAAAGTTCGACGGGTCTGGTAGTAAAAAATAAATATTAAAATGGAAAAAAAAACTCCTCGGATTTGTTAAAGAATGTTTTGAAAGTTCTCAAAATTCACCGGAATTTTTTTTTTGTTGCCCCTCAAGTTGTTATTTTTGAGCAAAACAATTCGAAGGGGGGGAAGGGTGTGGGTGGTGTTGAGACATATTTAAAAAAAATATTTATATCGGCCTAATAATATTTTGTCCAATTAAATGCGCGCCTGAATCAGAAGGATTTAACTTTGATTCAGGAAGTGTGAATGCACTTAAGATATTTTTATAATACGTGGGTGCAATAATGCGGTACTTATTGTACACGACAAAAGCTTCGGAACGCATACGTTCTTGAAACGGGGTATATGAGATACAGTAGAGCTATCAGCTTCTTGCTCCCTGATTCAGAAGTCTTGCAATGATATTAATAAAATGTTTGCACGAATATTTTATCCATAATGACACTCAGTGTTGGTAGAATCATACTCAAATCTGAATCATCGAGGTTTCATGCACGAGCTAACTCGCCTGCGATTCTGTAGGGGATGCATCGCGCTTGAGTTTCTCGGCCAGAATCGCATCGCTTCGCTCACTCACCGAAAAATGATTTCGTTCTAAAAAGCGTCAAAACGCAATCGAGACGTATGTTTTGTTTATATATAATTATTAGCCATTGTTTTAGACGAAAAATAGTTAATTCAATCCATTCAACAATAAAGAACACGTAAATATCATGCAATGATGCAAATTGCGATTCAAATCATGAGCAAATCTCTCGGCCATAATTCTGATGGGATTTGACTCACGCATGGTTTGAATCGCCGATGAGATTTAAGATTTTGAGATTTTACCAACACTGGTGACACTGCCAGACAGTAGGAGTTAGAATGTAATAACACACATAATATCTTTTCCCGTCCGCAACGTTTAAACTACTCGCGCGCACCACAACCAAATTAATTGGGTTTTGGTACATGATTGACATTTTATGATTTCTAGTGATGCACGAAAAATAAGATATGCCTATGATTGGAATGTTTCTGAATAATAAATGTTGCAAACGGAAAAGAGAATGCTTCCCTAGGGCTTCTTCTATTGAAATATTTCATCAAATGCTTCAAAACCCAAATGTAGGCAATTCGGATCCAAGAAAGGCATCATTACCACTGAGGACTAAATTTGGGTTTTCATAGTAAATTTTTTAAACAATTGTCGTGTCCAACAATTTTCATATCTTAAGATACGCTAGTTTTGTTCGAAACCAGTGACATAAGCGATCAAATGAATTTTCTAAAAATATTCATGCATGATGGCACTACAATCCTCAAAGAACAAAACTGTCTTACGTAGTTTACGTTGGGCGGTTGTGTCTTGTACATTACCCTTCTGATTTTTTTTTGAAAATTTCAGTCGTTCTTTTTATTTTTGTAAATAATACTTTCACCGCCTGTGGTTTACTATAAATCATTTCTGAGCACCTGTCAAAGATTTTTTAAGCCTTTTCGACAAGAAATAGTGGATGACATGGTGACCAGCGAACCGGGAAAACCGGGAGAACCGGGAAAAAACCGGGAATTGAAAATCACCGGGAAAATGTCGGGAAATATGCGGGAAATTCAATTAACACCGGGAAAATTTTCAAATCTGCATTTGTCTCTTTGTAAAAAATAGTGCAGTAATCTCAAACATCATGAGAGAATTGGTAGACTCATTCGCTCATTCCATTCTATTTCAGAGTTTACAATTTTTCGTACATACTGTGAACTCATACAAATTTCTAAAGTGTATTTATGAATTTATAGACCCTAGATACCCCATTTAATCAAGGATCATTCCTCACCAAAGTTGAGTTTCAGACATAGTAATTAATTACCACTTCGGGTGACTTTGATCGCACCGATTTTTTTTATATTAAATCTATCCTTGATTTTTAATTATCTCAATCGATTCCTTCTACGTTCTCCAATTTGTCCAAACAAATATATTTGGTGTTTCTCCTCTTTTATTTCAAATATTGCTTTAGGTTCGGTAAAGAAGTTTTTTTTAAATTTCATCCGTATTCTTGTTTACGGACGAACTATACTTTCAAACGTTAACAAGAATATGGATTTTCGATTAATAGAACATTGTACACATATTCTTAGAAAATTAGGTTTATTATCAAATTGTCGAATGGTTTGAATAAATGTGATACTCAGGAGATGTTTAAAAATGCTACATAAAAATCGTATTTTTTCTGCACCTTTGCAAGGTCTTGTTTACAATTCCTTCCAGAAATTTTGGAATGAGATATAAGTTTTGGATTAAAATATGTTCACAAGTTGTATAGCAAATTCAGTCTTGAAAGGCTCTGTTTCTGACAGCGCATTGGTGTACACAAATAAATATAAAATTGAATAATTAATACAAGTATGCATGACAAGTTTCCCAAAGCAATCAAACAATACCTAAGCTTTGTTGCTTTTTTTTGAAAAAGTCTATATAATTCTATTTAAAATGTTTTATACAAATTTGTTACTATATTATCTATATTTCAATTATGTATAAAATATCCAACCAAGAAAAAAAAAACTAAATATTTAGAACTCATGCCCGAATTAAACGAAATTATGTAGATTCGATCAATCGTTTTGATTTGTGTTATTCGTTGCTTAATGCAGGAATTATACGTTCTTGGCATAGCATATGTGATAATATTAAATATGTGTAACTTGAATACAAAAATTAAACTAATTAAGCTAAAAAAATAGTATTATTTAGGCCAGCAAAAATCAATCTTCTACATTTAAATTGGCAGTTGCAGTATAATTGTTTATATGGAAATTCTTTTCTTTTTTTAATATTTATAAATCCGGTTATTTGAATTTTTTTCTAATAGTTATATTTTTTTTGTATCGGGAAATTTTCCATAATACCGGGAGAAAACCGGGAAATAACCGGGAATTTGAAATTCAAAATCCACTGGCCACCCTGGGCAGTGCCAATCACGCCAAAATTCACCAGGGGGTGATAAAATCGGGATATTATTGTATTCCTTAGGGATGTCTTTGGAATTTATTTCAGGAAATCCTAAAAGTCTTTGTTTGTAAATTTCTCCAGTACGGAAATTCCTCCAGGCATACCATCGAAAATTTCGTTAGAATGTTTATAGAAATTTCCTTAGAAATTCCTTCGGGGAATTCATTCGAAAATCTCTTTTGGAACTCCTTCGGTAATTCTTATTTCTTCGGTAATTCGGTAATTCTTATCATCAGGAGTTCCTTCGAAAATTCATTCAAGAGTTCTTTCGGAAATTCTTTCAGGAATTCCATTGGAAATGTTTTAAATTTTTTTTCCGTAATGTCGTAATAGAAATTTATACGGCATTTACTCCAGTAATTCCTTCGCAAAATCCTTTACGAATTTCATTAGTATCTATTTTATTCCTAAAATTTATAACATTTTTGGAGAATCCCTGTAGCACTTTTCGAAAGAATTTCTTATGCAATGGCGTATGGTTTAAACAAGGGAACTTTCGAATTAACTCCTGCACTCCTTCTATGAAAAGACGTACTTCTGTAAATTAAATTCCGTTTTTCCACAACAAATGAACGTGCCAAATAACATCCAACAACCCACATGCATTCTACAAGGCCTATTCTACAAAATTCAGAGGAGTGAAACCAAATTTCTATTAAAATACGAACTTTTGTGAATAAAATTCCGTTTTTTACAACAAATGAACGTGCCGAAAAAAATCCAAAAACCCACATGCATTCTAGAGCCAAAATTCATCTTTACAGAACAGAGAAACCAATTTCCATGAGAATACGTAGTTTTGTGAAAAAAAAAACAGTTTTTCTCAAAAACTGGATGTGTTACAAAAAAATCTGAATACGTGACTGAATTCAGCGAAAAAAAAATCTTTTAAGTACACTTAAAATGGTTGAAGGGAGTGAAACACTGTTGACTAGTATTACCTGGAGGAGAAGGAAATAGACGTGGCGTTCGTCACCAAAACGAACCTCATACAATAAAGACGAATTTAACGACTACTACTACTACCTCAGCGTGTCAATCGGTAAGTAGCGAGTCAGTCAGATCTCCGTGGTGTACAGACGCTGCCATCCTATTTCACACCAGCCATTTGGGGTCACACAATGTAGACTGCCACAGTGCAACCAGATTACTTCGTTACTTAAATCAATGATTTTTTTTTCGATGAAACTCAGAAGAATCTCGCGAAGCTCTGTAGGCATCATGCTGATTCATGCAAACCAATTTATGCAAGGTTTCGACTTTCGAGATCGCCTTCCTCTTATGTAGCCAATTACAGGACCAGACAAGAACCAACAAGAAGAAGTGTGTCTTTCAGTCTCGATTGGTCATAGCAGTAAAAGGCATGCGAAGCCGGGTAATTAGGGAAGAGTACTTCTAGCTATGTAGATCAACCAGGACACTCTCGGAGAGACCATAACATTTCCATCCAGCTACCACATCTACCGCTTCTTCATTTTGGCCATTTGCGCACGAGAGCATTTTATGGAAAGCCGTCACAAATACGCTATAGGATCTTTCAAACCATCATCATGTAGCACATTAAGTACTGATTCGACAATACCGGGCACTTTTGTAACCAACCCACCTCTTCTTCTTCTTCTTCTTCTTCTTCTTCTTCTTCTTATTCTTCTTGACATTACATCCCCCATTGGGACATTGTCGTCTCGCTGCTTAGTGTTCACAGTTTTTAACCGCAAGGTTTCTAAGCCAAGTAACCATTTTTGCATTCGTATATCATGAGGCTAACATGATGATACTTTTTATGCCCAGGGAAGTCGAGATAAATTCCAAACCGAAAATTGCCTTGACCGGCACCGGGAATCGAACCCAGCCACCCTCAGCATGGTCTTGCTTTATAGCCGCGCATCTTACCATTAGGCTAAAGGAGGGCCCCTAACCAGCCCACTATCGATCAATTTACCTCGTCTCGGGCAAACCGCCGGAAAATTCGTCGCAACAAGGACCTCGCACCCCATAACTCGTTTTCCTTAAATACCATACAATGGTATTCAATTTTATACACTAATTGATTGAGCTCAAATGAATTAGATTTTAAAAAGCAGTTGAAAAAAATTGGTGCTGCTTTATTAGAATTTACTGAACTTTGGCTTACGTGATATGACCCGTTTCGCAAGTCGACTTACTGAACTTACTGAGAAAAATACGGTTTGATCGGTTTGATCATTTGGTACACCTATTCCCATTACATTTAAAATTTTAGTTTGTTGTTTAGTTTTTGTATCAATTTCTTTATTTACCTACGTACAATAATTCATCTGAGAAAAAAAGTAGAATAAATATTTAAATATATATACATAAAAATGAATTTCTAGACTCAGAAACTACTGAATAGATCGGCGTGAAAATGTATATGCAAAGGTTTTTGGAGTCGGGGAAGGTTCTTAAAATGGTTCTAGACCCCTCCCCTCTTTGGAAAGGAGGGCTCCATTACGAATGAACCAGAAATATCTACATAACTCGAGAACTAATCAGAGAATAAATCAATTTTAGGCTAAACGAAGTTCGTCGGGTCTGCTAGTAAATAAATAAAAATGCTATAAAAAATGCGAATAAATTTTTTCATCCCCCATCCAATCGTTCGAAATAATCAATTTATTTCAAGAATTGTGATTCATTTGGAATCTGATGACCCCATGAAAATTGTGGTCCTTTGTTTATGCTAATGCATTTATCTGCTCGATAAAAAGTGAAATACAAAACTAGATTACAAGGGCAAAGTAATTATTCCAGTTGCTACTTGTCATCTATTCATACGCATCCAAGTAAGTCGGTTAGTAGCAACTACATCCCAGAAGGCCGAAGCAGCCTGCGGTTGCTACGCTGGATAATGGGCTTTCAAAGCCTACCAACTATGATGAAGGCGCCGTCTAGATACTCTCCATCGGTAGTTTTATTTACATCCATCAACCGAATGCAACCTGCTCGCTGTTGGGCCAGGGTCTAGCGGTTGTCCCACAGTGACACAGTAAAAGGCGCCCGATGCGACACTGGCGACGCTGGCGGTTGGTAGACGACAGGTTTTCTATAGCCGAAGCTACTGAGCAAATGACACGACATAAAATTCTAATTTGATTAAGATTTATTTTCCCTGGCAATTGAGTTTGCAACAACTTCTACCTACGTACGACAAGAGCGCAGCTACCGACCAAGTCCAACCGCGGCAACGACGACGACCGACCGGCACTATACTGGTTGACTGTCGCAAGCAAGCAATGATGGATTGGCATGATTTTTCTCCATGCGTGCATGTTCTTGGCTTATACCTTCCGATGGCGTCTCTGACTACCAAACTTGTACACATGTTTTACTACCATTGATGTGGGGTTGCTGCACATTGTTATGTTGGGCGAGCTGTGCTTGTACAATTTAATTGGATAATTGGAATTTCAAATGGGTTTGCGGTAGTTTTTGATTGAGCCGAAACGTCGCAATCGAATTACCTTATTTGGGTACAGTCACGACTAGAAAAATTTTCAAACTCGATTCGGACGGATAGAAGCTGTCATAATTATTTTTTTCATATACCTACCTATCATAAATGTTTGTTCAAGCGTGGAATATATATATATATTGATATTTAAAATACATTACACAAAATTCTGTTTTTACACGATTTTTCCGGTCATAATTTGATCGGGTGTCTCCAATTTACAACCAAAATCTATGCAACAAGTTTCTAAAAATCTTCAATCTATATACATAAAATGTAAATCGTTTAAAAACAGAATCTTGTGTACTTACTTACGCACTTATTTTCTTACTTGCCTAGTTTAATAAGTTAGATATATAATAAAACCGCAAACCGCTAATGGTTTAATCATGCCAAAAAACTAATATTGGACAACCACCGCACATAAGTATAAACACCCAGAATGTGTGAGCACTAAACTGTAAGCAGGAATCACTCAGCACGTGGGGATCTGGTCCTTGAGCACACACGTCTTACCTCGGGGTTGGTTGGCTGTTGAAAGAGGACGATCTGTCAAAGCTCGTGGACTGGTTGCTGCGATGTCGTTTTATCAGAATATCATTGGTTGCTGCGATGGCGTGTTACCAGATGTGCTTAGTGACTCATTTCAAATAGTAACGGTTATTGTCTTGCTGAGATACTTCAACGAGAAGGTGCATGCTCACATCTTCCTTCCTCTCCATAAAAAAAAAAGTAGAAAATAAATATTTATGTGTATTGTTAAAATATTTTATGCGCAAAATTTTCTGAACGTGTAGTATAGCGAGTTAAACTAAGCTCTGAGTTTATTCCACTTCACTGCTAAAAATATCTATATATGATATATGTGTCGCCGTTATAGATTTTTGCAATAGCACCATCCTAATATATTCAATATGGATCCACACATAAATTAAATTATCGCTTATACGAGACCACACATAAAGTTTATTTCGATATATCTTTTATTAGCAAAAAAATTAGCAAACTGCGTGGAGAAGGGTTATATGTACGCTGATATACATCATAAGTTAAATCTATGGATTTTTGCCAATAAAAATTTGTGGATTTTTGGTAGTGTTGCTTTTGAATAGATTTATTAACCCGTGTAATTGTAGAACAAAACAACAAAAAAAAAGGCCTTTTGAGAAAAACATATGCCATTTTTTTCACTAACGCGGTTCCGTGTACGAGTAATCTTTGATGTGAAAAAAAAAATCCATTGCTCTTCTGTCAGAGTTTAAGTGAAAATTTTCCGCCGTTCCCTTCTCCCTTCTGCAGTGAAGCCCGAAAGAACTGTCATCAGTCGTGTGAAACATTTGTTGATAACAGAACGATGTATATTTTACCCTCTTGAGACTTCAATCATGCGATATAAAAAAAGGGTAAACATTGGACAGTATCAAATAAAAAGGTGACGTCACGTTGTTATCCTTAAAGTTTTGTTTATTTTTCTTGCAAACAACAAATTCTCGAATGTTTACATTTTTCGTTCTCTAATTTCTACAGTTTTGACATAATCCTTGAGATACGTAGGCGTTTTCTTCTCGCGAGTCGGACGCGGTTGAACATCTTCCGGGTGGTTTTCTGATGCTTCCCGGTCATTTTGATTACGCCACGAGTGAACTTTTTTGGTCTGCGATACATGGCGCTTAAGAACTTGGCCTGCATCGTTGGTGAGTGTCAGATTACCGTTCCGTTCTTCGACAACTGTGAAACGCGTAGGACAAAATCTAGTTTCTCCCTTTGCTCGACTCGTACGTTCTACGATGACATCATCACCGGGCTTGACCCGACATGGCCGAGCGTCTCGCCTGGCATCTTCACGTTGTTTTGAGAGTAATTTAGCTGTTCGATCGCGTTGTTCCAAGAGCTCGTCATCAATGTTGCTGCCTTCGTAACGTAGGAGCGGGAGTCTACGTTTAATTTTGCGGCCCAACATGACTTCTTCAGGTGGAATTTGTGTCACCCGATGAGTGGCAGCATTGTGAGCATCTACTGCTACCCGAAGCTCTTCGATGAAGTTGGTCTTGTTAGAAGACGCCGTGGACATGGCCTTATTAATGATCTTCATATACCCCTCCACGAGACCATTCTGCTGAGGAAATAGCGGTGTGGAGTATATAGTGTTAATTCCTCGCTCAGCGCAATAACTTTTATATTCATTTCCGTTAAAGGGTGGACCGTTATCGGATTTGATATTCGCTGGAAAACCTTCTCTTTCAAATACCATTTCCAATATCGGCTTTGTGTGATCGAAACTCGTTGTCTTCACTGGCTTAGCTATCAGATACCGTGATCTATAGTCCACAATCGCAAGAATAGAGATTCCACCGAACTGGACATATGGACCATTAAAATCCAACGCAATTGTCTCCCAAACAGCCTTGGGAGCAAATGTACGCTGCATTGGAGTGGTTTTCTCCGGTCGTCCGTTTACAGCACAGGTGGCACAACTATTTACCCACTTTTCAGTGTCAGTTGCCATACCCGGCCACCACACGTTGACGCAGGATAGATTTCATCTTCGAGGCTGATGGGTGTCCTGCGTGTGCGACTTCCAAAGCTTTTTCCGTAGTTGTTCGGGAACTACCACGCAGCCGGTTTTACAACAACTCCGTTCCGTGTAGTCAGATCATTTTCGATTGATTGAAATTTACGTAATTGCCCCGGCCATTCTCCGGTATGCAAAGATGTTATAACGAGCTGCAGTGTCTCGTCTCTACCAGTAGCGTCCAGTATTTCCGCATCCGTTAGGAAACCAACAGCGTTAGCCTCAAGTGAGGCTATTTCCCATGGGCTAATATCTTCATCGAATGGTTGATCATTGCCGCTGTATAATCTTGACGATGAATCGGCAATGTTGTCTCTGCCTCGAACAAACTCAATGTCGTAGTCATAAGGACTGAGACGAAGAGCCCAGCCATCTGCCCGAGTGAGAGCTCTTTTCGATTCTTCCCGAGTGCGGTTCAGGATGAATGCTACTCCTTGAGCATCCGTGCAAAGCGTAAATCGTCTGCCCAAAAGAAAATAAGAAAAGTGTTCCACTCCCCAAACGGCCGCCAGCGCTTCTCGTTGGTTCTGTGGATATTTTCTCTCTGTCACCGTTAGGGCTTTAGAGGCAAAAGAAATTATCCTGCGGTTTTTATTGTTGTTCTCTTGTACAAGAACAGCACCTAGAGCAACAGGTGAGGCGTCCGTGAACAACATGGTCTTGTCAGTTTCCGAGAAGAAGCCTTGAGCTATTGTGCATTGTATGATTCGCTCCTTAACTAAATTGAACGCTTTCCTCTGCTGGGGCCCCAGTTCCACAGGGTTGTTGCAGACCACAATGGGCTTGTTATATCAGCAAAATTTTGCACATGAGGGCTGACGAAAGAAGCGAGCCCCAAGAAGCTTCTCAATTCCGAGATGGTTGTCGGTTCCCTAAAACATCGGATGCTCTTCACTTTAGCTTCTTCGATGTGAAACCCATCTTTGTCAAGTTCATGGCCTAGGAACTTGAGGCGAGTCCGGTCAAATTCGCATTTATTCTCGTTTACAGTCAGGTTGTGAGCTCTTAAGATTCGTAAAACTTGCGCTACTGTGGTGTGAAGCTCCTCTATTGTTGCAGCGAACATCAGGATGTCATCAATGTATACGATCAAATTTTCCACGCCTTCCAAGATACGGACCATTTCACGTTGGAATATCTCTGGCGCACAATTAACGCCAAACATTAACCGTGTGAAACGAAACATTCCCATTTCGGTTAGGAATGTGGTAAGGTCACGTGACTCTTCGCACAGCTCCAAATGGTAATATGCGTTACTTAGGTCCAGCTTCGAGAAGTAACGAGCTCCATGAAGTTTAACCTTCATTTCTTCAAGTAGCGGCAGACGATAGTACTCCCGGTTGATTGCTTTATTGGGGCCTCTCATATTGACGACCAACCGGAAATCATCTTTGCCTTTAGCGACCGCGGACATGCCGCTAATCCAGTTTGGCGCTTTTGTAACTCGTTCTATTATACCACGGTTTTCCATATCCAGTAGTCGATTTCTTGCGCCATCTCTAAAGGCAGCTGGTACATTATTGTAGGCGTTCTTGACTGGACTAACCTTCTTGTCGACACTGAATTTAATCCTGATTCCTGGCACCTTGGGGAACTCTTGTTTGTCCATCTTGTCCCCACAATTGTTGATATCGATTTCTACATGAAGCAAACTCATGTCGCTTGCTGCTGATCTGCCGAGTAACGAACGTCCACCTTCGTTCGCGACGTAAAATGTCGTTTCAATCGAAGGTCTCTTCGTTCCGGGAACACAAATCTCGGCTTTGAATGCTGCATTGATGGTTATTGGTTTCCTAGAACCGTATGCGTGTAGCTCATTTGCTGAAGGCACCGGTACCGGATGGAGTTTGGCATGTCCCCCGTGAAATTCTCGTTTTAGTCGCGTCCAGTCGTTCCCGCCAATGACATTCACATCTGCTCCAGAGTCAATCATGAACGTTATTGGACTTGATGAGCCTATGCTACAATCAACTAAAACATCATTCAGGGATAGAGCGTTTATTTTCTGGAAAAAGGGGTGAAGCAGAATAAAACAATTTATTCATATTTGATTAAAACAAATAACGTTTATTCAAGAGGAGCTCTCTTATTCAATACCTTCTTGTCTTCTTCTTCCTCTTCATCAGTCCAACCAGGAGGGTTGGCTCTGTCCGCCTCACGTTGCACGTTGCTCACGCGCCGTTTCCTGCATGTCGCGATGAAGTGTCCACGCTCGCCGCACCCATTGCAGTTCTTGTTTAGTGCCGGACAGTTAGCGCTGCTCCTGTGCGATGGACGATTGCAGCGTTTGCAACGTTGGTTACGTCCTTCGCGTCGCTTGTCCGGGCCACGGTATCGCTTTGACTCATGTCTATCGTCTGGTTCGTCGTTTCTCTTACGCTTTCGTTGCAACTCCATCGGCTGTTTCCAATTTCCTCGATGAACTGCAGAAATTTCGGAGCCAGCGTGCTGTGTCGTTTCAGCCATATAAGCTTCTTCTCTCGTCGCGGATTGGACGATGAAATTGATGTCGTAGTTGTAAATCCGTGCCGTTTTTGTGAGGTCCCTGTTTCGCAGGCCTTTCAACAGCTGCGCTCTGACGAAACGTCCTTGATCTGGAATACTATATCCGCATAACTGAACTTTCTCCTGCAATCTAGCGTGGAAAGCTACGGCGGATTCCTTCGGTTCTTGCTTCATCGCTGCGAACGCTTCGTGTTCTGCAGCCGTGTCCGTCATGGATTGTAAGTAACCTTGGACGTTGTTCACGAAAACCGAATAGCAGTTAGGGTCTGTTAAATTCGGTAGCAGCCTTGCGGCTCGCACAATGCCCTGAAGTTCTTGACCCAAACAGAGGAACAGCAATTTTGAACGTTGAGCAGAATTCACCGCGTTGCCCAAGGATGCCGCGATCTCAAAATTTCGTAAAACACGGTTTCATCCTTCCCACATTTTGCCAGCGGGAACACCGCTTGGGAAGGGTGTAATCTGATCCCATCTCACAACGTTCGTGTTGCCCGTTGACCGATCGTTATCCTGAGAAATGCCCCAACTTTTGTGTGCTGGTACCTGGCCGCTCGTATGTACTCAACTTTTCAGTAAGTTCCGCCATAGTTTTCTGCAAGCTCTCGATCTTCTTCATAGCTTCATATTCCGACCATTTCGGTTTCTCTGAGGATGACTCGGCGGTAGCATTTGGATCTGCGCGTATATTGTCCTCATTTGGTGTAATTGGAGAATCAGGGGAGTCCGAATCGGACGAATCGGAGCTTTCTTCCTTGCTTCCACAGCTATATCCACTTCCTTCCGTGTCCTGGCTTCGATCATCTGAACTGACAGAGTTATTGATGCTCTCCGACTCTTCGTGTTCGCTATCTGAACTATCAGCGTTTCTCACGTATTTTCCTTCCATTGTAGATTTTTTCTTCCTGTAACCTGTAAGTCATGAACAAAAGTATCAGATACTGACAAAATCGAATAGGTTGCTTCGAATGCAGTTAAAAACACTATTTCAAAAACTTTCTGGCGACCTCCGCGGTTTACTGACAAGAGTTAAAAGCAGTCCAACTCTTGTTTGCTAATTTATTTTATTAGCTATATCCGCAGTATGCTAAAGTGTGAAAACGGTCCACTTATTCTTTCCCACAGATTGCCGTTTTCTGGAGTCCTCCCGACCAATCCAGTAATTTAACAGCCAACTTTGCAGATCATTGACTCAAGTAGAAGCAGTCCACTTAGTCATTCAACTGCTTCACTCTGGAGTCATCCCGACCAATCCAGTAATTTAATGGCAAACTTGGCAGATTATCGACTCAAGTAGAAACGGTCCACTTAGCCATTCAACTGCTTCACTCTGGAGTCATCCCGACCAATCCAGTAATTTAATGGCAAACTTGGCAGATCATCGGCTCAAGTAGAAACGGTCCACTTAGCCGTTCAACTGCTTTACTCTGGAGTCATCCCAACTAATCCAGGAATATTTTCAGTAATCTTTACACTTAAAAGACGTTTCACAATCACTTTTTATTCACTTAACTTGTGCCGAGTGATTCCTGTTTGTGGTCTATGGCTTCATGGAAAGTTACTATAATCCTGTTATCCAAAATTAAAATTCTGGCAGGATCGCCAAAATGTGAGCACTAAACTGTAAGCAGGAATCACTCAGCACGTGGGGATCTGGTCCTTGAGCACACACGTCTTACCTCGGGGTTGGTTGGCTGTTGAAAGAGGACGATCTGTCAAAGCTCGTGGACTGGTTGCTGCGATGTCGTTTTATCAGAATATCATTGGTTGCTGCGATGGCGTGTTACCAGATGTGCTTAGTGACTCATTTCAAATAGTAACGGTTATTGTCTTGCTGAGATACTTCAACGAGAAGGTGCATGCTCACAGAATGTTTCAACTAAAATATTGAATACAAACTGATCCATTGTTAAAAACGGCTTTCAAGCTCAAATGTACCAGGGTATATGGAAATTCTACATAAATTGTATCCTTGTCCATGGTCATTATTCTGGCATTGTTTGTTGGATTCATTACCGTTTTCCACGACAAGAAAAAAATGTCCTGTTACACATAATACCTTTATTTGGTAGGCGGAAAACAGCAGCCCCAATCCGATTATACTCTGATGAATATGGGGAATATCGAAAACTGCAAAAACAGAAGCTGTCCATTTTTATTTTTTTCGCCATGGGTAGAACTTTTGAACCTCAATGATAATGGTCGCCCACGGGCCACGGGTTTGGGATGTTTTTGCGCAATATTCCACCAACGAGGAAACCAGTCTGTTTATGCCGATGATGATGGTGCGAGAGGCTATGGCGGATGTCAGAAGCGATTTAATCTAATTTTTCGTAGTCTCATTATAACAGTCTATTAAATGGAAATTTCCCTGGTCTTGTTCAGTGGTCGTTGGGGAAACTTTTTTTTCTGCTGGTATGGAAATCCAGCTGGGAGGAATACATGATGAGCTTTTCAGGTTCCGGAAATAAACAAGGGAATAATGTTTTTTTTTTGTTTAAATAAGCGACAATTGAATAGTCCTATTTTAAGTACGAATTGTAGAGCCATTGATGAAGAAGAAAAATACTTCCCAATACATATAACAATTAAATTATTAATCATTTTGTTTTCTTTCTATTTACAGGTGAGATCCAAATCCTTCATGTTCATAGCAACAGGTAACACAAAATGCCTCATACTAATTCCAAAATAGCAAGGTCATTGTTATCAAAAGATTTGTAACGAATCTCCTGTATATTGCACCGCTGGTTATGATAAGTTCAATCTAACGAATAATTTGAACCCTCTAGGTTCAGGTCCAAAGTCAAAGCCTTATAAGCATTCACTACATATCTAACTTCTGCAGTTTTAAGAAATCCACAGCAACCAACCGGTAGACGATGACTCCTCTCGGTACTGGTTTCATAAAATATGCAAAATTTTCCACGGGAAAAGCAATTTACCGCTGGCTAATGACTTCTTAGAGCACGCTTGTTGCTTCAGGACTTTTCCAACAGAGGTTTTCGTCCTTGCAACGACAATGTCTACCTATTTCTTGTTAAAAACATTACCCAGCCAAAAGTTTTCAGCGTAATTACTCCCGCAGCGGTTGGAATCACGCAGATTTGTTGGTGGCTTGGCGGGTTGACTCCAAATAATGGCTGTTTCGTCTCGCAAGGCGAGAACAAGGCTCTAAGTAAGTTAGAAAGTATCAAGCTTCCGTATCTTCATTGAAGGGCAAAAAAGAGTGTTTGAATGAAGTAAACACGAACAATATTTAATGTACAATTTATTGTATCATGTTTCATTTTTTCCGTATTTTGGTGAATCAGCTTATTGTCCTACGAAATGATTCGATGTTTCTGATGCACAAAGAGAAAAACTCATTATTATGTAAAACTGTACTAGATGAAAATCTCTTACAAGTGACTTGTGAGGAAACTCTATTTGATAGAGCTATCGCAGATCCTAGAATGTAATTTACTGTTTGTTTGAATATTATCAGCACAAAGAACGCTACAAGACTGCGCACAAGAGAGCACAAGGATATCCAAGTTTCCGTTTCAAGAAGACAATCGCTATATGCCGCACTTTTCCATTGCCAAACTTTTCCATCATGCGAAATGAGACGACATGAAGTGTGTTATTGCGGAAAACTTTCCCTATCTAATGGTTTCCTGTCAAGACACTAAGTTTGGTTTTAAACTGCGTTGATTCACAGACTGCAATAACGATGTGCGTTTGTTTAAGTAAAAGTTTAAAGTCTCATCTAAAGAGTAAGCTAGGGCTGTCAAGGGCAATTATTCGCAAAACGAAGAGGAATTTATTTAAAGATAATAATTTTGTTGATGTGGTTTGTGATTGGTATGAAAGCTGACCCAGACCTAGGTTTGAAAAAGAAAAATAATCAGTGTCTATGTGTCTAATCAGATAAAACAAAATCGATATTATTTAGATCTTCTGTAACAGGTTCATTATTTGTTCGCAAATTTAAACAAATGCTGTTTAGTCTTTTCTAATCGTTTTTGTACAATTTTTCTGCCTTTGTCTGATTCACCTCTTGACGAATATTATTTATTCAGTGGTCATTCAAACAAAAAGTTGCCATTCAACTATGTGTGTACTTCAAAAGCTTTCAAATTCAATAACCAAGTTACCCACAGCAGACAAGTAAGTTTCTTGATGCTACTTTATTGGGGGGTGTATTGTTTTTTAAGCTGGTTTTAACACAAATATAATACATTTTAGTTATTGATTATTCGCCATTAATAATCATTAGGCGATAACAATACTTCCGCCTTACCAACAAGGATTTGATCAGAAAAAAAATTTAAG
The DNA here is from genome assembly GCF_024139115.2 of Armigeres subalbatus. Taxonomy (NCBI): domain Eukaryota; kingdom Metazoa; phylum Arthropoda; class Insecta; order Diptera; family Culicidae; genus Armigeres; species Armigeres subalbatus. Next base: position 84,651,993 of record NC_085140.1, read on the forward strand.
CTCTTTGAGTGAAATGTCTTCAACTGCCTAAGACGAGTTTGGTACTTTCCATTTAATTCCACTACGTTTTATTATCTTTACAGCTATGTATTTCGATCTCAACTGTGAGGCCGTCTTCAGTGTCTCGTGCTTGACTCGACTTGAAGAAAACAATCGCAGCTTACATTATTTATATTACGCTAGGTACTTAATCTAATCTTATTTGACTACTTTATTTACCAATACAAATAATAGTTGGAGTTGTTGACTTCGACAGTAGTGTTCATTTTTTAGATTTTTGAGCATAGCCGAAAGATCTCCAAAATATACAATTAATTACCTTATATCTTAAGTAGAAACTTGAAGAGCCAAAAGCTATTTCCAAACTCTTAGCTGCATCAAGTTTCCACGGGGATGATACATTTCTTAAGACTCTGAGGGCATCTTTAGTAGAGTTATAAATCGTATGGGAGTTAGGAAATGAAATTGAAACTGTAAAAATGACATCTTCAATAGACGTTATAGTTTTAAAAATTCGAACAGTTTCGTCGGGACATTTATAACTGGAATACTGCTCAGTTGTATTTTTGCACGAATTTGCAACAGAATTTACTCGAGTTTTATTTCGTTCAAAACAATAGAAGATGATGTCATCAGCTACAAAAAATACTATTTCATCGATATCATAACAGTTTGACATTTGATTTGGCCTCGGAAAATTATTTTTTCGTTTTCCAGTATAAAACATATGCAGCTTATAACTGCTACTGAAGATGCATTTCTTGTTTTATATCTTTGACAGTTATAAAATGTAAAACTCGGGAAATAAATATAACTATAACTGTACTATTACTAAAGATGCCCTAATATTTGATGCCGTAATTGCATGGTGGAAAGGCCGTTTGGCCGAATGCCATTTTCCCGAAGGCCACTAGGCCGAAAGTAGATTGGCCGAATATAATATTTGGCCGAAAAAACTATTTGGCCGAAAGTCATTTGGCCGAAAGGGTCATTTGACCGAAAGGTTCATTTGACCGAAAGGGCCATTTGACGGAAAGCGTCATTATGCCGTCATTTGGTAGGTTATTTGGTCGAAAGGGTCGTTTGGCCGAAAAGGTCATTTAGCCGAATAGGTCATTTGAAAAGGGAGAATGTGAAAAGCAAGAAATGAGCAGAGACACGTCTCACTATTCACTTCGCGCTTCTCACTTTCTACAGTGAAAAGATAAAAATGAAGAGTGAGAAGTGAGACGTCTCACTATTCTCTTCACTGCGAAAAGTGAGAAGCGCGAAGTGGGAAGTGAGATTCACTGCTCACTTCACGCTTTTCTCTTTTTACAGTGAGCAGTAAGAAATTAGAAGTGAGTAGTGAGACGTCTCACTTCTCTTTCTTTATTTTTCTCTTCTTCCCGTCAGTCTTCACGAGAACATGAGCGGCGCTGAGCTTGAGTGTAGTTTTTGCAAGTTCATGTTCATCCCGAGCGCGCGTTCTCCTTCAAGCTCGTGTTCACCATCAGCATCGAACATGGGTGCGAAAAATGAACGCGGTGCGGCTCAGCTCAGGCTCGAGCTCAAGTTCCAAACTTGGGCTGCGTGTTCAGGCTGTGTGCTCATCCAGTATGCTGTGTGCCCAGACTGTGTGCTTAGGCTGAGAACTGAGGCTGTGAGAATAGGTTTTGGGCCGAGCACGATGCTTTACGATTATGCGGCACGTTTCGTATTCGCCATAGTTGAGCGGCATAGCAAAAAAAGGAGAATCGAAGTGGGTAGATAAAAACAAGTTGTGCTTTCAGCATTTGCATTTGCGTGCGTCAAAACGGGAAAACAGTCAAAACGTTCGCAGTAGTACCCACGCTGCGTGGTCCTTTAGTATGTGAAAAGCAAGCGTGTTATGTTTAATTGTTGAAAATAATCCAAAACGTAAAGCAAACTAACCTTAACATGAAAATTTAGTATGTTAGCAAAGATATACATAATATTATTGTTTCTATCCAGCTTCATAGAAAGAATGAAACTCAATTGGGAAAACAAATTAAATATAAAATCTTCCTAAAAAAACGAAAACATAAAAAGTGTACAATAAACGTATTAGTTAATTGATTGCCACAAGTATTTTTGGGTCCAGTATAGAATGTTCTCGTGAGGGAAACATTTCCGACGCTCTGGGCATAGTATATTCATTGTGTTTGCTACATAAGATACACAAAACACATGAATACAATGGCAGGCATAGAAAAGCCTCAATTATAACGGATCCTTTAAATGCCAATAGAGAACACTTGGGTCAAGTTGGGTCAAGTTGCAGTTGAAATGTAGACCCATAGAAGAAGAAAAAAAATGTTTCGATATTGTAAACTATGTGTCAACTTATTTTGTTTTCCACAAACCCTCAACAAATTGTGTTGAACATATAGAATTCAGTACATTCAAAGTTAATTGCCTATATGCATGCATATGGCAAAGCTAGAATTGTTTTTTTCTATAGTAGGTAAATACATAGTAAAGTACGTGAGTTAAAATTTATGCATTAGTTGTTCAATTATTCCGATTTCACATGAAGGCTTATATAATCGTGAATTGAATACTCTTGATTGTTGATAATTGCATTGCCAAAATATATAAACACATTTCCATCCCTAGGAGAGAGAAATCCCTCAGTGCGGGACAACTTAGTCACATAACGTAAATTTCTATAAATTTCGGGTTCTGCTCCAGGTACCCTTCATACACAAAATATACGATCCATATTTGATTATTTGAACATGTTTTTCGATGATATACTTTGATTTCAAAACGTAAACTATAACGGCATTTTAAAATATAACCGCGTTCCTACTCGCTTGAATCAAATACAATGAGGTCGGTCGCGTAATAAAACGGCGTAAATGTCGAAATCTGCTAAAAAAAAACGCGTGATTCATGAAATCCGCTTAAAAAGCGACCCGAGTACACACATTCACAACACAATTTTTTATTTATTTATTGAATCGTCTTCGATGGTATCGTACAGACTAAAATTAGACTACATTCTTAATCCTAATTTTGTGTATAGATAAGTCAGATAAGTCAGTGCAAGTAGTGCGACTTTTAAAGGAAATTACATAAAGTAAATTAGTTAAAGTTTCCACCTTTTTCAAAGTCGAAGAAGAAGCATAAAGACAATATTTAAAAAAAAAATGCTCAGGGAAGCAACCGAAAGAATTTTTGAAACTCTTCTCAACAAGTCTGAAGGCTATTCAATTGAAAATGTTTAGAAGTACGGGGTTGAACTTTTCTTATGCTTATGTTTTTCGTAGAATGTCCTTTTACTCTATCATTGAAGATATTTTAAATATCTACGCGCATAATAAGTTCCTTTTTACTTTTACGATCAAAGCATCATCGAACCATTTAACTTCAATTGTATTAAAACTAGAGTTTCAACACCAAAATGCTTAGTCAATCCAACCAAGCAATGTCTGTTGATTGTAACCGATGTTTTGTATCGGGCTCAAAGCGGCGCTCACAGCCGCGCTGAAAACATCAATGTTCGAGCGCCGCTGTGAGCGCGGTGCAAAACATGAGCATCCAGCCTACGCTCGGGTTCATGCTCATTTTTACGAGTGCACGTTCGAGCCTGAAGCGAATGTTCATTTGAGTGCAGCAGCACGGATAAACATTTGCGCGGGGCTGCACCTTGAAGACTGCTCTCCGTAGAAAGTGAGAAGCGCGAAGTGGATAATGAGACGTCTCATTGCTCACTTCGCGCTTCTTATTTTTTACAGTGAGAAATGAGAAATGAGGAGTCAGACGTCTCACTTCTCACTCCTCATTTCTCACTTCTCACTGTGAAAAGTGAGTAGTGACGTCTCTCTTCTCACTCCTAATTTCTCACTTTTCATTCGGCCAAATGTCCTATTCGGTCGAAAGTCTTATTCGGCCAAATGTCCTATTCGGCCATATGACCCTTTCGGTAAAATGACCATTTCGGCCAAATGACCCTTTGGCCAAATTACCCTTTCGGCCCCAGACCCTATCGACCAAATGACCATTTCGGCCAAATGACCCTTCCGGCCAAATGACCCTTTCGGCCAAATGACCCTTTTGTAAAATGACCCTTTCGGCCAAACTACCCTTTCGGCCAAATGACTTTCGGTCAGGTGGCTTGTTCGGCCTAGTGGCATTCGGCCGAATGGATTTCGACCCTTCTCCAATTGCGTTATTTTCCTTATACGCATGTTCTTTAACCTTAGATCTTACATCTAATAAGCTTTTTGTTATTGGCCTACATATATTTTTTCACATTGGGAACAACTTATTTTATAAACGCCTGCCTTATTCAACATTTCTACTTTATCCTCCGTTGAACCCAATAAAGACTTGAGTTGGTTGCTTCTACTTGAGAATACTAGACCGATGCCGAATTCCCTTAGTCGAGGGCGTAGTCGAGGTTGCTGATGTGTTGATCATATGGGACCGAAACTCTTTTCAGCGGCTCATCGATCGATGTTAGCGTTGTTAGTCCATTTCGTCATAGGATCCTTTCCTTCTTGTTTATGATCGCTTTTATCGTCCTCTCCTGGTATCCGTTGATCTTCGCTGTTTCCAAGATGTGTTGTAGTTGCTTCGTTTTTCCTTCTTCGCTCGGGGTATCATCTGCGTCCTGTGGATCATGTGATGAAATGCTGCCATTCTATGTTGATACGAATGGTTCGGTGTATATGGAATGACTCTCATATGGTGTTCGTGGGCTTCCTGTAGATTTCGAGGCTCAAAGATGTATTTGCTTCCCTGATGATTTCTGCTGAACAGTTTATAATTTTTTTTCCATATTATGAAATGGTTATCCAAAGAAAAATATTATTGTTTCAGTCATGCAATGCAGGATCTCTCGTTGAAATCAAATTTTAAAACTGGAAAGAGCCGTTTGGCCAAAAGTCCGAAGGCCACAAAGCCGAAAATTATTTAACCGAATGTGTCATTCGGCAGAACAAACCATTAGGCCGAAACCCATCTGTTTAAAAGTCACTTGGCCGAAATGGACATACGGCGGAAAATGTCATTCGGCCGAACATGACATTTCGTAGAGAAAGTCATTTGACAGAATAAATCATTTGGCCAAAAATGAATATGTATTGAAAGCTGTATTCGGGTGTACTGAAACCTTCAAAGACATGCACATCCACGTTCTGAGTCGTGGGTGGGACAAATAGAAAATGCTGATTTAAGCAACAGTTCTGGTTTTAGCATTGCCATAAAGCGATTCACATAAATTTGTAGGTGTTACAAGCCTAGACTATTCTATGAGAGTAGCATCACTTCCATCCGTTACCACGGATATTGATATTGGACTAATCATTATCTCTTAGATGGAAGCATGGCTTTCTCCAACAGTCGAGATTGTCCTGACCATGTCCTTGGCCGCATGGGAAAGGATGATTAGTTGGACACCAATACTAAACCCGTATCGGCCTGCGCGAAAAAAAAAATCAAATTGCTACCCTCCATTTGTTGAATCTTGGCTTTGTATCATGATTCTGGGCATACTGATCACCATGGGGTTAGTTCCAGGGTCCTTGGGGAAGGCCCCGGAGGTATCAATTTTTTTTTTTTTAAACTTAAGCATTTTGCAAGACAAGCGGGATTATATGACATACTGATATGATTCTGGGGATATTGGTCGCCCTGAGGTTCGTTTCGAGGCCTTGAGGCTGGGGGAGCTTCAGCATGTAGGAATGTAGGGCCGCCCTAAGGAGCAGAGAGCTATACGTACGGATTTTTTAATTCTTTTTTGAATGTTTTTGTTTTTAATAATAATTTTATCACTCTTCTCATAGGCTTCACGGGAGGTTTTGAAACTGTTAGTGTGGCAGCTATAACAGTAGGAATCGTTTTGGTAGAACGTGAAACACAGAAAGTACTTAAACATACATAATAGGAAAAGGACTGGCCTGCTGCAATCGAACACACTTGGGCAACAATTCTGGTGTGGAGAAAATAAATGCACATTTTACCTATAGCATAACTGTCCCATGTTGAGATGGAATCCATTTCAATATGGGACAGTTAAGGTTACTCCTCACGGAATCCAAGTTTCAAAGTGCGTTTTAGGAGGCACACCAAAAGATATTTTAGTTATTTACTAGATAAAGATTGTCGCTGTCGTCGCTGTTCGGAACATCTTTTGCTGGCGAGGATAGGGGGTCTAAATGTTAATGAAGGAAAAATACATACGATTTGACAGTTTAATATCACACATGTTTCGGACAGCAGAACAAAGGTATATTTCAGTATCATCTATTCTACCTTTGGAAATCTTTTATGGCCTTAGGAGTAAAGGTTAGATATCTTTGAGCGCTTTCTGGATTATAAAGTGGCTGAAGTCCTAAAGAGCAATCAGTAGTCTATTGCTTTAGGATTCCAGAAACCTTTGTGATTATTGTATAGATTAGTCATCGATTAACTTCAAAGTAACTTTTGCTAACCCATAAAATTGTGCCAGCCAATGACTTCTAATGTTCTTACCAAATAATGTTTTGACTGGCCCACCCAAGAAAATTCATGCGTAGGGCATGTCCTACTTGTCCTACTTGACTCACTTCCGGCGCTATCACTGGGAAAATCCATCCCCACCTCATCTCCTAATAATATTTAAGCTCTCTTAGATAATTCAAAGTTGATTAAAAATAATATAGTATTTGTAAAAAGTAATTTCATAGCTTCTAGCTATTACACACCTACACACTATAAATTGTTTTTCTTTTTCTTTTTGCTTTCAGCAGAAATCGAAATAATGGTTGCTTTCAGCGATTGTAAACATTTGATTAAAGCAACTTATTCCATCCCTATATTGCATTGAAAATGTCAACATTTTGAATGTGGCTTAAATCAAAATAATTCCATCCATGTCACCCATTCGTCCGGAAACAACGCCTCCTGTCCAACCCATTATTCCTATGAACTTTATTTGGTTTTCTAATTTATTGGCCATCTAGTCAGACAAGGGGTTAGACCGGACTCTGTCGTTCTCATCGTTTATGGATCACCATGGAGGAAGTTTGCTAATCTTTTCCTCCGTTCTACTGCGAAAAGGAGTGTGTCACCAACAAAAGCTAATAAATCGGCTCAACTTCCTTCCTCTATTTACATAACTACTCATGCCATCAGTCACACTTCTGCTTGCAGAGTCCTACGTCACGTCACGTCTGGTAGATGTTTGCTTGTCAGTCTCAGTCGTTTTTGAAAGGGAGAGTCACTATATGCATGTTTATAACACGTCGTATAAAGTTTCGACAGAATACGAACGGTTTATGATTTTGACGGATTCGCAAAACTTAATTCTCCGGAAAAATGCACCACACAAGTAAGGGTGTCGCAACAAAGAGAGTGCAATAATGAAATTTGCATTTTTATTCATCCCCGTGCTCGTCATTTTTGTTTATAATCCCTTGCATACCGTGTTGCATAGTGTGCAAATAAAGTAAGAATTATGACACTTGTCTCGGATCCCCTCCGGAGCTTATGATGTAAGCATCTTTCGAAGGAAAAGCGATTCTCTTGCCAAGTTCTCCACGACACTATGGACGATTTTCACAAGCAGGTGGACATGTAGGTACAATAATTTTATTTTATAATAAAATCATTATGAAGCTTTTGTTTACTCAATTATATAAATACCAAACGGATGTCATGTTTTATTATATATTTTCTTACAGTATTTAGCTTGGTGCAGAAAACGAGTCTATACTACTCTTCAGTGTCTTATTTATCGAATTAATAGAAACTTTGGTTTAAAATATAAGCTATTTGAACTATTTTTTCATTTATTTATCATTAGCGACGATAATAAGTCTAAAGGAAAAAAGGTCAAAAGTACCATTGAATAGACAATACGTCGAAAGGGACAAAAGATCGAAAGAAAAAAAGATGGAAAGGTTCAAAAGGTCGAAAACAGAAAAAAAGATAAAAGAGGCAAAAGGGAGGAAGAAGGATAAAGAAATAAACTTGAAGGAAAAGGAAAGAAGGAAGAAGAAAAAGGAAGAAGGAAGAAGGTAGAAGGAAGATGAAAGAAGGAAAAAAGAAGAAATAAAAATAAAAAAGAAGTACGAAGAAAGAAATAAAGAAAGAGGAAGACGGAAAAAACAGAAAAGAGGAAGCAGGAAGATGGAAGAAATATGAGGAGAGATGGAAGGTAAAAAGAAGTAAGGACAGAAGAAGAAGTCCTTTTCGATGTTTTTTTTCCTTTTTGACCTTTTGTCTTATTAACCTTTCGTCTTTTTTGACCATTTGTCCCTTCGACCTTTTGTCTTTCGACATTTTATCTTTCGACCTTTTGTCCCTAACCCGTTTGCAACCTTGAGATTAATCATATGTTCTATATCATATGTAATAAACCTTTATTAAATATGTCCTTTTAAAATTACTTCAATTCAAAAATATCTATTCCTAAAACAAACAAGGCCACAAATTTTGAAAGTGGCTTTGAAAATGTTACAATTGGCTTAAGAACACTTCCGAATTATATCCACCTAAGATCCCACAGTACATAGTATTACGACATGACACAGAGAGACAACAACGCTTCGACGAAGATGAGCGCACAGCTTGACGTTCCTTATCTGGTATCAGCGATTGTAGCAACAACTTCTCCCCTCACACCACCAAACTATCGTCCTAATGTCATCGGTCGGTGTCATCAATGTCGTTTTGTAGCGCCGGGAAATATATTGTTCGACAAAAAAGTTGAGCAAAAATGGCAAACGACGAGAGATGAGAACCATCAGATATGCATCATATCGACTAACTCTTCGGAATAAAATGTCATTCCAAGTCGGAGATTCCCGTTCCCCCGGTGTTGTTGGGTGCAATTGCTACGCTGCTCGCTCCTCAACCAATAGTGCAAGCGAATGCATAAATTGTGCATTATGCAAATTCGTTTCGGCTTGTGTCTCGGTCCCAGAGGCGAGACCACTTCTTATCCCCGTCGTCTCGATGAGCAAAGTAGTAACATGACTTCGTGCACTGTTGGATACAATCGGATTGCTACTTGTTTTAAAATTCATGCACCCATAAATGCTGCAGTGCTGCTGCAGACGAGTAGTGCAGTGATGCGCTCGTCTGCCTGTCTGTCAGTCCGTGTGTCGGTGTATGCATGTTGCGAAATTGATCCGAAAGGCATTTTTTCCAGAAAATTGAATTTACCCTCCCGCCATCGACTCAAAGCCTCCGATAATCAATGAAGCTGAAATATGCAAATCATATTTGCAACGCCCACCAACCAGATCGGAGCGGAGCAGAAATACAATTCTGGTTCGTAAACGGAAAATTGACTTTTCCAAGTTTTCCCCCCTCAAGGACTTTGTGCTTGATGCTGATGCGGTGGAATAAATTTCGGCTGTTTTCGAAAGTCAATCAGCACATCATTAGCGCAGTGCACGGTGCGGTACGAGATTAGCATATGTTGGTAAAATGTGTTGCGTGTTTTTATTTCTTCGTGGATTTAGGGTAAAGGCACTGTAGCTTTGGTTTGCAGATGGAAACCGTTACAATTTAACACCTGAAAAGACGCTTTCAAATGATCCTCTGTTAGATATTGACTTATGATAATAATTCCCGATAAAAGCCAAGAAAAATAAGAAGGTTTCTTTTAAACTAGCTAGTGTCACACAACAACCTCACCAAAAACTTTCGTACCTCAGAACAGAAGCATCTTGCAATGACTCGACAGAGTGGTTAAATTCTCGCTAACGATAGTCTGGTCTGGCTTTCAGTTCAAGTATGCAGCAAGAAAATATTTTCCCTCAGAACAAAAAAAAAGTCCTAACCGCCAACGATTCCTTGAACAGACCATTTCGGAATTTTTCTCCGGACTGATAGCCAAGGAACAGGAAGTTTTCCATTTCCGATATCCATCACTTTTGGTGGGTGGGTAAAGACAGGAGAAAACCGAGGGTATTCAACTTTTCATCTGTAGATTTTTTTTTTCGTTCTGGCTGCCAAACAGCATCTTGTTGATTTTCGACCCATTCCCGTCCCGCACAACCGAGAAAAGAAAACGAGTTTGTATCGTCTTTTTATGCATTGAAATTCATATGCGCATGTGGAATGAGGAACCAAAGTTAAAGTATGTACGGCATTTATGGAAGGAAATTCAGAACAATTGCGGAAACGGAGACGAGAGCGAGGAGGGATATTCGGTTCAAAAAGGGGATAATGGTTCACATTGAACGCTTAGAATTAATACATCTAGGTATATGAATGTATTGAAATAGAGCATGATCCATAGCTACGGGATTGAAAAATAATTTTGTTGGTTGATTGGTTAATCGCCTGGATTACAAATCTCAAATTTACCGAAATGAACCAATTCCAATGCATCATGAATTACACTGGGCTTTTAGATCGTACAAAATACCATAGTGTGGGATAAACTGAAATCAAAAACAAGCCCTACATTTTAATTAGGGTACTTTACTTTAAAATTATAGTTTGTTGCGGAAAACATGATCTTAATGTTCATTACGGGAAATAAATCAAATTTATGCAAATCTGGCATCTACACTGCCGCTAACCGCAAGTCGAGCACATTTGTATATGGGCCTCCATGCAAATCTGGCATCTACACTGCCGCTAACCGCAAGTCGAGCACATTTGTATATGGGCCTCCATATACAGATGTGTTCGACTTGAGATTAGCGACAGTACAGGACCTAGACAAAAACGTTCATATAGGCAAAAGTTTATTAAATCTCATATTAGCATAACTTTGCATAGAAAAATCCGATTTTAGTAAAATCTGGAATTTCGGACGCAGACACAGTCCTCGCTGTATGTAGATTTCAAATTAGACGAAGGGATCCGGAGATGTTCCGGGTTTTCTGAAAGAATGTTAAAAATGTATTTTTTTACTACAGTCAAACCTCCATGAGTCGATATTGAAGGGACCATCGACTCATAGAAATATCGAGATGTAGAATAGAAAATCCTTGAAAAGCTCTTTGGAGGGACCATCACAGTAACCCAGCAAATATTTTTTAGTATGGAATAATTTGCTTCCATGAGTCGATATTGAGTCATAGAACATCGACTCATGGAGGTTTAACTGTAAAATAAAAACTCCCCATAAAAAATTAGAAAGAAATCAGGATATGAACAATAAATAAATATAACATTTCTACAAATAATGCAAAATTTCCATAAGAATTTTCCACAAAACAAAAATAAATTAGCACTTTTAAAAGTAAAAATTGCAATTATCAAAAGAATTTTTCATAAAAGAATCAGAACGTTCCACGAGAAACAAAACAAAATTTCCATAAATAAATGCAATAAACAATTACAAAACTTTCCACAAAATAAATATTTTTTCCAAAAAAAAAAATAAAAATTTTCCACGAAAATCAATAAAGAGCAATGAAAAATATGCCAATTTCCTTAAATAAATATAAATAAAAAAGCAATAAAACTGAGCATTTTTCCATAGATAACTCCTTCTTAAAAAGCGTTCAAAGTTCATGGGATTTGTTTTTGTAAATTTTGTATTTTTTTTTTTCGTGGAACATTTTGTTTTCTTTATAGACAATTCTTTTTTGAAATTGCAACTTAGTTTTAAAAGTGCTATTTTATTTTTGTTTTATTTATTTTGTTAGATTTTCAATTGTTTATGGAAATTTTGCATTATTTGGGGAAGTTTTATATTTATTTATTGCTCATATCCTAATTTCTCTATTGGCAATTTCCTAATTTGTTTTAGAAAATTTCGAATTCTTCATGGAAATTTTATTTTGCTTATCATTTTATGTGACGTTTACTTTCATCATGGTTTTTACTATATTGCAGATTTGAATATCATTAAACACTTTCATACATAAATCTCGACAAAATATCAAATCACGGCGCGGCGGTGATCACTTTTCCGTCTTTGCTGTCTCGTTACGAAATTTGAGCCCGTTGTCTCCTTTCTAGTACCACTTACTCTTTGGAGCATCTAGGCCCAGGCTTGGTCGAGAACTACTCAGATAATCACCGGCGTATTGTGTCTCCAAGCAGGAGGGGAGAGTAGCTGTGCAACCGAACCTGTGCAGGAACTTTCAGAAATATTCGTGACCTGACAGGAATTTGGGACAGGTGAAAGTTGATCTCAAATGTTTTCTTTCGATCACGTACGAGATCTATCGTGCTCAGCCGTATGCCACTCATATATTCATTTTCTTAGCGATTCGGTTCTTGAGGTTTGGCGGATTTCACTAATTTCTTTAATGCTGTGTTACTCCTTTTATCCTACACTACCCCCACAATTATGGAACACTTTTACAAAAAAATTAATAATTTCACAATCAAATTCACTGTTTCCAAAAAAAATGATAGCAATCCATCATGATTTTGACTGCTTCACATGCTCTAAATTTGATTTATTCGAAAACAATTGAATTGATCAGTGTTCCATAATTGTGACCACGTGACCACAGTTATGGAATAGTTTAGTATTTCCTGTATGAATCGCTTCTCAGTCATTGTTTGTATCGAATTCCACGATCGTAAGCAATAATTGTAGGTTAGTGTTATATTGCAGAAATAACATTGGCGGTATGAATGAATTTGTGGCTCATATTTGCATTCAAATGGCATTGTTTACATTCGCCGCCATCTTGAACTCGAAGTGTTCCATAATATGGTTATTTGCAATCGATTTGAAGTTGAGTAATTTTGTTGTAATCAAACCTTTTTTAGATGGAATATCACATAGTGGACCAAAAGCTTAGATCCTAACAATAGTATTCATGTATTACTTACTTACTTATGGATCATGTACACTAGAGTGATTCAAATTTTGACTTTTTTGCTCCCCTATGCTTAAACGATGGCATTTGCCATTTTAATAATCGTCCAAAATTTTTAGCTAATTTGGATGTAATTTGACTGAGCACAAGCAGTTTGAAGCTTGTATGAAAATTACTATGAAAACAGTAACTTTTGTGAAAAATCGTTCTTCATCATTGCCCATTAAACTCTAAAAATGTATGAATACGTTAGCAACATAGGAAATTTAACAAGGGAAAATATCGTCGTTGTTGCTAAACGATTTGATGCTGACAACAAAAGTTATTAGGGAAATACTGAATTGTGGGAAATTCAATTTAACACGTAAAAGAATAACATCAATATCAATAATGAGCCTTTCTGTTTTCTTTATAATTTTGCTCACAAAAGTCAGATTGCTTCGCAACAACAACTGGCTTTCGGCTTAGGATCTATTCTATGATGGCGATGCGTTAAATATTAAAATAGATTCTGGGCTGCTTCACGAAACGATCCTTTACATAAGTGGCAATTCTCATAGTAATTTTCATATAACCTTCAAACGGCACGTGCACAACCAAATTACATCCAAATCAGCTAAAAATTTGGGAGGACTATTAAACTAGCAAAAACAATCGTTTAAGCACAGGGGAGCGAAAAAGTCAAAATTTGAATCACTCTAATGTACACCTCCAGTGGTGCAAAGGTACGACTTGCAAGATCTCCATCCTAAGCGATGCACAACTATCGCTTTAACCTGTTGCCAGGTTAGATTTCGGTCGACTTCTTTTATTTCTTTATTGAGGCTTCGCCGCCATGAGCCTCTGGGTCTGCCTCTGCTGCGATATCCCGCTGGGTTCCAGTCTAATGTTTGTTTACAGATTTCGTTTCCGCCCCTACGAAGAGTGTGGCCGACCCAGCCCCACTTCCAATCCCGAATTTTTGTTGCTATGGGCCTCTGGTGACAACGACGATGGAGCTCGTTGTTTGAGATCCAGTTGTGAGGCCACCATGCCCGAATTATATACCGCAGGCATCTGTTGATGAACACCTGCAGCCGTTGAGTGTTCTCCACTGATACACACCATGTTTCGCTAGCGCATAACATCACAGATTTCACGTTAGAGTTGAAAATTCGTATTTTGGTGCGTTCACTTATCTGCCTGTTTTTTTCAGATATTTCTTAAACTCGCAAAGACAGCCCTTGCTTTCTTGATCCGTGCGCCTATGTCAATCTTGGTACCGCCGTCTGACGCCATTTGGCTACCAAGATATTGGAAGCTTTCAACATTCTCCACTGGTTGCCCGGCTACTGTGAAACTGGAAGGAGTCACCGTGTTTACATCCAACGATTTGGTTTTGTTGACGTTAATGACTAAACCTACCGAAGAGGAGCGCTCGGCTCTTTGAGCTTACAGTGCATATTAGAGCGCCGTTGCGCGAGGATTGCAACGTCATCAGCCAATTCGAAGTCGTTTAGGTGCTTCATAGTTATAGGCTCTCCTCCTTATGGGCCCTCCTTAGCCGTGCGGTAAGAGGCGCGGCTACAAAGCAAGACCATGCTGAGGGTGGCTGGGTTCGATTCCCGGTGCTGGTCCACACAATTTTCGGATTGGAAGTTGTCTCGACTTCCCTGGGCATCAAAGTATCATCGTGGAAGTGCTTAATGAACACTAAGCTGCGATGCGGCTCTGTCCCAGTGTGGGGATGTAATGCCCATAAGAAGATAAGAAGAAGAAGAAGAAGTTATAGGCTACCATAACAGCCCACGGTTTGGTTCACGGTCAATCGCATCTACCAGAATCTCGTCGATTACGATGAGGAACAGTAACAGCGACAGAATACATCCTTGCCTCACACCAGCTACGACCCGCATAGCACTTAACATATGTGTAACTTGGGTTCAAAAAGTTGTACCCAAGTACAGATTCAGAGGTGGTATAGAGAACATCGTAATGTCAAAGGCATTATACCAGTTCACTTTCGAAACACGGAAAAAAATATAGTAAACACAATCAAACTTTACACGATGAGATGACTTAACCCATTAAGGTGAAGCGTTGTGACACTCAAATTTCAATGTGATTGTGTCATAAAAATCATCAACCATGAATTTGTAGTGGTGGAAACTTCCAATACCAATTCAGTAAGCATACACGTGGGATTCATTTTTTGTTAACATCCGACAACAGTAAACATTGCACTTATTCGGAAGAATTCAGCCCAATTTAGACGCAGTATTAATCAATACAATCTAAGGATGGGATTAACTGATGGAATTTGTCAGAAAAGCATCAGTTTTTCTTTGGTTTAGATGAATATTTATGAATTTTGTTTTCACGATGCTGGCTGTTTATGTTTACATCTTAAACCGTTGTTGCCAGCTGCTCAAACACACCAATAACAAGATCATTTTTTGCTCCGATTTTTCAGTTTTTACAATGCACTTCAAAACAGATTCAATAAGATATTATTACTGCATCAATACATAATGCGTTAGAAAAATATTGATTAATTTTATAGATATTTTACATGTTTTCGCTATGATTCCACAATAGTTCATATCGACATCACTGTCTGTTGCTGATCAATGATTGCTTGCATACGACGCTACCGACGACGTGTATAGTGTTGAAACCGGCGACGTCGTTGGCATGGTGCGTTACTGGGGGGAATTTTTTCACTTTGTTCACTTGCTTATATATCTTCCCTAAATTAGCGCTATGTGATGATATCATCATACTGCCGCGTAGATTGAACTTCGAACTAAGTGCAGATTTACTTTTTTTAGTAAGAAGATGGTCAGGTAGGGGAACGGTTCGCCACTTCATCTCATAGCTCCTATTACCATCTCATCAAAAACAAAGCAATGGAAAGGAATTTGGTTTGTTTATTATTTTTGTGATTTTTTTCAGCAGTGAGCACGCATGTTGACAAAAAGAAGCGACGAATTTGGTGCCGTATTTCTTTGTTTAGCGATGAGATGGATATATGTACAGTAAGATGGAGATCGGAACAGTTCCCCTATGTAGTCAGTATATGAATTAAAATTATCGGTGCATATCCGAGTGGGTGATTGTTTGAATGTGTTGGTAAGCCGCAAGGCAGCCATTCTGAATGACATGTCATGAAGCCTTAATGAGTACTGTATTTATGTTAATATTACTCCTACCGTGAAAAAGTCACTCTTTTGACGTAGAACTACGTCTGTCTTTTCTATATTGGCTTTTTCTACACGAATCGTATTTTATGGGATTTTTTTCACTCAAATTTTGGGATTTCAGCTGGTCATTCAGACATATTTTGGGATTTACGCGGATTTTACGTTGTTTTAATTTACGCGGCCCATATCCTCCGCGTTAAAACCGATTTCAGTGTGTTACATACAATATTGATGTATGATAATATTTGCTATTGAACAATTGCTAATAGTTTAGCAGACGGTTTCGGTAAATTAGTCGATCTCGTAAGTGCATCGCAAGCTTCTTCTTCTATATCACTATATTCCAACTGGATATTAGTAATCTATTATCATTTCTGTGGTTGCAACTGCAACTCACGTGAAGGAATAATAATTATTATCAATAAATTGTCAAACTTCTTTGTCGTGTCTACTCTGACTTCCTCCATAGGATGACCACCAAACGCCGTTGACAGCCCAGCTTCCACGATGGGCTTTACTGTAATGAGTCACCGGGGCTCAGTCTGACTTAGTGGCAGGTGCTTAGTCAGACTGTGACGGGTGCTTTCAAACATTATAGTTATTTCCTTTGATTATTTGGATATGTGATCGCTTAAGAGTGTTGTTCTTCCTCGATCATTTGAAAAATTTATTTTTAAAATCCTTTTCAAATGTTGGTATTAAAATTGTATACTTCACCAGTGTTCGTAATGATCACTCAATCTCAAGAGCACAGGGCAAGATCAAGGTCAGATTGTATTTCTATCAACATGAACCAACTTAATAGGCCCTTGATCTGAATAAAACTCAAAAGCGTGTAACCTGCACACGTCCGACGGCCTCGTTATAGCTGCAAAACAGCTGACAAAGTCGCCGCACGGAATGGAAACAAAATCTATCTCCATGTAAATCACGTCACACAGAACACAACACACCACAACAGAACAGTCGTCGCAGAAACTTCAGAAGAAAGCCAGATCTCACTCTCTCGATTTAAGAGGGCAGTTGAAAACCACGTGCCTAGAGCACAGTATCATCTAATAGCAAAGTAGTACTGGTTACCAAACGTACCATAATTAGGTACCTGGAACCCTATATCAAGCCAAATGTTCCCCTGAGATAATCTCCCCATTCTGAGATGATCTCCCGACTCTTAACCACCTATCGATAATAAGTGACGGCCGATCACCAGCTTGGGCAGTTGTAAAATCCAGTCTCCTTAGTTGTCGGTTAACTGCCAAGCAGGCATTACGCGCGAGTATTCCCGTAGCGAGTGAAAGTGAGGTGTCACAATATTGAAATTGCCTGACCGACATTTATCCAGAAGTTGTGTTGGATTCAGTGGAACTAAAATAGTAGACGTGGTGCAATATGTGGGTATTTCATTGAGCCATAGGGCAGGTAATAGTTTCCTTGGGATGGTGAACAAATTCCTAATCTTCATTAAATTCACTTAACAGAAATGGATCCCAATGTATTGTGCCTGCACCGGTAATCTGCAATGATGGAGTAGTGTGGATTTAGCTTAGAGATCGGTAAGGGTCGAGTTGAATGTTTGAAGCAAATCCGAAATGGTTCAATAGTGGCAGAAAGTGATAACATTGGCATTTCCTTAACAGGCCTTTCGTTCGCTACATAATCATGTAGCCTGTTATGCAAGCTGCATCCCAGAGCGATGGTGAACCAGAGTGGCAGTTGGTATGGACAGCTGGCATGGTGCCGGCGAGCAGTCTGGGCAGACACTACGGTTAGCGGTCGCCGCGGGATACACTATTTACACTGACACACACACAAAATACTAACCTGTAGGTTAATAAATAAGGGTCAGTACTAAAATACATCTTTTAATTGCATGTGAAATATATGTTTTTATTTTTGTTGCGGTGATTCCGAGTATTGTGCTTTTGTTAATTGGTCCCTATATAGTTAGAACCTATTGTTGGCGGTTCTGGGTACGTGGGCAATGGGAGCCAGTGCCATCTTCGCCTCTTTTCTACTTTTGTCCCCGTCTCATGCGGCCCCCTCTCAAGGGGGAGGTGACAAGCGTTCAACAACATCATTTATGTTGCCTAATGGATGCCTAATGTGGTAAAATTAATCATTTTTGATACCTTAAAAATACCATATATTTTATCTCATAATTCATTGAATTCAATGAGAAAATAAAACGAAACACGGCTACGTACCACATACAAAGTGAAATAACAGACTTTTTTTTTCGTGCGACCGAATCGCCGAATAATATGCAATTAATGTGATTCAAATTTTGGGTTAATTTATTAGACCGTGCAGGGCTCAACTTTTATACCACTTTTTAGTTCCGTGTCGCTTTTCTCAGATGACAGAACGATGTTCCCCGTACCAGTTATACAACTTTGGCGAGAAGCAAAAGGGGGCCAACTTTTTGCTACGACTTCTCTTCGAAGTTACACTTATGTTATGTGCGGATAGGCTCGGACAAGACCCCATTGTGCAGCACTCTACACGAGAATACCTGGTACTGTGCCTCGATGTGGCCGATGGTTTTCTCAGGAACCCCCTTGCATCTCAGGGCGCCCCACATATTCTCATGATTGAGACGGTCGAAAGCTTTTTCGTAGTCAATGAATACCAAGTAAAGGGACTCTTGGAATTCGTTGACCTGCTCCAAAATGATACGGAGCGTGACAATATGGTCCACACAGGATCTTTCGGCACGGAATCCGGCCTGCTGCCGGCGGAGAGTCGCATCGATCTTCTCCTGAATCCGGGCTAGGATAATTTTGCATAGCACTTTGAGAACGGTACACAGCAACATAATGCGTCGCCAGTTATCGCATACAGTCAGGTCACCCTTTTTGGGTACCTTCACTAGAATACCTTGCATCCAGTCGACCGGGAAAGTTGCGGTGTCCCAGATATTACGAAATAAACGATGCAGTAATTGAGCGGATGTTGAGCATCTCGACTGATATGCGATCGACCCCTGGGGCTTTATTCGATTTCATGCTTTGGATGGCTGTTTGAATCTCTAGCATTGATGGAGCTTCGGTAGTGACGCGTGTTATACGTCGGATCCTAGGCAGATCATGCCGAGGTTGTGATGGCCTGGCTGGCACTTGAAAAAGTTGTTCGGAATGCTCGAACCAGCGTTTCAGCTGGGTCGGTCCTGATCATTCGCGTCTTTCACAGGCATCCCGCTTAAGCGTCGTGAGATATCGTAGAGGAGGCGAATGTCCCCGGTTGCTGTGGCTCTCTCTCCTTCTTCGGCCAGAGAGTCTGCCCACGCTCGCTTGTCCCGTCGACATGAGCGTTTTACTTCCTTCTCGAGAGCCGAGTATCGTTGACGGGCTAAGACTTTGGCTCCTCTGGTTTTTGATCGCTCTATAGCGGCTTTGGCTTCCCTTCGCTCCTCTATCTTCCTCCAGGTCTCATCGGTGATCCATTGTTTTCTCTGGGTGCGCAGTTTGCCCAGATTGTTCTCGCTGGTGGCGATGAAGGCATTCTTGGTCTTCCACGCTGCCACCTTTCGGTTTTCATGTATGTCGTTAGCACAGCGGTTTCAGGACACAATAATTTGATTTTTGGTCCCTAATATTCAATTCTTCCTTCAGTAAAAATTTAAATTCACTTTGCAAATACTAATTCTAACGTCCAACTTTAACCGTTGCAACCCTTCGTCGATGGTGATTCTGCCTCCACCTGTTGGCTGACTCGATGACCAGAAAAAGAGCACTTCCCATGCTGCAAAGGCGCCTTTTATATGTGTCGTTGTCTTTTGATGGACGACGGATGTCAAAGAACGCATCTCGGTGCTTTACCTCGAATCGATTTTCGACGAACTAGGGAATCGCCGCTGACAATAGATGATCCATGGATAGGTGTCGCTTCTCGCGTATGCGAACAATGTATTAATATCTACAATTGGTCGATTTTGTGGCGTGTTAGAAGTAATTGAATACTGAGAAAGTCGTTAGGCGTTCCATAACCGTGGGGGTAGTGTATTCTGGTAGAGCAATTATGCACACCGCCCTCAAAAATGTGGTCCCATACAATCGTGCAAATTTCAGCTAATAACCAGGATAAATTGCATCATCAGCTTGCATCCTACTCTTGCTACTGCACATTACAGAGCTGTTTGGCACTGTCCTTGTAAGAACGGCAACCTTCTTCGCTGCCTTTTCACATGCGTTATGTGACTGTCAAAGTTGAACTGATCAGCATTTAACACGTTACTCTTTACGTTTATGGTGTGCTCCTCAACAATGATCTCCATCGCCTTGCGATTGCGATTGGTCAGCCGCTGTTCGGCCACATTGAGTATGACGCGGCTTTATGCTTGCCGTGCCTATGAATAGTAAGGGGAGCCTAATAAGAACCCAAAAGCAAACGATGCTTGTGAAGCTCCAGGGCACTAATCAGAGCTAGGGCGTAGTAGACGTTTTGCTTCTCCGAGATTTAATAAATCACCAATATGGATTCGCATTATGCGTTTTTCACCGTGTACTCTGTGTTTCGTCTTTGGCTTTCTGCATACGATACGTTGCTGTTCATATTAATACTGAAATTGTATTATTTTAATTCACAGTGGCATGAAAGAACAGCAATGATTAAAATGATAACTTCCATAAGTGGTTTTGGTGCAGAAACCTTATTTAGGTATATGGTAAATTCAATCTAGGTAACCTTGTAAGCCGTCTAGCAAACCAACAGCCCAAGTAACCAAAAGTTCGTTCAAAAGTACGATTTCGCTTAATCAGCTCAGTCAAGCTGATTAAGCGAAAAGCATACTTTTAAAGGCACTTTTGGTTGCTTGGGTGGGATCTCTACTCATATTTGCTCTCAACCAAATTTCATGACTATCTAATATCCATTGCAACTCTCACCGACCCGGATGATGCCGTTGGTACTTCAACGTTGCACATCGTGGAAGCTTGCGAAGAGCTCAAAAGCAACCCCAAATGGTTAAAAAATGAATGAAAGGCTCAACTTGGGAGTGACGCGTGACTGACTGCTGGTATTAGATTAGAATGCAGGTTCTAACAAAAGAATCTAACAAAACCTGTATAAGAATTGGGAATATGCGAAATTGTTAGATTCTTATACAAAAAATGTAGGGGAAGAGGCCCCTAAACGCGGAAACGAAAATTTCCACATTTTGGAGAAACATATAACATTTTGACGAGGATGGATTTGTTATAAATCGATGTAACTCTAAAATGACAGGACCTACAAAAAAGTGTTGTATGGCGGACTGTCGTGAAATTCCCAGAAGTTTTTTGGAAAAATATCCAAAAAATAAAATACCGATTTCTACACTGAAAAAAATTAGTTTTAAAAATTAAAATCGATATTACAAAAAAACTCATCTCAGAAATCGATGAAATATTTTCTACAGATAGGTGTTTTAATTATCTAACTTTTCTGGGAATAATGTTCCTGTGACATATTTAAGGAAAAAAAGTTTTTCTAACAAAAACTTTTTTCATGTCAATATTGCGTGAAAATTTATCAGCGTGTTTTATGCCTACAGCGCCAATTATAGGTTCAGCAGCCTATCATCAACCAACGACACATTTTGGACGTATACAAATTTGTTTGGGAAGCAATTTAGCATAATCTAACATAATTGTGGACCAACATTTGAAAAGGGTTTATGTTTTATTTGTCTTTTTGTATCAAATCGAAGTAACTTAAAAACAATTACAAAAAATAATTACTTTGAAAACGGGCAATGTTGCCGAAACGAAACTGAAGTGATATTTAATTGTAATAGTGGAAAAGAAGATGTTGTTTTTCAGCAAAGGCTAACCACTGAACGGTGTAATTTAGAAACCGTTATAAAGCCTGTAGATGATTTTGTATCGTATTTTATTGAAAAAAATTGATAAACTTATAACTTATGACATTATTTGCAAACAGCAATACACTTGTACAGTTAGATTTCTCTGAAAATTATTCATTCATTATCCAAAATGCTGCTCAAGGTTGGAATAATTCCCAGCAAGGATGTTAACGATCATTCAGTAATTTGCGTTCGATCATTTAGTAGTTTGTGAATAACACATTCCAGAAGCTGAATTTCAAATTATGTTGTATGGTGGACTTCTAGTGCGAAAGTTTTTCTACAACTTTGTCTAATGATAAGATATTAGAATTCAACTAATAACGGAGTTACTGCGCTAGTTGCAGTAACTTAAACTAAATGATTGGAATTTTGTTATCATTTAGTCTAAGTGACTGAAACTATAGCTATAACTCCGTTACTAGTGGAATTCAAACAATGAACCATTAGGCAGAGTTGTAGATAAACCTTCACACTAGAAGTCGACCAAACAACATAATTTGAAATTTAGCTTCTGGAATGTGTTATTGACAAACTACTAAATGATTGAACACAAATTATTGAATGATCGTTAACATCCTTGATTCCCAGGCAACAATATATCCATTCGAAGTTTACTTTAAAAGAAACGGGTAATTAGAAAACGTTAACTTTATTAATCAGAAGTAATGACCCATGACACAAAAGCTGTTCACTTATTCATTTCAAAATTAATTGACTTTTTGAAACAGTCGATCGATTTTACAAAAATTACTTTTGTGTCTGGGTGAACTGCAGCACATTATAAAAATAAGAGGAACATTGCAAGTCTGTGTAATTTAAATTCAAAACATGGCTTAGAAGCAGAATGTCACTTTTTTACAACATCGCACGGAAAAGGCCCTTGCGAAGCTATTGGTGGCACTCTCAAACGAATGGCAAAACGAGCAACTCATTACCAAAGATTATGGAAATACTATCAAGACTCCTCGGGAGTTGTACGAATGGGCGAATGGGCACGTTTTCAATTAAACAAAAATATCACTAAATTACATTTCTGTTATATCACGTATGAGCAATACCGCCATCGGGGTTGCAATGGGTCTGGGGGTGAGAATGGGTCATCGCTCTCACCGCGAGCATGGAGGGCGTAGAGCAAAATCGTTAAAAAAGGTCTCTATATTTTTGTCTTCTTGTCCTCAGATACATCCATTCTACAAGCATTCTAAGTAGTTGAAACAGTGACCCATTCTCACCCCCATTTGACCCATTGTCACCCCCGACGACGGTACTCAACAAGAGTTTGATGAACTTTTCAAAAAAGCATAAACTATAATTGGCACACAAAAGCTTCATTCTTTTATACCAATCGCTCATAATAAAATCCTGGCTAAAAATATTCCAACTCAGATGAAGACCCAAAAGTCTTTGAATTGTTCGACTAAGTTTACAAATTAATGAGTATTCAAGTAGAAATAAGAATTAAATGTAGTAACAAATAAAATTGAAGAAAAAATTTAAAAAAAATGCGGAAAATTTATTATTCTTTAAATGTGCGTTTACCGGAAATCCCCTTAATGAAATTACCTACCGAGCTTCATCGTTTGGAATCAAAATGTTTATCTGATTAAAAAAATCGACCTCCATTTTTTTTTGCTAAACCAATTTTAATCTTTACATTCATTAATTTATTTTCTCGGTGAACGAAACGCTCTTTTATGTTTCAGACTTCATAGTTCAGACAAATTTACAATAGTCCATCAAACATCACAATTTTGTAAATCTGGTCATTTGTGTGTAACATTGATATAGGCCTATAATATAATTGGCATAGTAGTAGGCATAAAACACGCTGATAAAATTTCACTCAATATGGACATGAAAAAACTTTTTTTCCTTAAATATGTCACAGGAACATTATTCCCAGAAAAGTTAGATAATTAAAATACCTATCTGCAGAAAAAATTTCATCGATTTCTGAGATGAGGTTTTTTTGTAATATCGATTTTATTTTTAAAACTATTTTTTTTTTCAGTGTAGAAATCGGTATTTTATTTTTTGGATATTTTTCCAAAAAACTTCTGGGAATTTCACGACAGTCCGCCATACAACACTTTTTTGTAGGTCTTGTCATTTTAGAGTTACATCGATTTATAAAAAATCCATAAAAAAAAATTAGGCCCTCATCAAATGTTACTCTTGACAATTTTGGAAAAACTAAGAATGCAGAGTGGCTTAGAAATACCATATCTGTATGCCCATCAAGTTTCATTCGATTCTGAGATGGTGCTGCCAACTGCTGGTCGAGTTGGCGCGAAATTCGTCAATTACCAAACTAATTGCTCAGTTTTATTGGCGCTCTTATTGCTATCAATAAACCTCTCATAAATCTGCTGAAAAAAGCTTCAAACGTCAAATGCCTATTGACCATATGAACAGATCTATGGTAGTGATGAAGAGCGTAATAAATCCAATTTTCAACGCTCGCATAAAGCTACAATTGTTGGTCATAATGTGGTTAAATGAATTACCCGCATAAGAATGTTTGTATTGCGAAGAGTTTATGACGGTGGTGTAATAAAAGCAAAATTGTTCTGATCAAACTCCATGATGGCCATATTGAAAATGGAAAAGCATTTCGCAGTCAGTGAAATATATCACTGAAAGATATGATCCAGAGTCGGCTATGAATGTGTCTGGAAGTAAACTGACAAGTAAAGAAAGGTAGACTTCACCACAAATTTTCGATTATTTTACACTCTGGTCAATATTCGGTTGAATATTTATGCACATTTCACAAGTTGATAAATTATCTGAAATCTGAACACGTTTCAAATGAGTATAGTAATTTATCACATAAAACTGAATCTGATTTTCGTCCGTGAGGCACTTTCAACGGTAAACATCAACATAAACAATGCTAATTATGTTTTTTCTACACATAGTAAGCACTATCAGTGACAGTCGAATGAATGAATCACAGTTAGTTTCAATTACCGAAGTCGGTAAAATTTTACTGAGTTTTTGAACAGCTGACTTTACTCGGTAAAACATTTTTACTAATAAGTCAGTAAAGTTGAAAATGCTTGAAATGTCAAGAATTACTGATATAGTCAGCAAATTTTTTGCCGTCTTTTCGGTAATTTATTTGTTTACTGTGGTTTACCGAAATATTCAGTAAATTTATTTTTAATGTTTCTAAAATCTAAATAATTTTAATGTTCCATTCTAACTAATTTTCATCATTATCTTTAATAAAAGTGTCTAGTGGACGCATTTGAGTTATCAAATTAGCATGCTTAAGCCAAAAGCTTCAGTAAATGCGATTACGGATGAATCTGTATTTTTTATTGTTGTACCCATTGACGCTGCTCAAAATTGGCAAATGTCAGATTAATTTGATGGCCGTGAAATTTTGCATGAAACATGTTTATTACAATTTTTCTGTCTGGAAGCTGGAAGGTTAACAAATCTGCAGCATCAGCGTTTTATTAGGCAACACCAGTTCTTGGTCTCTTATTTCAATCAAGACGTTAGTCAAAAGCACTCCTCAGTCTTGAGCCTGAGGCTCAAGACTGAGGACATCCTCGTCTTGACTTCCGGGAAGCGTCCAAATATTGCCTAATAAAACGCTGATGCTGCAGATGTTCTTTTCAAAATATAGGCAAGTGGTTGAGATGATAATCCAGCTTCCAGACAGAAAAATTTCTGACATTTGATTTCATGCAGAAAATTTCCTGGCCATCAAAAAAATACAGAGAACTCGGTAATCGCATTTACTGACTTTTGGCGTCAAAATCACGATGGGTGCAAATCGAAAACATTTCAGATTCATCTCAGAACAAACTAGAACAGTACTTCAATAATTTTCAAAATAATTACTGCTCATCAGTAAAATGCGTCCACTGACACTTTTATTAAAGATAATGATGAAAATTAGTTAGAATGGAACATTAAAATTATTTAGATTTTAGAAACATTAAAAATAAATTTACTGAATATTTCGGTAAACCACAGTAAACAAATAAATTACTGAAAAAGACGGCAAAAAAATTTGCTGACTATATCAGTAATTCTTGACATTTCAAGCATTTTCAACTTTACTGACTTATTAGTAAAAATGTTTTACCGAGTAAAGTCAGCTGTTCAAAAACTCAGTATTTAAAATTTTACCGACTTCGGTAATTGAAACTAACTGTGTATGTTTTGTATATTCATGCGATGTTTTTCAAAATTCGGAACGAAGTGGCTTCATGAAGATGAATATTTTAGGCTCTGGTTGGTGGTATGTATTTGGCTTGACCTCCGGCTTGACCAAATAATTAAATGTTATTAAAAGTGGTTGCCAATAACAATAATGCGACTATAAAATGAAAAGTGAACTAAATTTTGAATTGGTAATGAATTTCTGGTGGAAATAATCGTTTCTAATGAGTATTTCTCCAAACTTGTTAATATCTATATAATAAAAATGAAATGGTCTGTGTTCGTATCCGCGTATGGATTTTCTTCATTCTTTCAGCAAAAACGTGCATCATAGTTTCCGACGGGTTTATATGATATTTATTCATGCGAAAACCACGAGTAAGGTTGAGTAAATCGTGGAAAAATAAAATTAAGAATCGTATGGAAATTTCGCATGGGCAGTTCACAACACACATTTTCGCCTACTATGCAGGACAACGTCTGCCGGGTCGACTAGTCTATATAATAAAAATGAGTTGAGATTTCCTTCCTGACGATTTAACTCGCGAACGGGTTGACCGATTTGCAAGATTTTTTCCTTGGTCGATTCGTTTTGGGATCTGCAAGGTTTGTATATATAAAAAGTTGGTAAATTTGACGGGGAAATGTAAAAAAACATTAGAATACAATTTGGGGTCAGCTGTTGAGGAAAACAAAACAAGCGCATGGAAATTGATCTAGAGTGCGGTGCTGCAAATAGTTCATTGTGACGATTGCAACACCCGGGCAAAGCTGGGTTTCTTTCGCTAGTTTGTTATAAAAATGGGGTGAAAGTTAAGCTGCTGCTTAAAAGAGCCACATCATTTGTAGTGAAATGAATTTGCTTTTTGTTAGAATCACTCTTTTTCATTAACTACGCATCGGAGCGATATGATTTCTAGGACAAAATACAGCAAACATGTTTTTTAGATTTTTATACGCTTGTTATTTATTTCTCTTCCTAGCCACCTTCAGCATGGTGTTGCTTTGTAGACGCATATATTACCACATTCCTTAGCCATTATATTGAGCCATACTCATTTTTCGCGAAAATGATCGGTGCGCAATTAAAATCGTTAAATCGTTTGACCGCATCGGGATTCGAACCAACAACATTAACAAATATACTATTGGAATGCTCTCTCTCTCTAGCAATTTGTTTCAGTTTCTGGATTAAATTTGACAGCTGCTATGGGAGTTTGGGAGATGGGAAGGAATATTCTTCCGCATGGAATAGTGACAGCTTCATTTACTTGACATAACCGGCGTTATTTGAGCTACGAAGCTTATTGCGAGAAGATTGAAAAATTCGAACCGGGGTCCGACGGTCGACTGTCGGAAAGCTGTTCCGCAAACGTCAAATCACTTGTTGCACGGTAAAAATTTTTGGTTTATTTTTTCGGTGTGAAGTTTGATTATCAAAACCAACGAGAATATGAAACTTTAAACGA
Source organism: Armigeres subalbatus (assembly GCF_024139115.2). NCBI lineage: Eukaryota > Metazoa > Arthropoda > Insecta > Diptera > Culicidae > Armigeres > Armigeres subalbatus. Next base: position 84,679,408 of record NC_085140.1, read on the forward strand.
GTGTTTCATGCCGCTATATTTTTTAAACAAGTTTTATGGTACTTTAAAGGCATTTTGTCATATATTTATGTGATTTTGAAACATTTTAGATTTCTCGAATCTTCTTGATATCAAGAAATATCAACACTTTTCGTACAGTGCATGCCATTTTGAAGTTTCCGACACTCAGTCTGCTTCTTCTTCTTCTTTGCTCCGCAAAATTAGAATTTTTCTCTTTTCTCGCAATACTTTACTTTACATAGTACTTTTGAAGTTCTTACTACCCCTTAGAAGTGGGTGTTTGGCAGGAATAAGGCAATGGTGGATATGATCGCTTCTTTAAGGACGAAGTTTTCGGAAGCTAATATTTTTTCACCTCGTGTTTTCAAGGGCACCACTATCAATACTGAGGCAACGGGCAGCTGTCATCTTTTTATTCTCCTCCTCCGACAGTATGAACGCCAATCTCAGACTATTCAAATGTCTGACGTCATGTCCGCTGACATTGTTGCCTTGATCAATCGGTATTATGAATTCCGCGAAATGCTCTGCGGAACGAACCAAAATATATTGCCGAGCCAGATGCAGTACACGAGCCATACCTGAAGTAATTTATTTATACCTAAACCAGATTTAAACTAAACTAAATTCTGCAACTGCTGGTTCCCGCAAAATCCAGTTTCATCAATTTTCAAAAGAAAAAACCACACAGAGAAAAATGGACATAGGATTTTCAATAAATTTTCTAATGGAAACTGGAAACTGGCTAGATATTAAGCACTGTTGGTGGAATAATTATTGGTAAATTCATTAGGCGCCAATTATGAACTTCGATAGTCCAGTTCGCTGAGTGCACACTTGATGCTTATGTCATCCGTTTTGTTTATCCAACCATGCCGAAACATGCATGTTCGACCACTCGTCTCCATCAGATTTCCTTTTATTGGCAACGCGCTGCATTTTGCACCTTCCTCTCATTTTTCGATCTACCGAGGCTCCTTCATCATCGTTCCCCGGAAAGAATGCAGTATTTATTAAACGAAGCACGTTGGGGAGATCATTTTCCGTGCGTTGGTGTTGACTGGCGCGAGCTGATGTTTGGTAAGGATGGCGTCTCTGGAGCAACATTCGAGACCGAGGGGAAGAAGGTTTAGATGAGCTCAGGGTAGATGAAGGTCCCTGAATGGGGTGTGAAAATAACTTCAGGGTAACTTTTTCGGTGCCTTTTTGATGTCTGCATTATTTATTTCGCGTGATCCATTTACGAGTTAATGAAACAAATGTTTTGAAAATGCTTTGAAGCATATTTAGCAGAGTCTGTTTAAAAGAATTTAATGAAATTCTTTTCTAGAATTTTGTAACGATAATTATTCTTTTGGTAGTAAGAGTATCAACTGATTTAGCCCTTAATATACTAAATATGAAACTATTTGAAACAATTAAAGCATTATTTCCTTCCAACGCAATTTTAAAATTGAAACTTATTGCAAGGCAAGATACGCAGCAATGAAATCCATTTTAAAAGACAAAGATGTCATATCTAAGTCAACTTGAACCTTGTTAAGAAGCTTACAATAAAAATCCCCTCCACGTTTGTGAAAATTGGCTTGCGTACAGTACAGAAAACATGAACAAAACATATTTTCCCAGCCCCTTTCTCAATCGTACTGCAGGGGCGGCATTGCCTAGTCAAAACAGTTTCGCCGTGCTCGTCATCTCCGATGGCGGTTGGGGCTCTAGCATTCCAGCTTCCATCCGGAGCGTCTGCTACGTGATTTATTTCTGGTGTGAGACATCGACCGCACTTATTTCCGGCTATGGTGTCACGTTCGCTATCGTGTCCTATTGGGTGCTGTCGTGTTGATCGGTCGCCAGTGGCAAGAATTTGGACACTTTTATACGGGTGCGGGTGTCAAGGTCTGTCTAGGGTAAGCGACATATTTTCGTGTCAATATGAGGATGATTAATTTTGATAATGTTTGGAAACCAAGAGTTTCCTTGAGAAACTGCTTCCCTTCGGTGAACTTTTGTAATTTTGCTAAAATCAAAACGATACAGCCCCTCTCTATTCATGAAAAATTGCCAGAACAGGCTACACGTTACCCGAGCAGCACCTTTTTAAGACTATCGACGTGAGCTGGTGGTACAAAGAACAGGAAATTTATGTGAGTTTGTCGAAGGCTTTAAAGCAGGATCATTTTCTACACGTTTTCACATCCAAATCCAAATAATAATTTTTAAATCCAATCAAAACCCAATCCAAATCAAATCCAATCCATATTCAATCCCAATCCAAACCAAATCCAAACCAATTCCAAATCCAATCCAAATCCAATCCAAATCCAATCCAAATCCAATCCAAATCCAATCCAAATCCAATCCAAATCCAATCCAAATCCAATCCAAATCCAATCCAAATCCAATCCAAAGCCAATCCAAATCCAATCCAAATCCAATCCAAATCCAATCCAAAACCAATCCAAATCCAATCCAAATCCAATCCAAATCCAATCCAAATCCAAACCAAATCCAATTCAAATCCAATTCAAATCCAATCCAAATCCAATTCAAATCCAATCGAAATCCAATCCAAATCCAATCCAAATCCAATCGAAATTCATTCAAAATTCAATCAGAATTCAATCAAAATCCAATCCAAATCCAATCCAAAGCCAATCCAAATCCAATTCAAATCCAATCCAAATCCAATCAAAATCAATTCCAAATCCAATCCAAATCAAATCAAAATCCAATCCAAATCCAATCCAAATCCAAATCCAATCCAAATCCAATCCAAATCCAAATCCAACCAAATCCAATCAAATCAAACCAATCCAAACCAATCCAAACCAAATCCAAACCAATCCAACCAATCAAACCAATCCAAACCAATCCAACCAATCCAAACCAATCCAAACCAATCCAAAACCAACCAAACCAATCCAAACCAACCAAACCAATCCAAACCAACCAAACCAATCAAACCAATCCAAATCTAATCCAAACCAATTCAAACCAATCCAAACCAATCCAAACCAATCCAAACCAATTCAAAAGCCAATCCAAACCAATCAAACCAATTCAAACCAATCTAAACCAATCCAAACTCAATCCAAATCCAATCCAAACCAATCCAAACCAATCCAAACCAATCCAAACCAATCCAAACCAATCCAAACGCAAATCCAAACCAATCCAAACCAATCCAAACCGGTCCAAACCAATCCAAACCAATCCAAATCCAATCCAACCAATCCAAACCAATCCAAACCAATCCAAATGCAATCCAAACCAACCAAACCAATTCAAACCAATCCAAACCAATCCAAACCAACCAAATCCAATCCAAACCAATCCAAATCCAATCCAAATGCAATCCAAACCAATCGAAACCAATCGAAATCAAACCGAATCCAATCCAAACCAATCCAAACCAATCCAAACCAATCCAAACCAATCCAAACCAATCCAAACCAATCCAAACCAATCCAAACCAATTCAAACCAATCTAAACCAATCAAATTCAACCAATTCAATCACAATCCAAACCAATCCAAACCAATCCAAATCCAATCCAAACGCAATTCAAACGCAATCCAAACCAATCCAAACCAATCCAAACGCAATCCAAACCAATCCAAACCAATCCAAACCAATCCAAACCAATCCAAACCAACCAAACCAATCCAAACCAATCCAAACCAATCCAAACCAATCCAACCAATCCAAACCAATCCAAACGCAAACCCAAACGCAATCCAAACCAATCCAAACCAATCCAAACCAATCCAAACCAATCCAAACCAATCCAAACCAATCCAATCCAATCCAAACCAATTCAAACCAATCCAAACCAATTCAAACCAACCAAACCAATCCAAACCATTCCAATCCAAATCCAATCCAATCCAACCAAACCAATCCAAACCAATCCAAACCAATCTAAACCAATCCAAATCCAATCTAAACGCAATCCAAACCAACGCAAACCAATCGAAATCAAATCCGAATCCAATCCAAACCAATCCAAACCAACCAAACCAATCCAAACCATTCCAAATTCAAACCAATCCAAATGCAATCCAAACCAATCCAAACCAATCCAAACCAATCCAATCCAACCAAACCAATCCAAACCAATCCACAAACCAATCCAAACCAATCCAAACCAACCAAATCCAATCCAAATACAATCCAAACCAATCCAAATCCAACCAAACCAATCCAAACCAATCCAAACCAACCAAACCAATCCAAACCAATCCAAATCCAACCAATCCAAACCAATCCAAACCAAACCAATCCAACCAATCCAAATCCAAACCAAATCCAATCCAAATCCAATCCAAATCCAATCCAAATCCAATCCAAATCCAAATCCAATCCAATCCAAATCCAATCCAATCCAAATCCAATCCAAATCCAATCCAATTCCAATCCAAATCCAATCCAAATGCAATCCTGATCCAATTCAAATCCAATTCAAATCCAATTCAAATCCAATCCAAATCCAATCCAAATCCAATCCAAATGCAATCCTGATCCAATTCAAATCCAATTCAAATCCAATCCAAATCCAATCCAAATCCAATCCAAATGCAATCCAAATCCAATCGAAATCCAATCGAAATCAAATCCGAATCCAATCCAAATCCAATCCAAACCAAATCCAAATCCAATCCAAATCCAATCTAAATCCAAATCCAATCCAAATCCAATCCAAATCCAAACCAATCCAAACCAATCCAAACCAAACCAAATCCAATACAAACCAATTCGAAGCCAATCCAAACCAACCAAACCAATCTAAACCAATCCAAACCAATCAAATCCAATCCAAATGCAATCCAAATGCAATCCAAACCAATTAAAACCAATCCAAACCAATCCAATCCAATCCAAATCCAATCCAAATCCAATCCAAATCCAATCCAAATCCAATCCAAATCCAATCCAAATCCAATCCAAATCCAATTCAAATCCAATTCAAATCCAATTCATATCCAAATCCAATCCAAATCCAATCCAAATCTAATCCAAATCCAATCCAAATCCAATCCAAATCCAATCCAAATCAAATTCAAATCCAATTCAAATCCAATCCAAATCAAATCCAAATCCAATCCAAATCCAATCCAAATCCAATCCAAATCTAATCCAAATCCAATCCAAATCTAATCCAAACCCAATCCAAATCCAATCCAAATCCAATCCAAATCCAATCCAAATCCAATCCAAATCCAATCCAAATCCAATCCAAATCCAATCCAAATCCAATCCGAATCCAATCCAAATCCAATCCACATCTAATCGAAATCCAAATCCAATCCAAATATAATCTAAATTAAATCCAAATGTAATACAAACCCAAATCAAGTCTAATTTTATTTCACCCCAAATTCAATTCATATTTAAACCATATCCATTTTTGCTGGACAAACCCAATTCAAGTACAAACCTAATCTAATTCAATTCAAATCGATTCCATATCTAATCCAATCTAAATATAAACAAAATTCAACCTCAATCCAGTCAAAATTCAGTCAAAATCTAATCCAAATGCAGCCTCCAAGTGTTCTCTACTCCACTCGAATAGTTGGGATTCGGAAGTATTCCACATTATATCCTCTCACTCCGCCATTAATTCCAATATATTGGATTCACAGTTCACTCGTTCCTTTATGAATTCCAAGACTTCGGAATCCTCTCGCCTTTTCGCGCGAAAGTTAAGGACTATCCCCGTCACCTATGGGAAATAGACACACTGCGAGCTTTTACCTCGGACGAGTGGTGTTAAATGGAATAAAGCCGAACGGAACGCGTTACTGTCCGCATTGGGACCACTTGAGGGGAAGATGCCGTCTCGCCTCATCAGAATTCAGAATCCAAACGACAACGACGACGACGACAGTGCGGATTCCGGATGTCACGGACCGACAATAAAAATGTAATAATAACAGAAAATATTAGACGTCTGCCAGACCGGAACAAATGTAGGTCGATCCCCTTTGGGCTGTATTGAACGGGCGGACGATGGAGTCAGTCTCCTGAGGGAGAAGCCAAATCACGTATTTATTTACTGGATAGAAAAGAAATCGTATTTTTCTTTAAGCATCTTCCTGTGTATCCGTAGCAAAATAAATACAAAAATATGAAGGGAAGAATTCACTTTTGCTCTGCTTGTAATATAATTCAACTTAACTCGAAGGGTCTTTTTGCTGATGCCTTCGGATGCGATTTTCGATAAAGAGCTCCTCTTGGAGCGCTGATAGAAAGCTATAAGGATAATAGGATTGATTTATGTGAATCCAAATTATGGAATATTGATCAGCTTGAAAGTGGTCAATTTGGAATTCCGAGATATCCAGTGGATTCGTTTAGGTATGTGTTGTAAAATACACATAAAGGCTTTTATTATTACCAAACAAGGATATCGATTATAAGTCGCTTAGAGAAGTTTAAGCTTTTGAGGATAATAAATTTAGATGCTTTTCGTCGAAACATTAATTTTCATTTTCCTTTTTTCCATCTTCAGCAAGTAAACAATAGCCTTCCGAAATAAATGGAAGGTTACAATGCGCAAGCATTGTTTAATGATATCATAATAAAATTATAATGATATCAACCCTCACGAACTGCTATCGACTTTGCTCGGTGGTACTACCCTTTCGGTATAAAATACCATGCATCGTATTGTACCATCATCATTCCGCGTATTTCCCGTCCTACGGAATGCTAAGGAAAAATGTGCTACATATTTCCCGGTCATAAAGATAGTGTTCCCAGTTTCTGAATAGTTATTTCCAGACAGTTAAGTTTCGGGAATCCGTTTCTTATTTTGCCTATGAAAAACAGCGCAAAGCTATCTTATGTACATGGTCTTCGTGTACTTAACGCTATTTCTAAGCTGGCAACATTGTGCCATTTGCGGAAACAATCAACTACATACTTCAACATCGGTAATTCACTTTACTGCCAACGATGCAAACGCACGCGTTTTCCCCAGCGAGTCAACAACTGCCGGTCGACACTCTTGGCATGGTTGGTTGGTTGCTTCAACCAGACTCCACCAACAGCCCATCATATTAAAGCCCGCTTCCTACTGGCGGGGATGGGTTTGATGTCCTTCCTGTATAGGAAGGTATATCACAGTCGTTTAGCCAGACTAGCTTGTCACATCGGTTCCCGAGAGGAACCGTGCCAAGAGAGTACGCCGGGGTAACCACTCCACCATCGCCTTGGAGGATGGGTTTTTATATCCATTACAGCATCAGACTGGTCCCCAACTGCCACCGATCCGTCTGCAGTTGAGCTGATGGTACTCCAACAACAGAAAGAGAAGGCACAACAGCTTTCTATAATAGAATTGATAAACAGAATTGTTGGTTGTGAGTTGAGAATATATCGCAGAACAGGCAAATGATATCGATGATCTATACGTAAAAAGTCACTATATGATCCGTTCTTATTACATTTCCGTAAGCTCAGTCACTGATTTAAATCCTATCTCAACTCCAACCAACAGTATGAAGTATGAAGTTATACAAAAGAGTACACCTGGTTAGAACGACATGGCTTATGTCATGATGTCACATAGAAGAGTTTTTTATTTATTACAGTACTGATTTGGGCCAAAGGTCGCCGTTTTTCATGAAACATAAAAGGCCCAATAATGGAGGAAATATGCACCAGCTATCACTATTTAATCGCCTAATAATAAATAATTGGAATATTATGTTATTCATAAATGCAATTGTATAAAATAATGTTAAGGGTTAATTATGTTAAATTGGTAAACTGTCATCAAAAAATTGTTAACGTAAAGGAGAGATGTAGTAGGCTGTAATATATGTAGGACGTTATAGTAGACTTTTGGCATGAGTAAATAAATCACTTCGACTTTGGTATTGCTCCCGAAAGGATGTCTTTCATTATAGTAGCAAATCCTTACAACATCTGATGGATATTGTATTTCACTTACTTGAGGATGTATCCAAAACTCATTAACGCTATCGAAATCTATCATTCTTGCCTAAAATCATTGCTCCAATTATTAGTACAATGTTCCAATAATTGCGGTATTTTTTAACACGTGTTCGTATAGTTGCGAATCCCATTGTTTTCTTACGGGAGTCGCAACTATTGGTGCAAAGGACAAAAATTAAAAAGGTATTTGGGGATAACTTACCTTTTTCGAGGATAGTCCTAAGCTGTTTTCGCTTGTTTCGTATAATGACAGTTCACTTAATTGTCCAACAATGGGGGTTGCTACGTTGAATCTACACATTGAGCATGAGCATGAGCATGATTGACCGCCCACGGTTGCTACTCCGTTATTGCAAGGTCAGCTGTAATTACACCAGAACCAACAGATGAAGTTTGGGACTAACATCATCTTCAATGTGTAAGAACTGGTGACTCAAAAATAAGCAATACCAGCGCCGGCCGTGTCCGAATGCAGTTCAATTAAGGAATAGGTAGGAACATGTTGACATGATACTCGCTTTGATAGAAGCCGACGAGTCATCTGCACTTCCACGAGAAATCACTGGGATGTTGGATATATGGGGTAGGAAGTGTGGCAGGGTTCGTTTTGGTAAACGGTATGCCGTGTATGCGTGTAGTTTGATTGATTTTAACACATTCGAACGAACACTAATTATTTTAAATATCTACCGCACTAAGCAGAACAAAATTTTGATGACCGGCCGATCGTTCTGCTTATTTAAGAAAACACGACCGGACTCGATACAAATCTATACTTTCTGATTAAGTTACACAAAGCAGAACAAAATTTTGATGACCGGCCAATCGTTCTGCCTACTGATGAAAACACGACCGCACTTGATACAAATGTTTAATTTCTGATTAATTTACTCACTCGCACAAAGCAGAACAAAATTTCGATGACCAGCCGATCGTTCTGCTTACTGAAGAAAACACGACCGCACTCAATACAAATTTTTAATTCTGATTAATTTACTCTGTTGCTACGTTGAATCTACAAATTCTGTAAAAACCACACTACCCTAACTATAGGAACACCCACCCTAGGATTTATAGATTATTAGGGACAGATGGCTGTACTTGCTGGACCGAAAGTTGTTTCTTCGCCGTAATGAAACGGTAATCTACGGAATCACTGAGTGATAAACAACCCTGTAGCCGGTTCTATTTTCGTTTTTTTTTTCACATCACGTCAAGGAGTTTCGATATCCCAAAGGAAACTTTGCTGGAATTGATTCCGAACTGGTTACCATGCTAGAAGCTGCTCTTCTAAATTTTCCTGTCGAACGTTACTGCACAATCCCACCCAAACTGTGAGGTCTTCCGCTGTTCCTGTTGTGATGTCGAAACCCCTTGACGTAATGTCCAATTCAGCCCAGCTGGCCAATCCGAGACCGTCTCCCTCCTCCCAACAAGTTAGCATGTCGGTTCAATCCCAAGCCAGCACGGTTCTCTTACAAACAGTCGTGCTCAACGTTGTCGACGACCACGGGAAGTCTTTCGAAGCTACAGCATTGTTGTATGTTGTATTCCGGTTCAATGTTGAACTCCATGCCATCAGAGCTTCCAAATCTCCTTGCCATCTCTCAATCCAAATTCGATGTATCCGTTGAAGAAATTGGCCAATCCCATCGCAAGTTGAATCGTGCCATCGCCGCAACAGTCCGTTCGAGAGTAGGAACTTTCTTCACGAAACTTAGTTTTTTCGTCATCGACCACTCCACCGACAATTTGAGATTGCGCGGCCGGTAATAAAGTACCTAAATCAGTTCAGTGCGTGTTTTTTCGGAGTAGCTATCGAGCAAGTGTTGTGCAGTGCGTGTTTCAGTCATCGCGAAGTGGTATCGAATCGCGTTGCTTTTCCGTTTTTGTATCATCATGAATATGACTTCGTTCAAATGAAATAATTAGTCGCTTACCAAGGCAATTTCCAATATGTTTCTGCCCAACTAACATACTATTCCTTTCCAGTGCGCTCGTGGAGATGCAGAGGATTCCTCGGTAGCAATGAGTGTCGAACTAATTTTTTATCCTAGATAACTGTGAGGACGTGGCCGGCATCGTTATTGGTCTGGAATTAAAGACACTCTGAAGCATGTACAGTGAAAATAGCCTTCTAGTCCCGAGAAAACTATTCATTGGTGAGCTGTGCTTAAATTGTTGTTTCTCGGCCAATCACGACTAGCAACTACGATTGGTACAGTCAATCAAGCTAAGCAGTCAATCAACTGGATGCCACTCTCCAAAGGTTTTGAGAGATGGAGACGAGCCGAAACGATACGGGGAGCCGAGAATTTTTTTTTTTGTCATTTGGCCGAATAGGTTATTTGGCCGTATAGGTCATTTGACCAAATATGTAATTTGGCCGACCAGCGTCGTAGCGTGTGGTTAGTCAGGTTGGCCCTTACCAAGGGCGCCAGGCCTTAGGGGGCGCCGAAATCCAGAACTAAGAAAAATGAGGACACATCTTCAAGGTTTTTTTACGCGGTTAGATACCACTTGAATTGGAACTTGAACAGGAAATACAATTGAAAAGAAGAATGGAACAAGTTTCTGGGGAAGAAGCCCTAGATGAGGACTTCAATACTCCAAAAGCGAAACACAGAGTAGACTGTTAAAACCGCGTATAATTTCGGTTCGTGACTAAGAAATCTAAGCCGTTTTCAAATAATGGATACTCGGAAGTAGTGAGAGGTAGTTTGTTTGTATTCAATGCAGACAAACTATTTGAGGTTCAAAAATGGACTATAACGATCGGATTTGATCCAGTGACAGTTTCGATTCCTTTACCAGACACTTGAATGATGAAAAGCAAAGCCGTTGGATATTCGACGCTATTTTGAATTTGATTTTTTTCTATTTGGTCTATATAATCTGGTAAAGATTCAAACGAAACACTTATCGAAAGACATGCTGAATACGAGAACCTGCATCGAGGGATTTCAGTAATGATGGCAACTGATCTACTTCAAAGTTGAAATTTATTGGCCTAACCACGTCAACCAATGCAACCAAACTACCGACAGACCCACTCCAGGAATTGATGTATCTTGATCCGAACCTAGAGTTGATATTTTCTTGATACGACTTGTTCCATTCCAAAGTTGAATTTTATTTCAAGTCCAGTAGTTTTTATAAACCACCGTCCAAGGTCTAATGGCGATTCCGAAGGTCATTCGATCCATTCCAAAGTAGGGTTCTTCTTGATGCGACTGCGTCCGATCCACTAGTGTGCACGCAAAAAAAGCGTTCATGAATTCGTGAACTTACGAGTTCACGGTGTATTTTTTCGGGAACAACAGGCACGGATTCGGGAACTGGTGTTCCCGAATCAATGACTTAAATCACGGTGTATTTTGCTGGTTCACGAATTCGGGAACGCTTTTATTTCCGTGTGTGAATTCACAACAAAGAAATCTGATTTTTTTCTTTTTGTTTGGGTTTATATAATCTTTCAGGTAATCGTAAAAATTTGTATAGAAGGAATTTTTAGTAATGTGCTAGTCATTGTGATAATATTTATGTAATGGAAGGCTCATTTGCTGTTAAGCGTTACGGAGCCAAAATCGTGTTTTACAGAGTGTAAAATAATCGAAAATTTTATGTTAAGTCCACTTTTCTTCAATTGTCAGTTCACTTCCAGACACATTTATAGTCGGCTCTGGACAGTCAATATTCAGTTGAATATTAGTCATTGAATATTTATGCACATTTTACAAATTAATAAATTATCTGCAATCTAAACACGTTTCAAATGAGTAAAGTAATTTATCACACAGCACTGAATCCGATTTTCATCCGGCACTTTCAACGGTAAACATCAACATAAACAATGCTAATAATGTTTTTTTCTGCACATAGAGCACTCTCAGTGACAGTCGAATGAATGAGTTGGTGGAGTAGTCGTCTGACTATGTCATTCTATGTTTTGAATATTCATGCGATGTTTGTCAAAATTCGGACTGAAGTTGCTTCATGAAGATGAATATTTTAGGCTCTGATTTTAATTACAATTTTTCATGATTCTTATGCACTAATGTTAATTTTGGGGATCCGAAAGCCTCGTGATTTGGTTATGGAATACAATAATACAGTAGGAAAGGAAGGGAATTTGGGTATCTTATGTAATAACGATGCTGATGTTCACATAGCTGCCATTCTTGACTATGTTTCACTTCTGTAACGGGACGAACAAACATTTTCTTGGGAGACAACAACGAGAGGAAGACATATGAAAAGGAAGCGACAGACAGACAGATATTCGTGATGGGGTATGGCAGACAAGAATAAAGAATATGCAAAAACTTAAACGATTGAAGTTATTCAAGTCAGGCGATTTAGTGGGCCACTTGAGTATCTCACAAAATTTTCAATATGGGCCAGTGATGAATATGAGTGGAGACTGGATGAAACCTGTGGAGAACTATGACATTCCTTATAACATACGTGAGCCATCACGTGTGGACTGGGAAGTTGGGGGTCCCACTGGTCCCGAACATTTTATGGTCCCGGTTCCATAAAATTCTACACAGATGGCTCAAAAATAGGAACAAAAACGGGAGCAGGAATCTTCGGCCCTGGGATATCGATCTCAGTGGCAATGGGAAACTATCCAACGGTGTTCCAAGCGGAGATTTTTGCTATAATGAAATGTGCTAATATCTGTGTAGAGAAGAAATATAGATATGCAAATATTTGTATCTTCACAGATAGTCAAGCGGCACTCAAAGCATTGAGTAGCTTTAAATGTACATCAAAACTTGTCTGGGACTGCATTCTTTCATTGCGAAAAGTGTGCCAAGAGAACTCCGTAAATCTGTACTGGGTTCCAGGACACTGTGGCATTGAAGGTAATGAAAAGGCAAACGAGCTTGCAAAACGAGATTCAAACACACAGTTTATTGGCCCAGAACCTTTCTGCGGTATATCATACTGTACTATAAAAATGGAATTGAAATCCTGGGAAGCACAAAGGTTGATGACCAACTGGTTGGTTGCCGAAAAGTGTGCTCAATCAAAGAGATTTATAATTCCCAATGTTAAAGTAACCGAAAAGCTCTTGGAGCTCAGCAAGAGAGCTCTTTGCACCTTCACTGGCCTAATTACCGGACACTGCCCGAGCAGATATCACTTGAAAAATATTGGCCAGATTCAGAATGATATCTGTCGTTTCTGTAACATGGAACGTGAAACCTCGGAACATCTGCTTTGCAGTTGTGATGCATTGTACTGATCTGGGGCTACGATGCTCCTCGCACGCTTCCATGACGTGATCAATATCCTGATAATCCTCGCCGCAAACACAGAGATTGCCTTCCGAAAGCCTGCATTTAGAGTGTAATGATTGGACATTACCCAACTCCCCATTTTTCCATTTTTTGATGATTTTTCTATCGCAATCATCACGAAGGTGATTTTCCTGTCATAAACATCACTTTCCATAGCGGCCACCTTATCCAATGAGTCCAGCTGGCGACCTTCGCTGGTTTGATTTTGTCGGCATAAAATCTCAGAGAATTTGCTGGAGCTATCCGTCGTCGCGAGTGGTTAATTTCTGTTACTGGAAACGCCGGGGCTTCAACAACTCCTTCCACAGCACCACAGCACGCCATACTGATGGGAGGAAGGTATTTTTTGTCAGCGAGGAAGTGATGCTAGGGCAATCCGACAAGTACGATTTTATGCGGGATAAGGTTTGCTCTGTGACCGCACGGCAGAATACTTTCAAAATGGGATCCCGGGCAAAACACATTCCACTTCACGCCACTCCGGTTTGCCTTAAAACTTCCCGGAATACGACCGCTAGACTTTCCAGCAGAACACTCACTGTATCTATTCAAGTGTTGTCTATTTTATCGTCTTGCGTTTCTCGCCTTCCGTAGCTTTCCTGTAGCTGTGTTACTACATATGTCGCCGCTAATATACTCAACTTATACGTACAATAATCGACATTGAGATTTACAACGAACGATGGATACTTTTATAACAATTTATATAAGACCCACATCAAAATTAAATATATAGTTACCACGATCGGTATGAATTGATTGGTTCTCCATACTTCGTATGCAATCGGGTCTACTACAGCATTGTTAATAAGGGTATGCTGTAGCAACTTTTCGCGTTGAGCCTTAGAACACACACCGATATCGTCCAGTTTATAAAAGGAATATAATCCAATGCACTGGTACGCATAGAATTCAAGGAAAATGAGATTATATTTTACACTTAATATATTAAACGATTGTAAGACGTTTATTACTTCATGTTCATACAGCCATTCATCGGCACCTTACGTAAGCTGACTTGAGGATATGTCCTAAAACTTATTTTCGAAAAAATGTTTTGTATTGACCATATATTGTATAACCTTCTACCGAAGGCTAGATGACCTCTGAACCCTACTTCAACTCTAGTCACTGCATTGATGCAGCATCTAACGTTTCCGACGACGGATTGCTTATCAAATTTCTACCGATTCGATGCCAATAAAATCAAACCGCGGAAGGCCCTACAGAACTGCTCTATGAATTGGTGATAACAAGCAAGGTTATCCGAAATTAATTTCAAGAATCACCTCACACTGCCACTGCAATGACTGAACTGAGATTTCTGAAATAAAGCATTAAAAATAAAATGTAGTTATATGATAAATTGGAAAATTATGAAGTTGGATACTCGAGTGGATTGTTGACGAAAAAATAACAAATTTTGGGTTGTCGTTGACGACGAAGAACATCAATGCATGCTTAGACGATGATTTCAATTCAGTGTCTGTAAGCAGTTAATGTCAAAACTTTTTATAGCATTCGCCATTATGGCAAGCGTGGAAAGCTGGATAGGTCATTTGGCAGAACAGGTAATTAGGCCGAATAGCTAATTTGACCGAATAGGTCATTTGGCAGAATAGGTGACTAAGTAGTGAGACGTTCCACTTCTCACTCCTCATTTTTCACTTCTTACTGTGAAAAGTGAGAAATGAGGAGTGTGAAGTGAGGCGTCTCACTACTCAGTCATCATTTCTCACTTTTTACTGTAAAAAGTGAAAAGTGCGAAGTGAGTAGTGGGACGTCTCACTAAATGGTCTTTTCGGATGTTTGGTCTTTTCGGACATCTGGTCTATTCGAGCGAATAGAATTCGGGCGTTTGTCATTCTGGCGAATGGAATTCGGGTTTATGTCATTCGGGCGTTCGTCATAGAACCGTGAGAAGTAAGACGTCTCACTTTTCACATCTTATTTCTCACTTTTCAAATGACCTATTCGGCCAAATGTTTCATACGGCCAAATGTCCAATTCGGCCATATGTCCTATCCGACCAAATGACCTTTTCGGCCAAACGATTTTCTCGGCTAATGGCTATCCGGCCAATCAAAAGACTTATTCGGGCCAATTACTTATTCGGCCAATAACCCTTCCGGCTAAATTACTTTCGGCCTAATGGTCTGCTCGGCCAAATGGTATTTTCGGCCAAACAACTTTCGGTCTTGTGGCCTTCAGCCAAATGGCATTCGGCCAAATGGCCCTCCTCCTCAGAACCAGAGAGTTTTTAGTTTTCGAAAAACCAATGCATTGTTTAACTGCTAAAATCTTCGGCTACAACTCGTTAAAAAGTAACTTAAAGCTTGTTTTATAGACTATATGTAGAGCGGAGAAATAGTGGAAAAATAGGTAATAAAACATTATAAAAAGGCTCGATGAAAACTATTTTTTTCCATCTAAAATGTTCCATACAAAAGAAGTTTCTCAAAGTTTCGCCTAGGGACTACCACTACGTCTTTCTTTGGACTTCTTACAAGGCAATCCAAATCCAGCTGCTTATAGCTGCAAATCTGTGGATCCGATCACTTTTTCGAAAAAAAAAATATTTTTTCTGAAGCATTATATATGGGTATTCTTATAATACATGGCAGACTGCGATTGGCTGGATACCAATTTGATACGTATGTCAAAAGAGCGTCAAAAGCAGTTGAAATAGAGACAGTAGATAGCTCGGAAGATGCCGTAGGCCGTGTACACGATGACTCATGCAGCTGGCGAATGATGCTTCATTAGGCGTGGGTTCACCAAGAGAAAACAGCCCATTATCTATCAAGTACCAAGTGAATAAATAAAACAACAATCAATTTCTGATGGTAAATATTCCAAGAGTACTAAAAAGGATATACACGAGAGCAAAGGTACACTTATATATAGAATAACTCAATTACATGCTTGGATGCAATTTTTCGAGTGCCTTCTACACATATCTTACCGAATGGATTTTCAAAAAGTGGCGGACATCAACGATATTAAAGGAAGAGTGCCTGAAAAGAAAACTGCTTGTACAGAAAAGACTTTATGGTAGCTTCGGTGTGATGGTCGATCAAGCAAGAAATGGTGGAGCAGGATCAAGTACAAATGGAAACATACGTCGACGAGCGTTTTCGAATCCTTATATGTTAAGTAAAGCACTAGATGTCAACGAAGAGCTAATACACCTGTTCTGGAACATTTTGATTGGTTTTTTTTAGTTTGAATTCTATGGCTATGTGCCATAATAAAACACAATTCAATAGACTGCTGTTGACATGTTACGTTCGTAGGTAAAAGGGGTACATTCCAAGAAGATCAAAGAACTACATTCCAGAGAGTTTGGAGATCTTACAAGTAATAATGACCTGCAAAACATGTATTTCACATATTTCAGACATTAATCTTTGAAATTAGTGTAAAATATTAAAGAAATAACGCAAAAATATGTTTGGCCATCTACTTGTATAGAGCCGCCCCATAGTGCAATGGTCTGCCGGAATTATGTCTGCAGCTTAATCATCGGAAGTCACACATGGAACCCGCTAAGTTCCCATCGTTGCCATGACCTCCGTCCAACTATCGTTCAACAATAAGCTGTTCTCCAGATACTCAGGTTTTTCGGCACTCTGCCGTACTGTCGCATGGTCGCTGCGCTATATATAAGCCCTACGTGAGCGTGCAATCGCTTGTACACCAGTCAACTGTGAAGAACCCCAAGCCGATCGAATGTTGTGTCGATTGGCAATCGTGGACCGAATCCCGTGTTGTTTGTAGTTAAGAAAAAAGTTGCATTATTATGAACTTAATCAACACTTCAACAGATGGGTTTATAATTAATCATACATTAGAAACTTCTTGCCTAAAATGGCACTCCTTAAACAATATTAGAGCTAAGTAAGTACGGGCACATATGGTGCTTTTCCAGAAAGCACTTAAACGCAGCTGAGTGAATTTATTCACACTTGTCAAATTATTTGCACCGGTAAGGCACAAACAAAACCATTCGCTCCTACACCCTGGTAATTAGTCGAAATTACTCCGTTCCACTTAACCACTGACTGTTCGGAACCGGCAGTCTGTTGCACAGCATAAGAACCGTTGCTTACCCTGCTAACGCCTATAAAGGAACATGGTTATGGGCTGCCAAGCAAAAACAGCAAATCATTCCATTTCTCTTCTGCCTTCCTCGAAGCATTTTGTGCTGCAACATGATACGATCCTTACAAGGGAGCTTGTGCATATGTACCGACATTACGGTTCTCTCGTAGGGAAGCAAGAAAAAGTTCCAAATTAAAATTTGCTAATTACATCCACACGTTTCGCAGTCTCAAGAATTTAGTAGTTGGCGAAAAACTCAAGCAAATAGTCTTGAGAGAGGGTGGGATGAATGAATATTACAAGGGGCAGCTTTTACAGACCAAATATGAACGTCATCTTACTAATGATAGTGGGTTTTCTCAAATAGAGAACCTGAGTATACGCAGGAACAGTTACTGGAATAAAAATTCCCAAGCAACCAGAAGTTCGGATAAGAAGGGCTATTTTGGCTTAATCAACTCTCATTTTAAGTAATTTTTTGTATGGTGGGAGCGTAAAAGTGAACTTTAAAGTTCCGTTAAGGATGCTTGGAACTTGATGTGAACCATAGTGAACCAATTAGTTCGGTTAAGTGTAAATTTAAGTAAAATCTGAACTTCTGGTTGCTTGGGTTCATATGTTCATTGCATTTCGATCATGAACATTAGTTAGAAATATTTACCTAATCGTTTTCTCCTTCAACGAAAATTGTAACTAAGAGTAAGTGTAGTTAGACCTCCATAAAGAGTTATGCAGATGGGTAATCTTGAATTTGGTATCAGATTGCATCATATATCCATTATTTATTTATATAATGGTTGATTGGCAATAACGTAAAAAGGTGAACAATATCAATAAGGCGTTATGATGTTTCTACATAATTAACCATTCGAAAAAAAATGTTTCCTTTCTAAAACTAATCTTTAAAACAAGTCATGTATTTGCTTACCTTTTAATTTGTTTTCACTTTTATTAAAAATTGGGTAGCGCGTTTTACCTATCTAAATCAAGCATGCGTAAAACTTATAATACTCAATGTTTTACCATGTAAACCGGTGGCCCGTATGGCGTACGTTTTTTTCTCATCGCGGGGAAGATTTTGCATTTGCATTGCTTCGATCGAAAGTCTGCAGAAGACATAAAAAGTTTAAATATTAAAAAAAAAATCAAAACACTGATAATTTCCTTCTTTTTGTCGGTGGCTTCGTTTTGTACTATTCTCTTTCACACAAAGCACAACAAAAACAACCAATTTCCGTTTTCCAACCACCCCATCATCATCGCCAACACCGCTGCCACCCCATGGCCCATGACTGATATGAAAGAAAAATGCATTCACAGTGCGCATGCGCCCCGGAAAATCCTTCCACTTACACTCTCTCACGCGTACCGTATCGTGAAGAAACTGAGTAAAACGATGATATAGTTTTTCTTTTATCGCTTGCCTGCATTCACATTCCGGCTGTTTGTGGGTGGAAGTAGGGATTCGCCAACATTTGATTGTGTCAGTCTCGTTCAGTTATTTAGTTCCTGGCAGCAAGGACCTAGCTAGACTACCGCGACAGACGGCTCGTATACGATCCTTGTGTCCGGAGTGTAATTAATTCCCGTTTTTTTTTGATAAATATTCTCTGATAGTGACCAGATTCGGAATAATCGAGTTGAAACGACAATCAGTATCCTGTATTCACATTTTTCACTAGCCGTTCATGCCTTCGAAAGCAGCAAATCTAAAAAACGAGGAAATACGGCATTGCATTATCGCAGCCGGAAGTTGTGCAAAATAAAGGTTTGTTGGAGGAGACATCCAAAGACAGTTTAGTTTATGACCGAAAAAAATACTGCGAAATCATCATTAGAAGGACTCTGGCACTGAAGTCTCCCAAGGTTTGAAAACATAGTCTTAAATAAAGGTTAGTGATTGTAGTATGTACTAATAGGCATGTGAAAGAAATGTTTTTTGGTGTTGATTGAAAAGTGTAATTGTGAATTTACGCATCGAAAAAGTGGCTGAATATTTTGCTTCAGGTGGCTGAAAATTGCGAAAATGCATATGATCGCATAAATATAACATTTGCGTCCGTCGAATTTTAGCTTCACAACATGCTTTAAGTTTTTATCAGTTGCTACATATCAATATTGTTCTTTTGTGATACCTAGCTGGAGCTAGGAATATTGAGCAGGTCCTCTTCAACTGCAAACAGCTATCGTGTACGCGGCCTCTTCCGGGTTCTCTACTAAATATTATCTTCGCATGACGTTCTTCTGGCAAACGAACAACGCATCCAGCCCACCGTAGACTGCTGTGTTGTATAAGCGATACGGTTAACAACCGTGCTCGAATTTTTCTGACAACGAGGTAATGATCAGAATCAATGTTCGGACCTCTGCATGTCTCTGCACATCGATAACATCCGAGAAATGGCGCCCATCCACCAGAATATCGTCTATCTGGTTGCAAGTTTCACCATTTGGGTGTCTCCAGGTGTGCATTCGGATATTCTTTCAAAATAGCATATATGCAAAATAGGTGCTACTGATGGCCATCCCTCTGGCAGCAGCGAAATTTACTAGCCGTAGGCCGTTGTCATTGGTAGCGAAGTGAAGGCTCTCCCTACCAATTATGGGAAGGAAAAAATCCTCTCTACCGAACTGAGCGTTAGCGTCTCCTATAACAATTTTCACGTCATGCTTTGGGCACTCTCTCATATTCATAAAACGTGTCCTTCAAGTCATCGGATTTATCGTTGTCGGTGCGTAAACGTTGATCAGGCTGTAATTAAAGATTTTGGTTTCCACCTCATCACTCGCTTCATCTGCTTGCCCATCACTACGAAACCAACTCCATGCTCTGCTTTTTTGCCGCAGCGTTTCGTTAAACAGCCGCTGAGACCAGGTAGACGCTGTTTGAGCCGCACACACTTAGAGATGTCGCAAATTAATCGATTACTTCGATTCATCGTTGTGATAATCGATTAATTTTGAATCGATTATTACCCTCGTTAATCGATTCAATAATCGAGATGAATCGTGAGTAATCGATTAGTTACTGATCGATTAATCAGAATTTTACGACATCATAAGGATGTCGAAAATTAATTGATTATTTCGATTAATGAATTCATCGTCGTGATAATCGATTAATTTTGAATCGATTACAATACAATGATTAATCGATTCAATAATCGACTAGAATCAAGAGTAATCGATTAGTAACTAATCGATTAATCGGGATTTTACGACATCTCTACACACACTTAGTTTTATTTCAAGACAAAATTTTCAAAACGACTTATCTGCTTTTGTAAACAAAGATTCAAACGACGATTTGACTAATCTGATAGCTCTCCCACGCAAACCAACACCACCAATAGGTATTGGAAACCTTCACCTACCTATTGATGGTGTTGGTTTGCGTGGGAGAGCTATCAGATTCGTCAAATCGTCGTTTGAATCTTTGTTTACAAAAGCAGATAAGTCGTTTTGAAAATTTTGTCTTGATTTCTGGTAAAATCCACACAGCCGTGTGCCCAGCAAAATAAAAACTGATATCCCGTCAAAAATTAATTTTTTTTCCTACAACAAATATGATTTTGAAGAAGTATCACCGGCGCGTGCTTACTCGCACTCTATATGCTGATACATTTACAGTTACATCGAACAACTGAAAACCGAAATACGCCGCTCCAAAATTACGAGGTGGCAATGCTAGAAAGAGACAAAAGATAGGAAAAATAACACGGTGTATAGTGCCTCCCCGAGTCACCTTATCTCAGCGAAAAACTTGTTTGCTGGGGCACGACAGTGAGGCACGACGACTGAGATCCTGGTAAAAAAAAGTAAGTGTGCACCTCCTGGTGAACCGACACTCGAGGCGTACCTTCTCACTCTAGCTGATGTCAGAAGGACAACAGTGCCCAGGATGCACTATCAGCTTAGTACCATTTTGCAGCCCTTTTTGCCGGAAAATCAGTTTATATTTTGCTGGCCACACGGCTGTGCGAGTTTTTGCCGAGCTGCAGAAATGAAAACTGAGTGTGAGCGTTTATATTTAAGTTCTATTCTTTCGCTACCCGCTGGAAATTATTGTTCTAAAGAATGTGCCTAAGTGTTCGGAATATGAACCAAAACGGTACCAGACGTTTGCAAAAAGCTCACCGAAAAAACCTAAAAAAAATCCAAAAGAACTTTTCTGATAGTTTATATCCTGAAGTTTTTCCTTTACTCAGGTCAACATTTCCTGTAGATTCATTAGGAAATTCAGCCAATTTTTTTTTCAAAAAAACTTCCCGCAGAGTTTTCCATCAATATGCTTTTAACATTTCCTATTTATATTCAACTTACACTGTGAATTGACTTCTCCAAATGAATAGAAGTGTGCGTGATTGCGCAGTATTCCTCTCAAAGTGTTTGTGATAGTTTATTTTACACATCCTACACAGTGACATTAGTGTTGGTGATTCTGGCTTTGAAGAAGTCAATTAGGTCTTCAAAACCTTAACTAGAAGTATCTAACATTAGTAAATAGTTTCACGTGTTCAACATTTGTAAACGCGCTGTACGGAATAGCAATTATCATGAATCGGTATTGCTTTGTGATTTGGGCGTATTTTTTATAAACAAACATTGGAAGGCGAATTCCTGCTACAGCAAGCATTTCTCGAGAAAACCACGGTATGTATCCTACAGAATAGGCTTTCCTCTAGCAGGTAAGGGAATTTGTTTAGGAGAAAAACTCTTGCATTCTATGGAATCTACAAAACAATGGTTGTTTACAAAATAAGTTACACCCAAATCGCAAATCGGTCCCGAAATGTCAAATATGCAGCTCTGCGCGTTGCGCTAAAAGATATTTTAGTCACAAGATAAAGATTGTCGCTTCGGTTCCCTTTGTTCTGCTGTCCGAAACATGTTGGGTACCGAATTGTCAAATCGTATGTATTTTTCCTTCATTGACATTTAGCACCCTATCCTCGTCAGCAAAAGATGTTCCGGACAACGACCACAGCGACAATCTTTATCTTGAAACTAAAGTATCTTTTGTTGCGTTGCACCACGCAGTCGCGTCTACTCTAGCTTACTCCTGACGCGTTTCGGCTTACTGGCTTTCACAACAATTAGTTTAAAAAATGTGTAGTTTAATTAGGATTAGTTTGGTTTCATGATTGATTATGACAAACAGGGTTTGCAGACTTTACTCTCACATCGCCCAAACATTACAGTGCACGAAAACAAGTTCAATGAAACCTTATTCAAGTGCGATGAAAAGCTTAGTTCTCGCTTATTTATCATTGGGGACAATGGTTATTTTTTCGCACGTCTTTTTTCGCACTGGTGAAGGAATGTATCAATAATTCGTTCATTCTTGTATCAAATATACTCTCGCGATATGCTACTTGACTTAAGTGTAAACAAACAAAGTTTAATCATTCCAGTCTGTGACAGCAGCGCGTACGGACGTGCTTTTTGCTCGCGCATTTTCTTCAAGTGTTTTTTTCTCGCTCGTTCGCTGTGTTTACGTTTTCGCTTCGTCGCGTTGGCGTTATTTTCTCCCGGACCCGTCATGGGAGATACCGCGACCAATTCGGTCGCGAATAAAACGCGAAAGCGTCCATCGAAGGAGGATGCTCCCGAAGAGGGAAGTGAAAAGCTTCTCTTGAGCAACAAGTACTCCTTGCTCAAGGATGGTGACGCCGGAGATCTGCTGGGTACCACGAAAAAACGGAAGTACCCGCCGATTTTCGTGAAAAGGGACCCGTCCGTGCGTCGGGAACCTGTCCGTGCGTAGAAGGTGTGAAGTTAATGACCGAAGGAAGATCTAACTTCGACAAGGTGCTGGAGTACCTGAATGCGAAACGGTTCCAGTTTTACAACCACGACGTTCCCACCCATCAAAGTAGTGCTGCGTGGCCTCGGCGAAATGAACGAAAAGGATCCAAAAGAAGATCTGGAGGAAAGTGGTCTGAAGCCGACCAGCATTTACAAAATCCGCCGGCATGACACTTCCCGGGCCTACCATGATCGTAGAGCTGATCACCTGGTGCACCTGGAGCACGGTACTACCACGATGAAGGACCTCAAGCAAATCAAGGCCATCAACAGCACTGTCGTCGAGTGGACAAAGTACAAGTCCGTGTATCGTGACGTCACGCAGTGCATGAACTGTCTCCGCTTCGGCCATGGCACGTGGAACTGCTTCATGAACGCACGATGCACCCGGTGCGGCGGTGACCACGGCATCGACGAGTGCGAGCAAATGGAAGAGCATCGGGCCACCACGAAGACCTGCCCGAAACGCTGTGAAAGTTCTGCTATATCCGCAAGAAAGCTTCCACAAAAAATCGTCCAACCCGAAGCTCGCCCCCATTGCTCGACGAACGAAACTTCCCGACAATCCCGCTTCCGCGGTGGCCGATCCCGGTCCTTCTGCCACTGCAACCGCAAAGAAGACTCGCAGCTGCTGCTACCTCGGTCCCACCGGAAGTCAAGCCAAGCAAAGCAACATCCAGCCCGTCCACCAGCGAATGGCCGCCGCTCCCTCCCCCAGGATTCCGCCAGCAGCAAGATGAGCACCCTCTACCCCCGGATGATTCTGCTCCGCTCTACACCCCGGAGCAGCTGGCTCCGATATTCCGCCAACTCGCGGTTCGGCGTCGAAGCTGAAAATCCCGGTTCGAACAGATTTACACTCTGGGCCTTTTCGTAATTGAAAATGGCTACTAGGTTGGGTCTGGTAAATTGGAATTCTTGCTCGCTTGCTTGCTTCAGGAGAAGGAGATTGACCCGGCTTTCATCACCGAAACCCACCTGAAGCCCGAGGTAGGCGCAACAATTCCGGGTTTTAGGCTGATGGGGTTCGATCGATCAAGCTCCAAATGGGGAGGAGTGGCAATCGATTTGCGGTGCAACATCACCACATCCGTCGGAGTCGTCACGTTCATCTTAGCTTACTGTCCCACACAAGCCAAAGTTGATGACGGCACGTCTGCTGAACTACGAAGGGATATAGTGAGAAGCTCACTCGGCGGCAGGGGCAGTTCATCACGGAACGGTCCAATGGTCCAACGACTAGCTGGAGGGCCACTACACCATCCTGAGCCCTGACAGCCCTACCCGTTTGACACGGTCCGGGGCCCATGCAACACTCGACATCTTCATCACGAACTTGTACGGTCACGTCTGTCAGCCGGTCGTCTTCCAGGAACTCAGCTCGGACCACTATCCGGTGGTGGCGGAAGTTGGAACTTCGGTGAACCGGCAAGAGCTAACCCGTCGAAACTACCACCAAGTCGACTGGGGTCAGTTTCAACGGTGCGTGGACGAGAACATCGATTACCAGCGGCATCCGGTGCCATCCGAAGACGTCGACGAGCAGCTGCACGCCATCTAGGAGGCGCTCTCCCTAGCCGGCGAGCAGAATGTACCAAAGGCCCAGCAGGTAAGCAACACCCTGACCATTGATACACTCACCAAAGATTTGATCCGTCTGCGAAATATCACTGGCAGGCAGTTCCAACGTACTGGGCTGCCTGCGCTTAAGACCCGGTGCAATCGCATGACTAAAATTATCCAAGCCAGAATGGTGGACCTCAGAAATAGTGATTTTTCCAATAAGCTCTCCCAGACTGTGCAAAGCCGTTCTGGAAGTTGAATAAAATTATAAAATCCATGCCTCGGTTCATTCCACCTTTGATCCCACTAGACAACAATGACTCTAAGGATCGCTTGATAAATCCTGCAGAGAACGGCTGCCTTCTAGGTCGCCATGTCGTCAGCTCACACAATCTTGGACAGAACATCATCAGTCCACATGAAGCAGCCGTTAGCGAGATTGCGAACAACATCCATCTGACTCCAAACGACTTTTCGGAGGAGTTGGAGATCTTAGCTGACGGCCTATATCAAATCATCAAAAAACATAAAGGCCCCAGGCTTCGACAGCATCCTAAATCTCGAGCTCAAACACATGAGTGCTCCATTCTTTGCGCACTTTGGGTTATCCAAGCTGTTTGAAAAAGCAATTTACCACCGTCTACTTGAGTCTGCCGAACAACATAACATCTTGCGCGATGAGCAGTTTGGTTTCCGATGTGGTCGATCAACCGTACACCAACTGACCCGAGTTACCAACGTCCTCAGACGGAACAAGCATGTCTCTCACACATCCGCCATGGCCTTACTCGAGGTTGACTCGGGCCCCTGCTGTTCAACCTGTTCACCTCCGACATGCCAGAACCTCAAGAAGGCGGCACTCCATACACAAATTTTAGATGCTTCATACAAAAAGTGTGACATAGGGGGGAGGGGGTCGAAAATGGTCAATTTTTGCGTTACGTAATTAATGGATCTTCCCTCACCTCAAACTCCAAAGAGTGCAGAACAAATTCCTGAGGATGATCCTCAACACCCCTCCCAGGAGACGAACTTCTGAGGTCTACCGTCTGGCCGGTATTAAAACACTACAAGAACGCTTTGGTGAGTGTAAAGATCGGTTTAGGGTTCGTTGCTTATCTTCGGACCAAGCTGCGATTAGGGCGCTTGTTCCAATCTAGGTTATAAAATTATTATTGTAAATATTTGTGTAAATAGTAGTTGGGTTATCAAATTTCAAAAATTACCCGATGCCTCTTTAAGGCTACCTTGAAAACATAGATAAGCTTTTATAAATTAAAATGAAAACAATTAAAATTAGAAACTAAACTCAAGTTGAAGGGCCAAGAGGCCAATCACTGTGTACGACAAAAAAATATGGAAAATAAATTAATTTTAACTAAAACAAAGTTTACTTTCAACTTACAACTCTGAATTCAATTCCTGATGTTAAGGTTCATTGGTTCATAATTCGCAGACACACATTTATGATAAATGTGTTGTTCGAAAAAGAAATTAATTCGGAAGTTCTAAGTGCAGAACACTATTGCACGCTATTGTTATATGCTTCGGACTGCATCGATTCGAGAATGTTGGTCAAATGGCCTACAATGAGTCTCCCTCAAAGATCGAGGCTAGTCACGCCAATGAATAGCAAATATTTCGAAGCATATTTAAATCTTGAGATCAATTTTAGTCAGATGTTTCTGATACATTTTTAAAATAGTGTCGGTATTTTTTTCCTATGCAGATGTGGGAGCATTCAGAATAAAATAGTGTGTGAGATGTCAGTTATTCGCCTCGGTTTTTCGAACATGGTTTCCAGCTATATTTTTAATAGCGTCTACTTCGTTTCCATTATTCACATCGTTTTATTCGAACACAAATTCAGACAATAACTTATTCTCGTTATAGAACTCCGGTAAAAATTCTGACAAACAAATTGCAATGCAGTCAGGGCCTGGGCGGGCCGCCCAGACCTCTCAAGTCGTTCCCACAGATTACATTCACCACAAAACAAAAAGCTAATGACTATATAAAGCATCAACGTCTACCTTCACTGTCTGCAAAGTTCACTGCTTATCATCTCCATGCCAAACTTTACTACCGCTTTCATTTATCTCGTAATTAACGATTTTCCTGTTCTCTTTTCTTCTCGCTTAGGTTCTCACACCCCAAAAATGTGGAGACGTGTATCTGTATGATCTGCTACCAACTCCCACCAGAGGAGGCAGTCCGTATCAGCATCAGCATTCTACTTCAGCCGACGCCCTCGACACATACGACGTACCGAAGCCGGCTGTCCCCATCAACTACGACACACCGCGAGCGTGGTCCCGAACACCGCCTCACTACTCCCACCATAACCCTCACCATTCACCACACACACCAAACTACGGCCATCCCCACCCGGGGCATCACCACTTCAGCTACAGAATGGAAGAGTCCTACGACATTCCACGGCCTGTAAACAATCTGCTTGCTCAACAGAACCTCACCCCCAGCAGTTCCAATTCTTCATTGCTCACCTCCGACAGCCTAAGTCTGTCCTCGTCGAACAGATCCTCCCTGGCCAACATGCCCGACTACGACGTCCCACGGAGGAACCCCGTATCGATACGATCCACACCACCACCACCGTTGCAACAGCATCCCACTACTCCCCATTCCCAATCCAGCGGCATCTTCAGCAGCAACCATTCGATGTCCATATCGTCGTTCTCCTCCAGCACGAGTACTTACGATGTTCCTCAAACGCCACTTCATCAACAGCAGCAGCAACATGTGCTTGCCCCGCAAACGCCACTGCCATCGAAGGAACTTCCATTGGAGCTGTCGTCGGCGCTGGAAACACTCGCCCGATTACAGAACGAAGCCACATCGGCTGTATCAAGGTATGATTTTCCATAAACGGCATTCAAACGTGTTGCTCTAATAATCTGTTGAATTTGTTTTGTAGACTACTTGGCTTTGTCTCTCCCAATTGGAGGACAAAGGAAAAACTCGATCCAATACTAATGGATCTAAAGTTAGCCGCTGTGCGGCTCCGTACTGCCCTGCACGACCTTGCCGAATTCGGTGATGGTGCGCTCGGTAATGCAACCAAAGCAGAAGATAAAGGTAAATTTTAATCTTCCTGTAGAAATACAAGTATGTAACGATAACTAAATTCAATGTAATCTCTCAGGTCTGGCCCAAAAATTGAGACCTCTGGTGAAAGCTTTGCGCGACGCAGACAAACTAGTTCACGAAGCATCTCAGAACCTGGACAACCAAGGCTGGACCATGGTTACGCTCCAACGGCCTGAGGCCACTCAGAAGCTCCAGCAGCAACTCCCACCGGATAGTTTGGATCAGTTGATCGCGTGCGCTCAAAACCTGACGGAGGACGTCCGACAAACGGCTTCCTTCATTCAGGGCAACGGAACGCTTCTGTTTAAGCGAAACACGTCTTCATCCACTGCTACAACCCCGCAAACCCCTACCGGGCACGTCAAAAGTATCAACAGCAACAACAACATTAGCAGCAGCAGTGGTCACGGTGAGTGGCCTGAAGACTACGACTACGTCAGCTTGGAGTCGAAGGAAGCTTCGGCGAAATCCAACGCGGAGATTCACGACGCACTGCCACAAGATTTGAAGAAGAACTTCGAAAACGTAGTGCGGAATGCTGACGCAGCGGCGGCCGCTAGCGCTAAGGAAGCACTCGATCCCAACGACAAGTCCGTACTAGTTTACTACGCGACGCAGACGGTGACGCACATGGGCTACCTAACGCAGGCCATCGACGCCTTCCTGCAGACGGTGGAGCACAACCAGCCACCGAAGTTCTTCCTAGCGTATGGGAAGTTTGTGGTGCTCAGTGCGCACAATCTGGTCAACATTGGCGACATTGTGCATCGAAATGTGTCGCGGGAGAACGTAAAGACGCGAGTGCTGCAGTGTGCCGATGCGCTGTCCGAGGCGCTCAAAACCTGTGTGGCCAAAACGAAGAAAGCGGCCCAGCACTTTCCCAGCGTGACGGCCGTGCAGGAGATGGTCGACTCGGTGGTGGACATTTCCCATCTGGCGAGTGATTTGAAGGTCGCCATGCTGGAAGCGGTACAGCAGTAGGTACGGGGGGAGTAAGCTCCGGAATCCCTAGAAAGCGATTAGTGATAAAGAAATTTGTTTGTTTGGAAAACGGGTTACTGATGGTGGAACTGATTTGGTCATGGTTTAATAGAGCACGATACGGCGGAATCATTACGAGATCCAGTTCAGCATTATATGGTCTTGGAGCAACTGAAACACCAAAAACACACAAATTTAAAACCGGAACACCAAAAACGAGCTTTGAACGAATTAATTGCATATTATTCGGCAACTCGGCCGTACGAAAACCATTTTTTTGTTAAATATCTTGGCTGTGCATATGCACAGCATATGTTTCGAAATGGACAAATTGATATGAAATTTGCGAAAAAGAATCCACGTGTCTTGGAGGGACTCGAACCCTCAACCTCCTACTCTCTAGATAGGCGTGATAACCCCTACACAACAAGACCACTTAAATGTCACGTTCGCGGAAAAGCCATCAGAATCCGAGTACCAACCTCCACCGCGGTTAGCTCTCTTTTTTGCAAATTGAATATCTTTCGGATGCTTGATTTGCCCAATCTCCACATTTGCTTTACTGTTGTATATCCACAGCCAAGCGAGTGCACATTGTTTATTAAACGAGAGGATCGCACTCCATGCCCCCCATGGAGGTTGGTACTCGGATTCTGATGGCTTTTCCGCAAACGTGACCTTTAAGTGGTCTTGTTGTGTAGGGGTTATCACGCCTATCTAGAGAGTAGGAGGTTGAGGGTTCGAGTCCCTCCAAGACACGTGGATTCTTTTTCGCAAATTTCATATCAATTTGTCCATTTCGAAACATATGCTGTGCATATGCACAGCCAAGATATTTAACAAAAAAATTTGAACGAATGTTTCTGGTGCATTAATGACTAATAGATGAATTTTTCCTAGATTCTTTTAATGATAAATAATCGGTAGTTTTTTCTACCTTCTTCTAGATCTTCTGTCTCTATATATAAAAATAAGTTTGCTTCTCCTTTGAGGTATTATAACTCACAAACGGATGGACCGATTTGCAAAATTTTCTCACTAATCGATTGGTCTTAGGATCACCTATGTATGTTTGTGCATACTAAAAGTTGATAAATTTGACGAGAAAAGTTGGAAAAATGTCAAAATGCAATAGTTCCATGAGTTCTAAAGAAATTAAGCTCGAACTGAAATTGATCTAGAGTGTGACGCTGCAATCAACTTAATGATTGACAGATCGAAAATATAACCCGAGCGAAATCTGCAAGTTCGCCTAGTCTATGTTATAAAAACGAGTTTGCATTTCCATTGAGGCAATATAACTCACGAATGGCTGACCGATTTGCAAGATTTTCGCACCAATCGATTCGTCGATTCAAGTGTTTATAGTGATTTATACCTATATAGTGAGTTTCAAAAGAAAAGTTGGAATATTATGAAACTTGCAATATTGTCGGCGTAGCACAAACTTAGAATTCGGAAGTCGGGACTTCCGAACCGAACTTTCTTCCGAAGTTTTATCTGTCAAACTAATTGATGCGTTGTTTAGCGCATCTTTAGGCGAATCCAGCGCACTACTTCCGAAGTTGGGAAAGTTGCCTGTATCTGGAGAAAACTCCAACTTCGGTATAAAAAAGCGCTCTAACTTTGTTCCGGATAGACAATATTAAGGAGAGTTGCGAGGAAATCCAATACGATCGGGCAAAAAATGATCTAGAGTGCGGCGTCACAATCAACGCAGAAAATGACATTTTGAACGTAAAATATTAAAAAGCCGAGCAACACAGGGTACTTTCTTCTAGTAGGGTAACTGTGCCAGTGTTGGCTATGTTTCTAATTTGGCCAGTTTCTTGCATAACTCCAAAAGTAAAGCAAATTTTAAAATTAGCTCCAACAGTAGATATATCCCTATCTTGCTTTGCTATTGAAACTGATTTATATTTTTTGGAAAATATGCATTTTTCAGGGTTTTTAGGCACTAAGGTGGCTAAAATCGGTACACTTCCCTTACTCAATTTAATTTTTAGAAGGATTTGATTCCAATGTATTTAAATTTTTCGTATCCAAATCCTAATTTGGGAGAGCACAAAACCGAATGAATGGAGCTTAGGGCTTTTGTGCCCCTAATGAAAAGGTTCTGAAACGGTTCCTCTTAGATAGGGTGACCATATGGTATCCTAAAGGAGGACATGTCCTCCTTTTTCGATAAAAATCGGATGTCCTCCTTTTGAGCTGAAATGTCCTCCTTTTTGTACATTTTGAGGAAACAATTGACAATGCTAGACATTAATTTCGGTTGTAAATATACATTTGCGTTTAATTCGTTTCCAACTTGGAACCCTTTCCATCTAGTTTTCGATTAAAATCAATGTTAATACCACACATTTGTGGAGTGTATTAGAAGATGTCAAAAAATGATTTGAAATAAGAGTTTGATAATTTCACGACATTGTGAATAATGGGCTAAGAATAAAATTATTCAAATGCTTCTCAAGCTGTGCTGCGAGAAAGCATACATTGGTTGATTGAACCTTTTTTCGATCGTAGCACATGGTACGTCTCCTAAAAATAAATCTAAAAAAATCTAAAAATGGTCACCTGTCATGAGTCGAGTTTAGTACTATTCCATTTAATTCCACCGCAACGTGGTCCCATAACAGGTAAAGACATTCCACTAAAAGAGCTTGATATAATGTGTTGGAAGAAACATGGGACTCAAACTTATGACCCCATGCAAACATATATTCCTAGTCAACGATATTCTCTAATCAAACATAAAGTTCCAAATTTGCAGTAAATGAAAAATTAATTGTAATCTTTCTTGGATTCATCTGAAAATAATACCTCGCAAAGCTTCAAAATCGTCATGAAAATCTCCGTAGTTGTATCCAGTTGAATTTCTACGAACAACTATTGCAAGCTTCGTGGTCATGGTGTACGCCGTCCAGATGCATTCGCATGCCATGAACTTGTTGGTATTTAAGGAATAATCTCCGCTGGTCTTTTGAGTGTCTTAAGTAATACAATACAATCAGTTATCTATTGCTCAACGTTGCGATGTATGCGATGATTAAGTTACTCGAAAAATAATAATATTTCAGATTTTCTTGCTAAAATTCTATGCATTGCCTCCAGCATATTGATACGCCAAACATTTGTGTACCATTATTCAGATAGGTTGAAGCTTGTTTAATAGAACCTCACTGTAAAGATGGTGAGTCAGTTCTTTATTTTTTTTATTTTAATAAATTTGTGTGTCGTATTTGACTTGACGCCCGGAAAAATCAGTCAATTTAATATCAAATACAGGAAATCTTCGGGTTGGTAATTTCTTTCATATGTCCTCCTTTTTCAATCAAATGTCCTCCTTTTTGGCACGATTTGAAGGAATTGTCCTCCTTTGGAAAATTTCCATATGGTCACCCTACTCTTAGATAAGTGCAAGCAGCAGAGCACGAATAAAGCTACCTACTTGTGCGATTAGTTTTGCTAGTAAGTAAAAGTACAGTGACTATAATAACAGTGTCGTCAAAAGTGTCGAAATTAGAACAGAATCGTCTGTCAGTTCCATACAAATGCGCATTCCAAACGTGCAGAAGACCTTTCAAACGTAGCACATGTCGTTACTCTTTCTATAGGACTCTAGGAAAATGCTACTTTGATGTTTTTCAAAATTTGGCCAGCCCATGGTAAAGTGATGAATGTTTCGATAATACGTGCTTTTTGTGTTGCGGATAAATTTTGGTCATCTTTGCGAGTCTTGCGAAATGTTAACAAAAGCAGCCATTTTGTTGCAAGGCCGAAGCTCTTAAGGACAAACCTTCCGAAATCCAAAACTAAATGCACTCGCATTTTCAAGGGCACGTGTGTGGCTTCCGTTTTGAATAAGGTGTCGTTGGAAACGCGAATGCATTTAGTTTTAGATTCCGTGAAGCTTGTCCTTAACATGAAAAACTCTATTGTACCAATCAGAAACCCAAACAATTTTAATACATATACATCGACCTAAAAATAATAAGTATGTACACCGGTAACACAAGTCATTACAAATCAATAGTGGGCCAATAATGTAAAACGAACAATGCCAAAAAATAGGAAACTTTGCAAGTTTTCCATCTCTCACGATTATACAAACATAACAGAATAGATTTCTTTGATTGGAGAAATAATAAAGGAAAACGATCTTTAGAACTGCTAGAAAAATCACTAATCGACAGCGACTTATTGTATATTTTGATTGTGATATAGTTTGTCATGTATACTTAAACTAAGAAAGTTCATATGCAAGTTGTTTTGGTTGTAATTCTTAAGCAAACTCTTTGGAACTTTTTTTGAACAACCGTTTTTACTTAATAATTATTGTCAAAACAAACCTAAAAATAATAATAAAAAATACCTAGATTGCAACTTTACGTAAAAATATTGTATTACATACTTAATAAAAGCTTGATTTGCGCGATCAATGTCGTCTATCAATGACTGTTACTTTCGTTGTGTAGTATAAAATCTAATCTGTAATCTTAAATTAAGAAAACAAAACGATCAAGTCAATATTTTCTACACGGGAAAAAATATTTGTAAATATAATCAGTCAGTATTGTATTATGTTGATTATTCTGAGTTTTTAAATTTGAAGTACGTTTCACTTACATAAGTGACGACAGTGCATTGCTGTATTAAGTTAAATAGCACATATACCAAAATGCAATCTTAAGACAGAGAGAAAAAATCCTTTGGAATTTTATCAAAACACACGATATGAAATTTGCAATGCCTAACCTAATCAAAATTCGACGAAGAACATAGGTAACAACCTTGATACAAAGTGCTATAAGTTATGTAAATCTGTAATCATGAACTCAACCCCAACTGCTTTAAACGGGCTCTGTTTTGTATTATAATTTCGCGCAGCTTCGTAAGGATGGAGATCGGATGATCTAACGATGGAAAAATGGTACTACCGCTTGTCTACACCGTAGGTACATGAATAATTAAGTGAATGTAGTCTTGTGTAAATGTAGTCATACAATAGGTAAGCCAGCCGGGCACCACCGCGGTTAAGGTACACCAAAAGTTGGATTTGCAATACAGATCGACCGGGAAGGATATAGGTTTAAGAAAATCAAACCGATGCCGGTGGTGCAGCTGGCGG
Organism: Armigeres subalbatus; assembly: GCF_024139115.2. Lineage (NCBI taxonomy): Eukaryota > Metazoa > Arthropoda > Insecta > Diptera > Culicidae > Armigeres > Armigeres subalbatus. The sequence continues at coordinate 84,713,380 of NC_085140.1, forward strand.
TGAAGCTCCTCGTCGCATTGAGTGGAGTTTCGAAATATTGAAGTAATGAAATAAATTATTCGAAAAAGATATGAGGCTTTTAATTTTAATAAGAATAATATCACACAATGAGGGGGGAGGGTCCCGTAGTGTTTTGGCTACACGTTCGGCTTATAAGCGGATGGTCATGGGTTCGATTCTCAGCCCCCAAACAACCCCTCGTCAAGTCTCTGAAAGACGAACACAGCGGATGGTGCTATGGGGAACGCTCGTCCAACGCTTGGTCATCAACCAGTAGCTGAAACACCTAATACATATGTACGCTGCATAACGCAAGGTGGAACTCCCCTTTCCCCAAAAGCGTTATGGAACGTACACACGGTCAAGCAGTTTGACCAACAATGACTCCACCTCTCGTTTATTCAAACATCCATCAAGTTTTACCAACAGCGGCACGAACAATCAATTTATTCTACCAACAATATCACACACGAACGACCGAAGCGCCAACTTGAGCACCAACCATCAAAAAATATATGGGGGTTTGTGCAACTTCACTACAAATGCTCAAACATGTTCGGCGAACCTTGACTCCAACCCGTCAACTCAACCCAAAATCAAACCGTTTTAATTTTTTCCAACCGAGCCGCCAACTGTCAAATGGTTGTTCGAACAATTTCACACACGTTCAAACAAAGCAGCAACCGAAGCGTTTTCTTGGGGGCGGAGTCAATGTTCGTCAAACTGCTTGACTGGTGTGTACGTTGCATTATGCAATGGAAAAAATTAAAACGGTTTGATTTTGGTTTGAGTTGTCGGGGGTGGAGTCAAGGTTCGCCGAACATGTTTGAGCATTTGTAGTGAAGTTGCACAAACCCCCATATATTTTTTGATAATTGGTGCTCAAGTTGGCGCTTTGGTCGTTCGTGTGTGATATTGTTGGTTCAATAAATTGATTGTTCGTGCCGCTGGTAAAACTTCAAGGATGTTTGAATAAACGAGAGGTGAAGTCAATGTTGGTCAAACTGCTTGACCGTGTGCACGTTCCATTATACTTTGTTACATTAAAAGGTGGGGGAGGGGGCGGGTACTACCAAATGTTATGCATAGCGCGAATAATTTTTTTTTAAATGTTTTTTTTCATACTGATTGAAGTAGGGCAGCGGTTTTCAACCTGGGGTACATGTACCCCTGGGGGTACCTTCGCCGGGCCCAAGGGGTACCTTGGGCTAAAATGCATAATGGCGGATTTATTACATTTTTAATCAAAACTTATTGATATATTTTTCTGAATTTTGTCTTGTACATAATATCAGAGACTATCGAAACCCGCCTTCCACAACCAGCATAGTGGATGAAGGTCTGTGGGACAAAAGATCAAAAGGACATGACGACGAATGAACAAATTATTGTCAGATTTTCTGGATATGATACACTGCGCGGCGTTTGTAATGTTCCCAAATGGGTACTTGCACAAAACTTCACGCGGCGAATGACTGTTGAAAGGTCCGGCCGCGCCAAACGATACACCGCAATGCTATTCACCCATAAGAATCAAGTAAACGGGGTGCAGAAAGCGTGGTGGTACCTTTCATGAAGGGTTCGCCGCGTGCAATTTTGAGAAAATCAGACAATATAAAAATCTTCTATGTCTTCTAAGAACATGCTTCTGAACTAAAATTTAGAGTTAATTGCATATTATTCGGCAACTCGGCCGTACGAAAACCTTTTTTTTTTTTGTTAAATATCTCGGCTGTGCATATGCACAGCATATGTTTCGAAATGGACAAATTGATATGAAATTTGCGAAAAAGAATCCACGTGTCTCCAAGAAAATATATAATCTCCATTTCGAAACATATGATGTGCATATCCACAGCCAAGTTATTTAACAAAAAAAAATAAAATTTAGAGTCCACACGTTCGGAAGCCTCCATTTGAGAGACATGAAGCTCGGTTGCTTCGTTGCAAGAGGATTGGAAGCATCTTTTTACGCTTCTCGAAAGCCATTTTATAAGCACCTCGGAGTACTCCTTTCAAGAGGATTGTAAGCCTCCTTTCAAAAGGTTCGGAAACATACTTTCAAGAGGTCCAGAGGCCTCCTTTCAAGAGACCCGGAAGCCTGCTTTCAAGGGCCAGGAAGCTTTCTTTCAAGTGGCCCGGAAGCCTCCTTTCAAGAGGCCCGGAAGCCTCCTTTCAAGAGGCCAGAAGCCTCCTTTCAAGAGGCTCGGAAGCCTCCTTTTAAGAGGCTCGGAAGCCTCTTTTTAAGAGGCTCGGAAGCCTCCTTTCAAGAGGCTCGGAAGCCTCCTTTCAAGAGACTCGGAAGCCTCCTTCCAAGAGGCCCGAAAGCCTCCTTCCAAGAGGCCCGGAAGCCTCCTTCCAAGAGGCCCGGAAGCCTCCTTCCAAGAGGCCCGGAAGCCTCCTTCCAAGAGGCCCGGAAGCCTCCTTCCAAGCAGCCCGGAAGCCTCCTTCCAAGAGGCCCGGAAGCCTCCGTTCAAGAGCCTCCTTTTGGGAGATGCTCGGAAGTCTCTTTTCAGGGGCTTGGAATTCATCTTTCTAGGGGCTTAAAGGCTACGTTCAAGAGGCTTAGAGGCGTCATTTCAAGATGCTTAGAAGCATCCTTTTAAGTGGCTCGAAAGCCGTCTTTCAAGAGGCTCGGAAGCTTCTCTTCAAGATCTCGGGATAATGAAAATTTTAGTCAACTTCATGGAGAGTCATTATTATTATTTATTCAGACTAAGGCCGAAGTGGCCTATGCGGTATATAAGAGTCTTCTCCATTCGGCTCGGTCCATGGCTACACGTCACCAACCACGCAGTCTACGGAGGGTCCGCAAGTCATCTTCCACCTGATCGATCCACCTTGCCCGCTGCGCACTTCGCCTTCTTGTGCCCGTCGGATCGTTGTCGAGAACCATTTTCACCGGGTTATTGTCCGACATTCTGGCTACGTGCCCGGCCCACCGCAGTCGTCCGATTTTCGCAGTGTGAACGATAGATGGTTCTCCCAACAGCTGATGCAACTCGTGGTTCATTCGCCCCCTCCACGTACTGTCCGCCATCCGCACCCCACCATAGATGGTACGCAGTAGAAATACTAGAGTAAGAGATCGGCGAAGACGCCATCTTGTCTTATTTTCACGATTTCATGCATTTTCATACGTTGCCATTCCGATAGTTTTTCACTCCGCCGGTCTCTGGTTATAGGGTTGCTAGTACGCAGCACTTTCCTTTCGAAAACTCCGAGTGCGCGTTGGTCCTCCACGAGCATCGTCCAGGTCGCGTGTCCGTAGAGGACTACCGGTCTAATGAGCGTTTTTTAGATTGTCAATTTGGTACGGCGGCGAACTCTATTCGATCGCAGCGTCTTGCGGAGTCCAAAGTACGTACGATTTCCAGCCACTATGCGTCTCCGAATTTCTCTGCTGGTATCATTTTCGGCAATCACCAGTGAGCCCAAGTACACAAATTCTTCTACCACCTCGATTTCGTCACCACACCGATGCAAACTTGCGGTTGGTGGCTCATATTGTCTTCTCTTGAACCTCTTCCTATCATGTACTTCGTCTTCGACGTGTTGATGACTAGTCCGATCCGCTTGGCTTCCCTGTTCAGTCTGATGTAAGCTTCCTTCATCTTCTCAAAGTTACGTGCCATAATATCTATGTCGTCAGCGAAGCCTAATAGCTGGACGGACTTATTGAAAATTGTACCACTCGTGCCAATCCCTGTTCTTCGTATTACCCCTTCCAAAGCGATGTTGAATAGCAGACACGGAAGACCATCACCTTGCAGTAACCCTCTGCGGGTTTCGAAGGGACTCGAAAATGCCCCTGAAACTCGAACTACGCACATCACCCGATCCATCGTCGCTTTGATCGACCGTATCAGTTTATCCGGAAATCCGTGTTCGTGCATTAGCTGCCATAGCTGGATATTTTTGCGGGGAAAGAAGGTGCTTCGGACTACCATTCCGCGGGAGACTGCGAAGTTTATGCATTGTTGGCCTTTGTCATTCGATACGGTGTGCAGACTATCCGGTCCGATGACCGGTCTATACATTTCCTCCCTTCCTACCTGTGAGTTCATGTCACCGATGACGATTTTAACGTCCCGCAGTGGGCATCCATCGTATGTCTGCTCCAGCTGTGCGTAGAACGCTTCTTTCTCGTCGTCGGGTCTCCCTTCGTGTGGGCAGTGCACGTTGATGATGCTATAGTTGAAGAAACGGCCTCTAATCCTCAGCTTGCACATCCTTGCCTTGATTGGCTGCCACCCAATCACGCGTTGGCGCATCTTACCCAGCACTATGAAGCCGGTTCCCAGCTCGTTGGTGGTGCCACAGCTTTGGTAGAAGGTAGCCGCTCGATGCCCGCTTTTCCACACTTTCTGTCCTGTCCAGCAAATCTCCTGCAGCGCCACGACGTCGAAGTTGCGGGGATGTAATTCATCGTAGATCATCCTGTCGCAACCTGCGAAGCCTAGCGACTTGTTCCAAGCTTCCAATCGTGATCCTTTATTCGTCGCCTAGGGCTTTGCCGATTATATCGAGTCGCATTATCTCTTATATTGTTCGTAATTATTGGTTTTCCAGGCGGCTTATTGAGCCTGCGCTAACCTCCTGTCTCGTCGGAGGGCCGTCGTGTCAGGGCTGTTTAGCGTCCCACCTAACACCAGGACGGGTTTGTGCGCTTTGAGCGGCACACGGTCGCTTTGGTGGGGGCTACTTGCGGAGTCTCAAACATTTTTTTCTTTGCCAGTCTTAAAGACTTTTCCTGGGAAATTCAAATGAATTTTTTGTTGAAATTCAAAATAATTTTCCGAGAAAATTTTGAAGATCTTTTTGTGCAATTTCCGAAGAAATTTCTGTACAATTTCAAATTGAAATAGGGAAAAGTTTTCCAAGATGTTTTAGAAAACTTAGAAAAAATTTCGAATTCAACACAGGAGAATTTCCTGGTGAAATCCAAGATATTGTTTGTCAGAGGCGTCGCGTCCGCATGTGCAACCTGTGCACTGCACAGGTAGCAATTTTGTCCCTAACATTTAAACTCTCAATAGATTTCTTGTCAATCTTATACAAATACTTGGATCACGTGCATTTGTCGTATTTTTAGTACAAATTTAACGGTTGAGTATAAATACATAATCGCAAAATATGCACGGAATTTTTACAGGCGACATGTTATATGAGGCAACCGAAATGCTACGATGGGGGCGCGTTATATTTTACTCCACGATACCGAAACGACGACGCACCGCCACATGTTGTCCAACTCGTGCACTTTCAGCAGAGAACGGTTTGCCATGCATCATTCACGCATTATTTTGTATGCGTAGGTCATCCGCTTTAACCGCAATCGGCAATGTAGGGGAAGGGGGGGCAATATGCCCTAGCTAAGCAAACACTGTTCTATTGTCTTATTTGTAACGCTATTCATGGGTATTTTTACATTATGCATCATTTAAACAAGATAGCTAGTTGATGCCATTCAAAAATTGTCAAAAATCTCAATCATATTGATAATATTCACATTTCAAAAAAGTGGTGATATTTTGTTGCCGGAAAACTCATGAGGCAAAACGCCTTTTAGCTGGCAGCTCCTAGGGAACAAAGTACCACGCGTCGGCGAATCAGCATTCTAGTATGGATAGTCCGTGGAGACGCAAGTACTTTGTAGGTTATTTCGGGACCGATTTGCGATTTGGGCGTATCTTATTTTGTAAACAAACATTGGAAGATGAATTCCTGCTAAAGCAAGCATTTTATGAGAAAACCACGGTATGGATCCGACAGATTAAGCTTTCCTCTACCAGATAAGGGAATTAGTTTGGGATAAAATCGCTTGCATTCTCCGGAATTCATGGAACAATGTTTGTTTACAAAATAAGTTACGCCCAAATCGCAAATCAGTCCCGATTTGTTTGCCGTTTTGCCTCGCCTAAATGTTAGATGTTTCTTCAAAATGTGGAAATTTTCGGTTTTTCCGACCTTCTAATGCACTATTTCGAAACTTTCTTCGCCTATCCTACATAATTTTAGATCTACACTCAAAATAATGTTCACTTAGAAGCTACTTGAAAACATTTGAAGATATTTTCCATGTAGTTTCGGATGTAAAAGTTAAATGATTTGTTAGTGATGGCACTCATTATTCTCAATTCACTAAAATATAAAATAAAATTTAGGTGATTTTTTGTTTGGCCATGTACTTAAATTTTAAGTGAAACTTTGATATTTTTTTTCTAGAGTATCCGTATTAGTGATGTGTATCCCGCCCACTAGAAGCGGACGAGGGCAAAAATAGGAGTAGAAAACTATTTCATACTCAAACATTTTGCTTCGCAAATCGTTCTCATAATGCTTTTGCAGAATGTTTCATTAGCGATAGTTGATAAACATACATTTCGCTTTGAGAACCCCACTCATATATTTTTCATAAATTCATATTGAGTAGAATTCACTAGAAGAGTATATAGATATTATTTTCAATGTTTTCTAATGAATTCCACTACATTTCTTATTAAGATGCACTTGTGATTTGAGTAAATTTTATTTGATTCCAGTAAGGCCGATGAAAGTTTCGATTTTTAAAGTCTACATGACTTTTTATAGTGGAATTAAAGTGATAATTATTTTGAGTGTAGTTTTGTTACGGACATATTAATGACGGTAAATATGAGGGAAACCACAAAAGGCGTTTTGCATCGGGGGGGCGTTTTGGGGCCTCTTCCCCTATAGGTAGCCAAAGCGTTCATCGTTTGAAGTGCACGGTTTGGTGCCGATGCAGAAAAGCACATCGGTTTGGTGCCTACCGAGTAGGTACCTACCTATACCCACCTTCAAACAGCGCATGCGCGTTTGGTTGAAGAGCGCGCAATCGGAACAAAATATTTAGAAAAAGCTCTCACAAGGCGTTTCATGCGAAAGTTCGGTTTTGAATAAGCGCATTGGATCACAAGCGTTTTAACATTTCATATTGAACCGTCTAAGACGAATTAAGTACTGTCCATTTAATTCCACCAGTTAATTTTCGTTATCTTTGCAGATACGTATTTCGACCACATCTGCAAAGATAACGAAAATTAACTGGTGGAATTAAATGGACAGTACTTAATTCGTCTTAGACGGTTTAATACATTCCACTAAACGAGCTTAATATATTTTTCTGATTTCATATTGATTGGGATTATGGCTTATGATGATTTTTTTCATCAAATCCAATATCTAAAAGCTATTCGTATACCATATGGACAACTTGGCGGTTAGAGGGATAAGAAAAATGTCCATGGTTAACACAAATTTGAAAAATTGCATGATCAGATGTGTACGCTGATGGAGGGAAGTACACATCTAAAAATGTTCGACATCTGACCACGTGGTATGAAAACAGCCCTTCGAAAAAAAAAGATTCATCTAAGAAATAAACTTAACTAGAATAATTGATAATTGAGTAACTTTAGATTACAGATGAACCGTTTGTTTGAGAAACTGCATGTGTAACATTTTTGGCCAAAATGAGATTTTTATATATTCTGAATCCTCGTCCAAAAACACATATTCTGGCAAAAAACACGAAAAAAAAATTTTTGTTCAGGAATGTATGAAATTTTTTTCGTTTGTTTGAGAAACTACATATGTCCACGTACTTTGAAGAGCAATTGTGGAGTACTGCTTACATTTTTTGCACTGAAAGTGCACCAGGGTGTTAAGTTTTGCCAAAAACTATTGATCTGTATCGAAGAAATCGAATGATTCGGTGCAAATTTGTTCAAAAACAGTTTTTTGTTGTTTTCTCGAAATAGTGTAAAATGGACTTATGCAGTTTCTCAAACAAATGATTCAGATATGTTCCGGTTTTATCACGCTCCGATTTCGTCAACAAAATTATTCCGTTTTTATCAACAAGGAAATTCAATAATTTTTTTTAGAGATTTATCCTTTAAAATAAACTAACTTGGGTTAGTTTTTGGTTAAATGTTGTATTTATAATATTTCAAGCACTAACGGTAATAAGACCGTAACTAACAAGAGAGGACCCTTTTCACCGACTTCCCCTCATCGAAATAAAAGTGATAAGAGACGGGTTTGTTTGTCCTTTATTACTTCAGGACGATGGATTACATTGTTATGTAGCGTTCTGATATAACTGAAAATCGTTGAAATACTTTTTCGGATATTCTAGGCCGTCCAAACTATTCTGGAGTACATATCCTCGAATGCAGAAATATGTCTACAAAAAATGTACTAAGTTGAGATATATGACCAAAAATATTTATGTGATCATAAGACATAAATAAATCGCCTGCTTTGAGCGTGTATACAGCGGCACACTAGCAGTTAACTTTCTCAAATCAGTATGGCTTATTCCGATTTTGTCACTATTCCGATTTTATCAACTCAACTGAAACTCACGGACCGTGTTGATAAAAACGGAACTTATCTGTATAAGCTTCATTGTAGAGACCCCATTTTTCTGATATGTATGACATGCTAATTACAAATGTGTATTACCTGTCTAATCATTCCTCATATATTTCAATTCTATAAACACATAATTATTAAGACTTGTCTCATTCTGCGAAATTACTTGAATTAAAATTAAAAGATACCGTTTCATTGAATATATGTCATATTGAAAAGCACTATGATTCCCCAGATTAGTTTGTTTTTCAATTAAACCCACTTTCACTTTAAGTTTAGTTTAAGCTTAATTTGATAAATTAGATTTAGCTTAGAGGCAGATAGACGAAACATATGGGAAACACGGTTGAGTATCCAGCTTTCCACGATCGCCATAATGGCGGATGCTATAAAAAGTTTGACATTAACTGCTTCCCGACACTGAACTGAAATTATCGTCTAAGCATGCGTTAATGCTTTTCGTCGCCAACGACAACCCAACATTTGTTATTTTTCGACAACAATCTACACGAGTATCCCACTTTAACATTTTTACATTTATCATATGAGTACATTTTAATTTTTAATTCTTTATTTCAGAAATCTTAGTTCGAGGTTATTCTTAAAAATACTTACGGATTCCCTTGCCCGTTAAGCCCGCCTTTAAGTGATGGTCAGAAAAAGTTTTCTGGATTCGTTCTCACTATCGCATTGAAGTAAAGAACCAACATTATATTTACGGAAGCATGTTTTTGTTGCTTTGTTTTGAAACTACTTGACCCCGGGAGATCTACTTAGACCCAAAAGGAGAACTACCTAAGCCCCAAACTGCTGGTTTTAAGCCAACGGCAGCTTCCGGGGTGGGCGCGAAAGTCATTCTCGAACAGCTGGCGACCTTTGGCGATTTAATTTTGTCAACATCGAATCGCTGAAAACTTGAAGAGCTCTCCATCTTCGGAAACGTATTAGCCTCGCTGCAACACCGGCATATAAACATCATGAACACTATTGGCATAAATAGAAGTTCGTATGTTCGTATGCGGCTTTAGACCGGCTGTTGCGTGTAGTTGATTGGTATCGCAGGAAACGCCGCAGCAGACCCGGGGCTTCGATATTTCCTGTTTCAGCATGCTGTATGTCAGCGAGGAATTGTGCTAGGACTTCATCCGAAAAGTACGACGTCTTCCGGGATAAGACTTACTCCAAATTGGAACCCGGACTTAATTTAGGGCAAAACACATTTCACTCTACGCCACTCAGATTTGTTTAAATACTTCTCGTATCGTATGTTGTCGGTCTTCTCGTCTTGCGTTTTTCAGTTTCCGTAGCTGGTGAGTTACTGCCACCCCAATATTCACTCAGCTTCTGCAAACAATAATCGGAATGGAGCTTAAGAACAAACACCGTTGTCGTCCAGTTTATTAGGTATAAGAATACTATTCAGTACTGCTTTGTATAGAATTTATTGACTCACGATGCGAGACGTTCTTATACAAAACGGAGAGGAGGGAAATGTGTTTTGCCCTGAATTGATCCCGGGTCCCATTTTGGAAGATTCTTGCTGCACGGCAACTTGGAGGAGGTCTTATCCCGAAAAATGTCGTACTTGTCGGATGAAGCCCTAGCATAATTCTTTACACTTAAAATAAATAGCCGAATTCGGTGAAATTTTACCGAAATCTCAACAGTAGAACTGTTCGGTAAATAATTTTACTGGTTTTCGGTGATTTTGACAGTTGAGCAATGGAAAAAAATTCAAAAAATCTGTAAAAAATATTACCGAACAGTTCTGCTGTTGAGATTTCGGTAAAATTTACCGAATACGGTGAAATGAGTTAAGTGTGTTCGCTGAAAGAGAATGCCCCCCCTTTCCATCGATACAGCATGCGGAGGCAGTTATTGTCGAAGCCCCTGGTCTAGGGTCGCAAAACCCGGTCTAAAGCCCATGCAACATATGTCGTATACGAGCTGCTATTTATGCCGGAAGTGTTCATGATGTTTGTGAGCCGGTGTAGCGACAAGGCTGATACGTTTTCGATGATGGAGAGCTCTTCAAATTTTCAGTGATTCGATGTCCACAAAATCAAACCACCGAAGATCGCCAGTTGTTGGAGACTGCCTTTTGCGCTTGGGGCTTAGGTAGTTCTCCTTCTGAGCCTGTGCAGATCTCCCGGGGTTGAAAGAAGACTTAAAGCAAAGCAACAAAATCATTCTCCCGTAAATATAATTTAGGTTCTTTACTTCAATGGTGAGCTGTTGTGCGATATAGTGAGAACGGATGTAGAAATTTTTTTTCTGACCACCACTTAAAGGCGAGCTTGACGGGCAAGAGAATACGTAAGTAATTTTAAGAATAACCTCGAACTGCTATTGCTGTCATGTCTAAGCTAAGATTACTGAAAGAAAGAATTAAAAATTAAAATGTACTCATATGATAAATGTAATAATGTTGAAGTTGGATACTCGAGTAGATTGTTGTCGAAAAAATAACTAATGTTGGGTTGTCGTTGGCGACGAAGAGCATCAACGCCTGCTTAGACGATGATTTCAGTTCAGTGTCTGGAAGCAGTTAATGTCAAACTTTTTATAGCATCCGCCATTATGGCGAGCGTGGAAAGCTGGATAGATCGTTCATATTGGATGTGTCATTTCAGGTCCATTCTTCAGGTCAGGTTTTTTCTCAAAATATTTAACTATTTGATACGGGAAGCACGAACAATTATCAACTCGTCATAATTTACATTATTCAATGCTTAACTTTTTTTTACAACAAATATAATTAAAAAAAAAAGTATCACCGGCGCGTGCTTACTCGTAATTTTAATGCTGTTATACATTGACAGCTATATCAAACAACTGAAAACCGAAATACACCGCTCGGTGCACAGGTTGAAGAATTGACCACGCGACGCCTCTGCACGCAAAAAAATGTTGCGGTCGAAACTACCATTCCGAGGGTTAATTTAAGAATACGCACCGACGATTTTCAGCAGACAACAAACCCGTTTGATTTTACCATGCGCGCAGTAAAAATCAATTGTGGTCCTGGTGGAATGTTGTTGCATGAACTGAATCAGTGGTAAATTTGTTCGAATGCGTGGTTAATTTAACTGAAAATTTGTGGTTGTTTTAAAAACATGGCATAGTCTACAAAATAGTAACCGTTACCATGGAACTTTTTTCTGTGTGGTCTGTAAATAAATAAGAAATCCAAGATAGTTAAACGAGAAGAGACTTGGTAGTCATATGGCTACTGCTTCTGCCACATATGCAGGAGGTCGTGGGTTCAATCCCAGGTCCTTCCATTCTCCTCCTACTTTGTGTCTTTTTTAAGGTGACCAGACGCCATTTGTCCCGCGCTGAAAAGAGTCCCGCAAAATGTCCCGCATTTCACTTATTTCAAGATAATGTCCCGCGAAATAAAGAAATATTTAATAAATAGCAGTAATTTAGTAAACGTTCTTCAAGAACTTATAAGATTTTGAAAATTTATTATATTGATTAATGGTTTTCGATTTTCGTCACATACAAAGCATCGCTCCGGAGCAGTACTGAGATTTTCGTTTTCATTGAGAGAGGTCACGCGATATTTACATTTTATTCTCTCCCGCTTTCATAGAAAACATAAACAATGAGAGGAATTCTGCCAAATTTTCACGGATTTATATTTCATGAAAGCGCATCAATCATTGTAAACAAGCTGTTTCTTCTTCAATAATGTTACTTCTAACTCGAAAATCGAAAACAATGCAATCATATTATTGACCAGTCATCGTTATTTGCACAAATCTTTTAAAACTATTTAGAAATTTAAATTTCAAAACAAAGCAACATTCCCATCATGACTGCTTGCAATGTGACAGGTGACCGGCAGATGGCTACATTTTCATTTGGTCTCTTGATAATGAAAATGCAACTGTTATCGCTTTCACATGACAGTCACGAAAACTACCAGTACTGCTCCGGAGGCTTGATGAGTGGTCTTTCACCCAATGCCACGGCCACACTCGCATGTGGTTTAAACCACTTTTCTGCGTCCAAATCATATTTCTTACATCTTAAATAAAATTATCATCAGTAACAAATAGAGTAAGAAAGAGCTAAACAAATTTGTTTAGCTCTCTCCTACTCTGTTTGTTACTGATGATAACTTTATTTAAGATGTAAGAAATATAATTTGGACGCAGAAAAGAGGTTTCTCGAAGGGTTTCTCATACTATTATCAACGACATTTGTATCTTCCCGTCTCCCACAAAATTATAACTGTGGTAGTGCAACGCCGAGCGGCAGCACAAGCGCTCACTCAAAACACGTGTTTGTCGGTTTACAATTTTATTTCGTCCAAAAATTTCGCGAGTTTGAGGAATTTTGACAAGCCTGCTTTGGTGTATTCTAGGCATCCTAGTCAAATCCTCATGGACACGAGAACGAGGAAAGATTCAATTGGATATCTACTAAAAGAGCTATAATAAGTGAAATGGAAGATAAGAAAATTATTTTGAGCTTTTTAGTGGAATGTCTTCACTTGTCATAAGACGAGTTTATACAATCCCATTGAATTCCACCACCGACTCGAGTCGGGAGTCGAGTCAAGTACGAGACACTTAAGACGGCCTTACTGTTGAGGTCGAAACACGTATCTGTCAAGATACAATTAAGTGGTGGAATTCAATGGGATTGTATAAACTCGTCTTATGACAAGTGAAATGGAAGGTTTGAACGTGCTATTGAGGAATATTTTACTCAATCTGCAACAATAACAATGGTTTTAAAGTGAAGAACTGAAATCATTTCAAAATTCACAGAAATAATAAATTTTCGAGATTTTTCGACTATACAGTCTGATTTATTAGAACAAATTTTTAAATTTTGTCCAACGTTTTGACATCGGGTTCGATGTCTTCTTCAGGGAAAAAATGGTTTGCTCTTTGTTACGGAACGCCTATCATACTTAACAAAAAGCGATCAATATTTTTCTCCTGGAAGAAGACATCGAACCCGATGACGAAACGCTGGACAAAATTTAAAAATATGTTCTAATAAATCAGACTGCATTGCCAAAAAAAAAATCGAAAATCAACACTACAGTAGAAGTCAACAAATACACGTAAAAACATTTAATGTTGTTTATTATTAATATTTCTAATACTTTTTTGCCAAAGCAGGCGCTTAATGACATGTATAAGAAAAAATTAGCATTAGTCACGTACATTCGGAAACTTATACTTTTCATTAACTTATGAATGTTATTAGCTTTTTGATATGGGGTCATTCATTAGGTGGCATAATAAAGAGTATAAGTATTTTCGAATAGTTTTTTGCCATAACATATAAGGTTATTTATTTACGTGTAGAAATAATTTAAAAAAATAACAATGGTCCTTTGGCCCAGATTCTGACAGTTCTGAAAGGATAGTTGGCTAAAGATCTCTGAATGTAGGATCCCTAGCTCAACAATTTCAACTTACATCGTGTTCGTATGTTGTTATTATTTCAGTAAAAACTTTACTTGAATTTTAAGTAGCTCGTATCTTTTTTTGTTTCAAGCTTATGGAAAAATTTATGATAAATCGTCTGTCAGTTTGCGGGGAATAATAAAAAACCTGAGTAAGATGTAGGCATTTTAAGCAAATTTGAGCGCTCTGCCTAATTGCATAAAACGAATAATACGATCACTTTGAATGTTAGCTAAAAGAATCATGCAACCAATACAAATAAGTTTAACCATCAGGAACTCGCACCGTTGTAAAAGTTAAGCAGATTCATTCACAAGAGAGGTGAGATTGTGTGATTGATCCAGGGCCAAGTGAGTCCCAGGGGTGTTTATCAAATTTTAAAATTTTGACTTAAGCACATTTTTGAATAAAAACAAGGATTTAACAAATTTTGTCTCGCGCTGGCTAAAAATATATCTGGTCACATTAGTCTTTTCATATATTTCTCATGTTCTAGCAATCGCGATGGGCTTCCATACCGTTTCCATTTCTATCCTATACATACATTCAACTTTACTATTCTAGCAGTAGCTGCTAGAATTAGAAATGAAATAAAAGCTCGTTTCCTACATCCTATTAGAAATTTTATCAGTTGATTTCTCATATTTATCCCATTGGCATTGGCAGCTCGTTAACCAAGACGAACCTCTGTCTATCGAACCTAACCCAAAAATTCCAATAAATTCCGTATGAACTCGTGGCAAGTGCAGAGGTATATTTCGGCGCCCAGTGGGCGAGTGATTGCATCATCTTTTCCTCCCCCTTCCCTACGTTGACTTGAATTGAACCGGTGCCAGCGAAAGTGGTACATAAACCATTTTTGTCGATTTTGTGTTTTTTACACCAACGGCTTGTATTAGCAAAGATCTGGTAAGGGAATGACGAAAAAGTGATTTTTGACAACTAAATCTGGAGATATGCACTTTTTTATTTCTGGTATATATCACAATGGCAATTTCATTGACAGGAAAAGTGGTACATGTACAGTTCTACCCACTAATATCAGCCTATTGAAAAGAAAATTAAACAACAAAGATGTTCCCGCAACAGATTTCAACTCTATTTTAAATTTCAAAATGGTTTACTTCCGTTTAAAATAATTTCATAAATGAACATGTACCACTTTTACTGGCAACGTTTTAAGGTTTCTGTTGCATTTTGTTCCCATTAATAGTGGTACATGTGCATTTTGTTCAAACAAACTTAAAATTCGTCAAGAAACTTCGTATATTTCTCATTACTATCTTTAGGCACACCAGTCATAACACGTTATTACAGTTGAATTGCAGAAAAAAGCTAATTCGAATTTTATTTTTGAGGTTTTTGGAAAAATGCGTCTCCTGTAAAATTTACTCAATGTAACATGTACCACTTTCGCTGGCACCGGTTCAATTATGTCTGACCGGGCAGCCGCCAGTATGACTAACGAATCGCCTACTTTGAGCCGCACACTAGGAGTTAACTTTCGGAAATCAGTATGGCGAAATAGATGCCTTGAATATCTAAAAAATAATCACCCAAATCAAAAATATTTGGTAGGCGTAGTAGCAGACACCTTCCTACATAACTTGTACCAAATAGTTTTTCGTGAAAAGTTCCTGCTGTAGAGGAAACCTGCGTTAGATGTCTTTCGCCATACAAACTTCAGGTGGTTAACTCATGCTGGCTATTTTTACATATAGGGGGACGGCTTTGGCAGGTTTTGTTCTATTATTGTCAGGGGGGTTTTTGTCGACCAGATTTTATGAAATTTGGCCACAATGCTCTTTGATATGCAAAGAATGTTTAGGCATAATCAGTCATAAAAAAAACCCTGACAATAAAGGAACAAACTTGCCAAAGCCATCATTCCCCCTACGTTAGCGCCTGGATACGGCAGTGCCGGGTAGGAAACAAACCGCTGTATGTGATTTATTGAAGATGAGTGCTTGTCCCAAGCAAAACATCTGTTGGTTCTCTGTGCAAAAACAGCTGATCTGGTCATAATGGAGTAGAAACTACGGGCAGTCAAGCTCTCAAGGTGGGATAAATTGACGCTAGTTTGATATTTTTTCACCTAGGTAACATGATACAGTTATGCGTAGAACGGCAGTACATATATTTCAGGCTGTCCAAAGTTTCTTTTGAATACAGGCCTTTGGATCAACAAGCATATCTCAACTCTGTTCGTTTAAATAAGGCTACGTCTTTCTTCTTAATCACTAAGAAATTCGGATGTAATTCCAAAAATACAAATCCCATTCAAACCTGCGATTTGGCTTATATTAGTTTTTACTTTTACTGTTACATGACTGCTTCTATCGTAATTAAAAGAAAGAGTTATTGTTTTCGGCAGTTCAACAGCAGTGTCCATCATGCCCAGCATGGGCATGGCTTCCACCCTTATGGTTCGTTATCAATCCGTCGCTATTATCGGATGGCAATTCTCTCCCGGCACCAAATAATTTAGACAACTCCGCCAGATCGCGTCGCATCGAGTAGGCATCCTCCCCGTCCGCGTAATATTTTGGTTCGATTTCCAGAATCCGGAACCCAAGCGAGTTGGTGTATAGATTCAAAGCGGCTCGATTTGATTTCCGAACATGCAGCGACACATATTGCGCATTGAAGCATTCCACCATGGCTTGGGACGCCTGGTTCATAAGTTTTTGAGCCAATCCCAACCGACGGTAAGACCGCTTCACCGCTAACGAAGTAATATGACCATGTGTGCTCTCCTCACCAGGTTCGGGCTCTTCCATTTTGGCTAAAACGTACCCCACGATGTTGCCCTTGTCATCCTCTGCCACGTAGCTGAGTTGTGGCCACGTTAGTCCGTGGTAGAAATAGTACTTCATTTGATAGTTTTCCGGCAGGCACAGCAAATTACAGTGCTGCATGTTCATCAAGTCCTCGGGTTTTGCGCAACGGATATTCATTTTGCTTACAACTGCCTACGCTTCAAGCTCTTTTCAATTTCAATAATTATACCTCCAATCCCCGAGGGATCAATCTCTTCGTACCTTGCGGCTGTTGCGCGTTTTACTGTTGTTACCACCGTCTCCGGAGAGGTTCTCTGCGTGCGTTGGTGAATCGGTCGATTGCGCCAGACCCAGAAGCTCACGTACTAACTTAAATCTCGACAGGAACAGTTTCCACACCAGGTACCACCCTGCGGAGGCAAAGAAAGAAATCTTAAAATCAATAAACATGAATTATTTGGACCACTCATGTACCTAAGCAAACCACAACCAGAACAATAATCAAGGAAGCCACTACGGAAAATGCAGCGATAAGCCCTTCTTGGAAATTCATTTCATCACTTTTGGAAAACTAACGCAGAGAGCGGTTTTGTTTAACATATAGAATAGAGCTAGCGAAAAATGCAACCAGTATGAACAATATTCTGTAAAATTTGATCCCGAAACAAGAAATCAGCTGAACATTGCTGAGATGACGACAACGATGAATGGAGCAAAAAACTTTTCGATGAATGAAGTCAAACGTCAAAATATTATCCTGCTGGTGATTGTTCGAAATTCGAAGAATGAAAACAACACGCATACAACCAAACAAAGTCACAGATTTTATACAGACAAAAAGCGTTTTAAAACTATTGAGGCATTTTAATCTAGGGTATACACGTAAAAAAATAACCTTATATGTTTTGGCAAAAAACCATTCGAAAATACTTATACTTTTCATTATGCCACCTAATGAATGATCCCATACCAAAAAGCTAATAACATTCATAAGTTAATGAAAAGTATAAGTTTCGGAGTGTATGTGACTAATGCGATGTATAAGTTTTTTCTTATACATATCATTAAGCGCCTGCTTTGGCAAAAAAGTATTAGAAATATTAATAATAAATAACATTAAATTTTTTTACGTGTAGATAGTAGAATCTATAGATGAGCGAAAGCATGGCTGAGTCGATTTTTTTGCCCGTGCACACGCGCATATGACGTCACAGCCCTTAACGTTTCCATTGAAATCGTGACGTCATGCTCGTTTGGAGACACGTTTGACAGCTCGTTTGGAGACAGAGGATTTATCTTCGCTCATCTATATATTCCACTATCTATAATCTAGGGCACTACACTGCATCTCTTTCTCTTTTGTCCTTTATAAATAAAATTTGACATTTACTGGCCTAGTTTTCTAATTTCTTTGAAGTGAGAAAGAGACAAAGCAGTCCAAGATGAATACACAGTGGTGTATTCATCTTGAAGCAGTCCTAGCAGTGCCAGTGAACTAGAGGCCTTGATAAAATTATCATAATACTAGCGAAAAATACCCAGCTTTGCCCGGGTGTTGCAAATGTCACAATGAACTTATTTGCAGCACCGCACTCTAGATCAATGTCCGTGCGTTTGTTTTGTTTTTCTCAACAGCTGACCCAAAATTGCATTCTAATGATTTTTTACATTTCCCCGTTAAATTCGCCAACTTTTTGTATATACAAACCTTGCGGATCCCAAAACGAATCGATTAGGGGAAAAATCTTGTAAATCGGTCAACCCGTTCGCGAGTTAAATCGTCAGGAAGGAAAACTCAACTCATTTTTATTATATAGAAGAAGATTAGTTAGTTCTTCTTCTTCTTCATTGGCATTACATCGCCCACTGGACATTGCCGCCTCGCAGCTTAGTGTTCATTAAGCACTTCCACAGTTATTATTGTGTATCCGGATTAAATTTATACCGCTTTTTATATCGAAGTTGGATTTTTCTCCAGATACAGGCAACTTTCCCAACTTCGGAAGTAGTGCGCTGGATTCCCCTAAAGATGCGCTAAACAACGCATCCATTAGTTTGACAGATAAAACTTCGGAAGAAAGTTCGGTTCGGAAGTCCGGACTTCCGAATTCTAAGTTGGTGCTACACCGACAATAACTGCGAGGTTTCTAAGCCAAGTTACCATTTCTGCATTCGTATATCATGAGGCTAACACGATGATACTTTTATGCTGAGGGAAGTCGAGACAATTTCCAATCCGAAAATTGTCTAGACCGGCACCGGGAATCGAACCCAGCCAGCCTCAGCATGGTCTTGCTTTGTAGCCGCGCATCTTACCGCATATTAGTTAGTTACTATTATAATAATAATGGGCTATAGCCCATGAACTCGATGTGCTTCAGGTGTGAGCCAAAGTACTTTATGTCTGTGTATTAGTCGAAAAAATAACCAAAACACTGTTATAAAAAATGTATAGTGAAGTCGCACAAACCCCCATATACTTTTTGATGGTTGGTGTTTAAGTTGGCTCGATTGGCGCTTCGGTCGTTCGTGTGTGATATTGTTGGTCGAATAAATTGAGAGTTCGCGTCGCAGTTGGTGGAACATGGTGCATGCTTGACTATTCGAGAGGTGGAGTCAATGTTGGTCAATCTGCTTGACTGGTGTGTACGCTGTATTAGACAGTTGAAGACATTCCGCTAAAAGAGCCTAAGCTATTTCCTACCAGCAGAAGAAGAAAACTGACGGTCCCCAATTTGCAAATTTTTATTTTACACCCTGTATCCGAGTCTTCCCCTTAGACGTATTTTACGTCAATACAATATTTTTTATTACAGTCACACAGTTCATAATAAAATCGTAATTCGTATAGCAAAAAAAAACTTGGGTGGATCTAGTGATATTGGCACTGGTGCCTTTCTCGTGCAGATAAGCTAAACATATTTATTGGTCCGATGCACGGCGAATAAAAATGTCTGCTTGTACTTTTATTTTCATTTAAACATATTATTTAAATGTATTTACATAAATCTAGTTTTGCCTTTCTCGTATACAAAGTATACGTAAAGGCTATATGTTCGCTCCAAAAATGAACTTTTTATAGGAGGCCCGGAGACCCATAGTGTTATATACCAATCGACTCAGTTCGACGAATTGAGGTGATGTCTGTGTATGTGTGTGTGTGGGTGTGTGTGTGTGTGTGTGTGTGTGTGTGTGTGTGTGTGTGTGTGTGTGTGTGTGTGTGTGTGTGTGTGTGTGTGTGTGTGTGTGTGTGTGTGTGTGTGTGTGTGTGTGTGTGTGTGTGTGTGTGTGTATGTGTGTGTATGTGTGTCTGTGCGCAAAATGTCACTCATTTTCAGGCACTTATCCTTAACCGATTTTCTCGCAACAGATTGCATTCGACGCAGAATCCTGTCCCATTGTTTCCTATTAAAAATTGGCCAGATCGGACTATGGGCTCGAAAGTTATGGCCAAAATACATTTTTTTAATTGAAAAATCTCGAAAAAAATGTCACTCATTTTTTAGGCACCTATCCTCAACCGATTTGCACGCAACAAATTGCATTCGACGCAGAATCTTGTCCCATTGTTTCCTATTGAAAATTGGTCAGATCGGACTCAGAAGTTATGGCCAAAATACATTTTTTTATAGAAAATTCGCGAAAAAAGTGTCACTCATTTTTAGGCATTATCTTTATTCGATTTTCTCGCAACAGATTGCATTCGACGCAGAATCCTGTCCCATTATTTCCTATTGAAAATTGGCTGGATCGGACTATGGGCTCGAAAGTTATGGCCAAAATACATTTTCTTAATAGAAAAATCGCGAAAAAAATGTCACTCATTTTTTAAGCATTTATCCTCAACCGATTTGCACGCAACAAATTGCATTCGACGCAGAATCCTGTCCCATTGTTTCCTATTGAAAATTGGCCGGATCGGACTATGGGCTCGGATGTTATGGCCAAAATTACTCACTTGAAAAAAAAAAACGAGAAAGGCACCAGCACCGCTAGGGGGCCGTACACTTATTACGTAAGCAATTTTTCTGGGTTTTTCAACCCCCCCTCCCCCCATGTAAGATTTTTTTCATACAAATAATTTTTTATTTATATGGAGCGTAAGATATTGACTGGCCCCCCCTCCCCCCATAAGTGCTTACGTAATATGTGTACGGCCCCTAGGTGGATTAATCTGGGTTTTTTTAATAGATATCAGAGATATCTTACTTTCAAGGTTAATTCAATTTTAATTCTTTACTTATTTCCCATAAAAAACTCGCTTTATTTTTCAATATTTCATTAAGATTACAAGATTTAGGCTGTGAACCATTCCACCGATTCGTTTAACTTTTAGTTAAAATTTGACAGTTCGATGGTTATTTCGCCGTGGTTAAAAATAACCCTGCTCCGGAGCATGGTTAGATTTGACAGTTCGATGGTTAAACTTTGTTCGCGAGAAAATTGGCGCCAAATCCATTTCGCTTCAAATAACCATCAATCTGTCAAAACACAAATGGGTCGGCTTCAGAGTAAAATTTTAACCACGATGAGAAAATAACCATCGAAATGTCAAATTTTAACTAAAAGTTAAACGAATCGGTGGAATGGTTCACAGCCTTAAAGTGGAGAAAGAAAATTGAATATTGAGTTCTCCAAGCGCAGTTTTTCGCACACTAACGTCACTGTATAGAATATATAAAGTAAAAGTGGGTGGTAATCTTGTTGCGGCAAAAATATCACGAATACTTTTGGAGGAAGACAGCACACATTAACAGGAATACAGCGAAGTCACGCACACCTCCATTCATTTGGAGAAGTCAATAGGAGCATTGACATCAAGTCTAGATTGCTTTGAGAATAGGTCGTATGTGCAAACGAGAGATTCTCTTTGATCACGCTCTCTTTCGCTAATATATCGGCTAGTTTTGCATGTTTTGCAACATTTCCACTTCAGCATGATAGACAAAGCTATTGTCTTTGGATATCTGCCAAGAAATTTGAAGTAAACTTATGTAAAGTTTTGTAATAATTGAAAGAGAATAGATCCAAAGAGAGACTCTCTTTTGCACATACGACCTATTTTCAAAGCACTCTAGAAGTAACTTTTTATCACAGATAAACAGACGTCTCACTTAGAACAAAATGCAATCAAAATCATCGTCATGAAAACATTATCGCCCAATGCTAAATACCCTGTGTGTGGTCAAGCGGCAACCAGATGTCGGTAGTGAGCAAACGTCAAACACAAACAAAACCGATGGAAGCGCCATCGGTGGCCGATCGACCACCTACAGAAAATTGAACCCACCGCTAAAAAGCTGAACGATGGAACATGTGTTGAGTGAGACGTCTGTTTCTCTGTGTTTTTATCATACACATAAAGATTTACGCAAAGATTTAAGCGATTTAAAAAAAATCTGAAATCGGGCGACTGCCAAAGAAAATGCAGCACTTTTTATATTAAATTGTTATTTAATAAATTAAAAATAAAACGATTGAGCGAATAAAAAGGTCGATTGGAACGACGTCCTCCGACCACGTCCAGATAAAATAACGATAATCCTCTATAATACTAAGTTCGCACTACAGCCTGAATAACATGTTATTCAAATTACCTACAAAAGAAAGCTCATAGCCGAATAACATGTTACAAGGCCCTACACTCACAAAAAACTCCGCATTATATTCATGAGTTCACACATGGATTTTTGCAATGGGGGTAGCGAAATGGATTCCATATTTTCGACAAATATATTTCATGCGCCCACATTCATTGCATGACTGTTCGCACATACTATTCATGTGGGTCATAGTATCCATGTGTGAATTATGCAATTAAGTATGTGCCGACGCATGATATTCATGTTTCAAAATACATGGATTTTTGCTATAAAGTATGTGTCGATTTTCCTGAGTGTAGTGCAAACATAGGAAATATTTTGGCCATATTTACATCTATTCGCTAATCTGTGACGTTATTCGAAAATTCCTGCTTATTAAAGCATAATTGTCCCACATAGATCCGGAAATCGAGAAAAATGGGACTGTTATGCAGTGGCAGAATAGGCTCTTTAAGGCTCTATATAAATAAAAAAATGATAAAGGAATGTAAATTAATAAAGGATAACCGATTTTGGCAATTCACTTTAAACAAAATCATAATAAATTTAATTTTATATTATCATAAATATACAGAGATTATTTATCGAATCAAATTCCACATATTTTAACCACAAGCAAAAATGCCGCAAACCGTATGGAGGTTATAAGGTATTTAAACAAATCAAAGCAATTGAAATCCACAAACAATCCACGCTTCATAACTTACCTTGCAAAACAAATGGGAGCTATATTATTCCAAGAATATATTACTAGAAAATTAAACGATTTTCACCAAATTTTACGAAAGCAGCATTTTTCTTTTTCTATTATAAACACGAGAATCTCTTTGACGTTTAATATTGCGCATGTATATGATACGAGATCTTTAATGTGTGTGCGTGCACGTTCTTTGATGTTCGAAAATAGCCCAGGTGGCAAATCATTAATTGCTTTCAACGTCTGTCATTAAACCAAAATATTTCTCGCGTGATTTTTGAAAACGTCGTATGTCCAAATGAGAGACTCTCTTTCATTACGTTCTCTTTCACTAATATCTAAGCTAGTTTTGCATTTATTGC
Source organism: Armigeres subalbatus (assembly GCF_024139115.2). Taxonomy (NCBI): domain Eukaryota; kingdom Metazoa; phylum Arthropoda; class Insecta; order Diptera; family Culicidae; genus Armigeres; species Armigeres subalbatus. The sequence continues at coordinate 84,736,660 of NC_085140.1, forward strand.
AATGTTTTCACCTCAACACGCTAGACAAAGCAATTCTTTTCAGATCTCTGTCAAAAAATACGATGTAAATGTTATTATAGCTTCGTAATAATCGAAAGAGAAAGTAAATAAAGAGAGCCTCTCTTTTGGACTTACGACGTTTTCAAAAATCACGCGAGATTTAAAATATTTTGTTATTTGTAATAATTTCTGATGTTTTCTTGAATGTTTACAAAAAGTTATCAAAAATTCTCAATTTTTCTGCAAAGCCTATCTCGAAATGAGTTTCGAGGATAAAAAGAAGGCACTGTTCGCCAGTTTGGAAAGTGCCGAGCGCAGTATTCCAGTGGATTCTGTTCTACATCAAGAAGACAACGTCGACTACAGCCGAAGTCGGTGCTCCTTGGAGCGAGGTCAAAGCGGAAGCAGGAAAGACCGACGGGCATCCTCGGAACGAGGTCCCATCAAGAAGTTCCGCGGCAGGGAGAGCATATTCAAGAGACCAGCTGCGCCGATTTCAAAATGTTTACCAATGTCCCGGGTTCCAGATTTTAAAGTTAGTGGATTGTTCAGTACTGAAACTCGAACCACAGACAAACGGGAAATATGTGTCATCTAATTTACATACATTAAAAAAAAAATATTTTAGAAAAATCCCCAAAAATGGACAAAATATTCGCTGGAGGACGTGGACATCAGTGACCGAAGCAATACAGCAGCCGCGTTCAGCTTTCTGCGGGAAATAGAAAGCCAGAAACAAGATCAGGATCAACGACAGCAGGAAACGATTGGTGGTGAGGAATCGACACATGGATTCCGCGGAAAATTGAAATTTAATCGTTCGATTAAATTGAAATCTCGATTGGAGGAGGAGGATAACGAACCTGCTGCAGGGGAGCAAGATAAACCAAAGGTAAAGGGTTCAAAAGTGGTTATGCCGGAATACGTGATTGGGCAGAAGCAGAGGAAAAGTAAGCCAGTAAAGTTGGGAACCGCTTCAAGCAAACGCGATAGAGCAAACGAACTGAAACTGGACCATCTGATTGATGAGGAAGATAATTCAGAAGATGATGAAGGTATGGATTGAATATTTACATTTATTAAATTAAATTACATATAAGATTATCTCTTGAATGAAATGTAAATACTTATTGAATGTCAATTTAATATAGGCCACATTAATTCGAAAGAAATTAGTCATGAGCATTGAGCAATTTTTGTTGCTGCCATTACAGACGTTTGCTGTTCCAAAAACTTACTGAGAAAATAAAAAAAATTAGGTTACCAGATAAAGATGTCGCTTCGGTTTCCTTTGTTCTGCTGTCCGAAACATGTTGGGTACCAAAATGTCAAATCGTATGTATTTTTCGTCCGGTCGTACTCCAGCTTTATACCCAAGAAACGATTGACTTCTCCGCAGTCTGTCATGAAAAACGTCGATGCTTTCTTCAGTTTCTCTATCGTTTCCAACTTTTTCCCAGCAATTAGCAAATCGTCCACATAGAGTATGATGTAGACTTCATCTCCTGGTTGTATACGTACATAGAGGCAGTAATCATGTTGTGATCGCTGGAATCCCAAATTCAATAGGCGGTCGTTGAACTTGTTGTTCCAGCACCTTGGAGATTGCTTCAATCCATACAGTGATTTGAACATACGGCACTGTATTGGGAGGGGCTGTGACGTCATCCGAAATCACCATGTCCAATTCTTCTTTCAGCTCTCCATGCAGGAACGCTGCATTGACGTCCATTTGATGGAAGTAGAACTCTTGCTGAACACCAGCTGCGAGTATAGTCCTGATAGTGGCAAGTCTTCCAACTGGAGCAAATGTTTCCTTGTAGTCAACGCCAGCCTTCTGCAAAAATTCTTTAACGACCAGCTTTTCTTTATACTTCGCTAGTGTATTTCCGGTCGCATCGTCTTTCAGCCGAAACACCCATTTTGTCTTCAGAGGTTTCACTCCCTTGGGACAACTTGAAAATCGCCAGACCTTGTTCTCCTCCATGGAACGTAATTCATTCCATGGAACGTAATTCATTCCATGGAACGTAACGTACGGCTGCCATCCATTTGATCCGGTCAGGTCGTTCGGTTAGTTCATCATATGATTCGGGTACATCTGCGGGTATCAATTCACCAGAAACAGCTCTATAACCGGTAAAGTAATCGTATAACTTACCGCGGAACCTGCGCTCCCGTCCGCTGTGCCTCGATAACAATTCACTGGGAATTTCGTGTCTTTCTGTGGGCGAAGGGAGCGCGTTTTCTGGTTCACCAACATCATCAATTAACTCTTCATTTTGACTGATTTCAGATTAATTATTTGCTTGATCATCCTGGGGGGCTAATTCATCGACAGCGTTCTCGTTTTCGAAGCTTGGCTGGTTGTATTCCCCTTCTTGCTCGAGCGAAAGATGAACAGTCAAAGGCACATCATCTTCCTGCTTCATCTTATCGTAGGGGAAGCTTGTTTCATCGAACTTGACGTCTCGAGCAATTGTAACTTTTCGAGTCACCGGGTCCAACACACGGTATCCATTGGGAGCATACCCAACCATTATCGTCTCTTTACTAGTGGCAACTAACTTACGTCTTTTCTGCTTCGGGATCCAAACGAAACTCGTACAGCCGAACACACGAATTTTCTCCAGATCCGGTGTACGACCGAACCACGTCTCAGCAGGGTTGGCAACAGAAGGCAACGCGCTTGTTGGACTTCGGTTCATCAAGTAAACACACGCCAGAGCTGCTTCTGACCACAAACGCTTCGGCGCCTTCGATTGAATGAGCACGGAGCGAACTTTCTCAATCAAGGTTCGGTTGAACATCCCCGTACACCATTTTGTTGGGGACTATAAGCAACCGTAGCCTCCAGTTGAATCCCTTTTTGCTTGTAGTACTCCATTTGATTTGCAGAACAGTACTCCGTGTAGGATATTCGGATGATGAAACAGGATATTTATATCACTCGGATAGGGATTTCACTAGGCTTTATTTCACTTCACACAGCCTGTCACAAACCACCCACTCGCTCTCGGTGTCGGAAACTAACTGCCTCCTCATCATCTATCTCAGTGCCTACTTTGATCTCTGATACTATTAGGGCAAGACCCTACACTCCGTTCCTTGATTCACAGTCATCCTAGAAATGGACTTCTCGAACATGGCCGTAACACTCGCTTCGAATTCGTTGAATTTCTCGAACACGCCAAACTTTCTTTTCAACAAGTAAGTAAATCATGGAGAAATGAGTGTAGTCATCGATTAAACTCACAAAGTATCGAGAACCATCGCATGCTGGTGTATCAATGGGTCCACATACATCCGAGTGGATACGCTCCAACGGCCGGTTGGCCCTAATTCTCGTTCCATTAAACGGTTCTCGGCATTGCTTAGTTTGTACGCAGGTGTTACAAAAATCGATCTTACTTGATTTTTCAATCATGCCTTTGAGCAAACCTTTCCTGGCCAAGATGCCCAATCCATCTTGGACAATATGCCCGAGTCGACTTTGCCACACGTTTCCAATTCCTACCTCACTTTGGTTTGCTTGGACTTCTTGAAACGACAGATCGAGTTCATACAAATTACCACGGAGGTGTCCAGTAGACAACAGCTTTCCGTCCTTCTTCAACACTGTTACGTTTTCGAAAAAAATTTGGGGTTGTATACAAAACACGACCGCTCGATGTAAACTACGTAAAACCAAATATAGTACACTGAACCAACTACTCCGCTCTATATAGAAGAGAAGGAACCATCCCACGACAATACTACCCAGCTTTAGCAGCATCTCCCACTCTATGAAGGAGTAGGGACTCCACTGTCTAGCGGCTGGACCACCCCATTCATACAACCCAGTTCAATAATAGATAATACCCTAAAAGTAGGCAATTACCAAGGATTGGAACGCGCTGTATAGGGGATGCACGATGCATGAAAGAACTAAAATTTTCAATAGTTTAGCGTTGATAATCAATGGTTTCAATGCTACTGGCAAATTGGTAGAAAGTTTACGAATCGATTGATATAAAAATCATTAAAATCCATTGAAAGATAAAGGACCTATTAATGTTACAAATCTTACATGATTTCGTGACGGTCTCCAGTTTTTAAATTCTCATTTTACACCCTGTATCTGAGTCTTCCCCTTATGGAACGTACACACAGTCAAGCAGTTTGACCAACATTGACTCTACCTCTCGTTTATTCAAACATCCATCAAGTTTTTCCAACAGCGGCACGAACAATCAATTTATTCGACCAACAATATCACACACGAACGATCGTAGCGCCAACTTGAGCACCAACCATCAAAAAAAATATGGGGGTTTGTGCAACTTCACTACAAATGCTCAAACATGTTCGGCGAACCTTGACTCCACCCCCGACAACTCAAACCAAAATCAAACCGTTTTAATTTTTTCCAACCGAGCCGCCAACTGTCAAATGGTTGTTCGAACAGCTTCACACACGTTCAAACAAAGCAGCAACCGAAGCGTTTTCTTGGGGGCGGAGTCAATGTTCGTCAAACTGCTTGACTGGTGTGTTGCATTAGTTTACGTCAAAAACGAACATCTACACCTGCATTTGTCATTTTCACGTAATTCTGGGACGTAAAGCACGTTTTTGATCTTGAACGGTACGCCCTTGTTGTTGATTGCGTTAATTTCACCAATTTGAACATCGATCATTGCTTCTCCTTCCTTGGCAACCTTGATCTCCACAGGATTCGACAAATGTTTCAGACTAGTGAATACGGTCTTTTCGCATACCAAGTGGTCACTGCACCCGGATTCGAGCTTGAATACGATGCGTCCTAGCCTCTTCTCCGCAACATTGGCATCAGCCAAGAAACTCACGGCACTCTTCTTTGCTGAATGGCTTCCCGTTAACGGCAATCTTTCATCATATGTCCCCGGCGACCACATCGATGGCACTTTCCGCAGAATTTTGAGAACTTCTTCGAGTCACTGGTAAAAGCTGCAGAGTTGTCTTCAACGGAATCACCTTGCCGATCGGATCGTTTGCTTTTCTCGGCCAAAAGATGTTGCTTGACGAGGTCCAAGTTTAATTCTTCTTCCGCTATATTCTCCAAGGCTGTGACTAGAGGGTCAAAAGAGTCTGGCAACGTTAAAAATAGTTGCGATACCAGATCACTTGCAGCCAGAGAATCAATATTCGAGCAACGCCTAACAATATACCCTTTGTCGTCAACAGAGTTTGTTACTGACAAACGCATCTAGCGACAAACCTTTATCAGAACCCGAACACAATATGACAAAGAATCATTTGCCTTGCATGCTCTGATATTTCCGAAAATACGCTGCTAATTTTGTAATTATTGTTCGATTCTCGAATATTTCCATAAAAGCAAAAATTATGATAGCATAAAACCGAAATTTTTACTAGAAATAATGCAAAATAACGGGATGAAAAGTTAACAACAAGATTGTCTTCTTTTTTGTTGATAACAAAAATTTTCGGATCTTTGTCGTTATTATCTCCGACAAAAACAAAGCTTTGTCGTTGGTTCTCTTTTGTTGCTTGTTTCGCAGGCGCATTCCAAAAAAATGATTCCCTGCTTGCAGCCAACGTCGCACCAGCGGTCTTGAGAGACGAGTCGGAACTCCGAATGAAGTCGGGATTTTTAACGGAATAAAATTTTATTAAACGTAACGTTCTTAACCCTCTCTTTCCCACGACTTTTTTCAAAGATTTAAATAGGAAGGAATGCGGGCAGCAGGAACCATGTCCAAGGGCTTGACGACCCCTCCCCAGCCGTCTGTGAGTCAGGGGGTTCTGCCTAGGAGGTGGTGGGGTTAACAGAGGGCGCTGTTAATTCCCTCCCAAAAACCACATATCCGCAAGCAAACCTTATCAAGCGACCGTGTGCCGCTTAAAGCATACAAGCCCCTAACCCCGAATCCCAAGGTGTCAGGCGACCCGTGCCGAAGGGATGAATGGCCTGGGAGGTGAAACAATTAGCCAGGTCGTTAACGGAGCCTGTGGAGGTTCCACAGAGTGAGGGCTGCTTCGGCGGCAAGCGGGTGGCAGTGGGTGGTACCCACACACCCCCAAGTGGTGCACATGTGGTGCAAGCGAATGGGAGTTGGGGTATTACTCGTAATACCCCCACAGAATGAGGGACCGAGTGTATGGGTGAGCACACAAGTAAGTCTCGCATGGTACGCATGGTCGGTTGTGTTAGAATGACTGAAGTCTGGTGAGGCCTGGCAGGAGTGTCGGGGGGCAGATACCTCTGCGGCACCTCAGAAGTAGGGGACACGAAAGTCTCGCTGCGTCTGGCAGGAGTGTCGGGGGGTTGATGCTTCTGCGGCACCTCAGAAATCGGAGACATGTAAGGTAAGTGGTGCGACCCCGTTCCAGGATGGGGAGACCACCACATTGGCTGAGGACTACCTGGGCTTCGAAATGTCAATGGGTGGGTGCTGCCAGCAAAGTACCTAACGGGGACCTATTGGCAGGATCAAAGCCTGGGTAGGTGAGTGTTAGGCACGCTTGACGTGCCGGGTGTTCCACGCCCAAACGATGCACAGGAGGTGCACAGAGTGGATAAAAATGGGAGATGGGGGTATTACAACCCCCACTGAGTGAGTGACTGAATGTCAAAGAGAGTGGTGCACAAGTGGTGCAAGCGATTGGGACTGAATGTATGAGCGGGCACACAAGTCAGACTCGCATGGTACGTATGGTCAGTGTGGCTGCTTAGGCAGTAGTATGATCCGGCTGTCAGTGACGGAATGAGTGAAGTCTCGCTAGGCCTGGCAGGAGTGTCGGGGGGCAGATACCTCTGCGGCACCTCAGAAGTAGGGGACACGAAAGTCTCGCTATGACTGGCAGGAGTGTCGAGGGGTTGATGCCTCTAAGGCACCTCAGAAATAGGAGACATGAAAGGGTCTGCCTCGTAGCTGAGGTAGGAGCGGCATAGGAGCCACCAACCTAGGGTCGCCTCCGGCTTGGTAGACAAGTGGTGCCATTCTGTTGCAGGACGGGGTGAGCACCATACTGAATGAGGACTGTCTATGCTGTGAGATGGCGGCATTGGGGTACCCCCTGCAGGGTACCTGGTCTTCCCTTGCAGTCATTCAAGCGGCATAGGCAGGTGGGTGTTAGGGCACATGTGGTGCCAGTATGTCTTGTGCAAATGTGTTGCATGGGGAGTGTCGAAGAGTTGAGGCGCATACGTGCACTTGTGTACGTCATGGAGGGGGCGCAATGCCCAATAGTCATCCCCCGAAGTATTGCTTAATTGCGGGCCGGGGGAATGACTGGAGAGGAAGGAGTTGGTTTTAGTGGGTCGGGAGTGGTGATCCCATCCCCACACTACCTGGGTTCGCCTCCCCAGGTGTCTGGTTGCAGATTTCCATTACCTTCGTCAAAAAAAAAAAAAAAAAAAAAATAGGAAGGAATCATCTATGGAAAAAATGCTAGAACAAAAGTTATTTGGCATAGCCAAAATTAGTGAAAAACGAAAAAAAAAGTTTTTGATTATAAATCATTAGTTACTTGATTGTTTTCAATAGTTTAACTATTTTTACTCGAAATTGATTATATTTGCAGTCTAATGAAACCATAAAGTTGTGCCAAATACTGCTTTTTGTTGTTGACCCAAGAAACAATTGTTGTTTGAAGAAATGTCTCTTACAGCTACGCTATTCAGCTGTATGTTTAATTAAGATTGATTTATTGCATTTGATACTACTATACCAACCTTGTTCGCCCAAAAATGGAGAATCTATTCAACAACAGTAGTTCTATAAGCATGTTGAAATAAATGTTTAAGCTATCACTTTGCCTCGATTGTTCAACTGCAAAAACAATAAAAGAGCTACAACAACATTAATTCAACGCTTGTTACTACAAAGCGTATTACCCGAACTAATAAAGCGTTTGTTCAATGTTTCACAAATAAGGCTGTTTGATATACTGTTGATTGTGTAATATAGAAGATTGGAGGAAACTATTATTCAACATTAGTTTGAGAAATAAGGTTGGTTTTGGTGGCTATAATACATCTCAATTGTTGTAAGGAATATCTCAAATAAAGCTTATTACAAGTTTCCACAACAAGCATTTTTTTTATAAAAATGTTAAAAGAGGACTAATTCTTACGGATAATTTTTATCTTGATATTATTTTATGGCTTTCATGAACTATCGATTTTTCAACTAATTAGTTTATAGAACTGTGACGACTAGAACTGTTACAGCTTTCACAATCTCGAACGATGTGAGGCTCGAACCCAGGACCCTTCGATTGACATCCGCCTGCTCTTCCGCTGCTCCATGCAAGGTCATATAAATCGACCATGTTAAATGTAGTTATCTTCTTCTTCTTCCTGGCATTACATCCCCACACTGGGACAGAGCCGCCTCGCAGCTTAGTGTTCATTGAGCACTTCCACAGTTATTAACTGCGAGGTTTCTAAGCCAAGTTACCATTTTTGCATTCGTATATCATGAGGCCAACACGATGATACTTTTATGCCCAGGGAAGTCGAGACAATTTCCTATCCGAAAATTGTCTAGACCGGCACCGGGAATCGAACCCAGCCACCCTCAGCATGGTCTTGCTTTGTAGCCGCGCGTCTTACCGCACGGCTAAGGAGGGCCCCATAATGTAGTTATAAATTATTTAATACCAAATTGAACAATTTATTGCACAAACATTGAATAAACAACATTTGAACATGTTTATTAAATAGAATGTGCATGGCAACAATATTGTTGAAAACGTTTGCACAGCAACGTTTATACAAATTCAGATAAGCATCGAATGTAGTTGCCCCGATTGCAGTTTAAGAATCGTTGAATAATGAATTCTGAAACAACCTGCTTCCAATAGTTAATCCGTGCGCGCATCTGTTGCCCATCACTGTCTAAACATCAACAACAAACAGTGCGGTGCAGTAATAAAAAAATGAGGAGAAGTATCATAAGTTAATTTATTGTAGATTTCATTCTTGTTGTGTTTTTTTATTCTTTATTCAGGTGTTTTTTTTTAAACTACAGATTTAAGTTCAACACCGCATTCTTGTGGAGACAATCGAGGCCGGCAGTCTTTTTTAGGTAATTGCAAAATTTAATTGCACAGGTCCTTCTACTTCTTCTTCTTCTTCAATGGCTCTACATTCCAACTGGAACTTAGCCTGCTTTTCAACTACACCCGATTCTTTTTTTACACGGGGGATGCGTTCCGTGTAAAAATAGTTTTCAGTTCAAAATTTGAAAATCCGTGTTAAAAATGTTTTATGATTTCTCGACGAATCATGCAAAAAGGAGCAACTTTGCAATAATTTTGGATGGGATTTGTTTAGACTGCCGTATAAAACAAATCCGTGTAAGAACAGAATCGGGTGTATTCTATTACCATTTCCTCAGTTATTACTTAAAAGCTTTTCTATGCCCGCCATTGCATGAGTATGTATATTGCGTTGCAAGTACAATGGATGCACTGTGCCCAGGGAGTCGAGAATGTTTCCGAAAACATCCAAGACCGGACCGAGAATCGAACTCGCGATCTCCGGATTGACAATTCTACGCCTTTTCTCGCAAAGCTACTGGAGACCCATCATTGCAAAGGGCCCCCACGATTGAATTTCGAGAAGGTTTACAATTTGGTTTTTTATATTGATAAGGTATCGATGTATTGTCTCGCGTTATTCGGTCTGAAATTATGCTTTTTAGTATAATTTTATAGTATTAAGCAAAAACAAGCTGGATCTGGTACAAGGATCTGGTACAGCTTTGAGTTTTGCCAATGTCGCTGCATTTTCCACTGTTTTGTGTTGTATTTGTAGCGTCCTACACAACAACTTGCTTTAATTTTCGGTGATATGTACCATTCTTTTTAAACTTTTTGAAAGATTTGTCCGATTTTTCAAAAATTCAATGCACAGTGACATCCGCACAGCCAGATACGACATAATTGATTTTGTCAATAATAATGAATCAACAGCAATTATGTTGTGTTGAACAACATTTGAAAGAACATCACTATAAATGAATAAGTAAGTTATTTTAACAGTTATCATCTAGCAAACTTATTTCACAATTAATCAACATGTTTGGTTCAAAGGCTTACAATCTAATATAAGACACATTACTTCATTGAATTGTACAACTTCGGCAGCGCTGTTGAATAACAAATTCTAACAAATGTTATTAAGCATCACATGAACATGTTATTCAATATCAACTTGATTACACAAAATAGGATTTATTTTGGTGGAATAAAGAATATTTACAGTGAATAATACAACTGGACTTCACCCTGCCAGGGAAATTTTAGGGCAACATTTGTTAAACTTTTATTCGATGCTTTATTCAAATAACAACAAAACAGGGAACTGATGCAGTGATTTCAATCAGTATAACATTTATTAAACAACTTCTTAAACATGCTTTATTGTTCAACTACCATCGCTTCTATACAACAATTGTTCAACAAGCTTGTTGATTTATGGCTCTGAATTGTTTCTTGGGGAAATAATTCGATGTATGTTGGAAGGTGCAAAATTTTATGGAGCTCTACAGCTACCATGGGAAGGAAAGGGTTAACAGTACGGGGTGTTCAAGGTAGGAATGAGCGTGGAAATTTTTTTTTTTTTCTTAACAAGCTTCTTGTATTGCTATATAGCACTAGAGTGATTCAAATTTTGACTTTTTCGCCCCCCGATGCTTAAACGATTGCATTTGCCATTTTAATAATCCTCCTAAATTTTTAGCAATTTTGCATGTAATTTGACTGTGCACACGTCATTTGAAGTTTGTATGGAAATTACTGTGAAAACTGACCTTATATGGAAGACCATTCTGTGAGGTGGCCCATGAACTATTTAAATAAAATCAACAAATTGCTTACACAGAATACTTCTCAAGCTGAAAGGCAGTTGTTGTTGCGAAGCGATTTCTCGTTTGGAAGCAAAGTTATGAAGAGAATAAAAATGCTCATTATTGATATTGATGTTATTCTTTTACGTGTTAAATTGAATTTTCCACGATTCAGTATTTTCCTAATAACTTTTCGCGTGAGCATCAAGTCGTTTCGCAACAAAGACGACCTGTTTCCTTGTAAAATTTCTTATGTTGCCGATGTACTCATATGTTGTTAGAGCTTAAAGGGAAGCGTTCGGGAACGGTTTTCCATGAAAGTTACTGTTTTCATAGCAATTTTCATACAAAATTCAAACCGCGCGTGCTCATTCAATTTACATCCAAATTAGCTAAAAATTTAGGTGGGTTAATAAAAAGACAAATCCAATCGCTTAAGCATCGGGGGGCAAAAAAGTCAAAATTTGAATCACTCTCATATAGCACCCATAATAACGTAACAGCGCTACGGCCGATTGATTATTGCGCCAACACAGGTTAACCGGGAAATTGAAAAATACCAACCATGTAAAATAAATATTGGGTGTACAGCTAGTAAAAATAATAAATCTGGAGACTGTGTTCGGAATAGTTTGAATAAAATTCAAAAGTTGTAGGTTTGTTCACACATTTAATCAACTATTCCACCGATATCGCCAAACAATGGCGTACTAACGCTGAGTCGTTTTCCTACTGGTTCTATGGCACTGGATAAATTTTGTATTTGCAATATTCGTTTCCATTACTAATACTTATACAATACCAAAGAACGACATCAGTCGGTTTTTTTCCGTTTGGAACTAAATATTGAAATCACATTACATGCATCTTGTTAGCACAAACAATTACTTAATCAGATATAACTTAAACTGAACATAAAAAACGATCATTAGTCTACACTGGAGCACATTAAAAGTGGATAATATGGCAACGAGAATTATGTATGATTATGATGTGGTTTGTATATAGGTTCACTCCTTAAATCTTTTAAATCTGGTCTGTTTTCCTCAGCAACAAAGCACATAGCTAAAACATACATTATATGGCATCGTGAATGATTCGAGCATTAACTCGTTATTTAATTATGTTTCTCTTTAACCAGAATTCTTCTGTATCACTTTTATTTTAAATAATCTGCCTTTCTTTAGCTATGCTGCAAAATGTGAGTGTAATGCTTTCAAAAAGCAAACTTAACGTGGAGTTTTGCTTCGCTGTGTGTTGCTATCATGTATGCTGTGGGGAATTTGAGCTAGCCATATTATAGAATTTGTAAAACCTGTATATGGATTTATCTACGATATTAAAACTCTTTTGATAGAATTTCAACTATTTTTTCAAACAATGTTGCGCTCGTATATTGTGATTTCGAACAATTGAGGGAAAGCTAAGCCATATCAATTATTTAAACTCTGTGGTAAAATCTTTCCTAGCATTCGACCATCCAACCTGTTCTGCTATAATACGTAATTTTGACTAATACTTTTTCAATTCTCTATATTCCTTTCAAAATGTACCAACCAAACTGTTGAATAAAAAATAATAATTATTTGAAATATAGTTTCTGTCACTTATCTGACCTGTTCCATCTGATAACATTGTAACATCTTTTCATGACATGGTATATTCGATGTTTTTGATTGCAGATCAGCTTAGAAACAGTTTCAACATTCCTAGTTCGAAGTCATCTGAAAACATAGTACGGCTTTCAACAAAAGGTGTCACAAAGAAGTTTTAAATAGTTTCGACGACAAACAAAGCTTAAACTATCAGATATTTTCAACTAAATAGTTAAAAAAAAACTTTTTTATATTTTTAACAAAACAACCAAAAAATAAACTGTATTTGATACAGAATGGGTACTAAAATTTACTATTAACAATAATTAACAAACATCACTCTTTCTATAAAATCTCAATAACATGTTAGTAAAAACCTTCGCTCCTGGATCTATTGGTCATTTAGATTCATCTAAAGTAAAAACATTGCGATACTGATAGATACAAGCGTGTCCAGCGAACACATCATTTGCAATTCAAAAGTTTTGCATGAGGTAAGGAAAGCTGAACTTTGAACCGAAATTTTCCTCTTTGAACACTTTAAAATCATCCACGATCTCCATCACTGTAACAGTCCTACCGTCGCGACGTGAATTCGTACAAAAATGCGTCTTACTCGCTAGCTTAGCCCAATACGATGAGATTGCTCCCGACCCCACCCGTTCCCCCTCTAGACAAGCACTCGCTAGTCGAAGATACACGAAAACACCCATATGCAGTTCAGTACAAGTCTTTCGCAGCAGTTACGCTTCTCGCCTTCCGGATCTTCGGCCGCTTTGCGCATCTTTTTCGGGTAGTTCTTCGGATTACTCCTGCTGCTCAGTTGAATCGGCATCGGGGCAAATAGTGGCCGTGGCCTTTTGAAGTTAGCCACCATTGTTTGCTGCTCCGGTGTGAGGCTCGTCACTTTGCGCCCGTTCAGTACCTCGCCAACCAGTCTGGATTCCACTGAGTCCAGCAGCTCAATGCGGTCTTTAACGCTTTCGAATTCTTTCCGGGCCATGGTGAGATAGTGGGGGGCGTAGCATAACGCCCCCAGCACGCGACGTCGGTTTTCGTCCGACAGCTCGAGATTCTTGCGCATGCACTCCTCACGACTCCAGTTGGCGAGCAAATCCAGCAGGACCATTTCGGAAGACATTTGCAGACTGTCACGCGTTGCGATCATCTCCAGCTCTTTGAACCTCAACGCGAGCATAGCTTCTTGTGCGAAAACATCTTCTGCGTGCATGTCAATCAGCTGGAGGCAGTTTTTCAGCAGTGCAGCAAAGTATTCCTCCGGTGTGACGGGACCTTCCGGTTTCTCATTCTTCCTCGGGCGTCGTTTCTTATTCTTTTGTTGGACGGCCTCGAGAGACTTCACCGGGGTAATTGAGTTATAATACCATAGGGCACGAAACACTTCCAGCACGTGATCGATCTTCAGATTGAGATCCAGTTCCTTTACGCAGTGAATCTCTAGTTGGCGACACTGGAACCGAGATGCCAGTTCCAGCATTTGTAACATGTGAGTGGCGGAGTAGAATTTGATGAATTTGGTTTCAAGATATCTGAAATAGAAATTAAAACAAAAAATTATAATTTGAAATGAATCTAATGTTGTACAAAAATTTAGAAATTTGTTACGTTTTCCCAATTCGGAAGAACTTCTCGAGCAGTTTCGAATGAGTTATGTACGTTAAGTACGAGATACTGAAGACGGCCTTACTGTTGAGGTCGGAATATGTATCTGTCAAAGGTACAATAAAGTGGTGGAATTAAATGGGATAGTAGTCTTATGACAAGAAAAAAGTTGTGGAAATTCAAAACAAAAAACCCAGATTAATCCACCTAGCGTTGGTGGTGCCTTTCTCGCATTTAGTAAAGACACCAACCTTATATGGGGTTTATATGGTCCGATGTACCATTTTCTTTATAACTTTTAAACGAAATGACCTATCGTTATAAAATTCAATAGTGATCAACAAGGCTTTGTCCCCTGTCGAATGAAACTTGTTGCGAGAAAATCGGTTAAGGATTTCTATACGAAAAGTTGTCTAATGTTTTTTATAGATTTTGTGCACACACATACATACACACGGACAGACAGACATGTGCTAAGCTCGTCGAGCTGAGTCGTTTGGTATATAATACTATGGGTCTCACAGACTTCTATAAAAAGTTCGTTTTCGGAGTGAAATGATAGCCTTTCGGTACAACTTAGTTGTACGAGAATGGCAAAAAGATACTTCTTCTTCTTCTTCTTATTGGCATTACCTCCCCACACTGGGCAGAGCCGCCTCGCAGCTTAGTGTTCATTAAGCACTTCCACAGTTATCAACTGCGAGGTTTCTAAGCCAAGTTACCATTTTTGCATTCGTATATCATGAGGCTAACACGATGATACTTTTATGCCCAGGAAAGTCGAGGCAATTTCCAATCCGAAAATTGTCTAGACCGGCACCGGGGTTCGAACCCAGCCACCCTCAGCATGGTCTTGCTTTGTAGCCGCGCGTCTTACCGCACGGCTAAGGAGGGCCGATACTTGCTTCCCAAAATAGAAAACATCTTCGTAGCATGCTGGCGTAGTACAACGAAACTTTTTTTTATTCACATGGTCGCAATCGATATTAATATCGATAATATCGGCCGTCTTTGATATTGTCATCAAATTATTAGATTATAATTAGATTTTGATGAATATTAAACGCCTAGATTATTTAGTGAAAGCTTCTGAAACTGAATCAAAAGGCCAAAGCGAGCCGAACCATTCACCAAGCAATTATCAAACATTTTCAAGTTACAGTTTTACCCACTAATAAAAGATACTTAACCAAATACTACCTTTTTTTTTACTACCTTTATGGTGCTCTTAACAGCATTGAAATCGCCTCCATAATAATAAGGTAATAAGTTTCCAAATATTACATGAGCTTCAATTTGATGATGGACTTGGGAAGACTTATCGTCGATCTTCACGTCTCTGGTAGAACCTGTTTTTAGATACCGTTGCATAATTCCTTTCGAAGAAGTTTGTCAGCCGTACACGGAATGTCATTTAAGAAGACACTACTGTTGCAATTGAATCGGAGGGAATATAATAAAATACGATTGGCGCTACGTTCCTAGGTTTGATAAAACTCCTACTCAGTGAATCCAACAGTCCATTCCCGACAAATGTCGATAAACACATTTTAATCAACCTATCTAGCTAGTTTTAAGCGTAGCAACGACTCATCGACGACTGGTTCATTCGCCTCCTCCACGTACCGTCCGCCATCTGCACTCCACCATAGATGGTACGCAACACTTTCCTTTCAAAAACTCCCAGTGCGCGTTGATCCTTCACGAGCATCGTCCAGGTCTCGTGTCCGTAGAGAACTACCGGTCTTATAAGCGTTTTGTAGATAGTCAGTTTGGTACGGCGACGAACTCTATTCGATCGGAGCGTCTTGCGGAGCACACTGGGGCAGCCCTGGTTCAAACATGGAATAAACCTCTCAGTCATTGGAATGATCAAACTGACCTTAGGTGTCTTTAGCGAAGTTTTAATATACATCAATGCCGACATTTTGGACAATATTCACCATTTTTTGCGATGTTCGCATAAAAGTTCCATACGCCAAATCGGCCAGCGTTTTAAAAGTGTGCTTTCTTCAGAGAGGTTGTTTGTCGCTTAATTTTGATGAACCTTGGTAAAAATATCAAATTTCCAGAGCCTACTGTGATGATTTATTTGGTTATTTTGAAAAGAAAGACCAAAAAATGAAATTTGTTCGGTAATTGTACTTTTCCGACACTTTTACTACTGGATATTATTCAAAATAATAGATATTGGTAAAATACATGATTCGTGGCGGTTATCCAGTTAGAAAAAATGATTTTTGGCGATTAATCGTGGAAAAAAGGCTAATTTATGGTATTTTTCACATATGCCGATTATGCGATGGGGCAGAGACGGGCAGCTGTTTTAATCGGCAAAAAAGAAATGATATGGACATTTTATTTAGTTTTTATATACTAAACAATTGAATACCAGTACATATGTACTATTTTTACTATGCATTGTGATATTTGCAAAAAGTGTAATATATCTGCGTTTTTCTTTTTGTTTGTATTTTTCATATTTTACTGTTACACTTCTTTATAAAATATAAGCAGATACATAGGACACTTTTGCAAATATCACATTATTTGCTAAAAGTGAATATGAAAATACTGTTATTGTTTAATATAAAAAGCTCATGAACAAAAAGTAATCCATACAATATTCACAAATCTAATCTTTATCCATTTTCTTCTGGGTGTATACAAATATTTTCAAATAAAATAATATCTCCCAAAGGGGAAATAACAGTATTTCATTAGTTCTTATAATTATTAATTAGTTCTTATAGTTCTCATAAGTTCTTATTAATTCATTGTATCATGTTGTAATTGAACAACCTAACCTACCCTCCTAACTAATCGAAAATCATTAGGAGGTATTTTTTATAGCATCAGTACTGGCATTCAGTAAAATTAATTTTGAAAAAAATCATCGAATATCATGTCTTTGGGAAAATGTTTATTTGAGAGGGCATGAATTTTTCTGTCCATTGCCGATTAAAACAGCTGCCCGTCTCTGCCCCATCGCATAATCGGCATATGTGTTAAATACCATAAATTAGCCTTTTTTCCACGATTAATGGCCAAAAATCATTTTTTAACTGGATCAACGCCACGAATCGTGTATTTTACCAATATCTATGATTTTGAATAATATCCAATAGTGAAAGTGTTGAAAAAGTACAATTAATGATCAAATTTTATTTTTTGGTCTTTCTTTTCAAAATAACCAAATAAATCGTTACAGTAGGCTCTGGAAATTTGAAATATTTAGCAAGGTTCATCCAAATTAAGTGATAAGCAACTTCTCTGAAGAAATCACACTTTAAAAACGCTGTTTGCCCAATTTGACGTTTGGGACTTTTATGCGATTATCGCTAAAAATGATGAATGTTGACCAAAATGTCGGCATTGATGTATACTGAAACTTCGCTGAAGATACCTATGGTAAATTTCATCATTATAATGACTGATAGGTTTATTCCATGTTTGAACCAGGGCTGCCCCAGTGTGCGATCGGAGCGTCTTGTGGAGTCCAAAGTACGTGCGATTTCCAGCCACTATGCGCCTCCGAATTTCTCTGCTGGTATCGTTATCGGCGGTCACCAGTGAGCCCAAGTACACGAATACATTGACCTCTCTTGAGCCTCTTCTTATCATGTACTTCGTCTTCGACGTGTTGATGACTACTCCAATCCGTTTAGCTTCGCTTTCCAGTCTGAAGTATGCTTGCTCCAGCCTCTCAAAGTTACGTGCCATGATATCAATGTCGTCGGCGAAACCAAATAACTGGACGGACTTCGTAAAAATCGTACCACTCGTGTCAATCTTGCCGTAACCCTCTACGCGTTTTGAAAGGACTCGAGAATGCCCCTGAAACTCGAACTACGCACATCACCCGATCCATCGTCGCCTTGATCAACCGTATCAGTTTATCCGGAAATCCCGCCTGGTACTGCCCCACGAACTCTCTTGCAATTGGTGTTAGTCGGCGGCATAAAATTTGGGAGAGTACCTTGTAGGCGGCGTTCAGCAATGTGATTGCGCGGTAGTTGCTACAATCCAGCTTATCGCCCTTTTTTTTAGATGGGACACACGACACCTTCCATCCACTCCTGCGGCAGAACCTCATCCTCCCAAACCTTGGAAATCACCCAGTGCAGCGCTCTAGCCAGTGCCTCACCACCGTGATTAAACAGCTCTCCTGGTAGTTGGCCAACTCCAGGGGCTTTGTTGTTTTTCAGCCGGCCGATCTCCTCCTGGATTTCCTGGAGATTCGAAGCCGGAAGTCGCATGTCCTGCGCGCGTGCTCCTAGGTTCATTACCATACCGCCACCGTTGTCTGCCATATCGCCATTCAGGTGCTCTTCGTAGTGCTGCCGCCACCTTTGGATCATCTCACGCTCGTTTGTAAGAAGGTTCCCGTTTATGTCCCTACACATATCGGGCTGTGACACGCGGACCTTACGTGAACGGTTCAACTTCTCATAGAACTTTCGTGCGTTATTAGCGCGGTACAGTTCCTCCGTCTCTTCACGGTCTCGATCTTCCTGCTGGCGCTTTTTCCTCCGGAAAATCGAGTTTTGTCTGTTCCGCGCCCGTTTGTATCGTGCCTCGTTCGCCCTCGTGCGGTGTTGCAGCAATCTCGCCCATGCTGCATTCTTCTCCTCAACTAACTGCTCACATTTGCCGTCATACCAGTCGTTTCTCTGATCCGGAGCCACCGTGCCTAGTGCAGCGGTTGCGGTGCTACCAATGGCGGATCGAATATCTCTCCAGCCATCTTCAAGAGATGCTGCGCCTAGCTGCTCTTCCGTTGGGAGTGCCACTTCCAGCTGCTGCGCGTAGTCTTGGGCTAGTCTACTGTCTTGTAGCCGCCCAATGTTTAGCCGCGGCGGACGACTCCGACGCGTGTTGATCACCGTCGAGAGTTTTGAGCGCAGACATACTGCAACGAGGTAGTGGTCGGATTCAATATTCGCACTGCGGTAAGTGCGTACGTTCGTGATGTCGGAGAAGAATTTACCGTCGATTAGAACGTGGTCGATTTGATTTTCCGTTACTTGATTAGGTGATTTCCATGTGGCCTTGTGCATATTTTTGCGGGGGAAGAAAGTGCTTCGAACTACCAATCCGCGGGAGGCTGCGAAGTTTATGCATCGTTGGTCGTTGTCGTTTGATACGGTATTCAGACTATCCGGTCCGATGACCGGTCTATACATTTCCTCCCTTCCTACCTACCATATAGAGGTTTAACAGACCTTACTGTCAAACCCCACCACACCCTAGGCAGGCGCCACAACTCGCAGATGGCCTGGGGAGGGATCATCAAGCCCTTGGACATAGTCCCTGCTGCCCCCAAATTCACAAAATAAACGTTTATTAAAATATGTGTTACATTATTCGCTTCTTTTTCAGTAATTTCTATTACTAACTACTTACATTTATAGTTTATTCCCGTACTTTCCTTTTTCTAAAGGTTGATTTACCGACGGCTTATTTCGTTTAATCCTCCTACAAACATTGTTAGCAATAATACAATATAGTAAAGCACATTTATCACCTTTTACGGATCTCAGAATTCACTATTCGCAGTACTCCCTCACTTTCAATAGTCTACGAATTCAATTTTTATAATAAACTTTTCTGCTGCAACTGACCAGTGCATGATGACGTTGGTTGACAGTTCACAGAGCTTTTTCACCAAGTCTTATTCTCCGGCGAAGCTTCTGATAATATTGTTTCGTCATTTTATTCGCATGTAGATGTCCGTTGCGATTGATTTCATGCTGAATGCAAAGAATATCATTGAAATATTCGGATCACAGCAATTTTAAACTAGAAATATGAATTTCAATTTTTCTTCTAACGCCTTGTAAACAAGCTCTGTGAACTGTCAAAATAAGTGAGGTTAAGTTAGAGTTTGCATTGGTCTATAAACTTTTAATCCACTTCTACCTAGCTGTTTTTTTTCAACTTGTTATGTTTATTTACTTTCCTACTCTCTTGCTCTCGTCATACTCACACATTCTACACGCCCGTTTCAAAATTTGGGCCAAGGCTTGGGTAATAGACTACAGATCGTGAAAAACCGTCAACGCCGTATTAACTGAGCATACCAGCCGTTTCCAGATCCGCCCATGTGCGGATTACTAGGCGTATCGAAATTCAGGTAGGCTCTGTAATCCTCTAATTTTTCCTCGCATCCTTTGTAGAGAGTAGAGCTACGAACCGGTGACCGCAGATAATCCACGATAACGCAGTCTTCTAGTTGGCCCATATGAAACGCTTCTTGATACTCCGGATCCACTGCACTGGAATAGCTTGGTCGAAGATGAAACTTCGTCAAATACCGGACTCCACACGATCGCTGCCACCATGCCACCAGGCGTTTTAGCTCCACCGATGCTAATGCACTCATTTTTCTTTTGTCCCCCGTCGATCTGCTTTTCGGGATTGGAGACCCAGTTGCACAACTCGAAACTGCCCTTGGAATCGACATATCTCGCCTCCTTCGTCCACATCACCACTTCGTCGATCGTATCTGCAACCTCAAGTTTTGCTGATGGATCATTCCAGAGCAAAAATCTCCGCTTTCTCATCTTCATCTCTGACCCGTAGCTCATGGTATATAGGGGCGATTATTCAAATATGACGTCTACTACTTTTTGAGATTTCAAGACCCCCCCCCCTCTTTCACGCTTTTTATATTCCTCATAAAATCTGTGACATCATTTTTGAATGACCCCATATCCGCCTATGTCCGCCCCGAATCCGATATCTCGCTCTTGAAAATTGCACCGGCAAGGCATATCTCGTACCTTCAGCAACTTGGAGTTCCGCGGCACTCCTCTCACTTCTGCTTTTCTGTTCTGCGGCACGTACCTTACCTTGCTGCAATCGAACAATAATAGCTCGAACAGCGTGGATTCGCGCCCCTTCGCTAGGTATTCGGAAATCACGGTGCGCAACTCGTCGTATAGTACGGGATTTTTTCGGGAGCGATTATCCAGACCAATCAGTCGCTTTATCCATTTCGTTGCCTTCTTCTGCGTTTCTTTTGCTCTTCTATTTTCTTCCGACCTGGGAAGCAAGGCCACGTAAATGCCCGATTCTTTTAGTATGTGCAGCTCCTGATTATTCACCGTGCTACAAGTATGATGGCCGACGATTCCACTATCCGTAGTATTCGCGCCGGTCGGCCCGTAGACGGTCCATCCCAGCTTAGACCTAACTGCTATTGGCTCTTCCGGCCGTCCTATTCTCGACTCACTCGATCGGAGGTACAGGTGGATGTCTTTCAATCCGATCAGAATCTGCGGAGTCGTTTGTGGAACGTCTGCAATCAGCTCTTGGATGAGCATTGAATTGACCAAGTGCGTAGTTAAGCCGGCAGCTTCCAAGTGATCGGCAAGCTGTTGAACTACTATTCGGAAGCTTATGAAACTTGCCAACCGATCCGCCTTCGGTGGGGCTGCGCTGCGAACTTTCGACAACAGCATGTTGAGAAGTCTCTCTGGCCTGCCGTACAACATGCGCAGTGTCTCCATGATCTTCGGGACCGATTTCGGTAGCAGTAACCTACTCCTGACCGCTTCCAGCGCCTCTCCTTTTAGGCACTCATGTAGCCGTGCCAAATTTTCCACGATCAAAAACCCGCACGCCTTCGTCGACGTCTCGTAGCTACTGACGAACATCGGCCATTCCTCTACTTTCCCAGAAAATGTTGGCAAGTTCCTTGATAGGAACTTGCGAGCGGATAGCTGAGCCCTCATTGGCTCTTGACTTCTAGTTCGCTGACCTTCTTTCGCTCCTGCACGCGTTCAGAACTCTCCGAACTCTCTTCTGCTACTGAAGTTTCTTCCTCGCAGATACTGTCTTCTTCAGACGACTCTTCTTCCTCCGATTCTTCATGCCCCTCCGACTCTACTACCTTTGTAGTCTCACGTACTGATTTACTCTTCTTCTCCTTTTTCGGAACCTCCGGATGTCCAAATGGCGTATCGTCCTCGACGCGCCCGATCATGAAACTCTCAGGCAGACACGAAGGACCTCCGATTAACTTCTTTGTGAGCTTTTCAGTCGCTTTTGGTGTCAACTATGTTGAATGTTGGACAAGTCTAATGTTATGTGTACGATGTTTATAATCCCTTACCAGCCCTGTGAATATGTTGTTGTCTATTGTATGTTGAATGTAAATAGAAGTAAATAAACGACCACCGCGGAGAGCGAATCGCTTGTTTTTCCGTCCACTTACGCGTCCGAAATACCCCGTCGGGAGTTGTGTCGGTTCCGCTGTGTACCGTGGGAAGTCTCAGTGATAACTTCCCACAGGTTATTGGCCTAGCGATAGTGGAGAAAACGGTAGATTTCGCTAAAAATAGTGTGAAAGTTTGCCAGCGGACGCTACCCTTTGTGCTTGTCGTTCGGCGGGAGCAAATTTGTTGAACAAATTTTGTTCCACTCGTTAGACTGTGACTGTAGGGGTGGTAAATGCAGCAAAAATCGTTTGGAAGCAAGTGAAAACAGCACCTCGTTTGGTTGACATTTAGTAGGGCTGGTTAGGCTGTTATCCAGTTGTGTCGGTACGAGTTCAGAAGCCAAAGCGTGTTGGCCGTATTGAAACTGCCATTTTGTGCCGCGAGTCAGGCTACGGGACGTAATTGTAGCAGTGGTGATCGAAGTGACTGTGTGTGCGCGTTCGATTGAGTACAGGTTGCGCCAGAAAAACGATCGGAATAGAAATAAGTAAGTACGATTGCGCGTTTGGGTAATAAGAATTACCAAACGTGGAAGATTAAAATAGAAATGCTTCTGATCGGTGTCGACTTGCGGCATACGGTTAACGAGAAGAAACCGGAGCCAGTGACTGCAGCATGGTCGAAAGAAGATCAGAAGGCTAGGGCTATGATTATTCTTAACGTCGAAGATAATCAGTTGCCGTTAGTGAAAGACGCCAAATCGGCGGTCGAAGTGTGGAAGAAACTGAAGAAGTACCACGAAAAGGCTACGGTTACGTCGCGAGTGTCGCTTCTGAAGAGTTTTAAGCCGGTTAAGCAGAAGAAGATAATCAAGATGATATCTTTTTGCCTTTCTCGTACAACAGCATTCCAAAATCGAACTTTTTATAGAAGTCTCGGAGACTCATGATGTTTACCAATCGAATCGGCTCGTCGAACTGAAAAAATGTCTGTCAGTCCGTATGTATGTATGTATGTGTCTGTGTGTGCGCACACGAAAACCGAAAAACACCAAAAAAAAAAAAGCCACTTTTTCATATAGTAATTCTTAACCGATTTTCTCGCAACAAGTTGCAATCGACGGGGGACAAACCCTATTTGATCACTATTGAATATAATCACGATCTTAATTGCGTCATTGCGTTCAAAAGTTATGAAGAAAATGGTGTGTTGAACTACATAAGCTTGGTTGATTGATTCGCTATACAGCGTTTGCAAGAGCCGTAATGTAAGCAATTATTTGTTTATGTTTATCACACTAAAGGAAAACCAAACGATTGAATCGAGAAAGGCATCGTCACCGCTAGGTGGATTAATCTGGTTTTTGAATAATAAAATTATTTAGAGCTTTGTAATGGAATGTTTTCACTTGTCATAAGATGAGTTAGTACTATCCTATTTAATTCCACCACTTGATTGTATGTATTGTGCCTTGCAACAAAATGACAACTTTTTTGATCGTTTTCCAAGGTACTCTTCTTCTTCTTCTTATTGGCATTACGTCCCGCACTGGGACATTGCCGCCTCGCTGCTTAGTGTTCTGCCACAGTTATTAACCGCGAGGTTTCTAAGTTACCATTTTTGCATTCGTATATCATGAGGCTAACACGATGATAATTTTATACCTAGAGAGATCGCGACAATTTTCAAACCGAAAATTGCCTAGACCGGGACCGGGAACTGAACCCGGGCACCCTCAGCATGGTCTTGCTTTATAGCCGCGCATCTAACCGCTAAGGTAAGGAGAGTCCAAGGCACTCATAGATGTTTAAAATGTATCCGCAGGACAAATAGCACTTGCTATTGAAGCATTTATCGCCAGAATCCACCACGTGGCGGCCAAATTTTCGAAAATATCGGAAGAGGTTTTTTTTCTGGAGGTATGTTTTTCTTGGGCTACTATCTGGCGCTTATTTTTCGTTGCGACTAAAAATAAGCACAGGAGTAGATTTTTCTATGAACGGTACAATAACTTTACATATACGTATTTCGACCTCAACACTCAATAGTAACGCCCTCTTTAGTGTCTCGTACTTGACTGGACTCAACAAGTCATGCGAGTTATACACCATTCTGAGAAGATTTTTTTCTTCTGGCACAAGACGCTTCTTTACACTACACAAACACGTTTACGTCCTAAAAATCACATTGTACGACAAAACTAAAACTCACCTGACAAAAATCTCGAAATTATCCTTATCCACGTCCCGCACTACATACTTCCCATCGACAACAGTGGTCGAAGAAACCGCTCCATTAATCATGTGCGCCAGCTGAGTGTTGGAGTCCAGCACCGGTTTCTTCTCGGCACGCACGCTGTAATTTTCCTTGTTTCCCAAGATCAAAAAATCCACATACAGGTCCGCGCTAGAGTTAGGATCGTCTCCCTCGGCATTGATCTGCACTAAGGGAGGTGCCGTTGGTCGTTGCATATTAGCGGCGGCCGCCTGATCCCCGCCGTTCTCTGCCGAAGTGTTGAAGGGCCGTCCCATCGCACTGTCGATAACCGCCGTCACCGTCCGTCCGTTTGCGTCTATGTTTGTTGCGAGCGATTTCCGAGGCTCCTCCACTGCCACCGTGAGTCATAGACGACGTGTGAGTGCAGGCAACACCCAATGCACCCACCGGCACTCGATGGGCAGAAGAGCACGAGACGAATTTCCAGCTACAAGCAAACTACCGAGGACAAACTTTGGACGTCTCGACGAAACCGCGATTCAGAATTGACTGGCAGAACGCTGTGATATTTTTTGTTTTGCGTGGCGATGTTATGCCCACGCGAATCGTAGTGACCGGTGGTGTGTGGCGGAAATCTGCGAAAATAAAACAGACGAAGAAAATTGATAAAAATGCGTTTATCGATTAGACGAAAAAAAATTTATGTCGTGGAACATGTTAGGTTAGAATGTATTAGGTGGCTGATTTGATATGAAGTTTATTTAGCGAGTTTGGTGACTATATGACTGTATATAAGATAAAGTTCAATAATTATTGCGCCTGATAAAACAGAGTACCGTAATCCGGAGTTAAGTTGATCGACCAGTTATTGTATATTGTACCTTACACGTTATTTTTGGGCTAAATAGTATTTATTTAGCTTTATTTCGAAGCCACTTTTAGATGGATTCAAATAACTTCTTCTTCTTCAATGGATCTACATTCCAACTGGAGTTTAACCTGCTTTTCAACTTAATATTCTATTAGCATTTTCTAAGTTATTAAATGAAAGCTTTTCTATGCCAGCCATTGCATGAGTATGTATCTTGTGTGGCAAGTACAATGGATACACTATGCCTAGGGTGTCAAGAAAGTTTCCAACATCCGAAAAAAAATTCTACCTCCTGAGAAAACCTGGAACTATCAGGGAATTCTTGACACAATCAGGGAAATCAGCAAAATTCTCATTCTCATATGAACATGTTTTTTTTTATTCATTTAGGGTGGGTGTGCCGCCATACATAAGAACAACTATTTTTTTTAAATATGTGAAAAGCATGTGAGTGGACTTTATATATCAAGCGAAATGTTTTACGTCCTGCGCCTTAGAACAGCTGTTAAAACCACAATAAAATTTGTTATAATCCTCAAAATTGATTAATCCATAATAGGAACGCATGCACCAGTTGTGGCACTATTCTTAATTTTGGTTCCTTATTTGGCAAATCCCATTTTCCCATTGGCTAAATTGGGACCACTAGTGCGTTAACTAGTACAAAGGCCATCAAAAATTAGTGAAAATCAATTTTTACAATTATGCTTTGCTTGTTTTGGGGGAAATCAAAGGTTTTATCGTATCATATGGGTATGCTTTATCGATATGAACTTGGTTTGCGGTGATTTGATTGGCCATTTGGCGTATAAAGCACAAGTGTAACAAATGGTGCTATAGCCACGATTGGTACATCTAGCCCAGTGGTGCTCATCTAGCGGCCCGCGGGCCGCATGTGGCCCGTTGAGGTGGTAAATGCGGCCCGCGGAAGCATTTTATTTTAGTAATAAAAAAAATCATTATTCATAGGAAAACGTAAAGGTACCGAAAATTAGTGTCGGAGAGATTCTCCCAGTACCATTACATCGTGCACCAGGAGAACCTCTGCGCCCAAAACGTGGGATTCAAAGATGTCATCAAGATAGTTAATTCCATCCGATCACACGCATTGAACCATCGAGAATTTCAGACATTTCTAGTGAACACGGATGCAGAATATGGTGACCTATCATATTATACTAAGATACGTAGGCTGATCAGGGGAAAGGTGTTACGACGCGTATTTGGTCTTCGGAAAGAAATCGTCGAATTCATGGAGAGAAAAGGTAAACCAGCGAAGTGTTTCAATAATGCGGAGTGGATGGCAGATCTGGCTTTCTTGACTGACATAACAACGCACCTGAACTATTTGAATTTAAATCTCCAGGGTAAAGGTAAATTGGTGCACAGCATGCTTAAACAAATCAGTACGTTTGAAAACAAGATCTTGTTGTGGGAGAAACAGATGGAAATTCTGAATTTTGCCCATTCCCCAACTCTCGAAAATTGCATCGTGTCGTCGACAAAAAAAATACGTTGAAGCTCTCCAAACGATGAAAAATGATTTTGCTCGGAGATTTGGAGATTTCATGATAAAATTCTAAAACTTTTCCCTGCTCCATTCAGTGTTGATGTCGAGCAAGCTCCAGATAATTTCCCAATGGAACTCATTGAATTACAGTGCGATACGGAACTACGAGAAAAATTTGATCGCCATGATCTTCTGAAATTCTATGCCATATTTATTCCGGAAGAGCGCTTCTCAGAGCTACGAAAACATGCTCTTTTCGTAGCTTCTTTGCTTGGATCCACATACATTTGTGAACAACTGTTTTCCGCAATGAAGCAAGTAAAGTCAAAAGCTAGAAATAAGATAACTGATGAACATTTGGACAATTCCTTGCGTATTTCGACCTCTAATCTGAAGGCTGATCTTGATAAGCTTGATCATGAAAACTGTAAGTGAACTATGCTGCCGCTAACCGCAAGTCGAGCACATCTGAACTTTCGGCCATTTTGAGTAATTATCATATTTCACTTTATTTTCACATGTACTATGCGTTAGGCTATTCTATGCGAGAAGTTTGTTCTAGAAAAGTGGAAAAAAATACCAAGTCAAATTGTCCCATATGGAAAAGTAATCGCAAGTCGAGTCACTTCGTAGAATGGCATACAAATTGATCATATTTGTTCAATACATGTGCTCAGAACACCTCTCAAATACAAAAACAAATCATTTCGAAAGAAAAATGCGGAAGATGTGGTTGGAAGTTAGGTTGAACTTAAGATTGATGCATAGAGGAATATCAGTTGCATCAGTAAATTCCAATATAATGTGTTGATACTTGCACGTTACATATACACTGACTCCACAATCCAATTGCTAACCAACATGCAAATTTGAGTGACTAATTATTGTTACAAAATGACCCATATATGTTGGGTCAGTGTAGCAAAAGTTCTTTGGAATATGTTTTAGTTTATGATAATAAAGATTTTTTAAGGTGATGTTTACTCCCCATTTTACTTAATAAACAACGAACTTACTATTGTGAAATCAATGGGCTTGGAAAATTCGTTCAAAAACGAACGAATGCTTCGTTTTTAGCCCACAGTGAGGTTTTAATTTCGGTGCACCGATTGATGTTGCCTCGATGCCGTGCTGCTTACTGCACGAACAATGGAAGAGGCAAATACAAAACATTCATTTTATACATTGAAAGAGGGGAGTTTTGAACGTGGCATCTTCACAAGCCGGGTACTGCCGAAGAGGCATCGTTCAGAAGGGAAGCGTGAAATGAGGATGCTTCCTTCGTTCATCGGCAGTGTTTCATATGCGAGTGAGTGTTGTGTAAATACAAAACCTCATTAGCGGGAAAGAGAGAGCTTGCGTTGTACCCCTCTCTTTTACACATTCATTCCAACAGAAATGCGCAACTCAGTAGAAGTGAGGCAAGAGAGTTAAATATTCTCTGCACAAAGGGGTGCTTGATTTCACTCTCCAACTGTTTAGTACAGCAGTGCCATTTGGAGCGAGGAAGCATTCTTCACTAAGCACTTTGAAACTGTTCTCTCATGAAGCTACCTTCCTCGGGAGTATATCTGTTGCTGAAGCATCGGTCCTCATCTTCATTGCTTCATTCATCCAAGCCCTGAAATCATTCTAATTCCTCACCCAGAGAATGAGTTGGATTTTAACTGATTTACTTCAGGGCTTTGAAGCATGTACACCTTGTATTGACATTGATACTACATTACCGACTTTATATTATGCCTATAACTGACTACCATCACGATATCACGAAAATCTGCGATGTGGGCTTTCAAAGCATCCAAGAGTTTCAAAATGTTCAGATTGGATGCTTCATTATGTTTGTTATTAGATCATTATAATTTTTTTTTACAAATTTGACCTTTGCTCGACGGAATGTGACTGACTTGCGGTTACTTTTCACATTGAGATGAAAAGTAATCGAAAGTCAGTCACATTGTTATTTTCAACACGGCAAGTGAGTTTTTCACTTTCTAGCCACTATGATCCATTAAATATTCAAACAATTTTTGTTGTGTGACGTTTAGAGCTGATTAAATTTACTTATACACAATTTTTGACGATAAAAATTACAAAAACTTTGCAAGCGGTTTTCTTATTTGCACGTTTTTACAGATGTGCTTGACTCGCGGTTAGCGGCAGTATGTATATTGTATTGAAATGCGACAAGTTTTTTTTTCTTTCTATTGATTTTCAAATACATTTAATGTGATATAAATCTACATTTTGTTGTTTGTATATTTGATTCATTTTGAAAGAAAAAGCATTGCTTAACATTTCAGGAACATCTACTAGTAACGAGTTCTCAGAATAAGCTGTTATATAAATTTAAAAACCTCATTGCGGCCCGTGGCATTGGCGCATAATTTCATTTTGGCCCGCAGCAAGCGTGTACCTGAGCACCACTGATCTAGCCTATTTATTTGGTACACGATTAGAAATAAGTATCTAATATTAGGTACTTTTCACTCAAATCGGGGGTTTAGTGTGAGAACCCAAAATTAAGAAAATTGTTCTTGAAATTAAGTAAAATTTACTTAATATTAAGATAAATATACTTAATTTTGAATAGAAACTAACCAAAAGTTAGGTAAATTTTACTTGACTTTTGTAAACATGAGATTATTGTGGATTTACTTGACCAATGGATTCGAAGGTCGGTTCACTTGCCTATTTTAAACGTTCCCTTTTCCTGCAAGGTTTGCCAAACTAAATAAATGTTTGGTAGATTACCTTGTTTTTTGCTCCTTGTCTATCAAAACAGATGTCAAAACATTGGAAAAAGAAAGAGAAATCCGAGGGAAACAGCAAAAACCACGTGGCAGACTTGTTAGTTTTGGCAGATTTTACTATGAAGACGGGTGTGAAGGTGAAAACGGCGATTTCAACGACCGTTCAAGGAGCGACTATTTCGAACGGTCGGGTCCAATAGGGAAATCCACGTACAATATTTAACCATACATTAGTGACGACCAACATGGATTTATGCCCGAACGTTCCACTGCCACATATCTTTTGTGCACATCAACAGCAGCATGGTGGATCGCAGACCTAACAGCAGCTTTTGACAAATTGAATCATCGCATAGCTACTGCTAATTTGGATCGCCTAGGAATCAATGGTTCTCTCTTGCGATGGTTTCAGTCGTATTTAACCGGTCGCAGCCTTACCGTGGTTATTGGAGATCATCAGTCGAACCATTTTGTCGCTACCTCAGGCATTTCTCAGGGTAGTCACCTGGGACCACGGATATTTCTGATCTATTTCAACGACGCCATTCTGACAATCAAGAGACCACGGCTTTGCTACGAAGACGACTTCAAACTGTATCTCCGAATTTATTCCATTGAAGACTGTCACTCTCTGCAACGTCAACTGGATGCCTTTGCAAGTTGGTGCGTGCTTAACCGCGTGTTAACCCATCTAAATCTTCGGTAATCTCTTTCTCGTGGAAAAGGGAAACAATAATTCACAAGTATATCTTGTTTGACACAGAATTTGAACGAGCACTGGCGGCGCCAGCTATTGTTATTTGGTGGGGCACTACTTGGCGCCAGAACAATAGTGTGATGGCATCGTGTGGTGCCCCACCTCTGTCTCCGCCAGTGTGAACGAGTAAATCAAGTTAAGGACCTGGGAGTTATTCTAGACTCAAAACTCACCTTTAAGCAGCATGTTTCCTGTGGGGTTTGAGTATATTACCATCAGCGAGTGATTATACATTAAGGTGATTATAGAATGAAGCCCGTGGTGAATTTCAAATTCACCACACGTTTATCTACATACATTTCCTAAACCCCAAATCTGGCGTAATAGTTTTCGTACAGTGCCGAAACTCAAATTATGATTGTTCAGCATAACTAAGCAAACGATCTACCATTATTTCAGCCCCATACACGTTATGGTTCTTTCATCTCGTGCTCATGAAAAAAATATTGGAAAAGCACGTGGTTTACAAAATGGCCGATTTCTGGCTTCATTCTATAATCACCTTAACACCTCAGCGTGTCGATCAGTGCGCAGCAAGCCATGACTCGGCCTCTTCTGGTCAGACCTCCGTAGCGTGCACACGCACCCACGGAGAGCTGCCGTCATTGCATTTCGCTCCGGCCATTTGGGGCCACACATTTTGGCGATCCTGCCAGGTTATTTGTTGGATCCTGACGCTGATATCAAAATGTGAGTTGAATTCAATTGGTAATTTGATAATATGTTAAAATATCTGATGATTAAAAAAACACAATGCAATGGATTTTTATTGCTACAAAGCGCGTCTGGGAGAACGCTGCAAAAGGGATTGTAGTTTGGAAAATCACAAAGCGTGTCTGGAAGACCGCTGAAAAATGGATTGTGGTTTGGAAAATCACAAAGCGCGCCAGGAAGAGCTGGAAAATGGTTTGTCGTTTGGAAAACCACAAAGATGCGTCTGGAAGACCGCTGGAAAATGGTTTGAGGTTTGCAAAATCACATAGCATGGGCAACCGCTGGTTTATGGTTTGCAATACCACAAGGCGTGTCTGGGAGGCTGCCGAGAAAAAAAGTTGACAATCTAAAAAATCTTAAGGTGGGTCACAGAAGCATTTATTTTGGTTAAAATAAATTTAGTTTGAAATGTATAACTTAGCGATTTTAGTGTACATAAGACTACCAGTTAAGCCAGTTCTATCGTAATCTGAGATATATGGAGATCTATCGTATGCTACAAAGTTGTTTAAAAGGCTTAATATATTATCTTGGGGTTATTTTGGAATTTACTGACTTAGTAGTCGTAGCGGAATTACCCGTCGGATGAGATATCCAACATTCACGAAGCTCCAAAAATGTTGCCAGTATTCACAAAGTTTGGAGTTATTGGCTAATAGTACTGGTTAACATAAGTCTAAAATTTAGGTATATACTTATGCTATCTCATTTAAGTATGATATCTCTGCGAAATGTTAGATAAATATCATCCCGAGTAGCACACATGCCACATATTAGTTACTGTGACTCATATGCGACCAAATCCAGTCACATTGGAGTTGCTGCAACCAAATCGATCTGAACTGTGCTACTAGGGATATCCTAGGCCGCATATTCCCAAACTACTTGTGCATGCGACCCACCTAGGAGAATCGCATATTGCTTGCGACCCTCCGCAAAAAAAAAAAGATCGCGTTAGATTGAACAAACCATTAAGAATTGCTTCATACCCCATCATTATATTACTTTGAATGGATTGGAAATAAATTGGAATTCGAACGGATTTGGATTAGATTTTGGTTGGATTTGATTGGAATGGATTTGAATTGAATATGGATTGGATTTGGATTAGATTTTGGTTAGATGTGGATTGGATTTGGACTGGATTTGGATTGGATTTGGACTGGATTTGAATTGGATTTGGACTGGATTTGGATTGGATTTGATTTAAATTTGGATTAGAATTTCACTTGATTAGATTTGGAACGGATTTATATTGGAATGTGGCTTGGATTTGAATTGTTTGGATTCCATTGTATTTGACAGAATCTCAAAATTTATTGTTCTCCATTCACTACATAGATCCAAATCTAATCCATCCAAATCCTTTTTTCATCCAAATCCAGATCCAAATCTTTTTATCGAAATTTAACTTTTACATACCTTCTCGGCTACTTCGACATAGAACATTATTTTTAACCAACCACTGCCGAACAAATTACGCCAAATTTGGGCCTCTCAACCGAATGATGGCCGTTTACAATCAACACTGCGAAACTATTGACTTAACAATGTCTCGGCATAACATTAGACAGTATTTTCAAAGAACAAACATTACAAATTCAGCAATATAAATTCAAAATCAAAATTATACATCACTTTACTAAAAAAACCTATTATTTAATTATACTCACAAAAACAAACATGTATATGTATATGTACTAGTCTACGTTGGTTGACGAAAATAAAATAAAAATAAATGTTCTAATGGCTGTGATAGATTTGTGGGACAAAATAGGGACAAAAGAATGAATCAAGATTCGTCTTTCGCAACCCATCATTGATCAGCCCACGACCTCCCTGGGAGTCGCAGCCCACAGTTTGGGAACACATGTTCTAAGCGGTTGTTAGCAAGTTCAACATCGATATGTTGAATGACAGCATGCTGGTATTACTATATATAAAGCTGATAGTTGGATCTAATGGACGGTATAAGATATTTAGATTATTGCTACAATACAAAATGTTTTTGTGAGATCAATTTACCAATTTAGTTCTACATTTAAATGATACAACCTATTGACTTGCATTTCGTTGGTCTGCGATTGAAAACCAGGATTATCAGACAAGTTTATTTTGAAGTTCAGTTTTTAAAGGAAATCATCGGTTTCTCAAAAGCAATATGTTCATCTTCGTCTCGCGCAAATAACTTTAAAAAAAATCAATGCGTTCTATGCTAGAGGATTTTTTTTTGCCTTTTTTAATGAGAGAAGAAGGGAAATGTGGGGTTTGAGTATATTACCATCAGCGTGTGATTATACATTAACACCTCAGCGTGTCGATCAGTGCGCAGCAAGCCATGACTCGGCCTCTTCTGGTCAGACCTCCGTAGCGTGCACACGCACCCACGGAGAGCTGCCGTCATTGCATTTCGTTCCAGCCATTGGGGGCCACACATTTCCTATGTTGTCAGCAAAGCATCAAAGGTTTTGGGTTTCATCTTCAGGATTGCCAAAGAATTCACGGACATTTACTGTCTAAAGTCGTTGTACTGTTGCCTGACTCGTTCCGTCATGGAGTACTGCTCGGTCGGTAATTATCTAATACATGCATGCATACTATAAAAACGGCGCCGAAAGAATTGAATCCGTTCAGCGTCGTTTTCTGAGATTCGCATTGCGCAGATTAACTTGGCAAAACCCCTAGCTATGAAAGCCGTTGCCGTTTGATTGATCTGGAACCTCTTTCCAGAGTTGCATCTCTTTTTGATTTTAACTTGTCCCGCCAACTACGTTTCGGAAGGTTTTTCCGGATAATGTTTAAAAGGAATTCGTGAATATATTTCTAAATGAATGATTCGAAGAATTTCCTCATTAGGTAGATTCTGAAGTAATTCTTAAAATTCATTCTTTTCGAAGAAACATTGAGGAGGAATTTAAAAATGATTTTTAGATTTATTTCCGAAGTTGTTTCCGGATGATTTTTCAAAGAAATCCCAGCTAGTTAACCTGTCTTTAGAGCCCTGGCCTTCCTCGCAGCACTGCACCACTCTTTCCTTCCTCTTCTTCCTTCCTTCCTTCTGTGGCTGTGCGGGCTTACCGGGAGTATCGCTGGGTGGCTTGGAGATCTTCCTCGCTTCTTGCTTCGTTACAACTCGACCAATAAGAAGGGCGATCGACTATCAGCGGAAACAATGCCGGATTGGGCCGACTACGGAACCAGGGAATTACGGCGGTTCTTGCTGGGGTTTTCAACGTAAAGACCGTGGGGTTGTCCTCAACGCCTTCTCTTGTCCCAAGTACTTTCTCTCTACTCTTTAACTTCCAACTTTGGTAACTTTGTAACATCCGTTCGCTTCAAAATACTTTGGAATAGTGACCGCATCCCAGGGTCATGACCTCCTTTTTCAAGTCAGTGACCTCATCTCATAGTATCGACCCAATTACGCCACCCCTTAATGGCTACTTAACGAAGATACTTCAGGCCTTCTGGTGTTGGGTTGGAGGACTATTGTGAGTGGTTGGATGCGGTCTTATAGGGTGGTGGAGGCTAATCATGCCCTGCTCTACTGCAGTTGCTAAAGTACTGGGAAAACCTACGAGACGAGTTTTACCTGCCATTCACAAACAATTAACGCATTAGACCACATTTTCAAAAAAAAAAATCGGAAACACTCATCACTTTTATTCTAGAATTTTTTGAGAAATTCCTGGTATGATTTCTAAAAGTGTTGCTCAAGGAGTTTCCGAAGTGGTTCGGAGGTCTTAGGATTTTCTTGAAAGAAATTAAAGAAAGAATACGATGTGAAAGTATTGACCAAATGTCTAAGGGAAATTCCGAAAGAATTGCTGGAAGAATTTTCGAAGGAATTACTGGATTCATTTCGGGATGATGTTTTGAAGATATCCCTCCGGGAATTGCCGGAGTTCCTAAAGGAATTTTCGAAGGAATTCCTGTAGAAATCTAGGAATTTCTTCGCAAATTCTATTTCGAGTTCCTTCCTAAATTCCTTTAGGAATTGCTTGAAAATATATTCAGGAAACTCCTTCAGAGAATCTTTTAAGAATTTCTTCAAAAATACCATTGTACATTCTTTAAGGTCACTCCTGACGGAATCCAAGTTTCAAAGTGCTCGCGTTTTCGGGGGCACACCACTCGATACGGAAGCAACGCACAACTGTCATTTTTGTTGATTTAGTTTTGCTGCGTCGCAGCATGCGTGAAAAAATAAAAATGACAGTTGTGCGTTGCTTCCGTATCGAGTGGTGTGCCCCCAAAATCGCGAGCACTTTGAAACTTGGATTCCGTCAGGAGTGACCTTAAAATATTCTTCCAGAAATTACTTGACGAATTCGTTTCGAAAATTTATTCAGTTTCTTTTAATCCCTTCATGAATTCAATCAAATTTTTAAAGAATTAATTCGTAGATTATCTTTGGAACTATTTTAGAATTTCCTACAGGAATTCCTCTACAAAATTTGTGAGGTTCAGATTCTCGCTGCAATTCGGCTGGTCGGTCTTCCGTTGGCTACTAACGTCGGAGTGATGGGAGACTATTCGGGGAAAACGTGTGTGCTCGCGCCGGTGGTCGTGTTAAGAAAGAGGCAGAATCATGGCATGCTGTGTGCTGGGTGGCGAAACCGTAGAGGCGAATATTGCCTAGCGGTGGGTGGCTTGGTGGGTGGTCGTTATGCTACTTATGCAATGACACCACTTACATCTCTATTTTTAGGGTATTCATATTGCACAGATATCTATATCACACATCCCCCCTCCACTATAAAAAAGTATATGTCTATCATTATCTTCTGATTAGTATAAAGATTGTAACTTTTCCTCGATTTTGTTTGTGTTTTGTTAAAATAAATTAGAATTATTATTTATTTATTTTTTTGTGATCCCCAATTTTTTTTTATCATTTTTTTTCAACGGGACATTTTGGACATTTCAAGTCCTAAACTGGTGTCTACAGCAATTTTTTTTTATGGCAATTTGAGCCGTAACCGATGTAAAGCACATTTTCAAAAATTATGTTTATCAAAAAAATGTAGGTGTTCCAATGTTCTATCAGAAGACCATGTGACATTGCAACTCACATATCGGTGTTATCATCACTCTTAAATATAACTTTTCCAGTGGTCCTCAAGAACTGATTATGTCATTCCAAATGATAAACCGATGGATTAATCATTCTGTTATTCTGTTATTATCAACGTATCCCCAGGCCGATGATCAGTCACAATAACAAATTGTCCAGTGTTCTCCCAAAACACCATGTGACAATTAGAGCCACAAACCGATATCAAGAATGTTCTTGATATAAAATGAAATATTTGTTCAAAACCATCCAAATGTTTCGTTGTTCTAGAACATTTTGTAGCAATTCAAGCCACAAAACCGATGCCAAGATTTATTTTTTTTTTTCGAACGTATTCAAATAATCATGTGACATTCCAAGTCACAAACCGATGTCATCTTATCAACATTTTCTCCGGTGTCCGTTCAGAACACCTTGTGCCATTTCAAGCCACAAACCGATGCAATCTCATCAAAAACATTTCCGATGTTCTTTCAGAACACCTTGTAGCCATTTGAGCCACAATCCGATGTCAAACATATTTCCTATCGATATTCCATATTTTTCGTTAAATAACTATGTAGTTGTTCCGGTGTTCTTTCAGAACACCTTGTGCCACTCCAAGTCACAAGCCGATGTCTATTTTTAATTAATTTTTTTTTTGTCATTCCGGTGTCCTTTAAGGACACTTGTGGCATTCCAAGCCACAAACCGATGCAATCTCATCAAAAAACATTTCCGATGTTCTTTCAGAACACCTTGTGACTTTACAAGTCACAAACCGACGCTATCTTGTCCACATTTCCGGAGTTCTTCCAGAACACTTTGTAGCAACTTAAGCCACATACCGATGCCAAACATATTTACGAATTATATTTTTTTAAAGTAACCGTATAGTTGTTCCGGTGTTCTCTCAGAACACCTTGTGACATTCCAAGTCACAAGCCGATGTCATTTTGTCATTTCGGTGTCCTTTCAGGACACTTGTGGCATTCCAAGCCAAAACCGATGCAATCTCAGCAAAAAAAAACATTTCTGATTCATTTCATTTCTTTCATTCACATTTCAATTCGTTCATTTTTTTCCCGTTTGACCGCATAGTATTCTCGAGGGTCCTGAACATGCAAATTCTAGAATTTACCTGGTAGGATCGCCAATGTGAGGTTCAGATTCTCGCTGCAATTCGGCTGGTCGGTCTTCCGTTGGCTACTGACGTCGGAGTGATGGGAGACTATTCGGGGAAAACGTGTGTGCTCGCGCCGGTGGTCGTGTTAAGAAAGAGGCAGAATCATGGCATGCTGTGTGCTGGGTGGCGAAACCGTAGAGGCGAATATTGCCTAGCGGTGGGTGGCTTGGTGGGT
The DNA here is from genome assembly GCF_024139115.2 of Armigeres subalbatus. Taxonomy (NCBI): domain Eukaryota; kingdom Metazoa; phylum Arthropoda; class Insecta; order Diptera; family Culicidae; genus Armigeres; species Armigeres subalbatus. Next base: position 84,774,120 of record NC_085140.1, read on the forward strand.
GGTCGTTATGCTACTTATGCAATGACACCACTTACATCTCTATTTTTAGGGTATTCATATTGCACAGATATCTATATCACACAAAATTCACCAGAAATTATTTTGGGAGCTTCTCCAGGTATTTCCTCTAGGATTAATTTCGAAATAATCTGGTACACATTTCAAGCCTGGATCTTCAATACCATTACTCAACATTAGCTGACTTAGACCTGAAAACAACCCGTCATCAATTCTGACTTTGAATAATATCAACTAGACATGCCTACAACCTCATTAACTCAATATCATCCAATACCGCGGGAGAATTCTGAGGATAGTGCAAAGTGGGGAAAACAGTAATTAATGCCTCTAGCTGATAAAATTAGACTCCATACAATAATGCCATCCCTACATGAAATCCCTTCTTCTTCTTATTGGCATTACATCCCCACACTGGGACAGAGCCACCTCGCAGCTTAGTGTTCATTAAGCACTTCCACAGTTATTAACTGCGAGGTTTCTAAGCCAGGTTACCATTTTAGCATTCATATATCATGAGGCTAACACGATGATACTTTTATGCCCAGGGAAGTCGAGACAGTTTCCAATCCGAAAATTGCCTAGACCGGCACCGGGAATCGAACCCAGCCACCCTCAGCATGGACTTGCTTTGTAGCCGCGCGTCTTACCGCATGGCTGAGGAGGGCCCCACGTGTAACACGTGTTCTAAGATATATATAAATTCCTCGATAGCCTTAAATCGCATCCCATCCATTTCCATCTCGGGATCAACACCATTTGAATTGCCACATTGTCTGCCACTTTTTGACAAAGTTTATGATCAGTCCTATGCTTTCAGTCTCCCGTTTAAAAAGCACGAAAGCCTCTTCAACTGCCCTGCGTTCTACACCAATGATGTCAATTTCAACCGCAAAAATCAAAGAGCACGTAAGACTTGTTGATGATGGTTTCGTTTCTTTGCACACCAGATCTTCGAATTGCACCTTCCAGATATGAGAGCGCATCACCATGCTTCATTCCATCTATCGTCACCAACGAACCGGATGTCTCACCAGATATTGTTACGCTTGATTAGGATACAGCCTAACGAATCATCCAATTTGCTTTGCAGGAAAGCCATGTTCTAGCATTCTATGTATGTCACAGTTCGTTCCGTTTCATTGAGTCATACTCTGCCTTAAAATATGCAAACGGGTGATAAGCTCGCAAATTGTATTCCCAGAATTTATCAAGGATTTTTCGCAGAGTAAAGATCTGCTCCGTTTTTGATCGTCCTTCTTGAAAACCGCTTTGATATTCGCCGACAAAGGTCTCCGCAAACGAAGACAGGCTGCTAAACAAACTATGCCCAGGAAGTCTAGAATGTTTCTCACCCAAAAATATCCTTGACCGGACCGAGAATCAAACTCGCCATCTCCGGATTGGTAATCCTACGCATTTGCTTAACTGGAGACCCATTTCCTCATCCTTTCCAGTTAATTTTGGCAAATAACTAGTTTATCACTAACGTTTGGAAAATAATGTAGGGGAGGAGGTTGTGGGCACCGTTCGGTTATGGGCACCCCTATGTATCTTTTGACAGATAAGAGATGCTGTCATTCTGACAACCGTCATTTGTTTGCTATAATAGCATGATGTTTTGTGCTCAATATCAAACCGGATGGGCATCTCTACTTTGAACTAGAAACAAATAATTTTTTCGTACAAGAAAAACAACACGAAAGTTTTTTTGGCCTTTTTCAAAGTGTCATAAATTAAAGGATTTAATTCAAAAAGTGAGTTCTAATGCGTATTTACACAGTAAATTTAATCTATTTTGAGGCCCAATGTCGATTGCCATCAAAATTTTAGCGCGATTTTTTTTCTTCTCGTTCCAAAAAGGCTGCGAAATTCGGTTGTGGGCACCTTTATTGGTTCGGTTATGGGCACCCTCATTTTATTGATAAATCATTCAATATCGTTTTACTTGTCCCTTAACTTATTTTTAAAAACGTTTTAAGGCAGTTTTTATAATTAGTTTGACATAATTGTTCGAAATAATGAGTTTATTTAATATTTTTGTTCTTTGGGCATGTCTAGTCATTATACACACACTTTTTGGAACAAAGCGTTGACCGATTTGACCATTGTTTCCTACTGAAAATTGGTCAGATCGGACTATGGGATCAAAATTTATGGCCAAAATATTATTTTTTGAAATGAACGAGAAAGGCACTATTGCCGCTAGGGTGATTAATCAGGATTTTTTTGACTGTGATGCATACCAATAAAACGTAAATCAATGAAAAATTAAAACCCATTTACCTAAAGTGCTATTTAGACCTTTCTTATGTGATTTTTTTCAATATCCTCCTTAATGCACCGAGGGAGGCATCATCACTGCTAGGTGAATTGATTTGAAATTTTTAGCGTCTCCTGACTTTTAGAATTAATAAACTATTCCTTGTCTTTAAATCTGGGTGGTTTTTATTCATGCTTCTTTATTTTTAGCTAAGTTTTCAAGGGTGCCCACAATTGAACCACGAAGTGAAAATGTCCAAAAATGTCAAATTTTCTAAATTGTCAATATTTTTTTCTAAATCGATGAAATCATATTAATTTCTTTGCTAGTAGTAAGGTTATAAGTTTAGCTTTCGATTGCTATGCAAATGTCTACATAAGATCAACCAGGGCCAAAGTTATGGACCAAACACAAAAGGGTGCCCACAACCGAACCTCCTCCCCTATTCGTACACATTCCTTTCAAAGAAATTTAACGCAGAGCTAGCAAGAATTACGAAGCCTAATTTACCTAATCCTGGTGGAACACCTTAGGCTTTTTTAATCAAAACATTAAGCTTTGTGGATCAAAATTGTTTTTGCTCTAACTATAGAACGTATCAACCGATTTTGAATAAATTCAATATAATAGGTAAAATTCGCCAGCGATTACAACATCTTGCAAACAAATTCAAAGAGGTAAAATTATTTGAAGACAGTGTGATATTCAAAGCAGGTAGACAGATGTCATTTTAGCAATGAACTGAAATCTAAACAAATCAATAGCTTTTTAGTTCGTTGAACTGAATCGATTGATTGATTATATAGCCTTTCAGAATTGGTTTCTTGAACAAGAGAAACAAAGGCATCACAAACAGGAACTGGAAATAATGACGGAATTATAGGTCTGATAATGCTAAACGAGAATATCGATTGGATAACTGGTCTTTATGTGCAGTTTGAATCACCGATAAGATAGACCAAAGGGGATTCCCTTCTGTAACGATTTATCACCACAGTGATTATAGTAACATTCTGTTTACATTGCAATTATTTATCTATGGCGTACCTTTAAATTTAGCACCAAAATCTTTCAAAATATTCAATTGATTTCGATTGACGCTAATGGCTTTGGAATTCCCATGTTGAATGAATACTGCCGGATTCCCCGAGTGTTCAAATTTCACAAGGAAAAGACCCGACATTCATAAAGTAAATATATAAAATTAAAGTGGCTTATTTTTTATGTTAGCTTACAAAACAAGTGTTCCAAATCTTAAAATTATAACCTGCACTCATAACAAGTGCCAATTGGCGCTTGTGATCAAGATTATTGCTGTCTTGTAAGCAGTAAGCAGTCTGGACGGGTGCGCGGCATTAACGAGCGATAGCATTTCGAGTGCCATATCAATTCTTGAACGATAACGTCCAGGCAAAAGTACGTCGAAGATTAAGATGATATCATTGAATTGGCTTAACGTCGTTCGAAATTTTTATTATACATATTGGATATTCTATTTTTGAGCAATGATGGATCACAATTTTGGGCTAAATTTGTTTTTCTTGGTTGATATCAAACTTTAACATTATTTCGAGAAAACCTATGTAATTCTTGACTTTTAAGCAGATTGAGATGAACCAATCTATCAATGAAAATCGCCATAGTAAACAAAAATCTCTAATCATAAAAACAAATTTGCATTTCCTGTTAGGCAATATAACTCACGAGTTATTTATAAAATTTTAAATAATATCTACCAAACCCTTGCGTGATCAAAATACAGATATTTTTATACCTGTTGTGAGTTACCATTTACCATTGCGATTAGTTATCAGTGTTGGGAAAACCTCAAACCTCATGGAAACACGCCAAAATCAACCCCACCCCCAAGCAATATATTTCGAAGTTGAGATGGACCAAGCAAAGCTAAAGCCCCAAACGCAATTCAGCGGTACGGCGACGGAAACGGAAAATTTGATAGAAAATATATGGACTAACTGTCAAATCTGACGTTTCCGTCGCCGTTCCGTTGTATTGCGTAGGGGCCTTAAGGCTGGAATTATAGAGCTTAGGTGAAAATAGTGGTAAAATAATAGACAGCATGTTAGGGGAAACCAAGCTTAATCGCATTTAGATAAAACATCTTTTGGTGAGTCAAAACGCCCTTGCGACGACACTAACCTACGATGTACCACGCGCCTCCACGCGCTGACCATGTTGTTTAGCCGACGCATGTGCAATTTGGTAAAAAGGCGTTTTACCGTGAGAATTATTAATTTTAATATTTTATTATCATTTTTTTACAATTTTGGGGTGCTATCTGCTAGACATGGGAGTCTCCAGTAAGCCTTGTGAATAAAGGCGAGGATTTCCAATCTGGAGATGGCGAGTTCTATTTTGCTCATCACACAATATGCATACTCATGCAATGAAAGGCATATAAAAGCTTTTAATTAATAACTGAGAAACAAAATTAGTAGAACACTATAGTGTTATAACTTATAAGTTGAAAAGCAGGTCAAGTTCCATTTAGAACGAGAGCCATTGAAGAAGAAGATCAAATAGCTATGTTCTTTAACTGTTGAGGTGTTAACACGAAAAAATATGAAGGAAAATTGGCATATTTAAGACATTTAAGTAGTATTTACTCGGCTAGGGACTCTAGCCAAGGGCATATTTCCCCCTTACTTTCCCTATGCACGATTAGACTCATTCGTTCAAGAACGAATTTTTCTGAATCCAGTTTTGTTCCACTTCGTGTTTTCTAGGTCATTACGACCATATTTATTACTGAAGCAACGAGCAGCTGTTATATTTTTATTCTATAGATTCTATGCTTGCTGTGACGAAGCAAAGCTAAAATAAAAATATGACTGCACAGAGAGAAAAAAAATTGTGTTATTAAGAATAAAGCGTTCTCATTTTAAAAGTTGCTTAGTTTTGGTAATTTTGATTAACGAAACATTTACTGTGAGAGTAAAACTCATATTATGAAAATTATTTTTTAAGCAAAACATTGTAATTTCAAAAGCGAAAAATTTTCAAATGACAATTTGAAAAATTTCAAAATGAATCCAAGTTTTCTTGAAGTTTGGCAACACTAGCTATAAATTAAACGCAGCAGGCAACTATTCGAGCTGTCAAATTGTTCCGCTTTTTTATCAAAACATTTTATTTACCTGTTTTGTTGCTGCTGCCGAAATTCATCATTTTTTCGTTTCTCCGGTAAATTGTAGTGCGCGTGGAGCTTGTGGAGGAAAATTGGTTTGTCAAGTTCATCCGTCATCAAATTGGGAGACAGAAAACGAGAAAGGCATGTCAGGAGGATGCCCTCCGCGAATTACACTAATTAAAACGGTACTGCTACGGATGTCGGCACCACTGCAGCAATATATTCCGTCATTTTAAAAAATGTAAAGAACTGGTTCGGCGTAAGGAAAATTTCTGAAACGTTTGCCAATGCATATCCCATCTGGCGCGGAAAATTGCTCGCAGTGCTATTCTACGATTTTTTCCTTTTTTGGGTTGGTCGGTCAGACCAACAAGAGCGAAGCCTTCCTGAAAAAGTTACCACTCGAAAAGGTAAGGTGTTTTACTTTTTTCTATACGAATAATATAATATTTGAAAAATATTTGAGTCCATTGATACGAATTCATTACAGGTTGCTGACCGAAAGCAACGACAAAGCATGATGAGCCGCAAATGAGCCGCTCCGTGGTAAGACGAGATTGCCGAAGTGCTGTCGTTCCTGTCCCTGGCCGACCATAAACTGCTGCCGGCTGTGCAAGCCTGAGCTTCCCAATCATCGGTATCATTCGGTTCCAGAAGAACAATTTCGAGCGTGTGAGCGAGTGGGAACCTGAAGGCTACATTGGGAGTATTCATTAGACCTTCCTGGTAGGTGAGCGTCTGACATTGGCAAACATCGTGGTTTCCTGAATGCCTACAAAACCATCATTCTGGGCTCCGTTCGGAGGCGTCACCCATTGATTCACAACGGTCCTGAACCAGTCGTAGGTAAAGGCCATCGTCACTCTGTGTGCCAAGGTGGCCAAATTCAAAACCAAGAAGCTTTCCGAATTCCAGGCCTAAAGCGGAGGAGCTGGGCAGCAAAAAGAAAAGAAAGAAAAGAATGAATCAAGGCCGCCCCTGCTAAAAAGGAGAAGGAAGTTGAGCCGTTTGAAGAGTTGGATGCACCACCGACAGTCTGTGGTTCAACTTTGACGATTTCAAGCGATGCTACTAGAACAAAGATGAGGTCAAGTTCATTCCTTACTTCTGGGAGAAGTTCGGCTCGGACTACTCCATCTGGTACCTACCTAGGTTCAAATACCTAGGTGACCAAGGCGTTCGTGAGCTGTAACTTGATCACTGGAGCATTGCAGCGGCTGGAAAAAAATCCCAAAAGGCGTTCGCTTCCGTCTATCTCTTTGGCGACATTTGGGTCGGGCGCGGTCAGGAACTGGCATTCATTCCACCGCCCGACTGGAAGAAGGATTACGTTTACGAGTGGAAAAAACTGGATGCCAACTTGCACGAAACCAAGGAATTGTTGAAGCACTACTTCAGCTGGTCCGATGCCGATAAGCGAGGCCGCATATTTGACCAGGGAAAGATCTTCAAGCAATCGGAACATTGCAGATAATGTGTGACCTGATAGAACGTGGTCCTAATGGAACAATAAAGCCCCCTGTGAAACGTAGCGGAACGGCAGAATTTAACCCCGTGAATAAACAGATCAGTTGGCCAAAAGGGTGCAGAAAGCAGCTAATGATACGGGGAAAGGACAAAAAGACATGTCTGCAGCGTCTATCCGGGTAAAATAATGCACTTATTATAAATTAATTGCAACTTATAATATATAATATGATGTATGATTTTAGATACAGCATAGTCCGGCAAAGTTGCGATGCATCGCAGTTGCGGGATTTGCATTTGAGGTAAACGCCAGCGGTAGCGACTCGTCATAATCGGGATCTTCCAGCAATTAAGAACTCATTCGGAGGAGATATAAATATGAAATAATTATTTTAAATAGATACATATGTCAGATAAAATAATAAATAAGTACAAAGAATAAAATTAAAAGCACACAATTTTAAAATATTACTGTCGATTTCAATATAAAATACACATTAGTTTTGAAAGCAAATTGTTATTTTGAAAATAAAAAACACATGTTATTTTGAAAAGAAATTGTTATTTTAAATAGTAATACACATTTAGTTTTGAGGGAGAAATGTTATTTTGAAAAGTCCGCTCTTGTCAAAGTGTTCACCGAAGTGACATTTTTTGCATTGGTAGATTCAACAATTCTATACTTTCTACTGAAAATCACTAACTCATTTTCTTAATTTTACCAACGTTTCTTTTATTTTTACCAACGATTTTTTTTTGTGTGTGTTATTCATAGCTTGTTTATCGAGAATGTTACCTCTGAAAACGTATAATTTATTTGGATTCTGGAAAGTTTCACCTTAAAGCATCGCATCGTTCTCCATTGTTAAGAACAGTGAGTTGATGTGTGGACGAGACATACAACAATGGATAGGGTAACCTACCCAAGTAACATTTTTGGTTTATTGGTTATATGGTTATGAATACTATATGGATAACATATGGTTATGAAAACTTATATTTGCTCTCTAGATGACTTCTATAAAACCAGATTAAAACAAAAATGTTACTGGAGGGTAGAGTCCTATAAGAAGAGTACCGGCATGTGTCACATTAGACAGGTCTCCTGCTCGTTTGGAACGCGCATTTGTATGGAACTGACAGATGATTCTGTTCCAAATCTGACACTTGACGACACTGTTATTATAAATGTCACTGTAGGGTAATCGTAACCCTTTGGGCATTCGCACATATTTACCATGTTTGAGATGGCCGTAACAAAACTAGGCTAGGCGAAAAAAAAATGTCAACAACCGAAATTTTCCACATTTTGATGAAATATCTAACATTATGGCGAGGCAAAACGCCGAGACGAACCTACTATGATTCGCCTACGCATGGTGTGTTGTTCCCAACTGCCACCTAAAAGGCGTTTTGCCTCATAAGTTTTCCGTCAACGAAACATCACCACTTTTTGAAATGTGAATATTATCACTTTAGATTTTCCAGTTTTCCGCGACCAGTAATGGCCGCCAGCTTGCCTGCGGGCTTGTGCTTGTCTCTGATTTGACATTTATGAAGGTTCCACCGTTCCAAGCTATATGATCAATGTGGTGTATAATAAGGTGCTAATGTAATGGATTCACGCCTTCTTATTAAGCACATTGATCAAAATTCTCGAAACGGTGGGTGCAGTTGACTTCCACGAACGTCAAATCAGAAACTAGCCCGCAGGCAAGATGGCGGCCATTACCGCTCGCGGAAAACTGGATATTGTTTAACTGTTGCATGGGGTAAAAATATTCGTGGAAATCGTTACAGCTAAAACATTGAAGCAGTCTTTGCTTAGCAAGGGCATTTTGCCCTCCCTTCCCCTATTCTTTAATGTGCAAACAACAAGGATTGTAAAATTGATAATGAACGACGATAAACGAGAGGCATAAATCTCTTTCAATTATAACACGCCATAAAAACAAAATTATCAGAAAAATATTGTGGGCTTCGTAGCCGTGCGGTTAGCGAATAGAATCGTCTTGACGCATGTGCTATGGAGTGTGGGTTCGATTCTCGCCCGGTAAGGAGAAAACTTTTCGTGTTCGAAAAATTCTCTATAGAGCAGTATACTGCTCCACTGTGTCCTGTCCGTTGTCTCACGCGTTAAGAATGAACTACTCAAAATTAGGTCGAATCCGACTCAACACAAAAAAAAATGATGATTTCACTTAAACTAAGACTAAGAATCTGTTTGCCGTAAAATGCACTCAGATAAACTTGTTTCCCATCTGTCGTATCAAAAAATGATGGAGGGCCATGCTTCACATCATAGCGTTGATAGTGTTCGAAGAGTTTTCAGAAATGAAATATTTGGAGCAATTATTAAACCAAGAGAATGAGCAAGAATATTAAAATTTATCAGCAATTTTATTTCTTAATTAAACGTGATCTTTCTTCTATTACTAGTTTGTCACTACATTAAGATTGATTATAAGTATTAAAATACATGGAATGGAACAGAATTTTTAAGTGAAGAAAAAAAAAACAATATTAAAATGTTGTTACAGAAAGAGTAGGTATAGTATATATAATTAATAACAAAACTGCTGTATATTTAGGCTCTGTCTCATTTGGAGAATTAAACTTAAAAGTGACAGTTCGACAATTAGCAAATAACCCAGTCATAAGAATGGCTGGTGCTACCCAGCAATTCCAATAAGACATCGATGCAAAATGATTCGATATCTGTCAAAAGTAATCTTGCTCTGCGAGCAGGGTTATTTGATAATTATTGAAATGTCACTTTTAAGTTTAATTTCAGTTTAATTCTCCAAGACAGACCCTTAATAGCTTCGCTGGTTCGTTCACTTTTAAAAAACAAACTTTTGTTCAATTATGGAATAATGCTTTGATTCGCAGGAAATATTGAAAATGAAGCAAATCAAGTGATTCAACTGATTCTAAAGTAAGTGAAAGCAGTAAAATTTTGGGCATTTTTCTACACTTTTTTTACACAAATTTTGAACGAAGCCTTCAACATGACGCTCCATGTAGGTCATAAAAAAGTTTTTTATGCTATAGCAGTAGCAGATGGTGGATCCCCCCTAGTGTCTACCTACAGGAGAAAAAATGATATTTCAAATGACACGATCCTAAACTTGCCTCCTGGCCACACCGGATCTAACGCCCCAATTGATTTTTTGTCATTAAACAGAGATACCAAGGAACAAACTCACCGGATTGTCGTTTATACTCATGCGATTTAATAAATAATTTTAATACAAAAATCTGGGTTATCCTACTAGAATAATCACATATTTCCAAATGTTGCTAAATATTTATGAATATATCCCAAATTATTTCATGATTTCAAATATTCTCATATTATCATTTAGTTTCAGATATGTCATATTTTCATTTAATTTTAATACGTATTGTCATATCTTTTCGCATTTTCATCAGAAAATATTTAGATTTTTTTTATCTTTATCTTTATTCGGAGCAGGGAAAAGCCCATTTAAGTAGAACTGCTCTTGTGGTCTTTCTCAAATGGGCGCAAGACCTCCTCATCTTTTAATATCAACAGGAATACATAGTTCCCAAATGATACATACATAGTTTTCTTACATATAACTTATCAATAACTTTACGTTAAAATACTGTCCTAGTTAAACTACCTGTTCTGGTGTGTGTTGTGGGAAGCAGAGAGTTATAAAGCAAACTGTTTTCGAAGGGTACTGCGGGAAAGGAGAAAGTCCTATTTCCATCCCATCAAAAACAAAGCAATGGAAAGGAATTTGGTTTGTTTATTATTTTTATGATTTTTTTGAGCAGTGAGCACGCATGTTGACAAAAAGAAGCGACGAATTTTGTGCCGTATTTCTTTGTTTAGCGATGAGATGGATATATGTACAGTGAGATGGAGATCGGAACATTTCCCCTATATCCTCGAGCAGGAATTGAATATGCGACACATACTAGTGAAAAGCTCATTTTGTGCATAATTATAATTCGTTCGTGCACCTCTTAAGTAACTAAAGGAAGTTGATCGAAGTTGGCGAAAGGGGATATTAACGTTCAACTGCCAGATCAAAGCTGGGCAATCATTTCTGTTTGCAATAGATCCGAGATGAAAAGTGCTTTTGAAACGTCTCGACGTCCTCGACAATCACTAAGGTCTGTCTCATTTGGAGAATTAAACTGAAATTAAACTTAAAAGTGACATTTCAATAATTATCGAATAACCCTTCTCGCAGAGCAAGATTACTTTTGACAGATATCGAATCATTTTGCATCGATGTCTTATTGGAATTGCTGGGTAGCACAAGCCATTCTTATGACCGGGTTATTTGCTTATTTTCGAAATGTCACTTTGAAGTTTAATTCTCCAAATGAGACGGATCCTAAGCAGATCTAAACTAATAAGCTGATAGCGTGCTTCATAGCTAGGTAAATTATTTGGGTCATTCCAGGGAAGACGGCGCAGGGCGAAACGGACGAATTTGCGCTGTACTGCTTCATTTCGCATTATGCTGTTTCGGTAGAAAGGAACCCAGACAATAGATGAACATTCCAATAATATTTCACCAACGCGCAGTATAATGATTTAAGACATTGAATATTATTTCCTACAATTTCTACGGAAAAATGTTCAAATTTACAATAGGAGATTCATTAGACATTTTTCACAGAAAATTCCCCTGAGATTCCGCAGAGATCTCAGGGATTCTACGAAATTTCTTTCGATTTTCTATGTTAATACTTTCAAATTTCCACGAAGAATTTTTCAGAATTTAACCGGGAATTTTTGAATTTTCACAAGGTTTTTATCCTAATTTCAATAGATTTTTTTACAAATTTCCAAGGGAAAGTCATTTATATTTCCATGTGAGGGTGTTTCCATGTGAGTTGACTAATTATCAAATGAAAATCAGTGCACGTCCTATCGTGTATCGTTGATCACGTAGATCGATCGAGCGGTCATCGGAACATTGTTCTGCTTTATCGCGCGGTCATCGGAATACTTCATTTTGCTTTGTGCGGTCGGTAGGTCAATTAGTTAGAGCGCATGTGATTGTATTTCTGTTTAACATTGGTCAAATTACACGCTACATTATTTACCAAAACGAAAACTGCTACACTACCTACTCCATGTGTCCACATCTCCGATTTTGTTGGAAAGGTTCTCGATGACCACTTTGATGATAAAGTTTGTAGTTGCTGTTGTGTCTGTTCAGTTCGTCTAAAGAGTCCCGCACAGAAGATACGTTTATGTTGCGTTTAACAGTGTTTGCATGAGAAATCGTTGGACAGATAGTAACCATCAAGTAAAGGTATGTACCAGTTTGACAATCACCGGCTGCGACGTTTGTCGTAATTATCGACGTTTGTAGTATATTTAACGGAATTCCTACGTTCAATTCTTTGCAATTTACGTATGCAATTTTGAAGGAAATCATTAGATTTTTCACGGAGATTTTTTTTTTGAAAAAAATCTTTGGGATATCCTCAAGAAATAAAGACTACTTTTATGGATGTTCCGGATTTCCCTTCTAGCGGACACATACTGTGAATAGGGTTCCAATTCATTGATCTAGCAAAGCTAAATATTTAGGACTTCCGCTGGATAAAAAAAAACTTTCAAAAATCACATTAAAAGCATTCAAGCCAAATGTAACAAATATAAATACTAAGTGTCTACATCCACTTACTTATAAATAAGAAAACATAGCTTTTTGTTACGATTTTTTTTATTTACCAACAAATTTTTAGACCATACATGTATGCTCAATGGTGCCTATGGTGCTTGCCTTCCTGGTGTAGTATCAATGAACTTCATACAGTTTTTAATATTAAACATCGATAAGATAATTTAAAATTTTAGTTGCTTCCTGTACCCTTGATGTTAATTAGTTTTAGTTTAGTTTATGTAAATTAAAAACATTGTAATTCCTAAATGGATCAATATTAATTATTTATTAAGGGAAGATCCATTAATTACGTAACGCAAAAATTGGTCATTTCCCATCACGCTCCCCCCTATGTCACACTTTTTTTTATGAAAAATCTAAAAATTTTGTATGGATCGTCAGACTTCGCTCAACCCCCTCCCCCTCTAAGCGTTACGTAATTTGTGGACGCTCCCTAATAGCTTATCGATACCTACTAATTAAAAATATTTATCATAGCAAATAAGGATTGTTATTTATGTATTAGATCAGCGGTTCTCAACCTGGGGTACATGTACCCCTGGGGGTACCTTCGCTGGCCCTAGGGATACCTGAGGGTACCTCGAACCAAAATGCATAATGGCGGATGTGTGTAAATTTAAAAAAAAAAACTTTTTGATAAAGTTCTGCTAATTTATTTATTCTAAGACTTTGTATTGTACATAACATGCATGGCGTTCAGTGAATGAAAAACTTTTGAATCCTGCTTTCGTTGTATAAAGTGTATAAAGAGCTGTGGGTCAAAATATCAGGCACAAAACGTCGAATAAACAAATTTAAAAAATCTTAAATACAATCTACCTGATCGAGACAAAATGTTTAGTAATATGTTAAGAATATACTTCTGAACTAAAATCATGAATCTAAAGACAAAAGCCTCCATTTGTGAGACATGAAGGTTTTTTTGTTCTTGGAAGCTCAGTAGCTTCGTTGCAAGAGGTTTGGAAGACTTCTTTTAAGAGACTTGGAAGCCTTTTTTCAAGAGGCTTGGGAGCCTCCTTTCACGCTCCTTTCAAAAGGATTGGGATCTTCCTTTCAAGAGGCTCGGAAGCCTCTTTTCGAAAGGCTACGAAGCCTATCTTCAAAGGGCTAGAAAGCCTCCTTGCTTGGATGCCTACAATCAAGGCTCGGAAGGGAAAGGCTCGGATGCCTACATTCAAGAGGCTTGGAAGCCTTCTTTCAAGATGTTCGAAAGCCTCCTTTCAAGATGCTCTGAAGTCTCCTTTCAAGAGGCTCAGTAACCTTTTTTCAAGAGGCTCAGAATTCTTCTTTCAAGAGGCTTGGAGATGTCCTTTCAAACGGCTCGGAAGCCGCCTTTTAAGAGGCTCGAATCCTAGGAAGCCTACTTTCAAGAGGCGCTATTTAAGAGGCTTGAAAGCCTGCCTTCAATAGACTTGGATGCCTCCTTTAAAAATGTTCAGAGGCCTTCTTTTAAGAGGCTTAGAATTTTTCTTTCAAGAGGCTTGGAAGCCGCCTTTCAAGAGGTTTCGAACCTCCTTTCAAGAGGCTCGTAAACCTAGTTTCAAAAGGTTCCCAAGCCTACTTGCAATAGGCTCGGAAGTCTCGCTCCAAGATGCTTAGAATTCTCCTTTCAAGAGGCTCGCAAGCCTCTTTTCAAAAAGCTCGGAAGCCATCTTTTAAGAGGCTCGGAAGTCTCCTTTCAAAACGCTCGGAAATTAGCTTTCAAGGCTCGGATAGCTCCTTTTAAAAGGCTCGGAAACCTTCTTTCAAGAGGCTCGAAAGCCTTCCTGCTTTCAAAAAACTCGGAAGCCTACTTTCAAAAGGCTTGAGAGTCTCCCTGCAAGAGACTTGGAAGTCTCCTTTAAAAATGCTCAGACGCCACCTTTTAAGTGGCTCGAAAGTCTTCTTTCATGAGGCTCGAAAGTCTGCTTTCAAGCTGCTCGGAGAGTTCTTTTCAAAAGGCTCGAAAACCTTCTTTAAAGAGGCTTAAAAGCCTTGTTCCAAGAAACACAGAAGCCTCCTTTTAAGAAGTTCGGAAGCCTCTTTTAAGGAGGCTCGAAAGCCTACTTTCAAACGGTTCGGAAGCGTTCTTTCAAGAGTTTCGGAATTATTCTTTCGAGTGGCTTGAAACCTTCCTTTCAAGGGGTTGAGGAGCGTCTTTCAACATGCTCAAAAGCGTTTTTTGAAAGGCTCGAAAAGCTCCAAAAGTCTTCAAAGTATTGTAGGAAGCATGATGTATAAACGTTATTTGAATTGAAAAGTTTCACGAAATAACGAACATTTCAGACAACTTTTTGGAGAACCATATATCCCGTTAGTTTTCAGGTCCGTTTTGCATATATCTTGAGAGTTACGCTTATTTTTATTTACGAAAAAAATATAGGGGGTACCTCAATAAATGAAAAAGTTCGAAGGGGTACCACTAAAGAAAAAGGTTGAGAACCGCTGTATTAGATAAATAGCAAATAAAATAAATTTAAAAAAAAGTCACGACAATGATTCCTTGCTCAGAGTTCTACTAAAGTTTCGAAGAGAAAATCACGCTAATCTAGGATGAGTTCCGTGAATTGACCATTTTCACGGATGTTCCAAAGCTTCTGGAAGACCTACGGTGGTAACCGATGGCTATTGGAATGGGACACGACAATCATGTCTTGCCTAGCTAGAGTAGGATAATAAAAATATTTAAAAAAATTGGTCTCTTTCATAATGAGTATTCAATAATTTATTACTTTTACGGTTGTTCCGCATCTTTCGGAAGGCCTCACTCAGGTCTATCAAAATAAGTCAAAACATTCTAACAATTGAAGTACGAGATGAAAATTAATTAATTACCTTTCAAAAAGCAAGAAATCATGCAAAAATGGCTTTTGAATCTTTGTTCCTTCAGAACCGATTCCGGGGAACCAGAATGTCCAAGCTGCAAAAATTAATCTTGAATCAAAACATGTTGCCGGATATGAAGCAACAGAAATATATCTGTGTACAAAAACCAGATCCCTTCCTTGTGAAAGGTGAAGCTCGATAATTAGTCATTTGTCGTACGACGAACTGTTTGCTCTTAACTGAACCAATATCTAAACGAAGTAGTTCAATTGAGCGCACGATACAGTATCAGTTCGATAGATAGCGGCTTTGTTTAAAACATTTCCGAGATCATGATTCACCATTCTTATGACTTAATCTGGGTACGGCTATCTAATTATTTATCGCTCAGCGCACTTCAGTTGCTATCAGTAGAAAAAAAAAACAGGAGTGGCAATCACTTCCATTTGGAGTGCAATAATCTCAAGTACTAAACCAATAACAGGATCTGCGACAATTGCGTTCGGAAAGTGGAAGATGTTCCGACGACACTGGCGAAATGCCGTATTGGTCGCGTGAGTAAGAAAGAATCCCAATTCATATGGCATATCAGACCAAGACCCAACTCTTTAACTCGCGATGAATAATAATTTCAAATTGTTGGGTAATTCGGACCCACCGAACCGTTGCATAGATCTGTTTTTAACAGATAACAAGCTACCACGCGATTCCATGCCTTACAGGAAATGTGTACATGGGAATTAGTTACAAACTTCTTGCTTGATAACAAGTCACCCAGGAAATACCCTTTCGATTTGTTTAAGAAAATACCAAGACAGGAATTATGAAGCTCAAGAATTATTATACCTAAATCAAAACAACATCCTAACTTAAATTAAAAAGTTTTTTTGAAATTATATGGAAATTGTATATTATATTGTTCTATTGATAATAAAATGCCTATATATTAAAAATGCATATTCGATTTCAGCTTAATATGTGTTGTTTTTAATGCTATTTTCTATGCTAGCTTCTGTAAAAATCACAAGAATGAGAAACAAACCCTAATGATAAAACATATTTTGATATAGATTTTTATATCGTATTTTTTCCCAAATTTTGATTTTTATGATTGATTATTTATTTTGACTTCAGTTTACTGTTTATTTCTAAATTTTAGGAACTGATATTAAGCTGATTGCTTATTTCGCTATCGAAAGCTACCATCAAACGCAGATTTTAATTTGCTCTCATCGACAGCAGAAATAGTTTTCAATTTGATTTCACCGTAGGATTTTTCTACTGTACATTTAGTTATTTTTACCGTTCAAAATTGCAGACTTTGCTCAGGATGTTTCTTGGAAGAGAATCGATATGCATGCATTCTGTATTCGCAAATTTCCTGCTGAATGGCGAACGCCTGACCACGCTCAACCCCAAAGACATTGTTGATTTTCAGCCGATCTCTTGAATCTTGGCACAATGTCCCGATGATATTTGTATATGTCAGAATTTTACTAAGGCCCTGCAAGTTCTTTCCTCATCTGATAGTCAAGCATATTATACCTTCAGCATGCACACGCATGGCAGCATTCACTTCCAACTGGGTGAGGCTAAGGAAGACCCCAAACAAAATCTTTATCTCATATTTGCCAAATCGATGCACCTTTGTGTTTGGGGTGTGACGATGATAACTAGAATACATAAAATCAACGCGTCGCCGGCATGCTCTCGCCGTCGTCGCCACCTGAATAGCAGATAGTCATCGATGTCGACCCGCGGTATCAATGTACAAATATTCGCATCTACCGAAAACGAGCCATGAACCTACGTTGAATATTAAATATATGTACTGTATCCATTATGCGTACCTATATTAATGTGAGTGGTAAACATTTATTGTTCAGTGAATCTAAGATTGGTAGTTTGAACGCGGTAGCGTCTTTCTTCGAAGATTCGGAAATCTCACGTACACTGAATGTCGCCGTTATTACAAGTCGGCAAATGAAGGCGTAGCTGTTTGCCCCAAATAAATAGGGGAAGGTTATTGTAATTCGGCGGCATCTATTTAATTGCTTTGTCGGTCGAGTTACATTATACATTGCTCCATAATTTAATGGGCGTAAGGCAGATATTAAAAAGGCCGTGATAGACTGATATTTTGTACAAAATGACTATACAGAATTAGGAAGATAGAATATCGCAGTCATGAAGGATTCGGAAACAATAAACAAATCATGGACAAGAGCTTAAAAGGTTGAGAACCGCTGTATTAGATAAATAGCAAATAAAATAAATTTAAAAAAAGTCACGACAATGATTCCTTGCTCAGAGTTCTACAATCAAAAGTTTCGAAGAGGAAATCACGCTAATCTAGGATGAGTTCCGTGAATTGACCACTTTCACGGATGTTCCAAAGCTTCTGGAAGACCTACGGTGGTAACCGATGGCTATTGGAATGGGACACGACAATCATGTCTTGCCTAGCTAGAGTAGGATAATAAAAATATTTAAAAAAATTGGTCTCTTTCATAATGAGTATTCAATAATTTATTACTTTTACGGTTGTTCCGCATCTTTCGGAAGGCCTACGGTGGCCACTCAGGTCTATCAAAATAAGTCAAAACATTCTAACAATTGAAGTACGAGATGAAAATTAATTAATTACCTTTCAAGGTTATTGTAATTCGGCGGCATCTATTTAATTGCTTTGTCGGTCGAGTTACATTATACATTGCTCCATAATTTAATGGGCGTAAGGCAGATATTAAAAAGGCCGTGATAGACTGATATATTGTACAAAATGACTATACAGAATTAGGAAGATAGAATATCGCAGTCATGAAGGATTCGGAAACAATAAACAAATCATGGACAAGAGCTTAATTTAAGGATACTGTTCGCTATTCACATCACCATGCTACGAAAAACGACAACAAAACGAATGTTATGTCTTGTTTTTGATGCGTGTGTCATGGTCTAGTCTAAACTAGTCTAGAAATTTGAACGAAATATGACCAGAATACATCCAGATAGATAGATACCAAGATGTAGAAACCAAAAATGCATGCAGATTGTAGATACCGAGGAAACCATCGAAATAGGAAGAGTTATAAAGATATAGAACATCGAGATGTGCAACGTCGACTGTAATACAAAATGTATGATTTCAATACAATTATTATTAGTGGCCTGTGCGGTATATAAGATTCTTCTCCATTCGGCTCGGTCCATGGCTACACGTCGCCAAACAAGCTGTCTAAGGTGGGTCCGCAAGTCATCTTCCACCTGATCGATTCACATTGCCCGCTGCGCACCTCGCCTTCTTGTACCCGTCGGATCGTTGTCGAGAACTATTTTCACCGGATTACTGTCCGACATTCTGGCTACGTGCCCGGCCCACCACAGTCGTCCGACTTTCGCTGTGTGAACGATAGATGGTTCTCCCAGCAGCTTATGCAACTCGAGATTCATTCGCCTCCTCCACGTATCGTCCGCCATCTGCACCCCACCATAGATGGTACGCAACACTTTCCTTTCGAAAACTCCCAGTACGTTGGTCCTCTACGAGCATCATCCAGGTCTCGTGTCCGTAGAGGGCTACCGGTCTAATGAGCATTTTGTAGATTGTCAGTTTGGTATGGTGGCGAACTCTATTCGATCGGAGCGTCTTGCGGAGTCCAAAGTACGTATGATTTCCAGCCACTATCCGTATCCAAATTTCTCTGCTTTTATCATTTTCGGCAGTCACCAGTGAGCTCAAGTACCACCTCGATTTCGTCACCACGCAATGAGTGGCTCACATTGTTTTCTCTTGAGCCTCTTCCTTTCATGTACTTCGTCTTCGACGTGTTGACTTCCCTCTTCAGTCTGATGTAGGCTTTATCCATCTTCTCAAAGTTACGTGCCATAATATCTATGCCGTAGCGGGACGGACTTATTGAAAATTGTACCACTCGTGTCAATCCCTGCACTTCGTATTACCCCTTCCAAAGCGATGTTGAATAGCAGACACGAAAGACCATCACCTTGCCGTAACCCTCTGCCCATTTCAAAGGGACTCGAGAATGTCCCTGAAACTCAAACTACGCACATCGCGCGATCCATCGTCGCCTTAATCAACTGTGTCACTGTTATTTACTCACCCACACAAAGCAGAACAAAATTACGGCGACCGGCCGATCGTTTTGTCTTCCGCACAAAGCAAAACTAAATTTCGACGATCGGCCGATCTGCTTACTGGAAAAACACGGCAGGACAAGAAACAATCTTTCACTTTCTCCTCGACTCTGACAACTATCTGGTGATGGTTAAACTACGCCCAAAACTATCCGTCATCAACAATGTTCGGTACCGACGACCGCCGCGGTAAGACCTAGCGCGACTGAAACAACCTGATGTCGCCACTGCATACGCGCAGCATCTCGAGGCAGCGTTGCCGGAAGCGGGTGAGCTTGATGGTATTGATTAGGCAGTGGTAATGAAAACACGTCTGGATTTGTTAAGTGTTACATTGGAACTGGTGAAAATATTTTATTGAAGAAAACTTATGCCTACTATAATTTGTTATTCTAGGTTGCTATGCTGCTACTCTTCAGTTGCTATCCAACACCCCTGCTCAACCGAATAATCCTAGCTTAGTTCTCAGCACTTCGAATTGTCCGCGAGCCAATCCTTTGGTGAACAAGTCCGCCAATTGATCTTTCGTTGGAATGTACTGGATTTTGGACGTACCATCTTGCAGCTTCTCGCGAATAAAATTATAGCGGATATCCACGTGCTTCATCCTTTTGTGGTCACGTGGCTCCTGGGCAATGCATATGCAAGATTGATTATCTTCATGGAGAATCACTGGATGATCAAGTGGGATACCGAATTCGAGTATAAGGTTTCTTAGATAAATTGCTTCACAAACGGCATGACTGAGCGAAACATACTCAGCTTCAGTTGAGGATAGTGAAACGGCAATTTTCATCGTTCCATTCGCTTGATTTCGTTCGATCTTGAGTCCTAGGAACACCTTCAGTTCACCAACATCCGTCATCTCGAACCTGGCTGATAACCTTTTCTTTATATCGGCGATTATATCCAAACTGTTGGACACTAAGATAATGTCGTCAACATAGAGTAGCAGATATACTACATTCTCATTCTTACGCCACCAGTAGAGACAGCTATCCACATTCGAACGTCGAAAGCCAAGCTGAAGGATGAAATTATGGAACTCCGAATTCCAGCTCCGTGAGACCTGCTTCAGTCCATAAAGTGCCTTCTTGAGACGACACACTAGCCTGGGATCACCTTGAATGAAGCCTTCAGGTTGTCGCATGAAAATTTCTTCCTGCAGCTGTCCATTTAGAAACGCGGTCTTTACGTCCATTTGGTGGATATTGCTTTTGGTTCGCTACTGCCAGCAGAACTCTTACCGTGGTCCCCTTTGCTACGGGTGCATACGTTTCATCGTAATCATATCCCTTTTCCGGGAATAACCCTTGGCGACCAGGCGGGCTTTATATTTGTCGACGTTTCCAGCTTCATCTCTTTTTATCTTGAACACCCATTTGCATTCAACGATGTTCCTGCCTTGTGGTTTCGGGACAAGTTCCCACGTTCCGTTTTTATTAAGCGACTCCAACTCGCTTGTGATGGCTTCTTTCCAGTTTATCCAATCGCTTCGTCGTCGCAACCCGTCGATTGTAGTCGCCAGGTTTTCTACAAAAGTTTCAGCGTTCAATGCAAACAGCGTCGAATCATCTTGGTCCTCAGAAATACCTGTAGAGCAATCAACCGCAGTAGATGCTCTTAAACCGGTAATAAAGTTAAGAAACTTACCGGGGAGTTTGCGCTCCCGTTCGCTGCGCCTCGTGTTGCATACTGTTGGGCTGTCAACATGTTCTGGTTGCGAAGGGAGCGCGGTGTCATCAGCTTCATCATTCTTATCAGATGTCAGATAATCTTCATTTGCGTCCGACGTTGCGTCCTCATGTGGCTCGATGGTGACTTGCTGTTCCAGTTCGGAGCCATTTTGTTCCAAGTTAACTTCTGGATCTTCTGTTTCTACATTTCTATATAGAAATGGGTTTCTTTCCATACCATACCTCATACGGTGTTTTCTTCTCATTCAGCGCTGGTGTAGGACTTCGGTTACTTACGTAAGCTGATGTCAATACGGCCTCACCCCACATGGATTTGTCCATTCCTGCCTCGTGCACCATCGATCGCGACTTTTCCAACAGTGTACGGTTCATCCTTTCTGCCACTCCGTTCTGTTGTGGATTGTACGGAACGGTGGCCTCCACGCTGATACCCTGAGTGCGACAAAACTTGCGGAATATTTTTCCGGTATATTCTCCTCCGTTGTCGCACCCCAGACGTGACACTCGACTCCCAAAGAACGCCGTAACTCTGGCGCAGTACTCCTCTAACTTTGATTGAACCTCATCTTTGGACTCCAGTAGATAAACTACCGTGAAATGACTTAAGTCATCGATAAACGTGACGAAGAAGCGCTTATTGTCCCATGTTCTTGGCGTAAACGGACGACAAACGTCCGAATGTATTAATTCAAGTGGACGACTTGCCCGTCGCTCTCCAACGTCTTCGAATGGTTGCCTTGTCTGCCTTTCTTGAAGACATACTTCACAGATGCATTTTTCAGGCCACTTGGTGATCTTCGTCATCGTTTGCACCATCCCAGCTTTCCACAGAGTCTTCATACTCGCCATTCCCAGATGGCCAAACCGTCGATGCCACAATCAAACATGTCTTGCTTCGAAGTCATAGCATTAACTTTGCACAATCCATCAGCGGCCGAATCAGATTCTTGACGAAACTCGATGTTTAACTTATATAGTTGGCCAGTTCTTCTACCAGTGGCAACCATACGACCGTTCTTTAAAACTGACACACTTCCGTTCGAAATCTTCACCGTCATTCCGTTATCTTCAATGCGCCGTACCGAAAACAAGTTGCATTTTAATTGCGGTACATAGAGAACGTTTTTTACTACCGCCGGAACCTTTTTATCGCAAATCAGCATATTCACCTTCACGGACCCCGCGTACTCTGCAAAGAGTGCTTGACCAGACTTGGCAACAGAAATGCGCACTTTGTTCGCCAACGGATGCAGCTCCTCAAAGAATTCCTTGTTCTTCATCATATGGTCCGTTGCACCAGAGGTAAGGATCCAATCAATATTTTTTGTCGTCACCATGGCAACTGGTAAACAGTTAGTCGTTGTCGTTGTAGCAATGAACGTCATCTCCTCGGTAATATTTGCTCCAATCTTTGGCTTTCGGGGAAATTTACCTATGCTTTTTCGGGCCCGGATCGATCCAGATTACTCGGTGGAATGATTTTCAGGGCACTCTGCTCGTTTGTGACCCAACTTTCCACATCGGAGACATTTTATCCCACCCTTTTTACCAGCAAACGCCGATTCACTAGAACCTTCCACATCGCCTACAGGACTTGAATGCACCCGCTCCTCCTGCTCATCCAGCAGCCGCTTCCTTACGTACTCCAATGTCAGCTGTTGTGGTTGTAACGTCTCCAGGGCCGTAATAAGCGCATCGTAGGACCAGCAACAACTGGCACATCACATCTTCTTCCTGCATAATAACGTCCGCTACTCGTGGTTCTCGCAGAACCTCGTAGAATCGCAGCAAGAAAGCCTTCACATCGCCACCCTCAGCCAGCCTTAGTTCTTGGAATTGCTTCTTTAGAAATAACTTACCTGCAATCCTAACGCGCTCAAAAGCATTCTTCAGGGCATCCCAAACGTCTTTGGCTGTCTTCTTGTCCTTAAGATACTCCAGCTGGTCTTCCGAAATCCGGTAAATCAGGAGATTCTTGCATTTTCTATCTAGGGGCCGTACACATATTACGTAAGTACTTATGGGGGGAGGGGGGGTTGGTCAATATCTTACGCGCCATATAAATAAAAAATCTTTTGTATGGAAAAAAAATCTTACATGGGGGAGGGGGGGTTGAAAAACCCAGAAAAATTGCTTACGTAATAAGTGTACGGCCCCCTAGGGCCCACCGTTCTTTAAGCTTCTTTTCCTTGTCGGCACGGAATTCCGCAGAATCCGTTGCAAGGGTTACCGCATACTCTTCATCTTCGCTGGCCTTTTTCACGCAGTCAACTAGGTTCTGATCTTCAAGCAGGACTTCGATCCGGAATTTCCAATTCCCAAAATTGCTTCCGTCGAATAACCACAGCTTCTCTTCGGACATCTTGATAACTACTTCGTTCTTGAAAATGCAAAGAAAAACTTAATTTCCGTTATGTCCTGGGCCCACAACCTATTGATTAGGCAGTGGTACGCCCTCCTTAGCCGTGCGGTATGACGCGCGGCTACAAAGCAAGACCATGCTGAGGGTGGCTGGGTTCGATTCCCGGTGCCGGTCTAGGCAATTTTCGGATTGGAAATTGTCTCGTCTTCCCTGGGCATAAAAGTATCATCGTGTTAGCCTCATGATATACGAATGCAAAAATGGTCACTTGGCTTAGAAACCCCGCAGTTAATAACTGTGGAAGTGCTTAATGAACACTAAGCTGCGAGGCGGCTCTGTCCCAGTGTGGGGATGTAATGCCAATAAGAAGAAGAAGAAGAAGAAGAATTAACGACGCAGCGGAGAACGATTGGTTCGACGAAGAGTGCAGACAAATTCTGGAGGAGAAGGACGCAGCGCGGGCGGTCGCGCTGCAGCAAGGTACCCGCCAGAACGTGGAACGTTATAGATGGAAGCGGAGACAACAGACCCGCTTTTTTCAGGAGAAGCAACGCCGCCTGGAAGAAGCGGAGTGCGAGGAGATGGAATAGCTGTGCCGAACTCAAGAAACACGCAAGTTATATTAGAAGCTTAACGCATCTCGCAAAGGCTTCGTGCCGCGAGCCAAAATGTGCACCAATAGCAAGAGAGTTCGTGGGGCAGTACCAGGCGAGTTTTATGGGCGAACGCTCCACAACGGATCAGGTGTTCGCCATTCGCCAAGGACTGCAGAAATGCCGCAAATACAACGTGCCTACACATCATCTATTCATCGACTTCAAAGCCGCATATGATACAATCGATCGGGACCAGCTATGGCAGCTAATGCACGAACACGGATTTTCGGATAAACTGACACGGTTGATCAAAGCGACGATGGATCGGGTGATGTGCGTAGTTCGAGTTTCAGGGGCATTCTCGAGTCCCTTCGAAACCCGCAGAGGGTTACGGCAAGGTGATGGTCCTTCGTGTCTGCTATTCAACATCACGAAGAGCGGTAATCCGAAGAGCAGGGATTATGTGTCCAAGTGTGTCCATGTACCTTTGTTTAAATTTCCATTCAAAGTGAAATAAGCAATGATCATTTAAATGAGCCCATTCAATTCTACAATGATAAAACTATGTCCAGTAAAAAAATCAAAAAGCAATTCCTGGTTGAGCTTTCGTTGGAGTTCCTGGATAAATTTCCAGAAGAACGCTTGGAGGAATTTCCAGAGGAATTCCTGGAAAAACTTCTAGAAGTACTCCTTGAGACATCTCCGAGGAATTTCGTGCGGAATACCTGGGAAATTTCTTAGGGAAATTCCAAAAGTTATTTTCAGATGAATTTCGATATGATAGATCACCATAGAATGAAATTCTATGAAAAAAAATAAGTTCATATATAATTCCTTGACCAAAAATGTATTCTGCTGTTTTGAAGTATTACAACCCCTTAAACATCAGTGTACATCCACCTTAAAATGAACAATCATCCGATAGCTAACGGTATCCCTTAATTTTGTTTAAATTTTCCATCAAACATTTATCACATTTTTCATTTCCGGGCGATAGTGGACAAATACGAAACCCTTTATCGTTCATTCCTCTCAAGGTGGCGGCAAGCATTAACATATCAGTCTTGGAAGCTCGTTTGTCGCGTGGCGTCTGGGATATCTACGCAGAACACGTTCATCGGTCATACAGCTACATGTTTGCTTCGCATCGATGGCTAATGTTGGTGAAGCGCATCGCATCTGGTATCTAATTAGCACGATTGGCGTATGTTTACAAATTGGTTTACTTCGGATAAACATATGTGCTGATTTTTTATTGTTGTATCATGCGGTGGATGGATATTGATAGGGTTACGTTATGAGCTTTGTCCGAACAATATATCTAGTAGTGTAACAATCAAAATTTGAATATAGTGTCGGTGTAGAGGCAGCTAATTTTAAAAATGTTCAAATTTTAAAGATAAGTTCGATTTCGCAATGCAATGCTAATGCTATTGCTTATTCTAATTCACAGTTCCTCTTGCTCATACTTGGCTCCTTTATACTATGCCGCTCTAACGCGGTATTCTATTTGTGATTCAGGTTGTCCAATCAACACTGTTTTCCGCAGAAGTATTAATTGATTTATTTACGTGATAGGCCTTCATTACTTCCAAGGAGGATTTCGATCATTTAGTAATTTGGGTTCGATCATTCAGTAGTTTGCCAATAACTCGAATTTCCGAAGTATAATTTCAAAATATCTTGTGTGGTGGAATTTTAGCGCGATGTGTTTTCTACAACTCAGTCTAATAGTGTGTTGTTAGAATTCCACTAGTTACGGAGTTTTAGCGCTAGTAAGTTATTTACAAATCAGTAAATGATCGAGAGTACGCTCTCATAGATTAAATAGTATGCCAAGAATTATCAAACGTTGATTAACATGCCTTAAGTCACAGTAGTTTACATCCAACTCGTCATCTACTTGAATGAACCGGCCGGTGTTAATGCTCTGAGCCCATAAGTTACACCTGACTGAACAGGTGTTTGGTGGCGCTTAAGAGCATCACATTTTCCGTTGCATGGCGCTGTTCAAACAGCAGCGTGCAGGAAGTAACACCTTCTACCGATATACGAGCTGCACTTGCCGCCGCCAGCCGCAAACGATCGACCCTGGTGTAGAACCTGCACAGCAGCTGCTGCTGAGCCGACCAATACTATGGAAATCACTACAAAGTTATCCGTTGTTTGGTTTGATTTAGATCTTTCGCTTATGTGGGATATTGTAATGTTAGCTTTGTGCTCACATCTGGGATGTGCAGTTCAGGAAGTACGCTAGAACAGTCGTAAAGTTTTAGATCCATATATGTAAATAGCTCAATATTTGAACATGATCTCGTAATCTTGTATAATAAAAATGATTTGATTTGACATGTGTTGGATCGAATCTGAGAAGAACACGGGTGGAATCATCTTTCCTCTGTTATTAACCTTCATTTTATTTGTTGTTTGAACATATTTTTAAGAAGTCCTCACAAATCTTAAGTACACACCTCACAAAAACAGATCTGCACAAACTCATGATTCATATAAAAACTATCCTGAATTCAAAAATATGTTATCTTATTTGAAAACAGACATGAACATGAAACTCTTGATTTTTAGCAGATTTCACTGTCCGTATGCAAAACAATCAATATGCACGATCCTAAATTAGCATAGCATTAGCATTAGCATTGTTACGGTGTAATTCGTAGATTGGACACTAGTGATACTCATGTTTTACTTTTGAGATCCTTATCTAGAATGCTATCAGAAATCAAGAAGGGGAATGGTCCTTGATTTTAGTTTTAAACAAAAATAACAAAAGCATGAGGATTACTACTCCTGGCCACGCCCATCTTCACCGTAACTAGGGAGAGGAAGGAAGTGTTGATGTGGTACTTACTTAACGAGAGGCCACCGACTTAGCGACACCCTAATAAATACCACGGAGTTGGATAATGAGGAAGGTATTCGTTGGGTCAGGATTTGCCTGTAGCTGGCAATGTAACCGGGGTAGATCTTACCCCGTAACACACCACGTAAAGGTGTCTACCCAGCGTTACGGGCTAATCAATATGCACGTTCCTAAATTGTTCAAAAATGTTCAATCTAATCCCAAAAAAAAACACCGGTGTCATTATTGCCAGTATTTATAAAGTAATGCACAGAAATCTGCAATCACATTAATAAAAACTTTATTCGCGGCAGTATAGTTCACTCATGAGTCATGATCCGCTCTATTTACTTCAGTGCTGGTTAGAACGAGTTGATGGAACCAAATTACCATTGCCAATCTAAGATTAGCGAATTCGTTCGCAACAGCAAGACTTCCATAGATGCGACCCTCATGTTGGCCGCAGCACGCTGCTTTAACAAGTGAAGCAGCAAGCCAATTGTTGGTTTAGGGCATTGGTAGCCGGGATGGATCCCATCGATGGTAATGCCTTTATTGGATGGTTGATTCAATTAAATTGCTTTTCATGGTGTACAGTAGGATCAAAATGTTCCTACTACGTTTATAAAATGCGGGTTTGGTGGTCATCAGTAGAGTTACAAAGTTCAATGGGATGTGGTAAAACCTGATTATAAATTTTTAAATTTGCTTTAAAATTCATGTTCTAGAAATATGAAACAGAGATCCATTACATATAAGAACGCTTTAATATTCATCTTACATATTTTCTCTAGCTTGCATGCTTAATATCACAAAATGAATTTCAATTAATTTGAACTAAGTTGATCAATTTACTTGCCCAATGTAAACTTAAAAAATGAAGAAAAATAGCAATAAAAGAGATTAGACATATTTTAATTAATCTACAGATGGTCGTTAAATGCGGACATAAGTAGGAAGTCATGGGTTCGTCCTTTTCATTATTTGTATTTCTATCTTAGTTTAGATCGTAGAGTTCTCTGCATCTTTATTGAGTAGGTGTTAATTTAACCATCCCTCCCCTTCCACAGCATTCGCAAGGACGTGGTATTTGTGGTAACGGATGAAAGTGATGCTACTCTCATATAAAAGTTCAGGCTCACGAATTTGTGCGAATTGCTTAATGCTAATGCTAGATGGTTGTTAAATGCGGATATTTTAGGTTCATCGCCGCTGTGCGTCACATTTCATATCGTCTAATAAATATTGTTCAACATTTCAAACTAATTAGCGATAAGCGTTCACCCACACATCCGCTTCACATATCAATCGGTAAAATAATGATAGCAGCTACAATCATGATCTAAAATCATTCAGTCTGTATTAATTAAAAACCTAAGATACCGCGGTGACGTACTGTGAACAATCACGGTAAAAAATACATAATTTAGTAAAAGATCAAACGGTAGGTATTTATTACCTCTTGCCGAGCTTCTTGTCAAAATGATAAGACCATGTTATTAGGGGAATGCCCTCACATATGTTTTGCCTTTCTCGTATACTAAGTATACGTAAAGGCTATAAGATCACTCCAAAACCGAACTTTTGATAGAAGGCTCGGAGACCCATAGTGTTATATACCAATCGACTCAGCTCGACGAATTGAGGTGATGTCTGTTTGTGTGTAGGTATGTATGTGTGTGTATGTGTACAAAAATTTGTAGACACACTTTTCGGAACTTACTTCTTCTTCTTCTTATTGGCATTACATCCGCACACTGGGACAGAGCTGCTCCGCAGCTTAGTGTTCATTAAGCACTTCCACAGTTATTAACTGCGAGGTTTCTAAGCCAAGTTACCATTTCTGCATTCGTATATCATGAGGCTAACACGATGATACTTTTCTGCCCAGGGAAGTCGAGACAATTTCCAATCCAAAAATTGCCTAGACCGGCACCGGGAATCGAACCCAGCCACCCTCAGCATGGTCTTGCTTTGTAGCCACGCGTCATACCGCACGGCTAAGGAGGGCCTTAGAACTTAGCATTGGCCGAATTACTCGTAACAAGTTCTATTCGACGGGGCATCCTGTCCCATTGTTTGCTACTGAAAATTGGCCAGATTGAACTATGGGATCAGCAATTATGACCAAAATACTATTTTCTATGCGCAAAACACGCTCACTCATGTTTTAGTATTTTTTTGCACGAGAAAGGCACCAACACCGCTAGGTGGATTAATCAGGGTTTTTTTCTTCTGTTTCATATCAAGTAGCGAGGCACAATAGGTAGCTGGTATACAGTCATGCAAGCAAGAGACCTGCCAATTCCGATTTTTTTTAAAAGGGAAAGGTGGTGAGACTTGATTCCTTGGGAGACTTGACCCCTTGGGAGACTTGATTATCCCCTGTTTTACCGAGAACTGAAGTAGTATTGTTATAGCGTATTTTTTTAGAGATCCTCTAGATAAATGATCGTTATGTGGCGAGTTATGTTTATGATTGACAACCTTATTTACTCTTTTATTTACTGTGTTTTGTCCCTCCCAAAAATGTTTTTTGATGGCCACGCAAAATTTGAACAACTTTATAATGACAAAATTTTATCATTTTTTTCACAGCACAAAGCCGCAAATATGCTAAATAATCTTCACTGATAAAAATGCCAACATTCGGCGAAAAAAATCAAGAAAATATAAATTGTTATCAAGCGGCTATTTTTTTGTAGATTTGACAGATGCAATGAAGGGTTTGCTCTAAAAAAATATTTATCATAGAGATTTTGAAGATTGCATGCGCTATCGAATTCCATTGCAAAAATCTAGATTAATCCACCTGATGCCTTTCTCGTGCATTATAAAATAT
This sequence comes from Armigeres subalbatus, assembly GCF_024139115.2. NCBI lineage: Eukaryota > Metazoa > Arthropoda > Insecta > Diptera > Culicidae > Armigeres > Armigeres subalbatus. The sequence continues at coordinate 84,804,020 of NC_085140.1, forward strand.
ATTGAAAAAAATCACATTTGAAAGGTTAAAAAAGCTCTTTGAGGGAATAGATTACATGTTTTCGATCATTTTGCATCTATTAAAGTGCATTGCCACCATTTTTGCAAAAAAAAATAGCGTTTACGATTTTCGTTTTTCTTCCGAGTTCGTTCTAAGAGAAAAGAGTGGTGAGTGAAAGATGTTTTCCGCCACAAATGCGAAAAAAAGATTCTTATTCGACCCAAAAACGCTTGATTTCGTCTCTATAATCGAACTTGCAGCTCAAACTGAAAGTCACTATTTGGTCACCTTTTCTGCAAGTGAAAGTCACTATTTGGTCCCTTTTTCCGTCAGCTTTGATCACTATAAAGTCACTATTTTGAGCGGCATCGGCATCGGCAAAGGCATGGCAAATGCTGGATATTGCGTACCATTGGTACTTCGCTTACCTAAAGGAATAAAATAAACCTCATTCCGCGGTCCTTAGCATCTTACCAAAAAACTCCTATCCCTACCTCTCAGTGGTGCCGGGCGGGGTTCGAGCAAGCATAGGGAATATCGGGTAACCACCCTGGTGGGAACTATGGTCGTATGCTGACAGGGAAGAAGGGGTTTGCTAATGCTAGATGGTCAAAGGCCCTTCAAAGGGCCAAATCTGATCGAGCGTCTGTTCTCCATGTTAAGAGAGGCTGACAACAGCGTTTGTTGCTCCTGTTTGGGGGGCTGATAAACGCCCGAGTGCCAGCGAGGGACTCTGATTAAAACTGTGTACACTGTGCTGCATCGTATCAGCATCGAGAAGACGATTTAGGTAGCGCAACCCTGGTGAAGTAGCTTACCTATTTCACACGTAAGAATATTCGAAAACACATGTGGCAACATCCGAGTGGCGACACAGCGGTTCCAACGAAACGGTAGCTATGAGGAGTGCCAGCGAGGCCGGGCCGTTGCAATAGATAACGGTACGGTGTATGAAAGAAGAGAAACGAATCCACCGCAGTACGAAGAGATTTGTAATAGCTGAAGCGCAAGAAAACATGGTTAGAAGAAACGATATGCGGAGGTTTTACGCGACTGTCAATTGCGCGCGGCATAAGACTGCCCCAGTGCCCGCCATGTGCAATGACCGTGGGGGGAATTTGCTGACAGACAAGACTATGGTGCAGCCAGGTGGAAGGAGTACCTCGAAGATTAGTTGAATGATGAAAACCAAGGTGTATTAAGGAGCAGGCTGGACTTTGGACATAGTCGGCGATGGTCGAGCTGTGGAAACACAAATGCTGCATGAGGTTGTTTTTTGTTTGAAGAGCCATTAACACCACTACGAACAATTATGGAATAGTCGAGTTCCATAAGAACATTTCGCCAGAACGTTTCCGCACTAACCTTTCCCACCTTTTCCTCAATACTCATCATCCATCTTTTCCATAATTCCATATCAATGTGAGTAGCTAAACAAATAATAGTTCAAAATATGCTTCCGAATCTCTTCTATGAATAAGCAAAAACAAATTATTAGTAAAGTGAACTTTCCCGTACTCGATATTGAAGAGGCCATCGAGTTTTTTTATATATATCTTTATTAGGGAGACTTTCAGCCCAAGGCTGGCTCGTCTCGTACCATCGAGTTAGGGACCCGAGCAGACGAAAATAGCTGAATATCCCAAGTAACACGGTTAGTTGTATGATTGTAAAAAATACATCTTACGAACATACAGTTTGTTAAGTTTTGGTATAAAAAACAGCTCTCATTACTTTTACACGACCCAAACAGCGCAAAAATTATCGATATTTTCAACATCTTGCAGTTCAACCTTGTTTTTGATTGCACATTCACAAGACTAAACTTAAGTACTAATTGTAGTGTTCGCTTTATAGAGCTCGCACTGTATGATAGATATACTGTGGTCTGAAAGCATGGTCATCATTTATAGTTATATCTACGAATAAAAGATCTGATCCGTTCACTTCTAGTCGGTCTCTAACAGCATTCGGTTGTGTTTTAGCTCCCTGCATTGTCGTATAGAAAGAATACCACAAGGGTACTTAATCTAATTTATTACGGAAACAACTATAACAATTGAACACTAAAGCTGGCGACGAGAAAAACTGTAAAGTGTGTGATAAATTGTAGTGCACAAAAAGGTTCACCATCGGTACTCGGTGGAGAAATAATTTATCGCAAATATATCTATTCACCATCTATCTGTTCCTTATCTAGAACAAAAGAGTGATATTGTTCTTAGATTGAATAGAGCTGTGATAACACTAAAACGAAGCTTTTTTCATGTGGTTATAATTTTTAATTAGCTACTGAAACGACTTTTTTTTTTGAAGATTACCACGCACAAGACGATTTTTTTTTAGTGATATTAAAAGCGATTTTTATATTTTTATAGTTGTGCCTTGATTCTTCCTGGATTTCGTCACATTGTGCAGTACATAGTACCGACAACGCTTCCACGTGCGCATCAACGGTCAATTGGACAGTGCGACTACCTGTTAACTGAATGGCACATGTTTTTGGAACCGGCAGGTTGTGACGAGTAATTGGCGACATCCGAGAGGTAGTATACTAGTTATTCCCGTCAGACTAGTTATTCCGGAAGTGTCCGAGGAGTGTCAAGGTCGACGAAGGTTGAACCGATAAATCTGGTGAGTTTTTAATCTGTTCCCTATACCCAATCTATTGCTTAGACGCTCTTTTGTTCGATAGCGCATTGTCAAGTGTTTCTATTGAGTCGGCTTAACAATGGCTCAGCATAACATAGCTACGGTAATTGAACCATTTCGTAGAGGGGTTTCCTTCGCGGATTGGGTTGATCGATTAGAATACTTTTTCGAAGCGAATAGTATTCCTGATAATTTGAAAAACCCCCATTTCATTACCCTTGGTGGGCCAGTGGTGTACAAAGAAATTAAGCTTTTGTACCCGAACACGAATGTTAGCGAGATATCTTATGCGGACTTGATTGCCAGATTGAAAACGAGATTGGATAAGACAGAATCTGATTTGATCCAGCGGTTTAAATTTAACAACCGCGTACAACAACCAGACGAACCGCTGGAAGATTTTGTTTTATCTGTAAAACTACAGGCTGAATTTTGTTCCTTTGGGACTTTTAAAGAACTTGCAATCAGGGACCGCATAGTAGCCGGTGTTCGAGAAAAAGCTTTGCAGCAGAGATTACTCAATGAGGAGAACTTAACATTACAGGTTGCGGAGAAAATCATTACCACTTGGGAAATGGCGGGTGCAAACGCTAGGAGTTTAGGGGTGAATAATGGCATTTTGCCATCTCCCGGGAAAGCCTTGAATAAGCTATTAACGACATACGCTATTGCCAATCAAAATACAGAACAAGTGGCTTCAGTTAGAGGGTCTGTTAAAAGTAGATTAGGGCGCAAACCGTATGACAATGAGCGTACGAACGATAAACAAATGGATAATAGATGGGGGGAAAGCTCTCGTTCAGCAGATTGGAAACGGAGCCAATTTAGAAAGCGTCCAGATTATTCTGGTTTTACGTGCGACTTTTGTGGTGCCAAAGGGCATATAAAACGGAAATGTTTTAGATTGAAAAATCTCAGACGGGACGCGGTTAATCTAGTAGAATCCTATAAGCCTGGACCTACTGCTGACAGACATTTGAACGAGATGCTGAATCGCATGAGAACGCGTGACTCGGACAGTGAGGACGATGGTGACGACAACGATGCAGGTGATTTTTCGTGTATGTTAGTGTCATCTGTAAATAGAATCAGTGAACCTTGCTTGATAAATTTGTATGTTGATGGGAAATTGCTTACGATGGAAGTAGACTGCGGTTCTGCGGTGTCGGTAATGAGTCGGGAGCGTTATTTTTCGATGTTTGAAAAGCCTCTGGTTAAATGTACTAAGCAACTAATTGTGGTAAACGGTTCAAAACTGCAAATTGAAGGAGAAGCCACTGTTTCAGTTCAGTATGCAGAAATGCAAAAGCAACTGAAAATTTTAGTTTTAAATTGCAGCAATGATTTTATTCCCTTAATGGGCCGAACGTGGCTGGACAAATTTTTCCCAAATTGGAGGCAATGTTTTTCTAACTTAAATATGGTAAACAATATGATGGAGTCTTGCAAGATAAACGAAATAGATGAGATAAAGCAAAGGTTTTCTAAAGTTTTTGTGAAAGATTTTTCCTCACCAATAGTCGGCTATGAGGCTGAACTTGTACTTAGAGATAATACACCCATTTTTAAAAAAGCGTATGACGTTCCTTATAGACTTAGGGAAAAAGTTGAATTATTTGGATAGATTAGAGAAGGAGAATGTTATAACACCGGTAAAGACCAGCGAGTGGGCATCGCCTGTAGTGGTGTTGATGAAAAAGAATAATGAAATAAGACTAGTCATTGATTGTAAGGTTTCAATCAACAAACAAATCATTCCTAACACATACCCACTTCCCTCCGCACAAGATTTGTTTGCCAATTTAGCAGGATGTCGATATTTTTGCGCCCTAGATTTGGAAGGAGCCTATACTCAATTGGCTTTATCTAAAAGATCCGAAAAGTTTATGGTTATAAACACCATTAAGGGGTTGTACACATACAATAGATTGCCTCAGGGTGCTTCTTCTAGTGCCTCAATCTTTCAACAAATTATGGAGCAAGTTTTAAGAGGAATTGATGGTGTTTATGTATATTTGGACGATGTTTTAATAGCAGGTAAAGACCTAAGTGATTGCAAAAGAAAACTAGTATTAGTACTGGAAAGACTTAGCGATGCAAACATTAAAGTAAACTGGGGGAAGTGTAAATTTTTCGTGACGGAACTGGAATACTTAGGCCATATTATTGGCGAAAAAGGCTTGATGCCATGCTCAGACAAAATATCAACTATTCAAAATGCTCATATTCCTAATAATGTAACTGAATTGAAATCATTCTTGGGATTAATTAATTATTACCATAAGTTCATACCTAATTTATCATCGAAGTTGTACTGTTTGTACAATTTGTTAAAGAAGGATGTGAAATATGAATGGAGCAAACAATGTCAAAGGGCATTTGAGATAAGTAAGTCAGCACTTTTGAGAGCCGATTTCTTGGAATTCTATGATCCATTGAAGCCCATAGTTGTGGTATCAGATGCATCAGGTTATGGGTTAGGCGGAGTAATAGCACACCTTGTGGATGGAGTAGAAAAACCAATCTCATTTACATCTTTTTCCTTGAATGATGCGCAAAATCTTATCCTATACTCCACCTTGAGGCATTGGCCTCAGTGTGTACTATAGAGAAGTTTCATAAATACCTGTATGGAAAAAAATACAGTTCACACAGATCATAAACCTCTAGTTGGTATTTTTGGTAAAACGGGAAAGAATTCAATATTTGTTACTAGACTTCAACGCTATATATTGGAGCTTTCCATTTATGAATTTGATATTTCTTACAGTCCTTCTGCCAAAACGGGGAACGCGGATTTTTGTACGCGTTACCCTTCAGAATGTGAAGTTCCTAGGGAGTACGATGTAGACCGTATTTGTAATATCAATTTTGGAGACGAGTTCCCAATGAACAGCATCGCTATAGCAAAGGCTACACAACAAGATGAATTTCTTCAAAAAATTATTTATTTCATGAGAAACGGGTGGCCTAAGCGTTTAAATAGACAGTTTAATGACGTATTTTCTAATCAAAATGAACTGGAGATCGTGGGAGATTGTCTGTTATACAAAGACAGAGTTGTAATACCACGAAGCTTGCAAGGAAAAGTGCTAAAATTATTACATTCGAACCATGCAGGCATCGTGAAAATGAAGCAACAAGCAAGGCGGTATGTGTACTGGTTTGGAATCAACTCAGCCATTGAGAGATTCATTGGCAGTTGCGAAATTTGTAGTTGTATGGAAATAGTCCCAAAGTCAAAAATTCTTTCTAAATGGAAACCCACTACCAGGCCATTCAGTAGGATCCACATCGACTTCTTTCACTTCCATCACCACACCTTTTTATTAATGATTGACAGTTTCTCCAAATGGATAGAGGTAGAATGGATGAAAAATGGAACTGAATGTAGTCAAGTATTGCTCAAATTGGTGGAAATGTTCTCACGTTTTGGTCTTCCTGACATTTTAGTTTCCGACGGAGGTCCTCCTTTCAATTCATATGGATTTAAGAACTTTCTAGAAAAGCAGGGAATAATTGTTCTAAAAAGTCCGCCTTACCATCCACCCAGCAACGGCCAGGCGGAAAGATCAGTAAAGACTGTAAAGGAGGTGTTGAAAAGTTCTTACTAGAGCCAGAATTGGCAGAATTAAGATTGAAGGCCCAGATTCATTTGTTTATTTTTAATTACCGTAATACAGTTTCTATCGATGGCACATTCCTTCTGAAAGATGCTTGCATATAAGCCAAAGACATTGGTTGATATGTTAAACCCTAAGTGGGTCCCGAAAAAGTTCTTATCTGCACCTCAGACAAATGATGAGCAAACCAAAACTAGCAATGTCATACAGCTTACACGCTTAGATAAACTAGACCATTTAGCTGAAGGAGATGAGGTGTGGTATAAGAACCACAATCCAAATAATCATTCAAGATGGTTAAAAGCTATTTATTTACGAAGATTTTCAATCAATACTTTCCAGATCATGATTGGAAGCGCGCGGATCATCGCGCATCGCGACCAGCTGAAGATGCCTAAAACTTTGACTATACCTACGCATCCCAATGTATTCATACCGCCACGAGAGATAATGGAAGTGCCAAGGGGCGAACAACGGGAAGATAGCGGGGAACTCCCTGTCGAAACCAATCGCAACGGTCGAAGAAGAAAGCGTGATGCTCAGGCGGCTGGATTACCGGACGCTCCACTGCGTAGATCGAAAAGGGCTAGAGCCCCAAATAGGATTAAGGATTTTGTTTACAATTGAATCGATTGAAATTTTTAATTGTATTATAAGTTAATACGTTCAGATAATCTGATGTCGAAATGAAATCATTCCCATTATGTGAATTTATATTTGACCATCGTCAGCTCGAAATATTTTTATTGTATAATTAGAATCAATTATGATTCAGCTTAAAGGGTGGAGAGCTGTAGTGTTCGCTTTATAGAGCTCGCACTGTATGATAGATATACTGTGGTCTGAAAGCATGGTCATCATTTATAGTTATATCTACGAATAAAAGATCTGATCCGTTCATTTCTAGTCGGTCTCTAGCAGCATTCGGTTGTGTTTTAGCTCCCTGCATTGTCGTATAGAAAGAATACCACAAGGGTACTTAATCTAAGTTATTACGGAAACAACTATAACAATTGAACACTAAACTAATGATGTTTTCAATTTCAATGGCCGAATCTCAACATGGTTCTGTCAAATTGAATACCAAAACGAAAATGTTGACGTGTTGGTCAAAGAAAGAAATTTTATACAAAAAACTACTGGAAACAAGCATGCATGAAATGATGAATTGGTATTTAATAAAAATATACATACTGATCAATCAAATTTGTTTCCAAGTCTCGGTCGAAACATTATATGCGGCTCATGATTTATTGGCTAACTTTTCATTTTACTTCTCCTAAGTTCATGCGCCAAAGATTGAAGAAAAATTTAACTAAGCCAAAGCATAATATTTGCAATTGATATGTAAACATTTTCTCGAATCTGCAAGAGAAAAACAGTATGGCGAGCACCTCGGAGGTGAACTAGCCTTGGGCTAAAAACCTCTTTAATAAAGATAAAAAAAAAAAAAACAGTATGGCGAGCACTTGATAAACAACAAGGTCGACGAAGAACGTTCATTACATTGATAATAAAAGATGTTGAAATTACGTTCAAAATGCATATTTTAGCTAAACTCCTATCATTGACACATATATTCTGACAAAACAAATGTCAAAAAGTGAACATGTTATGACCTTGTTCGTAAAATCTTCCTGTAGACATGTTTTATGTTGTGAGAATGTAAAACGAAACATATCAAATGACCAAACAAATGTCAAAAAACAACATGTTATCAGCAAGTTGTAAGAATGTCGTATGAAACATCTTCAATGATTAAACTGCTGTGTGTTTTGCAAAAACCTTTTCATAGCTTTCCTTGAACATAACATGTTTTGTATTTCATTTTCCCGACCATTATTCAACATTATTATTAGATTTTCGCTAATTCGGTGTTACTTGAGTAATATCAAATCTTGATAAGATAGCTAAATGAGATATGGACATGATTGATATAAGAGATAAAAGATCAGACGACAATATCAAATTTTTTCACTAAAATATCATGAGGAAAACAAGTTTTGTTATTTGTAAAAAGTGATCAATATCAAGTGCTATTGACTTGTTCTTATCTTAGCAGATTTAGATATTTAAATGATATTTCGGTGCAAATTTTTGATATTGTTGCCTGTTCTTTCATCTCTTATATCAATCAAGCAGGCCTGGGATTTGTCACCTTCATACAGAAAAACCATGCGACAAAACCAAAGAGAAAACAGTCACCTCAAACTGGACAACACAACCTAACAAACGTTGCTCGATACAGCGTACTACTGGTCTCTCGCTCCGACAAGACATTTTGAATCTTGTCACATACTTATTTTGTTACGATATATTTGTCGTGTGCGCTTTCCATCGCGACTAAGGTTTTGCACAACCAGACGGATTAGAATAGTTGTCATGGTTATTGACAAAAAAGTTCGTCATGTCACCTTTGAGTTTTGTCGCGACAAAAATTGTTGTCGTTGTCAGCAAAATGTTGTCATTATGAATTGATGACAAAATGTGGGGAAACCACTGAAATGGTGTGGTTTCTGGGTTTTACAGCAGTTGAAGTCGAGCTCATTATAAAAACGGCTAATATGTACGGCATAATAATAATATGTCGAATTTTGGTGATTTTAGTCCAGCTCCTCCTGTTTAACCAAAATGCGTCATTTAATTACATATCTAAAATGTATGTTTAAAAATCACGAATGGTTTGAAATTATCTATATCCGGAAATCTTTTAAGCGGGCCATTAACACTCGAGCACACAAGCTGTTGTATTTTGAACATCACAAACCAAAAAACATATCACGCTGTACATAGCATGAACAAGCCCGCATGAGCGTTTCATGACCGTACACTTATTACGTAAGCACTTATGGAAGGAGTACTATCATTTTCTTACTCTCCATATAAATAAAAAATAATGTGTAAGAAAAAAATTTTACATTGGGGGGGGGGGGTTTCGAAAAACACAGAAAAATGCACCTTAATAAGTGTACGGCCCCACAACAGCGCGTCGCTTGCGATTAAAATTTAATACTCCGCTCAAGTTAACGTGCAGTAATTCCAATCAATCAAAAATGTATCGAATGTTCCTTAATTGCCCGTAATGTAGGATATACGGTTAAATAAAACTCCGTATCTCTTATACATAAAATATTGCAGTCAAATTACTGTCTATCAGGCAATTGCTACCAACGGTGTACCGGTTAAAATCCACTGAAGTCGATATTTACGCGGACGATTGATTGTACTGCGTAAGTCAAAACCGGGTAAATTACAAAAACCGCGTAAAAATGACTTTATCAAAAATCGCTGTTTCGTATGCTCCGATTTTTTTTCAAATCCACGTTAACAAAATCGGTTAAAAAAACAGCATCAATACAAAACCCGCTTGAAAAGTACGAAAACTCCACAGACCGCGTGAAAAGCGAGCAAACTTGCGTTGCGTTAAATGCTTCAGTTATTCTACACTGGAGGATCTTTCTCTGTGCAAGAGACACTTGTTTTTTTTTGTTTATGTATTATTATGTACGTAGCAACGCAAAAATTGAATAAAATGTCTTATTTCTAAACAGAAAATCTGTCAAGAGACCAAAGAAATAATTAATTATAAAGTGCTCTTTTCAGTATGATATTTCCAATTTGTCCGCTGCTATTGCTCCTCCACGCAGATGGACAACCAGAAGATGCGACATAACTTACTTTCGGGACCAATGTTGTGTCGTGCACAGAGCCGAAAGTGTATGCGTTGTCACACTTTTGTCGCAGATGTGTGCTCTAACAAGACATACAACAAAAGCAAATTGTCGCGGTTGGAAAAAGTTGTCATCTGGTCGTGGGGATCCAGTCGTGCGACGAATAACTGGAAGTTGACAAGTTTTTTTTGACTGACCATGTTTTTATGTATCTTGTCAGGTGTCACTGACAAACGCGACAATTCCCAGGCCTGCAATCAAGTCCATATCATGTTTTGTTATGCTGTTACATAATGGCTTCTGCCCGAGGAGGTATCGAGATAAAGAAAATATCTATATTTTTTTTTCAAAATATTAAACACTTTTTACAGCATGTAGAAATATTATTGGTTTAGGATCATTTGGCCGAATGTAAGAACTGGAAAGTAAGTAGTGGGAAGTAAGAAATGAGAGGTCACAAGTGAATGGTGAGCAGTGAGATGTGATAGTTGTGGAGTGAGAAGTAGAAAGAAAAAATAAAAAAGAAAGCAAAAGAAAGAATAGGAATAAAATAATGAAGAAGCAAGAAAATAGAAGAAAGAATGGAGAAGAAGTTAGAAAGAATAAGGATTAAAATAACAATTTTGAATTCTCACATCTCAACTTTCACTTAACACACCTCATTTCTCACTTTTTACTCCTCGGGCTCACTCCTCTCTTCTCACTGCTCACTGCACACTTCTAACTTCTCATTTCCCACTTCTAATTTCTTACTACTCACTTTTCATTTCTGAATTCTTATTTCTCACTTCTTACTTCGCTCACGCAGAAAAAACTACGTTAAAAAAACCTACACATTACATCACTTACCAAGGTGAATTCTGATCTAAGACTTTGGTCCGATTCGTGAATTAAAGTCGAATTAAACTTAAAAGTGACAGTTCAAACATTTCCAAATAAACCTGCTCACAGAGCAAGATTACTTTTGGCAGATATTGAATCATTTTTGATAGATGTTTTGTTGGTCTTGCTGGGATTTCATAATTTCCCAACTGTCACTTTTAAGTTTAATTTGATTTTAATTCGCGAATCGGACCAAAGCCTAAGTAATGACACTTCCTCTCCCTACTTACAATACTCCTTCCCGTAACAACCGTAGAGATGTAGACGATTCGTCGGTCACTAAAACAACGGTTGTTACACTAACATTCCTTCCCTTCCTCGATGATCGTAAGTACGTAGCCGGCGCCGTTGTTGACCCATAAAAAGTTGAGCTTTCGGAATGTGCACATTGACGATGGAGTGCTAATCCCAAGTCCCACCTGTTGGTTTCCTGTGCAATTTCACTAGTTCTGGTCAATCACGGAGTAGCAACTACGAATTGTACGGTCATCTCATGCTCATGCTCTTGCTCATTTATTGGCGCTCTTATCTGCTGAAAAAGCTTCAAACGTCAAATGCCGATTGATCTCCACGGTTGTGCTGAAGAGCTTAATAAACCCTATGTTCAATGCTCGATCAAAGCCACAATATTTGGCCGTAATGTGGTCAAATGAACAACTCCAATAAGAATATTTGCATTGCAAAGAGTTTATTACAGTGTAAAATAAGAGCAACATTTTTCTGCTCAGATTTCATGATGGCCATATTGGAAGTAGAGAAGTATTTTAAGTCGGTGATATTTGTCGCTGAAATCCATAAATAAATGATATTTACATCGCGTAGAACACTTTTCCTGCTGAATGATTAAAATTGGGTGGAAAATCAACAGATTAGGTGGCCGTTTATGATGTTGATATTATACAGTAGTTGTTCGATAACTGCAAAATGTTTACTTTTCAGTTAACGAATGCCGTTCGATAACTGCATCGCATTCTAGACGTCAAACGGTTGTCAATCGACGTCAGATGCAATAAAAGTGCACCTGACCTAAATGTGCAGCGCAATGCAGCTGTCATTGAGTTTGACATCAGTTTGAAGTTTAGCAGTCTGCAAAACTTTTGCAACTATCGAATTGTAGTTAAAAAGCATTGCAGTTAAATGATTTGCAGTTATCGAACGTCTACTGTAATTATTTTTAATTAAAAGCGCTAAACTACATTATTTTGCCAGCGCATGGTATGCAATCTTATGTTTTACCTAGCTTTCACTATACAATCGAACGCGCAACTTATTTCAAAGAACGTATATTGAAAAACAAACCTTGATAAATATTATTTTGTTGACATCCTCATCATGATTTTCATCAATAGTCCACTTTGTTATTATTTTTCCACAATATTGTTTTCCCTTGGCAGCTGCCGCAGCCGAATTCCCTTTTTTGTAGGTGGTTCAAAAGGGTTTTCCAAATACTCTTATAAGAGGTTTATAGAACAGCTATTTTAGTTACCAGATAAAGATTGTCGCTTCGGTTCCCTTTGTTCTGCTGTCCGAAACATGTGTGGTACCTAACTGTCAAATCGTATGTATTTTACCTTCATTGACATTTAGATCCCCTATCCTCACCAGCAAAAGATGTTCCGGACAGCGACAATGTTTATCTTGTAACTAAAATATCTTTTATTTATAGTGGTTATCTAGAGAGGGCCACTTGGCCATATATTACTCTTATAGTGGTCATCATAAGGTTGTCGTATAATAACGAGTTTATTGTTAGTTATTATGATTTGATCTTGAAAACCATTCCAAGAGTGGAATAAAACTTGAAATGTTACTTGGGATGCGCTTTCGATTTGTAGCACTACGTTAGTATAGGTGAAACTATAAAATCAAAACGTCCATACCAATAACCGGTACTGGAGGAAATAACTGAAAGCTGCAGATATAATATCCGATGCTTGCGATTAGGTTGCTGAGAATCTTTGTAAAACAGGTTAATCCACTCAGCGGTTAAGTTTTATTCGCAAATTCTTCTTCTTATTGGCATTACATCCCCACACTGAGACAGAGCCGCCTCGCAGCTTAGTGTTCATTGAGCACTTCCACAGTTATTAACTGCGAGGTTTCTAAGCCAGGTTAACATTTTTGCATGCGTATATCATGAGGCTAACACGATGATACTTTTGTGCCCAGGGAAGTCGAGACAATTTCCAATCCGAAAATTGCCTAGACCGGCACCGGGAATCGAACCCAGCCACCCTCAGCATGGTCTTGCTTTGTAGCCGCGCATCTTACCGCACGGCTAAGGAGGGCAAATTACATAACGCCAATAATTAACATATGCAATTTGTTTTGAGGCACACAATGAGGGCTAGAACATGTAGCCTTTGCAAATTGCAGTTTTTAATAAAGTTTTCATTTTTCTAAACTCCTTCACTTGCAAATATGGTAAATATTTGGAAAATAAATGAATCATATAATAGTATTTTCGCTAGCATGTCCCTGGTAAGCGTGCTTTTGAGGGAATCTTCAACACACTCTCACAGTCAGTGTGGTAGTATCATACATGTAACTAATTAGAATCCACGCTCAATAAGATGTTTTGATTTTATCTATTTGTTTGCATGCTGCCTTTATTCCGCAAAACGCAAGCAAAATGACTTGTAATATAAACAGCAACCCATCCTTGATCCTTTGTATGTTCGAAATCAACAATCACTCGTCTCAAGTGGGCTGAAAAATCATCCACCAGATAGGAACAATGATGCCGACATTTTGTCCATTTCGCTCGAGACTTTCGCTGAATTAAATGAGATATTGCGGACATTGATATTTGGCGTCAAAACCAAATGTAAGCAAGCCGGCTGGTGGAATAATTCTGGTTGGAAATGCAATATATGAAGATTAATAACGATAAATGTGCTCAACCGTAGCATAAAGGTCCAAGGTTTGAGCCGTTAACCCTATATTACGAAAGAACAAAAACGAAATCTGCTGCAAGCGACTGTAAGCTTGAAACTGACAGCACATTGCAGCAGAGGTAGAACTAGGGCTCGCAGCGAGCCTCAACTCGAAAAAGAAATAGAGGAAAACGAAAATGACCTCGGCCCAGTCCAAGGCTAAAGCGAGCAGCCATCCAGGATGGAGATCTTTTACGTATGCTCCTGTTAGCACTACATATTCACCCCAGGGAAAAGGAATGATTTCGGGAGAGCTACGATCCAAATATGAAGAATTAGGCAGCACACATTTCAAAAAATCGGGTTGGAAAGTGATATTGCAACCTACGGGTTTGGAGTCACTTCCTCCCGCTTTTAAGCAGGGCCAGATTTAGCTGGAAGGGGGCCCCGAAGACGACAGTTTGCAAAGCCCCAAAATGTACATAAAAGTTTGGTTTTGGTACATGAGGTATTGTGGGGGCCCGGGGCCACGGCCTCCTCGAAACTTACAAATCAACACCAACTTCACAATCTCTAGCCAAGTTCTTCTACGATCATCGATATTATGAAACGTAAACAAAATATGGAAGACTACCGGCTACAATCAACCAACGATACATGCAATACCATCCCACCTTCCTCAACAAAGTTTTAATTTTAGTTTGCCCGTGGCCATCCGGAGTGAATTCTAAAATATCACCCCACAACCACCATGCGCATTCCCGTCTATTTGTAGGTTTAGAACTCACAAGTTGGGAAATGTTTACTGTGTTCCCAATCCTCACCGAAAACGGAGCGGCACAGCACGGCACCATCCAAAGCCACTTGTTTGTTAATGCATACACATAGGTCGGCCGGGATGGTGCGGGAAAAATAGGGAAAAAACGATAGAAGGCCAACTCCCATCCCAACTCGAATCGTGTTGACTTGTATCTACGATGCGTTGAAAATTAGGTGCACATTGGTATAAAACAGAAAAAAAAGTATCCTCTTTGTAGTGATGGTACCTATCTTGTGCGTGTGAAAAAAATTTGCAATAAGATTTATATAAGAAAGACGAAAATAAAAACGGTTTTAATATTCAAACATTTTTCGTCAATTCCAAAATAAGGTTTCTAACTCGTAATTTGGCCATAATTTTAGAACACATATTTTACTTTACTTGCTGAGAGTTTACTATAATTATTGAAACATCGTCATCTTAGACATACGATGTTTTAAAATAAATCGGTACTCATCAATCGATACCCATCAATCGATACCCTACCAATATTACGTTTTTTGAAAAATAATAATCTGGCCTTTCGGTAAAACATTGCGTACGACAAAAGCAATACGATAGCTGACGTTCAGCGTATTCGGATTGCACTCTGGGGAAAATTCTTATAAAATGATAACGATCGTTTCAATTTAGTAAGACAGTAAATGTGAAACTGAAATATGATTTACCTATCTTCATTTTTCCATTTCGAAAAATACTTTCATGGAGTTTCTCTCACTAATACGTGTAATAATAAACATTTCACAAGCGAGTTTTTCCCATGATTCATCCCAAATTGGACATAGCGAATCTACTTTTCTTCTCGCAGTTGATGCATCGCCGCAGCTCTGTTTTAAAGCCGATAAACCTTGACACAGAAAATGTGCTATTCTTAGGCGCAAGAACTCGAGTTTGATGAATGGCAGCGATGCCGTTCCATCAGCAGCGGAAAACGCTCACATCACCTTTATGCCTTTATGACGCTGCTCGCTTATTAGACATGGAAAACTGTATTGCATCACCATCATTCCTGGAACTGGACGGCTTAATCATGAAAATGAAATAAAATATACGTCGTAGCCTTGGATTTTCAGACACCGTTGGTATCCATCGTCGCGTCGTCTCGACAACTGTAACTCGTCGAGAAGGATTGAGTGGCTAACGTCACGACGCGAATGGCGACGGACGTCTTCGACAGCGGTACCGAAGCCAATGCATTTTTCATAGCACATGTGTCATAAAACGGAAGTCTACGGAGAGTCGTACTCACTGTGGACTGCAAAAATATATGGCCATCGCGTGACTCCATGGAAATTCGCCTGCACTGGTAGACCAAGTCCAAGAGGCAACATTATCCAATTAAGTTCCCTCGCAGACAGTAATGAAAAAGTTTTAACTATGTGCGGGTTTACGAGGATGAAGTAAAAGCAAACCGCGACGATACCCCCATCTTTAAAATTGTGGGAGCTGCAGTTCATACTGTGTATTATTTGATACTATGATATGAATTGATTGATAAATAGAATATGAATAAAACAGGCACAAAAACTTGAGATTCTAAACAGGCTTGATGGTTCATGGCGTTTAAAAAAAATAAAACAAATGATCACATCATATAGCTCAAGTCGATTAGTAAATAAGAATATAGGTTTAAAATAGGTAAAATAACTTTATCAATTTATGAAGTTTTATGTGTGTACCTTTTTAAGCCATTTTACTATTTTATGAGTATGACAAAATAAAAATGTACCTAAGGTTTAAAAGTTATTCGACTTTGATCGTGAAATCAAGTTATTTTAGTGATTTTTTTTATCTCTAAGTTCATCACAATTGAGTGTTTCGAGCTACAATACATTGGACAATTCTTTTGAATGTAAAATACTCTACCCACTTTTGCCTACAAGGGGTTGCACATGTGATAAAAAAAACTGTGCGCTTTTAGTGGAATATCTTCACTTGTCATAAGACGAGTTTGTACAATTCCATTTAATTCCACAACTTTGTACAACCAAATGGTGGAATTAAATGGAATTGTACAAATTCGTCTGATGTTACACCGGAAATTTTTTTATTTAGACCACATCCAAAGCCATATCGGCCATCTTGGAATCGGCGATCGCGCCGATGCAGCGAGCCCAAGCTCTCCAGCATGCCAACACGGCCCGTCGCCCACCGTTTCCGGCCATCAAGCTCAACCAAAAGCGGCCCGTCGCCGCTAGTTCCAATATGCAAACGAGGTCCGTCTCCGCCAGTACCCCAGCATCAAGCAATGGCCACTTGCTGTTCAACGAAGGCACCGAGGATTCAGATATCGTATGACGATGCCCCCCCTTCCACGCAAGTACCCTATCAAGTGTGACAGTGTAGCTAGCTAGGATACACGAAACTCATTAAAATAGAATTAAGTTAAATTGAAACCAGTGGTTCACTATTTCTGGACAATCATTTCCTGAACAATAAGGTCCCAAGTATTTTGTGAGTATTTCCGCTTTTCCGGGCTTGATCAGCAGCCACCAAGCCTCGTCCTCCGTGCGTTCAAAGGAAGGCGATTTGCCTTCCGGTTTTTGAGTCATTTCTGAGTGTTTGGCTTTGGATTTATGTCCATTCAAGATTATATGACCTCGCTGGGCAGACATTTCGTTTCCCCCTGTTCCGGTTGTGAATGAACAGTTCATTGAGTAGAGAATAGATGTGAAAGGAGTGTGCCAATTTATCCGACATTGAAGAATCCACCAGTGAGAGTGAGTCAGTTTCAAAATTCGTCCTGGATTTCGTCAGACTTCGTACGGAAGTTCCTCCAGGCTTTCGTCTGGAAGTTCCTCCAGGATTTCGTCCAGGAAATCCTCCAGGAATTCTTCCGGATTTCATCAGAAAGTTTCTCCAGGAATTCCTCGGAACGTTCCACCAGGATTTCGTCTGGAAGTTCCAAAGAAGCTATTACGAAGTTCCACCGTGAATTCCTCCAGAAGCTTACCTGCGAATTATTTAGATTTTAGACGGATACTCCTCTAGAATGTCCACCAGTTTTTCTAAATGAATGTTTCTTGAAATTCTCCCTTGAGGACCTCAAGAAATTTCTCCAAGAACTCTTCATAAATTACTCCGAGAACTCTCCAGAAATTTCCACTGAACGCCTTTCGAATCTCAAATATAATTTCTAACGCAACTCCTACCCATTCCCGGGAATACTTATGGATATTCAATTGTGGATTCCTCCGGAAATCTCTCCAGGTATTTCCCAAAACATTCCTCCAAGAAGTTCCAGGAAAATAGTTTTGGAATTCTCCAGTAATTCCTTCAAAAATTCCTCTGGAATGCACTCGAAGATTCCGCTGGAAATTATATATTTGAAGTTCTCCCGGCACCCCACTGAAACATTTACATAAAGTTCCATTTTTTTTCCTGTAGGGGAGACTGGGGAGGCCTGATCCCCTTTTCTGATTTCCTATGTAACACAGCCAAAAGTAAATAAACATACGCGATTTCCACAAAGACTCTCTAAGAAATATAGTATTTAACTTTACTGATGTATGACAGTCCTTAAAATATTGTTGTTATTGATACACAATCGATTTTTTGGAGTGCTGTCAAAAATAGACTTTTAAAATATTCGGGGGAAATTGATCCCTCTCCAAGAACTTGCTTTGATAAAATTAAAAAGGTGCCCTCAGGTTTTTTAAATATTTTTCCTTCAAAATACGCGGAATTTTCGAATTGCAGTGCGTATACATGAACGATTTTTGTTATTGTTATTTTAATGTTATGTTATTTTAAATTTTGGGGAGACTTGATCCCCTATCTATGATAATTTTTCCAGACAATCCTTCATCAAATCTGTCAAATCTACAAAAAAAAATAGAGCCTGAGAACAGATTTACATTTGTTTTTAAATTTTTTTCGCCAAATTTTTGTATGGGTGACCAATGGGGGATCAAGTGTCCCCATATTGAGGCAATAACTTCAAGTCCAAATATTCTAAAACTTTGATAGAATGTTGACATTAAGATCCTTAAGCATATTTTTGGCTTTGTGCTGTGAAAAAACGAAAGCATGTGGTCATTGTTATGAAAAATTGTTCAAATTTTGCGTGGCCAATAAAAAAATCTTTAGGGAGGTCAAAACATACAAATTGCCCTGCAAAATAAATAAGGTTGTCAATTAAAAAAATAACTCACCACATAACCCAGCCAACACAAAGTCGCATATGCTAGCAAATAAGTGTACAAGGTGGAGGCGATATAGGCGCATTTCTCCATTTGATTGCATGCAAAGTGCACAAATATGGCCTACACTTATTCGCTATGATATAGGATCTTGTGTTTGCTGGGAAAGGTCATTTGTCTAGAGATCTATACTAAAAAAATACGCTGGAACAAAACTACTTTAGTTCTCGATAAAACAGGGGGTGATCAAGTCTCACCGGGGATCAAGTCTCCGCAACTTCCCCTACTTCCACCCAAATTTCGCTCCATGGCATTCTTCAACAAATACTCCTGCCTTCTCTTCATCAAGTTTCACCAGGAGTTTTGGCGGAAATTACTTCAAAAATACTTATATAAATTCCTCTATAGCAGCACTTCTCAACCTGGGGGTACCTTCGATGGCCCCAGGGATACATCGGACAAAAAAGCGTTATGGGGGATGTAACGCAATTCCAAATTATACTTACTAATATTCATATATTAATGTGCATATTATACACAATACCCCTTAAAAAAACGGAATCAAAATCGAAAAAAAATTTTTTTCCAAAACTGCTGCAAAGCATTCAATTGAACGCAAATAAATGTGAATTGATAAAAATAACTAGGGAAAAATACCTATTCTTGGCAGTCTAAGACATTCGCCAAATTGAATGATAAAAATAATGAATAATTACACTAAAACACAGGTATAGTTCAACTGGTATACAATTGTATGCTCTTCCTTTGATGATTGGTGTTCACTTAATATAATATCTTTTATCACAAACTTAGTAAATTTAATATAAAGTAACAGGTCAAAGTTTCTTCTATTGGCATAGCAATTTCTATTATCAGCAATGATTTTGCTCCCTTCAGCAACTAGACATGGAAGTAGAAAACTAACAATGTATTGGTGCCAGATGCTGGTTGTTTATATCCTCTAGTAGTAAAATTCATTCATAATAATCGGCCACACGCTCATCTCGCTTCACTCAATTTTGGAAGAAATTTTTATTAATTATCAAAACTGGCTTAAAACAAAACATGAATTTTAGCCTTGGCATCAATTTTATGTCATGTGGAAGATAGGCAAAAACATTTAAACACATTGTAAAACAAATTTTACCCCTGCGGCCAACAAAAAACAGACGTGAATGGCAGATAGGGTACCCGTGTACCCAGATATTGACAATTTCATAACTTTTACCATTTTTAACCTATTTGAATAATGTTGGCCATTTTGGAGAAGGGAACTTACATACTTTTCGTCCGCTGCCAAGATTTACATCTTTTGTCTTTTGTGATGCCTTAGAGTCTTCACGCGTAAGCAAAAGTCTATCACAAAGTCTATATACATAAGATTGAGCTGGAGCCTCCTCATTCGTGCACTACGTTTCACAGTTGAATAATTGATAATACCCTAAAAGTAGGCAATTATTTATGGTTGAAATGCGCTATGTAGGAACGGGAATGGTTATGATTTTTTTGATGAGCTTGGAAAGTATTAAAGTTGCAAAAGGAAAATGGTTCTGTCAGCCACATAAGGCTTAAAATACTACGGTGTGGCTATCACTTTTGATATAATTCATGGTCTGAGTTAAAATCTGAATAGAAGCATTTGTATTCTAATACTTTTTTAAAATAAATGCCAACGCCGGATATTTTGTTCGTAGTTTTGCTAAAATCAAATCACATGGAATTGTGCGTGGTATTTTTTTAGCGTATGTTTGATATGCTCACAAACACATTCTCTCGCTCTATTCCGAAGTGCGCTGCTGTCAAAGAAAACGAACAGTCCCGATTTTATTTAGTAAAACATAGAGCAAATATTGGATAAATTTGCTATTTGTGGTGATAATCAAGTGGTAATAAAGTGTAAAAAGTAGTTTACGTACCTAATTTGTCGTATCATCTATATATATAAAAACCAATCTATGTATGTATGTTCGCTAACTACTTCTGAACCACTTGGCCGAATCCACCCAAATTTGGTACACACGTTCTCTATCCTCAGGGGAAGTTAACAAAGGGGGTGGGAGGGTCATTTGGAAAGGGGAGGGGTTTTGTTTAGAAAACGAACAATTATGTGTATCTTTCATCTCCCAAGACCGATTTCAACCAAATTTTGTACACATATTGACTATAAGAAGACAATCATATGAGAGTGTAATTTGGGAAAGGGGGAGGGGTATTGTTCAGAAAACAGGTAATTCAGAGTAAATTCTGAACCCCTGGACCGATTTCAACCAAATTTGGTACACAAATTCGCAAACCTAAAGAAAAGATAACAAAGGGGGTGGGGCGATCATTGTTAAAAGAGGGAGGGTATAGGGGGAGGGGTTGTCTTTATAAAACGAGCAATTCAGTGTTACTCCCAACTTCCAGTACCCATATCAACCAAATATTGTACACATATTCACTAAGAGAAGTCGATCACATGGAAGTGTAATTTGGGAAAAGAGGAGGGTCTGGGGAGGGGTATTGTTCAGAAAACAGGCAATTCAGTGTTTCTTTTGAACCCCTGGACCGCTTTCATCCAAATTTGGTACACACATTCTCTATCCTAAGGAGAAAATAACAAAGGGTGGGATGATCATTGGGAAAAGGGAGGGTAAGGGGAAGGGTTGTCTTTAGAAAAGAGCAATTCAGTGTAACACCCAACTCCAGGACCGATTTCAGCCAAATTTGGTGCACACATTTTCTATCCTAAGGAGAAGATAACAAAGAAGGTGGAGGGTCATTTTGGAAAAAGGGAAGTTATGGGGAAGGGTTGTCTTTAAAAATGAGCAATTCAGTGTAACTCCCAGGATAAATTTCAACCAGATTTGGTACACTTATTCTCTTTTTTTTGAAGATGTTTATTGAAAAGGGGGAAGGGCCAAACAAAGATATAAAAATATATTGATACAAAGGTTTGATTCTATGACCGGTAGATCTACCTCTGTGGGTTTTGTGCTACAGCATTGGACATTTTAATTCTATAATTTACTTTTCAGTCCCTAGCAAAGCCGGATACATATAGCTATTAGCTATCTATATATCTCGGATACTTATTCAACGTATGTGACGTATGTGATTTTGTAAACAAAAATTTAAACGTTGATTTCTGCAATCTGATAGCACTCCCACGCAAACTATCGCCACATACAGGTAGGGGAAGGTTTCGGCTACATGTTCGTTGTGTTGGTTTGCGTGGGAGTGTCATCATATTTGACAAATCGACGTATGCATCTTTGTTTACAAAATCACATACGTCGTTTTGAATAAGTTGCCGAGATATATAAAACTCAATGTTTGTATGTTTGTGTGTATGCTCCAGCCTAACTTCTGAACCCATTATTGTATTGTTTAGTTATCGATCAATTCAACCATTTATCGAAATCATGGTTTGCCCAACGTGAAAAGCAATGATTAATGTGTTTCCTTCTGGATGGTGAATGTGATCCCTTCTTTAAAAATAGACGTTTGCCCGGAATAAGGCATCGGTGGATGTTTTTCCTTCTTTAGAAATAGACGTTTGCCCGGAATATGGCGATTATGGGTTTGTTCTTCTTCAAAAATCAGTCAATGTTTTCAAATGAAATCTGCCTTCTTTTGATCAAATGATGAAGTATCGATAAGAAAACGCAATTATCCTGTTGACCAATTGGTTTATTCATTTTCCGATTGTGAAAAAAAAAACTGCGAATCAAACTGGCAATTCCGAGCAAGGCCGGGTACATAAAGCTAGTACACGATAAAGAGAAGAAACAGGCGATCCAAAAAAGTAAGTAATAGTTTGCTTTTCGTCTGCTGCTTTCTTGGGCAATGCAATAATGGCAAGGATTTCGTGAGTGCAAATTTGTTTCGGTGATTAATTCGTCAAATCTTGCTACTTTTACACAAACAACTTATTCAAATGAAAGCCTAGACTTGAAATTGTGTGATTGAATCAAATTTATGGTCATAAATAGTGTTTGTTTGCTGGAAAACGCAAATATTGTTGAGGGTGCCAACAAATGTCGCACCCTGCCAAAGCCGTATTCTACCCTATCTTCCAAAAGCTCAATTTTGACCTCTTTTATGTGCTTTTAAAATATGTAAATGAATGAATTTTCTCAAAGATGTTTTGCAAAGGTAACTAATTTCCCTATATAGAGTTTACAACTTAAAATCCAAATATACTTCAATTTTATTGATTTTTTTTTTTTTTGAGACATGAAATTGTACCCACTTTTTTATTAAAAGCCAATCGTCTACGCCTGTTATTATTACAGTCCCTTCCCGATTCTGGCAACACGACCGGATTTTAAAGTTGCCAAAATGGGGATGTTACCAAAAACGGGAAAAAAATTTCATACAAAATTTCAATTTTTTTTGTTTGCATGATTGAAGCTAAATACGTAGAAAATGTACTACAAAGTATGTGGAGTGTGTTTAAGTGATGCACGTGCATTATAATTGACATTTTTGCGATATTATTCATAATTCGGAGGTTGTAGTTCGAACAAAATTGAAACAAACTCAAGAATGGTAATCAAACGATAATGTATCTAATTAGCCAATCTTATATATAAAAATGAAATGGTCTGTGTTCGTATCCGCATAACTCGAAAACGGCTGGATGGTTTTTTTTCATTTCTTCAGCAGAAACATTCGTTATAGTTTCCGACGGGTTTATATGATATTTCCTAATGCGAAAATTACGAGTGAAGTTGAGCAAATCGTGAAAAACTAAAATTGTGATTTGTATGCGAACTTTGCATGGGCAGTTCGGAACGCACATTCTCGCCTACTATGCAGGACAACGTCTGCCGGGTCGACTAGTTTCATAATACAAATTGAATAATGAATAATATTTGAAATTAAAAATAGCGTCGGCCACGTCCTTACATAAATTTGTAGTGATAAAAAAACGTTTCTATTGTAGGCAAACTTTCTTGTGGTTGGTGTGATTAAGGGCCAATTTCTTCACCGCCGCTTAACTCTTAAGCCGTGCTTACCCATACGATTAAACCTGGTTTAAGCACTAAGCGGAGGTGAAGAAATTGGCCCTAAGAGTAAAGTTCTGTACAACTTTCGCTGACATTATGGAAAAAATGAACGCAAACCATAAGACATTCCATTGTTTTAGAAAATGGTAACGGAAATCTGCATTCTGCAAATTGGTCAAGCCAAGTGTATCCAATATAGTGTGAGTATGGGTTAACTACACTCGACTACAGTTCATTTTCATTATTATGTGTACTTGGGCTCACTTGACCTCCGATAACGATATCAGCAGACAAATACGGAGACGCAACGTGGCAGAAAAGCGTACGTACTTTGGACTCCAAAAAAGAATCCGATCGAATAGAGTTCGCCGCCATACCAAACAGACTCCCTCATTGAATAGGTGACGGTAGTCCTCCTTGGACACGAGTCCTGAACAATGCTTGTGGAGGACCAACCCGCACTTGGAGTAAAAATTGTTCTATACAACGATCCAACAGGCACAAGAAGGCGAGGTGTGCAGCGTGGATCGATCAGGTTGAAGAAGATTTACGGACACTCCGCAGACTGCGTGACTGGTAACGTACAGCAATGGACGGAGACGACTGTTATGTACCGGGTCTGAGCTTGACGACCGACTGGCAAATAGCTTACACAACCTCACTTGATCAGTACCGTTGCTGATGAAAAATGTGTATAGCCGCCAGACATTCTAAATACTCACGCTCCTCTAATGTGGACGTGTACAATACACATGTGGAAGTTTTGGCTTGAGAAATGGATTGCGAGTGATTTGACTATGCGTCCAATTTGGGAATCTCGAGCTCGTTCAGTAGCCGCTAGGTTGCGAAGGCCGACGGAGGTCCTTCGTAGCTTAGTTGGTTAAAGCACCAGTCTAGCGTACTGTAGGGTCATGGGTTCGAGTCCCATCGAAGGGAAAGTGGTTACCTCCAATACATTTTCCAAATCAATATCTTCCACATAACGTACATATTCACATATGAGTTTTCATAACATTGTAAATGAAGAAATTGTTGAATATTAAATATCCGATCCTTGCCATATAGTTTTCCGAGATAAAAGTCAATTTTACCCTTATTCCAAAATGCG
Source organism: Armigeres subalbatus (assembly GCF_024139115.2). NCBI lineage: Eukaryota > Metazoa > Arthropoda > Insecta > Diptera > Culicidae > Armigeres > Armigeres subalbatus. Next base: position 84,828,788 of record NC_085140.1, read on the forward strand.
GTGGGTTTATAAAGTATGTAAGGTACACCGGGGCAAGTTGAAATGCGGGGTAAGTTGAAACGGAAGCTTTAATTCAGATAGGAAAAGACCGAATGCTCTGATATTTTTTTTCAACAAACTACTCGTCTAAACGCACCTTCTGACTGCCATTCCCGAAAGATTGCAGCTTTCAAAGGCAATCGCTGCCATTGTTTATTGTTCGCCCTTTGCAAAATCCAAAACAACTATTTGACATGCCAATGAAACAGGTCTCAAAACAATGTTTGGAAGCGTTTTTTCATCAAATTTTCACAGTAGGTAATCATTCAATGTTGAATAAGCATAATGATAATGAAAAATCGATGAAAGACCCGTTTTAATTTTTGTATTTTGATTGTTTGATATTGCTCTGCATGTTCAACTCATCGGGGCAAATAGAAATGCGTGGTGCGGGGCAAGTTGAAACAACAATTCAAAACGTCACCCTTGCAATTAAAAGTAATTTTTTTTCCAGAATTCAGCATGGTTTCAAAAAACATACATTCGAAAAACACAAATTTATAAAAATATGCAAACTTCTGAACATAAATTTAATAAATTTCCGCCCATTCCGTCATGAATGCAACCCTCCTACAATCTCCACTAGAATGAAAAGGGGTCATGCTTAAACTGCAGTTTTGAGATTCTTAATCTACGAGCACTGACTCTCAGGAAAATAAAACATAGAGTATGTAAACATTTCGTTAGTTCCACCTTTCACTTCCCCAGCTGCCTATTTCTCCAATCGAAGAGTTTATGAGAGATATGATGGCTGGTTAGTTAATGTGCATTTGTGAAGAAGCCACAATCGAATTAATCAACTGCGCAATATACAAGTGAACCAAATAATGAAGCATCCTGAAAAGTAATCCGAGTGGTCACCAGTAGGAGGAAAGCAACATTGAATGATTACCTACTGTGAAAATTTGATTAAAAAACGCTTCCAAACATTGTTTTGAGACCTGTTCCATTGGCATGTCAAATAGTTGTTTTGGATTTTGCAAAGGGCGAACAATAAACAATGGCAGCGATTGCCTTTGAAAGCTGCAATCTTTCGGGAATGGCAGTCAGAAGGTGCGTTTAGACGAGTAGTTTGTTGAAAAAAAATATCAGAGCATTCGGTCTTTTCCTATCTGAATTAAAGCTTCCGTTTCAACTTACCCCGCATTTCAACTTGCCCCGGTGTACCTTAAATTGAAAAAAATTGGTATCTTTCCAAATTATTGACAAAAAAATTCTTTATCCTTATTTATTGCTCTGGGACAATTAAATGGACCATAAGTTTATTTTTTGTGTAAAAGAGTACCTATCAAAATCTGAAATCTGATTTTTATGAGAGTAAATATCAAGTGAGACAACAAAAGTGGGATTTGTTTTCAAATTTCGAGAACAAAGCCTACTATTTCATCAGTTTTTCTTAAACAGGAGACAATTTTTAGCGAAAGAAAATTAAAATCGTCAAAAACTTACATGGGACTCTTATGCGAATCCTGGCAGTTTTATAATCACCTTTACAACCTCGTGCTTCTTGAGTGTCACTAAGTACATACATTTTGTTATTAATACGGCAAAATTAGCTTACGTCTGAATATAACACAGTGTTTCAACTTGCCCCGATTCGCGGGGCAAGTTGAAACGATGCATATAAAAAAATAATTTAAATATAAAAAATATTTATAAACAAGTTTGTTAAGGTTGCATATTTTTTATATATAATATTTGGCCCGAATTAGCAAACACCGCAAACGGATTCAAAATATACCAAATGGTGATTTTTTACAACACTTCGAATTTCAACTTTGAAAAAACCGTTTCAACTTGCCCCGGTGTACCTTACTATACGAATTTGTGCTCATAAACCGTATACCTTAAACTAACTTTCTGTATAATCATGCAAAGGTGGAGCTGTTACTTTCACATATACACTATCCATTAACGACAAAATCAATCGTATTATTATTATGATTTGAAAGATTTACCATTTTTACAACATCCATATGACGGGTAGGTTATCTCAACCCAACATTCGAAGCTGCTCCAACCAACGTTCGATGACCTAATTTTTCACCTCCTCTTCACCCAACACCACTTTCCCCGCACAAAGACATTCATGGATGTAAAACCTAAACAAACCTACAACTAACCTACCTCGCGAACCTGAGAGTAGCTATCAGAATCCATCGCGCACTCAGTCCTGGGAGAAGGACAAGAATGTTGAGTTGAGAGATATTTTGTTTACAACCATGCCACTCCACCGTCACTTGTGGCTGTGGCTGGTAGGTACAGTGGGAGAATATCTTCCGTGTTTTTTCGTGTGGGTGCCAGCAACGGATCACTCTCTCGCGATAACATACGGAAAGGAAAACTCGAAATGGGTCCTCGTCATCGCAAAGGAAAATAATCGATACTCTGCTTGTGGAACTGCAGGACCATTATCGCACAACTAATATACTTTTAATGCTATTCAGTATCGCAATTCAATCTAATATGGCCACTGTAAATGGTTATAGTTTCGTCAAATGTGAATTCAAATCCAAACTACTCACTTTTATCATGGAAAATGCACTTTTTCTTCTCTGGAGCCAGAACGGCTACACAACACAAACACCACACTGACGAGCGACTGATGATTTTCCATTCCGGCACGTCCGCTTGCCGAAGGGGTCTTTCTCGCGAATTTTACCGCCCGCTCTCAGCGCCTCAATCAGCAGCGGTGCGATACTCAATGCTATGATAGTCACCCCCATATTGCTCAGTTCAGTTCATTTGTTGGGAAGATTGGGAACGAGCATAATAGGGTTGAAGTGCTTGTTGTTGCATAGAGCATATTGAATAAGGTGGCGTACGATTTTACAAATGTACCATCGAATGTACCATGATAGAAAAATGCTGTTCAGTTTATGATTTATAAGCTTATTAAATTCATGAGGTATGACAAACGTGTAGTATTTGTGCCTATTTTATTTTATTTTTTAAATAATTTTGTTTGTTAATTATCTCTTAGACTAGATGTTCCGTGTTTTCTTAACACTATATATATATATATATATATATATATATATATATATATATATATATATATATATATATATATATATATATATATATATATATATATATATATACTATCATATTATGAGGGGCCCTCCTTAGCCTAGTGGTAAGACGCGCGGCTATAAAGCAATACCATGCTGAGGGTGGATCTCTTTTGATGAAAAGACCAGATTTTAAATAAGTTTCAGTTATGTAATGGCACGGCAAATGCTGGGTAAAGCGTACCTGAAGGAATAAAATAGACCCCATCTCGCGGTCCTTAGCCTCTTACCCAGCAACTCCTATCCCTACCTCCCCGTGGTGCTGGCCGGGATACGAGCAGCCTTAGGGAAGATCGGGTAACCAACCCCGGTGGGAACTATGGTCGTATGCTGACAGGGAAGGGGGGGTTTGCTCCCCTCCGGCGGTGCAAATCTTACTGAGCGTCTGTTCTCCATGTCAGGATCGGCTCACAACAGCGTCTGTTCTCCATGTTAGGGGCGGCTGATCATCGTCCGAGTGCCAGCGAGGAACTCTAAGTGAAACTGTTCACCATGGTCCACCGGAAATAAGGAGGAATGGTCCTCCGGAAATTTAGGGGGTTTAGTGCCAGGCCCTGCAATACAGCCTTTAAAAAATATAAGCAACGAACAATCAAAAAAGAGAGTACGGACCGGAACCATCGGCGAAGACCACTGCGACAAAAAGGGTCTAGCGATTGGAAACTCGGTTCGTGGAACTGCAAATCTCTCAACTTCATCGGGAGCACACGCATACTCCCCGATGTGCTCAAGGACTGTGTATTCGGCATCGTAGCGCTGCAGGAGGTTTGTTGGAAGAGATCAATGGTGCGAACGTTCAGAGGTAATCATACTGTTCGCGCACGGGCAGGACCCATTTACCGTTGTGTGTGTGATTAAATAAATAAAAATAGGACAACGTACGGTGCCATCTCGCCATGGCAAGGCTGAGTTATCAACTGATTTATTTGTCTAAAACTATACACATACAAATACATATTTATTGATTTGGAGACATATACTATTACTTGCTTTGCACAAACACATACCATCTACCAGTGCTGCGGCAACACACACGAGTTGGGAACAGCTTTCATAGTGATGGGCGATATGCAAAAGCGCGTGATCGGGTGGTGGCCGATCAACGAGAGAATGTGTAGGTTGAGGATCAAAGGCCGGTTCTTCAACTTCAGCATAATCAACGTCCATAGCCCACACTGCGGAAGCACTGATGATGATAAAGACGCATTCTACGCGCAGCTGGAACGTGAGTACGACAGCTGCCCAAGCCACGACGTCAAAATCATAATAAGAGATTTGGACGCTCAGGTTGGCCAACTATTGGGAAGTTCAGCGCTCACCAGCTGACGAACGAAAACGGCCTACGACTAATTGATTTCGCCGCCTCCAAGAATATGGCCATTCGCAGCACCTACTTCCAACACAGCCTCCCGTACCGGTGGATGGACGATGGATGGACGGAACTTCTCCGACATTTTCGACGTCAGAACATATTGTTAAACTGCGCCCAAAACTATCCGTCATCAACAATGTTCGGTACTGACGACCGCCGCGGTACGACCTAGAGCGACTGAAGCAACCTGATGTCGCCACTGCATACGCGCAGTATCTGGAGGCAGCGTTGCCGGAAGAGAGTAAGCTCGATAGGGCCCGTTTTGAGGACTGCTGGAATACAGTCAAAGCAGCCATTAACGACGCAGCGGAGAACAACGTCGGGTATATGGGACGAAGTCGGCGGAACGATTGGTTCGACGAAGAGTGCATACAGATTCTGGAGTAGAAGGACGCATCGCGGGCAGTCGCGCTGCAACAAGGTACCCGGCAGAACGTGGAACGTTATAGACGGAAGTGGAGGCAGCAGACCCGCCTTTTTCAGGAGAAGAAACTACGCCTGGAAGTAGCGGAGTGCGAAAGGATGAAACAGCTGTGCCGTTCTCAAGAAACACGTAAGTTCTATCAGAAGCTCAACGCCTCCCTCAAAAGCTTCGTGCCGCAAGCCGAAATGTGCCGGGATAAGGATGAGAGCATCTTGAAGGACGAACGTGTCGTGATCGAAAAGTGGAAGCAGCACTACGAGGAACATTTGAACGGCGTTGAGTGTACAGGCAGTGAACGTCAAGGCAGCGGAGGAGATGATTACGTCAGTTCAGCGGACGATGGAAGCCAACCAGCCCCCACCTTGAGGGAAGTTAAGGATGCCATCCAACAGCTAAAGTCCAATAAAGCAGCTGGTAAGGATGATATCGGAGCTGAGCTCATCAAGATGGGTCTGGGAAAGCTAGCCACTTGCCTGCACCAACTGATAGCCAGAGTCTGGGAAACTGAACAGCTACCGGAGGAGTGGAAGGAAGGGGTTCTATGCCCCATATACAAGAAAGGCGACAAGCTGGAGTGTGAGAACTTTCGAGCGATCACCATCCTTAATGCCGCCTACAAAGTGATATCCCAGATCATCTTCAGCAGGGTTGTTAATCGTTAATTTATCGTTATCGCAGATAAAGTTAATTGTTTCAACGTTATCGGTTGCTACGATAAAGATGCATCAACTCAGTAATTATCGGAGTTCGATAATTTATCGATAATTTAACTTAAGTTAACTCGATAATTTTGCGATAATGTGGTTACTAGATTATAAAAAAAAATGATGTACCATTTTGACAGAAGACGAGAATTGTGTAAACCGATCTTTTCCAAATGATGGCCATGATTGCAGCAGGTTGACCAGAGAGAATTTTGATTGAAGCGGAACTTTATAGAAATAATGCTCAATGCCTTACACTCTTCGGAACAACTACGGGTTACGGGTTTGAAGGACGGTGTTACGTTACGGGTTTGAAGGACTTTTAAGCACCACATAAGTGTTCGAAATATTTGGCACTGGCTACAAATATAACGCGGATATTTGTGCTAACCAGACAGACTTGCTCTGAGATGGAGACATATCAATTTACCCTTCTACTGAGAACGCATCATGATTTTTTCTTAGACAAACTACATCGGATAATCGAGAAGATGTACACTGGCCGGCATAATAAAGTGCCCACTTGCCGTTTTTCATACAAAATGGTCAACTTTGGAGCTCTAGATCTTGGGTTCCCGTGAACCGATTTGGCTGAAAATTTTACCAGAGCTCAGATATAACTTGAATTTTAACATATCTATGTTTCGAGCATATTGACTCACAGGGTTAAAAATTATTGCGGTAATACCAACGTGAATTCTTGGCAAAAAATGTTTTTCAAATACCTCGAAAACTACATCTCTAAGTGTACAGGTATATATAGCAAACTTTTTGTATTGGCAAAATACGCGTTTTTGCTGAATATGTCATCAGTCTACAACCTATAGAATTCAAGATATTTGAAAAATAAATTTTTGCCAAAAAATTCACTTTGGTAATACCGCAATAATTTTTTAACCTGTGAATCAATATGGTCGAAACTTAGATATGTTAAAATTCAAGTTATATCTGAGCTCTGGTAAAATTTTCAGCCAAATCGGTTCACGGGAACCCAAGATCTAGAGCTCCAAAGTTGACCATTTTGTATGAAAAACGGCAAGTGGGCACTTTATTATGCCGGCCAGTGTAGCTGTTTTTTGGACTCTCCAGATATGTTTTGTTATTCAAAAAACTAGAAATGGAAAACTACTACTATCTGTAAAATTAAATGATTGATAATAAGAATATGTTTCATCAATTTAATGACACTCTTGAACCCTAATTTAATTGCAAGATTCAAATGCGTTACTTAATATTTCACGGCAATGCTTAAAAATCGTAATGCAAAACCAACTTGTGAATATTCTAATTTTTACCTGCGATACATATTACAGTTAACTCTATAATTATCGATAAATCAACGAAGACTCGATAACGATAACGATAAATCAACGCTCACTTTATCGTCAACGAAGCATCATCGTACAATCGTCATCGTTATCGAAGATGGCGTTAAATTAACGACGATAATTTATCGATTAACAACCCTGATCTTCAGACGTCTGTCAACATTAGTGAATGAGTTCGTGGGAAGTTATCAAGCCGGCTTCGTTGACGGCCGCTCAACAACGGACCAGATCTTTACTGTACGGCAAATCCTTCAAAAATGCCGTGAATACCAGGTCCCAACGCACCATCTGTTCGTTGATTTCAAGGCGGCATACGACAATATAGACCGCGTAGAGCTATGGAAAATTATGGACGAGAACACCTTCCCTGGGATGCTTACCAGACTGATCAAAGCAACGGTGGATGGTGTGCAAAACTGTGTGAAGATTTCGGGCGAACACTCCAGTTCGTACGAATCGCGCCGTGAACTAAGACATGGTGATGGACTTTCGTGCCTGTTGTTCAACATTGCGCTAGAAGGTGTCATGCGGAGAGCCGGGTGTAACAGCCGGGGTACAATTTTCAACAGATTCAGCCAATTTGTTTCGCGGATGACATGGACATTGTGGGCCGAACATTTGCAAAGGTGGCAGAACTGTACACCCGCCTGAAACGTGAAGCAACAAAAGTTGGACTGGTGGTGAATGCGTCAAAGACAAAGTACATGCTTGTGGGAGGAACCGAGCGCGACAGGGGCCGCCTGGGAAGCAATGTTACGATAGATGGGGATACCTTCGAGGTGATCGAGGAATTCGTCTACCTCGAATCCTTGCTAACGGCTGATAACAATGTCAGTCGTGAAATACGAGGGCGCATCATCTGTGGAATTCGGGCCTACTACGGGCTCCAGAAGAAACTGCAGTCAAGAAAGATTCGCCACCGCACCAAATGTGTCATGTACAAGACGCTGATAAGACCGGTAGTCCTCTACGGACATGAAACATGGACAATGCTCGAGGAGGACTTGCAAGCACTCGGAGTATGCGAGAGACGTCTGCTTAGGACCATCTTTGGCGGTGTGCAAGAAGACGGTGTGTGGCGGCGAAGAATGAACCACGGGCTCGCCCAGCTCCACGGCGAACCCAGTATCCAGAAGGTAGCTAAAGCCGGAAAGGTACGATGGGCAGGACATGTTGCAGCCGGACAACAACCCTGCAAAGATGGTGTTTGCTTCCGATCCAGCAGGTACGAGACGGCGTGGAGCACAGCGAGCAAGGTGGGCAGACCAGGTGCAAAACGACTTGGCGAGCGTGGGGCACATTCGAGGATGGAGAGTTGCGGTCTCGAGCCGTGTATTGTGGCGTCAAATTGTTGATTCAGTGTTATCTGTTTAGATGTTAACTAAATAAATGAATGAAGAGGTAGATTCGATTCAATTTGCTCAATTTCGTCATGAATCAAATCAAACTGATTGCTCAGTTCGATAGGAGAATTATTTTCAATGTTAGAGCTAGAAGGAATATCTGAAGTCTCCAGCATTCCGCGCTTTGGCAGGGCGGTCTTGAAACCTTGTTTCTTAGAAAGTGGAGAATTCAGAGACTCTCCCTTCCTCTTATGAATGCTCATTGCTGAGCGTGGAGACGTGGCCTTTTAGGAGGTTTTTTTTCAGAATGGTGTCCCTGCAGGATTACCACCGCTTGTCGGAATTTCACTTCAGCAAACGGGTCCAACGCAAAACGAAAGCACGGGTCCAAGCAAAGATCGTAACGGGATCAGTAGGTACAAATAGTGCTGAGATGCACTGTTGAAATTAAAATAGCTTCGGATAGTATAAAAAAAACTGAATATCGGAGCTATGAGATGAAGTCCAGGAGCAGTAGCCCTATGTGTTCTCATATTTTCGTAAACGGTAGGTCAGATTTCGGGCCTTTCGAGGTTCAATCACCGGTTCAATTATGGACTCTGACCACTAGTAATCGTGCAATGCTGACACAAGACAATAATAGGTTATAAAGGAAGGTAGGTATTTGAATAAACTATGTACATATTTTATTATGAATGTCCTACGCTTGACGAAGATATATCATTTAACCTAATTTACGTTGAAAGTTGATGATATATTTTATATAATCGAATAAAAATTATTGTATGTGAAGAGCTCCATCAGTATGACATAGCATTTGCTTATCCACTATGATGATCAGTATATATGTGATACGTATCGTAGACTGTTTAAGATCATAAAAACCTAAATATCTTACCTCGTCACTGTCGGCAGCAGAAACAATTTTAAGGACTGATATCACTGCTGTAAATAACACTTTTCAAATTTGCGCTACAACGAAAGATATCAATCATACCACTGAACCATAAACAGAAGCCAGTCAGATATTTGTACAGAATCAAACAGAAATCAAACACCCTCCCACGCTCATCACAAATGACGCGAGTTGTAAATAGTCTGCCGGTTCGATATCAGTTCTCCGTTATCAAGTCGACATAATTTCTACTGCACTCGAAACGAATCCAGAATGATATCACACCTCGAAGACCTTCCCGGACCTTCTAACGAAACATTCAGTGTAAATTGGTCGCGTCGCGTCGCACTGTTATCAATCCTGATGGAGATTCCTATCACAAGAACCGATTGATTGCTGGAAAGCACCCCCACTAGCGAAGGATTAGTAAATAATTTTTCAAGACGAAACGCAGCACAAGAGAACACGCGTCACTACACAACGGCTTTTGCATTCGGCCAGTCACGATAGACTGAATTGAAAACCAATGCTGGCGATTTTGTTGTGGATCACACCGGCAGCAGCATCAGAGAGGAATAAATAACATATTCTTGCGCGCGCGATGGTCAGCAGAGAGATCATCTTCAAGCGCAAGCGTGCAGCGATGGTGCTGTGGCTGAGTGTGAGTTACTGTGGCGTCGGTCCTCCGTCGCGACGCTCAGCCTAGCGAGATTTGGCGCGCTTCGCCATGTTCTAATCTAAGGAAAACTTGGGTGGTTCGTGAGAGACTGAAAAAGAAACACAAATGGGCGATTGATGATCTTTAGACGCTGGTACTATGTTCTCACCATTATGAAGAAATGTGGGCGCAAAGACTAACTGTATAAGAGTCATTTTTCGTAAACTCTTTCATTACTCTATAAATTTGTGAATATTTCTGAAATTTTATGAGGATTTGCTCGTGTTGGTTTGTAAGACGAACCGTAAGAAATCCAAAATATTCCATGGAAGTCAATGTCAAAGGAGAAATTTGGTGAATATTGGTTGGGATTTACCATCTATTATCGAAGTATGTTTCAGCAGCTCGCAAATGTTAATCAATAACTTACGGCGCCGGCAAAATCCTTACAGTCAGTTTTGAAAGGGAGGTAATGTTAGTATGTGGGTAATGTTGCTACTAGAGACCGAGAGTACCTCTGCATCTCCACAATTATTACGGTAAGAAAGTTGTGTTAGTTGAGTGGGGTAATCAGTAACATAAATCGGGATTCACCATGGAAAGTGATGTGACCTATGCAACTTCTATAAAACTGTATTAGCATCTCCTTACCTTGATCAATTAAACAAATTAAGGATATGCTAATTCATACTTTGCGAGAATAAACAATCGCTCAAAGTGAGCATGCATAAACTTTGCAGCCTCTCGCGGAGTGGTGGTCCGAAGCACTTTCTTCCCCCGCAAAAATATCCACAAGGCCACATGGAAATCACCTAATCAAGAAACAGAAAACCAAATCGACCGAAAACCAAATCGGATTGGAAATTGTCTCGACTTCCCTGGGCATTAGGCATCATCGTGTTAGCCTCATGATATACGAATGCAAAATGGTAACTTGGCTAAGAAACCTCGCAGTTGATAACTGTGGAAGTGTTTAATGAACACTAAGCTGCGAGGCGGCTCTGTCCCAGTGTGGGGATGTAATGCCAATAAGAAGAAGAAGAAGAATCATCAACCGGATTTCTCGCAACAAGTTTCATTCGACAGGGGGCAAAGCCTAGTTGATCACTATTGAATTTGATAAAGACCGGCCGTTGTGTTTAAAAGTTAAAATGGTACATCGAACCATATTAGCACCATATAAGGTTGGTGTCTTGGCTAAATGCAAGAAAGACAGTATCACTACTCGGTGAATTAAGTTGGGTTTTTATTAAAAAAAATTAACATCATTATACTCGAAGGTAACCTCAAAATAATTGAATAAGCATTGAAAAATATTTTTTCAAATGCGAACTATGCCGTTAAGTATGTGCTGACCACTCGTGCTCCATTTGCAAGTTTATATTAGGTCTTATTTTGTTTAAAATTTATTTGGCTGAAAAAAATTTACCTTGCCATTCTGGCACCAAATGTCGATTTCTGGTGTGTGATGAAACCAAAAATGTACTACAACATGTTGCATGAGTTATGGCCAATAGAAGCTTGTTGATGCACAATTTGGCAAAATAATTTCAATAACTACAATGTAAAAAAACCTCGCAAAAAAAAAACGTGTAAAAAAAGACCTGGGTGTATGTACTAACTATTATTATGACAATGCATAAAAAACTTTATTGTAGTGAATATTACCTTTTTGCCTTTCTCGTACACCAAGGTGTCGAAAACGCTATATTCACTTCCAAGACGATTTTGTGATAGAAGGCTAGGAGACCCATAGTTTTATATACCAATCGACTCAGCTCGACTAATTGAGATGATGTCTGTCTGTGTGTATATGTGTGCGTGTGGGTATGTATGTGCGCAAAATAAAACTCACTCATCCTTTAGGCTCATTTTAGGAAAACCAAATCGACCACCCTCTAATCGACGGTAAATTCTTCTCCGACATCACGAACGTACACACTCACCGCAGTACGAATATTGAATCCGACCACTACCTCGTTGCAGTATGTCTGCGCTCAAAACTCTCGACGGTGTACAACACGCATCGGAGTCGTCCGCCGCGGCTAAACATTGGGCGGCTACAAGACGGTAGACTAGCCCAAGACTACGCGCAGTAGCTGGAAGTGGCACTACCATCGGAAGAGCAGCTAGGCACAACGTCTCTTGAAGATGGCTGGAGAGACCGCTGCACTAGGTACGGTGCCCCCGGATCAGAGAAACGACTGGTATGACACACGGGTAAAAATCCGTTCCCAGCAATGAGAAAATAATTCATGATTCCATGAATCCGTCGTGTTTTCATGCTATAAAAATACACCATGAATATAAATCATGATTTCATGATTTATTTTCGCGTAACGCAACCAATGCGTCGACAGAATAAAAAAGTTCAACAGGGGATCCGAACTCGAGTACACTGAGCGAGAGTCTGGCGTGCTACCTCTCAGCCGTTCTTACTTCTTAGGAATGGAGTGTTCGAAGTATAACCGGTTATGCATACTGTCGACTGATGAGGATTGCCTAGTACCATGAATAATGTTCCTGAAATCATGAATTATAATCATGGTTTCATGAACTGACCTGATTCATAATTTCATGATTTTTTATTCATGCTTGTGGGTATGCATTTGTTTCCGTGCAGCGAATGCGAGCAGTTAGATGAGAAGAAGAATGCAACATGGGCGAGATTGCTGCAACGCCGCACGAGGGCAAACGAGGCACTATACAAAAGGGCGCAAAACGGACAAAACACGATTTTTCGGAGGAACAAGCGCCAGCAGGAAGATCAAGACCGTGAAGAGACGGAGCAACTGTACCGCGCGAATAACGCACAAAAATTCTATGAGAAGTTAAACCGTTCACGTGAGGGCCACGTGCCACAGCACGATATGTGTAAGGACATAAACGGGAACCTTCTCCGAATCTCCAGGAAATCCAGGAGGAGATCGGCCGGCTGAAAAACAACAAAGCCCCTGGAGTTGACCAACTACCAGGAGAGCTGTTCACGGTGGTGAGGCACTGGAAATTACCAAGGTTTGGGAGGATGAGGTTCTGCCGTAGGAGTGGATGAAAGGTGTCGTGTGCTCCATCTACAAAAGGGCGATAAGCTGGATTGTAGCAACTAGCGCGCAATCACACTGCTGAAATCCGCCTACAAAATATTCTCCAAAATGTTATGCCGCCGACTAACACTAATTGCAAGAGAGTTCGTGGGGCAGTACCAGGCGGGATTTATGGGTGAACGCTCTACCACAGATCAGGTGTTCGCCGTACGTCAGGTATTGCAGAAATGTCGCGAATACAACGTGCCCACACATCATCTATTTATCGACTTCAAAGCCTCATATGATACAATCGATCGGGACCAGCTATGGCAGGTAATGCACGAAAACCAGGCTATTCACACTTAATCGATAATTTTTTTCTCGGTAAATCAAATTGACGAACATGACCGTAAAAGATTATTTTAACTGACATCTCGTTAATAAATAAGTCATTTCTTCATTCTACTGAGATTCGGCAATCAACTTTGCCACAGGTTTCGGCATTTTAGAAATGAACTGAACTTCGGCAAACCCATCTGTCAAAACATATTTTTTTTTGCGCGTTGTTTTGCTCTATCGGTCACACGGAAAGAAAAAAATATCATCGCTGAAATTTTTCCGGTAAGCATTCAATTGAATTTCCATTTTCTGTTTAATTTTGACAGACTTTAGGCATGCTTTTGATTTTTTCAATTTCAGTGGATTTGCTCCAACTAAAGTTAACTACACACAGCTAATATGTAATCACAGCAAAGGCGTGCTGATTACCTTCTGTGCTAAGGGGCCAAACTTCGACATGCTAAACGTTGTTAGGATACCATCCAGGAACCAGGGATACGGAGCGGCGGAGTAGGTGCAACAAACAAGAAACAACCATTTTTGAATCCCAATGTTACATCGCAAAGCAATGCACGGTCGCATGTTCGTGGGAACGGTCCCGTGGTTTGTTGTATAGAGATTTTGAACAATAAAACATTTTGGGCAATAAAAGAGAAGTAGCATCGAAAATAAATTTTCTATTTCATATTTTGATTTGATTTCGATTTTTGAATACGAAACAAAAAATAATAATAAAAATAATATGCTGAATTTCGGCAAAGCACTTTGCCGATCGATTCGGTAATATATTACCGAGCAGTACGGCAATTTTTGACAGATGAGTATTTTTGTATGATTTACGACCAGTCGGCAATTTGAACTTTCACCGAGATTTCTACCGAGATCTCAGCTGTTGGATTCTCGGCAATTTATTTTGCCGGCCTCGGCGAAAAAAATTAAGTGTGTTGACATCCTATTGTTTAGCCCATCGCCAGATCGTAGCCAGGATGTCCTGGGCTAATTTTTTTTTCATACTGCGTTTCAATGATGACACCGCGCTTGTCACCGGCTCGACGAAAACGGATGTCCGAATACACTGATATAGTTGATCAAGGCGACGATGGATCGGGTGATGTGCGTAGTTCGAGTTTCAGGGGCATTCTCGAATCCCTTCGACATCGCTTTGGAGGGAGTAATATGAAGGGCAGAGATTGACACGAATGGTAAGATTTTCACGAAGTTAGTTATTTGGTTTCGCCGACATCAGACTGAAAAGTGAAGCTAAACGGATTGGACTAGTCATCAACACGTCGAAGACGAAGTACATGATAGGAAGAGACTCAAGAGAGGACAACGTAAGCCACCCACCACGAGTGTGTATTGGTGGTGACGAAATCGAGGTGGTTGAAGAATTCGTGTACTTCACACTTAATTTGAAAACACCATCATCCTGTCATGCTCATATACAAAGTTAGCTGAAGCGCCGCCCTAGCGGTAGAGTTCCGAACTATATTTTTATCACCATATGAAGGCCTACTTATCATGCAATAACTTTGTGGAAGACACAAAACTTCTATGAGGCAACCCTAAGGAGTTATTTATTAATGCCATGATTTCATGATATCCGACCACAGTGCTCCGGTAGATCCACCAACAGTTTCTATGAGAACCCCTCCGGAAGTTTCACCGGGTGTTTCTCTGAAAAGGAACTCCCGGAGGAACTCCCGGGCGATTTTCTATAGAAATTCCCGGAGAAATTATCACAGGAATCCTCGGAGGAACAGCCGGTGGAACTTCTGGAGGAATTTATTGAAGAACTACAGGAAGAATTTCCGGAGGAAATCCTGGAGGAACTCTCGTAAGAATTTTAGGATGAACTCCCAAAGGAACTTCCGTAAGAATTCCAGGAGGAACTCCTTGAAGAATTCTTAAAAGAACCTCCTGGAGGAATTCCCGTAAGAACTCCCAGAGAAATTCTCCGAGGAACTTCTGGAGGAATTTGTAGATAAATGCCTAAAGAAATGCTAAATGAATTCCTGGAAGAAAGCCTGATTGAGTTCCCGAAGGAACTACTGGTGGAACTTCAGAGGAACATCCGGTGGAATATCGTAGAGGAAGAGAAAACATATTTCTAGAGGAACTTCCGAAATCCCATTTCCCGTGAAATTCCTGCCAAATATCCTCCAGGAATTCCCTGTGAAGTTCTTGGAGGTATTACCGGAGAATTTCTTGGAAAAAACTCCTGGAAGAACTCCCGGAGGAACTCCCACAACCAGGAGGAATTAATGCAGAAATTCCCAGATGAAATCCTGACAGTATTCCCAGATGAATTGCAGAAGAAAATCATTGCGGATTGTTCCGAAGAAATTTCTGGAAGAATTCTTGGCAGATATCCGAGTAAATTCCGAGTGAAGTCCGGAAGGAATTCCTGGAGAAGTTCCTGAAGAAATTCCCGAAAAAAATACCTGTAAGAATTTCTATGGATATACTTGGACGAATTCCAGGAGAAATTCATGAAGATATTTCTAGAGGATTTCTTGAAGGATATTCTGAAGTAATTGCGAAAAGAATTCCAGATTGGAATGCTAGAGGATTTCACTATTGAATGATTGGAGGTATTCCCGGAAAATTTCCTGGAAGTAACCCCGGAGGAATTAAAAGAAGAGTTCCGAGAAGTTCCTAGAAGAATTTCCGAAGCAATTTCTTATAGATTTACGAATGAAATTATGGAGCTAAATCGGAGGATTTCCGTCATAAATTTTTGAAGAAACTTCTGGTGGAATTTTGGGAAGAAATTCCGTATGTATTCTTGACGGAACTCTCGAATGCATTCCTGAAGGAAATGCCGGATTCTTCCTGAAGAGAGAATAGCCGAAGAAATATCTAGAAGTAAATCTTGGAGAGAAGAAAAGAAATCTTCAAAGAATTTCCTCGTGAATTTCCTAAAAAAAATTAGTGGGGGTTTCTAGATAAGAAGGAATTACAATTACATGAGAAGGATTTTCGAAGATTTTCAGAGGAATTTGTGGATAACTTTCCGGAGGAATTCAGAAGTTCCCAGGGGAGCTTCTAGATGGATTTCAAGGAGAATTTTTGAGTCCGAAATGTTTCGAGTTGTTTTGAACTTTCATATATTATGGATAAGTTTTGGAAGTCTGTTGAATTTCAACCACCTATTTCTGTATATGATTGGATCGTAAAGTGCACATATTTGAGGGAATTCATTTCAGTACCCGTTCAATCTTTCCACAATTTAGGAAAGGGGCGACGCCCATCCCCCCCCTGCCCCCTTTGGCTACGCCCTTGAGTATCAACATTTCTTAGAAAATAAAATAAAATAATCAAAATTGAAGAGCCACGTGCCTAACTTCACATTATCGTGGATTACGATTCATCTGGGGAACTCATTAGAAACGTTCTTTGTTTTACGAGGATGGCAAAAAGGAATTCGGATCTCCAAAGTAACTCAGGAAAAATGTTTATAGCTAAGACTACGATTATTTATTCTTGTCAGATATTCATTCAGAGTACACATTTATTATGTAGCATGTAGTTCAAATATGTTTATGATTTATGGAAAGTCAATAAAAAGAAAATTCACACCAAATTATGTAGTAGGTGCTGCAATCGCCACCATGTATTCTTCCTTAGAAGAAACCCGTCCTGGTGGTAGTGAAGAAGCTACGTTTGCCCAGGTTGTCGCTACGACCTGAGTTCGAATTACCGCCAGAATTACGACTCCGTGAATTGTTGCTGCCACCAGCGCCTCCGCCACCAGTGCGGCGCGAAGGACCATTTCCACCGGTCCGACGTGAAGATCCGCCGAAACTGTTTCCACCATTGCCCGCGTTACTGCCGATTAGCTTCAGCTGATCGTACAGACTGTTGGACAGACTGATGGAGCGGTTGCCGTTGGATTGGTTTCCACCACCGCTGCCACCTCGACCGAAAGAGTTGCCCGAGGTCCCGAAAGAGGAGCTTCTGAAATCATCGAAAGAGTTTGATCCTCCGAATGAATTCGATCCATCAAAAGAGTTGGATCCTCCAAAAGAGTTGGATCCGCCAAAAGAGTTGGATCCGCCGTAAGAGTTAGAGTTAGATCCGAAGGAATCTCTATAAGAATCATTTCCTCCGAACGAGTTGTTGCCTCCGAACGAAGTATTATCTAATCCGAAGCCGTTGTTTCCACTGTTCCCTAAACCGAAAGAGTTCAGTCCAGTGTCCCAGTTATTCCGGCCAGCAGGACTTGAGTTCGGGAACAAATTGTCGAACTGATTGAAGCTGCGCTTTTGGGCCACATTGTTGTCCCATACTGAAACAAAGGAATTCGAGTTCGAAGGTCTGGATTGGTTCAACGACCTTGATTGGTTCAGTGACCTTGATTGGTTCAGCGGTCTTGATTGGTTTAGTGGTCTTCTTTGCGGAGGACCCATGTTCCTTCCGGTTCTAGCAACAGGTTGCTTATTAGCCTTCGGTGGCTGTTGGTCATTGGGGTTGAATTGCTTGCGGAGCACAACCTTATTGAACTTATAGTTCAACTCGTTGTTGAGTTTTCGGATGCTTTTCGTGGATTCTGCGTCCACCGAAAACATCAGCTCAATCGACTGCTTAGTTGGACCATCCTTGCGGGAAAGAACCTTCCATTTGGAGGTATCTAGACCATCGTTCTGGCTATTGACAAATTCCAAAATGGATGCATTTTCCTCCTTCTTACTATCGGCGAAGACACCGAAGTAGATATCACTCTTAGCGAGTTTCTTTTCGGAGACTAATTTCAATGGAACGCCTTCAGGGACACTTAACTTTCCAACGATACGATGAAGCCATTGGCGGGTGGATGCGTCAGAGCAATTAACCCGGAGATAACCAGCTTTAACGTGGTTACAGCTCTCGAAACGAGGCTTTGTTTCGGAGTCTTTTTGTTGTACCACTTCCTTCAAAATTGCGGCCTTAACCTCGTTTGATTGAGCATTAGTAAGGAGCTTTTCAGGATAGTCCTTAGCAGCGACCGCCATCGGTATGCCCGCAGGGCCATCGGAAGATGGTTTCATCGTCTTATTCGGTGGACCACCATTCGTCGGCAAGTTGCGCTTAAGAGGACCATTATTGGCAGGCTTCTTTTTAATCACATCAAGGGCTTCCTCTTCGGAGTGACCATTTTGCAATAACCATGCGAAACGCTTCTTATCAGCGGGATTCAACTTCTTGACTTCCGCTTCGATGACTTTCTCATCCTTCGGTTTTTTGCCCTTCTTGGTGTCGGCGTTGAACCTATCGCGAAGCTCTTTAGTCTTCAGTGGCTCTTTAGCCAGCTCGGCGGCTTCTTCCTTTGCATAGCCCTGATCTAGCAACCACCTGAAGCGCTTCCGAGCGGAACCGTTGAGACGGATCCTGCCATCGGGTTTCGCCTTGGCGTCTCCGGCCTCTGCGGCTCCGCCGGCGGGTTTGGCTTCGTCGCCGGAAGCTGCTTCAGTTTTAACATCGGTCTTCGAGGCATCGGCCTCCACTGCGGAAGACTCCGCACCAACGGAAGGCTCAGTGGAAGCTACTTCCTTTCCGTCGGTAGAAGTCGTGGATGTTTCCTGCTTTTCCTCGGCCTTCGGAACCTGCTGCTCCTCAGCTGGCTTAGTTTCGGTAGCTGGAGTACTCATGGTGGATGGTTGCTAGTTAAAGGTTACACTTTATATGCTGTTGACGAAAACACGAAGAATCGAAGAATTAGTGACTTCCGAATCCGTCGGTCAATGTGATGTGACTAAAGGTTCCGGTCCTATTATCGGATGCTGACTCTGGAGGTATTTTAGGCAGAAACAAAGTGGACGTGATAGTGCAAAGGCTTTTACCTAGGCAAATCGACGAGGTTATGAATGGTGAGTTGGACATTCATCAAAACAGTCAAGACGCAGTATTTGAACTTACAGTTCAAGTGCATCAAACCGGAGAAAACATTGAGGTCACTAAACAAACTCAAAGCAGCGTTTTTCAATCTATATGCTGAGATGCAACAGATTTTCTGTCTAGAACTCTCATACTTCAAATGTCGACATTTAAATATTTCAATTGTAAATTCATAACTGCGCAAGCGGAAGTGAAATCACAATTATTCTAAGTATAACCTAGATCACCAATTTTGAGAAATTTTAATTAATGGTAAATATTTTAAAGTTACATTTTAAATAGAATAACATATTTACAACATCGAAGCATGAAATCGAAAAGTACTGTTTAAGATATTGATTAGTGAACTACAGAAATTTATTTCAAACCAAGTAAAGAGGAAATAGAGAAGGCGCGATACGAAATCGTCATGGATCCAAGATCTGGATTGATTCATTCGGACGCTTCAGTTGATAGAAGAGAAATGGGAGGAAACCACTAAAACGACAAGAACAAGTAGCTATTCCATGGTAATAGCTTTGCGCTTTGTTCAAAGATCGTTCGATATTATCATTTACGCCAGAGAAAGCTTCGAATGAGCGCAATTCGTTAGAATGCTGCATTCACCGTAAACAAGAATATGAATGGAATCGACTGACTGTTTCTTCTGGAGAGGAAAAGGACCTTTCCATCGGGAAAACACCTAAACAACTCCAGAGCGCCACAGCTAAAGGGGGCCGGAACGTTTAGTTGCATCTGCTGGTTGTTGCTGGAACTGAAAAAAAAGATTTGATATAGTAAATTGGTTGCTTCATTTTCTAAGAAGGGGACGGGTGGTCCCGATCCAAGAAGGAAGTTTCCATGGTTAATGGAACAGGAGTCCCTTCCTTCCCACCGATCTAACATCCATCACCACAAAGGGTTCCGGATTTGCTCGGTTCGATAGTAGAGAAGGGTCTTCCCGAGGGGTTGTAGTCCATTTAGCGTTATCCAGGCTGCACCACGGGGAGGCGGACTACTCTACAGCCCATACTGTGATATTTCCACATATTTTCTTTCGTGTGCTTCAGGGGGATGCAATTCGAGAGACAAAACCAAGACCACTAGAAAAAAAAGGTTAGCCCAAGAAATTTCGGATTAGTAAGTTAGTCAGACACTTCACTTGTTAGGGTTACATTAGGTTTATTTTATGCCATAGTCACAGTTTATATAGAGTCAAATTTAGTTTCAAATACTTAGGTTAATGCATTCAATAAAAAATTCACTTTTACAATACGGAATACTGTGATGAATGTTGTTACTTAAAAGAAACCAGTTCGTGTAGTTGTGAAAAAGTTTCGATTACCGTAATAGTTACGATCCGGAAATGATGACGAAGTACCAACATTATTGCCGGTATTTCGACCCCATTGGAAAGTGTTGTTACTGTTAGTGTTGCTGGTACTATTTTCATTTACACCACCACTGCCGAAGCGACGTGTTGGCCCAAAATTGTTGTTGCCATTGTTGTTGTTGCTGTTGCTGTTTCCACCACTATTGGAAGTGTTACCAATGATCTTCAGTTGATCGTAGAGACTCTCGATCAAGCTGTCGAATGGGCGATGATCGTTGTTTGATTGGTAGCCACTACCACGATTGGCAATCATTCCAATGGCGTTTGCAAATGGATTGTTGCCAAGAGAGTTGTTACTGTTGCTTCCATAGGAGTTGTTGCCTCCATAGGAATTGTTTCCCGCGAAGGAGTTATTTCCTAATCTACTAGCCAATCCGAAGGAATTCCCTCCGTTTGTCCAACCAAACCCAGCACTGTTAGAACCGCCGAAAGAATTTCGTTGGTTGTCAAACCGATTAAAATTGTTGCCAACACGGTTCTGACTATTGTTATCCCAAACGTTCAAGTTCGAAGGTAGACCCTGCTGATTGAACGGCCTTCTCAATTGAGGCAAACCCATGTTCGGAACAACCTGCCGCATATTAGTGTTATTGCCGCTTGCTGTCGTACCACCACCACCAGATTTGTGCTGCTTACGAATCTTAATCTTGTTGAATTTATAGTTCAGTTCGTAACCAAGGCTTTGCAAGCTCTTTGCAGATGCTTGGTCCATGGTGAACGTGAGCTCAACCGTCTGCTTGTTTTGGACCTCTTTGCGAGAGAGAATCTTCCACTTGGAGGTATCAATGCTCTCGTTCTGGCTATCGACAAATTCCAGAATGGCTTCGTTATTGTCCTTGCGACTATCGGGAAAGAAACCAGTGTAAATGTCACCTTTGAGTAGATTCTTTTCCGCGATAATCTTCAAGGAGGCCATACCCTCAGGAACAGTTATTTTGGAGACGACGCGCTGAAGCCAACGACGAGTATCTTCATCCGAGCAGTGAACCCGAAGATACCCCTTGACGTAAGTGCAGCTCTCAAAATGAGGCTTCAGTTCCGAATCTTTCTGAGCAATAACCTCTTTCAGGATGGCGGACTTAAAGTCATTGGCTTGTGTTTTGGTGAAGGACGTGTTTGGATAGTCCATGGCAGCAACAGCCATAACCATGCCTCCTGCTGGATCAACTGATGCCTTTGAGATTTTGTTCGAAGGACTTCTGTTTGCCGAGAGATTGCGCTTGGACGCTTCCATTGGCTCGCGAGCCAATGTGAGAGCATCCTTATCACTGTGACCATTCTTCAATAGCCAATTGAACCGCTTCTTCGCTGCGCCACTCAGGCTCTTATATTCTTCTAGCTCTTGAACTTTGAACGGTTCCTTGGCCTTATTTGCAGCCTCCTCCTTGGAGTAGCCCTGTTCTAGCAACCATTTGTAACGCTTGCGAGTGGCACCGTTGCGACGATTTTTGTTGTCATTTTTCGCCTTGGCGTCCTCCTCGCTTGTCTGACCTTCAGCAGGTTTAGCTTCTTCGCCGGAAGCAGCTTCAGGTTTCGTCTCGTTCAAGGACGAGTCCACCTCCATTGCAGTCGGTTCCGCAGTAGTAGAGGGCTCTTCAGCAGCCTCTGTCTTATCTTCCACTTGTACATCCTCGGAGGCTGTAGAAGTTTCCTGCTTGTCCCCTGCTTTCGGCACCTGCTCCTCTGCAGCTGACTTGTTATCGGCAACTGGAGTACTCATGGTGGATACTGGTTGCTAGTTTCAGGGATTTATGCTGTTGGCGATAGCAGAAAGAGACGTCATTAGTACCTGTCCGGATGTCTGGATCCTGAACGATGAAACTAAAGGTTTCTGTCCAAATTTCTGCGTCGGATCGATAATAACTGTTGATAAGAGGCAGGAATTGAATTTTGAATCTTGCTTTAAATAACGAATCTGAGTTTTGGTTTTTTTTAAAGAAATAAAGCACAAATAATTTAAAGGGATAAAAATCTATGATCTATCACAATCTATGAGAGACAACTATCACAAATTGATACAAAAAATTTCCGTTTGCCGGAATGCTGGTGCTGATGTTTTCATGTTAGGGGAAAAAATAAAAAATAAAATGTCCCCATAGTCAAAAAATATCAAACGGAGGGCAGAAACGTTTAGTTACATCGTTTTAATCTACCAATTTTTAGAGGAAGTCTGATCTTGCATCCGCAAATATTCGTGGTGGACCGAAACTCTTGTCCCCAACTGTAATCCGTACCAGGTCTCAAACCAGCAGCTACTACATTACATATCTACTTTAGACAAGAATTCCAGTCCATCACTGGGTGCTATGTAGTCCATTTGGCGTTATCCAGGCTGTACCACGAGGAGGCGGACTACATTACAGCCCAAAAAAAAATCTGTGACCTACACAGCCTTGTGTCATAAAATACATGTCTTATGCAATTCAAAATATGCGACCAAATTAAATCAACAGCACATAGAATATAGCTCATATTTATTCCGGATAACGAAACAAACTTAATCAAAACAGAATTAATAACGGACACGTTCTTCCACGATTTTTCTCTACCCCTTCCTGGTTTGGACCATCGCGACTGCCATTCGGCTGCGTTCATTCACTTCCCCTCCGGCCAACAGTACTACCAGCAGTCCGTTAACCGAAATTGACGTGAACAGCTTCCGGATCCAATTGTCGACCTGTTCTATCTTAGCCCGTTTCGCATCCACAGTGGCTAAGTCCTCCCGACTCAATTGGACGCAACTCAGATTGAAGTCATAGTTCAGGCATTTTTCCATCGTGTGCTCTATCACGGCCTGATCGCTGTCCAACTTCTGAAAGCTGAGCAACCTTTTAACATCCGTATTGGACTGAATAGCTTCCCCGAAGTATCCACCAAATTGGTCCAAGTTATCTCCATTCGTGACGATGGCCGATTTCTTGTTCTTCTTTCGGGCGTGACCAAACAGGGTGCCCGTGATTTCAGTCGTGGTAGAATTCTCATCTAGCCGTTGAAGTTCCTCCGGCGTAGCGATCCCCACCTTGCTGCTCACCCTTTTGTAATAGTTACGTCGATCTTGCAACCACTGATCACCGTAATAGATGTTTTTGGTCAATTTCAGCTTCACCAATTCCAAAGACGCCGTGCAATCTTCGATTGAGTTGTGACCCCCTGTGGAACACTGAATGTTACGTTTTAAAAATTTCTGAGTCAATATCTTTAGTTTGCTTTTTGTGCCCGGTGTACCCGTCACATTGAATAATATGCTGGTGTCTATCACATAGGGGTGCATCATCTTCAGTGCGTTCAAGTCGAAGTTAAGAGACTGACCCACAAGGATCGCATCCGGAGGAAGCTTATTCCTCAGATCTCTCTGGACATCCTTCAACGTTTTCGAAACGTTTCTCATCATTTCCGGAGTGATACCGGAAAACTGTGTCAAATAGTCAACGATCTTGTTATCTGGTCGGACCAACGATTCGTAGAACTCGTTGCCTTGTTCGTCGATGATGGATACTCGGGTCAGCTCCGAGGCGCCGATACTGGTTTTGCACATTTCGCAGTCCAGGCCAAACATAGGGGATCTGGGCGACACAGGTGCATAGTGATCGTTGGTCGTCACATATCCCGCGTAGCGATGTTTAAGACTACCTAGCGGACACAATTAAACAAAGTGGTTGAACGATAAATAAGATTCAGTTTTTGCTGCAGATTTGGATGACATGCTTGAACGATGATCGCTCGAACACTCATATATGCATATGATTCATAACATTCATGCATGCATGGACATGGAAAAGACGAACAACCGCTATTAACGAGAAGTGGTGACTCGTATTTTGTTAGGTCAGATTTGCTGACTAAGGTTCTGAGCTCCGAGCACACACATTAAGATCTGAGAAATGTAGACTAAAGAGAACAGATAAAATATCATGCCTCTCTGCTTCAGACCTGTTACTAAACTGTAACTATAATATTGAATGTTCATTCCAAATTATAAAGCAAACATTTTGTTCGTTGCTGTGGCTCTTTATATCATTCCACATGCTTGTAGATATTCTGTTTGAAAGCAGTAAAATTTAACTTTGTTGATAGGTTAAATTATTTATTTTGATAGTACGATGGCAGCAATTAAAACTATTAACCTAGTAGTCAAACGATTTTTTAAAATAAATATTGGTCTATGATTTATAGATAGGAGTGTAGCGTACCGCCGTTTAAAGCGTTCATTTTTCTTTCGTTCTAATAAAATAATCCCAGATAATAAACATCAACAAGAAATTGAAAACACTCACCCGTCAGCGGCAGTGGATAATCTTCGTTGATCATTTGGATCGGCGACAGCAGCAATTGTGTGCGTGGAAATTTGTCCCCCGGTAGCAGTTCCGCGTCATCGTACTCGTCTTCGCCGTCTTCCGATTCCAATCCGATGTTGTTGAAAATGCTTTTCTTTATGAGAAGATTGTCCTTGCAGGCCAACATGGCGGCCTCCAGGGATCCGTACTCGGCCAACAAGATGTCTTTGTGTGAGTCACTTAACGGGACGCACGCTAATTCCTCGACAAGCCGATCGCTAGGTGTCACTACCTGCAGAATGTTGTGGAATATCTTTTTACACTCTTTGAAATCGGCCTCGAACTCGGTGAAATCATCCGATGTGAGACCCTCAATTAACAGTACGGTTGTGTGGGTCAATTTAGCAGATTTTTCCATCGCTGCCCACCGGTTGGGATTCGAAGGAGAATCAGTCCGCAGCAAAGTATACATCAACAGCGCCTGAATATCATCCAACAGCAAAGGGACTCGTTCTTCCGGTTTTGTTTTCATCAGAGCTTCTTCGCCCACATCCTTCAGGCGCAGTTTTGGAATGTTCCGCATCCTGTCGCGTTTCTGATTCACTTCCGCCTTCAAAGTCCGGTAATCCGCGTCTGCCAATTTGGCCTTTTTCTGATCCGGCGACTCTTGCTTATCGTGAGAACCATCCGCTATCGCTTCTGAAGCGAAACTGCCTACATCTGATGAAGAGAGCGAGACATCAGTATCAGACAAATCATAACGGCTGCTGTAGGTACTATTTTGTATTCTTGCTAGTATCGATATTAATGCTTACACACAGTGTGTATGTATTGTTACGGACTATGAGGAAGAGAATAAATAAAGAGTCTGGTTGCTTTCCATCTATTAAGCTACCTTTTTGCCTTCCTCGTACACTGTCGTTATACGCATAACTATCCCATGTATATAGAGAATCCCAGCAAACATGGGACAAATATGCGTATGACGGTAGTACAACAAATTAGTACCGAACGACTATCACTATCACTTTTTATAAAAGCCTCGAAGACCCCACAGATATCCTACACAGTTGGCAAAAAATCTGCTCTTTTATTTTTCAATTTTCAACAATTAAATGAAGTTCATTCTGACAGTGCAACTTATAAATAGATATTTGAGTTTTCGAAATGTCACTTCGATATGTCAAAATAATATACGCTGGAGCAACACAAACACGTGCACAGTATAGATAGTAGAATCTATAGATGAGCGAAAGCATGGCTGAGTCGATTTTTTTGCCCGTGCACACGCGCATACGACGTTACAGCCCTCACGGTAATACAGGAATACTCATTTTAGGAGTATTTTTTAATCACTCCGAAGAATATTGCCTATACGTCAAATTATGCGTACTTTTAGTTATTGGCGTGGGAGTATTTTTCACGTTTTTTGTGGTATGCGGATGAAATTGAGGAATGCGTAAAAAGTAGTCCATCAAAAGAAAAGAAAATTTTCATGCACGCCACTTCACAGTTGCAATCAGTGAGTTGTTGAATCTTTTTCTATTCGGATGTTTGTGATACGGGAAGCACGGCGTATAAGACAGGTTCGTAATGGTAATATTTTTTAAGTTTGCTAAAATCAATTATAATGATCATTGTTGTCCTTTTATAATAGGAATTGCAAGAATAAAGAAGCGTTCATTATGAACCTGAACTTCGGACTGGTCTACAAGAAGTTCAGGGGAGTCGTTCCAGCTGACAATGGCATTCAGTCAAGGGAGCAGCAAAAGTTAACTGCTATAAGGTAACGCTTAAGCCTCGCTAACCGCCTCCGTCGCGTTTGCCGCGATATTCTTCAAGCATCATTATACGACGTGCTGGTACTATTCTGCGACCACTGCGATCCGCCGTGGCAATGAAAAGCCTAGCTACTACCGGGACCGGAAGCTGCCAAGGTATCCAAGAAAGCTGAGCGAGGCTTAAAAGTGCCGGAAGAAGCCAATGACGAAGAAACGTTCATGGTCCCAGAAAATCCCCGGGGGCTACGGGAATCGAAGGTGTATTCATAAAATGATTAAAGTATACTAATGCAGTTATTAATTTACTGAAATAAAAAAAGCTTATGTATTTATTTACTGTCTTTTTTTCTTTTCGAAATAAACTACACTCTGAAAAATCTTCACGTCTTGTTTACCTGAAAATAAATGTGGTTCTCATCCACCACACTTTTCACGTAAGAGTGACCTGACAGGGTGTCGACTCAAATTTGAGAATGAAATTCCCTGATTTTCCCTGACTTTCCAGACCATTTCTCAAAAAATTCCAGGTATAAAAAATGTGTGTTTTTTTTTTAATTTCTAGAAGCATATACAAATCTCTGCATGTTTTAATTCTGTCCATATGAGTTCTTGAGTTACTGGAAGCCTTATCACTTCTAGAGGCAGAACATTAAGGATATGTAGAATTTCGTAATTCTGGTCGTTCACAAAGAATCAAGTAAATACGCAGAACTCCTGAAAGGTTTTTATAATTCACATCTTTCCAAACATTGATTATAAACATTCTGGTGCCTCCATCCACCATTGGGAGCTCTCATGGACCCTCTGGAGTCGCAATAGACCTCCAAGACTACTGACACGACTTTTATTGACACGACTTTTGAACTCTTCCAAACCATCGTGGGAGCTTCTAGAAATCCTTCTAAAC
The DNA here is from genome assembly GCF_024139115.2 of Armigeres subalbatus. Classification (NCBI taxonomy): domain Eukaryota; kingdom Metazoa; phylum Arthropoda; class Insecta; order Diptera; family Culicidae; genus Armigeres; species Armigeres subalbatus. The sequence goes on from NC_085140.1 coordinate 84,856,201, forward strand.
CGTTAAAAAAATCTTACGGGTTGGGTATTTTCGTGGACATCGAGAAACCTCCATTGGCAAATCCAATCCAAATCCAATCCAAATCCAATCCAAATCTAATCCAAATCCAATCCAAATCCAATCCAAATCCAATCCAAATCCAATCCAAATCCAATCCAAATCAATCCAAATCCAATCCAAGTCCAATCCAAATCCAATCCAAATCCAATCAAAATCCAATCAAAATCAATCTAAACCAATCCAAATCCAATCCAAATCAATCCAAACCAATCCAAATCAACCCAAACCAATCCAAATCCAATCCAACCAATCCAAATTCAATCCAATCAATCCAAACCAATTTAAATCCAATCCAAACCAATCCAAACCAATCCAAATCCAATCCAAGTCCAATCCAACCAATCCAAACCAATCCAAACCAATCCAAACCAATCCAAATCCAATCCAAATCCAATCCAAATCCAATCCAAATCCAATCCAAATCCAATCCAAATCCAATCTAAATCCAATCCAAGTCCAATCCAAATCCAATCCAAATCTAATCCTAATCAAATTGAAATCCAATTCAAATCCAATCTGAATAAATTTCAAATCCAATCCAAACCCAACCCAAATTCAATTCAAATCCAATCCACATCCAATCCAAAAAATTGACGAAATTTGTGACAAATACAATGGTGGAATATAAAGCATTTTTTTATGATTTGTCCAATCTAACGCGAACTCATTTTTATCTAATTTCACAAAATCAATGAATTTGGTACCTGGTGGGTCGCAAGCAATATGGGATTCTGCTAGGTGGGTCGCATATCTAAAAGTTTGGGAACCTCTGACCTACAGAATCTTGTTTGGAGATGATGCCGATGCTGTGAAGTGTTGTCAAAGGTCCACAAAGATAGTATTCGGCGTTTCCTTTCAACAAGCTTCTAAAAATATAGTTGTTGGTTGAACATTTTTGATGATTATTTGTGGATCGGTTCTGAACTATGGCCCATTTCAGCCATTTGATTCAGTTTAGACAGCTTAGACTAGATAATTTTCAAACATTTGAGGTCGGAATACGTATCTGTCAAAGGTACAATTAAGCAGTGGAATTCAATGGAATTGTACAAACTCGTCTTATGACCAGTATTTGAACGAACTTTCAGAACTTCTTTTGTTTAATGGGAACATGACTTGAACGCTACTGAGGAAACTGCAAAAAATCAAAACGACCTCGGCACAAAACCACTCAAACTAAATCATCTAAAATACCTATTAAAGGGGACTTTTTATTAAAAAAAATATTTGGATCAGGCCTCAATAGTGACCATTTGAAAAACGTAGCTTTGACACCTGTATTATTGCTTAGTGAAACAAACTCGATTACCATGGTGTATAAGGAATGGGCCCGGAGTAGACTTTTAGTCTAGAGACTGCCACCGGTCACAAGAAAAAGCTTTATAGCGTGATAGTGAAAGTGATTGTCGACTGTAACTGCCCCGGAGTATTGTTTATCGGCTATGCAGTCTGATGACCAGTTAAAACGCTGGATTAATTCTGCTCCGAAGTTTTGGTACCATTATTGGTCTTTTTTCAATGGATTAAAATAATTCACCGTGTCCTTAGTTTAACATTTTGCTCGAATTAAAAAAAATCACTATAAATTTTCAATATTGGGTTTTGTGATTTTTTCCCTGACCTCAATCAAAATTCCCTGACTTTCCCTGACATTCCAGGTCCAAATTGAAATTCCCTGACTTTCCCTGACTTTCCAGGTTTTTCCAGGTAGTCGACACCTTGCCTGAATGGCATGTAACCTGAACAAAACTTAGCTTCGGTGAGTTACGTGATTTATCAGGTGAATCTGACTGGATTTTCCAGTACTAATGACGTGAAGTTTGAAAGTAGTTACGTGTTTGATCAGGTGAACCTTACGTGATTGCTACGTACTGGTTACGTGAACTTTTAGTGAAAGCTACATGATATCAGGTATGCTTTGAAATATATTATAAAATTGTTTTTTTTTAATGGATGCAAAATAAGTTGCATAGTAACTGAAAGCAGCCGTAAATAGGAAACCTCTTCGCGTTGCTGATGCGCTTGATGCGTTGAAATGCATTTGATGCAAAATGATGTCTTTAATATTAGACAAGGGATGCTGTCATTCGGCAATTGCACTTCGGAGTTATCGCTAAAACACTGTTGGAGAACAAATCAGCGAATGTCGAATGAAATTTATCAGATTTGGACAGAAATGTTGAAACTAGATTCTTTCACAAACATTGCTGCTATTTCCGATGTTGAACCAATCAAAAGGTTGTCCATCCTTGGACTTTGAAATCTGAAATAATTTTTTTATGCTAACGCTACCGAAAAACTGTAGTTCTAGACTTCATGTAGCTTAAACTTCTTCCAAATCACGAATCTTCTAAATTTCATGCGACTTCCGTTGATATTTTTTCCAAGGAGGGAACTGAAGGTTCGGAAAATTCTCGCATAATTGCACCTAAAATATCCTTTACCTCTGCGAAGCCTAACTATGTTTAGGTTATGTATCATTCATTCTTACGTGATTGTCAAGTCACTTCCACGTGAAAAGTATGGTGGATGATAACCATCTTTGTTTTCAGGTAAATCTGACGTGAAGATTGTTTACAATGCTGGTTTTCCGTAAATGCCGAAGCTGCAATCACACTAACACAATCTCACTTAAGTTGTTTACGAGTACATACAAACATATTCACCAAGATTTTAAGTAAAAGTTACGTGAATTTCAGGTGAACATTACCAACATCACGTAACAATCGTCGTTTGTTCAAGACAGTTCAGTTACGTGATTTTTCACGTGAATATGACGTGATGATTATTTAGAGTGTAGGTTGGAAAACCTGACTCTTAAAAGCGAACTCGAGATGGAACTATAGGGGTGAAAAGTACACATTTTACTTTTGTTCTTGGAGTAAAAATTACACATTTTTTACTTGTTGAAAAGGAGTGAAAAGTATGCCTATTTTGACGTATGAGAAGTATACTCATAAATGAGTAAACGAAATATACTCCTTTTAGGCGTAGTTCCACTTTTCCAGGATTATGCGTACTTTATAGTTCTAAAAGAGTACATTCAGGTTACCGTGCTCAACGTTTCCATTGAAATCGTGACGTCATGCTCGTTTGGAAACACGTTTGACAGTTCGTTTGGAGACAGAGGATTTATCTTCGCTCATCTATATATTCCACTATCTATAGTGCACAGCAAATACACCGGCGTGTATTACACTCAAAACTCTGAAAACTCAAATATCCATCTATTAGTTGCACTCTTTTAATGAATTTTATTTGAGCTTAGCTTTAGCTTAGCTTAGTCCAGAGCTGCCCAACGTACGGCCCGCGGGCCGGATGCGGCCCTTGGCTCCATTTTTTGTGGCCCGCGGCGTGTAAGAAAAACTACTTCATAATCGGCCCAAAAGCTTTTCTATCTGGCACGAGAAGCTCCTTTTTATCATTTGTTAATAAATACTGTCGGTTATTACTGATAAAAAATTAAATTTTGGCATGCATGGAGTCGAATAATGCAGCACGGACCAGTTTTGCTGTTAATAAGATTTTGGCAATACGGAGATTTTGAGATTTTGAAATTTTGGCAAATCACAGAGGAATTGGCAGCTATAATCCCAATGAAGAAAACGATTACCGGTATCGACCTGGGGAAAGCTTCTAAGACTGTATGAAGGAGCTTGAACTCTTCTTTGAAAACTTAAGACCTAACAACTGAAGGAGCTCCGGCAATAAGGGGAAAGAACACTGGCGTTGTGACACTTGCAGGGCTGTTACAAACAATTAGAATTCCAATCCGCGAAATCCGCGTCTAGCAAAATGAAATCCGCGACTGTAAAAACAAATCCGCGACAAACAATAATATAGTTTCCTCATTCAAAACACGTTTCATAAATGCAAAATTTCTATATTTTTGCTTCTAGTTTATTAGCACATTCGTCAATAGAAAATATATTACAGAAAATATATGTACACTATGACCGAAAGAAATTCAGTTTTTAATGTTTTCGAGAAAACCCCGTTTGTATCAATGTTAACAGCATTTTACGAGCGCTCATGGCGGACACAAAGGAACTCAATTTCTGGTGGGGTGGAAGCAGTTTGAAGTTTGGCTTGTGTCGTTTGACACAAAAACGATAAGACTTAGTTTCCATCATCATGATTATGTTGATGATCGCTGCGATGCCAAACGACACAAGTCAAACGTCAAATCGATTGCACCCTACCAGAACATGAGTTGAATTGTGGCGGCCATTACCTGCACATGGAAGTCAATTCGAATAGATTAAAATGGGGTGTTAATGACACACTTTGACGTGACGTTACAACGTTTTGACGTAGTTTTGAACGTTTTTTTGAAGAAAATATGTATAAAACATTAAGAAACATCCATATTATAACATATTCTTAGTCCTCATAATATTTTGGCGAGATATTGCGCTGTGGTACACACCTCCAGAGCCGCAATTGCATTTTAAAGTTCAATTTCAACAAGCTGCATCGTGAATTCAAAAAATTATGTTTCTAACCTTGGATTCCGACACTGTGCCGGGAATTAATTAGACCCTGCCGGTAATACTATCCGTAACCATCATTTGGAAGCATCAATAATTCGTCAGACTATTTACTGATTGGTCATTGTATTGCATTGCAAGAATCTGATTGAAAAACAGTCAGGCGAAAGGATACCAGAGGCGGACAGGAATGGTTATAAGGCCGAACCGAATTTTTAAAATCTTGGATTATGTGAATAATGACGTCATTATCACTACGTATAAGATAATGGATGGATATTACAATGCTTATACAACACGGCTGATTCGACACGTTGTTCGTTTGCCGGAAGAACGTCAAGCGAAGATAACATGCACTAGTGAAGGTCGTAGGCTTCATACTAGGTCGCGTAGGCTTCAACTCCAGTGCGCCTTTAAGCAATTAGTCCAGTATTGATTAAATACGTAAGAGTTAGTGAATCTATATCGGAGCAAAGCTGGGTAAACGGAAATAGTTAGATTTTGCCACCACCTGTACACACTAGTTTACATGTGATGTGAGTAATCTCCCAAATGGAGGAGCGACTTGCCAGGATCTGGCGATTAGCCATCTATCCATAGTGAGCATTACAACGGCGGATGTGTTGTTCATCGTAGGATTGTCTTGGAGTTTCAAGGCTCAGGTTCAGTCCGACAGTCCGTTACAACTAAGCAATCACGAACAAACTTTCAATGATTATAAGATTTTTGAAGCGCAGGTAATGGAAAAAAAAATGTATGGGACTGGAAAAACCTATTCCTAATTGCCTAATCAAAAATTATTGTGTCTACTTAAACTAACATCCATACTATTATTGAAAGGTTATTCGAATACCATTGGTTTTTGGATCTTGACGAATTACTTATTTAGCAAACTCTTACATAATTGCCACGTTGAATTTATCCTCAAATTAAATTGAAGGAAACCGTGATTTTCACGAGAGTGAAATTTTAAATCCGCGTTTTTCGCGACAATATTTGACGGAATCGCGATTTTCGCGACAGGAAGGGTAAATCCGAAAAAAAAATCCGCGAAAATCGCGAAATCCGCGACTGTTGTAACAGCCCTGCACTTGAGAATTAAAGTAATTCGTTTAATTGTTTATTTGATAGGTAATTAATTGTTAATCAGCCACAAAAGCTAATTTGTGATATTTCCTTGCACATTGCATTTTTCACCAAAAAAGATCTATGAGCAAAAACGATCAATATTCGTGATGCAGGTAGCGTCGCTCGTTATTTAAAAAACACTTTACCTACGCGAGGAAACTCAACCACCACTAATTCCAAATGTTGACGGAAATGGAAGCAGAGTACAGAGGTTTGTTGTGTTTGTTCGGTGGCTAACCCATGGTACTTTGCTTAAGAGCGAAAGATGGCAATATAGCGCCAAGAAGAAAAAAATGAGCGAAAGAAAATTACATTATTTTTATAAGATAAAACAAAATCAATTCAATTGCATGATCCTGAATGAGTGAGTAGCTTGGCCTTTATATTAATACATGTCACCAAACATCTCAATGACTTGAACATTAACCCTTCCCGCCCAAGAGTTTTTTCAAAGATTTTAATAGGAAAGAATCATTTTTGAGAAAAATGGTAGAACAAAACTTATTTGGCATAGTCAAAATTAGTGGAAAACGAAAAAAAGTTTTTGATTGTAAATCAATAGTTAATTGATTGTTTTCAATAGTTTCACTATTTGTACTCAAAATTAATATATATGATTATATTTCCAGTATAATGGAACCATAAAGATGTGTCCAATATTCCTTTTTGTTGTGGGAACAATTCGATGAAGGTTAGAAGGTGCAAAATTTGATGGTGCACCACAGACACCATGGGCAGGAGAGGGTTAAGCTACATCGACATGTCGAACTTTCATCATCCAACATGCAAAATATTGAAACAAAATTTGAAACAATTTGGTACAGTTGATTGTCGAAAACTGACACTTTTCTCTAATCCGGTAAAAAACAATTCCTGCAAATCTGTTGAATATGATGGTAAACTTAAAACCTTTCAACAGTAGTTTTCAAGCCTTTTCGTTAATTTTCGAGTACACAGTTCCACAACACCGTTAACTGATGTAAATTATGCACCTCGAATATTTCATATGGATATGATTGACTTCAAATGCAACAACGAGCTTAAATCTAAATTTCTCAAGGTACATCTCTTATAAGATACTTTCTCTCTTCAGAGGTATATATCTGTGTGAACAACTCTTATTAAGAATGAAAGCAGTAAAAAGTAGATGTTGATCTTTAATATCTGCAAACGCTATAATATCGTGTTTAGTTCTTCATTTAAAAAAAATTAGCCGTTCTGTAAAACTAAATGCCATTCTGGAAAAAAATGTATTTTACTTCGATTTTTTGAAAATGTATAAAAAATATGTAGCGAATATTTTCTGGCCCGCCAGCAAGTGGTCTATCTGAAAATTGGCCCGTGGCTTGAAAAGTTTGGACAGGCTTAGACTGACTGTACATGTCAATGGTTGCTAGTCCGTGATTGATCAGAACTCGTGCGAATTGCACTTCGATCCAAGTGAATAGCGGTTAGGATTGATCATCTATTCTCGAAGTGCACGTTCCAGCAGATCAATAACGGCGCCAGCAAAGTCCTTACAGTCAGTTGGGAAAGGGAGGGAAGGTTAGTGTGTGATTATTGTTGCTACTAGAGACCGAGAATACCTCTGCATCTTCACAATAACCACGGGAAGGAAGTTGTGTTAGTTGGGTGGGGTAATCAGAAACATAGATCGGGATTCACCATGGAAAGTGATGTGACTCAGTGTTGTAAAATGTCATTTGCATTCGTTTGAATATTTTTCCCAGAGCTTTTTTCAGAAGTTAGCTATCAATTTCTGAGGTATGGCGAACTTATAGCGCTTAAATGTGCCTACAACTTTGTTTAAGAAGTCATTGCTGTAAATATGTAATCCGAGGCGTGGGAGGCAAAATGTCATTCAAATGACATTATGTCAAATGACACGTGACATTTTGGAGAGTTTTCACTTTCCAGCCGCGGATGTTATATTTAGAGTAATGTACCCTTGGACAAAAATAAAGCCCTACTCAAGCGTTATGAGTACATCTAAAATTCTGAAGTAAATTTGGCTTCTGAAGAAAGTTATGAACAAATTAGTCAAATGACATGCAGATGACATTTTACAAGCCTGGATGTGACCTATGCAACTTCTATTTTACTAATTAATATGGATATTTTTATATGGAATATAGTATTTGCATTTCATAAAATTGTTGTCATAGCTGAGAAGAGAAAATCTGAAAACTCAGGATAATATTGCAAAGGTTATTACCGAGAAACTATTAGTCTACGGCAAAATTTCTGAATGAATGTTTTAATTGATATTAAAAGTATTTATTAAGAGCATAAGTATAACACTGTCTCACTATTCGTAGTTGCTACTCCATGGCCAGAGCTAGCAGAACTCCATAGAGAACCAACAGATGGGACGTTTCGTAAATTTTAATTATAAGAACTTGAAACAATGAGTGCAATAGGTTGTTCATAAGTAACATACATATAATTATAAGAGAAGTAATTAAAGAAAGCGTAGGATAGTTATGCTTTTACGGGCCCTACAACAGGTTTTATATTTGGTTATTTGAAAGCTGTAGTTTTTGCATTGATTCATCGGAAAATAATTGTTAAAAATTTAATTATTGAAAATATGCATTATAGGTTGTTAAACCACTCCAAAGAAAATAACTCTCCCCCATGATATCCTACACTCGGGGGATCGCAGATAGATTTTGAACTATTTGTGAAGAACAAATAAATAAAATTTCATCCAACTTTTCCATTCTTCTTTTTTCCACTTTGACATTGATCATAAAAACAGTTTAAACAATTTTGATGAAAGTTGGAAGGTGCTCAATTTGATGGTGCTTCATATAGCTACCATGTGGAGCATAAGGCTTAGTAAATGGAGACCAATAGCTGCAACACATTCTGCATTAGATGCAGACCAAACAATATCGAACGAACTATGTAAATGGCCACTACACCGTTTGGCTCTATTTTGGCTGATTTTAGAAGAATAAAATATTATAGAAGAACTGTAGAGATGAATAAGAGCAACTGTAGAGATGAATAAGAGCAACTGTAACTCTAGCAAATTGGTTCCAGAAGACGATGCACAAAATATTTCACCGTTTCTGTTTCCAGAATCATACCACAAAAGGAATTTGAGAAAGAAAAAAATATAGGGAAGATAATGAAGATACTTAACAAACTCGTTATTGCGATGATTTTCACTCTATAGCGATGTACTCCTCTGAATTGATCCTGAGAACGCCATCTTCGCCATATTGAATTAGTAGTTCATCCAAATACCACGAGTAAGTGAATTATATTTGATTGCAAAAAGTGGAATGGTTCACAGCCTTAATGGATACATCTCAGGTGGATACCATAAAAAGAAAACAATAACAACGGGAAAAGCTTGACAACAAACTACACTACACGGCACACTCTGATTTTTTCTGGTGCTACACTGCCTGTTTTAGTGCAAGAAAATTGCTACACTGGTGTAGCACGAAAATCAAAAACGAACATTTTTGGTGAAAAGTGTAGCACGAGTGTAGCTACACCGAAAAAACCGAAAACGACATAATAGAGCTGTCTAATAAATCAGCTCAAACTTGCTTGAAGTAGCTCGGACTTACTCCGAGAATTTTTGAAAACAAAGAGCTGTCAAGTTATATCCCAAGCATCGATTGCGACAGCATACAGAAGATTGCTCAATTATTGAGCATTATATAGCCACCCACGATTTGTACAATCACTATGCTACAAAGAGCTGTCAAGCTATTACGAGTTAGGTTCTCAATCGACGCTCACCAAGTACAAGAAAAATTTGTTTGTGTTGCTAACTTGACTTCCTTTTGCGTAGTAGCGACTTTTTGACAACAGTCAAAATATTAAAATCCCGAGCTACCTCAAGTTGCTCGAGCTTTCACGGATTACGCTTCCAATCTTTTTCAAGCGACTCGGAGTCGGCTGAATGGACGCCAACGAATCCAACTTCAAGTTGGTTGAAGTAGCTGAATGGACGCTAAAAATGAGCTATGCAATCTGCTTCGAGCTTTCATTAGACAGGACTAATGTGTATTCGATATTAAATTAAGTTTTATTGATGTATAAGGGGACCAGGGGGCCAAGTCATTGTTTTGCCTTTCTCGTACAACTAAGTTGTACCGAAAGGCTATCATTTCACTCCGAAAACGAACTTTTTATAGAAGCCTCTGAGACCCATAGTATTATATACCAATCGACTCAGCTCGACGAGCTGAGCACATGTCTGTCTGTCCGTGTGTATGTATGTGTGTATGTGTGTGCACAAAAGCTAGAAAAAACATTAGACAACTTTTCGTATAGTAATCCTTAACCGATTTTCTCGCAACAAGTTTCATTCGACAGGGGACAAAGCCTTGTTGATCACTATTGAATTTTATAACGATCGGTCATTGCGTTTAAAAGTTATGCAGAAAATGGTACATCAGACCATATAAACCCCATATAAGGTTGGTGTCTTAACTAAATGCGAGAAAGGCACCACCAACGCTAGGTGGATTAATCTGGGTTTTTTATTTGGAATTCACATTATCCATGACACACCAGGGACTGAGGATAAGGCTTCACAACATCTTTATCCATGGGGGTTCCAGGTTTTGCGGGATATACTGTTGGTATATCACTGCCTAATGGGTTTGGGCAGGTCGAGGATAGTTTTATGATTAATATTTAAGCTGCAAAGAGATACCAGTTATAATGTATGATTATATGTTTTATCTTTAACCTTCTGTCTGTGCTCAAAAGAACACGTTGTCTGTGCTCTGGGGTCAAATTGACCCCAAATTGAAATTGCTATATCTTTCTTAATGTTTGGCCGATTTCGGATTTTTGGGGCTGTTTCGAAAGATAATCCTTCAGATCATCCTTCAGGTCGTTACCAAAGATTGACTATTGGTGGGCGGGTACATCGCGGGGAGGGTTTTAGTGAACAAAGGGTACAAAAACAGTGATTTTCATGAATACATTAGTTATATCCGAAAATCCTACCCATTTTGAACTGCACCTTTTTAAAAAAGGTTATGCAGGAAGGTGTGTGCTTTGGGATGAGGTGTTGATAAGTTTAGAACTTGGCCGCCAGGTGGTGGTATATTTGAATTCATTATTTTAGACTACTCAAGTAATTCCGATATAAAGAATTCTCCTCAGTGTAAATATTCCTATCGCACAAGTTTAAAATTTGTTAAAATGGCGTCTTAATCAAAGATCGTGTAGTGGAAATGGCCTGTCTTGTGACGGAAGTAATAATTGGAATTTTACAAATAGGCGGAAAATTGGCTGATCTTTGGTTACGCATGTAGACTCAAAGGCCTTAATTCCGGGGTTTTCTTGGATGACCTAAAACATATTCTGTGAACACATTCTATTATTTGCAGCATCGCTGGAACAGGTTGAATACAAAGAAAACTTTTGATGAACTCTACCACAACATTCATGTTTGTCAAAAATGCTACAAACCAAAATACATCAGATCTCACATGAAACAATATACTCAAATATAACAGCTCACTAGCGCCGCATCTTGGAACAAGTGCTCATTATATTGAGCACCGCTTTGTAGTCCTGAACATGCTGAACAATGTTGCCGAATACAACTTGGGTGTAGGTATGAGGGATCTCAAGCTAAAGCAATATTTCAAACATCCAAGAATATTGCAAGTACACTAGCGCCGCCTAGTTGTAAATTTCCTAATTATTTATTCCGTCACATGACAGACCATTCCTACCAGACGAACTTTGTTAAAGACGTCATCTTTACAAATCTCAAATTTGTGCGATAAGAATATTTACAATGAGGAAAATTCCATATATCGGAATTACTTGAGTAGTCTAAAATAATGAATTCAAATATACCACCACCTAGCGATGAAGCTCTAAACTAATCAATGCCTCATGTCAAAGAACACGCCTTCCTAGATAACTTTTTTGAAAAGGTGCAGTTGAAAATGGGTAGGATATTCTGATATAAGTAAAATAAGCATGAAAAATCACCGTTATTGTACCCTTTTTTACGAAAACCACTCCCCGCTATGTATCCGCTCACCTATAGTCAATCTTTAGTAACGACCTAAAAGATGATTAAATTATCTTTCGAAACAGCCCCAAAAATCCGAAATTGGTCAAACATTAAGAAAGTTATAGCAATTTCAATTTGGGGTCAATTTGACAGAGCACAGACAACGTAAGTTTTTGAAAAAGTACACTGTAGTGCATATTTTCAAGATTTGCACCTAGGAGACAGATCTCGGCGAGTTTTATCAAACTACCAAAAATTAGGAGAATCGGTTGAAAACTAAAAAAATGGCAGCCACTCAAAGTGGCCTGGGGTCATATTGACCCCAGAGCACAGACAAAAGGTTAATTCCAATTATACATCATAAAGAGCTTCCCTTACATTTATGCGGTTAAACAATTGTGTTTTCAGTATGTCGTCGTGATATTTGTATTCTTAGGGGCAAGTCAGAGTAAACGCGACGTGCGGTGCGACGCGACAGTGCAATTTGACAGCCTGTTGATATTGATTGTTATTCTTTTACGTGAGTCGTATCGCATCGCTCGTCGCGTTTACTCTGGCTTGCCCCTTAAACAGTACAAAATTCGTATTTGTTAATTAGCAATAAAATGATGGAATTCAATGGACAATGGAGACAAAAGTAAGAAAAAATCAGAGGGGCGACGATTTTTTTTTCATAAGGAGTTTGGCAAGAATGGCATTACCCTCTTATTTGGCGCATAAATTTATACTCCATTGGCAAAATGCTCATATACTATCATGAATTGTCTTGGTATTTGTAAAAATTTGTATTGTTTACCGTTTTCATAAGAGAGAGTGGTGTCGAAAGCACATATTAAGAAGAAATAAACAATTACAATTAAATCAAAGATAGATACAAACAAAAATAAACCAAATCCGTTAAAATGTAGTGTTTTCACTTCATTCCTTACGGGAAATATGCTGAATAATTATTTTGGTAAAAAAAAAACTGTGCTAAGCAGAAGCAAATTGTTTCTGGCATTATCAAAACTTTGTGCGTTTCATAAACTTCTCACTGACTGCAGTGTTTACTTTTCATACACTACGGCGTAGTGAAAGTGCCGTCGGCATTCGCTTGATTGGAGGCAACAAACATTTGCTTGACACCCGCCTGCAACAAATGGAACCCCAGCGATAATTCTCCTTTAGAGTATTTTTTCAGTATTGTCTTTTTTACTTTTAGAGAAAAAAATCATGCTTAAGTTAACTGCTGTACACATAGGGTCTGTCTCAATTGGATAGTTAAACTGAAATTAAACTTAAAAGTGACATTTCAATAATTATCGAATAACCCTGCTCGCATAGCAGGATTACTTTTGACAGATATCGAATCATTTTCAATCGATGTCCTATTGGAATTGCTGGGTAGCACCAGCCATTCTTATAACGGGGTGATTTTTTAATTTTCGAACTGTCACTTTTAAGTTTAATTCTCCAAATGAGACAGACCCATAATGTACTAGAACTTTGAATACAAAATAAAATTTAGCATACCTCTAACAGCTGTCAATTCACGTTGAGCGCAACCAGCCCTGTCTTGTTCATTCAACTGCATTACCTCGGCCAAGGCGAGGATTTTTCGCTTTTTCCGTTCCACACGCCGTTCCTTTTTGCTAACGGAACCACTGCTGGAAGACGAAAGCAATGTCAGGTTGTTGGAATCTTTCATTTTTGCTGAATGGAACGGAACAAAGCACAAAAGGTAATGAAATTCTCTACACGCTTCACAAAGAACACACGATAGGATGAGAAATAAAAATGGCGCCGCGGATCAATAATTCGCCGGCAGAGTTCTGCGAAACTGCTTGCGATATTTCGGCAGCTAACCAGTGGAATATTGCGACAAACATATCAGAATTTTGTTGCTACAAACTTACCGAATACAAGAAGAATGCAATAGCACAATTTTGTCAGTCCCAACAATCTAATCAGGGCTCAATAAAAAAAATGCACTTCACAACGCCATTTCTACGTGATCTGACTACACCACTAGACCTCCTTCAACGCTTTTCTGACACAGAATGAAAAGCTCACAAGTCAAGTAGACGCTGCGGCTGGATGTGATCTGGCTTGGTTTGATGACGCGTTATGCGCGTTATGCGTTTGTCGCCCCTAGCGCTGCCCCATATGCAGAGCTAATGCAGAGTTGCCAACAAGGTTGCCAAAACATCTTTACCAGCATACCAATCTGACAATGTTTATCATAAAGATCAATATTTATTTACATGCTAGAATTATTTCTTCAATCTAAAACGCTTTCTGTAGTGATGGTAAAGTATTTTTACTGTCGATTATCGGTGGAACAAGATTACTTTTGACAGATATTGAATAATTTTTCATCGATGTCTTATTGGAATTGCTGGGTAGCACCATGGGTAGCCATTCTTATGACCGGGAGATTTTTTAATCTGCAAACTGTCACTTTTAACTTTAATTCTTAGAGATAGATCCTTAATTACATACACTCTGGTTTTAATAAGCATTTTAAAATCGATGTCCCTTCCCGGGTGAAACTCGGGGTGAAATAAAAAATCTGTCACACCGACACCGCCAAACAACCAAACACCCCCCCCCCCCCCTTTTGATTTTCTCGCTTTCATCGGGGCCATAATTAGCCTTCCTGCGAGCGTGTACGGACACGCATATTTTACTCACACTTTTACTCAGTTTGTTTGCAACCACGAGCAGCTGTCACGGCAAAATCAAATACGGGATTGTTTGCAAAAAAAAAAGCAGAAGGTTGTATCAGAGACACGACCGCAACATCGACGTAGAATTACGTATTGGAGTGCAGCGACTCAACAGTAATTATAGGTTTCTTGCGCCCTCCCTTAGGCCCTCCTGAGATCATATATGGATTGTCATCGAGCGCTTTAAAACGTGTTATGATCGGTTACTTGTTGAGAATATAAAACTTATTGAATTCTTTAATATTATCGTTATTTTTGATCTAGTGATCCACAGTGTAGGGGAATAGTCTAGTTTAATACTTGTGAGATTGCGTTTCGTAGTGACATTTATTCAGTAATTGATTTATTTGTATCCCCTAGATTAGGACTGTAAGTGTAACCGCAAACCTCTTTTGCCAAGCTAAACCTTATGTGCTACATATATCTATAGTATGACCTGTTAGGGGCCCTCCTTAGCCGTGCGGTAAGACGCGCGGCTACAAAGCAAGACCATGCTGAGGGTGGCTGGGTTCGATTCCCGGTGCCGGTCTAGGCAATTTTCGGATTGAAAATTGTCTCGACTTCCCTGAGCATAAAAGTATCATCGTGCTAGCCTCATGATATACGAATGCAAAAATGGTAACCTGGCTTAGAAACCTCGAAGTTAATAACTGTGGAAGTGCTTACTGAACAAGAAGCTGCAAGGCGGCTCTGTCCCAGTGTGGGGATGTAAAGCCAATAAGAAGAAGAAGAAGAAGAAGAATAGGCAGGCATTGCAATTTATCAAAGCATTGCAATTTTGAGCAAAGATGGTGATGATATGTTGGTATATCGATCTTAGTTATCTATCTGCTCAGTAAACAAAGTACAATGTTCGCAATATCCTGTGCTCAGATGATTCTGGTTTCTTGCCTTGGATCATGCATTTTTCGAATTTGATTTTTAACATTTATTAATTCACGCGCCAGATGACTAATAGCCGAAATGTAGGCAACTAACTGTGTATAATATTATCAATTCAGTGCAAAACCGAATTATAGCAGCTAACGAAGTTGGATCTCATAATTCATACGTTAAACCTAACTTCGGAAGTGGTGTGCTGTTTTCATTTGGTGATTTGCTATACAGGGCACTACTTCCGAAATTAGGTTTAACGTATGGATTGTGAGAAAAATCCAATTTCGATAGCGGCTATAATTCGGTTTTCTACTGAATTTATAATAGTTTTCAACAGTGCCTGACGAAATTCAATTTTTCAATAGTTTAGCACCTTCATTAAATTGTTTTTAATAGTTGTACAACATCTTAAAGAGTTTGTCGATCGATTGATACAAAAATCATCAAAATCGGTTGGAAGATGGCTAAGTTTTTAGTCCATATATGGTATATACTTCCTGACCACTTTTCGTGACGGTCTCAAATTTGATTCTGCAGAATGACCCCCCTATGTTTTCCCGAAGGACGTATTCTACGTCAAAAGAAATTTTAGTTACCAGATAAAGATTGTCGCTTCGGTTCCCTTTGTTCTGCGGTCCGAAACATGTGTGGTATCTAACTGTCAAATCGTACACCGAAAAAATTCTTTATATTGAATATATTTGTCGCACACATAAATTTTTGCAATTTGGCGACCCAAATACAGTGAACGTTCGCTAATTGGGTTTTTTCTAGTTGGGGCGCTTTTTAGTTGGGGGTTCGCTAATTGGGGCGAAACCCAATTAAAAAGCAGCTAAACGTCAGAATGTGATGTCAAAAACGCGTTGACGTTTTGTTTCCGTGTTTGGCGGGATCGATATTTTCTGGCGCGTAAAATTTTCCTTTGTTCAATACAAAAAGTAAACAACATTGACGCTTGTCAAAACGCCCCAATTAGCGAACGGCATTCGCTAGTTGGGGTGAGGTCGTGCCCCAATTAGCGAACGATCACTGTATATGCAATTTGTACCCACACATAAATTCAATAACTGCATATTAGAGACCACACATACATTTTATTTGATTATAGATTATATTTTTTTGTACTTCGCGTGGAGAGTGGTTATGTGTGCACTAATTAGAATCATAAATTAATTTAAAGGATTTTTGCCAATAAAAATGTGTGGAATTTTTGTAGTGTATGTATTTTTCTAAAACTAAAATATCTTTTGTTTGCAACCACCAACCGTGCGTTCGTGTTGATGCCACACTTAACTCATTTCACAGTATTCGGTAAATTTTACCGAATTCTCAACAGCAGAACTGTTCGGTAATTATTTTACAGATTTTCTGTGATTTTTTCCATTGCTCAACTGTCAAAATCACCGAAAATCAGTAAACTTATTTACCCAACAGTTCTGCTGTTGAGATTTTGGTAAAATTTCACCGAATTCGGGGATTTATTTTAAGTGTATGAGAAAAGTCGGCGAGAACCTTGGCGAGAACCTAATTCGCGAAGTCGAAGCAAATTCTGCTCTTCCTTTTCTGCTTCCTATGGGAAATCCCATTGCTATCTGTCAGAGTTTGAGTGAAACATGGCCGCCATCTCCTCCTCTCTGTTGCTCTACTGTAAAAACCCATAAAGAACTGTCATTGTTTGTGTGAAGAATTTTGCTTCGACTTCGCGAATGACAGAGTGAAAAAACAAAACAAACGCATGAATCGAACGTGTATTTTTTATGAGTGTGATACAGGCATGATTGTTAGTCATAGGGGTGCAAGGCAACAAAGCAATCTGTGAATGTGAAGTCTTTTTCAGTTGACCGGTGCAGCATATTTTGTGTTTGGTATTTCGGTTTGATCCGGGTTTGCCGTTAAAAAATACTAATTTTGTTATTTGTTTGCATAAAAATATTGTAAGATGGGGGATAGCAATCTCCTTGCGGCATATAAACTGATAAACTCTCAGTTGGTATTAAGCAACCAGAAGCTCAAAGAAGAAATGAAGGAAAAAGCGGATTTAGAATGCTGCCTGAATCAGGAATTGCTTCAGTACCGGGCGGAAAATAAAACGCTTCGGGACATGGTGAAAAAGTTATTGGAACAGTTTAGCATGGTAACCACGATTATGGGATCGGTTCGAGATCAGAGCGAGTCGGTTTTCAATAAGGTCTTCAATGAACACGCGATGCAGGAGCATAAACAGCAGACGCGAAGATCAGTGGCCGCATTGTTCTACGAGAAACGTCGAGCCGAGCGAGCGCCATACGTGGATGAAGCTGCAATTGAAGAAGCAGATAACGAAAATTGTTCGATGGAAGACTATCGAACTGCAGTTGATGATGACGAATATGGAAATCAATCTGGGGAGCTGCCGGACGAGGAGCCGATGGAAGCTTCGGTTAAAAGTTCCACCCCGTCGAAAAGCCCTCTGATGAAAAGACTGGAGCGTAAATCTAGGAGTTTTAGCATAGATGAATCGTTTGAAACGATAGATAGAAATCGGGTCGTGAAAGCGGTTCGAAAAAGTCAAGAGTACCTCCAGCAGAGGGAAACTAGGGACGGCAGGCCTAGCGACGATGACAGTCTGCAGGAGAGAAGCATAAACAAAACGGAAATGGTCGAGTCCCATCTGAGTGTCGAGGCGCATGCAATTACTGTTGACGTAACGGATGCTACGAAAGGTAAATGGAAAAGGACTTAAGCTTAATCTTACCAAATACCAATACACCCAGTTTTCTTTTTACACGGGTGGGTTTTAGTCGATTAAGACCTTTAGCGTTAATGAAACAATTCCATGAAAAAAATCGCAAAAAATGATAGAAAATTTAGGTGGTATTTGAAAAGCTGTGAAAAAAAAGGTTAACAAGGAAATTGAAGAATACTAACAGTTGGTTTATCTCATTTAGCGCCAGTAGGCATAACAGGGCCGTTTTTCTTTTGAAATATTTTTAAATTTTCATAAACTTTATCTTAGTTCTAGTGGTTAGTTCTTGGGGAGCCGAAAAACTCGCGGCTTGGAACCCCTAACGCTGGGTAGACACCTTTACGTGATGTGTTACGGGGTAAGATCTACCACGGTTACATTGCCAGCTACAGGCAACTCCTGACCCAACGAATACCTTCCTTATTATCCAACTCCGTGGTATTTATGAGGGTTTTGCTAAGTCGGTGGCTTCTCGTAAAGTAAGTACCACATAAACACTTCCTTCCTCTCCCAAGTTACGGTGAAGATGGGCGTGGCCAGGAGTAGTACTCCTCATGCTTTTGTTATTTTTGTTTAAGACGGAATCAAGGACCACTCACCTTCTTGATTTCTGATAGCATTCTAGATAAGGATCTCAAACGTAAAACATGAGTATCACTAGTGTCCAATCTACGAATTACACCGTAACAATGCTAATGCTAATGCTAGCCGAAAAACTCGCGGCTTGGCCGAAGTTAAGAAGTACAAGACAAAAAAAAATGGATAGGATAGGGCCTAGGGCGTGTTGTTTTCAAAAAGCTTTGTTGTAAAGTTCATCCCATTTTCGTTTCCAACTAAGCAAGACCTGTTGGCGGAAAAATGTGAAAAATTCATTGAAGGCGATTTGACGCTCATAACTATCGCCAAGTTCTTTATTATTGATTCCTTAAAGATGTTCACAGTAAAATCAAGAAAAGCGAATTGTTTTCTGATTTATCCATAACATAGCAGAAATTTCGTTTTTTTTAATATGCACTTACACATATTTCGTTGCAGGTCAATCTACACTACGTAACAGCACGCTGTTTGAAGCCAGCAGTATTTGCACTAATTCCGGCGTTGACAGTGACCTCAGCACTCAAAGTGAGCAAAACCAGACAACGGACCAGAGCCTTCGACCGGTGTCGATGAAGCGCATGGCTAGCGATTCCCTACTAACAACGCTAATCGAACGCGAAACCAACAAGGAAAACAGCACCATCAACAACGACACTATTGCCAACGCTGCTGCTTGTTCTACACCCGTTGTTCGGAAGGGTCGTAGTAAGAAACCAAAGCCGTCTAACTCCTGCGGGCGGTCCATTGTGTCTCCCGTTCCGTACGTGTCATTGAAACCATTGACGATTCAAAATCTCAGCAAGCACGACGTATTCTGTGCGGGACTAGAGCTGACCACTGGCGACCATAAGAAAGTGAAAGTCGAAGAACCCGACAGTTGTAGCGACCAGAATAGTTTAGATTCAAGCGATTCTAGGCGACCCCGACGTAAAGCGGCTCCTAAAACGCTTAAGGAACCAAGACTCAATGTGAAACAGCGACGGACGTAGTGATTCCTATTATGTTTTATTGTAATTTCCCTTTTTAGTTTAAGTTAAATCTACACTAATTATTGCCATTAAGGTGAGCATTAATTTTGAACCCAGTTATGTAGACTCGTAGATAACAAGAAACATGATAATTTTAAATTTTACAGTTTGTTGTAGTAATTTATTCATGATCACGGAATACAAATACAAATATGTTGCTTTATATGCATGACATTTCAACTACTTATTCTTCTTTCGTAACTCTACGTTCCTTACCAGGACTTGGCCTTTAAAAGTAGGAATTGTATGATTGTTATGAAGTTGTTTGATCTAATTTAATAATTTTTTATACTCTTGCAATAAGTGTTATATAACCATCAAGGTACATACTGTATGCTACTCGAACCCTCGATGCTTCAGAGCAAAAACATTTTAATAATAAATTTTTCAACATGGATGTATATCCATAGTTCTTAGTCTTTATGCCAAGGGCATAAAATAACGAAAATTCCACTTTTTATTTCATTTTGAGTCAATTAAGTTAACAGTCTATTTTTTCTGGATGTCAATCAAATATGCCGAGGTAAGGTGGGCCATAGAGATGGTCGGGTTCCGGGTTTTCAAACAATGTCGGGTTCGGGTCGGGTACGGGTTTGTGAGATGATAAAATGTCGGGTCTTGGTCGGGTACTAGTTTAAGAAATAAAATATTGAATATTTTTTTATTCGCTTCTGGTAATTTTAAGGCTTGTTCGTTGTTTGGGTCTATATCCTTTTGAGTGTAATGAGAAATTAAAAATAACTAGTTTGAGTTTTCCGCCAACAAAATTTCTCGGGTCCAGCTAGGGTTTAAGACAGCAAAAATTGTCGGGTACAGGTCGGGTTCAGGTTTGATAAGATTTTTCATTCCGGGTTCGGGTCGGGTCCGGGTTTGAAAGGAATTCCTAAATCGGGTTCGGGTCGGGTTCGGGTTTACAAAATGTGAAACCCGACCATCTCTAGTGGGCCAAACCCCGGGCCAAAATGGGTGACCTTTGAGCTCTACAATTATTATTGTTTTAATTCACGATATTAAATTACACATAGATAGAAAGGTTGACGACCTGAGCAAATGTCTGCCCGTGCGTATGTATGTGTGTGCACAAAAACTAAGAAAAACATTAGACAACTTTTAATATAGTAATCATCTGGGGCCCTCCTTAGCCGTGCGGTAAGACGCGCGGCTACAAAGCAAGACCATGCTGAGGGTGGCTGGGTTCGATTCCCGGTGCCGGTCTAGGCAATTTTCGGATTGAAATTGTCTCGACTTCCCCTGGGCATTAGGCATCATCGTGTTAGCCTCATGATATACAGATGCAAAATGGTAACTTGGCTAAGAAACCTCGCAGTTGATAACTGTGGAAGTGTTTAATGAACACTAAGCTGCGAGGCGGCTCTGTCCCAGTGTGGGGATGTAATGCCAATAAGAAGAAGAAGAAGAATCATCAACCAGATTTCTCTCAACAAGTTGCGTTCGACAGGGAGCAAGCCTAGTTGATCACTAATGAATTTGATAAAGACCGGCCGTTGTGTTTAAAAAGTTAAAATGGTACATCGAACCATATTAGCACCATATAAGGTTGGTGTCTTGGCTAAATGCAAGAAAAGACAGTATCACTACTCAGTGAATTAAGTTGGGTTTTTATTTAAAAAATTAACATCATTATACTCGAAGGTAACCTCAAAATAATTGAATAAGCATTGAAAAATATTTTTCAAATGCGAACTATGCCGATAAGTATGTGCTGACCACTCGTGCTCCATTTGCAAGTTTATATTAGGTCTTATTTTGTTTAAAATTTATTTGGCTGAAGAAATGTACCTTGCCATTCTGGCACCAAATGTCGATTTCTGGTGTGTGATGAAACAAAACATGCACTACAACATAATGCATGAGTTATGGCCAATTGAAGCTTGTTGGAGCATATTTGGCAAAATAATTTCAATGACTACAATGTAAAAAAACCTCGCAAAAAAAAACGTGTAAAAAAGACCTGGGTGTATGTACTAACTATTATTATGACAATGCATAAAAAACTTTATTGTAGCGAATATTACCTTTTTGCCTTTCTCGAACACCAAGGTGTCGAAAAGGCTATATTCACTTTCAAGACGATTTTGTGATAGAAGGCCAGGAGACCCATAGTTTTATATACCAATCGACTCAGCTCGACTAATTGAGATGATGTCTGTCTGTGTGTATATGTGTGCGTGTGGGTATGTATGTGCGCAAAATAAAACTCACTCATCCTTTAGGCTCATTTTTAGGAAAACCAAATCGACCACGTTCTAATCGACGGTAAATTCTTCTCCGACATCACGAACGTACGCACTTACCGCAGTGCGAATATTAAATCCGATCACTACCTCGTTGCAGTATGTCTGCGCTCAAAACTCTCGACGGTGTACAATACGCGTCGGAGTCGTCCGCCGCGGCTAAACATTGGGCGGCTACAAGACGGTAGACTAGCCCAAGACTACGCGCAGCAGCTGGAAGTGGCACTCCCAACGGAAGAGCAGCTAGGCGCAGCATCTCTTGAAGATGGCTGGAGAGATATTCGATCCGCCATTGGAAGCACCGCAACCGCTGCACTAGGCACGGTGGCTCCGGATCAAAGAAACGACTGGTATGACGGCGAATGTGAGCAGTTAGTTGAAGAGAAGAATGCAGCATGGGCGAGATTGCTGCAACACCGCACGAGGGCCAACGAGGCACGACACAAACGGGCGCGGAACAGACAAAACTCGATTTTCCGAAGGAAAAAGCGCCAGCAGGAAGATCGAGACCGTGAAGAGACAGAGGAACTGTACCGCGCTAATAACGCACGAAGTTCACGTAAAGGCCACGTGCCACAGCCCGATATGTGTAAGGACATAAACGGGAACGTTCTTACAAACGAGCGTGAGGTGATCCAAAGGTGGCGGCAGCACTACGAAGATCACCTGAATGGCGATATGGCAGACAACGGTGGCGGTATGGTAATGAACCTAGGAGCACGCGCACAGGACATGCGACTTTCGGCTCCGAATCTCCAGGAAATCCAGGAGGAGATCGGCCGGCTGAAAAACAACAAAGCCCCTGGAGTTGATCAACTACCAGCAGAGCTGTTAAAACACGGCGGTGAGGCACTGGCTAGAGCGCTGCACTGGGTTATTACCAAGGTTTGGGAGGATGAGTTTCTGCCGCAGGAGTGGATGGAAGGTGTCGTGTGTCCCATCTACAAAAAGGGCGATAAGCTGGATTGTAGCAACTACCGCGCAATCACATTGCTGAACGGCCTACAAGATACTCTCCCAAATTTTGTGCCGCCAACTAACACCAATTGCAAGAGAGTTCGTGGGGTAGTACCAGGCGGGATTAATGGGTGAACGCTCTACCACAGACCAGGTGTTCGCCATACGTCAGGTATTGCAGAAATGCCGCGAATACAACGTGCCCACACATCATCTATTTATTGACTTCAAAGCCGCATATGATACAATCGATCGAGACCAGCTATGGCAGCTAATGCACGAAAACGGATTTCCGGATAAACTGATACGGTTGATCAAGGCGACGATGGATCGGGTGATGTGCGTAGCTCGAGTTTCAGGGGCATTCTCGAGTCCCTTCGAAACGCGTAGAGGGTTACGGGAAGGTGATGGTCTTTCGTGTCTGCTATTCAACATCGCTTTGGAGGGAGTAATACGAAGAGCAGGGATTGACACGAGTGGTACGATTTTCACGAAGTCCGTCCAGTTATTTGGTTTCGCCGACGACATTGATATCATGGCACGTAACTTTGAAAGGATGGAGGAATCCTACATCAGACTGAAAAGCGAAGCTAAACGGATTGGACTAGTCATCAACACGTCGAAGACGAAGTACATGGTAGGAAGAGGCTCAAGAGAGGTCAATGTAAGCCACCCACCACGAGTTTCTATCGGTGGTGACGAAATCGAGGTGGTTGAAGAATTCGTGTACTTGGGCTCACTGGTGACTGCCGATAACGATACCAGCAGAGAAATTCGAAGGCTGGAAATCGTACGTACTTTGGACTCCGCAAGACGCTCCGATCGAATAGAGTTCGCCGCCGTACCAAACTGACTATCTACAAAACGCTTATTAGACCGGTAGTTCTCTACGGACACGAGACCTGGACGATGCTCGTGGAGAACCAACGCGCACTGGGAGTTTTCGAAAGTAAAGTGTTGCGTACCATCTATGGTGGGGTGCAGATGGCTGACGGTACGTGGAGAAGGCGAATGAACCACGAGTTGCATCAGCTGTTGGGAGAACCATCCATCGTTCACACCGTGAAAATCGGAAGACTGCGGTGGGCCGGGTATGTAGCCAGAATGTCGGACAGTAATCCGGTGAAAATGACTCTCGATAACGATCCGACGGGAACAAGAAGGCGAGGTGCACAGCGGGCAAGGTGGATCGATCAAGTGGAGGATGATTTGCGGACCCTCCGCAAACTGCGTGGTTGGCAACGTGCAGCCATTAGGCTTTCAGCGATCGTGTACGTACACGCACGTTTCACTCACATTTTTACTCGGTTTGCAACCACGAGCAGCTGTCACGGCAAAATCAAATGGGATTGTTTGCAACCACGAACCTGCGTTCATGTTGGTGAGAAATGTCGGCGAGACCCTATGGACCGATCTGTATGGAGAAGACTTTTATGTGCAGCACAGGCCACTCCGGCCTTAGTCTGATAATAAATAAATAAATCATCTTTTAGGCACATTGTCCTCGTGTCAAAGCTAGTAAACAAACAGCCTGTAGTTTCGCGCTTACGTATTTATCGATTATAGATTATTAACGCATCAGTATTAAATCTTTCCGCGAAAGTGGCTAACCGTGGCCGCGATAAGTCCAAAATACATGGAAATGTTTCCCAGAATCGATCCGACATAATGATTCGTCGCGATTATAACAAGGAAATTTCGTTAACTCAACCGGTAACCTCAAACATGAACGTCAATGTTATGAGCCGAGATGACTGTGCAGATAGTTCTAAACGTCTGAAACGTAGCTTCTCACTGAGCAATGTAAACACTACCGTGTCAGATGTTTTCACTATGAGAAATACTGTAACAGGACAGACGACGGTCCCAACACAGAACATGTACGAACTACTCTCGGATGCGGATGTGGAAGAAACATGCACCGTGAATGAGCAAAGAACAACATGGAGTAACTCGAAGAAATGTCGCCTTCCCCCCATCTCCATTGTCAACGTTGGTACCAAGCAAACTAGGGAACTGCTGAATTTATCAATATTCCACAGAACGGATACCATGTAAGCAGTGAAATCAGGAACCCAGTTGTCTGTGTCGGAGGAAGTTATTTTCAACGCTGCTGTAATTACCCTTCGTGACTCCGCATCGAGTTTTTTACGCACACACCATCAAACAAGCAACCAGTGCGCATCATACTCTCTGGATTACCGTTGTTCGATCTGAACGAGCTAACAGATGAACTCCAACGACACGGTGTTCGCCCATTGGAGTGCAGAATATTCTCGCGAAAGAAGATAGGACCAGAGGAAAGTGTACTGTACTTGCTATATTTCGAAAAAGGTTCGGTTAAGTTACCGGAACTGCAAAAAATTACAGGACTCTTCTGCACTGTAGTGAAATGGAGATTTTTCTCCAGGCGTGCAACGGATGCAGTCCAATGTCATCGGTGCCAAAAATTCGGCCATGGTATGCGGCATTGTTACGTCTCACCTCTGTGTGTGAAATGTGGCGAAAAACATGCTTCGAATAGTTGCAAGCTTCCTGCGAAAGCTGCACTCAAGGTTCTCAGCAGTAGGGAGATACAGTCTCTGCGATCGGAGCTTCGATGTGCCAATTGCAGTGGAAACCATGCGGCCAATTTTCGCGACTGTCCCGCC
This sequence comes from Armigeres subalbatus, assembly GCF_024139115.2. NCBI lineage: Eukaryota > Metazoa > Arthropoda > Insecta > Diptera > Culicidae > Armigeres > Armigeres subalbatus. The sequence continues at coordinate 84,881,686 of NC_085140.1, forward strand.
CGCAAGAAATATCTACACGAACTCGAATCCAGCCGTCAACGTTCGGGCAAAAAATCAACGATGTCCGGATTTCGTTCTTCGTCCAAACAAGGGAACACGAAGCCACTTGCTACAAACAGTGGCATACAAAGTCAGACAAACGCTGCAAACAGGTTCTCCTACTCCCAAGTCCTCCAGGAGCGAGCACGCAGCCAACTGATACGGAGCAAAGTTCCAATTTATTCGGTCTACCTGAATTCATGGGTCTGGCCAATGAGCTATTCCAGCGTCTGGAAGGATGCAAAACAAAGAGAGAACAATTTCTAGCTCTAACCGAGCTTATTATTAAGTTAATCTGTAATGTGTAACGGTTTCATTCTGCGTTTAGTGAATTGGAATGGGCGATCCATTCACAGCAAACAAACGGAGTTTTTCGATTTTGTCGAACGCCACAATATTGACGTAGCAGTCGTCACTGAAACCTGGCTCCGCCCGAGTTCATCATTCCTTCACCCTGACTTCCAATGCGTTCGTCTAGATCGCTGTCACAACGACCAAACCGAAAGAGGTGGAGGAGTTCTTGTCGCCGTACGTAAGGGTTTAAAATTTGTCCAGCTCAATATTGTTACCAAGGTAATCGAATTAATTGGAGTTTCTATGTTATTGCTGCGTATTTTCCTGGAGATCGTCGGTGCGCTAATTGGTCGCTCTTTCGCCGTGACATCCGTTCACTATCTGATCGTACCGAGCCTTTCTTCCTAGTTGGAGACTTCAACGCTGAACATCGGAACTGGAACTGTTCAAAAACAACAAAGCAGGCAATTTATTAAGTGAAGAAGCAGCACGTCTAGGCATCCTCATCAACTACCCTGATACTCCTACATTTTTCCCAACTGGACGTGGAAAACCATCTACACTGGACCTTGTGCTGTCGAACAACTTGATCAACATGTCGAAACCCACATCGCTAAATGAGCTGTCTTCAGATCACCTTCCTGTTACTTTCGAGGTAATGCCATCGAGAATTCCTGAGCAAGCTGCTAACAATATTCGAAATTACAAACGAGCCAACTGGGTAGCATTCCGGAGAGTAGTCAATGACAAAATCATCTTAACAGACAGGGGTAATAACGAATCTCCAAGACAGAGCTGGAATTGACACAGCCATCGACCATCTCAAAGATGTACTACATGAAGCGGAAACGGTAGCCATCCCGGAAATTACTCCTCGACCGTACGATGTCCCTCGTATTTCTGAAGAAACGAAGTTTCTAATACAGCTACCGGAATAGACGTCGTCGTCAATGGATGAGGACGCGGGATCCAGTACTGAAGAAACAGTTTCTATATTAAATCATCGTATACAACAACAGTGCGCTCAAACTAAATATAGAAACTTTTCCGAAGTTTTGCAGACAATGGATCGTAGAGACCACTCAATTTGGCGCATTACCAAAGCATTGAGAAACAAATGTAAGTATAGCTCGCTCCAGTTCAATGGAGATATACTTTCTGCTTCACCGAGTGAAAAAGTCAAGTTGCTTGCTACCAGCTTTGCACAGTCCCACAACAACGAATTGAAGGATGACAGAGAAACCATCGAAGTAGTTAAGAAATCCGTTGATTCAATTGACTAGCACTAGCACATTTCTGGTTCATCAAACCAAAGGAAGTCGGTAAATTGATTCGAAATTTAAAATCAAAAAGCCCCTAGGCATGACCTGATTGAAAACTGTTTATTAAATCAGCTCCCAAAGTAAGGCATAATTTTTCTTGCCAAAATCTTTTCTGCCTGCCTCAAACTATCAAACTTTTCATGCAGTTGGAAATATACGTTAGTGGTCGTAATACCGATAGGGAACAAGGATGCGACGAGGCCGGAGAACTATAGACCAGTCTGCTCCCAACGGTCTGCAAAATTTTTAAGCGCATCATACTGGATCGCATAGAACGTCACCTAGAAACAACATATCATACCCCATGAACAGTTTGGCTTTCGTAAAGGTCTTTCTACCAGTCATCAGATCGTCCGATTGGTCAAGGAGGTAAGGCGAAATTTCGAGCTAGGAAATTCCTCAGGGTTAGTGCTTCTCGATGTCGAAAAAGCATATGACTCAGTTTGGCATGATGCAGTTCTCCACAAAATGGTGCAAGGAAACTTTCCTAGTTACATAGTGAAAGTTATTCGGGACTTTCTTGAAAATCGTACATTTCAAGTTATGGTGGATGGTTGTACGTCTGATCGTATGCCAGTCCCTTTCGGAGTTCCTCAGGGTTCCGTACTGAGCCCAACCCTGTACAACATTTTTTCCGCCGATCTCACCAAAATAGATGGAGTCCACTACTATTCCTTCGCGGACGATACCGGATTCCTCACTTCACATCGCAATGCTGAAGTTGTCGTAAGAAAACTCCAACAAGCCCAAGAAAGTATCGAACAGTACCACAGAAGATGGAAAGTGAAAGTGAACCCACGAAAATCCCAGGCTATCTTCTTCACCCGCAGAAGAAGTCCAAGAAACATGCCTCAAACTCAAGTGAAATGTTGTCAGCAAGATATACCATGGTCGCCTAATGTAGAATACCTCGGTGTAACACTAGACAAGAAGCTAAATTTTGGCAATCACGTTTCAACCATTGACGAATACATAGACCGAAATGTCCGGTACAAAGCCATCAGAAAATCGGGCACCATGTCTTCTTCTTCATTTTAAAGAAAATACCCCTCGTGGGTGACGAATTACATTACATAAATATTTTACGAGCGCTGACTTACCCCTCTCGGCGTTTTGAGTGTTTTGACAGTTTGTCTGTTTGTTTTTCCTCACCTTGCGCCGTCGTTTCGGTTTTGCATCGTGCATAAATATTAATCCGTATCGAAAATAATGTTTCTTTGTGCAAAGTGAAGTGAATGAGAGCCGCTTCCATTAATAAAAACGGAAAGGATTTAGATTACCGGAACCTGGTTCGCCGTTCGCTCTTATCATCGTCATCGAAAAATGAAAAATGGGCAAAAAATGTGGTGCACGGCTGCGGAAGCCGAACCAGAGATACGGTTTCATTTTACGGATTTCCGAACGATCCTGACACGTAAGTACTCTGTGATTGAATATGTATCTGAGAGCACCTAATATTAAGCAAGCAGTAAGGAAATTTGAGTTCAACGTCATGGAAAGATACGACATTGTTGTTTCATAAGGGCGAAAGTCTCAAACGTAAACATTGACTTTTTCCGCTGATTCCATTTTTCTCGTTTAGTTTTTAGTAGTATAGTACAATAAATTATTATGTATTGTATATTGCATGAATTTTTTTTTTAAATTTTAATATTTTTTCTCTATGCAATTAATTTGCTACGCGTAACAAAATCTTAAAGGACCACCACCCCCTATAGGGGGTATACATTGTGCGTAACAAATCGTAACAAAAATTAAACAACCCCCCACCCCCTACTGTGTTACGTAATATTTGAACAGACCCTAATGTATCTATTTGTTATTGTTTTAGTCGAGCTCCCATATTTTGTATATTCGTACAGAGCTTACTGGCAAAAAATCCAGACTGCCCTGCGTTAAACCACGAAGACCCCGTTATTCGTATGAAAGCTACTCAATTGCTTTCTATGGTTCATAAAAATCTTTCATCCGACTTGTTGTACGAGACACAGACAACACATACTACTGCGACGACTGTGACCGGTTGTAATTCCAGCTATTCTGGAGGGTGTTGACACTTGCATCTATTAAACACTTCCCGCGTGGTTCGGCCGTCAAACTTTCCAGCTACCAGTTTTTGAACATTCCTTGTCCGAGCCAAGCGAAGGATGAACGTGCCAAATACAAAAAGTTTCTGGTGGCCAAGATGGATTCGTTACGATTGCTGGTAAGTATGTAGTGCACCCTTATAAGCCTCAAACGCAATGCCAGCGGAACGGTGAGGGAAACGGCAAATTTGCCAGAAAATATATGGGCTGACTGTTAAATCTTGCCGTTTCGGTCACCGTTCCGCTGCATTGCGTTTGACAGAGATACAGATACAGAGAAAAATATACATATCTACCTACTAGTGAGCGAATGATAATATGTTGATATACCTACTATAAAATGGTCCATATTTCCAGAAAAAAATATTGCGGAGCGTTTGACATACCGGATATGAAAAACACTTGGACGATATATGTAATACTTTGAAATTGGAGCTGATGCCAGGTGGTGGCAACAAGGAATATCTAATATTTGAACTGGCGCTGGAAACAACGACTCATCAAATTTACACAATTATCGACTGTAATGGGTAGCGTTGCGGACTAAAATGTTTGAAAACGGTATCAAAGATCCACTGGCCTGTGCGAGAGGACCGTACGAGTCAGCACATTTTGTGGCTAATAAGCTTCTGCCTATGACATTATCCCAATTAAAGGAGGACGCCATCACGGAACATCTCGTGCTAAACCGAACGTTGTTGGTTTGCATGGAGAAGGAACATGACATCTTGAAATAAATGGATCAGCAGCCGCTCGAAGTTGTGCAAAAGCAGTTTGTCCAAATTCCAATTTCATCTGGAAATGCTGACCACAATCCTAACTATTTAGGAAAACATCCTAGATTTGAAGTGTGGCCTGGAGCATTTATTGGAATCTACAGAAAACGACTTGATGATTCCCGGAAAAAGTCTGACTTTCTAGATGGAAGAGATGAAGCGGAATCCAGTCGAAGAAACGATCTAACAGGACGAGCATGTTCTCCCGAAACCGATGTTTTGCGATTTTTGGAGTGGGACGAAGAATATACCGTGGATTTTTCTGGTACCTGCAGCCAATGGTGAGTCTGATCAGATATGTTTTTATTTTTCACAGCGCGTACAAATAAAGCCAAGGGTCTTTCTAAAATTACGTAACGCACCCACCCCTTGTAACACTTTTTGAATGGTGGGTTTATTATTTTTTGTATGGATCGTAACGCTCGGCTTGACCCTCTCCCTCCCCCTTCAGTGTTACGTAATTTGTAAAAGGCCTTCAACAGGAATTCCCGACAGATTGCATTTTGAAATCGGCCTTCTAAAATGGCGATTCAACCATTTTGTTAAATTTTCATTTATTGTATTAAACGGAAGAGAGAACCGTTGAGTTTTAATAACATATTTGATATCGCTAACATTGCATAACATTTTAGATGCGCGGCTACAAAGCAAGACTATGCTGATGGTGACTGGGTTCGATTCCCGCTGTCGGTCTAAACGATATTTTGTATGGAAATTGTCTCGACTTCCCAGGGCATAAAAGTATCATCGTGTTAGCCTCATGGTGAAATGGTGACTTGGCTTAGAAACCTCACAGTCAATATGGAAGTGCTTGATGAACACTAACCTGCTAGGCGGCAATGTCCCATAGTGGGGGATGTAATGCCAATGCAGAAGAAAATGTACATATACTATATATAATAGCCTTGTACTATATAATAGCCCTGTTCGTCTGTCCGGTGACTAGCCAGCCAACCAGACGCAGCAATTCTTTTTTATTTACTATCAGATACAGAAAACAAGACCAGTGACAACCTTAGACAACCAGACACAGCATTTGATGAACAAAATCACAGAAAACAGACGTTAAAAATTTTGTTTTTTTTTTAATGCAGGAATTAATAACCCGTTTATTATGAAAAAAAAAGCACTTGCCACGGGCGCTACTGCGTCCATAAATAAACTAGTTGCATATAAAGCTTCTGTTTGGAATGGGATTAATGTAGGGAAATATCTGTAGCTTTGTGTAGTTGTGCTTTTCTTTTTTGGTTTTTGAAATAATATATCATGATGTCAGATGTGACCACCGTTTATTGATTTGTATTTACCTATTCTAGCCTGCAAAACGTGATTGAAGAAACAAGGACAATTACCACGACTAGTGACCGGAATCGAACTGGAATCCTTTTCCGATTATATGAGTACATGGACACTTGGTTGGCCACATCACCGATGCAGCTATGCCTGGCTTTATAACCGTCGGTCTTGAGCGATGTTTCTCCAGTTTTCCCGAATGTTTAGGTCCCCAGGTCCGATTCCACCGCAAACAGCCAGCGTGTTAGTGGCCTTCCATGAATGCACCACCAGCGATTCTCGACGTATCGACATATAATATTCTACGTATGCAGTCACAAACAGCAGGTAAGAAATACTTGAACTTGGGATTTCGAATGGAGTCCTTTTTGGGATTCCAAAGGAATCCTTTATCTGAATGAAATCCTTTTGAGATTCCGAATGGTGATGTTTCTACTTTTCAATTTCATCAGATTCCCGGGTCTTCAATTCTAGTCTAGTGGATCGATTGAGATTCCTATAGACTTGATCCTAGGTAGCGATATTCCGGCGGCGACGCATGCTACTAAAGAACTGGAAGACCACAATCTGATTGCTATCTTGGAAGGTGATGATGCAAACATTACGGAACAGCGACCGAAATTTAAGTTAAAGTCGGTGGGTGCGACGAAGGTATGTATGCTGGAGGGCAACTGTTGGAGGGAATTTATATGTCTATCGTAGATGAACAAGATGTCGAGTCGGAAAAGAAGGAACGGGAACGACAGATTGTTATGAGACAAATGGCCAATCTTCCGGTTTGCCAAGAGGTCGCAAACCAGTTAGGCCTGCTAATAACTGGATTCCAAATGGAATTCTATTAGGATTCCAAATGAACCAGTCTTTTGATTTCCGAATGAAATCCGTCTAAGATTAGGATTGAAATCATCTTGAGATACCGAATGGAATCTTTATGAGATTCCGTATGGAATCTTTATGAGATTCCGTATGGAATCTTTTTGGGATTTCAAAATGAATCCTTTATCTGAATGGAATCCTTTTAAATTCCAAATGGAATTCTTTTAATTAATTAATTTTGGGAGTCCGAATGGAATTCTTTTGAGATTCCAAACGAAATCTTTTTGAAATTTCGAATGGATTCTTTCTGAGATTGCGAATGGAATCCTTTTGGGATTTCGAATGGAGTATTTTTGGTATACCGATTGGAATCATATTGAGACTCCGCATGCTATCGTTTTGAGATTTAAAGTAGAATCCTTTTGTTTGATATTCCTAGTAGAATCCTGTTGGGATTCCGAATGGAATTGTTTTTAATGTTCTGAATGAACTCCTTTATAGGTCCGAAAGAAATGCATTCGAGATTTTGAAAAGAATCCTTCTGATATTCCTAATGAAATCATTTTGTAATTCTAAATGGAATCGTTTTGGGATTCCGAATGTAATCCTTTTGAGATTCAGAATGGAATCCTTTTGTTGTCCGACAGGAATCCTTTCGAGATTTTGAACAGAATCGTTTTGAAGTTGCAAATTATTTTGAGTTCCAAATTCTTGAGCTCAAAAAAAAAATTTAGATTCCGAATGGAATCCTTCTGAGATTTTGAATGAAATCCTTTTGTGTAGAATCTTTTTGATATTTCTGGTAGAATCATGTTTGGATTCCGAATGCAATCATTTTCTTGAGATTCAGAATGGAATCCATTTGAGGTCCGAAAGGAATCCATTCGAGATTTTGAATAGAATCCTTTCAATATTCCGAATGGAATCATTTTGAATTTTTTTTTGGGATTTGAAATGGAATTCTTTTGAGGTTCCGAATGGATTTCTTGTGAGGTTCGATAGAAATCCTTTTAGATTCCGAATGAAATCCTTCTAAGGTTTGGATTGAAATCATCTTGAGATACCGAATATATATATACCTAATAATAATAATATAATATACCTACGAATATACCTAATGAAATCATTTTGTAATTCTAAATGGAATCCTCTTGGGATTTCGAATGGAGTCCTTTTTGGGATTCCAAAGGAATACTTTATCTGAATGAAATCCTTTTGAGATTCCGAATGGATATTTTCTGAGATTTCGAACGGAATCCTTTTGAAATTCTAAATGGAATTCTTTTGGGAGTCCGAATGGAATTCTCTTGAGACTTCGAAAGAAAAATTCTTTTAAAATCCGCATGAAATCCTTTTAGATTCCAAACGAAATCCATCTGAGATTTCGAATGGAATCTCTCTGCAATTTCGAATGGAATCCTTTTAGGATTTCGAATGAAGTCCTTGGGAGTCCTAATGGAATCTATTTGGGATTTCGAATGAAATTCTTTTTAGTATTCTGAATAAACTCTTTTTGGGATTCCGAATGCAATTCTTTTAAGATTCAGGTTTTGAGGTCCAAAAGAAAATTAATTCGAGATTTTGAATATAATTCTTTTGATATTCCGAATGAAATCTTTTTGAAATTCTCTTTTTGAATCTTTTTGGGATTCCGATTGGAATTATTTTTGTTCTAAATGAACTCCTTTTGGATACCAAAAGCAATCCTTTTGAGATTTAGAATGGAATCCTTTTGAGTCAATAATCCCGCTTCCACAGGCTGCCGATAACAATCGATCGCCAGGAAAGGGTTGCGTGCTTAGCTGTTATTGAAAAAGCTGCAAGTATCCGTTTTTTAACTAATTTTATCTGCTAATTATCTAATACATGCATTTATCTCTTAGACTAGGTGTTCCGTGTTTTCTTAACACTATCATCCTTATTTGCTATGTTACGCTTTTAGTTATTATTAATACATTTCAATAGACCTTTCCCGTCCGACCAAACACCTATGTTTTCTATTTTTCCCTAAAACGTCCTTGAGTTTAGATAACATTGCGCATAAAATAAGCTTGTTATATGAAACGGATGTTTTCTTACAAATTTTTCAAAAAATTAACATCGTCTGTTTTATGAGGTGAATATTCCTGCCAGACGATGGTGATCCTATGAGATTTAGTATATTTGGCAACACTCAATAGTGGTGAGAACATCGTAAAAATACTTTTTCTGGCAACTCTGTGCCATGTTTATTTATGATTGAAATGTCAAATGTCATCGACAAGCATACCCAGGCCGGCAGCTGTTTACCTCGGTCTCGGACCTCCAGAGATGTGTACGGTTTGCCGGAACCAAGAAAGCTGAAGCTGCAACAGGAGGAGAATTTCAAGGACGTGATGAAAACTTGTAGGTGTTCCGAAGGCGCTACTGCTACAAAGCATTATGTGGAAGGCGTATTACAGTAGTTCCTGGAAAGCCGGATTGTTATCGGATTGGACATTGCTTTTGGAAAATATACGCATTAAGAATGGCCACCGCCGTCGGTCCGGTACCATAGCGGGAGCTGGAAGGTCGATAATCGGCGAAGAGTGCTTCATCTATGCTATCGTGGGCAGTATTGATTGGGGTTCAGTTTGTGCTGCTCCCTGCTGTAGGTAAATTTTGCTCCATTTGATCGGTTGGATTGCGGGCTCATTCCAATTGGTGGTTTCTTCATTGACTTAGATGTGGCTTTTGCCGTTAATCAGTGCAGTCATTGAGCACAGCATATGCTTGACTAAAACATACTTGACCGGAACCCAGTACAATCCATCGCGGCTCCAGCAAATTTACAGATCGATTATCACACAATCCGTCATGTTGGTGGTCAATTGCGTGGTTGGTTTCTTAACGGCTTGGTACTATACACGTATACTACATCTTCATTTGCTTCAACTTGCGCTATAATTTTACCTACATGTTGCATGACACTCGCTGAAGAATTTTCATTGGGAGCCCTCTTCAGTTCTGATGGACATTCGATTGATTCTGTACTGCTTGATTCTGCCATCGCTAATTCTCTCCAATATAAACCTAATGCAAGTATGTACTGTTCCACATTATCCTTACGGAATATCGCTAATTCCCCATTGAATAACCCACAATGCTCAATGACTACCAAATAATACTGGTAGAAGCTCTGTCATGTTAAAAAAAGAATCCCAGTCATTCAGCAACTGGCGGATTTATTTACAATCGCTGATCGCCGGGCTCGCCTCTGTCCGTCTCGGGGGGTTAGCCCTAAAATTGGCGACTCGTTTTCGGCGAATACATCCGGCTAATCAAATACACCACCAAGTTGCAAAATTTATCAAAGGTGCCATGCTCAAAACTGTGCCGAACATCGTCAAACTGCATCCCAAACTGCTTCAATATCGATCGTTACATGAATGCCATTCGTGAATCCTTCCGGAATATTCCAGGAGAAAAAGGAGATGGGACAAAATAAAAGTGTCTTACCGCACAGCCCCTATCAAGGAATCATATTATCAATAAATACTTCAACCATTCAATCATCTAACCACTCTATCACTCAAATAATCCATCATTCACTTCTATAATTCCATAGTCACAAAATCAATGAACTCCTAAACTGCCTTCATACATATTTGTCCCATGTTTGCTGGCATTCCTATGTACATGGGACAACTATGCGTATACCGGCAGTAAATCATTTATCAGTTTCATAATCATTACATAACACAATCACTCAATGATTTTTTCAATCCTTAATTTGCTCAACTTCTTAATCGATGAATCAAACACTCAATCAATCAAACAAGTAATCTGTTATTATCTCAACTGCCGTAATCTGGAAAAGTGACGTAACAGCCATTTTATAACATGCATGTTTTCCATTTTTCTGTTAAAGGGCTCGATGAGTAGTGGCATGGAAAATGGCGTATACGTCACTTTTTCAGATTACGGCAGTCAATTACTCTGTTACTTAATAACTCTGTATCCCAATTTATTACACAAATATAAAATCAAAATCAGATGGAAATATAGGAAAAAAATCAAATATGAACTCAAATACCTAATCAGTCAATCATATAGCCATTTAATAAATCACGTGATCGCGTAATCACTCAATAATTTAATCACCGAATCACGAATTTACGCAATTTCCGAAACATCTTTTTCTTCATCGTATGGCGATTCAAAACAAGTCCCATCGGAATATCAACCTCACTTGGAATTAGACAACTGCGGCAAATTCTCATTGTCGCCAGCTGTTGATTCCCTATTACTGTTACAATGAAAAGTCAAGGAAGTCTTAATAGACTGTCATCAATCCTGGGCTTTCCATTATATACAGTACAATAAACCAAACATATTCACATCCGAGTTGTCGGTAGCGAAACCGAAAATAGAACTTTCTACCAGGTACAAGCTAAGCCACGAAAATGCCGACCTGCTGTTTATAAAGATAAACCTTCACATGTGAAGGTTTTGTACTAATTGAGCTGTGTCTAAAAACTTAATTCAAAAAGCCGTTGTCAATGAGGCCCATTTGCAGCATAGGAGATATTAGCATCAAAAGGATTCAGGAAAAAGTAGTAAAGATCAGGACCTAATGGATCACGAGAATTCACCTGAGGTATTATTAATAAAGCAGAAACAGGTCGTTTGTTGGACATTCCTTGTTCAGCGTTCAGTTATTTTTTTCCTTACCTTGGAATGCTTTCAGAGTTGCTCTGGTAGTGCAACAGCAGTGCATGGGTTTATTGGAGTTCGGAATGCACATTTACTTCGAACAAATTCGCATACGGTGAAATGTGGTCTAGAAAAGTAAACTAATGGTGCCATTATCGCCCCCGACCAACAGCATCCGGTTAAGTGGAAGACCATGCCGGAACCGAACCCCGTCGAAATACGTCCCGCATAAATCATTTCAACGTTGGTGGCTCATGCTATTATGATCCAGCCGATAATCATGAGAATTTCCATAGAGTTTTCTTGTTGTCTATTACGTAGCCACAGAGAAGGCACCTGAAAGGTATTCCGATCGTTGATAGAGATGCGACCAACGATGCTTGGCTTTCGTCCACTAGGATCAGCGTGCAGTTGCCAGGCGGGTGCTAAGCTGTCAAATATTTGTTGCCTCCAATCGAGCGAATGCCGACGGCACTAACACTACGCCGTAGTCTATGAAAAATAAACACTGCAGTGAGTGAGAATGTTCTGAAACGCACAAAGTTTGGATAATGCAAGAAAAAACTGTTCCTGCTCACAACAGAGTTTCTTCTACCAACATAATTATTTATCTGCATATTTCGCGTAAGGAATAAAGTGAAAACACTACATTTTTACGGATTTGGTGTATTTTTGTTCGATGCAATCTTTATTTTAATATGTGCTTTCGACACCACTCTCTCTTGTAAAAACGGTAAACAATACAATTTTTTACAAATACCATCACAATTTATGATAGTATATGAGCATTTTGACATTGGAGTATAAATTTATGCGCCAAATAAGAGGGTACTGTCATACTTGCCAAACTCCATATGAAAAAAATCCGTTGTCCCCCCTCTGGCAGTTGCGGAATAACAACGGCCGAAACCGAAGATCAAACCTGTGGTGAAGGTTCCAATGTTGATAACGAAGGCGGTGAACTGATATTTGCACCCACTTCTTGGTTTAGGTGGTCAGATATGGAATAAAACAAAAACAGTGGAAATATTTCCGATTTGTCACAAACGGTGCTTGAATGTATTAAAATGTATCAGTTTGGGGAACTATCTACGGCTTCTAGGAACTACACACCCTTCTCTAGCGCATGTCGAAACTTTCTGAGAAGTTGCACCACGCAGATTGGCGAAAACTACGGCCGGCCACTGTCATCCTCTGTCGCCCGTTCGACGCCGCCCGCATTATGCTGCTGATCATGAAGTTAATTGCAATCGATTGTCCCGGCAGGGCATAGACGACTATCCCTGGGCTTCAACGTCTGGAGACTGGTTATTACCGTACCTACCGGTGCAATATTAACACGCCATTCGTTGCAATTGCAGAAGGTACGGGCATCAATCATGCGGCTGCAGCTGTTGGAAATTCCGGACAATACCAGGCAGCCGGGTGACGGGAATGTCTTCACCATATAAACGGGAGTATACTGACCGATTTGGGCACCTACGAACGGATCCCAAAGGTGAAACAGAAATTTTTTTTGCATAAGTTAGTATGCACACAGGATTTTGTTTTTACACAATTTACATTTTTCCACTTCTGCGTCTAAAATGTTCACCGTATATTAATTATCACCTGCTTTTTCTATGATTGACTTAGCAGCTTCGTGCAAAGATTTTGGTTGCAAATTAGAATCACACAATCAAAAATTTGACGTAGAAAATCGTGTAAAACAGAATTCTGTGTACTCTTATTAACAGCTTTTCAAAAACACTCACCTCATCGATTCCATGAAGGCCAAAAAATGCACGGATTTGCGGTGATCGGTGTTGATAACCGTAGGCTTTGCCAAAAATGAGGAAGAAACGTTGCAACAAAGATGTGTTCCCTTGTCATTTCTTGACCAATTCGTATTGAGATCACGGAGAGTATCGACGAGGTTCCGTGCTGAGACCGATCGAGCGAGGACCCCACTTGGCACAGCAAATTTGGTTGACTTCAGCAGAAGAATGACACTGAACGGAGAGGGAAGTTGGTTCCGTTGGATCATCGTAGCTGCAGGGAGCTAATTAAACCTTCTTCTGGAATTTGGGTGGTTTTCTTGCGACAAAGTGCGAATAGTTCACTGGGTTCACTGGCATGCGACTAGATAACGCCGATAAATAACTAATATAAAGATGCAAACTTCTTGCAATATTTTTTCCGTAAAAAGCGGTTGTTTTTGTTTTTACTGACAAAATGGACAAAAGCAAAACCAGAGCAAAACAAAAACAAATTTAAATTCACCACTCAAAATGACAGGATGGAAAAGGGTAGACTTGGGCTCAACGGGTTTTGTGGAGAAAAAAATTAAAGAGGAAACAGGGGTGAAAAAACCCAAAAAAAGTTTTTGATTGTTTTTCAATAGTTCCAGGCCTACAAAAATACTGGTTTCTTGGGAAAAGTGTCTCAGAAAAATAAAATGAACTATTTGAGCAAATAATATTTTTTCACGGGAAAGGTCTATTGTCTCTAGCAGTTAGGATATTTTCTCTGGTTGAATTAAACCATGTAGGAATTACAATGTTTTCTACCTAAACTAAACTTAACCTAATTTATACTAAGGGTAGAAGGAGCTAATCATTGCTATAGAAGATTGCAACGATTTTTGTCTAAAACTCGAAATTATTTTGTTGGACATTTGTTGCAATGTCTCAATATTAGAAATTCTATGAAGTTCATTGGTACTATACCACGGAGGCAACTTCAGAATCATTTTCAAAATTTTATTTTGAATCCTCTGAAGTGCCTTCTTTCTGGTATTGCAGCAACTATTCCATATTGGCACAGCATACAACATGGCTGGTTTAAAAATTTGTTTGTAAATCAAAAGTTTGTTCTTAAGACAAAGTTTTGATTTTCTGTTTATAAGTGTCTGACACTTAATATATTTGTTACATTTGGCTTGGAGGCCTTCAATGTGATTTTTAAAAGTTAATTTTGATCTAGCAGAAGTCCTAAATATTTAGCTTCGCTAGACCAATTACAGTCGGGATTCGCTGGTTGGGATCTTAATACTTGGGTCACTTTTTAGTTGGGCCTCCGCTAAAAAAACAACTGAACGTCAAAATTCAATGTAAACACGGAAAACGGGATTGGGCGTCACTGGACATCATTTGTGATGTTCAAGTCGAAATACACGTTTTCAAATGGTTGTCAGTAGACCCAACTAAATTAACAGAACTCGTTAGTTGAGTTGAGGTTGTGACCCAACCAGCGAATCACGACTGTAATTGGAACCCCATTCATAGTGACAATATGTCTGCTAGAAGGTTTCAAACAAGAAGCTCTCGGCTTATGTGGGAAAATTATAAGCTGAGGAAATATCCAAACTTTTTTGCAATCTACTACAAATGACACGAAGGCTTCGCCCTTTGGCTGAGAGACCAGTGTCATCTGCAAACAAAGATTTTTGACACCCTGGTGGTAAATCAGGTAAGTCAGAAGTAGAAATGTTATACAATATGGGCCCCAGTATGCTGCCTTGGGAAACACCAGCTCTAACAGGTAATCTATCAGATTTAGAATTCTGATAGTTTACCTGCAGTGAGCGATCTGATAAATAATTTTGGATCAGTTTAATAATGTACAGAGGAAAATTAAAATTCATCAATTTAACAATCAAACCTTCATGCCAAACACTGTCAAATGCTTTCTCTATGTCAAGAAGAGCAACTCCAGTCGAATATCCTTCAGATTTGTTGAGCCGAATTAAGTTCGTAACTCTTAATAACTGATGAGTGGTTGAATGCCCATGGCGGAAACCAAATTGCTCATCAGCAAAAATAGAATTGTCATTAATATGAACCATCATTCTATTTAAAATAATCTTTTCAAACAGTTTGCTTATTGAAGAAAGCAAACTGATTGGGCGATAACTAGAAGCCACCGCTGGATTTTTGTCCGGCTTCAAAATTGGAACAACTTTCGAACCTTTCACCTTTTTTTTCCAGCCATTGCCATTCATGAAATCCAATAAGAAGAACCGCAAAAAGAATAAGCATATTAAGAAGAAAAAGAAGATATCTTCCTCATCATCCGCGGATTCGTCATCATCGGACAACAACGAGGAGGAAGAGGAGTGGGTCGAAAAGTCGGGTAGCAAAGCGGAAACCAGAGCCGGAACTTCTATGGGTAGTGGTGGCGCGGACGAGGAACTGGGTGATGGCGTCGTGGGACCGATCAAAACCAGCCGTAATCTAAGCCAGAAGGACTTTGGTCGGGCACTGCTGCCTGGTGAGGGTGCCGCGATGGCCGCCTATGTGACCGAGGACAAGCGAATTCAGCGGGTGGTGAAATC
This sequence comes from Armigeres subalbatus, assembly GCF_024139115.2. Taxonomy (NCBI): domain Eukaryota; kingdom Metazoa; phylum Arthropoda; class Insecta; order Diptera; family Culicidae; genus Armigeres; species Armigeres subalbatus. The sequence goes on from NC_085140.1 coordinate 84,897,302, forward strand.
GGGCTTACATCGGACGAGATTGAGGGTGAGGGTGCCGCGATGGCCACCTATGTGACCGAGGACAAGCGAATTCCGCGGCGTGGTGAAATCGGGCTTACATCGGACGAGATTGTCAACTTTGAGGACTTTGGATACGTGATGAGCGGTAGCAGGTAAGTTTTATCACTTTTTTCAATCATTCTGTCGTTTTACTAATTTTCGTATATGTAGTTTCATTAATGCGCTACTTTCCATTAAGCTTTTCGTTCTTTTTTAGTTTTATTATTTTTTGTTCTTCTATTCTCGCTTCGACTAACTTTTACTTTTGCCATGATTTTCTTCTGATGAACAATTTAAAAGATAATGAATAACATAATTTTTCTTTTTTTTTCAGACATCGTCGTATGGAGGCGGTCCATATTCGTAAGGAAAATCAAATCTATTCTGCGGACGAAAAACGAGCGCTGGTCATGTTCAGCAAGGAAGAACGTCAGAAGCGCGAAAACAAGATCCTGTCACAGTTCAAGGAGATGATCAGCGCTAAACTAGCCAATGACAAGCGTTGAGTAGTTTAGCGTTAACAGGCGTTAACTAGTATCAACTTAACTGCACGCGTGCTCTCAGGTTCGTCACCATACTTATTTTCTGCCACATCGCCATTCAGATGCCCTTCGTAGTGCTGCCGCCACCTTTGGGTTATCTTTTATATTACTGTTTTTAAATAATATGGACCTATGGACAATTAAAAATATAATAGGTACTTCCATTTCAGAGCCTTCGGATGAGACAACGTATCATGAAGCAAATAAAAGCGTATCGACTACTGCGATTGGTACTAGTATTTTATCCTAATGATAAAATATGGAAAAACAACAACACAACTCCAATCTGCAAAATCGAATTGCAAAATTTTCAGATCAAACTGATTTCGAAGATGCAATTCCGGTCATTGTAGTTGAGTCACAAAACTTTACCCCAGTTGACGCCACACCTTCGTTAGAGAGCATCCAATCGAGAGTAATCGACGCATCTACCGTCATGGATACTGCGGATGACAATTTACTGCCAAACTCGGACCCGATGTTCGCACTCCTGTTCACCAAGTGAAAAGCGTGACTAGCGTGATTCAAGAATTGCATGAAACTGACCGAGAACTTGCCGAGAACCAAATTGCTCGAGTCCAAAACAAAGTGAGAATGTTGGACATTTTGATGAAGTAGCTTGTACTGAGAAAACTACCGAGTTGAGCACGCAGCAATCAGATGAGTTGGAGTGGAATTAGGAAATTGTGAAAGCACCGAAATAAACCTACGGTCGTTCTAGACAGAAACAGTTTTAATCGATCCACCGGACAAGCTTAAGGTAGTTGACTCCTATGGCTGGCGCTGGGTACATGTAGAAGAGTCCGATGACAACGACGTCAATTTACATCAAAATCTGTGGGATGGTTGCGATCCTTTCCGATTACAATTCACGTCAGGTGATTTCAACAACTCTACTGAAAATTTTGCGATTGAATCAAGAAAGCAATAGGTTATCGTAATAGATGATGATGAAGTAGTAATCAAAATGGAGCCCGAAGAAATTGTGGAATCTCATCAGGAAACTCAGGACGACGAGGCATTGCAAATACAGAAAAAAATCGAAACAGGAAGTGAAATTCTTCGAATATCTGAAGATTATAAAGTTCTGAACCCTCAAGATGCCAATCAACCGGTTGTTGAATCTGAATCAGAATACCACCTGCAACATCTGCCTCGGTGTCATAACAAAAAACTATGTTAAACACTTGACAAAATCAAGACGTTCGCATTAAAAAGAAAATCTGAAGCAATCCAATCGAAGGCCAAAGAACAGGCACCCAAATCAAAAAAGGTAATCGTTAATTAGATAATTTTTTTTTGTTCTCGAAAATAACTTTATTTCTTTTCTACTTTAAGCGCATTCTAAAACACATCGCATTGAAATGGTCAACTAGCCCATCTGTCGGAAAACCGGAAAGACCGCCTCGTGAAAGCACGGTAGTTAATCCACGTCAACGGCACGCCGTTCAAACGCAAGCTCTCTCGTTGTTGGATGCTCTTTTTAGGCAACCCAAACTGCCACTGTTGCAACGCACGTCTTCTACAAAAAGAAAAGAAAAGACGAAGAAAAATTTGCATGAGTTGTGGGCTTTGCTGAATTTTCTGTTGCCGGATATTTTCAACATCGGAAATGATTTTGAATCCTGGTTCGACGCTAATGAATGCATCAAAATGATTGAACGTTTCCATGTGGTATTGAAGCCTTTCTTGCTCCTGAAATCGGAAGTATAGAAGAGGGTGCTGCCAAAAAGGAGGTCAAAACGTACGAAAATCAAGTTATTAATCAAGTGGTTAAATTGGTTATTCAACAAAGGCGTTTTGTGGACAACAAAATCATGTTGAACATCATTCGATTCAGCATCAATCGCGTTTTCGACCATATGTTGCAGAAAGGTGAAAAGCAAACCGCAGAGCAAGCTGCCAAGCAGGTCGAATCTACGAACCCAAAGTATCGATCAATTGTTCACGACTTCAAGGTCCCCAAGAATCCGGACCTGGGCATGGAAGCAAGCAAGGTCAAATAGAAGGAACAGCGTAATATCCACAAAGCGGACCCGCTCAGAGATTAGGAGCTTCTCGGGAAAGAATCGCTGCTGACGCAAGGCTTCACCTACTGGAACAAACAAGACTTCAGTCAGTTCAAATATTGTCGGCGTAGCACCAAGTTAGAATTCGGAAGTCGGGACTTCCGAACCGAACTTTCTTCCGAAGTTTTATTTGTCAAACTAATTGATGCGTTGTTTAGCGCATCTTTAGGCGAATTCAGCGCACTACTTCCGAAGTTGGGAAAGTTGCCTGTATCTGGAGAAAAATCCAACTTCGGTATAAAAAGCGGTATAAATTTATTCCGGATACACAATATCAAACCAACGATTCGGTCGGAATGGCATTGAAAACATTGCCATGGAGGTGGAGGGCAAACACCGAAAAAGGTTATTGAGTACAGTGCGGGCTTCTGTGAACGTTGCCACGAAATGCAGGACATTGAGCGGCTGATGATCAGATCGAACGGAGCGAGGCGATGATTCAACACCGGGCTTGGAAATGCGGAGTGACGGTAAGCTAGCAATTGTTTTATGTGTGTATAATTATTTGTAATATGTTTACAAAAATAGTATTCGTGAATAAAAATATTAAATAAAACGAAAACGGAATATTCAATTTACAATACGTGAAGTTTTAATTTGACATACTATACGCTTAAATTGAAAGCACACATTACTTGTTTTTTTGAAAGCTTTACTGTTAATTCGAAAGTAAAATACACATTTAGTTTTGAGAGGAAAGTGTTATTTTGAAAACTCAACTCTTGTCACAGTTCTTACCGAAGTGACATTCTTGGACTTGTAGATTTAACAGTTTCATACTTTCTACTGAAAATCACTAACTAATTTTCTTATCTTTAACGTTTTATTAATTTTACCAACGATTTTTTTTGTGTGGTTTCCAGTATTATTGAATTGAATACCGCTACCACCATACTGCCCATGATCGCATAAATGTAACATTTGCATTTTGGTTGATTTTCTAAATCGTTCGTCAATCCTTTTCACAAACTCAATCATTTCACGCTTACCACCGATAAGCAAGATAGTAAAGCCTATTTTATTATTGTGGGATAAGATGCAGTAAATTAAGCTTTCTGAACGATTCACAGGCTTTTTACAAAATAAACAAAAATGCGAATGTTACAAGTATGCGATCATGGGCAGCATACTGGTCAAACAACTTCACAATCTGATGTGTGAAATTGAATTCGACCATATAGTTATATTTTCCTTTGAATTGATTACATTGCCGCAGGCATTCGTCGCTATAGCAGCGACAACTCAACCCGTATACTCTAAGTACTAATGTGAGAAATTTATGAATATTAATAATTCAGTTTTCAGAAGGACTAAAACCCGCTCATTGTTGCTATCAGGACGCTCAAAGTAGAAAATCCACTGAATTGTATAAGATCCCAATCTAGCATAGTGAAAGTAACAAAACTAAGTATTCTCTTGTTATTTTAGCTTTGAAGCAACCGTAAATATACTGCTATCAATCCTCAGTGAAAATTTCTTTCATCAGAGGTAAACAAAAATGGAAATGACAACTGTTGTCAAACTGACGTGATTCGAATTGAGGGGCTTCTCAATGGTCGAGTGATTGAAATAATTGTAATCCGTCACTCCCCAGGGGTATATAGTGGTGCCCGAAAAAATGGCCACCACTCCGTCTATGTATTCGTCAATGTTTCAACCTGTATTAGCAAATGTGATAAGCTCACGAAGGTACTCTATCCCCTCGTAAACCGTCGCTCACGTCTAGACTCCAACATCAAGTTACTGCTGTACAAAACCGTTTTCCGGCCGACGGTCACGTACGGTTTTCCTGCATGGTACGACTGTGCCCGTACCCATCGGAAGAAAATTCAAATTAAGCAGAATCGGCTGCTCAAGATGATGCTTAATCTAGACTATTATCACCCCACTGAAGACGTGCATCGTCTCACCAAGATTGAGCAAGTAGATGACTGGTTTCAAAGACTGATTCCAAAGTTCCGCACAAGTTGCCTTTTGTCGTCAAATCCCTTACTACGTGAATTGGCCGCCATATAAATCTGTGATACCTATTATTAAGCTGTGACCATTCTACATCCCCATCTCCTAACTAAGTTCGAAGGTTTTTCTAGCAATTTTTTTTCCTTCTCCAGGTCCTTTTAAAGTTCTTTTTTTGCTATAAATGCACCAAGTGCGACTTGAGTAATGTTACTGTTGTAAGGTCATCCGTGTCTCAGTAAAAGTAAAAATAAGTGAGAAAAACATGTAATAGTATAAGTGACAACAAATAAATAAATAATAATAATAATAATAATAATCTTTTAGGCACTTCTCTTGATCCGATTTGTTTGTAATAAGTTGCATTCGACGGGGAAACCTGTCCCATTGTTTCCTATTGAAAATTGGGCATATCGGACTTTGGGATCAAAAGTCTGAGTACTTCTGACATGAAATACAGCAAGTTAATTGTTAGAATAATTTATTTAAAGTTGTGAAATAGAAATACAATGATAACGCCCTAAATTATAGTAATATTTGATACTTGTACTGCTTGGGTACCTTTGAGATTACCAACCTCCCATCGTAGCTCAGCGAAGCAAACACCCATGGATCGGCCGTACTCCACTCCACACAATAAACCGAATCCTCATGTTGGTCAAAAGTTTGCAGCAAGCCATCCGCCAGTTGTTCCCTGTCACTGGGAGCGCCACTGTTGCTTTCCAGCGCTTCCGAGCTCACGCTGCTTGCGCAAGTCAGAACCACCTTACCATCACTGCTGCTCGACAGCAACAGCTGATCGTGGTGGGTGTTGAACCGAACATTCCATATCCAATGATGGTGATCATTCCTAGCAAAAACATGCTCTTTTGTATTTCGAAAATCCCAAATCTTCAGCACTCCATCATCTCCACCCGTGGCAATGTGATATTGCTTGTTCGGATTGCAATCCAAATCGCGTACGAGCTGACTATGGGCGTCTTCAATGGTCCACGCACAATGATTTGGCTCCCTAATGTCGTATGACTTCACGCTACAGTCGTACAGCGTTATAAACTGATTTCCCTGATTAAAATGGGACCACCGCCCACCGGAGAACTTTGGCGTATTCTTGGCATTTATTTCTGCTATCAATTTGGAACTAGATTCTGCCCTATCAAAAAGCAACACCTTTCCATCAATCACCGTACACAGCAGCGACGCATTCGTGGGATGAAATTCGGTGGTTCTAATTTCGCCCCCGTAGCCGTCCGTCTTTAGAATATCCACGTCAGCAAACTGCATAAACTCCTGACCGTTGTTTTCTTCATTCGGCTCGGCCCGTTCCGGGAGACGTAGCACTGCCGTTTGCATTGAGGTTTGGGTGCCGCGATGGATGCTGTAGCACGATGCCAGCAAAGCACCATCGTGCGGGCTAGCGGTCAATTTCCAAACCTCGCCTAACGGGTGGGAGAATACCTTTGCCTCCAGAGCGGAGCTGTCCTCATTGAGATCTACGACGTGCAACTGGTTATTCGGTTTCAACGACTGGGTGGCCAGAAAAAAGCGAACTTCGTTGCTGTCCGCTTGCCGTGATGCTAGTGCCCGGGCCTGTGAGGCAGTTAATAGATACAATCACATTTTTTTTTACAATTCACTATATTATTTAAGTAGTCTTATTAATATCTTTGTTATGAACCTACCTGGAACTCCAAACCGTACACCAAAGAGTTAGCTTCATCCATATTATCTACTAATGGAACTAGGCCTAATACCGAAGTACTTCAATTTAAAATATGCTTTTTTTAAATCGGAAAAAAATAATTCAACAGATTTCCATATCACTGATCGCGATTGGAAAATTTCAAAGATATTTATTTTTATTTATTTTGTTTACCGAAGACGCTGACATATACACGCTCATTCGGCTGACCTCATGTTTGGGTCAGTTTATCAAAAAAAACTGACTCACAAGTTTTTGGGTTTGACCTGGGTGCTGCGGATAGAGCCGCTTTTCTGCGCTCAAGCGAGTAGAGGGATATTTTGAAATCTCTCCCATAAACAAAATTATCTTGCAGTTACTCGGCTGTCAAACATTTCCCGCTCTTCGAATTTCTCTTTCCACGCTGCATGAGGGCGCACAAATGCGCTAGACTCTACATGACTTAACGATTGTTTACATACATTCATGCTCCAATCAGCTGCTGAATCTCAAGAAATTTTGTAACGAGTGCTTTTTAGATGCATTTCTACTAATTTTCCACTCGAAATATAATGTGAGAATATTTTTTACAAAAAATACAAAACTCAATCAAAGTTTATTTTCATTTTTTCCCCAAATAATAACAATACTTCTCAATATTAGATCAGAAACGAACATAACCACAATCTTCAATGTTTGGCTCCGGCACAATAGGGCACTGCACGGACTGCTTTGACTCTTTCTCGCTGCAAAGAATTTAGAAAACAACAAGGCCAGTAAACGTCAAAATTTATGAGGAACGAAAGAGATAGAGATGTTTCCGTGCAGTGCCCTATAGAAAATTTTGGCTTCAGTTTGACAACCAAATCGATTCTATCCGCACCACCCAGGGTTTGACGTGTGGGATATAGATAGTGGAATCTATAGATGAGCGAAAGCATGGCTGAGTCAATTTTTTTGCCCGTGCACACGCGCATATGACGTCACAGCCCTTAACGTTTCCATTTAAATCGTGACGTCATGCTCGTCTGGAGACACGTTTGACAGTTCGTTTGGAGACAGAGGATTTATCTTCGCTCATCTATATATTCCACTATCTATAGTGTGGGACTACAGTGATCAGGAGGGTGAAATGCCTGTCATCCGCGGTACAATGGCACTCTACCCAACATCGTTTTTGGTACTTCTGTTTTTGGTACCCAGTTTCTGGGTGGTATACCCGAATTTAGCTGCTTCTTTTTGGGTGATTGGTTCGTACGCAGTAAGTGCTAATTATCGGCAATTAACTTTTCCTGGTGAAAACTTGCAATTAGTTGAGGTATATCGAGTCTTTTGTGTTTGTATGGCTTTTTTATGTCGTAAAATAGCCCGTCGATACTTCCGAAGTTTTTTATCATGCATTAAACGAAATTAAAACAAAAACAATGTACGCCATATTGAATGAATGGTAGGTAGGCGTATTAGCCTTCTCTTCAGTCCCCTGACAGTGATCGTTCGCTAATTGGGGCATGATCTCACCCCAACTAGCGAATGCCGTTCGCTAATTGGGGCGTTTTGACAAGCGTCAATGTTGTTTACTTTTTGCTTTGAACAAAGGAAAATTTTACGCGTCAACGCGTTTTTGACATCACATTCTGACGTTTAGCTGCTTTTTAATTGGGTTTCGCCCCAATTAGCGAACCCCCAACTAAAAAGCGCCCCAACTAGAAAACCCCCAATTAGCAAACGTTCACTGTATATGGAAAGTAGCCAAAATTCTACGGGGGCTATTTCAGGGGACTGAAGAGAAGGCTAATACGCCTACCTACCATTCATTCAATATGGCGTACATTGTTTTTGTTTTAATTTCGTTTAATGCATGATAAAAAACTTCGGAAGTATCGACGGGCTATTTTACGACATAAAAAAGCCATACAAACACAAAAGACTCGATATACCTCAACTAATTGCAAGTTTTCACCAGGAAAAGTTAATTGCCGATAATTAGCACTTACTGCGTACGAACCAATCACCCAAAAAGAAGCAGCTAAATTCGGGTATACCACCCAGAAACTGGGTACCAAAAACAGAAGTACCAAAAACGATGTTGGGTAGAGTGCCATTGTACCGCGGATGACAGGCATTTCACCCTCCTGGGCTATTTGGATCCTAGGTGGGGCTTTAGCCCCCCCTAGCCCCCTGTAGTTACGCCAATGGAGGTGATTACTGATGTTTCAGATGTAATCATGTCCTTTCTGTATACCCGCGTAATCTATATTAACACGTACGTCCCCAACCCCCATTTTACGACAAAACTCAAAATTCAAAACCATGCAGCTCAGCCAATTTCTAACGGATTTTCAAGCAATCTTCTGGAATCGATCACAAAATTCCTATAGTTTTAGGAACCGAGGTCATTTTTTGTGCAATGGCCATGGTTCCGGATATATTCCGGGGAGTACTGGGGTTACCTCCCTCCCGGAAAAAATGGTCACTGGCAGATCGGCTTCGAAATCCATCGTGCGACATGTCAAACTTCATGATTTTGCAAAACAAGTACAATGGAGTACGGAAGTTCCTCCAGGAATTCCTCCGGAAGTTCCTCCAGGAATTCCTCCGGAAGTTCCTCCAGGAATTCCTTCGGAAGTACCTCCAGGAATTCCTCCGGAAGTTCCTCCAGGAATTCCTCCGGAAGTTCCTCCAGGAATCCCGCCAAATCGATCGAAAATCACCGGAATGGACTTCAGTATACTTGTTTTGCAAAATCATGAAGTTTGACATGTCGCAAGATGGGTTCCAAGATTGAACGGATATTGGCCACTTCCCTAAGAGAACCAGGCCCTGGAAGCACCCGGAGGGTGGCCAATTCGATCGAATGTCGCCGAAATGTACTCCAGTGTACTTGTTTTGGAAAATCATGAAGTTTGACATGTCGCAAGATGGGTTCTAAAATTGGACGAATATTGGCCACTTCCCCAAGAAAACACTGCCAGGCCCGGAGGGTGGCCAATTCGATCGAAAATCGCCTAAATGTACTTCAGTATACTTGTTTTGCAAAATCATGAAGTTTGACATGTCGTAAGATGGGTTCCAAGATTGGACGGATATTGGCCACTTCCCCAAGGGAACCATGCCCTGGAAGCACCCGGAGGGTTGCCAATTCGATCGAAAGTCGTTGAAATGCACTCCAGTGTGCTTGTTTTGCAAAATCATGAAGTTTTATATGTCGCAAGATGGGTTCCAAGATTGGACGGATATTGGCCACTTCCCCAAGGGAACAAGGCCCTAGCAGTACACGGAGGCTGGCCAATTCGATCGAAAATCGCCGAAATATACTTCAGTATACTTGTTTTGCAAAATCATGAAGTTTGACATGTCGCAAGATGGGTTCCAAGATTGGACGGATATTGGCCACTTCCCCAAGGGAACCATGCCCTGGAAGCACCCGGTGGGTGGCCAATTCGATCGTTAGTCGTTGAAATGTACCCCAGTGTACTTGTTTTGCAAAATCATGAAGTTTGACATGTCGTACGATGGATTTCGAAGTCGATCTGCCAGTGACCATTTTTTCCGGGAGGGAGGTAACCCCAGTACTCCCCGGAATATCTCCGGAACCATGGCCATAGCAAAAAAAATTGACCTCGGTTCCTAAAACTATAAGAATTTTGTGATCGATTCCAGAAGATTGCTTGGAAATCCGTTAGAAATTGGCTGAGCAGCGTGGTTTTGAATTTTGAGTTTTGTCGTAAAATGGGGGTTGGGGACGTACGTGTTAAGAATCTGACACATGCTGTATTGACCATCTGCGCTCTAGTCGTGGAGGCCGACTTCGCTTTTGCTTGGAAGACTTTGCTTTGAAGAATCGGAGATTCGTCTCCTTACTGAGGGGAAGCGGCTGGCGGAGACGAGGGCGAAGCGCCAGAAAGCGGATGGCTATCAGTGGTGCAACTTCGAAACTATGTAAGGGCCGATGCCCACGTAGCGTTTTTTCAACGCTGCGTGCACACGTTGAAAAAACGCTACGTGGGCATCGGCCCTAAGATCACACAGGAGGCGGACCTGAATGTAGCTAAAAAGGTGCGGAAACTCTCTCGGAGAGGACTGAGCGGACAAACAGTGCCTCCACCGTGGGAAGCCCATATGGTATAATGCCGTTTGGCATAAGACCGTTTGGCATAATGCCATTTGACTTAACGATTTAAATGTCTAAAGGCCATTTGGCATAACGACCATTTGGCATAATTTGTTGGGTACCTCGAGGCCATTTGGCATAACGACCGTTGGGCATAATCCTCGAAAAATGAATTAAATACAACGGGCCGTTTAGCAAAACTACCATTTGGCACAAAAAAGGTTAATCGTTGGAATATATCGACATTGTTGTTTCATAAGGGCGAAAGTCGCAAACGTAAACATTGACTTCCTCTGCTGATTTCAGGAAGTTTAAAGACTTCTGGCGATATTTTCCACTTCTGTTTGATAGAAGGCGCGGAGCGCCACCAGTTTCAAGTGGTTGTTACCTGGGAGCGGTCGGAGCGGTCCTAGTTGTTGAGAAATTTGCAGGAAAAGTCATTGTTTAGGATTGCAAGTATACATTTGCCCGAGATGAGGCAAAAAAGAAGGTGACTCTTTCTTTTAAAGTACGCATTTGCCCGGGATGAAGCAAAAGAATAGATGACTCCTTTGTATTTACCCGGAATAAGGCAAAAGAGGCACGGCAAATGGTACTTCGTACTACTACCATTGGTACTTCGCGTACCTGAAGGAATAAAATAGACCCCATCTCGCGGTCCTTAGCGAGCAACTCCTATCCATACCTCCCGCAGTGCTGGCCGGGATACGAGCAACCTTAGGGAAGATCGGGTAACCAACCCCGGTGGGAATTATGGTCGTATGCTGACAGGGAAGGGGGGGTTTGCTCCTCTCCGGAGGTGCAAACCTTATTGAGCGTCTGTTCTCCATGTCAGGATCGGCTCACAACAGCGTCTGTTCTCCATGTTAGGGGCGGCTGATCATCGTCCGAGTGCCAGCGAGGGACTCTAAGTGAAACTGTGGACCATGGTCCACCGGGAATAAGGAGGAATGGTCCTCCGGAAATTTAGGGGGTTTGGTGTCAGGACCTGCAAACCAGCCTTTAAAAAATCATAAGCAACGAACAATCAACAAGAGAGTACGGACCGGAACCATCGGCGAAGACCACTGCGACGAAAAGGGACTAGCAATTGGAAACTCGGTTCGTGGAACTGAAAATCTCTTAACTTCATATAAGCACACGCATACCCGCCGATGTGCTCAAAAGATCGTGGATTCGGCATCGTAGCGCTGCAGAAGGTTTGTTGAAAGGGATCAATGGTGCGAACGTTTAGAGGTAATCATACCATCTATCAGAGCTGCGGCAACACACACGAGCTGGGAACAGCTTTCATAGTGATGGGCGATATGCAAACCGCGAGATCGGGTGGTGGCCGATCAATGAAAGAATGTGCAGGTTGAGGATCAAAGGCCGGTTCTTCAACTTCAGCATAATCAACGTCCATAGCCCACACTCCGGAAGCACTGATGATAATAAGGACGCATTCTACGCGCAGCTGGAACGTGAGTACGACAGCTGCCCAAGCCACGACGTCAAAATCATCATAGGAGATTTGAACGCTCAGGTTGGCCAAGAGGAGGAGTTTAGACCGACTATTGGAAAGTTCAGCGCTCACCGGCTGACAAACGAAAACGGCCTACGACTAATTGATTTCGCCGCCTCCAAGAATATGGCCATTCGCAGCACCTACTTCCAACACAGCCTCCCGTATCGGTACAACTGGAGATCACCACTGCAGACAGAATCACAAATCGACCACGTTCTGATTGATGGACGGCACTTCTCCGACATTATCGACGTCAGGACATATCGTGGCGCTAACATCGACTCTGACCACTATCTGGTGATGGTTAAACTGCGCCCAAAACTATCCGTCATCAACAATGTTCGGTACCGACGACCGCCGCGGTACGATCTAGAGCGACTGAAGCAACCTGATGTCAGCACTGCATACGCGCAGCATCTCGAAGCAGCGTTGCCGGAAGAGGGTGAGCTCGATGGGGCCCCTCTTGAGGACTGCTGGAATACAGTCAAAGCAGCCATTAACGACGCAGCGGAGAACAACGTCGGGTATATGGGTCGAAGTCGACGGAACGATTGGTTCGACGAAGAGCGCAGACAGATTCTGGAGGGCGGTCGCGCTGCAGCAAGGTACCCGGCAGAACGTGGATCGTTATAGACGGAAGCGGAAACAGCAGACCCGCCTTTTTCAGAAGAAGAAACGCCGCCTGGAAGAAGCGGAGTGCGAGGAGATGGAACAGTTGTACCGTTCTCAAGATACACGCAAGTTCTATCAGAAGCTCAACGCATCCCGCAAAGGCTTCGTGCCGCGAGCCGAAATGTGCCGGGATAAGGATGGGAGCATCTTGACGGACGAACGTGTGGTGATCGAAAGGTGGAAGCAGCACTACGAGGAACATCTGAATGGCGCTGAGAGTACAGGCAGTGAAAGTCAAGGCAGCGGAGGAGATGACTACGTCAGTTCAGCGGACGATGGAAGCCAACCAGCCCCCACCTTGAGGGAAATTAAGGATGCCATTCAACAGCTAAAGGCCAATAAAGCAGCTGGTAAGGATGGTATCGGAGCTGAGCTCATCAAGATGGGCCCGGAAAAGCTGGCCACTTGCCTGCACAAACTGATAGTCAGAATCTGGGAAACCGAACAGCTACCGGAGGAGTGGAAGGAAGGGGTTATATGCCCCATCTACAAGAAAGGCGACAAGCTAGAGTGTGAGAACTTTCGAGCGATCACCATCCTTAATGCCGCCTACAAAGTGATATCCCAGATCGTCTTCCGTCGTCTGTCACCATTAGTGAACGAGTTCGTGGGAAGTTATCAAGCCGGCTTTGCTGACGGCCGCTCGACAACGGACCAGATCTTTACTGTACGGCAAATCCTTCAAAAATGCCGTGAATACCAGGTCCCAACGCACCATCTGTTCGTTGATTTCAAGGCGGTATACGACAGTATAGACCGCGTAGAGCTATGGAAAATGATGGACGAGAACAGCTTCCCTGAGAAGCTTACCAGACTGATCAAAGCAACGGTGGATGGTGTGCAAAACTGTGTGAAGATTTCGGGCGTACACTCCAGTTCGTTCGAATCGCGCCGGGGACTAAGACAAGGTGACGGACTTTCGTGCCTGTTGTTCAACATTGCGCTAGAAGGTGTCATGCGGAGAGCCGGGTGTAACAGCCGGGGTACGATTTTCAACAGATCCAGTCAATTTATTTGCTTCGCGGATGACATGGACATTGTCGGCCGAATATATGCAAAGGTGGCAGAACTGTACACCCGCCTGAAACGTGAAGCAACAAAAGTTGGACTGGTGGTGAATGCGTCAAAGACAAAGTACATGCTTGTGGGCGAAACCGAGCGCGACAGGGGGCGCCTGGGAAACAGTGTTACGATAGACGGGGACACCTTCGAGGTGGTCGAGGAATTCGTCTAAATCGGATCCTTGCTAACGGCTGACAACAACGTTAGTCGTGAAATACGAAGGGGCATCATCTGTGGAAGTCGGGCCTACTACGGGCTCCAGAAGAAACTGCGGTCGAAAAAGATTCGCCACCGCACCAAATGTGTCATGTACAAGACGCTTATAAGACCGGTTGTCCTCTACGGACATGAAACATGGACAATGCTCGAGGAGGACTTGCAAGCACTCGGAGTATTCGAGAGACGGGTGCTTAGGACCATCTTTGGCGGTGTGCAAGAAGACGGTGTGTGGCGGCGAAGAATGAACCATGAGCTCGCTCAACTCTACGGCGAACCCAGTATCCAGAAGGTAGCTAAAGCCGGAAGGGTACGATGGGCAGGACATGTTGCAAGAATGCCGGACAGCAACCCTGCAAAGATGGTGTTCGGCTCGTAGACTTTTCTGAAGACGTACTACATTTTCCTTCTCAATAAATCCGCACATGGAAATTGTACGGTTGCACATCGACAGCAAAACTAACCATTTTTCCGGTTTCCCGGTGAAAGTGTAAGACAATTTTTTTGGAACTGATTATCTGACAGCAATTTATGAACGAGAGGGTTGGAATTCGTCACGAAAGTCATCTTAGGATTCGTTGTGTCCTTGTTGGTTGGTCTGGAATTGATAACCAGTGGAGCAAACCGGAGAGGCTGAGATTCACCCTTCGAAACCGGTCGAAACGTAACAGGACAGGTATACAATCTGTTCGGATTATGGGTCAAGAAAAACTTCTCTGTAGCGGTTTTGGTGATACACTCAAAGCTGTAATAGATAGTGTATTTAAGTTCCATTGTGGGTTAGATTTGTGTGCTATTAGACTTTACATTAATTTTCCCCTTTCTAAGTACTCAGCGCAATGAACTCGTAGCTATTTCTGCTAACATGTCCTACTATAGATATATGTAGCACATTAGGTTTAGCTTGGCAAAAGAGGTTTGCGGTTACACTTACAGTCCTATTAAATATGAATCGATGTTAAAATACAACCCTAGACCAGATATAGCATTTGACTCCTACAATCTCCAACCTAGGGGATACAAATAAATCAATTACTGAATAAATTTCACTACGAAACGCAATCTTACAAGTATTAAACTGAACTATTCCCCTACACTGTGGATCACTAGCTCGAAAATAACGATAATATCAAAGAATTCAATAAGTTTTATATTATCAACAAGCAGTGGCGCCGGGAGTGGGTGGGACAGGTAGGACATGTCCTACGCATGAGTTTTGCTGGGACAGTCAAAGCATTGTCCTACCCATGATTCTGGTAAGAACATATGAAGTCATTGGATGGCAAGAATTTGTGTGTTAGCAGAAGATGATTTTTAAGTTAATCAGAGTCCAAACAATAATCATAGATGTTTTGGTATCCTAAAGCAATAGACTACTGATTGATTGTTGTTTAGGACTTCAGGCACTTTAAAATCCCTAAAACGCTCAAAGATGTCTATGTTTTACAGAGGTGAAATAGAAGTTGCTGAAATCTGCAAATACGATTAATTAAATATTTTAGACGTTATGATTAAGCAAGATTGAATGGATTATTCAAAGCCCACGGAAAAAGTCTTCTTCAAACCTCAAAAGGTCTATTGAAATCTGAGGAACCAGAAACATACCGAAGACCGCTCTTAAAGGGTTCTGAGCTCCGAAAACAGATTCTTCGAGACGAGCCAGCCTCAGCCTCAACCTGGGGTACATGTACTCCTGGGGGTACCTTCGCCGGCTCCAGGGGGTACCTCGGATAAGAATGAGTAGTGGCGGCTCTACAGTCGCATCTCCACATCTCGATAATGAAGGGACCATCGATATAAGGAGAGGAAGGAAAATTGGAAGAGTTACTAGATCGATAAAAGCTCGTTGCAATGAAACACGATTACAAAACAAATGTCATTTCTTGTTTTTGTTGTGTTTGTTATTGTCCAAAACTGGTCTAGTAGTCTAGAAATTCTTATATATCGACATAGGAAGTGAGAATCCTGAACAAAATATGACCAGAAGATATCCAGATAGAGAAGTTAGCGAGATGTAGAAATCCCAAATGTATGTAGATTGAAGGGACCGATAAAACCATCGACATAGGGAGAGACATCGAGAAATAGAACATCGTGATGTAGAGAGTCGACTGTATTACAATTCAAATCAAACTTATTGATAAAGTTTGATAATTGTGAATTTTATTATTTCAAGTCTTGTACATAATATGCATGACGATTAGTAAATCAAAGCCTATTGAATCCTGTCCTCCAAAACGAGCACAGTGTATAAAGGGCGATAAAAAGATCAAAAGGACAAAACGTCGAATGAACAAATTTAAAAAAAAAACTTCAATGCAATCAATCTATTCGCCGCTGAACTAAAATCTAGAGTCTGATGGTACGAAAGTCTCCATTTGAGAGGCATGAATGTTTTTTTTTTCGAAAAGTTCAGTTGCTTCGTTGGAAGAGAATTAGAAGAATCGTTCTACGCTTCTCGGAAGCCTCCTTTCAAGAGACTGAGAAGCTCCCTTCAAAAGGCTCCGGAGCCTTTTTCAAGAGGCTTGGAGACTACTTTCAAAAGGTTCAGTAGCTTAGAAACGTACTTTCAAGATACTTAGAAGCCTTTAAAGAGGCTCGAAATCCGCTTTCAAGAGACTCTGAAGCCCCCCTTCAAGAGGCTCGGAAGCCTTTTCTCAAGAGGATCAGAAGCCTCCTTAAGAGGCTCTGAAGTCCCCTTTTCAGGACTCGAAAGCCGGCTTTAAAAAGGCTTGGAAGCCTCCCTTTAAGAGGCTTGGAATCCTTCCTTCAAGAGGCTCGGAAGTCTCCATTCAAGAGGTTCGGAAGCTTATCTTGAAGAGGCTAGGAATTCTTTTTCCAGAATTGTTTCCTAAATTGGCATTTCCTATTTGTCCTACCCACGACACGGAACGTGGATGCGCCTCTGTCAACAAGTAACCGTTTTTTAACACGTTTTAAAGCGCTTGATGACAATCCATATATGTACAGTTCAATTCCCCGCTGTACAGTTCAATCCTGTTGGTTCGAACACTATCTTTAAAGCATCCGGAAGCACTGCCTTTTCCAGATGTCTACCTCAGTTCGCTTGACCTATTCCGCGGTTATTCTGCTGTACAACTCCAGCTCTTGGTAGCAACTTCGTCCAAAACGGCTACGCAAGAAAAATGATACCATCCGTTGCATTTGTCGCAATGATACATCTTTTCGGTCTGTACCATGACACCTCGTGCACATACATAATATTCTTACACTGTCTCATCCATTACCACAACCTAGGAATTATTTTCACACGCACCAGCACTTTCACTACCAATCGCATCACTGTTTTTAGAATTATCCTGCGCCTGTTTGTCCCTTTTTGCAACCGGCATTAATTTCGTTCAATTTTGCCGGATGCAAAGGGGGCATTTTTTTTGTCTTACAGATTCCATTTCAGAGCCACGAATTTTCTTTAGCTGCCTATAAAACATCTTTTTTGGAGCAAAGTTATAGCAATTATAACAATTATAACATTCAACAGCTAAAGACCAATAAAGCAGCTGGTAAGGATGGTATCGGAGCTGAGCTCATGAAGATGGGCCCGGAAAAGCTGGCCACTTGCCTGCACAAACTGATAGTCAGAATCTGGGAAACCGAACAGCTACCGGAGGAGTGGAAGGAAGGGGTTATATGCCCCATCTACAAGAAAGGCGACAAGCTAGAGTGTGAGAACTTTCGAGCGATCACCATCCTTAATGCCGCCTACAAAGTGATATCCCAGATCATCTTCCGTCGTCTGTCACCGTTAGTGAATGAGTTCGTGGGAAGTTATCAAGCCGGATTCGTTGACGGTCGCTCGACGACGGACCAGATCTTTACTGTACGGCAAATCCTTCAAAAATGCCGTGAATACCAGGTCCCAACGCACCATCTGTTCGTTGATTTCAAGCGGCATACGACAGTATAGACCGCGTAGAGCTATGGAAAATTATGGACGAGAACAGCTTCCCTGGGAAGATTACCAGACTGATCAAAGCAACGGTGGATGGTGTGCAAAACTGTGTGAAGATTTCGGGAGAACACTCCAGTTCGTTCGAATCGCGCCGGGGACTAAGACAAGGTGATGGACTTTCGTGCCTGTTGTTCAACATTGCGCTAGAAGGTGTCATGCGGAGAGCCGGGTGTAACAGCCAGGGTACGATTTTAAACAGATCCAGTCAATTTATTTGCTTCGCGGATGACATGGACATTGTCGGCCGAACATTTGCAAAGGTGGCAGAACTGTACACCCGCCTGAAACGTGAAGCAACAAAAGTTGGACTGGTGGTGAATGCGTCAAAGACAAAGTACATGCTTGTGGGCGGAACCGAGCGCGACAGGGCCCGCCTGGGAAGCAGTGTTACGATAGACGGGGATACCTTCGAGGTTGTCGAGGAATTCGTCTACCTCGGATCCTTGCTAACGGCTGACAACAACGTTAGTCGTGAAATACGAAGGCGCATCATCTGTAGAAGTCGGGCCTACTACGGGCTCCAGAAGAAACTGCGGTCGAAAAAGATTCGCCACCGCACCAAATGTGTCATGTACAAGACGCTTATAAGACCGGTTGTCCTCTACGGACATGAAACATGGACAATGCTCGAGGAGGAGGACAAGCACTCGGAGTATTCGAGAGACGGGTGCTTAGGACCATCTTTGGCGGTGTGCAAGAAGGCGGTGTGTGGCGGCGAAGAATGAACCATGAGCTCACCCAACTCTACGGCGAACCCAGTATCCAGAAGGTAGCCAAAGCCGGAAGGGTACGATGGGCAGGACATATTGCAAGAATGCCGGACAGCAACCCTGCGAAGATGGTGTTCGCTTCCGATCCGGCAGGTACGAGACGGCGTGGAGCGCAGCGAGCGAGATGGGCAGACCAGGTGCAAAACGACTTGGCGAGCGTGGGGCGTATCCGAGAGAGAGATGCGGCCTCGAACCGTGTATTGTGGCGTCAAATTGTTGATTCAGTGTTATCTGTTTAGATGTAAACTAAATAAATGAAATGAAATGAATGAACAATATAGCAGTAAGAAAAAAGGTAAACTTGCTTTCTTATGATAAGAAAAATATTTTGAGCTTTTTAGTGGAATGTCTTCACTTGTCATAAGACCCTGTCCATGGATAAGGGGCTTGACGTTGATATTTCAAGTGTCTTAAAAAGATTTTTATTTTATTTTTATTTTTGTTGTTTAATAGAGTGCTTTTTTCAAACAAAGGTTAAGTTCAACACTAAATTAAAAAATTAAGATATTTTTCCATTTTTATATCTCCTTCACAAGAATATCGTTATTTTAATGGTAATGGTTTGAAAATAAGCTCCGTAGAAAATTGTATCACATCTTACTTAAATAAGGTCAACAGTTATACCAAACACTTGAGGTACCATGCCTCCAAGTTAACTAATGGTTAGTGTCGCACGATCTAACAACAACTGCCTATTGGTAAATTTGGAGGTGCCAGCAGGCTCAGTAGGGTCTAACTAACATAACTCTAATACTAACAAGACCCTGAAACAAACGCTTATCCAAATAGCATACATCTATTTATACTTGTAGTAGTAGCTAACAATAATTCATTTTGTACCCGTATAGCTGAAGTAGAATTTTAGTAGTGAAAAGTAGAATTTGTAGATTTACTAATTTGGCATTGGAGATAGTGAATGTATCTATTATATCTTCTCGATAATCTTTTATTTTAGTCTCTCTAGCTGCATGGATCAACGCAAAAAACTGTTTCTCTCTTCCTTCTATTAGGTTAGTTAGAAAAATTAGCGGATATATAGGGGACATGACTTAGTGTTTCTCGTATTAAGACAAATTCGCTGACCTTTACCTTATAATAAAATAAATGACCGATAGTAAAATAAATGACTGAAATTTAAAGATATCAAATAAATAATAAAAAACGAAAATAAATACATGAACATCGGTGGACAGAAAGACAAGAGACAGAGTTCTGTTTAGAATAGTCAATTGAGACCTTTGCACTCACAAGATAGAGAATAACTAGTACCACTATTATTGCTACAAGACTAATAACTTGACCACTTACGGAAATGAGGATAGACCATATGATGCGTTCATCCACTATTATATTGAATATTGTATACCCTGAATCTGAATAACTGAATTTTAGACCTCGTTATTTTAATAAATAATAAAGGTTTGAATATTAGAAAAGGGAATAGAACTTGACCAAAAAAAAGCAATTACGGAACAACTGGACAGAAATTTTGTATAATGATCACTATTAGACTACTGAAACTTTAACATATGACATTACTGTGACTGATAGGATACAATTAACTCGACGACGTATTGACAAACATCCGATACTCAACCGTGTTAAAATAAGGGAAGCTCTTCAATGTGTCCATTTATTACAATAGTACTTAAATTAATCTATTTTGAAACTACCCTACGAGAATGATATCATTACATCTTTATTCGAAATTGTTACTTGGAAATGGCAACAGTACCACCCGTTGTCAACATAGACTACTATTAGGTATTGAATGTCGGCTCCAAGTAACTAATAATTAAATTTACATGTTAACTACTTATTCAGAAAACATCTATGTACATGTTGAGCTTCCATTATTTGTTCGGTTTATAATTGACAGACTGTAGATAGAAAGAATAATGTATCGGTATGATCTGTGCCAATACAAAACCCAGGCCGCAGTGACCAAGTGAGCAACATAGCTTGAGTCGTCTGCTAGTATTGTGTATCACATGGAGAGCCCAGTCGAGATACCAGTCTATTAAGACTACAACTGGTCAACTCTCGAAAAAAAAAAATGTCTTCACTTGCCATAAGACGAGTTTATACAATCCCATTGACTTAGTCGAGTCAAGTACGAGACACTGAAGACGGCCTTACTGTTGAGGTCGAAATACATATCTGTCAAGATACAATTAAGTGATGGAATTCAATGGGATTGTATAAACTCGTCTTTTGCTTTCTCATGTTAAATTCATGGTATGATACCGTTTCGGTATGCTTTAGCATATCAAACAGTTTGCTATTTTCCATCTAGCCCGCTATCAATAAGATTTTATTGACCCTACATGGGGAAATATATAAATGTTTGATATTTAAGAACTCCTTACCTGCAACGTATTCCATCGAAATCCCACCATTTTAGAACTTGAATTCCTTATACTTCTTGGTCTGCTTACTGGTGGTGTCCGTTTGTTGGCGTTTTCGTTTGGATTTTTGTCTTGCAACGTGCTCGGCTAACATATCGGAAAGATCTTCCTTCTGTAGATGACTTTGCTGCTCGCGCATCTGTTGTTCGTATCGCTGGGCCATGGCTTCATTGTCCAGGTCCAGCTCGGACGGGTCCAGAGCCAGTTCAACCATGCCTTCGCGATCGACTGGCCCACCACGGGCCCCACGAGAACCACTGGCTGCGGCCGCAGCAGCAGCTCCCGCCAGATCATAAACATGGGTTGATCCCATCATGGAGGCACCAATACGTTCGGCGCGTTTCTCTTGTAGGATTTGATACAGTACCGGTGTCTCGTTGTCCTCCATTTCACTTTCTATTTTCTTCTTGCGCAGCTCAATGGTGTCCGGTGTTTCCATTCCGGCCGGTACTCCACTTGTCAGACCCGATGGTGTGACTAATCCCTCTGCTGGTGTTATAAGACCACTCTCGTCTGGTGGAGCACCCAAATCCTCTCCATCTTCTTCCTCTTCTTCAGATGACTCTTCTGATTCTGATTCCAGTTCACCCCATTGGGTGCGATCGACTTCCTCTTCGCCCAGACCGTTCTACAATAGAGCATTAAAGGCTCATTAGATGACTCTAATAGTATGTAAAATTTGTTTTCTTTAGACACACAGTGCTTCTAGTCGCATTACAGTCACATATCAGTTTTCACCAATACGAGTATATTGGCGTTGAAGTTTTAAAAATCATTTTACATTTATTGATGGCACCGTAAATAAAAACATGAAAACATAATAAATATACTCACATCATTCTCGCTGGCACTCATGCCAAACACATCTCCGTACAACGGTTTGCCATTTTCATCGACCGGTGGTTTACCCCAGCCCCCTGCATGGTAACCGAACGAGCAGCCCTCCGGAATAGGAGCATTCAAACCCGGGATTCTCAGATTCGGATAGCTGGGCGGGGGACCATAGCGCTGCTGAGCGATCAACCAAGGAGGCGGAATTTTGTGACAAGCAGGACCAATAGGCATTCCCAGAGCCACACGCAGCTCCTCCGACAGGTCTCCCGGTTTCTTTTCCTTCAGGCGAGTCTCAAACTCCTTTCCTTCATAGTACAGATCTCCGTGGATCGTCATGCGTGGCTTGGTTTGCCATTTGAAGAACGCATCGTGCAACTTCTGGTAGTCAATGTCGATTTTACCCATTTTCGGTCTAGCCCTCTCACGCATCTTCGCCTTCAGCGTCTTCGATTCGTCCTTTTCCTGCAGCGATGCTCGCATTTCCATGATTCCGGTCTTTTTAATAAATGCTGGTAGTTCGAATGGGGGCTTTTCAATACCGCGTTTTCCTTGAAGATACTTTCGCTTGAAACACCAATGTCTTGGAACTTGGACCGTATTCCGATGCGATTTTAGTTGAATTAACAACTTGGGATCTCGTGCAGTCACATCATGCATCTCAACGACATCTGGTCGGGCTACCAGTTGCTTCAGTTCAGCCACACTCAATCTGGTGAGCTTCTTCATTTTTCGTTTGGAAATCCTCTCTCTTTCGTCCTTCTCTTCTTCATCCATGGCATCATCTTCGTCATCATCGTCGTCGTCGTCTTTTTCGTTTGCCTTCTTAGCTGCTGTGGCTTTCTCGTTTTCCGCAATTTCTGCCTTGGTAGGCTCTTTTGGTTTCGACTCTAGTTTAAAGATTTCGAAAACTCGATAAAACTGACGATACATTGGAGCAAGATCTGCTATGGTCACCTTCTCCGGAACATATTCAATTTCTACATTGTCCAACTCGTCTTCAATTAATGTTCCGGTGCTTTTCTCATTTCGTTTTTTACTTTCTTTGTTTTTCCCTTTATCTTTAGGTTTATCCTCCCCATTCTCTTTCTTATCATCCTTACTCTTTTCAGTGTCTTTTTTCACGGACTCTCCATCCTCATCCTCACCATCCGCTTCTACCCCCACGACCTCTTTTTCTTTTTCTACTGGACGTTCTTTGCTGGTCAGTTCCTTGACACTTCCTCCTTCCTTATCCTTCTCACGCTGCTGCAATACGATGGCTTGCTGTTCTCTTCTAGCCTTTCGATTCTCCTTCTTTCGCTGTTTTCTGCGGCGGTTGCGGTCCAACCTTCCTTCCGCTTTCGAGATGACCGGTGGCGGTGGTACCAAACCATCCAAATTCTCGTCATCTGAGTCACCATCCATGTCCAAATAAGAGCTCATAACACCCGCTGGTGGTGGAGGAAGCAAGGGTACTGTTGGAACAACTGCACCTGTAGTGGCCAATGCTTCTTCCGCACCCAACTCTTTAGCTCTAAGCGTCTTTAGAGCCAATACATCTTCCAAAGCTTTTGGCAAAACCAGTTCGGAGGGTTTTTTGATGACCGCCTCTGATTCTGCCGGATTTCCAACATTCAGTGACATCAATGGGGGAGGGTTTTTGTTTGCATCTTCACTTCCTGGTGGTACACTTCCATGGTTGGAAGGAGGTGGCCCCATAAGCGAAACCGGAGGGGGGCCCATTAGGGAAGGGGGTGGACCTGTGGCCATTATTGGTGGACCACCAAGCCCTGGTGGCCATGTCGGACCACTTCCAACGAGAAGCATATCTGGTGGCGGCGGAGGCGGGGGAAGTAATCCACCCGAATTGGGCTGCTGCTGCAGCTGAAAAGAATACAAAACATAACCTCATCAACATAATCGATTATTTCAACTTATTGTTGAAATGTTAATTATTTAATTGTTTACACTTACTTCAGGTTTACTCTCCATTTTACAGTAGGAAAGTATTCATTAATAAAGAAAACTATTGCAAGAAAAAATAATTCACTGTTCACAAACAAACGATATTATTTTGTTTTTCTGCAAATCGCACTTATCGACTCGACTGACAGTTATATTTGTAATTGCTTCAGAAACTTTTTTATATATACACACACAAAAAAATTTTGCGGTCGAAATCTCGCTTAACTTTTCAAAAGGACCTAAGTAACATTTATTTCATGAATTAATTTTGATTTTTTCGGCTGTTCGGCCACATTGAGAGTTGACGTAAAGTCAATGTCAACTTCTCTCCACGAACAGCCTAGATAGCCGTGTGGTGTCGGCAGCTGGTTATCTGGCTAAGAATAACATTACGGATTGCCTGTTCCAGTGGTAAAAGTCCACCATACCCTAATTTTCGGTGTGATGCGGCTTTATGCTTACCGTGCCTACGAATGAATGGTTAGGGGGGTCTAATAAGAACCTAACCGCAAACGGAGCCTGTGAAGCACCAGGGCCCCCTTCACAGTATTTGAGCCCTCGCTGCGCTAACCGGAGCTATGGCGTAGTTGACTTTTTACTTCTCCGAGATAATCGGCTACTCTTATTCAACCTCATCGTGAGGTTAAATAAGAGTAGGGTTATGAATATGTCTTTTAATTAGTTTTCAACAAATTGTCACCTATATGGATTCGCATTATGCGTTTTTTACAATGTGCTTTGTGTATGTTACCTATATGGATTCGCATTATGCGTTTTTTCACAGTGTACTCTGTGTCTCTTCCTTGACGTTAGGCGTCGGCTACTCTTGTTCAATCTCAACGTGAGGTTAATGTTATGAATAAGTGTTTTACTTAGTTTTCAACAAATTGTCACCTATATGGATTCGCATTATGCGTATTTCACAGTGTACTCTGTGTCTCGTCTTTGACGTTCGGCTTTGGCTACTCTTGTTCATCCTCAACGTGAGTGTGGGGTTATGAATATGTGTTCTACTTAGTATTTCAACAAACTTCCACCTATATGGATTCGCATTATGCATTTTTTTTTACAATGTACTTTGTGTTTGTCACCTATATGGATTCGCATTATGCGCTTTTCACAGTGTACTCTGTGTTTCGTCTTTGACGTTCGGCTTCAGCTACTTTTGTTTAATCTCAACTTGAGGTTGAATAAGGGTGGGATTATGAATATGTTTTTACTTAGTTTTTCAACAAATTTTCACCTATATGGATTCGCATTATGCGTTTTTTTTTACAACGTACTTTGTGTTTGTCACCTATATGGATTCGTATTATGCGTTTTTCAAAGTGTAATCTGTGTTTCGTCTTTGATGTTTGGCTTCAGCTACTCTTGTTTAATCTCAACTTGAGGTTGATTAAGGATGGGGTTATGAAAATGTTTTTTTTTTACTTAGTTTTTTTTTTCAATAAATTGTCACCTATATGGATTCGCATTTTGCGTCTTTTTTACAATGTACTTTGTGTATGTTACCTTTATGGATTCGCATTATGCGTTTTTCACAGTGTACTCTGTGTCTCGTCCTTGACGTTCGGCTTCGGTTACTCTTGTTCAATCTCAACGTGAGGTTCAATAAGAATGGGATTATGAATATGTGTTTTACTTAGTTTTCAACAAATTGTCACCTATATGGATTCGCATTATGCGTTTTCTTACAATGTACTTTGTGTATGTTACCTATATGGATTCGCATTATGCGTTTTTCACAGTGTACTCTGTGTTTCATTCTTGACGTTCGGGTTCGGCTACTCTTGTTCTATCTCATCGAGAGGTTCAATAAGAATGGGGTTATGAATATGTGTTTTACTTAGTTTTCAACAAATTGCCACCTATATGGATCCGCATTATGCGATTTTTACAATGTATTTTGTGATTGTCACCTATATGGATTCGCATTATGCGTTTTTCACAGTGCACTCTGTGTTTCGTCTTTGACGTTCGTCCATTGTTACGTCCTCTGTGTTTTTGTGACCTCTCTTTAGTCCCTAGCTGAATGCGTGTAAGTCAACATAATTGGCTTTCCTATAAATGGTTCCATTCTCCTTTCCAACTTCACTTCCTCTTCCTTTCCCCTTTTCACTTCCTTTTCCGTCAGGTAAATGATGAGAAAGGCCAGTGAAGGCGATGGCACAATTCTCCCAAATTGAGGGGAACGTGCCTCCTGAGCCGACGTTCTGATACCTGATAAGGGTACTGTTGGAACAACTGCACCTGTAGTGGCCAATGCTTCTTCCGCACCCAACTCTTTAGCTCTAAGCGTCTTTAGAGCCAATACATCTTCCAAAGCTTTTGGCAAAACCAGTTCGGAGGGTTTTTTGATGACCGCCTCTGATTCTGCCGGATTTCCAACATTCAGTGACATCAATGGGGGAGGGTTTTTGTTTGCATCTTCACTTCCTGGTGGTACACTTCCATGGTTGGAAGGAGGTGGCCCCATAAGCGAAACCGGAGGGGGGCCCATTAGGGAAGGGGGTGGACCTGTGGCCATTATTGGTGGACCACCAAGCCCTGGTGGCCATGTCGGACCACTTCCAACGAGAAGCATATCTGGTGGCGGCGGAGGCGGGGGAAGTAATCCACCCGAATTGGGCTGCTGTTGCAGCTGAAAAGAACACAAAACATAACCTCATCAACATAATCGATTATTTCAACTTATTGTTGAAATGTTAATTATTTAATTGTTTACACTTACTTCAGGTTTACTCTCCATTTTACAGTAGGAAAGTATTCATTAATAAAGAAAACTATTGCAAGAAAAAATAATTCACTGTTCACAAACAAACGATATTATTTTGTTTTTCTGCAAATCGCACTTATCGACTCGACTGACAGTTATATTTGTAATTGCTTCAGAAACTTTTTTATATATACACACACAAAAAATTTTGCGGTCGAAATCTCGCTTAACTTTCAAAGGACCTAAGTAACATTTATTTCATGAATTAATTTTGATTTTGATTGCAGTACTCAAATTAATTCATGAAAAAAATGTTACTATAGGTCCTTTTGAAAAGTTAAGCAAGAAATTCCGAGGGTTAATTTAGGAATACGCACCGACGATTTTCAGCAGACAACAAACCCGTTTGATTTTACCATTCGCGCAGTAAAAATCAACTGTGGTCCTGGTAGAATGTTGTTACATGAACTGAATCAGTGGTGAATTTGTCCGAATCTGGCCCGAATGCATGGTTAATTTAACTGAAAACTTGTGGTTGTTTTGAAAACATGACGTAGTCTTCAAAATAGTAATATACTCTGCACGGTAACATTGGGATACTCATTTTAGGAGTACTTTCAAATCACTTTAGAGAATATCGCCTATACGTCAAAAATTGCATACTTTTTAAGTACAATTCAGGGGTATAGCCCTCTCCATCCCCATCAGTGTTGGTGCCGTGTTTACATAATTTTCCTTTGTTTGCTGTTAGAACTGTCATATTTTTCTTGTTTACTGTTAGAAAACAACAAACAATCCGTTGATACACTAAGAAAAATACCGCTAATTTTAACTAGGAATCAGGTGAAAATGAAAATTTTCATTTTGATTCAGTGTGCAGCGAAAAAAAAATCACTCTGTGATAGTGTTGGTAAAATCTGCTTGGAGACCTCAATTATTTACGCTTTTTGAAGTATGCATACAAAACTTAAAATGCGTAAAAAGTAGTCAATAGCGAGAAAAGAAAATTTCCGGTCAGAATTAGCTCTACGGCTGTTGTCAATTTATTTTCTAGATTATAATTTTTTATTGGAGTTTCGATGCTTAGCGGTGTATGGGAAGATTGTGCAAAACTGGTATACCGAGCAGCTGCAGTAAAAGTTGAGTTACAGATCGACTGGTCGAAACAATTAGTTCGTCGGTACCGGAAACAACCTGTTTCATAGCGTTGACCAGGCGGTGACTATGTCGCACAAAATCCCCCAAACGGTGATGGACAAAAATTGATTAGAGGACCGGAATAGTTCTGACCTTGCGGCAAAAAATGGTAAATGCAATTTATACAAAGCATTCATTCTATCATGTCACTGAATGAATTATATTTAAATGATAAAAGTGTTATTTTTCAGTTACAGGACAATCACTGCTCTTCTGAGTTCATGTAATATGGCGTGCATATGGCAGAAAAACAAAACAAGTAGTTCAACGTCCCCGTTGAGTAGTCGATGCCGATAGTTTTGAATAAATTTTATAAAGAATATACAACCATGTACATAAACTAAAATTTTACCAATAAATAATTCTATTCAAAGAAAATAGAAAAAAATCACTAATAATATATTTGTATCAAACAACCAATCCATTTTGATCCAAACTAAATTTTGGTTATTTCAAACTAATATTTTTCAGTTTGAAACTACCAACCTTTTGGTTTATTTCATCAACTGTCAAAAAACAACCATCGTTTTTGGTTGTTTCAAACAATATTTTATTGAATTTGACTACAAAGCAAGTAAACAACCAACATCATATTCTAGTTTGTTTTAACCAACAATCCTGTTTGATGTAAACAAATTTTATGTTTGTGCAAATATCAACCCAAACATTAGTTTGAAATTAACTTGGTTGAAACTATAGATAGTAGAATCTATATAGATGAGCGAATGCATGGCTGAGTCGATTTTTTTGCCCGTGCACACGCGCATATGACGTCACAGCCCTTAACATTTCCATTGAAATCGTGACGTCATGCTCGTTTGGAGACACGTTTGACAGTCCGTTTGGAGACAGAGGATTTATCTTCGCTCATCTATATATTCCACTATCTATAGTTGAAACTACCAATTATTTTTCTCCGTGATTGGTTGACACGGTGCACAAAGTTTCTGAAGGGCTTTCTGGGAAGAACGGAACGGAACGACAAACGCTCCGAAAAACGGAAAAGACGGAAAAAGCGTTACTTGTTAACGGCCACCAGAGATGCCAGATTTGAAGACTTGTCTTCAATTTGAAGACATTTGAATCTCTGTGAAGACATTTACTTCGTGAAGACATTTTGAAGACTTTTCAAAATATTTGAAGACTTATCTACTTATTTGAAGATACTTGAAGACAATCAATAAGCCAGCGAGAGAAAATATAATTTTATTTCTTAGTTATAAATTCTGCGACTTCTGTATGGTCGGGGTTCAGCCAAATCACACCAAGCGCCAATGAAAAATTTACTATTTTTTGCCAAGGTTTTCATGTAATAGATTCACTTGGTCAAAAATCGCATTGGACATCGTTCAACGCCATAACTGAGGATACCTTACAACAAATCAAGACAAAATTTTCAAAACGACTTATCTGCTTTTGTAAACAAAGATTCAAACGACGATTTGACGAATCTGATAGCTCTCCCACGCAAACCAATACCATCAACAGGTAGCGGAAACCTTCAACTACCTATTGGTGGTGTTGATTTGCGTGGGAGAGCTATCAGATTCGTCAAATCGTCGTTTGAATCTTTGTTTACAAAAGCAGATAAGTCGTTTTGAAAATTTTGTCTTGAAATGTACGCATGGCTTATTATGAAATACTTTCCGTTTGTCTTTTGCGAACAAAACATCACAAGTTAGTCAAAAAGCTGCTTGGAGCGGTTTGGCTGAATCCCAACCATATGTAAATTATGCAAAAAAAATACAAAAGTCATAATAGTCTTTTTCTGGGGCTTAGAATTTCAAACATAAAAATACATTTTAACTTGGAGTTTTTTTTCTGTCGGGTACAATATCCACTGCGACCAGATATTTGATCTATTGTGGCGAGTATGTGGAGTTAGGCGCTGGTTAAAAAATTCCCGATGGCCTGTATTTAAAAAGGTATTTCCACAGACAAACAGACATAACACATTGAACATTTACTCATCAAATTCATCGTCGTTCAAACACTAACGACATCTGTTGATTTCAGTTGGTTGGGCAAATCACGAACCAGATAGCGGTAGTGAGCAAACGTCAAACTAGAGCAAAAACGATGCGCGCACCACGAGTGATCGATTGGCCAACTAATGATTATTTGAATTGCCCAGTAAATCAGTGAACGATGGAAGTTTGACGAGTGTTATGTCTGTTTGTCTGTGGTATTTCGATCATTACATTGGAACGCAATGATCGATATAATTTACGGCAAAAATATATTGAACTCTTCTATGACTTGATTTGATCTATTCAATCGTTAAGCTAGAACCTGATATTTTTCTAAATTCCTTACGAATTCATTTGATCTTCTCGGTATGTCCATGTGACTTTCCTCTAAATATTCGGCTAGGAACTCTTTGAATTTTCTGTGAATTTTTAAAAGAATTTCCGATGAAAATTATGAGGAATTTCTTTAGTTCAGTACAAAATTTATATTTATTAATTTCCGTAATAACACATAAAGGAAATTCTCCAAAATTTAAACGAAAAATTCATCTTGATTTCCACAATTCCCACAATAAATCCCTTTTAATTTCCACAAGAAAATTGTCTCAATTAATTTTCATAAAAAATTCGAATGTCAATAAGAAATTGAAATTATGCTGGTGTTAAATGGATATTTCTCATAATTTTCAAAGTAAATTTCTACAGGAAAATCTACCTAGAAGAAATTCAGAGGAAACTTGCTACACACTTTTGTTAAATTTTTAATTGAATTCCTTTGATTATTCTTCTAGAAATATCTTTGAACATTCCAGTATTTTATCTGCGAATTCCTCTAACAATTTCTTCAAAAAATCGTCCTAGTATTCTTTCAGTAATCCCTCCAGGAAATTGTCCGGAAGTTTCAGGGGTTTTTCCGAAAAATCCTCCAGGAATTCATTTGGAAGATCCTCCAGAAGTTTCTCCAGAACACATTCGGTCCTGCCTTCGGTAGTTCTTTCACGAATTCCTCCAGTAGTTCTTCCAGGATTTTTTTCCGAAAGTTTCCCGGGATTGCGGCGGAAGCTCCACCAGGGATCCCTGCGGAAGTTCTTACTTTGGAAGATCCTTTAAGAAAGTTGCCGAATGACTCTCCAAGAATGCCTCCGGAAGAATACTATGAAATTTATCTGGTATTTCCTCCAGGGTTGCTTTCGGAAATTTCTGCAGCAATACATCAGAAAGCTCCTCCAAGAATTCATCCAGAACTACCTCCAAAAATTTCTCCGGAAGTTTCTTCAGTAATTCCACCGGAAATTGCATCAGTAATTCATCAGGAATATCCTTCAAAAATTCATCAGGAAAACCCTCCAGGTAGAAAAAAAACATCCGGAATTCACCCTGAAGTTTCTACAGGAATTCCTTCTTAAGTTCCTCCAAGAATTCCTCCGGAAGTTACTTCTGAACTTTTTCCGGAAGTTTCTTCAGTAAATCCTGTGGATGTTCCAACAGGAATTCCTTAGGAAATTTCTTCAGGAGACTTCCATTAGAAGAAGAAGCTTCATCCAAAAGAAATTAGTATAAGTTATAAGAATCTCCATCAGGAATTTATCCGGAAGTTGATCTAGAAATTTTACCGAAGGTTCCTTTAGAAAATTCTCTGGATGTTTCTTCAAGTATTTCACAGTTAATTTTGAATCCCAACAGGGTTTCTTTAAAAAGAAATTAGGAAGAATTCCACGTGAAAATTCAGTTAAAAATACGACTCAGTACAAAATCCAGGGGAAACTCGTTAGGGCCTATTCAAATATTACTTAACGCGAAAAACGTTATTTTCAAGTACCCCCCACCCCCTCGTAACAATCTGTAACACTTTTCAGAAGTACCCCCACCCCTATGCGTAACGCGTAACAAATACTGTTTTTTTTTAAAGAAGAATCTTAATTTTGGTATAACTTAAAACACGATACAATAATTTATTTTTTTTTTACTTCATGCTATTTTAAAGAAAATAAATATTTTTCAAGAATATAATAATAATTTTCTTTATTGTTACGCATAACAAAACTTCGAGAGACCCTCATCCCCCATAGTTTGCGTAACAAATCGTACACTCAGCCAAGAAAACTAGTGATAATCATACGAATGTCTTATGTTTTTTTGCTATAAGAATTACGTATAAATTTTGTACGATTTTCTTATGAACTGTGTGTTATTTGACCGAGAATGATTTTTATAAGTTTGTCTTATGAAAATATAAAGATTTGTCCATGCCCTTGATGGAATTCATAAGAGAATCTTATAAACATCAATCATTCTTGCATATGAGGGTCATAATGTTTTCTACACGATTTTTGTATATGCTGTGCATTCAACAACAACAACAACCAACTGCTATCGAACGCGATATTAAAAAAAAAAAATCCCAGTTGATGAACCATAAAACGCAGTTTACAAGCGCGAATGTCGATAAATATGTCGAGAATAAATCTGCGATGAGGATTAGTTCGTCCACAACAAACTCTGCCATGTTAACTTCTCATTTCATAAGATTTGTCTTATGAGTTTTTCACATCAGAAGTAGTGATGAAAATCATAAGACAACTCTTATGTTTTATTTTATCTATAGATCACTCCCATGAACTTTATAAGATACAAGAATGAGTTTCATGAAGAGTAAGTTATTATCATAAGAAGCTCTATGAAAATACAATTTGCTTATTTTTCCACGCTTCATAATATTAGGCTTATGATGTTCAAGAGATAGTTTAGTTGAGTGTAACAAAAATAAGTAACCCTCCCACCCCTATTGCGTTACGTAATATTTGAACAGACCCTTAAGCCCCAAACGCAATACAACGGAACGGCGACGGAAACGGCAAATTTGACAGAAAATATATGCGCTAACTGTCAAATTTTCCGTTTCCGTCGCCGTTCCGTTGCATTGCGTTTGGGGCTTTATAATAAAAAATTAAATGTTTTTAAAGAATTTTCTCTTGAATTCTAAAGCCCCAAACGCAATTCAACATAACGGCGACGGAAACGGCAAATTTGACAGAAAATGTATGGGCTAACTGTCAAATTTTCCGTTTCCGTCGCCGTTCCGTTGTATTGCGTTTGGGGCTTAACAATTTGTATGTTAAAAAATGAACATTATTCCACATCAGTAAAACAAGGAGATTATTGAACATACAAACCTATTGGATTTTGAAATTTCTCGCTAATAATCGTAATTTTAATATTGAAGACATTTGAAGACATTTTTAAACGACTGTGAAGACATATGAAAATATCTTCTGGCATCCCTGACGGCCACTCAAGTGCTAAAATAACGGGCAAATTCAGCGTGGGGCTGTGCTTTTCAATCGATCTGTTTGATCTCCATCTTTAGCATAAACTGGGCCGAATAGTGATGTTTTATTACAAAAGTGCTTTAACAAAGTGAAATTCGTTGAATTTATCTCTAGTTTACGGTGTAATTTACCGAGAATTCTCAACCATGATTGAACTTACCCGTTCGTTACGAGATTTACTCGTTACCAAAACACTGGACTCGACCAACACAGTTTGGCGCCTGCACAGCCGGGTCACCGTCTACATGTTGGTCTTCTTTACAATTCTGCTGTCGGCCCGGGCTTACTTTGGCGATCCAATCGACTGCATCAGCACGGCAGCTCCCGCGGTGAAACCCAGCTTGCATAGCTTCTGTTGGACACTGGGAACGTTCATTAGCCGCGATCCGAAGTTTGGTAAGTTCCGACGCTTGTCTATCAATAATTGCATAATTACAATTACATAATAATGATTCCTTTATAATTTTATTTTACCAGTTGAGGCAAGTTGGGATTTTATCGAAATCGGAGCCCAAATGGGTCACATTCCCAAGGAAGATCGGTTCTATCAGAAATATTACCAATGGGTCCCGTTTCTGTTGGCAATCCAGGCGATCCTGTTCTCGTTCCCGAAGCACTTGTGGCGATTTTGCGAAGGCGGCCGACTGGCTACTCTGTGTGGTAACTTGAGTAAGTATTGGAATCAAAGTATCGTTCCGTCAAAATGTATGACAAAAGTTAGCGAACGTTTAGTTAAAAAGCGCCCAGATGAAGAACTTTTGCCTTATTACCGTAGTACACAACAAATTATTCCATACAAGTTACAAACAAACGAAATTGCAGTAAGACGAATCCGTAACTAGGGATGGAAAGGTGTAGGTTGTTGGGTACAAAAGTGGGAAATCTATATTAATTTTGGCCAATCAATCCAAGATTTTTTTATGTATACAGGTTATCCGACTTGTCAATATCTCCAACTCAGCCATCTTGGATTTTTGTATGGAATTTATGCTCGTTTATTTACGTTTTGCACTGAACATTTCAAGCATAATTTTTCATAACGACGTATGTAACAAAAGTAAACAAAACGGGGTTTTTAATACAACGTGACAATCACACGCGGCTTTATATAATACGCATCGATTTTACTGATTTCAGATCTTAAAATTCTTTTATAAAATTTTTTTACGTATCGACGTAAATTTCTATTTTTGAAGTCTCACTGTTACATACGTCGCTTTAACAAATGGGAACTAAGAGCGACCTTTGTAACAAAAAATCAAAACAAAACAAAGCTGCACTTGCGTCAATCGTGCACTATGAAAAACCGGCCAATGTAAACCGACGTACGTGTAGCATACCGGTGTATGTATAATTTTATCGTTTTTCACAATGAATTTGAATGAACTGAGCTTTACTGTGAAGCACGCTTATTAGTGCTGTCAATGAGCAGCTCGAAGTAGCTCGAAGTTGTTCCTGTCACGCTCATGCCCGTTTGTTGACAAAAAGAACGAGCAGGACGGGAACAACTTCGAGCTACTTCGAGCTGCTCATTGGACAGCATTATTACGTGTTTCCCCTCCCGCGCTGGTTATTCCCATCTACTGACGAAGTCGGATAACCAGTTCATAAAAAAATCTTGAATCAATCAACGTAAAATATTTGTTTCCACTATCAAGAACATTCTCCTATAAATATATTATTCGCAAACAGAAACTAGACAAGTATGTGATTAGTAATACTGTTATTTGACCATTAGGATGCATGGTCAAATAACAGTATTACTGTTCTGGTATTCTCAAGAAAGGATTGATTTACTATTGATAAAAACGCGCCTTCAATGAGATTGCTCTTGTGAAGGGTCTAAGTAGTGGGCTCTTGAGAAAAAAAAAAACAAGAACTGTATCGAAACCGATGTTGCATTGCTTCTCAATTTTAATGGAGTAATTCGGATTGTATGTACCCCAGAAACCCAAAAAGAGATTCCCCAGAATGCACTACTTCACAGAATGGCCTAATCCCAGGAATACCATACCCCAGAATGCACCATTCTCTAGATTAGACTAAATTCCACAAACAAGTTATTAATACTAAATACCTATGACCAAAGGAATTACACTGAATTACACACGATTTTTTTACACAATTTTATTTTACACGATATGGTCATCCAAGAATTCTCTGAAGTCAGGTCTTAAGGTCTACACGCGTAATCAGAGGTCTATTGGTCAGTTTAAATGTGGAACATGCCCTTTGTGATTATTTATTATTTATTCAGACTAAGGCCGAAGTGGCCAGTGCGGTATATATGAGTCTTCTTCATTCGGCTCGGTTCATGGCTACACGTCGCCAACTACGCAGTCTACGGAGGGTCCGCAAGTCATCTTCCAGCTGATCGATCCACCTTGCCCGCTGCGCACCTCGCCTTTTTGTGCCCGTCGGATCGTCGAGAACCATTTTCACCGGGTTACTGTCTGACATTCTGGCTACGTGCCTGGCCCACCGCAGTCGTCCGATTTTCGCGGTGTGAACGATGGATGGTTCTCCCAGCAGCTCATGCAACTCGTGGTCCATTCGCCTCCTCCACGTACCGTCGGCCATCTGCACCCCACCATAGATGGTACGCAGCACATTGCTTTCGAAAACTCCAAGTGCGCGTTGGTCCTCCACGAGCATCGTCCAGGTCTCGTGTCCGTAGAGGACAACCGGTCTAATGAGCGTTTTGTAGATTGTCAGTTTGGTACGGCGGCGAACTCTATTCAATCGGAGCGTCTTGCGGAGTCCAAAGTACGTACGTTTTCCAGCCACTATGCGTTTCAGAATTTCTCTGCTGGTATCATTTTCGGCAGTCACCAGTGAGCCCAAGTACACAAATTCTTCTACCACCTCGATTTCGTCACCACCGATGCAAACTCGAGGTGGGTGGCTCACATTGTCTTCTCTTGAACCCTTTCCTATCATGTACTTCGTCTTCGACGTGTTGATGACTAGTCCGATCCGCTTAGCTTCCCTCTTCAGTCTGATGTAGGTATCCTTACACATATGAGGCTGTGACACGTGGCCCTTACGTGAACGGTTCATAGAACTTTCGTGCGTTATTAGCGCGGTATAGTTGCTCCGTCTCTTCATGGTCTCGATCTTCCTGCTGGTGCTTTTTTCTCCGGAAAATCGAGTTTTGTCTGTTCCGCGCCCGTTTATATCGTGCCTTGTTCGCCCTCGTGCGGTGTTGCAGCAATCTCTCCCATGCTGCGTGCTGCATTCTTCTCTTCCACTAACTACTCACATTCGCCGTCATACCAGTCGTTTCTCTTATCCGGGGGCACGGTGCCAAGTGCAGCGGTTGCGGTGCTACCAATGGCGGATCGAATATCTCTCCAGCCATCTTCAAGAAACGCTGCGCCTAGCTGCTCTTCCGTTGGGAGTGCCACTTCCAGCTGCTGCGCGTATCCTTGGGCTAGTCTATCGTCTTGTAGCCGCCCAATGTTAAGCCGCGTCGTTCGACTACGACGCGTGTTGGACACCGTCGAGAGTTTTGAGCGCAGGCATACTGCAACGGGGTTGTGGTCGGATTGAATATTCGCACTGCGGTAAGTGCGGACGTTCGTGATGCCGGAGAAGAATTTACCGTCGATTAGAACGTGGTCGATTTGGTTTTCCGTTTCTTGGTTAGGTGATCTCCATGTAGCATTATGGATATTTTTGCGGGGAAAGTAGGTGCTTCGGATTACCATTCAGCGGGAGGCTGCAAAGTTTATGCATCGTTGGCCGATATCATTAGATACGGTGCGCAGACTATCCGGTGCGATGACCGGTCTATACATTTCCTCCCTTCCTACCTGCGCGTTCATGTCGCCGATGACGATTTTGACGTCCCACAGTGGGCATCCATTCTATAGTTGAAGAAACGGCATTTTATCCTCAGCTTGCTTGCACATCCTTGCGTTGGTTGGCTGCCACCCAATCCCAGCTCGTTGGTGGTGCCACAGCTTTGGTAGAAGGTACCCGCTCGATGCCCGCTTTTCCACACTTTCTGTCCTGTCTTGCAGATTTCCTACAGCGCTACGATGTTGAAGTTGCGGGGATGTAATTCATCGTAGATTATCCTGTCGCAACCTGCAAAGCCTAGCGACTTGCAATTCCATGTTCCAAGCTTCCAATCGTGG
The DNA here is from genome assembly GCF_024139115.2 of Armigeres subalbatus. Classification (NCBI taxonomy): domain Eukaryota; kingdom Metazoa; phylum Arthropoda; class Insecta; order Diptera; family Culicidae; genus Armigeres; species Armigeres subalbatus. Next base: position 84,934,440 of record NC_085140.1, read on the forward strand.
TCCTTTATTCGTCGCCTAGGTCGTTGCCGATTGATTGTATCGAGTAGCATTATCTCCTATGTCGTTCCTAATGGTTGTTTTTGAAGGCGGCTTATTGGGCCTGCGCAAACCTCCTGTCTCGTCGGAGGGCCGTCGTGCCAGGTCTGTTTAGCGTCCCACTTAATACCTGGCCTGGGGAGGGATCGCCAAGCCCTTGGACATAGTCCCCGCTGCTCTCTGTCTGTCATACACATCCCATTATTTGATGAAATGCACACATAAGAGTAAAATCAGCAGTGATTCAAATCGTTCGGGGCTGTCAGTTTGAATATGAATCTAAAACATTGAATTTCCAAGCAGCTGTTTCAGTTTTTATACCAGTCAACTGTCAAAAAAATAAAACTGGAATAACGCTCCGTTCTATTTTCTGCAGATTTGAACCACGATTGAATCACGAGATTCAAATATTTTCAATTGTTTTGGTGTATGGATGCGTCATTTTATCTACGGATCAATCCACTTTGCAATTCCGGCGCCTTTCTTGGCAGTAACATAATGATTTCAATTAATTGAAAATTTGAAAAACATGAATAGAACACTGCTGGGGAAACAAGTGAGTTTGTTCTATTTTGCTCCAGATGCAAACTAGAATAGTGGTCGAAAATTTAGAATCAAACTGAATCACTCCTGATTTCACCCTAAGTAGCAGACAATGTTGGCAAATAATTATTGAGAGTATTTGTGACGTAAAAGTGGACGCTAAAAAATAAATGTGATAACGTATGGTTCGACCAGACAAAAATATTCATCCGCTTAACAAAACGCCTAAAAATATGGTTATATTTGCAAGTCTTGTAACTAATTTATTTAATAATATTTACTTTTAATATCTCATTGAGCCTATTTTCACAGCTATAAAATATGAGCTGGGTATTGAAATGATATTTAAAATTGTTGTTTATGCACTTTTATTTATGAAAACAATTGTCGGGGTATTAGGCAATCTGTTTCGCCAGTAGTGACTAGGCTATACAGTGAAGTTGATACTCAGAAAAAAAAAACGTAACCGTCACATTGGATGCATAGACCACTTGACAATATCGTATACTGCATGTAATCGCATTCATTTCATTTATTTAGTTTACATCTAAACAGATAACACTGAATCAACAATTTGACGCCACAATACACGGTTTGAGGCCGCATCTCTTTATCCTCGGATACGCCCCACGCTCGCCAAGTCGTTTTGCACCTGGTCTGCCCATCTCGCTTGCTGCGCTCCACGCCGTCTCGTACCTGCCGGTTCGGAAGCAAACACCATCTTTGCAGGGTTGCTGTCCGGCATTCTTACAACATGTCCTGTCCATCGTACCCTTCCGGCTTTAGCTACCTTCTGGATACTGGGTTCGCCGTAGAGTTAGGCGAGCTCATGGTTCATTCTTCATTCTTCGCCGCCACACACCGTCTTCTTGCACACCGCCAAAGATGGTCCTAAGCACTCCGAGTGCTTGCAAGTCCTCCTCGAGCATGGTCCAAGTCTCATGTCCGTAGAGGACAACCGGTCTTATAAGCGTACATTAGACCTCTTCATGTTTTCAAAAAGTATCAAAAATTCAACCGGTCAGCCCAGAATCACAATTCCCATGCTAAAATAAGTCACCTGTCAAATTTCCAGCTAATTCGGATAAAATTTCGAGGTGGCTCAAGTCGATTTAGTGTTTTTGGGCTATTTTCAATTTTGGAAAAAATCTAACAAGAGATATAAACGTCAAAAACTATTGCAACAACCTCTATACGGAAGCTTTTGGTGTGCTCTACAAGTCTTGTGAACATTGCGTTTCGTTCCGTTCACGTTTTGTCCATGTTAAAGTGATTTTCAAGCTCTTAGGTGCATAAAAATACTGTTTCCCCTAAAAGTCGTTGTTCTACAAAATTGTAGAATTTATGACAAATGATTGCTAATTTATTATAATATTATTCCTCTTTTTTCTCTGGAAATTTGAGTAATATAATTGCCAATGTACGATTTACCGTTAAATTCTTAAAAATCAGAAGCTGAACATTTGTCGTAAGTTTGCACATTATGATTTCTTCAAACAAGTTGTCCCTCAAGGTGGGGCTGGTTGGCTTCCATCGTCCGCTGAACTGACGTAGTCATCTCCTCCGCTGCCTTGACTTTCACTGCCTGTACTCTCAGCGCCATTCAAATGTTCCTCGTAGTGCTGCTTCCACCTTTCGATCACCACACGTTCGTCCGTCAAGATGCTCCCATACTTATCCCGGCACATTTCGGCTCACGGCACGAAGCCTTTGAGGGATGCGTTGAGCTTCTGATAGAACTTGCGTGTTTCTTGAGAACGGCACAGCTGTTCCATCTCTTCGCACTCCGCTGCTTCCAGGCGGCGTTTCTTCTCCTGAAAAAGGCGGGTCTGCTGTCGTTCCACGTTCTGCCGGGTACCTTGCTGCAGCGCGACCGCCCGCGCTGCGTCCTTCTCCAGAATCTGTCTGCACTCTTTGTCGAACCAATCGTTCCGTCGCCTTCGACCCATATACCCGACGTTGTTCTCCGCTGCGTCGTTAATGGCTGCTTTGACTGTATTCCAGCAGTCCTCAAGAGGGGCCCCATCGAGCTCACCCTTTTCCGGCAACGCTGCTTCGAGATGCTGCGCGTATGCAGTGGCGACACCATGTTGCTTCAGTCACTCTAGGTCGTACCGCGGCGGTCGTCGGTACCGAACATTGTTGATGACGGATAGTTTTGGGCGCAGTTTAACCATCACCAGATAGTGGTCAGAGTCGATGTTAGCGCCACGATATGTCCTGACGTCGATAGTGTCGGAGAAGTGCCGTCCATCAATCAGAACGTGGTCGATTTGTGATTCAGTCTGCAGTGGTGATCTCCAGGTGTGCCGATACGGGAGGCTGTGTTGGAAGTAGGTGCTGCGAATGGCCATATTCTTGGAGGCGGCGAAATCAATTAGTCGTAGGCCGTTTTCGTTCGTCAGCCGGTGAGCGCTGATCTTTCCAACAGTCGGTATAAACTCCTCCTCTTGGCCAACCTGAGCGTTCAAATCTCCTATGATGATTTTGACGTCGTGGCTTGGGCAGCTGTCGTACTCACGTTCCAGCTGCGCGTAGAATGCGTCCTTATCATCATCAGTGCTTCCGGAGTGTGGGCTATGGACGTTGATTATGCTGAAGTTGAAGAACCGGCCTTTGATCCTCAACCTGCACATTCTTTCATTGATCGGCCACCACCCGATCACGCGCCTTTGCATATCGCCCATCACTATGAAAGCTGTTCCCAGCTCGTGTGTGTTGCCGCAGCTCTGGTAGATGGTATGATTACATCTAAACGTTCGCACCATTGATCCCTTCCAACAAACCTCCTGCAGCGCTACGATACCGAATCACCGGTCCTTGACCACATCGGCGAGTATGCGTGTGCTCCCGATGAAGTTGATAGATTTGCAGTTCCACGAACCGAGTTTCCAATCGCTAGTCCCTTTTCGTCGCAGTGGTCTTCGCCGATGGTTCCGGTCCGTACTCTCTTGTTGATTGTTCGTTGCTTATGATTTTTTAAAGGCTGGCTTGCAGGGCCTGACACCAAACCCCTAAATTTCCGGAGGACCATGGTGCACAGTTTCACTTAGAGTCCCTCGCTGGCACTCGGACGATGATCAGCCGCCCCTAACATGGAGAACAGACGCTGTTGTGAGCCGATCCTGACATGGAGAACAGACGCTCAATAAGATTTTGCTCCTCTCCGGAGGAGAGCTCCCCCTTCCCTGTCAGCATACGACCATAGCTCCCACCGGGGTTGGTTACCCGATCTTCCCTAAGGTTCCTCGTATCCCGGCCAGTATCGCGGGGAGGTAGGGATAGGAGTTGCTGGGTAAGAGGCTAAGGACCGCGAGATGGGGTTTATTTTATTCCTTCAGGTACGCGAAGTACCAATGGCTTTACCCAGCATTTGCCGTGCCAACTAGGGAAGCATAATCTAAATGAATAACATATTGCGATATGTATTATTCCACTACTTCACCAAAGAGAAACTTCCGTTTGATGATTTGAAGATGATATACATTTAATGAACATACAAAACGTATACAGTATCTTATAGAAAAGTAGACATCAGTTATCTAAAATCTAAATAAATGTTAGGTAAATTATTTGAAAAATCAATAAAAGCTATTAAACCGTCGATATTGAGAAGTTGCTAACTTCCCAAGGAAATGATTCTATTTCCAGTAGGTATCTACGTAAAATAGATATTCTTTATGATGTTTTTAGTATGACCTAAAAATTGAATTGAAATTTGTATATGATTCAATTATTTAAATATTTTACTGTAAGTGTACTTATGTTCATCATTGGATTTTCAATTTTCTGGGCGGTATTTGATATCGTCTTCTGAATGTACGCGGTATTATTCACAAGTCAAATGTCACACTATTTTCCTTATTTTTTAATGAGTTGAAGTACAAAACATATTTTTCCCTTTCAAATTTATTTAGTGTTGATTAACCCTTTATAAGGCAGACGAATCTAAGCAATAAATTATCAAAAACAACAATAGGACACAAAGTTGACATGATATTAAACTCAAATGTATGTTTGAACATTAAACAGTTCAGAAACATTGAAAAATTGGTGGCAATATAGTTGCCACTGCCCGTCAAGCGGGACAACATTGGTGGCAATATAGTTGCCACTGCCCGGCAAGCGGGAAAACAGGCAACAACAAAAATAAATAAAAGATTTTTTAAAATTAGGTTTTACGTAAAATCAGTCAAATCAAGGCACGTTTTATATTTTGGTGAAGAGTCCTAGTCGAAAAACGCATTATAAGTGAAAAAAAATTGCGCTTTTGTTCCCAAGGGGAAAAAAACACAATTTCGTCAAAAATCTAAAAACCAAATATACAGAAAGGCAAAGCTTTTTTCACGCTAATCACGTAATAATCTAACACAGGAGATTCAAAATAATGAATACCAACGGGAAAAAATATATCTTTGTCGTTTTTTAACGAATTATAACTGAAAATCCTTCTTCCACTCGAAACATACGATCTGTTCGTATAAAAACTGTTCTCAAATTGTCATTTCATTTTTTTTCATGGCTCAAATTCATCTGGGGTATTACTAGGAAGCAAATAAAGCCCCTACATGGAAAATAATAAGTGCTCTTGTTAATAAATAGAAAAACATATAATTTGTTGATGGCAATATAGTTGCCACTGCCTTATAAAGGGTTAAAGCGACATAGTGTTCAAGGATGATTGTTGCAAATTAAATTTTATATAGCGAATTTATTGTGGACATCTTTAACTCTTCTTAGCCCCCCAGGGCATGTCACGGTATTACCGGCATTGATAATATCACTCATATTTCCAGACTCGATCTTGCCCCCGAACCAGTGGACACGGAAACGCAAAGTCCAAACGCTGCTCTATCTGACCCAGGAATGCCGCAGGCGGCACAACAAATATGCGTTAATTTTCGTCGGATGCGAGCTACTCAACTTCTTGGTAGTTATGGTGAATATGCTCTTGATGAACTTTCTGTTCGGAGGATTCTGGACCAGTTATCAGCCAGCGATACAGGCATTGTTCTCGTTGGACATGAATGCCTGGACATCGTATAACTCGTTGGTGTTTCCCAAGCTAGCCAAGTGCGACTTCAGCTATATTGGACCGAGTGGAACCAAACAAAACGTGGACGCATTATGTTTGCTCCCGCAAAACATAGTCAACGAGAAAATTTTCGCCTTCCTGTGGCTTTGGTTCATTCTGCTGGCGGTCGTATCCGGCCTGCAGTTGTGCTATCGAATGGTACAGATTTGCTGCCGAAGTGTTCGATTCCATTTGCTGTTCAGCTTACTGGATCCAATAAGCTACCATCGCTTGAAACGAGTTGTTCGAGATGCCAATATCGGGTATTGGTTCCTACTTTACCAAATGTCGCGCAACATCAACAAAGGTGTGATGAGGGAGATTATCCGGGATCTATCCAGAATTGGTCAGGAGCTTAACATGTCCAAGCTGAACGTGAACGAACTGCAGTTCGATGTCGAAGCACCGAACATACAAGAGGAGGAACCCGAGGATGACGAAGTAACGGTGTGATCGGAAGGGATTCTCTCGATGCCAATACGAATCTGCCGTATCCAAGAGGAAGAAATGTATAAAACAATTGAATTATTACTGAGTTAGGTTTTTGTTCTGTCAATGTGTAAATTCTTGGAACTGGTAACGGGGTTTTCTTTTATATTGACTTTGCTGATATATGCCTATCAGGAGGCCTATTATTGTACTAATGTGTTCAATTTTCCTAGTTTTAGGAAAGAAATATTGAAAATATATTTGATGTAAATGAATTTCCGGTATTTGGGGTTTGAAATATGATTATCCGAATTCCTTACACAGACATTTTAACAAATTGTACGTTGCAAGATACAAGATGAGCTGAAGACTAGAAAGAATGACCGACTCCACAGCAGTGCTCCGAGAACGTGATGATTAACCTATATCCATTTGAGTAGACCTTTTTGCCTTTCTCGTACAACTAAGTTGTGATACAACATAACCTACATTACTTATGATGCTTTCACTCAGGTCGACTTTGGAGCGAGAAAGTCCAAACTGCTGCATTGCTTCATCTAGCTGTCGGTTCCATGCCCTACTTGATTGTTTTAAGCCATACAAAGCTTTCTTCAACTTGCAAACTTTAGTAGGATCCTTCACATAACCTTCTGGTTGCTCCATGAAAATACTTTCTTTTTTCAGGTCTGTTTGAAGAAACGCTGTAACAGCATCCATTTGTTCTATTTCAAGATCGTGCTGCACTGCGAGAGCCATCAGGTAACGTATAGTTGAGTATCTCACAACCGGGGAATATACCTCTGCATAATCTATGCCAGGACGTTGTTAGCAGCCATTCACCACAAGCCTGGCCTTATAACGAGTAACGTCACCATTTGTATTTCGTTTGGTCTTGTATATCCATTTGTTGCGTATAGCCTTCCTTCCTTCTGGCAAGTTAGTCAGTTCCCACGTGTTATTGCCATTCAGTACCTTAATTTCTTCATGATCCGATCGATTGACTGCTTCTGTTACGACGGGAATTCATCCCGCCGCGTTCGTTTTCGGACGTTGGACAGAAACGTGTTTTCCAGTGTTGCGTTCCGCCAGACACTCGAAACTGTAAACATTTATTAACAATAATTAATTACAAATATAACAACGGACAAGCACTTACACTTTTGGTTTCGTCCAGACGTCAGTACAGTACGGATAATTAACACAAATTTCTTCATACAAAAACAATCAAATCTACAGTGAGGTCTGAACATATTGGTACGAGCGAACATTCCCCCGCCCGTAAACCAAGTTCAACTTCCATAACAGTTAATTGGTTTACTCCACATACATTCAACACTCTATATACATTCACTAATATGCATTCAGTTTCGCACTAATATGCACTGAAAATATCGAACTTAAAAAATATCACAACCAAAGCACAAACAACTTGCAGATGACTCCGCCATCCCACAAGTAATCACAATTAGAGTTCACCAACACAGATCGATTACTCCTTTTCCTCGAAACCGATTCAGCGCTCTCCGAGAGTTCTCCGAACTGTTGATCTCAACCACTAAACTGCGGCCAGGCTAATCAGATGTAATATTTCTGTATCATTTGGTCCACTCGATTGGTCTGGTTGCGATTAATCATTCGGAATATTCACCAGATAGCAGCTCGACTCCGCCGACGCCATCTTCCAGGAATAATTGTTCCAGCTGTTGTCCTCGACGACAAAAGTTTTCGAGAATGTTACGACGGGAATTCATCCCGCCGCGTTCGTTTTCGGACGTTGGACAGAAACGTGTTTTCCAGTGTTGCGTTCCGCCAGACACTCGAAACTGTAAACATTTATTAACAATAATTAATTACAAATATAACAACGGACAAGCACTTACACTTTTGGTTTCGTCCAGACGTCAGTACAGTACGGATAATTAACACAAATTTCTTCATACAAAAACAATCAAATCTACAGTGAGGTCTGAACATATTGGTACGAGCGAACAGCTTCTCTATAGTTCGATGGATCACTCATAATATTTGGGAAATATTCAGAGCCAGCAAAAGAACTAAACCAAACATAATCGCTGTACTTGCCTGGGAATCGATGCTCCCGACCGCTGTGCATCGACAATTGCTGATCATCAGCCAGTCTTGTTGTTTGCGGTGGGAGCGCAACATTCTGATCTGCATCAACGAGCTCATCTTCACTAGAATCGGCATTCTGATGTAAGGAATACATTTCTTAAGTAGGAGGATTCAGATTAATGTTGCTTTGCACACTTGAAACCATTTCGTTTTGTTCAGAAATTTCAATCGACGAATTAAGCTCAAATGAAATCGACTTCCTTACTTTGCAGTTCGCTACACGCCAAGAATTTCCCTTCATTGATGAACCTTACGTCACGACTTGTTATATATCCGACAAAAATTCCTTCAGTAGCTTTCGGATCAAACTTCTGTCTTTTCTGAATATGAACCATTGCCTTGGAATCAAAAAAGATGTTGAAGCATGGTTTTCTGCCACTCCACGCTTCTTCTGGCGTCAATGATTCCAAAGATCGTGTGGGACTCCTATTCACAAGATACGCTGCGGTTGACACTGCCTCTGCCCAGAACTTTTTCGGAAGCTTCGAATCATTCAGCATGCATCTTGCTTTTTCTACGAGCGTTCAATTCAAGCGTTCAGCCACCCCATTTTGCTGTGGAGTAAATGGGCAAGTTGTTTGATGAATTATGCCGTCTTTTCTCATGCTTGCTTCCATCATTGAGTTTATATACTCTGAACAATTGTCCGACCTTAGAACTTTCAAATTTCCTCCTGTCTGCCGTTCAACCATGTTCTTGAAGCTCGAGAATACATATTTGACGCTACCCTTTGATTTCAAGAAATACACAAAAACCTTGCGACTGGCATCGTCCACGAATGTAAGAAAGTAACGGCTTCCACCAAGCGATGGTTTTTCGATTGGCCCACAGAGATCCGTATGTATCAAAACCAATAACAATAACAATAACCAATAACAACATCCTTCCGAAAATCTGCTATGACTGCGAGTTTCTTCATGCTTTGTTGGTTCAAATGTCCTAACCTTCTATGCCAGACTTCCGTTTCGATTGTCATCAACGATGTTTCCGGTTTAACGCAGTTGAGCCTATATAGACCATCTACATCGGTCTCGGAAGCAATCACCTCTCCATTTTCATCAAAAAACTTTACAAGAATCGGCAGTGAATGTTACCGTTGATCCCTTTCGACAAATCTTACTGACCGATAGCAGGTTTGTTGCCAATTCCGGAACATGTAGAACCTCCTTCACTTCGATGGGTCCTTTTTGTAGCTCACGGTTCACAATTCCTTTTGCTGAAGTCATCATACATTGATTGTTTGCAGTATCGACTGGATGAGAAAATACTTCTTGCTTCGTGAAATTATTTTCGGATCTTGTCATGTGTGAACTAGCAGCTGAATCGAAGTACCAATCTTCTGCGCTTCCTTTTTTAACAGCCAATATCGCACACACAGCCTTGTTCTTCGGTTTTGAATAAACATTTTGCTTTTGTTTCTGATTACATTCGGCCGCGAAATGTCCAAGTTTATTGCAAATGAAACACGTTTTGTCCTTCTTCTTGTTCGTGCCCTTGAAATGTTTGGACTTGAATTTCGTATATAATGCGCCTTCACACCCACCCAGAACTCGAAATTGGCCATTTAACATCTTGCAGAATCTTCGTATCAGGCCATCGTCTTGAAATGCCTTCCGAAGTCTTTCCCACGCATCTTGAGCACTGGTTGCGGTTTGAACTAGGCTGTAGTTGTTCTTTTCCAACGTTAAACAAATTGTTGCTAGTGCACGCTGACTTGCTTCTGGATCAACTTGTTGATTCTGCGCTGGCTGAGCAGCCCTCCACGTTCCTTCCCTTATCAATATCATTTTCATTGAGAACGCCCATGGCGAATAGTTTTGACGACCCTTCAATTTTTCAATTGCCGGAAGATTCACAGCATTTCCGTAGGACCGAACTACACCACCGACTCGTACGCCGTCTTCAGATCCGGCCGCATTACCGCTAACAGTCGCATTCGTCCTACTGCTGCCTGAATTGTTTCTGCTTGAAATCTGTTGGTGACAATCCCTCGGAATCATGGTTTCTTTAAAAATGCATATAATTGTGTTGAGAATAACAGGGACAAGCTTTACTTCAAGTCACGACCACGTCCTGGACCCATAACCACTTGTGAGTTAGTGAAAGAACGTCTGGTCTGGTGTAAGCTTGAAATTGGAATGAAAATTTATTGGAACTGCTTATACATATACATAGTAAACAACCAAGTTGCTAGGGCTAGCTATATACATTAGTAAACTACAAAGGTTACTCAGTTATCTCAACAGTAAGTGGTCTTGTTGTGTAGGGGTTCGAGTCCCTCCAAAACACCTCCAAGTGTCATGGAGGACACGTAGATTCTAGTCTAGGAGCTAGACTTTACTAAGGTACTGTTGATGTCTAACCGAATAAAGAAATATAAATTTATTTAAGTCACTACCAATATTTTTGTAACTGACTAAATGGCTCACAACACGTCTACACTTCAACAACGGAAGCATATAATGATGTATCCGTGGTTAATGTCCTGAAATACCTTGTTTTCTAAGTATGCTTTGGCGATTTTGCTGAACTAGCGTTTTTTAGGTCCCACTTGCCCCGGGGTACCTTACATATTTGACGCTGCCCTTTGATTTCAAGAAATACACAAAAACCTTGCGACTGGCATCGTCCACGAATGTAAGAAAGTAACGGCTTCCACCAAGCGATGGTTCTTCGATTGGCCCACAGAGATCCGTATGTACTAAATCCAATAACAATAACCAATAACAACATCCTTCCGAAAATCAATACCATCTGCTATGACTGCGAGTTTCTTCATGCTTTGTTGGTTCAAATGTCCTAACCTTCTATGCCAGACTTCCGTTTCGATTGTCATCAACGATGTTTCCGATTTAACGCATTTGAGTCTATATAGGTTTGTTGCCAAATCCGGAACATGTAGAACCTCCTTCACTTCGATGGGTCCTTTTTGTAGCTCACGGTTCACAATTCCTTTTGCTGAAGTCATCATACATTGATTGTTTGCAGTATCAACTGGATGAGAAAATACTTCTTACTTCGTGAAATTATTTTCGGATCTTGTCATGTGTGAACTAGCAGCTGAATCGAAGTACCAATCTTCTGCGCTTCCTTTTTTAACAGCCAATATCGCACACACAGCCTTGTTCTTCGGTTTTGAATAAACATTTTGCTTTTGTTTCTGATTACATTCGGCCGAAATGTCCAAATTTATTGCAAATGAAACACGTTTTGTCCTTCTTCTTGTTCGTGCCCTTGAAATGTTTGGACTTGAATTTCGTATATAATGCGCCTTCACACCCACCCAGAACTCGAAATTGGCCATTTAACATCTTGCAGAATCTTCGTATCAGGCCATCGTCTTGAAATGCCTTCCGAAGTCTTTCCCACGCATCTTGAGCACTGGTTGCGGTTTGAACTAGGCTGTAGTTGTTCTTTTCCAACGTTAAACAAATTGTTGCTAGTGCACGCTGACTTGCTTCTGGATCAACTTGTTGATTCTGCGCTGGCTGAGCAGCCCTCCACGTCCCTTCCCTTATCAATATCATTTTCATTGAAAACGCCCATGACGAATAGTTTTGACGACCCTTCAATTTTTCAATTGCCGGAAGATTCACAGCATTTCCGTAGGACCGAACTACACCACCGACTCGTACGCCGTCTTCAGATCCGGCCGCATTACCGCTAACAGTCGCATTCGTCCTACTGCTGCCTGAATTGCTTCTGCTTGAAATCTGTTGGTGACAATCCCTCGGAATCATGGCTTCTTTAAAAATGCATATAATTGTGTTGAGAATAACAGGGACAAGCTTTACTTCAAGTCACGACCACGTCCTGGGCCCATAACCACTTGTGAGTTAGTGAAAGAACGTCTGGTCTGGTGTAAGCTTGAAGTTGGAATGAAAATTTATTGGAACTGCTTATACATATACATAGTAAACAACCAAGTTGCTAGGGCTAGCTATATACATTAGTAAACTACAAAGGTTACTCAGTTATCTCAACAGTAAGTGGTCTTGTTGTGTAGGGGTTCGAGTCCCTCCAAGACACCTCCAAGTGTCATGGAGGACACGTAGATTCTAGTCTAGGAGCTAGACTTTACTAAGGTACTGTTGATGTCTAACCGAATAAAGAAATATTAGGGTATGGTGGGGCAAGATGGGTCGCCTAAGGCGAACCCTGAATATCTCAAAACAGAAACATTTTAATTCAACTTTTCAACATGGATCTATAAAAATAGCTCATAATCTGTAAGCCAGAGGTATGAAATAACAAAAACTCCACTTTTTATTCCATTTCGAGTCATTGATGTAGAAGTCTTTTTTTCTGCCAATTAAAAAATGACGGGGTAAGATGGGTCAAACAGCAGGGCAATATTGAATTACACACAGATAGATAGCTTTATTGCCAATGATTATCTTCTATATAATAAAAATGAAATGGTCTGTGTTCGTATCCGCATAACTCGAAAACGACAGGATGGATTTTCTTCATTCCTTCAACAGTTATGTTCGTTATCGTTTCCGACGGGTTTATATGATATTTCCTCATGTGAAAATCACGATTTAGGTTGAGATAATAGTGAAAAACGAAAATTAAGATTCCTTAGGAAATTTCGCGTAGGTGCATTTTTGCCTACTATGCAGGACGGCGGTACCCCGTTTGGCATAATGCCATATGGCATAATTCCGTTTGGCATAACGCCGTTTGGCATAATGGCCATTTGGCATAAGGTCCGTTTGGCATAATGACCATTTGGCATAATATGTAAAGTATAGGTTTCATTTAGCATTTTCATATCGTTTTTCATACAAAAATGACCAAAAATAAAATCTACTTTCGCATTGATTAACGCTTTTTATTTTTATTTTTATTCATCTGAAAATAAATAGAAATAATCATTCACTGAATTTCGGCAAATCCCTTTACCGAATTGATCGGCAACGCACTACCGAACAGCACGGTAAATTTTGACAGCTGGGTAGTGTCGAACATTTTACGACCAATCGGTAATTCGAACTTTCACCGAGATTTTTACCGAGATATCAGCTGTTGGATTCTCGGCAATTTATTTTGCCGGCCTCGGCGAAAAAAATTAAGTGTGAGGCTTTCAAGAAATGGTCAGTTCAAAAATTCCATTGAAATAAACAAAGAACTGCTCGCGTTTCAAAGAAGGGTGAATTATAGGAAATGATAATGACAAGGTGTTGAAGTGAATAATATTCAGCGGGATATACAGTGAACCCTTCAAAAGACGATGTTCTATGACTCGATATCGAGTCATGGAAGCAAGTTATGCCATATTATAAAATATGTTATGGATTTCTGCGATGATTCCTTGAAAAACCCTAGCAGCACATGTTTCACATAGATTACTGCAATTCTTCTGTGACCAGATTTGGTCACAAACAAGTTGCTGCAACCATTTTTGGCTGACTTTTGTTGCTCGGGAAGCTTTTCAAGGATTTTATATCCCACTTCTCGACACACGCCGACTGGAAGATGCCACGGTGAAACGGTCCTTCGTTGAAGAACTGGAGACGCGTGCTGCAGATATTCCGGAAGGTGGCAGCGTGGAAGACCAATGGACCGCCATCAAGAATGCCTTCATCGCCACCAGCGAGAACAATCTGGGCGAACTACGCACCCAGAGAAAACAATGGATCACCGATGAGACCTGGAGGAAGATAGAGGAGCGAAGAGAAGCCAAAGCCGCGATAGAGCAATCCAAAACCAGAGGAGCCAAAGTCTTAGACCGCCAACGATACGCGGCTCTTGAGAAGGAAGTAAAACGCTCATGTCGACGGGACAAGCGAGCGTGGGCAGACTCTCTGGCCGACGAAGGAGAGAGCCGCCGCAACCGGGGACATTCGCCTCCTCTACGATATCTCACGACGCTTAAGCGGGGCGAAGATGAATGCAACGATGCCTGTGAAAGACGCGAATGATCAGTTATTGACCGACCCAACTGACCAGCTGAAAAGCTGGTTCGAGCACTTCGAACAACTTTTCGAGTGCCAGCCAGGCCATCACCACCTCGGCATGATCTGCCTAGGATCCGACGTATAACATGCGTCAATACCGAAGATCCATCACTACTAGAGATTCAAACAGCCATCCAAAGCATGAAACGCATATCAGCCGAGATGCTCAGAGCTGACCCCATGACATCCGCTCAACTACTGCAACGTTTATTTCGTCATATCTGGGACACCGCAACTTTCCCGGTCGACTAGATGCAAGGTATCTTAGTAAAGGTGCCCAAAAGGGTGACCTGACTGTATGCGATAACTGGCGAGGCATTATGTTGCTGTGTACCGTTCTCAAAGTTCTGTGCAAAATTATCCTAGCCCGGATTCAGGAGAAGATCGATGCGACTCTCCGGCGGCAGCAAGCCGGATTCCGTGCCGGAAGATCCTGTGTGGACCATATTGTCACGCTCCGCATCATTCTGGAGCAGGTCAACGAATTCCAAGAGTCCCTTTACTTGGTATTCATTGACTACGAAAAAGCTTTCGACCGTCTCAATCACGAGAATATGTGGGGCGCCCTGAGACGCAAGGGGGTTCCTGAGAAAATCATCGGCCTCATCGAGGCACAGTACGAGGCCTTCTCGTGTAGAGTGCTGCACAATGGGGTCTTGTCCGACCCTATCCGGGTCGTAGCTGGTGTGAGGCAAGGATGTATTCTATCACCGTTACTGTTCCTCATCGTAATCGATGAGATTCTGGTAGATGCGATTGACCGTGAACCAAACCGCGGGCTGTTATGGCAGCCTATAACCATGGAGCACCTAAACGACTTCGAATTGGCTGATGACGTTGCACTCTTCGCGCAACGGCGCTCTGATATGCAGAGTAAGCTCAACGACCTTGCCGAGCGCTCCTCTTCAGCAGGTTTAGTCATCAACGTCAACAAAACCAAATCGTTGGATGTAAACGAGGCGACTCCTTCCAGTTTCACAGTAGCCGGGCAACCAGTGGAGAATGTTGAAAGCTTCCAATATCTTGGTAGCCAAATGGCGTCAGACGGCGGTACCAAGATCGACATAGGCGCACGGATCAAGAAAGCAAGGGCTGCCTTTGCGAGTTTAAGAAATATCTGGAAAAACAGGCAGATAAGTGAACGCACCAAAATACGAATTTTCAACTCTAACGTGAAATCTGTGCTGTTATACGCTAGCGAAACATGGTGTGTATCAGTGGAGAACACTCAACGGCTGCAGGTGTTCATTAACAGATGCCTGCGGTATATAATTCAGGCCTGGTGGCCTCACAACTGGATCTCAAACAACGAGCTCCATCGTCGTTGTCACCAGAGGCCGATAGCAACAGAAATTCGGGATCCGAAGTGGAGCTGGGTCGGCCACACTCTACGTAGGGACGGAAACGAAATCTGTAAACAAGCATTAGACTGGAACCCAGCGGGACATCGCAGCAGAGGCAGACCCAGAGGCTCATGGCGGCGAAGCCTCAATAAAGAAATAAAAGAAGTCGACCGAAATCTAACCTGGCAACAGGTTAAAGCGATAGCCGGGCAACGCTCAGGATGGAGATCTTTCAAGTCGGCCCTTTGCACCACCGGAGGTGTACAGGATCCGTAAGTAAGTAAGTAACTTCTCGATATTTCCCTGAGCCGATGTTCCCTTTATTATCGACTCATGGAGGATTGACTGTATCAACAATTTTATGGTGTACCGTTTTGTGATGCACGTGTTTGCCTGTTATAAGGCAAAATGTGTTATTTTGCCTTCTATAACTGCTCGCATTTGCCCGGTATATGGCCAAATGTGTTATTTTGCCTTCTTTGAAAACTCCAATTTGCTCGGGTATTGGCAGCAAAACGATTCACTGCAAAATAAATCTAACTGCGAAATAATACAAAACGCAGAATGGATTATTGCGCAATGGTAATGATCGCGATGTGGTACATCAAGAAATGGATTATCGCGGAATGTTGCACCGCAAATTGTCGTATAATCTTTAGAGCTTAAAAGTCTACTTAGCATCATCGGAGTAATTCACCTCCGATGATGGTAAGTAGATTCCTGGGCAAATAATTTGGAACAGTATGTAAATTGCCAAATGGCTATTATGCCAAACGGCCCTCAATTTGACACCGCATGCAAATCATGCCAAATGGTCGTTATGCCAAACGGCCCTTATGCCAAATGGCCATTATGCCAAATGGTCTTCAATTTGACACTGCATACATATTATGCCAAATGGCCATTATGCCAAACGGTCCTTATGCCAAATGGCCATTATGCCAAACGGCGTTATGCCAAAAGGCATTATGCCATATGACATTATGCCAAACGGGGTATCGCCTGCAGGACAACGTCTGCCGGGTCGACTAGTATTGAATAAAAAATAATTTCTGAGCCTTGGAAGAAGAAATGGCTCTACATTCAAAAATGTCTGCAAATTCTTATAAAAACAGATAAAAACAAGCCGTCTGAGTATTGCTTTCTTAAAAACAAAAAATAGACATTTTCAATAAACAAATTAACATCATTATGTCAAAAGTAACCTTAAAATGATTAAACCAGCAATGGAAAATATTTTTTGAATACGAACTATGCCCTTTAGTATGTGCTGACCCATCTTGCCCCATTTGTAAGTTCATGTTAGAATGTCTAATTTTATAATTTTATTGATATTTAATAATAATACGTTCACTATGTTACTAAAAATGTTTAAATTTTACAATGCTCGACGAGATTACACGTTTTAAAGAAAGTGTGTTTCGCATAAGAAACAATGCTGAAAAAATATTTTACCTTACCTTGCCATACTCTACCAAAATAAAATTTTATCATCAAATCGAGTGACAATAAAGTAGAACCAAATTATTCCTCCTATAATCTCCACATTAAAATGTACATGATGCTCAAAAACGGCCCTGACCCATCTTACCCCGTGACCCATCTTGCCCCGCCTAACCCTAAATAGGAAATTTATGTTAATTGTTGTTACATTGCTTTCCAATAGCAGAAAAAGAAAATGAGATGTCATCAGTACAATAAACTAACAGCTCCAAGTCGTTTCATCCATTATTGGAATAATTATAATTCATTTATTACGGTTACAAATACCAATCAATGTAGAGATAAATGAAGAATATACGGAAAGGAGAATAAGTTAACTGAGAGATTTTCAAACCTAAACACTACACGGTGCCAAGTCATTATAAATTTTGTTTGTTGCTACTAAACTACTGCCCTTCGCTTCTCGATTGATACTTATTATGTACTGTTGTAACAATGATTCCTCAGTTCGGCAGTTTTGAAAGCTCTTCTACTAGTTTCCATTGCGTGTTTTGTTTTATTTATAGTTACGTGTGCTACGTGCTTGTCCTGTACTCTAATGCATACTCATTTGTCTATTTATGTACTGTGTGGTCTAGCTAGATCTTGGAAAATTAAAAGTTAATCGCGGATATTTGTTCAATTTGGATTTTGTTCGGTCCGATGCGTGCATTCAAGAGATCTGTGTTCCCATCTTCCGCGCCTTGGAAAAATTGTACAACCTCATGATAGGGTCACAAATCTCTGAATGCTCTCTTGATCAATCCGGCAACTTGGCTGTACATTCTTCCTATGATTAAATAATATATCGTGTTCCGGCAATACACATTCCAAGCTTCGAATAAATTAGGTTTTCAGTAAAGTGAACAGATCTTTAGTGGGCTGTGTACTGGAATGTCATTTTCTGGGAAGAAACGCATCTATGAAAAATTTCTACCTGTGTTCAACAACAAATACATTCTTTCTATGAACATTTTTGTTCTATTATTCAAAGAATTTATCTAGTCCTTAAAATCCGCAAGCCTAAGAAAGATTAATCAATAAAAAAAAAACTTACAATTTTGATAAGAAAATTATTTAGAGCTTTTAGTGTAATGTCTGTACTTGTCATAAGACGAGTTCGTACAACATATTAATTCCACTTCTTGATTGTACCTTCGCCAGAGGTCGAAATACGTATCTGTCAAAAGTACAATCAAATGGTGGAATTCAATGGAATTGTACGAACTCGTCTTATGACAAGTAAACTCACAATAGTAAAATCTTTCAATGCAATATTTCCTATATGAAAGTTAAGATTTTCATACCATGGGGAGGAAGGCAAGCAGAGGAGCAAAAGGAACGCTCGAGTAACATTCGAGTAGAAAACGAAGTACGTATCGGTTTATATAAAGAAGTTTCGTATAGTGAAAGTATTTTATAAACTCATAAAATATGTACTTTTCCGCTAATACGCTAAAAAACGATCAATCAAAATAATTTGTGATATATTTACAGGAGCTCTAATATAGGTGAAAACAAGCACGATATGTTTTCAAACAAAACTTGAGTAGTTTAATAGTTGTAAAATAATATTTGAAAAAAAAAAAATGTAGAACCTGAAAAAAAAAATCTTTCAAGAAACGATTTTCCAGAAAATAACGTACAATCCCAGCGGGTCGTTCGTACAAGTAAAACCATTTAATTAATATGCTCATAATAAATATTCACAGAGTTTAAAAATATTCGAAACTGTTCACAAATTACCTCCCGGAGAAATGCGACTATCTCCTGATCTTTCCATTTGTTCCCGAAATCCGCAGGTGTTTCCGATTGTTCCGTTCACTGAATGAAGTCGTTTCCTGCTTCCACTATTGGAAAAAGTTTAGTCGGCATTCTCGCTTGTTCCGTTCTTCTTACTCCCAAATTGCGTCCGTTGCTTTCTTTGTATATGTTCAAACTGTGGTGTACGTGCACCCTTGCGATATTTTGTAGTCAATTTTCCGTTAAATTTTATCTTATTTTGTATGTCTGTGAATCTCTCGATTTCGTACACGCGTTCGCTCGCTCATTTGCTCTCACAATCAAACATTACCACCATCATCATCATAATCATCATTCATACCCTTTCTCGTCGACAGTCACTCTTTTTACTCCAGACTTAAGCTTCTTTATGCTTCTCGTAGAACTCATCCAGAAACTTTTTGTACTCGACCTGGTTGGGCCACATCTGCGAAGCTTGCGAGTTCAAAGGGCTGTCGTTGTTGGGCTCGCCGAGCAGTGACTGGATCGACAGCAGAATCGTCCGTACGTCGTAAAGTGCGGACCATTTATCCTTCAGGATGTCCAAACAGATGGACCCGCTGAGGTCCACGTTTGGGTGGAAGCAAGGCGTCAGGAATTTCACATTCGGCGCCGAGTACGGGTACGAATTGGGAAACTCCAGCAGGAGTTTGTACTTCTGGCCCTTGTAGACGGTGTCCTCCGGACCAAGAATGGTGCCAATCCATTTGAAGAAGTTCTCACCCTCGGGGAAGGCAGAAATGGACTTGTCCGTCGACATCATCAGTGCCATCAGCTCTTTCTGGAGTCTGTAAGTGACAAATTTGTTACACATTAGCATTTTCCTATGTTAGAATTTATTTGAAGGTATACTGCCCAATCATAACAGTCCCATTTAGATAGGAAATCAAGCAAACATGGGACTGTTATACATTTCTGGGCAGTATAGTTTAGTTGTTAATTATAATAAATTGTCCTTTAACAGATAATAGTAAAGCTCGTACCACTCCTGTTGTAGTCGTGGGGTGCAAAAAAGGAAATCAAAAGAGTTTGTATGAATACCAATCAATTAAAAAAAGTCGGTTGATTCCACCTAGCGGTGTTAATGTCTTTCTCGTGTATTAGGAAGGGGAAATGACGGCTTTGGTAGGCATTGTTCTTTTATTGTCAGGGTTTTTTTTTATTACCAATTATGCTCAAATTTGGCCCAAACATTCGTAAAATTCGGTCAACAAAATCCCCCTGACAATAATAGAACAAAACCTGCCAAAGCCGTCATTTCCCCAATATTAAAAAATATGAGATTTTATTTATTTTTTTTTACGTATAAGAAATAGTATTTTAGTCATAACTTTTGAACTCATAGCCCGATCCGCTAAATTTTAAACAGCAAGCAGTCAACGCTAAATTCTAATAAGTCTGTCTGCAAAATTTTGTACACGTACACACTTACAGCCTTCAGTTAGCCTTGCGAGCAAAAGCGTAGGATGCCAATCTGGAGATAGCGAGTTTGATTCTCGTTCCTAGTTCTTAGTCTATTGATTTATTGATTCATGGTGTACATCAACAGATTGTTCGTAATCCTAATGATGATTTAAAACTAGTATGGTCACTACAATAATAACTAATTAACAAAACAGTAAAGTCACAACGAAAAATAAAATTGTCATGGGACTTAAATACACTTATCTAGCATATGCGCGTCAGCTACTACGACGAAAAACATTTACAAAACTACGGCGAAGCGCATCTCTTGTCAAGTGGTAGTCAAATACTGATGCCACCCTATTAAAAACTCTCTGTAGCCCGTTCAGTGCGTTGCCCAAACCATAGTTGGTGCGGCGAAGGGGAAGTCTCAACATTATGCTATTCCGCAATGGCCGATGTTGCACGTTAATGTTAATTTGTTGCAGAATGTCTGGACAATCGATTCTTCCTTGTAAAATATCAGCGACGGTCAGTGCTCTCCTTAAGTCCCTGCGGATACGCAACGGAAGAAGGTCGATCAGCTGGCAGCGGTCCTCGTAACTAGGGAGGCGAAATGGATCTCTCCATGGTAGTTTGCGCAATGCAAAACGAACAAAGCGGCGTTGTATTGTTGTAGTAAGGACACCAGACCGCCGAGCAGTATTCCAACGTCGACCGGACGAGAGAGCAGTAGAGTGCCTTCAAGCAATGTACGTCGGTGAAATTTTTCGCCACCCTGAACACAAAGCCAAGCGTTCTGGCCGCTTTATCGACGACAAAGAATATGTGCTGTGTAAATGTAAGTTGCGAATCCAGAAGAACTCCCAAATCTTTCACGCAATGCACTCGGTGGATGGTCGTGTCGAGAAGATCGGATCGGCTCCTTCTTTCGTGAAAAAGTAATTACCGAACATTTTGCCGGATTGACCACAAGTCGGTTCAGAGTACACCAGTTGGCAAACACAGTGATCTGGTTTTGGAGGGATTGGCAATCGGCTATAGAGCAGATGCGAAGAAATATCTTCATATCGTCCGCAAAGGATAGCCGTGGTCCGTCGATTACATGGTGAACATCGTTGAAGTAAAGCAGGAAAATTAATGGCCCCAAGTGGCTGCCCTGTGGTATACCAGACGAAGCGCGGAAACTATCTGAGCGACAATCGCCTAAAGCAACCAATCGACAAGCTGGCGTCCGGACTCCAAGTCTGTCAAGCTTGGCGATTGCAATTTTATGGTTCAGCTTATCGAATGCTGCAGAAAGATCCGTGTAAATCACGTCCGTTTGAGTGCGTGCAATCATGCTACGACGTGCGACGTTATGCAACGTACACACCAGTCAAGCAGTTTGACAAACATTGACTCCGCCCCCAAGAAAACGCTTCAATTGCTGCTTTGTTTGAACGTGTGTGAAGTTGTTCGAACAACCATTTGACAGTTGGCGACTCGGTTGGAAAAAATTAAAACGGTTTGATTTTGGTTTGAGTTGTCGGGGGTGGAGCCAAGATTCGCCGAACATGTTTGAGCATTTGTAGTGAAGTTGCACAAACCCCCATATATTTTTTGTTGGTTGGTGCTCAAGTTGGCGCTTCAGTCGTTCGTGTGTGATATTGTTGGTCGAATAAATTGATTGTTCGTGCCGCTGTTGGTAAAACTTGATGGTTGTTTGAATAAACGAGAGGTGGAGTCAATGTTGGTCAAACTGCTTGACCGTGTGTACGTTCCATTAAGCTTGGGTGTCCTACGAAAGGCTGAAACACATAAGGCTGAATACTCATAAGGCTGAACTCAAAAGGCTGAAAGTCTCAAAAGGCTGAAAGTATCAGAAGGCTGAAATGTATCGAAAAGCTGAAATTGATGGGATGAAATGAATTCCAACCATACGATATGTTGTACCAACTATGTTGAGTGGTTGGATAGTGAATAAAGAATAAAGAATAATGAATAAAGAATAAATAATAAATAATAAAAAATACAAAATAAAGAGAAAAGAATATGGAATAACGAATAAAGAATAAAGAATAAAGAATATGGAATAAAAAATAAAGAATAAAGAATAAAATATAAAAAATGAAAATTGCACAGAGAAAAAGGAAGGAGGAAAGAAGAAGGAAGAAGAAAGAAAAAAGACGAAATAATGGAGAGGGAAAAAAAATTGAAGATTGAAGAAAGGACATAGAAGAAAGGAGGAAAAAGTAAGATAAAGATGGAAGAAGGAATGATGATGAAGCAAGAAGAAACAAAAACGAATGAAAAAGGAGGAAGATAATGAAAGAAGGGAGAGAGAACGGAAGAAGGAAAGAGAAAGAAATATTGAAGAAAAACATAGAAGAAAGAAGAAGGAAAAAGTAAAATAAAGATGGAAGAAGGAATAATGATGAAGCAAGAAGAAACAAGGAAGAAGGAAGGATAAAGATGGAAGAAGGAAGGATAAAGATGAAGAAGGAAGAAAGAAGAAGGAACAAGAATAAAGAAAAAAGAAAAGGGAGAAGGTAAAAGAAAAAAAAAAGCGGAAAGGAAGGAAAATAAAGGAAGAAAACAGAACGAAAGAAGAAAGAAAGAAAGATGAAGAAACAAGGAACAAGGAAAGAAAAAAAGAAAGAAGAATGAATAGAGAAAAAGAAATAAAGAAAAAGGAAGATGAAACTTGGAAAAGAAGAAAGTAGAGGAAAGAAGACAGAAAGGGAGGAAAAACATGGTAATGAAGAAGGAAGAAGGAAGACAAATAAAAAAAAAACAAGGAAAAGGAAGAAGGAAGGAATAAGAAAACAAAAAGAATGATTGAAGAAGGAAGAAGAACAAAGAAAAATGAAGAAAGAAGAAACTTAGAAAAAAGGAAGAAGCAAGAAGGAACAAGGAAGGCAAAAGAAGGAAATTTGAACAAGGAAGGAGGAATTGAGAATGAAGAACTATGGATGAAGAACTAAGAAGAAAGTTAGAACGAAGAAGCAAGAATGAAACAGAAAGAAGGGTTAAAGAAGAAAGAAGAAAAAAAATGAAACAAATTAAATAAAAAAGTAAGAAGAAGAAAGAAGGGAGAATAAAAAAAGGAAAAGGAAAAAGGGAGAAGAGAGAAGAATAAAGAATAAAAAATAAGAAAGTAATTTTAGCAAGAATCAAAAACAAAATACAAGAACTAAGAACAATAAAGCAGGCATTGCAAACTATCCCATCATTCGATCTTGTGAGCAAAGATACTGATGTAATAATGGGATATCGATCTTAGTTATCTATCCGCTCAGTAAACAAAGTGCACTGTTCGTCATGGAGAAATATTTTTCCACAGCTCATTTTAGTTTGTGCCCCTATTAATGTCAAATGTGAATCCTTCCACAAAAATTGGTTTCTCACGATTTTTCAGTCGTTCGAGTTTCAGCCTTTTGTTATTTCAGCCTTATGTGAGTTTTTTACTTTTTCAGCTTTTCGTGTTCAGCTTTATGAGTTTTTAGCCTTATGTGATTCAGCCTTTCGTGGAAGACCCCTTAAGCTTAGACATCGCTCTTGAAATGGCTTCGACATTCACCTCGATATCACCGAGCGATTGATTCGCTAATGGGACGTTGCTGGCAGCGGTGGTCACGACGTCAACAGGTAGTTGTTCGTCTTCAAACACACTGGCGAATTTAGCTGAGAACAGGTTGCATATACCTTGTTGGGTGCTTGCAGATTCACTATTGAATACCATGGACGATGGAAATCCAGTCTCTTTGCGCTGTTCATTTACGAAGCTCCAAAAGGACTTTGGGTGAGATCTTAGTCGTCGCTGTATCCCTCTTTGGTAGCGTAGGAAATGATAACGACTGATCCGCTTATAATCGTTGTTGAGTCTGACATAGTGGAATTTGAGTGGCAACGTACGGTGTTTCGTGTAACTTCTGAGTGCAGCTTTCTTGCACCTTTTCAGCGACCGGAGAGCATTCGTCATCCACGGGATCCGAGAGTCTGATCGAACGGACTTTTTTGGGACATGCCTGTCGATGATGTACACCATGGTGTGACAAAAAGTTTCTGCAGCAGAATTAATGTCCACTGGATCAAGAATGTGTTCCCAATCCATATTTGATAGCACTTCAGTAATACTGCGATGGTCCGCCTTATGAAATCGTACGAAACTACGGCTGGGGTGTTGAAGAAATCACGCATAACATTATCTTCTACGGCAATCACTAGAGGGCGGTGATAAGCAACATCCTTAACTAAGGATGCAGGAGCCAAACAGATGGAAGGTGCCATGGTACGACTACTTACGAAGCAGAGGTCCAGAGAGCGATTATTGTCGTTAACCTCGCCATTGATTTGAGATAGCGTTGCGATACTGTAGTTATCCAGAAGTTTAACGGCACCTGCGTGGAACGTGGAGCTTTCAAGATCCGGACGGAAGAAGCCGCCCAAAATCAAAACCTCATCACAAGGCGCGGCCATATCTGAAGCACAAGATACAGATCGGCAGTCTAGGATGTTTTCGGATGGGAAACATTCTTGATAACCTGGACATAGTGTATCTTATGTACTTGTCACACAAGATATAAGCTTAATGGATATAATGCACAAGATATAACACAAGATATAATGCAATGGCGAGCACAGAAAAGCTTTCAACTTATAACTGTAAAATTACTTATAAAATACTACGTTGAATAGCAGACAAAATTTTTTGGAATGTAGAGCTATAGAAAACCACATACTAATTGATTGGTACATATTATATAACACTATGGGTGTTTGCTACTACACTGAGTGTACGTAAAGGTTAAGTGCACATCGCTTCAAGAACGAAATAATAAAAACGGCCTTACTGTTGAATTTTAAATTTAAATGGGCCGTCTTATGACAAACGAACCTTAAAGTTATGTTTATAGCCACCAATACCCATGTTATTAGAGTTGGTGAAACCAAGATGAATACACCACTAGGTGTTACAATCTGCCAAATAAGGCATTTTATGAGACAGATCGAAACAGCTGTTTTTCTCGTGTTTATCTACTTTGACAATTAGTGGGAGCCCGTTTGTTTCGTAATTTCGGGCATAACATTTCGATGGGTCCCATCATCAATTCTACCCAGGCCTATGCTAAGAGCTCATGCTTAGCGTAGCCAACACCAACACCAACGCCGAGCAACGTACGTCAAATCTACAAAAGCTTAACATCATGAAACATCCAAATCCAGCTTTCTTCAATATGAAACTTTAATCGGGAATATTCATTAAATATGACTAATGAGTTTAATTGATTCAAAACTTATCTACATGATCAATTTTGATTTTACTTACATGGAGAACAACAATTTGTCTTTTATTTCACCGTGAAAAGCTTGAGCAGAATTTGAAAATAAATCCTGCTCTTTTATTGTTGTGGATATTTTTAATTATCAAGCTACAATCATTGGTGTTGTTGACGATTGTTGACATCTCATGCAACTGACAGCGGTCTATCTGCACACTGTGCCCGGGACATGGTGGCTATTTTTAGGCTAAGGGAGTTAGATAGGGATGTCTATAGCCTGATTCAACCTCTCTTACTTTTCGGCTACCAGGGCTTTAGAACAAAGTTTTTCATAGGATTCTTAAAACGTGTCGTTAGTTTATTCATAACATTGCATTCTAAGCATGAAAAGCTGAAGAAAACACGAATGAAAAGTAAAGCGTTTAAAACATTATTTTATGTTCGGACCTAACGGAATGTTCACGTAGAATTCACGGACCTAACGGAATGTTCACGTAGAATCATATCAAAACAAAACATCAAAAGTAAATAATCGGGCCACCGCGAAACGTCTCAAAAAATACTTTATTCACGATTCAGCCATCTTGGATTTTAGTATGGGAGAGCCAGCCGGTTTGTTTATGTTTTGCACCGAAAATGAATTTTTCACCCCCGCCTTCTTCTCGTCCATAAATTGAGCACATTAATGCTGTCCAATGAGCAGCTCGAAGTAGCTCGAAGTTGTTCCCGTCCTGCTCGTTCTTTTTTGTCAACAAATGGGCAAGAGAGGGATGGGAAGAACTTCGAGCTACTTCGAGCTGCTCATTGGACAGCACTATTGAAACATCTAGCTGTGTATTCATCTTGGGTGAAACCTTGTAGCACCTTGTAGCCTATTTAGATTATGAGCTTTATTACGTGTTAAAGAGGAGAAAGAAAATTGAACGTATGAGCATTGGCATCAAGTTACTCGTTATCATATCATAAACGGCTTAATTTGAATAGTGAATAAGCTATTAGAAAGGTTTACTCCATTGGCATCTTTTATAATGTAGCACTGAATCTGCACAAACTACCGTGGCATTGCAAGCAGGGATGATTTCAATCATTTAATCATAGTTTGACTTGCAACTCATTAAAAAACTGAATTTTGAAATACATTGTATGATTAGCAGTGTATTTTTCAACAGCGTTGCTGAAAAGTTTGTTGTACAAATTCCATGTGATATACGGAATTAAAGCGCTTGTTCCACTTATATTGAATGAAATTTAAAATCATTTTAGTATATTAAATGATATTAGCGCTTTATGATATCTTACTCGAAACAATGTACATACTACATATTAGACAAAGTTGTAAAAAAACTTCGCGTTTTGAAAATCAGCTTCATAAATAAGTTATTAGCAAATCAGTACTCTGACTAAATATCATCCCTGATTGCAAGTTATTTCAAAACGAACAAGTGCATTGTACAGTTTTACTAACAGAGCACCTCTGTTTCCTGTGGAAATATTACAAATATTACGCTACTGTTGATTTTTCACGAGTTATTCGTTTTGGCAACACTGCACTATCAACGCATCGATTTGAGAAATTCCGCTCCAAATGCTCCAATCGTAAATCAAACCAATAATATTCTATGCGAAAAGAATGAACAATTATTTCAAACGCACCTTTTGCTAACGGCATGATTGTTATTATTTATCAGGGTTTCGTCACTCTGCTTGGAAGGATTGGACGCAGCAGCCCGTTCCGGATTGATGTTCTGCGCCATGTTGTGTCGTCTTCCCACCACCAGGAGCAGCTCGTCGTTAGCAACAAAATTGTCGAAAATGTTACTGCTTTTAGCTCTGGTTTCAAATATGTTCACTGCGAATAGAAATATTCGGTTCCCTCCTTCTAAACTTTTTAACGCCTTTTCTGTCCAGTTTCCAGCGCGGTGCAATGGCCTACTGCAGCTGACTGAAGAAACGATGATGGCTTCCTCCTTCGTACTGTTTTGACGACGACGAAACCACGGGATCAAGTTTTTCGTGATTTTTCGGATCTGGGAACGTTTGTTTTTTCCACTGGAGCTTTCAGTTGCGAAAGGTTCACTTGAAACTTTGCACTTCACTAGCACTGGGAACAAAAATAGTTTTCCGTAAAATTTCTCACGCAAAGAACAAATCGGCAGCAATTTCTGTGATGATGATGATGTCGTTTCCCTTCCAACTAGCTTGTTCGTCCGTTTGCTTTGTGCGAAACGAGCACTCTTCTGACATTCGATTCGATTGTCGTTATTTCGATTCACACTCAATGAAAGATACTAAGGTGAGGAAATCCATATTCTGTTTGCGTGACATTCGTGTATGACGAAAAATCTGTCACTACTCCATTCGAACGAGCTCCCATACACTGTTAGATGACTTTACCCATTAATGGGTACTATGTTATTGTTGATATTATTCCCACCGTGAAAAATTCACCCATTTTCTTAAAAAAGCGCCACTACTCATTAAAATGGGTAGTGGCACTTTTTCAAGAAAATGGGTGAATTTTTCACGGTGGGAATAATATCAACAATAACATAGTACCCATTAATGGGTAAAGCCATCTAACCGTGTAAGAAGCCGTGCAATTAGCTACGTCATCATTTCTTGTTTACTTTTTCGGCAATCCCTATGCGCTTGAACTTGTTCCTCACCTTAGTATCTAAAGCCATTGGTTCACACTGGAAGTCAGAGAGAATTCAAGTAACGGCTATGAATTTTCCCACGCTCACTGGAAGGCAGTGCTGCCACGTTTTCTTCAAATATAAAATACATAAACCAGAATATTCACGGAGAAACTCGTTTACGGTAGAGTCCTATAAGAAGAGTAACGTCATGTGCCACGTTTGACAGGTCTCCTGCTCGTTTGGAACGCGCATTTGTATGGAACTGACAAACGATTCTGTTCCAATTCTGACACTTGACGACACTGTTATTATAGTCACTGTAGTTTACGGGTACTTTTGCTCTGCAATCTCATTCTCTGACGATTCATACAAAATTTTCAGATGATCCATGCGAAAAGTGTGGGGGTTGTAAATTGCCATTTGTAGCATAACGTAATTAATGGATCTTCCCCTGGGAGAATAGGTGGATCTATACTTATTAAATAAATAAATCCTCTTATTCTCCCAAAATGAAAAAAAAAGTATCCGTGGGTCAAAAACTGCATATAACAACCCTGATTTCAAGACAAAATTTTCAAAACGACTTATCTGCTTTTGTAAACAAAGATTCAAACGGCGATTTGAGGAATCGGAATCCTTCACCTACCTATTGATGGTGTTGGTTTGCGTGGGAGAGCTATCACACAGAAATAAATTGTAAATTCTACAAAATAAAGGGTCAAATTCGACAAACATGTTTGTTATCTCAGGGCTTACAAACATTTTTGTTGAATTCAACCCAATATGTTTGTTGTTCCAACAATCATGATAGTTATTAATTTTATTTTGACGTTTTGTCGTTTTAACAATATTTTTATTAGTTTAACAAACGTGTTTGTTAAAACCACTATATATTTTGTAGAGTTGCCAATATTTTTTGTTTACATTTGAGGTTAAGTTACAAAAACACAAATATTTTACAATGCAATATTTTTCAATTTTTATTTGCAAACTATGTTCATGCTATTATAAATAACACTTGGTTTTTTTAGATCGCGTATCCATTTCCTCGTCCATTGCAATAGGGCTTCAATCATATTTTTTACATTTGTCTGATGAGAATAGACCGGGATAAATCTGAGACATTTGCTAAAAGGTGGAACATTTATATTTATAAAAATATTAAATATTTAGCTTTATTTTTAAAGAAATACTTACTTCTACATATAAAAAACAATGACGATATCCATTCCACTTTCGGTTTTTTCCTTCCATGTTGTTTTCCACTAGAAAAACCATGTTGTTTTCCACTAGAGTGGAATCGTTTTTCCCACTGCAACTGATATGGCACGCACAAATTTATGGTACGCTGTTAGCAGCCATATTGGTTTTCTTTGACATATAATATCAACAAAACAATTTGTAAAAATAAACATGGTTTATGGCTACATCAACAAAATTGGTTAGTTGACATTACAAATTTTGATTTTCATTGTAACAAACAGTTATGGTTGAATTCAACAAACCAATTTGTTGAGTCAACGTAACAAAATTTCTATGCGTGTTGTATTAAGCATTAATTGAATCAGAATGTCATCTGTTTCGGCTTCTTTCACATAAAAAATACTCACGTTACCTTACATGTACAAATGCAAAAAATGACGAACATGGTATTGTTTGTCAAAATGTTAGCGTTATTATTTTACTTCATTAAGGGGACAGCTTTTAGGCATAAATGTTTAAATAAAATAGCGTGGTGATGGATATTTAAAATAAAATGCGGTTTGCACTTGAAATAATGTTCCTGAAAAAAATGATCAAAAGGTTCGGCATTCGAGCTGCAATTAATATTTGTTCTGCGCGACCCACCAACAATCCGCTCGCGACCCCCCTGGGGGTCGGGACCCACAGTTTGGGAAACCATGGTGTAAATGGTTCATGAGACGTTCACTCAAAATAGCAATAAATATGTTTTTTGAGAGAAGTCAAAAACGGAGTTTGGCCTTACATGAAGAATCGTTTACAAATCAATCATTTATTCTAGAATATAAAAACCATTCCAAGTAACCATGAAGCTATATATGCTTGCAAATAATTCAGTCGTTAAAGTTGACTTAAAATGGAAAAGAGCCCTTTTACGATCGAAATAATGCTTCATTACTTAGACATATTGATCATTGCTTGACAGTTTGATGAATGAATGCATCTTCACATCGTTAAAACTGATCTATTGCAATTAGCATTTAATATGCTGATGTGGGATTTACATGAAAAGATATTCTATTTACAAGATAAAGATTGTCGCTTCGGTTCCCTTTGTTCTGCTGTCCGAAACATGTTGGGTACCGAACAGTCAAATCGTATGTATTTTTCCTTCATTGAAACTTAGCACCCTATAGGATATATCCTCGCCAGTTCCGGACAACGACAATCTTTATCATGTAACTAAAATATCTTTTATTGCATGCAATAAAAGATGCTTGATGGTTACTTGGGATGGTTTTGGTTTACAAGCCGTAATTATATTTATAATGCTACGCGAGATTTTAATCAGAATTTTCAAAAGATATTTTAGTTACCAGATAAAGTTTGTCGCTTCGGTTCCCTTTGTTCTGCTGTCCGAAACATGTGTGGTACCTAACTGTCAAATCGTATGTATTTTTCCTTCATTGACATTTAGATCCCCTATCCTCACAGAGAACAGACATGCACTCAGGAAAATCGACACATACTTTATGGCAAAAATCCATGTATTTTGAAATATGCATATCATGTGTCGGCACATACTTATTTGCATACACATTCACACATGAAAACTATGGCCCACATGGAAAGTATGTGTGAACACACATGCAATGCATGTGGGCGCATTGAATATATGTGTCGAAAATATGAAATCCATTTCGCTACCCCCATTGCAAAAATCCATGTGTGAACTCATGAATATAATGCGGAGTTTTTTGTGAGTGTGGAGGCTCGAACAAAATTTCTTGCAAAACATGTGAAAACAAACACAACAAACCTCAACGCCATCGATGTCGACATTGCAACTCACAATCTCATTTTGACAACCCGATGGCGCTGGTATGCTCTTAAGCAGGCCCCACACGAGGCATATATTGACAATACTTTTTTCGTCAAACTTTTCATCAAACTTTTCTTCAATATTTTCACTGATTAGCCGGCATGGCCGTAGCTGAAGAAAAACTCAATTTTTTCTTGAACTAATACGAATCAAATAGCGGTATAACGCACAAAACACGCACACACTCAACCGTCATCGACTCCTGTGGGCAAACTGCGGGGGAGATGAGGGGAAATATTGAAAAGAATATCAAACTTTTCTAATTTCACTCAATATTTGCTTCAATATTTTCGGTTTGCACTCACACCATCAATCTTTTTCTTCAATAATCATGACTTTGTCAAACTTTTTCCGTCGTGTGGGGTCTGCTTTACATGCATAACGACACTAGCGCACAGTGGCGTTTTTTTATGACGCTAGCGCTGATTCTGTACGGGATAATGGCGACATTCCAAAGTTATTCAAAATGAACAGTAAAAAGTTATCACAACATGGCGAGTGCAGCTTCAACGTCTGTTCTCTGTGCTATCCTCGCCAGCAAAAGATATTCTGGACAGCGACGACAGCGACAATGTTTATCTAGTAACTAAAATATCTTTTGAATTTTCCCATATATTTTGATCTCCCACCTCAAATACAAAGAAAGTGGCAACAATGACTGGAATACACTGTAAACCCGGCAATACCCATTAAAGAGTTTAAAAAACTCATTTTTTGGTGGTATATGAAGCTGTCAAAATAATGGGTACTTCAAAATTTTGAATAATGCGTATTTTTACCCCATTTCTTAGGAAAATATTTTTACCCATTAATGGGTGAAAAACAACTTAAACGTCTCGATGGTGAACTGAACCAATTACAGGCGAACGGAATTAATGTGAGTACTTTTTTCGTTTTATTTAGATTTGCAGGATTAAATTAAAGAATACTTTTGATTATTTCAGCTCAGCGAACTATCCTTCTATGCATTTGTCGCAATCTGAAGGCCAGAGGACACCGACGAGAACGCACCTCTTGCCGTTTCAGGGCGGAACGCCGCGTCAGGAGATGTTGGTACAACACTATCCCGTGTTTGCTGCATGAGAATTACGGGGGAAAACTAGAGGGTTCTAAAAATCCGCAAATCCCTGGATCCGCTGATGGAAAGCGCAGCGAATAATTTGTTTAAATGTACGAGAATGTATGACTTGGGATGATGGGTTAGTTAACACTACTTAGGCTAACAAGAAATGTATCTTACTTAATGTATCGTTATATTTATCTTGCAGTAAATAAAATAGTTGCGAATAATTCTACTGCGTTTAATGAATTTAAAAATTAATAACATTACGGTAGATGCTTTTTGAAAATAATAAAGAGTGAATTTCACCCATTTGCTGTTCAAAATTTTCGGTGATAGTGGGTAAAAATCACTCGCTAAATTGACGTATAAGCGCTTTACTCATTAATGAGTAAACGCTCTTTACTCTTTTAATGAGTTGAACTATTTAACTTCATAATGGGTACATTTTTACCCATTAAAGAGTACTTTGCTGGCACAGTGTAGGTTCAAAAAGTCCTTTGCACGGAGAAATGCATTTATCAGTTCGGTCCGTTCTCGCTTAACTTTTCAAAAGGACCTAAGTAACATTTTTTCATGAATTATTAATTTGAATAAGGTTTTACATCAAATAAACATAACCTGAAAAACTCAGTCGAATGAACTCAATTTGACATTTATCGGTGGTAGGTTCATGAGGTTCATCCTATCTGCCGCAGCAAGCGGATGAACCTTTGTTTATATACAAACCACCGATACCTGTCAAATATGGAAGAAACTCACCAGGACGCAGCCGTGGCTACATACGTGTGACGTCACACTGTGAAACCATATAGCGCAATCAACAAAAAAACATGAAAGCTTTCGATTGCAGTACTCAAATTAATTCATGAAAAAAATGTTACTTAAGTCCTTTTGAAAAGTTAAGCGAGCGTTCAGCCTCATACACTGAGGAAAATGGACGTATGATTTTCAATCAAACGCCTTATGAAAATTTGCCACAAGGAATCGGTATGAATTTCAATATGTTGCCTTATGAATGATGATTTCCATTTAAAAAAAGTGAAGTGCGGCAGACTGGATTCGAACCAAGGACATCGGGGTCGGGATGCCGGTAGGTAGACCATACGCCCATCGACGCTTGAATACTCGGGAAGGTAACTGCGTATAAGAAGCACTGCTGGTGAAATAATCGGTCGAATATTCATAAGGCGCCAGTTATGAATTTCGATAGTCCAGTTCGCTGAGTGTAGGGGACTGCACGGACTGCTTCGTCTCTTTCTCGCTGCAAAGAAATTTGAAAACAACAAGGCCAGTAAACGTCAAAATATATGAGGAACGAAAGAGAAAGATATGTTTCCGTGCAGTGCCCTATATGGTCCAATGTAGAGTCCTACAAGAAGAGTAACGTCATGTGCCACGTTTGACAGGTGTCCTGCTCGTTTGGAACGCGCATTTATATGGAACTGACAGACGACTCTGTTCCAATTCTGACACTTTACGACACTGTTATTATAGTCACTGTAGTCCAATGCACCGAGTTCATCATTGACGTTTGAGCGGTGCGCTGTTTACTAAGAATGAATACTTTTTCATTCATCGAGTTCATGCAAGTGTTCATTTTTAGTAAACAGCGCCCGTCTCAAACGTCATTGTGTTCATTCGGTGCATTGGACCATTAGGCTTTCTGCGAACGTGTACGCACACGCACATTGCACTCACACTTTTACTCAGTTTGTTTGCAACCACGAGCAGTTGTCACGGCAAAATCAAATGAGATTGTTTGCAACCACGAACCGTGCGTTCGTGTTGGTGAGAAATGTCGGCGAGACCCTAAGGTGCCTGCCAGAGTAGACGCGTTTACGCGACGCCGCGCGAAAATTGCACGCAAAGGAATAACAGGCACCTTAGGGTCTCGCCGACATTTCTCACCAACACGAACGCACGGTTCGTGGTTGCAAACAATCTCATTTGATTTTGCCGTGACGCGTAGGTGTAGGTGTAGACGCGTCTACTCTGGCAGGCACCTAATAGAATAACGCAAAATGAACTCCCCCAAGAAATTATGACGTTTGAGCGGGTCGCATAATGAACGCAAAATGAACTTTTGTTCGAGAAGACGACCCGCTCAAATGTCAAAATCCGTCGGGTGAGTGAATTCAATGAACCCCTGCATAAGTCTATTGTCCAATGCACCGAATGAACACAATGACGTTTGAGCCGGGCGCTGTTTACTAAAAATGAACACACTCTTTTCGCCCCTTGACGTCTTCGGTTTCCTCTTGTTTTTGACCAGGGTCCAGGAGGCGTCATCCCCCTCTATTTCCCTGGTCTGGGCGGCTGAGACTTCTCAGTCTGCCGTAACCCCTTACCACCGTCTTTCCTGGGAGGACGGATCTTTCCAGGTCCTTCCTCCCCCGGTTTGGGAGGTACCTGACCGGGGTTCAGCTTCCCAGCCCCACTACCTTTGTTCGGGGTAGTAACCCTCCGCGTTTTGGAGCGGCCCCCAGGGAGCTCATCCCCTGGAGACTGTCTCCCCCGTTTTTGTGTCTGCTCCGTTGGAGCAGTCACCCCGACGTGCCCGCGAATACTTGAGCCTCAGTCTGGGTAGACTTTGGCACCACCGTCTTCGCTGGCACGCCCTCGGTCGATTCGACCTTGCCCGAGTCCGCGAATCCTTGGGCCTCAGTCTGGGTAGACCTCGACTCCACGGATTTCACGGGTTTACACTTGGCCGTCCCGACCGCCCTCTCCAGCTTGGCGTCCAACATCGACTTTCGAAGTTTCAGCAAGCTCCTCTTGAGGTCCTTACTGATATTATGCTTCGATGACGCAAAGTCGATGATGGCGTCCAGCTGTTCCGTCGCCACCTTGAAGGCCGAAAGCCCATCGCGTTTGCGGTTCATCGCCTTCACAAGCCATGGGCCGTCTATAACCTCTACCGGCGTAGCCTGGGAGATGGTTAAGAGACCCACGCTGGCGCTGCGCACCGAGCTGCCGACTATTGCTTCTGGCCTCCTAGGCGGAGACCTGAACAATCCACCTTGCGAAGGGGTTGTCGCCTACACTACTACCAATAATTGAAGAATTGACTTGTTTTTCCATTTTGATCCCACGAGTTGCTCGGGAAAAGAGGTCCACCATGGCAGAGCCCAGCATGACTCGGCAAGGGACAATTACTGTGGAGGGTGCCCAGGTACCCCACAGGCTCCGTTAAAGGCCTAGCTCATTATTTCACCCCCCTGGCCATGCATCCCCTCGGCACGGGTCGCTTAACGCCTTGGGATTAGGGGTTAGGGACGATGGTCCCGTTGGTCGCACCCACTCACTCTAGCTGATGTCAGAAGGACAACAGTGCCCAGGCTGCACTACCAGCTAAGTACGCAACCCTTAGCTGGCGGTCGATTGTCATCGGAAGACCCGTGGAAGCGTGAGATTGGAACTTGTGAGGACCAGAGCTGTGTAGGTCGCTCCTTCCCAGATGTCAACTCACCATTTCGCAGCCCAGTGTGTGTGTGCATACTTGTTTGTTCTACTCATTGCACGCTTGCATAGGCGAAGTTTTCAGAATTTGGGCACGGAAAATGAAAATCCCGGCCCCCTTTAAAATACACGGGAACCAAATCCCGGGCAGTCTAGATCAGCGGTTCTCAATCTAGGGAACCTTCGCTGGCCCCAGGGGATACCTCGGTCAAAAATGGTGGATGTATCACAATTCTAATAAAAACTTATTATTAAGTTTTGAGTTTTTTTAAACTCTAAAACGTTCTATTGCACATAATACGTATGGCGATCAGTAAATCAGAGACTTTTCAATTCTGTCCACCAGAACCACTACAGTGTATGAAGAGCTCTGGGACAAAAGATGAAAAAGACAAAACGTCGAATAAATAAACTTTAAAAATTTTCAATGTATACTACGTGATCGAAAAAAAACTGTTGAAGCCTCCTGGCAACAGGCTTGATAGCTTCGTTTCAAGAAGCTCGGAAGTATTCTTTTAAGAGATTTGGAAGCCTCGTTGTAAAAAATTCGGACACCTCCCTTCAAGAGGCTCAACTTTTTTCTTTCAAGAGACTGAGAAGCGTCCTTTCAAGATGCTCAGATACCTCCTTTTTAAAGACTCGGAATCCTCGATTATAGGGGCTCGGAAGCTTTCTTCCAAGAAATTCCGATGCCTCCTTTCAAATAGGTCGGAAGCCTCGTTTAAAGATTTCGTCGGAATTCTTCTTTCAGGAGGCTTGAAAGCTTCCTTTTAAGTGGCTTGGAAATCTCATTTCAAGAGGTTCGGAACCCTCGTTTCAAAAGGCTCGAAAATCTTTTTTTTTTGGGGATCGGAAACCTCCTTTCAAGAGGCTCGAAGGCCTCCTTTCTAGAGGCTCTGAAGTGTCCTTTCAAAAGGCTCAGTAGCTTCCTATTAAGAGGATCAGAAGCATCCTTTCAAGAGTCTGGGAAGCCTCTCTTCAAAAGACTTGGAAGCCTCCTTTCAATATGCTGTAAAGCGTCCCATCAAAATGCTCTGAAACCCACACTTAAGATGCTCGGAAGCCCCTCCTTTCAAGAGGCTAGGAAGCCTCCTTTCAAGAGTCTCGGAAGAGAGAAGTTAAAGATGTCATACAACCAGCTATGGGAAAACTCACTCACTCACACGAACCACGCAGATTTAAAATCCCTATCCATCAGCGAACACACGATTGTAAAATGAATGCTACTCAACCCAACAGCGAACCAACAATCGAGTCATACCTACTGAGTGCCTCCCCAGCAGGAATAAGTGAAACCAAAGATAGTGCGAAAAGAAATCGAGAGATGAGAATAACCCGATGTGTAGTGAGTGCAGCAGAAAATACTGAGTTGGACTCAGAAGATTGATTCAATTTAGACTCAATGATTCGTTTTGCAGGCTGAATCTTTCTGCCGAATCCTCACTCACCACTCAATTGCGATTTCATTCGTTTACGAACCGAATGTAAACAAATACTCGGCTATGCATCATTTGCTATCTGTAGGAAAGATTCGGTGATGAATTTTGTCTATTTGTTTTTGGCACGATTCGTTCCTAACTGAAGCCAAACGGTAGATAATCGAAATCGAAAATATTGGAAGGGCTCGTGTACGTTTGTCTAATTTGCGATTGTGTGTAGAGGTGAGTGAAAGATTAACGCTAAATGAACCGATTTTTCCCATACCTGCATACAACATCTCAAGAACAATGGGTCCGGAAAAGCTGGCCAACTGTCTGCAAAGGCTGATAGTCAGAATCTGGGAAACTGCTACCAGAGGAGTGGACGAAAGGGGTCGTATCGGAATGTGAGGACTTTCGAGCGATCACCATTCTAAATCCAGTTAATTTATTTGTTTCGCGGATGATATGGACATTGTCGGTCGGACATTTGAAGAAGAAGAATAAGAAAGATTCTAACCTGCACCAAATCATAAGACCGGTGCGGTGGTTCTCTAGAGACATGAGACTTGAACCATGCTTGAGGAGGACTTGCAAGCACTCGGGGTTTTCGAGAAACGCGTACTCAGGACAATCTTTAGCGGTGTGCAAAAGAACAGTATGAGGCTGCGAAGCCCAACTCTACGGCAAACCTAATAGCTGGAATGGTACGATGGACAATCGGCAGGATATGTGTGAACGCCGGACAGCAACCCTGCAAAAAAAAAGAGATGTTTTGTGGCGTGAAATGGTTGATTCAGTGTCAACTGTTTAGATATAAGCAAAACAAATAAGGGGCGATACCATGTGGACAATTTAGGGAGTGTGTCGAATGTCCATGTTTCATACAAATTTTTGAGAATTTATATGAGCAATTGTAAACGCGGGGGAAGGGGGGTATCTAAAACTGACCAAAACATGTCCACGTGGTATACGGACAGCCCCTAAATGGGACAGTACAATAAGGCTTAAAAAACGGTACTTTTCTATCTCTAGTAATGCAATAATTAAAATGCATCGCTTGGGACGTGCCCTTGATAACAATAAGCTGGCCCTTGTGGATGCCATTCTCAGTATATCTTTCCAACTCTGTCCTTAAGGCTTATAAGTAATGCTTACGGTGGGGAGTATACATACTTGCCTCTAGCAATGATCACAATAAAGTCACGTTTAAGTTGATTAATATTTAATTTTATTTGGTTACACAGCTGAAACCCCAACTAATGATAGCAGTAATATTTGCAAAATATAGATCTCTCATATAACTCTCTAACAAACTGTTGCAATAGCAATGAACGATTTGCAGTACAGAATCTACATTATGAGTAAATTTGTTATGCAGTTTTTTTTTTATTCTTGATCATCTCTGATTATAAAAGCCCTTGTTGTTTGAGCACAGCCCATTAAGTATTCGAAAACAGTAATAAGAGTTCGATCATCGTAATGAAACAGTTGTGGATTTTGTACAGTGCTCTAGTGGTGACCTACGCTCAACTTCCGGGATTCAGCTTTGGTACTAGTGGGTTTGGGAGATTTGCACTTTCAAATCCGTTGTTTAATGCTTCGTTCGCGGCCACGAATCCGATAGATCGTGTATCAGACATCGCGTCTAGAGCTAGAAGTTTGGCAAACACCGTTCAACAGAATCTTCCGAAAGTACCACAACTTCCGAATCCTCTATCGGCGTTTTCTAGATTTGCTAGGCCATCGGGATCGAGTAGTTCAACCAATTCGAACACGAACTATAATCAGAACACTAATGACAACAGAGTGGGCCAGGGTGTTGACTCCGCCAGGAAAGCGATTAATGATGTAGTAAGCGCCATACCAAGAGTCTCTGGATTACCACGAATACCTGATATACCGGAGATACCTGGATTATCAAATTTCGGAGCCCCAAGAGATGTGTTTAATTCTTTCGTGAATTCTTTGAATAATATAACAAATGGGCAGGGAATCTCCAATCCTGAACAGATGTTTAGTAGGATTAATAACTTTCTACCTGAAGTATCGAGCCTAGTAGATAAGATTGCGAACTTTGCTAAATCCGCTACCAATTCTGGCATTTGGTCGAACATATCTAACGATATTAAGAATGAAATACAAAGTAGAGTCGCTTCACTGTCTCAAGGGTTCTCGAATATAACTTCTGCCATAGAGAAGATCGGCCAAAACATACCCAATTTAATACAAGATCAAAGGCTCAATACGACACTTCGAAACGAACCGTTCTTTTTTCCTAATCGCTCGGTCATCGTTCATCTGTTTGAGTGGAAATTCGACGATATAGCTGAAGAGTGCGAGAAAGTGCTCGGACCTAATGGATATGGTGGCGTACAGGTGTCCCCGATCAATGAATACTTGGTATCGTCATCACGAGCTTGGTGGGAGCGTTACCAACCGATTTCCTACGAAATTAAGTCAAGGTCGGGTAACGAAAAACAGTTTTCCGATATGGTGAAACGTTGCTTAAAGTCGGGTATACGAATCTACGTGGATGTAGTGTTCAACCACATGGCTGCTCCCGGAGCATCATCCCC
Source organism: Armigeres subalbatus (assembly GCF_024139115.2). NCBI lineage: Eukaryota > Metazoa > Arthropoda > Insecta > Diptera > Culicidae > Armigeres > Armigeres subalbatus. Next base: position 84,974,115 of record NC_085140.1, read on the forward strand.
GCTGTATGGGACTGCAGGATCAACCTGCGATCCACAGGATAGAGACTATCCATCTGTGCCGTTCAACCAATCTCATTTCCATACTGCGTGTCAGATTAGTAATTATAATAATGCAACTAACGTCCGAAGTTGTGAACTGGGGTCTCTACCGGACTTGGATCAATCCAATCACTATGTGAGGCAGAAAATCGTCAGGTTTTTGAACCACCTGCTCGATCTCGGCGTAGCTGGGTTCAGAGTAGATGCGGCCAAGCACATGTTACCTGCAGATCTAAAAGCCATTTACGATAGCCTGAAATCTGTTAATCCAATGTTTCTTTTTCCTCCTGGAGCTAGACCATTCATATATCAAGAAGTGATTGATCTGGGAAATGAAGCCGTTTCAGCGTAAGTAGTGTAATCTAGGTTCAATTATTGTTACAGACAGTACTATTTTCAGTAAAGAATACACAAATCTTGGAGTTGTAACGGATTTCGCCTGGGGCCTTGTGATAGGTGACATCTTCCGGGGATCCCTCAGCGCAGATGCCCTACAAATTCTTACTAAGAATGGCTCTTCCGGAGCACTTCTCCCATCGAATCAGGCACTAATATTCGTAGATAACCACGATAATCAAAGGGGCCATGGAGCTGGTGGAGCATCGATTCTAAACTACAAGACGAAACCGCAGTACATCCAGGCGGTAGCGTTCACACTTGCCACCGATTATGGAATTGCCAGAGTTATGAGCTCGTATGATTTTTCAAATTCTGATCAAGGACCCCCGCAAGATGCAGTGCAGATTATAAAATCACCAGGCTCTGCAGCGAATGGCTCATGCACCAACGGTTGGGTGTGCGAACACCGTTGGCCTGAGATAAGGAGAATGATTCAATTCAAAAACTACGTGGCCGGTACCTCTTTGGATCACATTCAGGCTACGCCGAATACATTTGCTTTCTGCCGTGGAGAGAAGGGATTCGTCGTTCTCAACAATTCGGAAAACACCATCACCCAAGTGTACCACACGTGTCTTCCTCAGGGCCAGTATTGTGATATCATTTCTGGGGAACTATCACAGGGTGCCTGCTCAGGAACTGTCATCAATGTGAATGAAAATGGAGATGCAGAAATTACGCTGGCCAAGAATTCCATTGTAGCTCTTTATTTGCCTTCGAAGTTGCCATGAAAGACATGTTGAACTAACATTATGATTTATTATTACAGTTTCGAACTTCCATTAGCAAAATTTTACCATTAACTATGAAACCTATCCGTCTATTAAATAGAAACTCAATAAGAAACTATTTATGGAACGTTATTTTCAATCATACGAATAGCTACTATTTATTACCATTATTTTTGTGATTGAGAGAAATTAACGAAAGAAAAACTATTTATCGTCTAGATTTTTCAGAATTAGCTGATTGTGATCTTAAACCCGAATTTCCATTACCAGTTTGGCCATAAACGTTAGATAAATATCCACTTTCAGTACTGCCAAATCCACTACTCCAACCGGCGCCATTCCCTGATTCAGTTTCCCCCTTTGCTTGTCCCCTAAAGTTAGATAATAACCCACCTCTATTGTTTGTAGATCCACTTTCTGTAGCGCCCTCATTTGCTGATCTACTACCTCCTTCAATTTGGCTGTAAGCATTAGATAGCAATCTATTTCCATTACTGCCAATGCTACTACCTAAACTGGCTCTACTTGCAGACTGTCCATTTACTAAAGCATTTTCACCACCAGATAAACCATTGGCGTTGGATAACGGTCCACCTTTATTACTGTTCAACCTGACTCCATTTGCTAGCCCATTACCACCTCCCGTTTGACCGTTGGCATTATTGTCAAACCTATTTCTCGAACCGAACCCATTTGACAAAACATTGTTTCCATCAGATAAACCATTGGAGTTAGATACCAATCCACTTTGACTACTGCCTGAGCCAACCCCACGTGGTATATTATTACCTCTTCTAACTTGACCATTAGAGCCGACTCCACTAGGCAATCCATTTTTTCCCAAATCATTGGCGTTGGATAAGAATCCTCCTCTATTACTACCAATCCCGTGCACCGAACTCACTGCATTTCCCAATCCAAGTGAGTCCCCAGATTGATCGTTGGCGCTATTTCCTAATCCACTTCCCGATCTAACTATATTTTCGCCTCCATGCTGATCGTTAGTGTTAGTTAACGATCTATCTTTAAAACTACCTAATCCACTTCCGGAATTAACTCCATTTGTTAATCCATTAGCACTCCTTGTTTGACCATTAGCGTTATTGATGTTGGATAGAAATCCTTCTCCATTTCCAATTGCTGAATTAAGCCCACTTTCCAATATGTTTCTTTCTCCAGTTTGACCGTTAGCATTATCGCCAATTCCTATTCCCGAGCCTATCCCACTTTCACCACCACTATTAGCATTAGTTAACGATCTGCCTGCATTACTACCAAACCCTCTTCCGGAATTGCTGTCTTCAATTGATGATCCTTTACCATTTCCAATTTGACCATTTGCGTTATTGCCAAAGAGATTACGATTACCACCACCAGCTTGACCGTTAGCGTTATTGCCAATTCCCCTTCCCGAACCAAGTCTATTTACAAATCCATTTTCTCCTCCAGATAGACCATTTGCGTCAGACAAAGATCCACCACCGTTATTGCTGGATCCAGCTCTCAAACCGATTCCATTAACATTACTTCTACCATCGTTGGTTAATGTTCCTGGGTACCCTTGCACTCCATACGGATTCACTTGTTGTGAACCGTGTGATCCAGCTGTTCCAGGACTTGTGCCTGGTATTCCACCAGAAATGGAACCAGATCCAAAGGGTGCTCTAATCCCACCCATATCAGTTCTTCCTGTACCTGGGTTCAATTGAGCATTAGGGTTTGCGGTTCGCAATAGAGTGCTCGGAACTGTTGCTCCAGTGGTTGAGCTACTTGTACCTGGTGTGCGCTGCCCGAGACCATTCGGAACGGCTAGACTGCCTCCAGTTGGCTGGAATCCTGTGCTGGGTCCAGCCACAAATGACATGTCATGATTTCCGTTTCCATTGCGGAAAGAATATGATCCTTGAACATTTCCTTGTCTGTCGGATGATTCCTGCCTTGTGGAGTCCGGGGTTCGATACGCAAAATTGTATGATCCATCATTTTGAGGGCCTGATTGAGCTCTTCCAGTGGCGGTCGTGCCACCCACGCCGGTTGATTGTAAACCAGTATTCGCTCCAACGTTGTGTGGGTTATTGTTTGCTGCCCCATTTGTAGGTGTGAAGGTATTACCACCTATTGCACCGCCCGAATATGATAAACCCGATGAATCATTATCATTATATAGATTACGATTGGACCCATAGTTGTGAATAGTTGATGGTGTTGAATACGGTCTTGGTGTGGTATACACAAATGTCAAAGGCACTCGCTCAGGATAACTAAATGATCTAGCATAGTTAGGGTTTGCGGCATAACTAGGAAACCCCCCATAAGATGATCCAGCTGGGCCAAAACTTTGTTGCGGCCTTCCTCCGTATGCGTTCGATTCAAATGGTCTAAAGTTGTAACCCGATCTAGTGCCTAATGTTCCTGGTGTTAAAGTTCCATCAACTGGCGAACTTCCACCAAAAGGTACGTTGCCAAGGGATCCCCCTATGGGTGATCTACTGGAAATAGATCCAGGGGTCAATGCATCATTATTTGATCCATCTAGATATCCACGTCCTCCAAAGTTTCCGCTTCCAGGCAATGCACTGCCGAAAGGACTGTTTCCAAGAGGTCTGCCTCCTACAGTGCTGTGAGGTGTCCTTCCTCCTCCAATAGGCCCATCTCCAGGAGAGCCACTTCTAGAACCAGTACCTACTAATCCACTCCCTAGAGATTGTGCTCCAACCGATCTACCATCTAGTGCTTCACTCCCCAATAATCCCCCTGCACCAAAGGATCCTCCAGCAGACGCTGCATTGCTATAAAACCCAGGGTTGTCGAATGATCCAGAGCCAAATGGTGAAGAACCGCTTAGTGATCGGGATCCAAAAAGTCCTGATCCTGAACCATAAAATCTTGCTCCAAACGTTTGTCCAGTTGCTCTTAAAGTACCGGTATAAGCTGAAAAGAGAAATAAATCAATTCAACAATTACAACTGATTTTTGTTATTGATTAGCCAAAGGAATAGTTTAAATAGGTATTAGGTGTTGCCAATATGCATTTATGACAAGCTGTAGAGCCTGCACAAGATGCGGTAAGAAAAGCCAGCTTCTAAACCATAGTTGGACGTCAACGAGGACGCCGGCTACCGGGAGATAACCGTCCTTAACTTATGCCCCGTATTCTGTTTAACAGATTGAGACCGTTTTAAGAGTCTTTCTTCAGCAAATACGAGGCAGGTTTTGGTGAGGGCCAATCAACACCGGATCAAATGTTTTCCCTGAGATAAATCCTTGATAAATTCCGGGAGTACAATTTGCAGACACATCATACCGTTTGACTCATACTTCGTACACTTAAGCACATTTTTCACTTCGGAGGTCTTTATGGCATATGAATTAAAATGTTGTAACAGGTCTATTGGTTCCATCCGGTAGCGTAAGAATAAACATTTCATCTAATTTTATTTGATTGTTACTATCAATACTGAATGATTATATTTTGCCAAATTTTGACATGCATAGTAAAAATTATCTTAAATTCCGAACACTTTGATTCAACTTCCGAACACCACCTTAATGGACCAAGATGCAAAATCTCAACCTTATCTCATTGTTGACCAATTTTAATGTTCCCGATCTGTACCCCTGCCGGGAAAAAGCTCACGTTTTGCAAGGGCACCCCATTCAAAACGGATGCCACGCACAACTGTTACTTTTATTATTCTACGCATGCTGCGATGCTGCAAAGCTGGAATAATAAAAAGGACACTTGTGTGTGGCTTCCGTTTTGAATGGGGTGCCCTTGAAAACGCGAGTTCTTTCAAATTTGGATTCCGTGAGGATTGTCCTTATGCAATCATAACGAAACGTTTCAGATAAAAATCCAAGTGACGAGTTTTCGGAATATGAGTCTGTTATTTCAAAACCACGTACGATTCAGTGAAACGAAACGAATGATGGATAAATGTGTCTGAACATGGTTTTTCGGCGAAACTATTACTTTTTATTAGTGTAACATTGGACGGATTGAAATCGATTGTAAGGGTTGCAGATGAGAATGCGACATCATTTGTAACCTTAGATGGGTTGAATCGGGGTGATTCGCTCTAGAATTTACTGTTTAATATTGTGCTTGAGGAAGCGATTAGGAGAGCTGGTGTGCAAAGAATTGGTATGATTATCACAAGTTCGCATATGTCTTTGGGCTTTGCGGACGCTATCGATGTCCGCCCGCTTTGCCCGCTCTTCACGCCGTTATGACAGCGACTCTCCGTAGATGCGTGTGCACGCCGCGGAGGTCTGACTAGAAGAGACGAAGTCATGGCTTGCTGCTCGCCGATTGACACGCTGATGTATGAATCTATTAACACACGCTGAAGGCATTTTACTCAGACCCCACATTTCCCTTCTTCTCTCATTAAAAACGTTAAAAAAATCTTCTAGCATAGGATGCAATGCTTGTTTTTCTCCTGGGCTATTTAAATGAGACGAAGGTGAACATCGGTTGCATTTGATCAACCGATTAACTCCATTGAAAACTGCACACCAAAATAATCTTGTCTTCATCATCATGTTTTTTTTTCAAACAATCATGGTCTTTCAAATGCAATGACAATTTCTTTAATAAAAACATTCAAAATCTTACCCAAATGCAATCCACAACTAAGCGGTGTTGAACTTCATTACTAATAAGATTTAAGAACAACAAAATAAAGGTAAAAAATCCATGATAATCCAAATCAATTTCAATGCAAATTCAATCCAAATGTAATTCAAATCCAATCTAATTCCAATCCAATCAAAATCTAATCCAAATTCGATCCAAATTCAATCCAAATCCAATCCAAATCCAGTCCAAATCCAATCCAAATCCAATCCAAATCCAATCCAAATACAAACCAAATCCAATCCAAAACCAATCCAAATCCAATCCAAATCCAATCCAAATCCAATCCAAATCCAATCCAAATCAATTTTTAATCCAATCCAAATCTAATCCAATTCCAATCAAATCAATCCAATCAATCCGGTCCAATCCAATCTAATCAAATCAATCCAAATCAATCATCCAAATCAATCAAATCAAATCAATCAAATCAATCCAAGATCCAATCCAAATCAATCAAATCAATCAATCAATCCAAATCCAGTCAGTCCAGATCCAGTCCAGATCAGTCAAGGCCCAATCCAGTCAATCAAATCCAGTCCAAATCCAATCCAGATCAGTCAGTCAGTCCAGTCCAGTCCAGAGGTCAGTCAAGATCCAGTCAGGTCAGTCAGATCCAGTCCAGATCAAGTCAGTCCAGTCAAGTCAGTCCAGTCGGTCAGATCCAGTCAGATCAAATCAGTCCAGAGTCGATCCAGATCCAGTCAAATTCAGTCAAGTCAGTCCAAGATCCAGTCAGATCCAGTCGATCAATCCAGTCAGTCAAGTCCAGTCCAGGTCAGTCCAGATCAAGTCAGATCAGTCAGATCCAGTCAGGTCAGTCCAGGTCAGTCCAGATCGAGTCCAAGTCAGTCCAGATCCAGTCCAGGTCAGTCCAGGATCCAGTCCAGATCCAGTCAGATCGGTCAGGTCAGAGATCCAGTCCAGTCCGGTCAGGTCAGTCAGATCAGTCCAGGTCAGTCAGGTCAGTCCCGGATCAGTCCAGATCAGTCAGTCAAGATCCAGTCCAGATCCAGTCCAGATCCAGTCAGATCCAGTCAAGTCAGTCCAGATCGGTCCAGATCAGTCAGATCAGGTCAAGGTCAGTCAGATCGGTCAGATTCAGTCCAGATCCAGTCCAGATCCAGTCAGATCCAGTCCAGATCCAGTCGGTCAGGTCAGTCAGATCAGGTCCAGGTCGATCCAGATCGGTCCAGATCCGAGTCCAAGATCCAGTCCAGATCCAGTCCAGGTCAAGTCCAGTCAGGTCGGAGTCGGTCCAGATCCAGTCCAGGTCAGTCAAGATCCAGTCCAGATCCAGTCAGATCTCGATCCAGGTCAGTCCAGTCAAAGTCAGGTCAGGTCAGTCAGTCAGTCAAGTCAGTCCAGATCAGGTCAGTCCAGATCGATCGGTCAGATCCAGTCAGGTCGAGTCCAGGTCGGTCCAGATCCAGGTCCAGGTCAAGATCCAGTCCAGTCCCGATCCAGTCAGTCAGATCCAGTCAGAGTCCAGTCCAGGTCCAGTCAGGTCAGTCCAGATCAGTCAGATCCAGTCCAGATCCAGTCCAGATCAGGTCAGTCCAGTCAAGTCAGTCAGTCCAGATCCAGTCAAATCGTCCAGGTCAGTCAGATCCAGTCAGATCGGTCAGGTCATTCCAGATCCAGTCCAGGTCAGTCCAGATCCGGTCAAGTCAGTCCAGATCAGTCAGATCCAGTCCAGTCAGTCAGGTCAGTCCAGGATCGGTCAGATCCAGTCAGGTCAGTCAGGTCAGTCCAGATCAGTCCAGATCCAGTCCAAGTCCAGTCAGATCCAGTCCAGATCGGTCAGATCCAGTCCAGGTCCAGTCAAGATCAGTCCGATCCAGTCCAGATCCAGTCCAGATCGGTCCAAGATCAGTCCAGATCAAGTCAGAGTCGATTCGAGTCAGTCCAGGTCCAGTCCAGGTCAGTCAGTCAGATCGGTCCAAGGTCAGTCCAGTCCGATCAGGTCAGATCCGATCCAGTCAAATCCAGTCCAGGTCAGTCAGTCCAGATCCAGTCAGATCCAGTCCAGGTCGGTTCAAGTCCAAGTCAGATCCAGATCCAGGTCGGTCAAGTCCGGTCAGATCAGATCCAGTCCAGGTCAGTCAGGTCAGTCGTCGATCCGATCGGTCCGATCCAGTCAGGTCAGTCCGGTTCCAGTCAAGATCAGTCCAGATCCAGTCCAGGTTCAGTCCAGGTCAGTCCAGATCCAGTCCAGATCCAGTCAGATCAGTCCCAGATCAGTCCAAGATCCAGTCAAGATCCAGTCCAAGTCAGTCAAGATCCGGTCCAGATCCAGTCCAGATCCAGTCCAGATCGGTCAGGTCCAGTCAGTCGAATTGATCCAGATCCAGTCAGATCCAGTCCAAGATCAGTCGAATCCAGGTCAGTCCAGATCCAGTCCAGATCAGTCAGATCAGTCAGGTCAGTCCAGATCCAGTCGATCCAGTCCAGGTCAGTCCAGATCGGTCAGATCAGTCCAGATCAGTCAGGTCGGTCAGAGTCAAGTCCAGATCCAGTCCAGGTCAGTCCAGATCCAGTCAAGGTCAGTCCAGATCAGATCCAGATCCAGTCAGGTCGGTCCAGATCCAGTCCAAGTCCAGTCCAGATCCAGTCCAGATCGGTCCAGATCCAGTCAGATCAGTCCAGGTCGGTCCAAGATCAGTCCAGATCCGATCCAAGATCCAGTCCAGATCAGTCCAGTCAGTCAGGTCAGTCCAGATCCGGTCAGATCAGTCCAGGTCGGTCAGATCCAGTCCGATCCGGTCAGAGTCGGTCAGATCCAGTCCAGATCCAGGTCAGGTCAGTCAGAGTCCAGTCCAGATCAGTCAGGTCAGTCAGGTCGGTCAGATCCAGTCCAGGTCGGTCGATCCAGTCCAGATCGATCCAGTCTGATCGGTCAGTCCAGATCGATCCCAGTCCGATCCAGTCGGTCAGATCGATCCAGATCAGTCAAGTCAGTCAGAATCCGGTCAAAGGTCAGTCCAGTCGAGTCAGTCAGGTCAGTCAAGTCCAGTCCAGATCCAAGGTCCAGATCCAGTCGGTCAGAGTCAGTCCAGATCAGTCCAGGTCAGTCCAGGTCAGTCCAAGGTCAGTCAAGATCAATTCCAGATCCAGTCAAGATCAGTCAAGAATCCAGTCCAGTCCAGATCCGGTCAGTCGGTCAGGTCAAAGTCCAGTCCAGATCGGTCCAGATCCAGTCCAGATCCAGTCCAAGGTCAGTCCAGATCGGTCCAGATCGGTCCAAGATCGGTCAGATCCAGTCAAGTCAGTCCAGGTCAGTCCAGATCAATCCAGATCAGTCCAGATCCAGTCCAGATCAGTCAGGTCAGTCAGGTCAATCCAGTCAGTCCAAAATCCAGTCAAGTCAGTCCAAATTGATCCAGTCAGTCCAAGTCAGTCCAGATCCAGTCAGGTCAGGTCAGATCCCAGTCAAAGGTCAGTCCAGATCAGGTCCAGGTCGGTCAAGATCCAGTCAGATCAGTCCCAGATCCAGTCCAGGTCGGTCCCAGATCCAGTCCAGGTCAGTCCAGATCAGTCCAAAGTCAGTCAAGATCAGTCAAGGTCGGTCAGATCGGTCCAGATCCAGTCCAAATCAGTCCAGGTCCAATCCAAATCCAATCCAGTCAATCCAAATCCAGGTCAGTCAAGTCCGGAAATCAATCAATCAGTCAGATCCAGTCAAATCAATCCAAATCCATCAAATCAGATCAGTCAATCCAGAATCAATCCAAATCCAATCCAGTCAATCCAAATCAATCGATCCAATCCATCATCAATCCAAATCCAATCCAAATCCAATCCAAATCCTTCAAACTAATTTTACTCATAATAAATTCGAACATTGGGCGGCTACAAGACGCTAGACTAGCCCAAGACTACGCGCAGCAGCTGGAAGTGGCACTCCCAACGGAAGAGCAGCTAGGCGCAGCGTCTCTTGAAGATGGCTGGAGAGATATTCGATCCGTCATTGGTAGCACCGCAACCGCTGCACTTGGTACGGCGCCCCCGTAATTTTTTACATAATTTTACCGGCTCCGAATCTCCAGGAAATCCAGGAGGAGATTGGCCGGCTGAAGAACAACAAAGCCCCTGGGGTTGACCAACTACCAGGAGAGCTATTTAAACACGGTGGTGAGGCACTGGCTAGAGCGCTGCACTGGGTCATTACCAAGGTTTGGGAGGAGGAAGTTTTGCCGCAGGAGTGGATGGAAGGTGTCGTGTATCCCATCTACAAAAAGGGCGATAAGCTGGATTGTAGCAACTACCGCGCAATCACATTGCTGAACGCCGCCTACAAGGTACTCTCTCAAATTATATGCCGTCGACTAGCACCAACTGCAAGGGAGTTCGTGGGGCAGTACCAGGCGGGTTTTATGGGCGAACGCTTCACCACGGACCAGGTGTTCGCCATTCGCCAAGTACTGCAGAAATGCCGCGAATACAACGTGCCTACACATCATCTATTCATCGACTTCAAAGCCGCATATGATACAATCGATCGGGACCAGCTATGGCAGCTAATGCACGAACACGGTTTTCCGGATAAACTGACACGGTTGATCAAAGCGACGATGGATCGGGTGATGTGCGTAGTTCGAGTTTCAGGGGCATTTTCGAGTCCCTTCGAAACCCGCAGAGGGTTACGGCAAGGTGATGGTCTTTCGTGTTTGCTATTCAACATCGCTTTGGAAGGGGTAATACGAAAAGCAGGGATTAACACGAGTGGTACAATTTTCAATAAGTCCGTCCAGCTATTTGGCTTCGCCGACGGCATAGATATTATGGCACGTAACTTTGAGAAGATGGAGGAAGCCTACATCAGACTGAAGAAGGAAGCTAAGCGGATCGGACTAGTCATCAACACGTCGAAGACGAAGTACATGATAGGAAGAGGTTCAAGAGAAGACAATGTGAGCCACCCACCGCGAGTTTACATTGGTGGTGACGAAATCGAGGTGGTAGAAGAATTTGTGTACCGTCAACTGGGGGGAAGATGATCACTTTTAAGACAAAACATGCAATAACAATTTGTGTTTACATTTTAAATCGAAACAAATGTTTTCAAAACATGTACTGCTATACGTTGCAATAATCAACAACTTTAGTTTTCCGAAATGCGTTCGCAGTTATTAAAATAAATTAAATTATCACACATTTTTTGAGTAATCTGGTTTGGGGTGAAGTTGATCAAGACAGCTTTACTAAAATCATTATGACCTAGTAGTCAAAATACACTAGGTTATTTGTATGAATGTTGAATTTACTACGTAAAGAAGTCTTCGAAGTAAATATTTGAAACGAAAATAGCGTCATTTATGACTATCTCTCTCTTTCTTCCACAAAATACATTTTCATGATTATAATCGAAAAACTCGGATTTCTACCTAGCGGTAACATTACTTGAACGGAGAATATTGTTGACTACCGTTTCATAAAAAAATTTGGCACTTTTGACTGACACATCAAATGATCATCTTCACCTCAATGATCATCTTCCCCCCAGTTGACGGTACTTGGGCTCACTGGTGACTGCCGAAAATGAAACCAGCAGAGAAATTCGGAGACGCATAGTGGCTGGAAATCGTACGTACTTTGGACTCCGCAAGACGCTCCGATCGAATAGAGTTCACCGCCGTACCAAACTGACAATCTACAAAACGCTCATTAGACCGGTAGTCCTCTACGGACACGAGACCTGGACGATGCTCGTGGAGGACCAACGCGGACTTGGAGTTTTCGAAAGGAAACTGCTGCGTACCATCTATGGTGGGGTGCAGATGGCGGACGATACGTGGAGGAGGCGAATGAACCACGAGTTGCATCAGCTGTTGGGAGAACCATCTATCGTTCACACCGCGAAAATCGGACGACTGCGGTGGGCCGGGCACGTAGCCAGAATGTCGGACAGTAACCCGGTGAAAATGGTTCTCGACAACGATCCGACGGGAACAAGAAGACGAGGTGCGCAGCGGGCAAGGTGAATCGATCAGGTGGAAGATGACTTGCGGACCCTCCGTAGACTGCGTGGTTGGCGACGTGTAGCCATGGACCGAGTCGAATGGAGAAGACTCTTATATACCGCACAGGCCACTTCGGCCTTATTCTGAATAAATAATAATAATAAATTCGAACTTTCGAATAGCTTTGTAAAATCCGGCAACCTTATTAATTCTTCAAATTCCAAGATATCTGCTCCTACAGGTAATCCCGCTATGACTACTAAGTAAGTACATTCCAAGATAAATTTCCAAATAATATATTTGGCTTTCCGAACAGTTTCGAACAACCATTTTTCGTTGGTCTTCCATAAGCACCTTGTAGTTTCACAAACTACAGTACATTTTTTCGGCCATCTTCCAGACACGTCTTATCAGTTTTCTAAACCTCAAACCATTTCCACCGATCTTCCAGACGCGCATTGTAATTTTGCAAACCACAAACCAATTTCTTACGATCTTCCAGGCGAGGCTTTGATGTTCTTCAAACCACAAACCATGTTTTTTATTTTTTTTAGTGATGAACTCTATAATTTTGAAAAATCACTATAATAAAGCTTAAAAAAACAAACCATTTTTCCATTGGTCTTTCAGACGCTCCACCACAAACCATTTTCGACGGTCTTCGAGACGTGTCTTGTGATTTAGCAAACCACAAACCATTTTCCGACGGTCTTCGAGAGGCGTCTTGTTATTTGATTTTGCAAACCACAAACCATTTTCCGACAGTCTTCGAGATGCGTCTTGTGATTTAGCAAACCACAAACCATTTTCCGACGGTCTTCGAGACGCGTCTTGTGATTTAGCAAACCACAAACCATTTTCCGACGGTCTTCGAAACGCGTCTTGTGGTTTAGCAATCACAAACCATTTTCCGACGGTCTTCGAGACGCGTCTTGGGATTGAGAAAACCACAAACCATTTTCCGACGGTCTTCGAGACGCGTCTTGCAAACCACAAACCATTTTCCGACGGTCTTCGAGACGCGTCTTGTGATTTTGCAAATTAAAATATATCACTCGTCATAATTTAACCATTTGAATTCAACTCACCTCATGAAATCAGCGACAGGATCCAAAAAATAGACTGGCAGGATCGCCAAAATGCGAGTCTCCGTGGATGCGTGTGGACGCCGCAGAGGTCTGACTAGAAGAGGTGAAGTCATGGCTTGCTGCTCGCCGATGGATACGCTGGTGTGTGAATCTATTAACACACGCTGAAGGCATTCAAACCCCACAGGCTTCTGTGCCTTTTAAGTAGGAGACAACAATAATTGTTCTCACCAGCAAAACGACGTACATCATTGCTTGCAATTCGCTTTTTACACCCAGATTCTTCTGGTAGCTACATACATTCAGTACAGAACCGGAAGAGGCTGTAGGCTTCGTGGTAGCTTACGCAAACCATGGCTTTTTGCGGTTGAACAAGATCTGACGAGGCTAAATGTTCAGGGCAACTGGAAACGATTGGCTCTGGATAGAGTAGAGAAGGATATTTTTTTCGGCATAGGTTCATCGAGAGGGAGCTATAGCCCATCAGGTATCAAATTAAAGTACCATCTAGACAAAGTTTTCAAGGCATTCATAACTTCTCAAAAATAGTAGAACAGGTGTCGTAACGAATAGATGAAAATAGAACGTAAAAAGCTGCATTAGAATCCAAATTACAGTAAAACCAAATATTAAACTTATTGATGTGTAAGTATGTATGTCATCCGCTACTCCTCACTCAGCTGGGGTGTTGGTCAAGTAGTGCTACGAATAATTCGATCAGATCTCAGGATCCGTAATGGTGCTCCTTTTTGTTACGAAGACTAGTACTACAAAAAAGATTCACTTCTGTTCTGAAACAAGAAAAGTGTCTTCAGGGAGTGTAGGGTTAGGGTTTGTTTCATAACAGGTACAGCAAAACTTCACAAGGACGCCCTTATTCATAATAATTACTCAGGGAATAGAAGGTCGAGAAGATCTAACTAAAGCGTAAACCGAAGACCTGGGACTCCCACAATGTCCGCAGCAATAGAAACAAACAATGCCCTGTACGTATTTAGTGATATTTTTTTATATATCAAATAAAGCAAACCTAGTAAAGAATTGGAACGTGCTCACCAGTTTAGTTCGTCCACTTTTAATTGATCCAGATTTGAATAGGACGCAACAAGGATATCCAGTAAGACAACACTGGACGGCAACGCAATCCCAACGCACAACTGTGTTAAGCTGCTCGGCATCACAGTCGACTGACGGCTCACTTTCAAGAAACACTTCGTGAATACCCGCAACGCCTGCAAGAATAGGACTAACATGCTCAGGCTCACAATTTTCAACCATTTTGCATTTCGCATCCTCCTTTGCTTCCACCAAAAATTGTGGCAGCATCGCCCAACTGTTGCTAGTTTGCCGGCTGTGAAGAGTCTCGTGGGTTTCGTAGCTATTGTCAAGGCTGGACAATATCTTCTTCTTGATAATTAAAACTTATTTTAATACTACTGCCTACCCAATTGTCTATTTGATGATTTACGCATTGGAAAATATGGAAAACATATAGAAAGTTCATCTGTCGAACCTGCCGGAAGAAGTTGTCATTGATGCATTGACGAAGCCAGAAGAATCACGTGATAGGCATGGGCTCAAGATGAGACAATGTGAACATTTCACATTGGATTTGAATTGGCGGAGACCAAACCAAGCTGGTCGAAGAGTTTGCACACTTCAAAGATAGGCAACAAATTAAAGTTTTCATCAAAATAAAGTACATCAGGAATGACGTATCATCTACTCTTCAACTGATTATCGTTGGAATCTTAGCTACGGTTTACAATAACACAGAACCAAAACAATCTAACCTGATCCGTATCGTGGCCGGAATCCCCCTACTCCAGAACTATATGGAACATTTTTTATCCTACCATCTGGTTGTATTTGAGCGTATTGGCCAACTACTTCATTAGCTGCATTTGCACTTTGTCTTGCATTAAATCCATCACCACCGCTGTATCGATATCCGTAGGATCCATCGTTGTTTCGTTGATAATAGGATGTTGGATCAGCCGTTGCACATAAAATTGTACAATATTGCACTAACACTGCCAGCAAAATCTACAAAAATATTCAAAATTGTAATCAACCTGTGATTTTTTAAATTCATATTTGATTTTCTTCACCGTTGATGTGCACTTTTTTTGCGACATAGCTCGACACATTCTAATAATATTTTGATCACCCAACACAGAACTCGATAAAAATGCGGTTCGCGATCAACGGTTCTACTTCGACGATTCTCGACAAAATATTTTCGCAGATAACTGGAATCAAAGCTTTTATAGTCCCATGAAACTGTAGAGTGTAGAGTGTCCATCTTAATCTGTTCTTGTACATGTGTATCTCTAGTACAGATCTTGTTTGATAGAAAAAGCCAGCCTCTTGCTAAACCTATGTAAGTCTCGTCTAGATTGCCTCGCCCCCACACGCTGTAAGGAACAATATGAATCGAAATACCAGTAAACGATAATCTCATTGAATCTACAGCTAGTTGCATCCTCATCTCCATACACCGAATAGATTTGTCATAACTTGATGACAGAGTGACGACGATCTTGTGAGACACCTGCTTTACAAGCCACTAGCAGCCTACAAGTGCAAAACCCATTTTCAATATTTTACGTTAGCTTAATGCCGAATCAATAATCGGATAGCCAGCACTGTGGTGCGACATCGATTTGTAAGCTAATAACAGTGTTTTGGGTGCTGTGAGTCGTGCCGCTGTTGATTCTGCCCACTTAAGTTAAATGGCTCTGCCACGAGATGATCCCGATGATTGGAGTAATTGATTAATTATTAACCAGTGAATACGATCGCTGATCGATCGGCTTCATGGTAGTTCACGATATTGAGTTTGTTAGATTGGCCGGGATTGATGAGGTCCGAAATTATAGTGTTTGTACTAACGGAGGACGAGACAATAAATTAGTATTCGTTTTGTCTACTAGGTAGTTGCTTATAGGGGTTCCGGGTTGCAAAGATAGTTTTAACTACTGAAGCTGTATAGGAGCCTATGTAGTATTTAGAAGTCCTATTCAATCCGGTAGGACAATATTCATTCGCCGCCAGCCGCACCATCTACGTAAAGTCCGCAAATTCTATCGTCCGCCGTACCATCTTGCTTGCTACATGCCTTATTTTCTTGTTACAATCGACTACCCATTATTATCCTATATTCTATATACGTATCTAAATTGCCCCACTTTTTGGAGTTAACGGGTGTTACTTCAGAAAAAAAAATTAAGCTCTTTTTAGTGGAATGTATTCAACCGGCTAGGACGAGTTAAGTAACCTCCATTTAATTCCACCAATTATTTTGATATCTTTGCAGATACGTATTTCGACCACAACTGTGTGGTCGTCTTCAGTGTCTCGTACTTGACTCGACTGTGTTACTTTTTACAGTCGATGCATTTTTGGTTCATTCAGCTTCTCCATCAAGTCCACCATATACACACAGGCCGTAGGGAAATCTTCCAGCGACCTTGACGAAACTTTCACTGGTCGCCTTTTATTTCTTGTAGATTTTTATCAAATTGTACAATATTTTTCTTATCAAATTGTTCTCTTAAATATCTTAATCAAAACTCAAGTGGAATTTTTTATACAATATAAAAACAAGACATTTTTTTTCAGAAACCTAAAAAAATAACTTAAAAAGGTTTCTATGAACTTTCACACGGTGAGGAAAATTTACGACGAAATGCTAAATTAAAAACTATGCCTGAAAATGTCCAAATTTTATTTAAAGGAAGCGAATTTTATAAGCTTTAATCCATGAAATTTTAATGATGAAGTTTTCGTTCGTTCAAAATGTCCATATTTGTCGATATTTTCATGGAGTATTTTTCATAAAATTGGCCCACGGTGTCTCTATGGGGAAATATAATTTTTCAAAAATCAGTACCTCTGAAACATCCACCACGCGAAAGTATATGATCTTCTCTTTCATATCGTGGGTAAACTAAAATGTTCTATCGGGGGATCTAGAACAATTTTTATTTTTTTTCACTATTTTTGGTGCAAACTCTATAGAAATCTCAAATGATAAACAATCAAACCCCCCAAAAATGTGTGGAAAATGACCTCCGATAGAAATTTTTAAAAAGGCACCTACGTAAAAGAGAAAAACCTATACTTTCGGTAGTGGGTGGTTTAGATATACTGATTTTTTTTTGAAAATAAGCCTCTTTGGACAAATAAACCGTGACAAGCTGGGTTGAGTTTCGTTTTGAAGTTCTTTTCAATCTAGATTCCAGAACAATTTGGAGAACCTAGAACATCTGCATCAAACTAATCTGAACTGCACATAATACGTAAGAGCTTTATGGATTTGTGTAGACATGCTTTGTTGCTTCCGATTGGATACCAGGCGTAGTTGACCTGCTAGACCAAATGATCTGAACTCCAGAACAATTTGGAGCAAACTAATTTAGACTGCACATAACACGCAAGGCCTCTAGGGACTTGTTTGGACATGCTGGTTTGATTCCGATTACATACCAGAACATTTTGAAGAACCTAGAACATCTGGATGAAACCAATATAAAACGCAAGGGTTTGCAGGGACAAGCTGGGCTGATTTTCGTTTTGAAGTTCTTTTTAATCGGTAAATATTGAGTTTGGTAAATCGAAGTTTTCTGCATTCTAAAAGACAACATTTGTATTCCAGCTGATCTAGCTTAAAAAATAAGATCCACAGAAACACAACAAACTTGCAAACTACAGGAAACTAGATGAGGTGAATAAGACAAGTCTGAATGAATTGTGAAAATCGCTTAGAAGAAATCATGATGATACCTTGATCGCATTACCTATTCGACATGTTAACCAAGAACATATACTTCCCAACATACAATTAGGTTGAGATTTCCTCTAATACAAGTTCCATAAAAAGGCTTGCACACATGTTCATTTATTTAATAAAAATGATGAGATGAAAATTGCTTAAAAAGTTCAGTCACAAGATTAATCGTTACACAAATGAACCATGCGTCTCCATATGCTTTTATGCTTTTAATGCTGCTGAACAGTTTTCAAAATCCCTACCTATCGTTTCCTCTAAGAGGCCCACTTTTGCCTGAAAAACACTCTTGGGGACATTCACATATCGTAATAACTTAGATTATCGTAGTAACTTTTTTTTTAACTTATCTTTACATGCAATCATGCAAACATGCAAGTGACTTCAACGCCGTTGAAGCGATGATTCCTTTCCTACTTTGTGACCAAATAATCTCGGATTTTTTCCAATCAAACAACAAACCCCAGTAACCAGTCGATTTTAGAGATCGAGAACTAAATGCAAAATGCAACACATCAGCATCGCGAATACAAGCATTTTTTCTGATTCGTCTTCCAGTTTTGTGCTATTATAATTAAGACAAAGAGAACTTCACCAGCCAAGTCAATGCCATCGAAGATATAGAACATATTTCGAATGATGATTTTGTCAAGGTAGCACCAAATAAGAATTCGGAAATGGGGACTTCCGAACCGAAATTTCTTCTGCCATGTTATCTGCCAAACTAAATGATGCGTTGTTTAGCGCATGTTTATGTAAATCCAGCGCACTACTTCTGAAGTTGGGTAATTTCCTGTATCTCGAGAAAAATCCATCTTCGGTTATAGAAGGCTACTAACTTTTATCCGGACAGACACTAACTTTTATCCGGGTTTCCAGTGACAGCTATACCGTAAATCAAATCAAAAGGAACAGAGCCTTTTTGTAGTACGGAATAAACGTAGTGCCGATATTGCGTCTGGTCATTATCTCTTCATCAATGAAATACGGCTGCGCGGATTCGTCGGTTGGACGAGGAATTTTATAGTTCAGAATCGAAATATAGCAACATTTTTTATAGAAAACAGCATGAAAAGCGAATGCAGTATAGCAGTGAAGTTCTGCAAAAGGCTATTGACGAAGCCCGAAGAACAAGAAAGCTAAATACGGAAGAAGCACGCTTAAAACATGGGTAATTTATATGGCTGAAGCAGGGTTTCCAATCAGCGAAAGCGATTTGACGAACACAGTTAAGGACTACGCTGACGTAATCCGTAAATCTCGTGAATTGCCATTGTCATGAAGCGTAAACGTTGGCTTACTTTTCTTATCCTAATGTTTTAATAATTATATCTACAGGTAAAAACTGGTCTCATCGGTATGAGGCATATTTTAAAAAAAGAGAAATTCTATACGAACCTTCCACGATCAGGTGATAAGGTTCCTAAAAATTATCTTCGCGAGTTGTTCCTAGAAGTAGAAGAAGTTTTGCAATTTTCAACAACCCCAAGCAATTCATCAATTTTGATGAATCGGGATTTCAACTGGTTCCAAAAAAGTTCAAAGCGCTTTGTGAACAAAGTGTTGAGAATGTTTATAAAATCAACAACTACTCTGAAAAGGAAATCTACGATACTTTATCCTGGTAAACGAATCAGTCGGGAAATCGTTGAAAGCATTCCTATAGAGTGGGAAGTTGGCGTATCAGACGAAGGGTGGCAAACAGCCAAATCCTTCTATGAATACATGACCAACGAATTTTTCGTGTGCTGAACGGGTGTGAAACCAATTTTTTAGTTGTTGTTTTTGTGGACGGACACTAGAGCTACATTAACATGGAGTTGACTGAGTTTTGCACAAAGAATCAAATTATTCTGATATCGCTGTACCCGAGCTCTACGAGAATCCTTCAATCATTTCTTTGGACCGATCGTTCTTCGGGCCATTTAAAACTGTTTGGAGTGAAGTCTTGAAGCAGTTTTTACTCGGAAGCAGTTGTGCAAGAGTAACGAAGACGAACTTCCCAGGACTTCTAAAGACTGCTCTTGAAAACTTCACGAGCTCCAAAGCTTGTCTCAGAAAGGGGTTTGACATTTGCGGACTTTGTCCATGGGACGTGAATGCCATTGACTTCCGTACTTTGCAAACGAATGCTTCTAATTTTCTGGAGGAGCCAATAGCGAGCACTACCGTGTACGGAAAGGACAGTCGACGTTTCGTGTCATACTTCCAATACTGATTATGAACTCCAACTCTTCTATGTTGAAATGGGATTACTTGCCGAACTACTTACCAGATTTAACCTCATTTTTTGACGTAAACTACGTCTAAGGGGAAGGCTCGGATACAGGGTGACAAATGAAAATTTCCAAATTCGAGACCGTCACGAAATCATGTAAGATTTTGAACTTTAATAGCGTCTTTATCTTCCGATGGATTTTTGAGATTTATATATCAATCGATTCGGAAATTCTCTACCAATTTGTCAATTAGGGGAAACTGGGGTAATATGCACCCCCGGGGCAAAACGACCCTTTGACGTTTTTGAGGACATTTTCGGCACATTTTCAGGAGTGTTCACAACAGCGCATGTAGTTCGGATCTCGAACTACGAATCTAGCAGTAAACATTCTTGAAAGTATATCTGAAACACCTCCAAAAAAGCCAAAAGGTCGTTTTGCCCCGGGGGTGCATTTTACCCCAGTTTACCCTATATTGAAACTTTGGGTTATGAATGTTAAAATAGGGTATCGGATCATTTTGGCAGCACCCTCTTTTCTTGTCCGCAAGAGTCTCGTTTCGGCCATCGCCGTTCAGTGTGGTTGGCTTTTGGACTCTCCTTTTTGTGTGGTGTTTCGCACAAAAAGTAGAACAATGGAGCCGGACCAGTGACCGCGGTCGAAACAAATGTAACACAAATGCGTAATGTAGTGCATGCGTGTATAAAAAGTGATCCAGATAGGGGCATGTTTGTGCAGGCATGAGACGATCAATTGTTATCAATGCCAATGCCCTTGCTAGTAATGCAATCAATTTATATTAAAAAACGACTTTGGAAAATGCATTTTTTCGCAAACTGAAAACTAATAAGGCCGTTACACATATTTATTAAAAATTATGGTCTCCGCAAAGTCAAGGGGGAGAAGGTAATCTTCTTCTTCTTCTACTGAATCGAGCGGCATGAAAATTTGAATGCAGAGGTTTTGGGGCCGGGGAAGGTTCTTAAGATGGTTAGAGACCCCTCTCCTCTTTGAAACCTGGCTCATATACAAATGAAACACCAATTTCATCATAACTCGAGATCAAGCAAATGGAAACAAATCTGGCGTGTGGAGGTTTTGGAAGAGAAGACATGTTTCTGTGGTGGTTTGCAACGAACTTTCTGGAAAGGGGGGCTCCCATACAAATGAACCAAAAATTTCTGCATAACTCGAGAATTAATCAGAGAATAAATCAATTTTAGGCGAAGCAAAGTTCGACGGGTCTGCAAGTAAAAAATAAATATTAAAATGGAAAAAAAATAAAATTTAAAAAAACTCCTCGGATTTGTTAAATAATGTTTTGAAAGTTCTCAAAATTTACCGGAAATTTTTTTTGTTGCCCCTCAAGTTGTTATTTTTGAGCAAAATAACAATGTGGGTGAGACATATTTAAAAAAAATATTTATATCGGCCTAATAATATTTTGTCCAATTCAATGCGCGCCTGAATCAGAAGGATTTAACTTTGATTCAGGAAGTGTGAATGCACTTAAGATATTTTTATAATACGTGGGTGCAATAATGCGGTACTTATTGTACACGACAAAAGCGTCGGAACGCATACGTTCTTGAAACAGGCTATATGAGATACAATAGAGCTATCACCTTCTAGCTCCCTGATTCAAAAGTTTTGCAATGATATTAATAAAATGTTTGCACGAATATTTTATCCATAATGAGACTCGGTGTTGGTAGAATCATACTCAAATCTGAATCATCGAGGTTTCATGCACGAGCTAACTCGCCTGCGATTCTGTAGGGGAAGCATCGCGCTTGAGTTTCTCGGCCAGAATCGCATCGCTTCGCTCACTCACTGAAAAATTATTTCGTTCTAAAAAGCGTCAAAACGCAATCGAGACATATGTTTTGTTTATATATAATTATTAGCCATTGTTTTAGTCGAAAAATAGTTAATTCAATGCATTCAACAATGAAGAACACGTAAATATCATGCAATGATGCAAAATGCGATTCAAATCATTAGCAAATCTCTCGGTCATAATTCTGATGGGATTTGACTCACGCATGGTTTGAATCGCCGATGAGATTTGAGATTTTGAGATTTTACCAACACTGCCAGACAGTAGGAGTTAGAATGTAATAACACACATACACTATATTTTCCCGTCCGCAACGTTTACGACTCGCGCGCACCAAAACCAAATTAATTGGGTTTTGGTACATTATTGACATTTTATGATTTCTAGTGATGCACGAAAAACAAGATATGCCTATGATTGGAATTTTTCTAAATAATAAATGTTGCAAACGGAAAAGAGAATGCTTCCCTAGGGCTTCTTCTTTTGAAATATTTCATCACATGCTTCAAAACCCAAATGTAGGCAATTCGGATCCATTACCAAATCCAAATGTAGGCATTCGGATCATTACCACTGAGGACTAAATTTGGGTTTTCATAGTAAATTTTTTAAACAATTGTCGTATCCAACAATTTTCATATCTTATGATACGCTAGTTTTGTTCGAAACCAGTGACATAAGTAATCAAATGAATTTTCTAAAAATATTCATGCATGAAGGCACTACAATCCTCAATGAACAAAACTGCCTTACGTAGTTTACGTTGGGCGGTTGTGTCTTGTACATAACACTTCTGATTTTTTTATGATTTTCGTGGAGCCCATATTTTTTTAATTTAACATATATATTGAATGAGCTAGTTCCAAAATAGTTTGATTGTAGCTTGTACATTAAATTTTTGATGTCTTGTTGAACTTCATTCCGTAAAGTGTCTCCAGAACAGTGTACAGTGGTTCGCTCTAGAACAAAGGATGGCCAAAACCTCAAAATGTCTCTAAAAATAGGTTTTATGTTTGTATCATGGTATTTTGATGCTTTTTGTCACATACAGACTTGAACGTGGGTGTTGGAAGCACTGCTTTGGCAATATACAGCCGTTTTTTCGGCATCTGTGTGGATACTAAATACTTTCATTTTACTGCTAAATTAAGTTTTTGAAAACAGATCGTTTTGCAACAAAGACGCACTCAGATGCCATAAAACTAGTTAGTACTATTCCATTTGATTCCCTCATTTGATTGTTATGTCACAGATATGTATTTCGACTCCAACAGTACCGCCGTCTTTAGTGTCTCGTACTTGACTCAAGTGGTGGAATTAAATGGGATAGTACTAAGTCGTCTTACGACAAGTAAGGATATTCCTAGCTCTAAATAATTTTCTTATCAAAATAATTGCTTGCTAAATACTGGCTGTCCATGTGCTAATACAAGACAAAACAAAAGACGATCTATTTGCTTGCTAAATTTCCTTTGTTCCCAACGGAATAATATATTGTAAGTGTAAGAGATCAATGGACAGTGCTGCGAAACGTTTTTCTTGACTGAAGTTACTGTTGTCGTAGTAAACTCTATAAAAACTTCAAACGGCTTGTGCTCTGTTCCATTTCGATCAAATTAGCTCTAAAATTTAAATTACTATTGAAATAGCAAATGTTATCGTTCAAGCGAAAGGGATCAAGAAAGTCAAATATAGTAGTACCCAAGCAACCAAAAGTACGGATAAGATGGGATGTTTTGGCTTAATCAGCTTGCATTTTAAGTAATTTTTTGTATGGCTGGAGCGCAAAAGTGAACTTCGAAGTTCTGTTAAGGTGTTAGAAACTCGATGTGAACCAAGAGTGAACTTATTGGTTCGGTTAGGAACAAATTTAAGTAAAATGTGAACTTTTGGTTGCTTGGGGTAGTGTGTGATTTGATTGATGGAATCGCGGTAGCTTTATTCATGTGTTATGCTTGTCCAAATAGTTGTTTCAACATGGAAAATAAGCGCCAATTCATTTGATTCAACGGTCCATTTCATGCCAGCTTCAATATTCAATATGTTACGGAGAAGTTTTGTATAAGTCATTAAAACTATGCGCCTCAAATCATGGAAAATCCACAATTATGGAATATTTTTGACAAAAAGTTGTATTTGAAAAAAAAAATCAATTATTTTAATGACAAACGAACAACTGTTATTGTAACTGTGTACTTACATTTGCACTCGAAAAAGAATTTATTTTTTGCTCATTTAAAGAAATCTGTCTTTTCTATAATTATGAGCAGAATAATTATTTCCACAAATATGAGACAGTTCAGCTTTTAATTCCAATCTCAGTACCAACATTGTCGATTGCTGGCAAGAATAGTGTGTTACAGTTTAGCTCGGGCTCAAACATTAGAACTTGAGACTCTTTATAGGACGAATCATGGCACGGCAAATGCTGGGTAAAGCGTACCATTGGTACTTCGCGTACCTGAAGGAATAAAATAGACCCCGTCTCGCGGTCCTTAGCATCTTACCCAGCAACTCCTATCCCTACCTCCCCGCGGTGCTGGCCTGGATACGAGCAACCTTAGGGAAGATCGGGTTACCAACCCCGGTGGGAACTATGGTCGTATGCTGACAGGGAAGGGGGGGTTCGCTCCTCTTCGGAGGTGCAAATCTTATTGAGCGTCTGTTCTCCATGTCAGGATCGGCTCACAACAGCGTCTGTTCTCCATGTTAGGGGCGGCTGATGAACGTCCGAGTGCCAGCGAGGGACTCTAAGTGAAACTGTGCACCATGGTCCACCGGAAATAAGGAGGAATGGTCCTCCGGAAATTTAGGGGGTTTGGTGTCAGGCCCTGCAATCCAGCCTTTAAAAAATCATAAGCAACGAACAATCAACAAGAGAGTACGGACCGGAACCATCGGCGAAGACCACTGCGACGAAAAGGGACTAGCGATTGGAAACTCGATTCGTGGAACTGCAAATCTCTCAACTTCATCGGGAGCACACGCATACTCGCCGATGTGCTCAAGGACCGTGGATTCGGCATCGTAGCGCTGCAGGAAGTTTGTTGGAAGGGATCAATGGTGTGAACGTTTAGAGGTAATCATACCATCTACCAGAGCTGCGGCAACACACACGAGCTGGGAACAGCTTTCATAGTGATGGGCGACATGCAAAGGCGCGTTATCGGGTGGTGGCCGATCAACGAGGGAATGTGCAGGTTGAGGATCAAAAGCCGGTTCTTCAACTTCAGCATAATCAACGTCCATAGCCCACACTCCGGAAGCACTGATGATGATAAGGATGCATTCTACGCGAAGCTAGAACGTGAGTACGATAGCTGCCCAAGCCACGACGTCAAAATCATCATAGGAGATTTGAACGCTCAGGTTGGCCAAGAGGAGGAGTTTAGACCGACTATTGGGAAGTTCAGCGCACACCGGCTGACGAACGAAAACGGCCTACGACTAATTGATTTCGCCGCCTCCAAGAATATGGCCATTCGCAGCACCTACTTCCAACACAGCCTTCCGTATCGGTACACCTGGAGATCACCACTGCAGACAGAATCGCAAATCGACCACGTTCTGATTGATGGACGGCACTTCTCCGACATTATCGACGTCAGGACATATCGTGGCCCTTACATCGACTCTGACCACTATCTGGTGATGGTTAAACTACGCCCAAAACTATCCGTCATCAATCATGTTCGGTACCGACGACCGCCGTGGTACGACCTAGAGCGACTGAAGCAACCTGATGTCGCCACTGCATACGCGCAGCATCTCGAGGCAGCGTTGCCGGAAGAGGGTGAGCTCGATGGGGCCTCTCTTGAGGACTGCTGGAATACAGTTAATGCAGCCATTAACGACGCAGCGGAGAACAACGTTGGGTATATGGGACGAAGTCGACGGAACAATTGGTTCGACGAAGAGTGCAGACAAATTCTGGAGGAGAAGGACGCAGCGCGGGCGGTCGTGCTGCAGCAAGGTACCCGGCAGAACGTGGAACGTTATAGACGGAAGCGGAGACAGCAGACCCGCCTTTTTCAGGAGAAGAAACGCCGCCTGGAAGAAGCGGAGTGCGAGGAGATGGAACAGCTGTGCCGTTCTCAAGAAACACGCAAGTTCTACCAGAAGCTCAACGCATCCCGCAAAGGCTTCGTGCCGCGAGCCGAAATGTGCCGGGATAAGGATGGGAGCATCTTGACGGACGAACGTGTGGTGATCGAAAGGTGGAAGCAGCACTACGAGGAACATTTGAATGGCACTGAGAGTACATGCAGTGAAAGTCAAGGCAGCGGAGGAGATGACTACGTCAGTTCAGCGGACGATGGAAGCCAACCAGCCTCCACCTTGAGGGAAGTTAAGGATACCATCCAACAGCTAAAGACCAATAAAGCAGCTGGTAAGGTTGGTATCGGAGCTGAGCTTATCAAGATGGGCCCGGAAAAGCTAGCCACTTGCCTGAACAAATTGATAGTCAGAATCTGGGAAACTGAACAGCTACCGGAGGAGTGGAAGGAAGGGGTTATATGCCCCATCTACAAGAAAGGCGACAAGCTGTGAGAACTTTCGAGCGATCACCATCCTTAATACCTACAAAGTGATATCCCAGATCATCTTCCGTCGTCTGTCACCATTAGTGAATGAGTTCGTGGGAAGTTATCAAGCCGGCCTCGTTGACGGCCGCTCGACAACGGACCAGATCTTTACTGTACGGCAATTCCTTCAAAAATGCCGTGAATACCAGGTCCCAAGGCATCATCTGTTCGTTGATTTCAAGGCGGCATACGACAGTATAGACCGCTTAGAGCTATGGAAAATTATGGACGAAGACAGCTTCCCTGGGAAGCTTACCAGACTGATCAAAGCAACGGTGGATGGTGTGCAAAACTGTGTGAAGATTTCGGGCGAACACTCAAGTTCGATAGAATCGCGCCGGGGACTAAGACAAGGTGATGAACTTTCGTGCCTGTTGTTCAACATTGCGCTAGAAGGTGTCATGCGGAGAGCCGGGTGTAACAGCCGGGGTACGATTTTCAACAGATCCAGTCAATTTATTTGTTTCGCGGATGACATGGACATTGTCGGCCGAACATTTGCAAAGGTGGCAGAACTGTACACCCGCCTGAAACGTGAAGCAACAAAAGTTGGACTGGTGGTGAATGCCTCAAAGACAAAGTACATGCTTGTGGGCGGAACAGAGCGCGACAGGGCTCGCCTGGGAAGCAGTGTTACGATAGACAGGGATACCTTCGAGGTGGTCGAGGAATTCGTCTACCTCGGATCCTTGTTAACGGCTGATAACACTGTCAGTCGTGAAATACGAAGGCGCATCATCTACGGCCTACTACGGGCTCCAGAAGAAACTGCGGTCAAAAAAGATTCGCCACCGCACCAAATGTGTCATGTACAAGACGCTAATAAGACCGGTTGTCCTCTACGGACATGAAACATGGACAATGCTCGAGGAGGACTTGCAAGCACTCGGAGTATTCGAGAGACGGGTGCTTAGGACCATCTTTGGCGGTGTGCAAGAAGACGGTGTGTGGCGGCGAAGAATGAACCATGAGCTCGCCCAGCTCTACGGCGAACCCAGTTTCCAGAAGGAAGCTAAAGCCGGACGGGTACGATGGGCAGGGCATGTTGCAAGAATGCCGGACAGCAACCCTGCAAAGATGGTGTTCGCTTCCGATCCGGCAGGTACTAGACGACGTGGAGCGCAGCGAGCGAGATGGGCAGACCAGGTGCAGAACGACTTGGCGTGCGTGGGGCGTATCCGAGGATGGAGAGATGCGGCCTTGAATTGTAGTGGAATTCAATGGGATTGTAGAAACTCGTCTTATGACAAGTGAATAAAATGATATTGATTGTATATATTACAAAGAACCATGGCTCCGTAAAGTGTTATACACGCCTGAGCCTACCAAATAAACGAACTTGTAAAAAAAATTGTCTTTTTATAGACTTTTTTATAGTCGATGCCTTTTTGGTTCATTTGGCTTCTTCATCAAGTCCACCATATACACACAGGCCGTAGGGAACTCTTCCAGCGACCTTGGTGAAACTTTCAATGGTCGGCTTTTATTTTGACGTAGGACTGACGTTTTTCTTTTTTGTATGTTTTCACCAAATTGTACAATAATTTTCTTATCATATTGTTCTCTTAAATATCTTAAACAAAATTCAAGAGAAATTTTTATATGTCCTCCAAATTTTTAAAAATCTCAATAACGAATTTATCGTAGAAACAAAGTCTTATTGTAAAAACAAGACTAACCTAAAAAAATTAAACTTAAAAAGGTTTCATGGTGAGGAAAATTCACGAAAAAATGCTAAATTGAAAACTAAGCCTGAAAATGTCCAAACAATATTTAAAGGAAGCGTATTTTAGCGTTTTCGTTCGTGTCCATATTTGTCGTTATTTCCATGGATCATTTAAAATTAGCCTACGGTATATCTATGGGGAAATATTATATTTCAAAAATCATTCCTTTTTAAACACCCACCACGTATATGATCTCCTCTTTCATATCGTGGGTAAATTAAAATGTTCTAGAACATTTTTATTATGTTCACTATTTATGGAGCAGACTCAATTGAAATCTCAAATGATAGCCGATTTAATCACCCTAAAAATGACCCCTGATAGAACATTTTAAAAATGCACCTACGTGAAAGAGTAAAAGCCTATACTTTCATGTAGTGATTGTTTAAGAGATAGTGATTTTTTGAAAATAAGCCTCTTCGGACAAAAACGCCGTGCGCTATAAAGCAAGAAAGAAAAAGCATGCATGCAATGCAGCAATGAATTATTGGCAATGGCTGGCTTTCTACCCGCCGCTGCCAGCATCCAGGCACTATCGTATATACGCAAATAGCCAGCATGAGTTAACCGCCAGAAATTGATATGGCGAATGACATCTAAAGCGGGTTTTCTCAAAATTAGGAACTTTTTATGAAAAACTATTTGGTACGGGTTATGCAGGAATGTGTCCGCTACAACGCCTACCAAATATTTTTTTTTGATGAAGGTCCTTAATTTTGAGAAATCGATCCTAAGATGCCTTTCACCATACTGATTTCAGAAAGTTAAGTCAGAGTGTGCTGTGTAAGTCCGCTCAAAGTAAGTGATTCATTCAAATAACTTGGCTGCGCATATGCACAGTACATGTTTCCGAAATAGACAAATTGATACTAATTTTTCTTGCGAAATTTAAAAAAAAATTAAAAATGATTTTTTAAAACTAAAAATTTGCGAAAATAAATCCGCTCGAACCATGGAGTAATGCATGAACACGTAAGTTAAGTTACGGGGCTTCGGAGCAGCGTTTTTAAAAAAAGATAACTACCTTCACCTAACACGATTGAACACAGAATGAATTTTATTTATTAATTAAGCTTACATCAAACCTTAATGAGTTGCACTGATTGCCTGACCTAGCTAAAAGTAAGTTTTGTTTATGTCCGCACTTCCGTCGTCCGATTGGTAGGTTGTTGCTAACGTCCTCTATTTGCTGGTCTCATCATTCGGGTTATCGTACTTTGGACTCATGCTATGCGTTCTGGTGGAGACTTAGGCTGCGAGGAAACTTGATGATGGTGGCGTAATTCTTGACGTTGGTGTCCGTTGTAACTACTCCCCCTTCAAGACCGATTCGTCCCGAATTGGTAATGGTGTCCACATTTGATGTGTCAAGGATTCGAGGTGCAGAATGTTTGTCTGGGTTTGAAGTTGTTCTGCCCAGCATTTTGATAAGGATGAAAATGATGGTGGCTATTACTGAAATGAAACTGATAGTTGAAAAACCCACACTAGTGTAGGTGTGAATTAAACTCTTGTGTTGGAGATTTGCAATCTGTTGTCGGCTGTGAAGATGCAGTTCATGTAGTTTTTTGCGAGTCATAGCGGGCTCGAGGGTAAATTGCTCGATTTTGATTCCATCCAATGGGATAATAGTTTGGTGTGGTTTATAGCTGTACGCTGAATTGCTGTATGTACAGTTATTTAGGGTCACTGAGCAGTTGGAGAAATATATCAAAAATGTGCCCTTCAAGGTTCTGTTGGAAACGTTGCAATTTGTTGACATTTCGGTTAACGATGAGTTTTCACAACAATGTAGTTTTCAGTAAGCCTTTTAAGATCCTTGTAGTTTTGGTGGGTTTGGTGAATGAGCAATTACCTGGGATTCCTCTGAGTATCTTGGAAAAGCAATCATCTTGAGATACATCCGCTAAGTTATCCTTATCGCATAAAGCGTTTTGTCCTACAGTACGGCATTCCGATTTGAGTAGAAAAGTCTTGTTGAGTCCGATGAGTGCAGATGATGAGGTCAATTCGATGATTCTTCCGTCGATTGGTATAGGCTCCATAAGGATTCGATTGAAAATAGTAGATTCTAACTGTGGAATAAAAATTATGAAGTATAACTTTTGGTTCCTAAATACTGAGCTAATCCTAACATTTCATAAATTTGATCAGTGCTTTGAAAGGTCATGTTATGACTCTCAAGTTTTCTCTAATAAGGCTGAGTTCTGATTTTCCTAAAATGTTTTTAGAAATTACGTTAAGGTTTGCTAATTGAGAAGTTTCAAAAATAGACTCTAGCTCTTTTCTATTTGCTCTAATTGGTAAGTTGTTTTGAATGTTTGGATAAGAAAAGATTTGTGATTAATGCTTGTGTTAGTATTGATGCCGCGTTTAGTATTTATAAGTTCTCTGGTTATAATAGTTTGTTGGGCATTAAGTGTTTTTACCGTTTTTATTATGTGATTCTCGAATTTACTGTTTAATATAATATGAAGTTTGTTTGTAGATATTATACTATTTGCTCGAACTTTCAGATTCTGGATTTCTTGGTCTATTTTTACAAGGTCATTATCATCAAGGTTACCTGTTAACAATTTAATACTTGACCCTAACAAGTTAAATGCTCCTCTTTTTAATCTCCTATGGGGCAGTAAGTTTTCATAGAGCCTCAAAATGTCATCAAATTTGTTGGATAGCAAAATAGTCAAATCTTTGAAGGTGTCGAAATGCGTGAGTCCTCGTATAATCTTGTCGATGTTATCCAACAACTTTTGGTATTGGTCGAGACCTATTTCATGATATAGTCTGTCTTGTCCTTTTGTTATGAAACAATGTCCTGTTGTTATTGTCAGCAGTCCTGGGTTTGTCGATAAGTCCTGTATGTGAAGCGTATGCTGCTGGGAATTAGCAGTAAGGACAAGGCCAATCATCACAAGCAAGGTAGATTCCATGTTCGCCTAAAATATAAAGAAATGTTAGTTCAAAATTCTTCTTATGTTGGTTTTATGTAACTTGCGGTTCATGTCGTCGTTAAATGTTTTGTTATTATCATTTGCGACATGTACTGCAGAGTATCTCACATTTGTCTTATCCTTGATACCTTGTACTCTATGAAAAACTCTATCATTTTCGTCTAGTTTAGGTTCGTTTTCGCGGTGTTTGTTTCTTTGGTCTAAATTGGCTTTCTGAGTTTTCGTAAGCTCTAACGTTACGTCATCATATAGTTTATTCCTTTTTACGATCATTTCTTCAATGTTAAGAGGTCTAACGTCTTGATCTTTAACGCCGAAGAAAATTTCTCTAGGTTTGAGTTTTGTTGCCGAGTGGATGGTTTCATTGTATTGAGTACAAGCTATCATGAATTTTTCTTTTTGTGAGAGGTCTTCGTGTCGACCTTTAATACATCTGAATATTTCAGCTAGTGTCGAATGAAATCTTTCGACTATTCCGTTCGTTTCGCTGTGGTTGGAAGGGTAAAATACATTTGAATTTCTAGATCATCCATAAGTCCTCTTACCTCTATAGACTTTAACGCGGGTTCGTTATCACAGACGATCAGTTGTGGTTTTCCATGCAAACTGATAAACTTCAATAACGCCTTTCGAACGTCTTGGATTGTTCTTGATTTAATCTGGTTGATTACTCCAAATCTTGATAATTTGTCTACGATTGTCAGGAAAAGGTCTGGTTGTGCAATAAAGATATCTACATGGATAATCTCTAAGGGCCGTTTTGGAATTGGAGTTTCTCCTAGTTTGATTTGATAAGGTTTCCTCTCGTATTTGTTTTTACTACATGTTTCGCATAACTTGATAAACTGCCTAATTTTGATTTTCATTTTTGGGAAGAAGTATTTGCGTGAAATTTGTTTATGATTCTCCCAAATACCTCTATGGGAAGCCTCGTGAATCTTTCGAATAATTAAATTTTGATCTTCTTCCGTTCTAAGATCTTGTAAAATTATTTGCGAGATTCGAACCTTCAAACTTTGGTGTGACCAAAATGGTTCCTATAAACTGTCTGTAAACTCATAATAAGTGGCTCTGGGCAATGTATGCAATTAATTTTTACCGGGTTACAATATTCTTTCAAGATGCGAGTTATCAATCCTATTCCAAAATGTAATCGTGTAATAGTTCTCCTAAATACGCGTGGAAAAACCTCTTCAAGTTGTTCGTCATCGATTTCTCATATCTTTAAAATTATTTGATTTGAAAAATGATTGATAGGTTTTAGAGTCATTGGAATGTACTCACTATCGTCATTTTCGGCAGAGTGTCTGGTCGAATCGGATGAACTATCATCGCTGTCAACTTCATTTACATTAATCTCGTGGGGGATACGAGACAATGCATCAGCGACTACGTTCTGCTTGCCTGGTTTATATCTCACCTCAAAATCAAATTCACGGAGATCTACCATCCATTTCAAAACTTTATTGTTAGGGCTCTTCAAATGTAGACCATACGTCAAAGGCTTGTGGTCAGTATAAAGAACAAACTTCCGGCCAAATATGTAAGGCCTGAAATATTTACATCCCCAGTGTATTGCGAGCAATTCTTTTTAATTGCTGGCAGTCGTTCTTCATGTTTGGTGAGTGTCCGAGATGCATAAGCTACTGGTTTATCGCTGCCAACAATCCCTTGAGACAGTACCGCACCAATTGCATGGTTGGATGCGTCTGTAGTGACAATGAACTGTTGGGTGAAATCCGGATATTGCAATATGCTGCTGCTAGTTAGAATATTTTTGAATTTATTAAAAGCATCTATGAACTCTTTCGAGTGATGGATCCTCTCCCCTTTCTGAGACAGTTTGTTAAAGGTTTTGCGATTCTAGCAAAATCTTTGTTAAACTTCCTGTAGTATCTAATACACCAAGGAACTTCGGAGCTCCTTTTCTGTTTTGGAAATCGGCCATTCACGTATGGCTTCTATTTTGTTGGGATTCGGTTTGACACCATCCGGTGTAACGATATGTCCTAAGAAAGCGACTTCTTTCTTCAAGAATTCGCATTTGTCGAGTTGTACTTTCATATTGTATTTACGAAGGCATTCAAAAATTTTTGCGAGATTCTCTATGTGCTCTTGCAAACTTGTTGAATACACAATTATATCGTCCATGTACACAAGACAACGGACCCCAATGTGCTCTCTTAAAATATTGTCCATCACTCTTTGAAAGGTTGATGGAGCGTTTTTTAAGCCAAACGGCATTCTCACAAACTCGTAGTGTCCATGCTCGACACTAAATGCAGTTTTGGGAATATCTTCATTATTGACCTCGATCTGGTGAAATCCAGAGGCGAGATCCAATGTAGAAAAATACATGCACCTTCCTAACTTGTCTAAAATATCTGATATATTAGGTATTGGATAGCGATTTTCGACAGTCTTGTCATTCAACTTTCTATAGTCTATGACAAGTCTCCACTTTTGCTTTCCTGATGCGTCTATTTTTTTTGGTACCACCCAAACAGGTGACGACCATGGGCTGTCGGAGTGTCTGATAATTCCCTGTTCCAACATATCGAAAATTTGTCTTTGTACCTCTTCCTTGTGACAGAAAGGATACCTATAAGATTTAGAATAAACAGGATTATCATCCTTGGTTTTAATTTGATGTTTGATTGCGCTAGTAAATGTTAAAGGGGTTTTTTCTTGATGGAAAATAGATTCATATTTATCAATAATTTTCAATAATTTTGGACGTTCTTCCTCGTTAAGGTGTTCCAATCTTAAATGTTTTCGTAATTTGCATTTATTACTACGCGCTTTCACTACATTTGGCGATTTTACTTCGAAATTATTCATTTCAGCGAGAGGCTGCCTATTGGGGTTCATTTTGACAGATGTGTTCGAAGTATTGGAAGCGAGTATGACTGCTTTATTATTTTCTGCTTTATATATTCCGGGTAAAACAACTACATCTTCTGTCAGTGGGAACCTATCTTCAATTAAAAAGTCACCATTGCTAACGGTTGTGGGTAATTCAATTTTCACTTGTTCATGTGCGTTGATTTGGACTGAGAAGGATTCTGGATATAGCCTTTTCATGGGAAAAATTTCATTGGAGAGTTCTAGTGTGTTGGATGAGGTGATGATATTGGCTTGAAGTTGAGATAGAGACTCATATCCTATCAATCCGTCGAAAAGGAATGAAACTTGAAACGGAAAAATGTTATCGATGCTTTGACCTTAAAAGGAGAGAAACTGATTGAATGTTCCACTTTGTGCATACCAGATACGTTTTTGACAATTGAAGGAGTTTCCTGAATAACCATGGCATGATTTTTATTACTTCGGGGTTTAAATAGTTTTGTTGGCCCCTGTGTCAATAAGGAGCTTCAGATTACCAAAGGTCGTGTTCACTTCAATGTATGGTATGTAATTATTAGATTCTATGTTTCTGGATTGGTTTCTGAATCCATCTGAAAATTTATCTCGTCATGAGAAGATTCTTCTTGCGTTTCTGATTCAGCCGATTCTACTATTTCTGGTTTACCCACTGCTTCCTGGGTATCACTGTAATCATAGGGTGGATAGTAATGATAGTAATCGGCATAAAATTGATTGCATTCTGGATAAAACTGGTAGTGTGGATCGTGTTCTAAGTTCGTCAATTCTTCTACAAGAAATTTGGGAGGTTGAGTTTGCCTGAATTGCTGTGGTGGAAACGCGGGATTTCCGAAAGGTCTAGGATACGCTGCAGGAAAGGTTGCCGAGGAACAAACGATTGGTTTCCAAATTGTCGCGGTGGTTGTTGGTTCCCGAAATGTGAAAAACGACTGGGTTGAGGCCTATTCATGTAATTAATTCGTTTGCTTATTAATGATTTATCAACTTCCATTGGAGTGGGCTTTTGAAAATTTGGATTAGGTGGTCTGTACGCATGGTTTCTAAAGGGAATATTTGGAGGGTAAAAGGCCGGTTGTCTGGGAGGTAGTGGAATGCGATTAGCAAACGGCATTCTAGGAAATGCATAATTTGGTTTTTCCGGAAGTATAAAGGTATTCTTTTGATGTTTTTGTGGGACATCTCTCACCCATCCTGTTTTGCTTAGAAAGTTCTGTTCCTCAATACAAGCATCGAAAGCCTCTTTAAGAGTTTTTGGTTGACGTGCTCTAATATTTCCGCCAATCGGTTCTTTCAAACCGGCTAAAAACACTTGCAGGGCGTTATCGTTGTATGTTTTAATTCTATCCGTTCTAATTGCAGAATCTGTAATTTGA
Source organism: Armigeres subalbatus (assembly GCF_024139115.2). Classification (NCBI taxonomy): domain Eukaryota; kingdom Metazoa; phylum Arthropoda; class Insecta; order Diptera; family Culicidae; genus Armigeres; species Armigeres subalbatus. The sequence continues at coordinate 85,009,351 of NC_085140.1, forward strand.
ATATTGGCATGGTTGACTAACAACGACAATAAATGTTGTACCCTAGCGTAAAAATCTTCAATTTATGAAAGTTGATGAGCCATAAACAGTTCTCGGGTTAATGTTGTTGAATCGCGTTTGTCATTGTAATGCGCGATCAAGTTTGCTTTTATGGTTTCCCATTTCAGTTCGGTGCCGTATACCTCTAAAACGGTATCGGCGTCACCGACAATTTTGTTTCTAATTGCTTGGAGCCACACACTATGATACGGTGTGTTCTCTAATGCATCAATGAATGGAATTACATTTTCTACACTCCGTATGAAGGAGTGCAATTTGACGGGATTGCCGTCGAAAGGTTGTAAAATATTGATTCCTTGTGGCGTTTGTAGGGTTTTAACAATTTTTCCGCATTGGCCATCATTTGCTCCTGTTGAGCGATGGCTGCTTCGTCCTGTTGGCTCATTTTATTATATTTCTATAGTCACTATAAAATTCACTTTTAAATTACTCAATTTGCTATGTATCTCACTAATTCGCTACTTTGAAAAATTCACTTATAATTGCACTTTATTTCTTTAGTATTTGTTTGATAAAAAATGTTTACTTACTTTTAAATTTTGGCCCGATATCCTCTCGGGGATCCTGCGTTCGTGTTGGTTTCCTCCAGGTCCTCCTCGGTATTCTGCCGGGGTTGATCGCTGCACTACTAGCACCTTTGCACTGCACTTATTACTTTTGAATTCCCTAATCCTACCTAGACTGCGCCAGTTAAGTTACGGGGCTTCGGAGCAGCGTTTTTAAAAAAAGATAACTACCTTCACCTAACACGATTGAACACAGAATGAATTTTATTTATTAATTAAGCTTACATCAAACCTTAATGAGTTGCACTGATTGCCTGACCTAGCTAAAAGTAAGTTTTGTTTATGTCCGCACTTCCGTCGTCCGATTGGTAGGTTGTTGCTAACGTCCTCTATTTGCTGGTCTCATCATTCGGGTTATCGTACTTTGGACTCATGCTATGCGTTCTGGTGGAGACTTAGGCTGCGAGGAAACTTGATGATGGTGGCGTAATTCTTGACGTTGGTGTCCGTTGTAACTCGTATACGTGTGTACGATTACATTTGATGCTGGGTACCTTGCGTGGAGGTGGCGTGTACGCAGCTTAAAAAACCTCTACGTGGACATCGGCCCTAAATGTTACGTTTGCGAAAAAGCCATCAGAATTCGAGTACCAACCTTCACCGCGGTTAGCTCTTTTGTGCAAATTAAATATATTTCGGATGCTCGATTTGCCCAGTCGTCATTTGTGCTTTACTTTGTATATCCACAGTCACATTATCTTCATTAAAATATTTTATTGAGAATTCTTCGCGAGTTCGGGCACAGTTTTTCTGGCTTTTCTTTAAAAAATTTCCTGACCGTGGAAATTTTTTTTCAGAGTGCTGAGATACCTAATTTACTAGCTTTATTTTCCTCCACAGAAAATCGATACTTCATTCCTTAGTTGATTTTTCAAAGACATAATCTAAATGGCACATCTAAACATTTTTCACAATATTGACCATAATACCTCAAAAACGAAAAAAGAACATCCCAGAAATTTTAGTAATGAATCACATACAGTAGTTGGATTCCTACCCGCCGCTGTCAGCATCCAGGTGCTATCGTATATGTAAAATTAGCCAGCATGAGTTAATCACCTGAAGTTTGTATGGCGAAAGACATCCAATGCGGATTTTCTCAACAGTAGGAACTTTTAACGAAAAACTATTTGGTACCAGTTCAATCAAAGTTAGGGTAAATGATGTATTTTGGACATCTGAATATATTTTGGACTTTTGGCTATATTTTGCGTGTTTTTCTACGTAGCTTCCTTATAGTAAATAGGAATCATGTGTCTCTTTAACCTCTTTCATAATCACATTTCTGACCATATTTTCGAGTTAAATTAGAGAAAATATAGCCAAAAGTCCGAAATATATTCAGATGTCCAAAATACCATCGTTACCCTAATTGCCTATATTTCGGGAATTAAACCACCCGACTTGGCCATTAATTTACAATGTTGTGAACACTCCTTATGTGAATATGTACATTATGTGGAAGATATTGAATTAAAACAAAGTATTGGACCTGTCATAAGACGAGTTTGAACAATCCCATTGAATTCCACCACTTAATTGTATCCTGACAGATACGTATTTCGACCTCAACAGTAAGGCCGTCTTCAGTGTCTTGTACTTGACTCGACTTGTCGAGTCAAGTACAAGACACTAAAGACGGCCTTACTGTTGAGGTCGAAATACGTATCTGTCAGGATACAATTAAGTGGTGGAATTCAATGGGATTGTTCAAACTCGTCTTATGACAGGTGAAAACATTCCACTAAAAAGCTCAAAATAATTTTCTTATCAAAGTATTGGAGGTAACCACTTTCCCTTCGATGGGACTCGAACCCAGAGTGTAAAATAATCGAACATTTTTGGTGACGTCCACTTCTCTTCACTTGTCAGCTCACTTCCAGACACATTCATAGTCGGCTCTGGATTGTCAATATTCGATTGAATATTAGTCATTGAATATTTATGTACATTCTACAAATTGATAAATTATCTGAAATCTGAACAAGTTTTAAATGAGTAAAGTAGTTTATCACATAGAACTGAATCCGATTTTCATTCACGAAGCACTTTCAACGGTAAACATCAATATAAACAATGCTAATTATGTTTTTCCTGCACATAGTAGGCACATTCAGTGACAGCCAAATTAATGAGTTGGTGGAGTAGTCGTCTGACTATGCCATTCTATGTTTTGAATAATCATGCGATATTAGTCAAAATTCGAACTGAAATTGCTTCATGAAGATGAATATTTCATGCTCTGCTCGAACCCACGACCCTCAGTACGCTAGACCGGTGCTTTCACCAACTAAGCCACGAAGGACCTCCGTCGGCCTTCGCAACCTAGCGGCTACTGAATAAGCTTGACAAATGGATTGCGAGTGATTTGACTATGCTGTGGTGACCGATGCTGCTTCCAAATTTTCTGGCTCCTAAAGGCATTTTGATTTTGCATCTATTCGTCCAAAAAGTATTCACAAAACTGACAAAACTTTATACAGGTAAACATAGCGTACTGCGATTTTTCACAAACTAGAAAACAGAATCATTACTATAGAAACAAGTTATGCTTAGCAGCATACTTTACATTTGATATAAATGTTTTATTATGAATACATTTGCATCTATATGAACTATCACCATATTCTCCACATCTTTTCCCTTCTGTACTCTTATAATGTGTTCAGGAAATAAAAATTCATATATATTTCATCTCAAATTCAGCTAAAAAAATAAAAATTATCTTTACTAAATCACCTATTCGCAATACTCATAAATCAATTGTGTTAGAACCGATAGAAATTCCATATAAATCATAAATAATGAAAAATCTAATCTAATCTGATTCATATCCACTTCAGTATCATTTTACATATCAATTATATCCGAATTCTATTTTAATGCAATTAAAATTTTATCAAAATCAAATCTAGATTCGATTCAAAAACAATGTAAATCAAATTCAATCCCATATCATTCTAATTTGAAATCAATCAAAATTCAATCCGAAACCAGTGCAAATCGAAGCCACGCCAAATTTATAACTAATTCTTCAATTAAGTATTTTACTGCCGTCAGGTTCAATAAAATTCAATTCAACTCTATTCTTGTTTCCATACAATCCGATACAGCTTCAGTTTATATACAGCATTTTATTCTATGTACACAATTATACTAAAGTCAAACCTCATTTCATCCATTTTTTTGCACTTCAATTTATATGACAAATAATCCCAACAAAGATTTGATCCCATTTGATCAAACTCCAATTGATATGCAATTCAATTTTAATCATGATGTAGTTTCACGCTGCCCAGATGTGTCAAGCATCTGTTATGTAAGTGATAATATTTCAATTATTGCACATGCCAAAAGCTGATATCAACGATATTCCTTTCTTGCATGTCAAATCTAATTCAAATTTATAATCAATCCATCTTTAATTAATATCAAATATACAATATATTTTTCGATTTCAAACATTATTCAATAAGATATATTCATCCAACATATCCAATTAAAATAGATTCCAAACCTAATTTATTTCAAATTTATCACTTCGCTTATAGGGGGAATGACAGCTTCGGCAACGGTCAAGCTGTGGAACCACCAACGCTGGACGAGGTTAAAAAGGTTCTAAACGAGCTGAAAAACAGTAAAGCTGCTGGGAAGGCCGAGATCCCGGTCGAGCTTCTCAAACACAGAAGTGAACAACTGCATCAATCAATCCACCACATTATCCAGAAAATATGGGAGGATGAAGAACTGCCTGAAGGGGGGTCCCGTAGCGTAGTTGGCTACCCGTTCGCCTTATAAGCGAATGGTCATGGTGTGGTGACCGATGCTGCTTCCAAATTTTCTGGCTTCTTAAGGCATTTCTTCTTCTTCTTCTTCTTATTGGCATTACATCCCCACACTGGGACAGAGCCGCCTCGCAGCTTAGTGTTCATTAAGCACTTCCACAGTTCTTAACTGCGAGGTTTCTAAGCCAAGTTACCATTTTTGCTTCGTATATCATGAGGCTAACACGATGATACTTTTATGCCCAAGGAAGTCGGGACAATTTCCAATCCGAAAATTGCCTAGACCGGCACCGGGAATCGAACCCAGCCACCCTCAGCATGGTCTTGCTTTGTAGCCGCGCGTCTTACCGCATGGCTAAGGAGGGCCCTAAGGCATTTTGATTTTGCATCTATTCGTCCAAAAAGTCTTACAAAACTGACAAAACTTTATACAGGTAAACATAGCGTACTGCGATTTTTCACAAACTAGAAAACAGAATGATTACTATAGAAACAAGTTATGCTTAGCATAACTAAATCTAATTTGGGAATCTCGAGCTCATTCATTACGGCTCTACACGTAAAAAAATTTAATGTTGTTTATTATTAATATTTCTAATACTTTTTTGCCAAAGCAGGCGCTTAATGACATGTATAAGAAAAAACTTATACATCGCATTAGTCACATACATTCGAAAACTTATAATTTTCATTAACTTATGAATGTTATTAGCTTTTTGATATGGGACCATTCATTAGGTGGCATAATGAAGAGTATAAGTATTTTCGAATGGTTTTTTGCCATAACATATAAGGTTATTTTTTTACGTGTAGGGAATTGTATGGACATTCTGGGTTAAACCCAATTGGATATCAGACGTAGTTGACTTGCTGGATCCTATAACTATAACATCTGCATCAAACTATTTTGAACTACACATAATTTGCAAGAACTCAAGTAACTTGAATGGACATGCTGAGTTGGTTTCGATTGCATTCCTGGCGTAGTTGACCTTGTGCACTAATTGATCTAAACTACAGAACAATTTGAAGACCCTCAATCTGCATCAAACCAATATGAAACGCAAGGACTTTAGGGGCTTGCAGGGACAAGCTAGATTGATTTTCGTCCAGGAACCTGCTGTTTGAAATCATGATTCTGCGGTATTCGACGTGTTAGCCAAGATCAGTACTTCCCAACATGCAATTAGGTTCAGGTTTCCCATAAAGGTTCCCCCAAACACACGCGACGCGACAGTCACGACGCGATTCTATCGCTTGGCGACAGCGATTCTGTCGCCGTTGGTATGGAAGCGTAAATCAAATATTGCTTGCAGCGACCCAACGATAGAATCGCGGCGACTAGTTGTCGCCGTCGCGGCGATGGAATCGCTTAGGTCTGGGGGAGCCTTAATACAAATTCCATATAAATGCTTGCACACTTTAGCAGTTCGCAGTTCGCACAAATTCGTAGGTGGTACAAGCCAAGACTATTGTATGAGAGTACAACTACTTTCATCCGTTACCACAGATATTGATTTGGGACTAATCACTAACTCTTAAATGGAAGCAATGTACTCTCCAATAGTCGAGATCTGTCCTGGCCACGTCCTTGCGAATGCTGAGGAATGGGAAGGATGGTTTGTTGGACACCTACTTAAGAAAGATGCAGAGAACACTACGACCTCTCATAGGTGCCACGGGAGGTTTTGGGATTGTGTGGAAGGTTATAACAGTAGGATTCGTTTTTTTGGTATAATGTGAAACACAGAAAGAACTAAGATAGAAATACAAAGTAGGAAAGGGACGAGCCTGGAATTGAACCCACGACCTACTGCTTATAAGGCAGAAGCGATAGCCACTAGACCACCGAGCTCGTCCCATATAAATGCGTGCACACTTGTTCATTTATTTAATAAAAATGATGAGATGAAATATGCAAAAAGTTCAGTAACAAGATGAATCATTACACAAATGTACCATGCGTCTCCATATGCTTTTATGCTTATATGCTGCTAAACAGTTTTCAAAATCCCTACCTATCGTTTTCTCTAAGAGGCCCATTTTCGCCTAAAACAAAACACTCTTGAGGACATTCAGATATCGTAATAACTTAGATTATCGTAGTAACTTATTGTTTTAACTTATCTGAACATGCAAACAAGCAAGTGACTTCAACGCTGTTAAAGCGATGATTCCCTTCATACTTTATGACCAAATAATCTCGGAATTTTTCCAATTAAACAACAAACGCCAGTAACCAGTCGATTATAGAGATCGAGAACTAAATGCAACACATCAGCATCGCGAAAACAAACTTTTTTTTTCTGATTTTGTCGTCCAGTTTTGCCAGATGTAGAACACGGGTTCGAGTTGAAGTTCAAAATAAACGTAGTCCCGATATTGCGTCTGGCTGGTCACAGCCGTATTTCATCTTCTTCGATGAAATACGGCTGTGCCCTGCGCGGTTTCATCGGTAGGACAAGAAAAACCAGATTAATTATTTTTTGAGCATCTTAGGGGAAATTTACACAATAATAAGATTCTACAATTCTCCCATTTACTTCTACTGTGTTAAACTTGTTTGAATCAACAAATACTTTTTTTTCCTGTTTGAAAACTTTTTCAGTATTGTAACTAGAAGCAATCCTTGCCCAGCACCAATGCACACCAATGAGACCCCTCCCCCTCTTAAATGCCACATGGTCGGCGTACACGCCAAATTACCATGACCAAGAAAATACTCAAATACTTTATTTGAACACATCCACTCCATTATAGTTTTACACACAAGTAAGGCTAAACTTTCTTAGTTATTAATGGAATTCGCGTAGATTACTGCGGGGGAACCATTCTTCACCATTCCCGTGGTTATGTCCAAGGACGTTTTTGAACTCTTCAATGCGATACATATTTCATCCCTCGCTCACACCTATATCAGAGAACGGTTCATGCCAGAAGAGACTCAGCGTGCCGGTTTTTATTATACCTACCTCCAGCCTTCCCGTTGGCGTTGTCGAAAGATATTTTAGTTGCTGTCGTCGCTGTCCGGAACATCTTTTGCTGGCGAGGATAGGGTGCTAAATGTCAATGAAGGAAAAATACATACGATTTGACTGTTCTGTACCGAACATGTTTCGGACAGCAGAACGAAGGGGACCGAAGGGACAATCTTTATTTTGTAACTAAAATATATTTTGTGTTGGCGTAAACGTAGTAGGCGTCAAGCGGGCAAATTTCTAAGGAAATTATACCGGTTACAATTCTATCAAGCCTACGCTGAAAATGCATATTTTTCAACAAAAAAAAATATTGATCAGTTTCAACAGCGAAGATGGATGAGGGATATATCTCCTGTCAGAGCTAATAAAACTTATGAAAATTGCTCTATTTTCGGAGTTATGCGAGAAACTGGCCAAATTAAGAACATGGCCAAAACTGATACTGTTACCCTACCTATCATTAGGAAAACTACAATCGTTTTGGTATAATTTTATTTCTATGGGACTGTTATATCAGCACTTGAAATGTGTGCGTTCGCAGCAAATCTGTTATCGATATGAGAATATACGAAAGCTCAGTTTTAGTTTGAGCGTGCATGAACACACATCTCGCTATTCTATCTTAGTTATCCAAAATCGTTAAGTATAATATACACGGGTATTTCAGGGACATGATACATATTACACTACCTGGGTGTTTCTTTGATGAAACCCCTTTTTTACTCGAAGAAAAACGAAGTTTTTGGTTAATGAATAACGCGGCGTAAATAAATTGAAATAGTTTCTATATAGACATCGCATCGTTTCAGAAAGAATAGTAGCAATGAATAATTGTAATTAACCATCACAAAAGAAAAAACTTTTCCCTGTGCTAAACTACCGGACGGCACGATTGGCAGTATCGCTCACTCCCTCATTAGAATAATATCATGAAACGATGAACTTGCGCCCATCTTTGCATGCACGATCGCTATTTCACACTATGCTATTCAAATGAAAACGCATTCGCATCGAAGGGACGTCATCATGTTAATTAAATGTATATATGCATCTATTTGTCAGTAACCGACAAATTGAAGAAGCTTAATTTGCATAAATTTCAATAATTGAAGTTTTGCTTACAACCTTTAAACAAAACGTTTGTATGTCTACTATTCTAACAAGATCCTCCCTTCAACCAAAGCAACTCCTACAGGTAATTAATAAGGTAATTTTCACTAAAGAATTAAAGTTGTTTAACATCTTACTTATGGCTATATGGAACTAGTAAAACTAGATCCATCGGTCATATGTGCGATCTTAGTAACGATTAAGTTATAAAGGGCATTTAGAATTACTTACTTCATTCCTTGTAGGTATATTGTGAATACGATCGATATTGAGTATAGTTGTAATTCCGAACGAACAACCTTGAACAGTTAAATCAACCTCTTTGAAGCTCAAACCACGGTATTTTACATTTTCCACAATTTCGAATATTGAAAAGATTATTCTACTATACATATCTTTTTACTAACCGCCATGGATATTATTCTTGAAGGGTCGTTCAAATATATAAGGTGAGCTTTTTTACGACGTTGAGGCGGTAGTGTTACGCATGGGTGATCTACACAGGATGCAGCATTAGAACAATGAGGTATAAAAGCGTTGAAATGTGAGATATATCAATCAAATAGCCTCATCTTTGTTCAGTACAGATTTAATTTATTTACAATTCTAGTTATATTGAACTTGACACTCGAACATCTTGTTTCACTTAAAACATACAAACAGCCCTGCTACAAGACAGCCTTCTGTATCGATTACGAATTAAACATTGTTTTGCTTCATTATTATGAAGGATTTCAAAGGCAAAGGTTGAGTCTGCATTTCGAAACACGAGATATGTTCAGCACATTATCTCCATTTGTTCGTGATAACAAATATAACTCTTGTGTCGTGTTAAATCTCACCGCCTTCGCTTGTACGAAGACGATGGTCGCTTTGGCTTCGATTGGCTTTGGGTGTCCCTTCGCAGTGCCTCACTTGGCGACGGAGCCCGTCCTCCATATGGAAGCAGATCAATATTTTGGATGTGAGCCCTCACGGAAGCTCCCGGAGCCAGCCCCACATACCAATCACCGACGTTTTTGATAATGGTAGAATCCTTTGAAAAATCTCGCCAATCTTTCTTTCGATCTTCTTCCAACTTCTTACGGTCGTAGCTAACTTCTGGGTAGTTGGTGAAATCGTTGGAGTTAAACGCGCCTGGAGCTGACTCATCAAAGTTTGGATAACCAGAACCGGAGGGGCCTGATGGTCCACTGGAGATGCTAATGTCGAACGGACCCGATAGCGGTGGGTCTTCTGTTGGTTCATAGTCGTACTTGGGAGGCACGAGACCAATTATGCTGCCATCTTGTGGTTTGCCTCCATAGTCGGAATCTTCATCGGGGAATCGTACCTTGCCATCATTGGGGTCTGGACGATCGGTGCTAGAGGGAACCTTGTTTGGTGGTGTGGTTGGTCGTTTTCGATCGAAGTCATCATCGAACGCCGGTCCTGTTGGACGACCGCTTTCATAGCCGTCTTGGTCAGGTTTCGTTCCATCATATCCACTTCCCGTTGGTCTTGATCCGTCGAACCCAGGACCGGTTGGACGTGCTCCATCAAAACCAGCGGCGGTTGGTCGAGACCCACTACCTGGTCGATCACCTCCCCCACTAGGGAAGGATGCAGGGCCAGAAGGGCTAGCATTGTAGCTCGGATTGTTGTTATCCGGTACATCGCTCTGTTCTACGTGACTTATGCCAAAGTTGGTGGCAGGTGAGGCGAGTAGGTGGCTACCGGCCCCTGTTGTACTTTGAACTACCTTGTAGCCAATCCCTGCTCCAGCTATGTACTGCACCGTTCGTTGTATTCCTTTGTCATCCAAGTATGAGTATGAACCACGAGTGATACCATCCGGGCCAGTCGTTTCGGATCGACGTTGATCGGGCCCAACCGAAAGCAACCTAAAACGGGATGTAATTTTTCATTCAGTTCTCAAACAATGCACATTACAACTACTTATACTGCCCGGATCCACTCGGTCCACTTTCGAATGCAACTTTTCCTCGCACCTGTTTGTGCGTTTTATAGAGAGGGCTCTCGTACGCTATCGTGTTGGGTGCATCCGGGACCGGATTGGCTACCTCGAAACCGGTACCCGATCCCGCCGAGTATCGAACCGAGTGCTGTTCGCCAACATCATCCACGTAAGTGTAGAGCCCATTAACCCGTCCGTTGGCATCGGAACCCTCGCGGCGCTGGTAGTTGCGAGTCTTGAACTGGAAATCGTAACTGGGGTCATCGTACGGATCGGCTTGAGGGTCCTCTGGGGTGCCGATCGGACCTCGGGGGACTTGCGATAGGTTTTGTTTTCGGTGAATTTTAGGACCACGTGCTCGAAATCTAAGAGATGGATGAAAAATTGAAAACAAAATATTACAGCAATATATTCATACGATGAAAGAACTTTTAAGTAGAAAATATGCTTGTTTAGTGAGGTAAAATTTTCCATTCACTGAGATTAAAAAGAGGGCCGTCCACAACCATGACGTTAGACAAGAAGATTCACGCTTCGATTGTGTGCTGTTCAAAAGATGATCTTCCTTTCTCCCTTTCATCCTCTATCGTTTCATACTTCTTCGTGCCCTAGCGAACGGCTTTCATTGTGATGATTTTCAATTATCTTTCGATTATTCACTCCCTCATACTTTGAGTAGAACTGACCGATAAAGCCGATAAACAAATCATTCATCACAATCACGGTCATAAAATCTGTTTCAATTTTCTGATATTTTTTTTGCTAACCTAAACAGTTTATCTAGAAAACAAATTAGTTCTTCAGGAAGAAATTTATTTTTTTATAGTTTTATTATAACATTTTCCCTATTGATTAAGTGAACAAACAAAAATTTTCACAAATCGATCATTCCATTATCGAATTATAATGGAAACTTCGAGTTATCAACCAACCAGGATTGTTAGATTTTCTAACAATTCTGTATAAAGTATTTTCTAACAGTTCTGTATAAGAACCTTACAAAACCTGTATAAGAACTGGGCATCCCAAGTAACAATTTTAAGATTTCATGGATTTATTTACAGTTTTATCACAGCTTTGTTCAATGCTGCAAGATGAACTTTAATTACGCGCTCATAGTTAACTTCAAAACCATTATAAAATGTGCAATAAAACCACAAATGTCAAATGCTTGATAGGCTACCAATCTTAAAAACTGTCATGAGGCCAAATATTTTGATCTTAATTTTATCTTACAAATAACCTTCATAAATCTTCGTAGTTTTCAATTGATTTATAATGGTATTGTACTAGAGCTTTATGTTTATATCAAAATCCATGAACTATGGAATATCAGATGACAATAAATACATACTTTCAGTGATGATGTTACTCCTTATAATTTTTATTCAAAATAATGAAATCATCTCAAACGTGGAGAAAGATAATATTCCATTCCATTTCATTCCTACAACAATTTCCATTCCACTACTAGTTCTGAACAAAATATTCCCTAGGTTATACTTATTACATAGTACTGTATATGTTAGTATTTTTCTAATGCAATTATTGCTTTCATTCATATTCACCCGTATTCTTGTTTATGGACATCCAATACATTCAAAAGAATCTGATTCGTTCTAATCATTATCCCATTTGATTTTGTAGGCTATAAAGGGCATTAAGTCAAATTAAGCATACAATAGTATGGATGTAGTTGTCATTAGGATTTTTGTATCTTGTTATCATACCGACCCTGAATAAATATTACGTTTTCAATATATCCCACATTTGGGACATTTTCGCTTATGCTTATATTCGAACAAATTTTCATTTAAACATTTGGTATACCTAAACACAGGGAACTGATCCTGGAAACTTTCAGATAATGTACTGCTATCTTATACCGCTGTATTGCGGAAGCCCATATTCGCCATATGATGTGCAACAATCAATTTTGTCCATAAGTTCATACGAAAACCGCCCATAGTGTAATGATAGCCATATTAATAATATGAAATAATTCTTATATTTGCTAGAATATTAAGCGAAATTTGTTAATAAATGTTAATACCGTCACATTATGCAATGTTTTCGATAATTTAGAGTACCTAAAATGTCTTGACGCGGAATTAAATTCAAATAGTCAAAAAAACGTGATGATTTGATATTCTCTGATATTCCACCGCCGTAAATAAAAATATTTTAATGGCGCACTTAAACATTCTGTTTTTGTTACCTGTTTTCACCAGAAATTTGAACGGCACGAAAATTTGATGCACGCAAACGAATTTCTGAGCATTTAATTTTACGATGATCAAAAATTGTTTTATTTCCGTATCCATGATTGTGTGTTACTTTTTTTCATTCAGACATTTTGTCATTTCTAGCATCTGGCTCCACGGAAAAAAAGAATTTCTTATTTTTTGACAGTGGTTTTATGGTAGTCTTATTACCAGACTTGAACTTGCTTTGAAGACGTTCTCAAGAATGGGCCACTTGGTCATAACTTACTCTTGTAGCGGTATTCAAGAGGTTGACATGGAGTTTTTTGTTTTGTTGTTAGTCTTGTAAATTTACTCTCCAAAACAGCTACTAGAGTATGATAAAACTTAAAATGTAACTTGGGATATGCCAGATTCTTATACAAATGTTGTATTAGACCTTACAATTTTCCAAGCATTTCTAGCAATAGGTATTTGTTGTGAGATCACACTTTTTGTATAATAATCTAACAATTTCACATATGTCTAGTTCTTATACTGGTTCTGGTTGGTTCTTATACAGAATTATTAGAAAATCTAACAGTCGCTGATCGGGTGTATTGTATATGTACAGATGATCAAGATTTGTAAATTCCATACAAAACGAAAAAACATTTCATAGAAAAGATTAAATTTAGATTTTTTTTCAGTTTCATAGTAAGTAGAAGAAGAAAACGAATATAAATTAGCAAAAAGGGCTGTCGATTCTTGCGTGATGCGCGGTCGTAAAAATGCCAAGCATAGAGTGGGGCGTCATGGTAATTTTTCCATATCAATGGTTTTTCGAAGCCATTCTGGGTCCTGAACAACTGTGCAGAATTTGGGACTGATTGGTTGCTTCCTCGCTTTCCGCATCGCGTTTGAAGTTTGTATGGAAATTAGTATGGGAGAACGTATATTTTTGCATTTCTACTACTAGAGGTTTCAGTTCATCGTAAACCAAGTGGCACATTGCGTTAAAGTATAACCCAAAGGATGCCGAAAAACTTTGCTGAAGAAGGCACGTTGCTGGATCGTCCACGAAAAAAGTTATTAGGCTTTGAACATTGAGTGTTCAAACCAAATGCAAAAAATCATTTGTTCTGCCAGCACTGCCGTATTACGTAGACCAATAATTTAACTGAGTGTTATTTCAAAATAATTGATCTTATAGGGCTGTAGAGCTAATGGGTGCTATCCGGAATTATTTCACAAAGAAAAAAATCCGACAAGAAGGAAGAAGGGTTTTGCTCTTCGATAACCATAGGTTGTCCGGTAGTGCTGGCAGAAATATTGATTTCATGCATATGGTTTGAACAAATAACATAAACGTAAACAACGTAATAACATTTTTTGTAGACCTTTCGGCATCACGTGATTGATGATAAATTGAAGTCGCTAAGAGCAAAAATGTAAAAAAGTGCGTTTTCCCATACTAATCTCCATGTAAATTAAAATCGCGATGCGGCATACGAGGTTGCAGCCTATCGAGCCTATATTTTGCATAGTTGGGTCCCAAAACGATTCAGAAAAACCTTGATCTCACTTGATCGGACGAAGTTTGCGTTTTTTCATACAACTGCGCCCCATTATAAATTATATATATATAGTAACTTTTTACCATCTTCTTCTTCTTCTTCTTATTGGCATTATATCCCCACACTGGGACAGAGCCGCCTCGCAGCTTAGTGTTCATTGAGCACTTCCACAGTTATTAACTGCGAGGTTTCTAAGCCAGGTTACCATTTTTGCATTCGTATATCATGAGGCTAGCACGATGATACTTTTATGCCCAGGGAAGTCGAAACAATTTCCAATCCGAAAATTGCCTGGACCGGCACCGGGAATCGAACCCAGTCACCCTCAGCATGGTCTTGCTTTGTAGCCGCGCGTCTTACCGCACGGCTAAGGAGGGCCCCTAACTTTTTACCATAGAACAATCTATTTTGACGTGAATTTTTCGAAAACTTTCACACACTTCGAACTTTGTTCGGAAAATCATTGAAAACAACATCAAGTCCATTTGTCCCATTGCTCAATTGTTTAGATCTTCCAAACTTAGTCTGTTCCAGTGGCTAATAGGGGCGATCTGAAATATTGTCATTTTAGGCCACATAATCACTTCAACCAGATCACTCCCATAGATAAAGCATGGAGAGACATATGTCAATCGCAGTAGTCATTTACGATATCATGCACTGAGCGGGACTGGTATGCGTAGAAACCACCAAACAAGCCACCATAAAATTGAGTTTACTGTGGCGTAATATTCTTAAAATTTGTATCGGTAGAACGTCATTTCCTCAATTGTCTTTTTTTGATTTTCTTAAAAGCATGCGTTGAGCGGCAGAAAATAAGCTAAAGACCCAAGGTTAATAAGATGTTGTAGAGAAAAAGATTAGAGATTGAGAGAGAGTTTGGAGAGGACGAACGTAAAACAAAAAAAAGTGTTCTTCGATCACTAAGGAAGTCCAACAAGTCTGTCTGGCCTGTCCATCAAAGTCGTTAGTTCGCCAAAGTCCGTCCAAGGTCGTCTAGTCCGTCAAGCTGTGATGTTCTGGTGTTCGAAGTCCGGATCCGTCACAACAAGTTCGTCCAGTCCGTCTATTCCATCCAGTCCGTCCAGTCCGTCCACTCCGTCTATTCCATCCAGTCCGTCCAGTCCGTTAGTTCATCAAACTCGTTATTCAAGCATTCATTATGTGTGAAAATCCGGATCGTCAGTCTAAGTCGTTGAGTTAGTCCCACCAAGTCCGCCCAATTGCCACGTCATGGAAGACAGCGGTCACCACAGATGTTAGTTCTGATACTTACATCGATTAACGCTATAAAATTTGACGATTGATGAATTAAACTTGTTAACATTGTGAGAAATCTAACTAAATAACTCACAATCCTTGATCTTTAATATGCACGTTTTAAATCTAGATAAGATCATTCATTAATTTGAAATGGCCATTATTTTTTAGTGTAGCAAAGTTCTGCCAACCAC
The DNA here is from genome assembly GCF_024139115.2 of Armigeres subalbatus. Lineage (NCBI taxonomy): Eukaryota > Metazoa > Arthropoda > Insecta > Diptera > Culicidae > Armigeres > Armigeres subalbatus. Next base: position 85,025,024 of record NC_085140.1, read on the forward strand.
AGATGATTGCTCTCCATGCCTGAACATGAACTTACGCACAGATTGCACCATACAAAATACGAACAAAATAAGACACAAAACTCTGTAAATTGAGACATAGTTTTCGCCACTAAAGTGGTGCTGCGATATACTGCATAGAATGCACATATACACGCATGACCATATTATGATATTTCAAAAATATGTGCCTACATTCATTACTTTTTATTTTTATTCCTTTATTTATTTGGTAGGCACTCTGTGTTATTTAACCGCTACTGTGCCGTGATCTACTGTGGTATTCTGCTGCCAGAATCCACACAGAATCTATTTTTAGATTTTCCATTATTCATTGTTGTTGTCGTTGCTGGTCCATCTCACCGTGAGTCCATTGTGTCCATTTGTCCGTGTCGTGAATTCAATGATCGTTGCGCATTGTTCGGTTACCATTTATCCGGGTACGTTGGAGGAATGCCTCCGAGAAGAACAATTTGGCAGTCGTCATCAGGCAGTCGTAACTGCAAGGGCGCTCCCCAATACGCCACCGTATAAGGCGACTGACGAAGGTTTTGGTGGAGGGGCTGGGAATCGAACCCATGACCATTCGCTTGTAAGGCGAACGTGTAGCCAACTACGCTACGGGACCCCCCAACATTCATTACTATAATCGCGAAATATTGAAAAAAAAAATTTGAATGGAACATACTGTTCAACCAGAAACGCTCGTCAAGTATTCCAATAACAAAGCGAAACAGGCAACATAATTGAATTCCCACATACATTTAACTTTGGGAACATTGTAATCGAAACGATTGTTTAACGATGACAGCGCGCACTTTTCGGTGCAGTTTTGTGGTCTTGCAATTTTTCAGCGGACCCTAACCTTTACCATGATTTAATCCACTATCCAAGTTCATTGCCACATTTGCCAGAAGAGCAGATTCGAGGAGAAACACCTTTTACTTTTATTGACTCTATCATACGAACAAACACTTACCCTCGTGGACCAGCAGTGTAGACAGTTTCCTCGACGCGGCCCGTATCCGGTTGGCGGCTTCCGAATCGGCCCCTGACGATGGTTTTCGGATTTCCACTGGCCGTGTGGTAGTGCCCTCCGACATCGGAGTTTTTTAAACTGAAATGATGAACGAGGATTTCAAATTGATGTGTTTTGATCAAGATAATGTTGTTTCGATGATGTTTGTGGAACCATTGAATCATGGCAGTAGTACGCATATTTCTTATACTTTCTAAAAAATCATAGTGATAACTTACAGCGTCATCATGAAAAGTTATATTTAGAATATTACGAGCGACAACTTATTTTTAAACTCTTTAGTGGTTTATAACCTTATTTGAATGTCCTCGCGAATAAACCTCACTACATCAATGACCCGAGATAATGCTTTTTATTATGAATCATATATTTTAACTTAAATGATTATTTGAACAGAATTATTTCTGCTTAAGTTATTCAACTAAATTTCAATTGGATGATTTTGGATACTATAGCAGTTTATCATTTAATAATTTCAATTATGAATAATTAAAAAAACATTTTAATAAATTTTATAAAGAAATCATTCATATGTATAAACACTATGGCATATGGTAAATGCTGTGTAATACGTAAGAATAGAACACACTCCATTTTGTGCGTCTAACCTCTTTCCAACTCTTTTCGGTGCCCACAGTCCGGGGTACAACGGCAACAGATCAGGTAGGGCATAAAGGACAACTTTTGGGAAGTAGGATGTTTGAACGTGAAAACTTTGGAATGAGGCCGCACGTGTTGACGCCGTAAGACGTGTACTACAAGCGGTGGATCTCCACGGGAGACTCTAAGGAGTTTTAACGGGAAGCTAGAGTTTTCACCAGAAATTTTCCGCGGGAAATTTTTCAAAATAAGAAAAAAAAATCGATTTCAATGGAAATTGTTAGGAGTTTTCATAGGAAATTTATTCTAATTGGCACGAGATTTTTTTTAAATTGCCATGGAAAGTTCTTCGGAATTTTCCAGAATTTCCACAGGGTGACTACTACCTGGAAAACCTGGAAAAATGCTGGAATTATCAGAGAATTTCTGACACAATTAAATTCAAACATGAAAAAAAAAATAACAAATTTAAGAATTGAACACGTATGGATCGTTGTCCCGATCTAAGGACAAAAAACGTTTATCCAGCCTCAAAGAAATTTCTGAATAATTCCCGAAGCAATACCTAAAGAGAGCTACGCATTTATTCGGGAAATCAAATAGGTTTTGCTTATAAAATCTTCTGAGAATTCGCTCGGAAATTCTTCATGAATGTATTAAAAAATATATAATAATAAAGGATTTCAGAGCAGTTCCTGGAAGAACTTTCGAAGAAATTTCTGGATCAATTTTCAAAAGAATTTTCGGATGGTTTTACAAAGGATACACGTGTCCTAGGAATTATAAGCGTAATTTTCTAAATTATTTCTGGGGGAATTGGAATATCGAATGGATTTTCTAAGGAATTCCCAGAAGAATTTTCAAAGAATTTCTAAAGGTATTCTCGAACTAATTCTCAAAAAAAAAATCTAAGAATTCCTCAGAAGGATTCTAAAATGAATTTATGAATAGATTCCCGAAGGAATTTTGAAATCAATTTCTATGGAAATTTTAAAAGAATTTCCGAATGTTCAAAGGAATTTGTAGAAAAAAAAACTCTCTAGAAATGACCGAAAATATTTCCGGAGAAGTTACTGGAGGAATTCTTCAAAACAAATACCGAAAATAATCTCCTCTAGGAATTATAGAACTAATTCCCAAAGAAATTCCTGAGAGAATTCATTAAAATTTCCAAAGAAATTCGTAAAGAAATTTCCGAAGGAACCTCCAAACCTCCAGAACAATTCCTTAAGGTGTTTTCTAAAGTTTTCGTATATAAATTCCCAAGGATTTAAAAAAAATCCGAAGCATTTTTCGAATGTATTTCCAATAGAGCATAAGTACTAAAACGCTGGTTATTAAAATTGTTTTGCCATTTAAAATTATTGGCTTCAATAAGCTTAACTTGGCATATGATGTCTATCATGTTGTATTGTATGATTGGTTGCATCAACAATATCGGTTTGACACTTCTTCTTCTTCTTTTTCTTCTTCGATGGCTCTTCATTCCAACTGGAACTTGGCCTGCCTTTCAACTTAGTATTCTATTAGCATTTCCTCAGTTATTAGTTGAAAGCTTTTTCTATGCCCGCTATTGCATGAGTATGTATCTTGTGTGGCAAGTACAATGGATACACTATGCCCAGGGTTTCGAGAATGTATCCAAGCCGAAAATATCCTAGACCGGACCGAGAATCGAACTCGCCATCTCCAGATTGGCAATCCTACGCCTTTGCTCACAAGGCTATTGGAGACCCTTTCGGTTTGACACTTATATCACAGACAAACAGACGTAACAGCTTGAACATTTTTCTGAAAAATCCATAGCCCAACTTCTCTACCACCATCTTGCGAGCATGTTACACGAAACAATGTTTCGTAAGACATTGTCACCAGAAGGCGCTGGAGTGAAATGTCAAACTCGAAGGATTACGACGCTAGCGCCTCTAGTTGTGAAACTCGCAATCAATCAAATTCAAATTGATCGTTGAAGTGATGGTCGATGGTAATTTCTCTAGTGTTACGTCTGTTTGTCTGTGCTTATATTACCGGTTTTTTGGCTGCTATGTTTTAGCACAATACTGCCCCCACTCGCATAACAGTACCTTTTAACTTTTCGTCACTTTTGAGTTCTCGCGTGATTTTTTAAAACGTCGTAAGTCCAAAAGATAGGCTCTCTTTGTTTACTTTCTCTTTCGATTATTACAAAGCCATACTAACATTACCTCGGATTTTTTAACAGGGATCTGAAAAGAATTGCTTTGTCTAGCGTGTTGAGGTGAAAACATTTCAATAAATGCAAAACTAGCTTAGATATTAGTGAAAGAGAGCGTAATGAAAGAGAGTCTCTCATTTGGACTTACGACGTTTTCAAAAACCACGCAAGAGTTAACCCAAAGAATAGGGTTCATTTCTTATGTACTTCCATAAATCATAATAAAAACTGCGATTTTGTATGCCCATGAGTGAAAAAAATACCAAGTCATAGTCCCATATTGAAAGTACCCGCTTAACAGACCCACTAAGAATTTACATGAACTAATTGCTCAAAACTGAACAATGTTTCGATCAAACTAAATCGCTTTACGGTAATCCAGCAAATGATGGACATCTTAGCAAAATTTCAGAAAGATACGATGATGTTTCAATTTATTAGATTTTTTTAAAGTTTCATATGGAAGATGCGATTTGGAACTTCAATAGCTGTTATCTCAGTATAGGACTATTATGTGAGTGGGGGCAGAATAGATGTTGGTCACATGAACTGGAGCGACATTAGCAGTTTTATACTTTTTCATCATCTGTATTTCCGAACGAATTTCTAAAGGAATTCCTTAAAACATTTTCGAGGAATCTGATATACGAGCCAGCCGTGTGCTGAAAATCTCATTAATAATGACATTAAAATTTCCGAGGAATGTGCTAAAGGAACTCGTAAAAGAATTTTCCAAGCAATCGTCAAATGATTTTCTGATGGAATATTCGTATGAAGTTCGGAAGGAATTCTCGAAAAAAGTCCCAAACAAATTTCCGGAACAATTCTTGAAGAAGTTTACTAAAGTTCCTCTAAAGAAATTACTAATTGAAATCAATCGAATTTTCGAAGAAATTTTAAAAGAATATCTGCAAAAATCTCCAAAGTATTTTACGAAGAATAACTAAAGGACTTTTTTTTATGCAATTCTGGAGGAAGTTCCGAAGGAATTCCTGAGGGAAATTTTTTCGAAGCAATTCTTAGAATGTCTCTTTGAAGGAATTTTCAATTTCATTTCCTGGAGGAATTTTCAAAGGAATACCTGAAGGAATTTTTGATTGAATGATTGAAGCAATTTCTGGATGAACTAATTTACGAGTCAGGGCCATAAAGCAAAACCATGCAGAAGGTGGCTAGTTTCGATTCCCGATCAGGTCTAGGAAATTTTCCGGTTGGATTTTTTTTTACCTCCCTGGGCATATAGGGGAAACCGCTAAATGTTGAACGGCAAATTTTGCCGCCTATTGTTGAACTCCCATAAGAAATGCACGGACGTTCAACAATAGGCGAAGAAATGAGCCGTTCAACATTTGGCGAATTACCCTAAATGTATCATAGTGTTTCGATTATCTTGCTGCAAAAATCTGTATATGGCAAGTTTGTTTTTACCTCAAAATTAATGCAGAGTACCTGAAAAAAAACTGGAAAAATTAGGGAATTTTGTTTTTACAGTTGAGTAGACACCTTGTTCCACCAAAATTCAGAATTTGTAAGTGACATTTTTGAATTTTCACGAAAAATGTTCAGTATTTCTCGCTTAACTTTTCAAAAGGTCCTAAGTAACATTTTTTCATGATTTAATCTGAATAATGCAATCAATATATTTCATGTTAATCTGTTGCTTGCAATTCTCAAATTAAATCATGAAAAAAATGTTACTTAGGACCTTTTGAAAAGTTGAGCGAGATTTCAACGAAAATTTTTCCGGAAGAATTTTGGATTTCTTTGGAGGTTCTTTGTATTGTCCATAAGACATTCTTGAAAAGTTCCATTGGAAAACATTTAAAACAGGAAAGGGTCGTCGACCAAATAACATTTTCGACCAAATAACTTTGGGCTAGATGGTCAAATGATGTGCTTGGTCAAACTACATATTCGGCCTAACAACTTTCGGCCTTGTGACTTTCGGCCAAATTACTTTCTGCCAAACGACAAAAATTCTATTTTAGCGAGAAATTCTTCGGAATTCCCACTCACAGTTTTTCTTAGTTTTTACGAAGAGGTTTTCGGAATATCAACGGTAATTCTCAAGAAAATCATTGGTATTTTCACGAAAAACTCTCTGGGGTTCCAACGTGATAATGTGGGGATCATTCGGGAAATTCTATGGAAATTCGACTGAATCTTCGAAATTTCCACGGAAAATTCTGCGGACTTCTTCAAATTTGAATCGGCGTGGAAAAATATAGATCAGCGCACGGAGAAAACAATATGGTAGAATCAACCGGATTCTGCTTCGAATCAACTATATTTTTGCATTGATTTATGAATAACAATATTTATTGTTGATACAATCACAAATAGGATTGAATCAACCATACGCGATAGTTGATTCAATTCTCGAATATATTTGTTTCAACCATGCTTTCCAGCTGTCACTGTCAAATAATACATCAGAAAATAACAATATTCATGGTTGTTTTTTACATTCAAAAACGCTGTGAAACTACTTTATCGACAATATGATGACAACAACAAAATAGGAAAAAGTGACAGAAGCAGAATCGAACTAGTTACATGGGGAGTGAGAGTCATCCACTTTACCTCTGCACCGTGCTTACTTCATATAGACAGGATGATCTACGTAGATCAGTTTATACAGATTTTCCAAATCATGAAATGGTTGTCAAAAGAACGATATTATTATTGTTTCAATCATGCGATGCAAGATTGAAACAACAATAATATTCGATTAAATGAAGCATGTGAACATGCTGAAACAACAACATTGAAGCTCACTTGTCATAAGACGAGTTTATACCATCCCATTGAATTCCACCATTGAAGATTGAAACGGCAATATTCGCGTTGTTTGATGCAACAATCGGAATAGTTGTTTCAATTTTGCAAGATTCTTCTGCGTGCGGCGTGACAAAATTTTAAACGGCGGCGCGCTGATGCAAAAATGCCGGCGTGCCAAAAACGGTCGGCGGCGGCGGCGTGGCACGGCGGCGCACACATCTACCCACGCGCACTCTTGCTCCACTTTACTCTAATTGTGGCACAATTGAGATATCACGTCATTAAATAGGTGTACGGATTTCGATTCAAGAGGAGACGGGTAGTCGGATTATGCTTGAATGATGCCAAATGTAACAAATAAATGAAGCACACTAAGTTTTTCTTTTTCGAGCTCGGCAAAATCGGGCACCGCTGTAGCTCAGTACATTTAAAAACTAAAATTCATCAAAAAATTTATCGTATATCGCACCAACCGAAACGTCACTTTTACTGATATCTCGGCAGAAATGAAGGTTGCTGAAACTCGGAGGTGCCCACCTCGGGAAAAAGTGCCGAAATCTCGGCGAAAAAAATTAAGTGTGTGTGTGTTTGTGTCTATTCTATTTCCACTTACGATCAGAAAATCAAAACTTTGTCTTCAGAACCAATTTTTGATTTACAAAAGTATGCTGTGCCAAAATGGACTAGTTGCTGCAATACAATACCATAAAGAAAACACTTCATGTTCAGAGGACACGTTAGCTCACTACTGCTATCTACTCAATTGATTGCGGAAATTCTTACAGACGCAACTGATTGGCTCTTTCTCGCTGCAAAGAAATTAGAAAACAACAAGGCCAGTAAACGTCAAAATTTATGAAGAACGAAAGAGAAAGAGATGTTTCCGTGCAGTGCCCTATTCCCATTAGAGCTGCGTTTTATATAAAAATGATACTCAGTTATATAAATTTTCCCATGAGTAAAGTTATGTGTGTCGTGTGTCGCGACATCTCCAAACGATTGCCAATTGCATTCCAAACGTTAGATACATTTGAATCAACGATTGCGAATGTTTACACACGTATTTTTGCCTTTCTCGTATACTAAGTATACGTAAAGGCAATATGATCACTTCAAAACCAAACTTTTGATAGCAGGCTCGGAGACCCATAGTGTTATATACCAATCGACTCAGCTCTACAATTTGAGGTGATGTCTGTTTATGTGTATGTATGTATGTATATGTGTGTGTGTTTGTGTGTAATGTGTATGTGTACAAAATTTTGTAGACACACTTTTTGGAACTTAGCATTGGTCGAATTACTCGCAACAAGTTCCATACGACAGGGGATCCTGTCCCATTGTTTGCTATTGAAAATTGGCCAGATTGGACTATGGGATCAGAAGTTATGCCAAATTACTGTTTTGCACAAAACACGCTAAAAAGCACTCACTCATGTTTCTTTTATTTTTTTCGCACGAGAAAGGCACCAACACCGCTAAGTGGATTAATCAGAGTTTTTTTTTAATCTATTGCATTTATTTGACAGGCTCAGGCGTGTGTAACACTTAACGGAGCCGAAACTCTTTATGATATTTACAAACTAAATCATTATTATTAACAGCTAGTAAGGTAAGATACTCGTGGCGAATCAATGTTAGATTGTGTAGTTTCAGGATGGACAGGGTTGGGATTTAGGTTTGAGGTATTTCAGCTGCCCATCCGGGTGTTTAAAGATTTAACTTCAATAATGTATATATAATAATGTGTTGCAGCGTAGCGTTGATACACACGTATTGGATTAATACTCTGTGTTAATACTCACTAATAACCAATTCTGTAAGTATTGAACTGTTTATGCCTTGTAACGTTTTTTACGCGGTTTTTGAGATTTACGCGGATTTCGGAATTTACGCGTTTGTGCCTTTCTCGTATATTAAGTATACGTAAATGCTATATGATCACTCCAAAAACAAACTTTTTATATAAGGCCCGGAGCCCCATAGTGTTATATACCAAAATACTATTTTTAAAGACTATTTTTTAAAATGCTACTAAACACCAAGCATTTATATGCAAAACGATGATATGGCCATAGCAAAACATCTTCTAGGAATCATGAAAACAGTCCAAGGTTGTTCTACATAGGTAGTATGAAGTCCTTCAGCCATTTTGAATCACTTAGCATGTGGCTATTTTTCATCACTGATAGTATCACACATAGTAAATTATTATCCATTTATTTTGATTTTCTCATCAAAGGTTCCATAAACATATCCTGCTAAACATTCTTCCATTAAAAAACACTAAGATTACCCAAAACTAAATGATCCATCTGAGTTGATGTGGTTGAAATCTGACTGGTCTGATTGTACGCAGAGAACGCTCATAAACACAACACTGAACACTAGTAACAGCTTCATCGTCCTTAGCAAATGTCCTTCTGAAGGATGCACTATTAAAGTATTCACTGAAATCTTGTTGACAGTCCTTTATTTCGAATCGGTTTCTAACACATTACAAGGATATTGTCCATTCACTCGCGATAATTCGCGAATGTTTGATTCTCGTTACACGTGCGTTCGCAATTTTCCACCCCGCCGGTCAAAATTCAACTTAAAACTGATCCGAACCGGCACCCACTAACATCTTTTTATACATTTTCCCATCGTTGATGCTAATTTTCCTGCTCATATTTTCACAGCCCGAGTTTCGTGCTGCGGCTAGTGCGTTCCGGCCGACCTAAGTCTATTATATTTTTGAAGATTTTAGATTAAAACAAAACGCTTCTCCGCGCTCTCGCTAGTTCGAGGCACATTGCCGCCTGTCATGGTCTCTGACTTTAACCACTGTGTCTCCCGGCGGCCACACACACCCCCAGCACCGATTCTAGCACCCAAAGCGATGAAGTGGATGATGACGATACCGGTGGCAAGGAGAAGACCTCTCGAGATTCCATGCTACTGGATCATCTTGTGTCGGCTCATTGTGGGCTTATGACGCGTTTTGTGTGTCAGATCATAGCGGCAGAATCGGAGGCAGCGTGCTCGCCCACAACCTAGAACAATGGAAGGAGGTGAAAAATTCTTTGATTTTAATCTAGTCAGATGGCCGACAGAAAAAATGTAAAGTGCTTGGAATGATTTGCTTTATATGTATAATGTTGCTTACTATATTTTGTTATAGTAAGTATAGTACATACTAATAACAGTCGCAACTATAAAAAAAATTGATGTTTAGTTTGATATTATGGGCTTTCGATAACCCGTAGTGGACCTTACATTTATTTAAAAAAACAGATTAATCTACCTAGCGGTGATGATACCTTTCTCGCTCATCATAAAATGTATCGCGAAAAGATAGAGAAGTCAAAACAGCAATTAATAGCGATGGATCGCATTATTACCATCATATTCGATTGCATGCATTTATTTCACAGTTATAAATCAATTAATGGCTTGGCGCTGAATAAATATCGACAGTACAAGTTTTTAATTTTTATATAGACTTCCAAAAGATTTGACAGACATTAACACCACTGTAACTTGTAGTACAAGTTACAAGTCTTGTACAAATAATCAATCAGAAGTGCAAATGCGCTCTGTTTTGAAAGAAGCCAGAAATAGTGCTTTATCAATTAATAAGCAGTATGTGGCAGTATCTTGATGTCATAGTTCACCTATTATATTAGGGGTATTTACTTACCGGCGTAGGTTGCTGCGTATCGGTTTATGGAAATGTGTCATAGGCGATTTGAAATATGTTCTTGTGATTGAGTGTGAAACATTTCTATAAACAGATACGCAGCAACCTGCGCTGTTAAGTGAATACCCCTATTATATCTAGTTATAAAGCTTGTTATCTGAACAGAATATTAGCATCATTATTACTGTCCTCACCTTTTAGAAAACCAAGAAAGTTTAAACGAAAAGAGACAAGAATTGAAAATGTTTCACTACTGGGTGAAAATAAACGATACGATCAACGTTGGCGTTGCCGTTTATTCAACGTTCTTCGTTTACGTTGGCGTTGATTTGTGGATCTTTGAAAAGTTTACATTAACGGCATTAATCGTTAATTAACGTAACATTTAGTGTACGAGAAAGGATAAAACTCAAGCCCATATTGCGATCGAGCCGATCAATTTGCCGTAAGCAAATCGGTCAGCTTAAGTACCCGAAAAATGAGTGAATTTTGCGATCGGGCCGATTTTAAATAGAAATCAACGGGATAAGAATCCCCGTCGAATACAACGCGTCACGAGCAAATCGGTTAAGTTAAGTTTCCCGAAAAATGGTTATTTCAAATAGAAAACAACGGTACAGGATTCCCCGTCGAATGCAGCTTGTCGCGAGCAAATCGGTTAAGGTTAAGAGCACGAAAAATGAGTGAGCTTTTCGGTCGGTTTTTACGTATAAAAAAATTTTTTTGTGCACATACATTCACACGCGCATACACACATACATACACACATGGGCTGCGAAATGGTGAGTTGACATCTGGGAAGGAGCGACCTACACAGCTCTGGTCCTCACAAGTTCCAATCTCGCGCTTCCACGGGTCTTCCGATGACAATTGACCGCCAGCTAAGGGTTGCGTACTTAGCTGGTAGGGGCACTGTTGTCCTTCTGACATCAGCTAGAGTGAGTGGGTGCGACCAAAGGGACCATCGTCCCAAACCCCTAATCCCAAGGCGTTAAGCGACCCGTGCCGAGGGGATGCATGGCCAGGGGGTGAAATAATAAGCTAGGCCTTTAACGGACCCAGTGGGGCACCTGGGCACTCTCCACAGTAATTTTTCCTTTACCGCGTCATGCTGGCTCTGGCGTGGTGGACCTCTTTTCCCGAGCAACTCGTGGGACCAAAATGGAAAACCAAGTCAATTCTTCAATTAGTGGTAGTAGTGTAGGCGTCAACCCCTTCGCAAGAGGTGGGTTGTTCAGGTCGCCGCCTAGGAGGCCAGAGGCAATAGTCGGCAGCTCAGTGCGCAGCGCCAGCGTGGGTCACTTAACCATCTCCCAGGTTCCGCCGGTAGAGGTTATAGATGGCCCATGGCTTGTGAAGGCGATGAACCGCAAACGCGATGGGCTTTCGGCCTTCGAGGTGGCGACGGAACAGCGGACGCCATCATCGACTTTGCGTCATCGAAGCATAATATCAGTAAGGACCTCAAGAGGAGCTTGCTGAAACTTCGAAAGTCGATGCTGAACGCCAGGCTGGAGAGGGCGGTCGGGACGGCCAAGTGTAAACCCGTGAAATCCGTTGAGTCGACTAGACTGAGGCCCAAGGATTCGCGGACTCGGCCAAGGTCGAATCGACCGAGGGCGTGCCAGCGAAGACGGTGGTGCCAAAGTCTACCCATACTGAGGCTCAAGTATTTGCGGGCACGTCGGGGGTGACTGCTCCAACGGAGCAGACACAAAAACAGGGGAGAAGTCTCCAGGGGATGAGCTTCCTGGGGGCCGCTCCAAAACGCGAAGGGTTACTACCCCGAACAAGGGTAGTGAGGCTAGGAAGCTGAACCCCGGCCAGGTACCTCCAAAACGAACCCTGTAAAGATGGTGTTTGCTTTCGATCCGTCAGGTTCAAGAAGGCGTGGAGCGCAGTGAGCGAGGTGGACTACTTCGAACCGTGCATTGTGGCGTCAAATTGTTGATTCAGTGTTAGATGTAAGCTAAACAAATGAAATGAAATAGCGATCGTGTGTCGCTCAAAGCACATACGCCCAGCAGGAGTGCCATCCGGCACATCAAGATTAATACCAGTAAGATCCTGGTTATGATTTCCTGGTCACGGCAAACGACATTGGACGAATCTCGATTTATGGATAGAATTAGGCGTCTATGGGCTGACGGTCGTGCTATTCTGCTTCCTGAGTAAAGAAAGCATGACTTGGAAACAAACATCGAAAACAACGTTTTCGCAAGAGGTGGGAAGCTGCAGAAAGAGAGCCGAAGCAGATACAGCAGTTGAGCAGGTACCAAAGAGCCTCCTAATTACTCGCACTGAAAAACAAAGAAGGGACTCGTCGGAGAGCAGGATGTCACTCAGCAAACAATTCTGTTCGTACAACTCATTTACAATCCAGTTAAGTGGATACTTATTCGGTAAAAAAAGATCATATAAAATGCAATGATTCCATACAAATTTGGAGGCCGTATACGTACATCCGGAATTCATTTTCTTGTTTATATTATTTCATATGAACTTAAAAGATCCTTTATACAACTTCGTTCTTAACTATAGTTATCGTTTTTTTATGACTTCGTATGTATCAATTCATAACTCAACATTAACAACTTATGCTTTTTTCAGCAATATAAGGCAAATTGGACGACTGAGGCAAAAAAATCCACTGATCCATAATGAATTCTTATAATGTTTTTCAAAGTTCTTTTCTAATTATTCTGCATTTACAAATTTCGAAATATCGGACATGCCCAGATACGATTCAAAGATTTTCGAGATGTCAGTCTTCCAACAATCCTCAAAGCCACATGAACACATACATTGCGAACAAAAAATTGCACATCGCTTTATAAAGTGTGGTTTAGTAACTCAATCTGATTTCAAATGACATCATTTATAAAGCTTTTTTACTGCTTCATATATGATTCATATATGATAACCTTTATGTAATTTGATTCGGATATTTATTTCATTCTTTATGATTTTTTTCTAATTGGTTCCCAAAAATCGCATGGACTTTTGTTTTTTTAGCGCGGAACAACTCCGCGCACATTATTGTGCTTTGAATAAGTTTAGTAATGTCTACATGACAATTTCTTTTCAACGGAAAACACACCAATCATAGAATACACCATTCTACTTGATGTTAATTATATGATTCAAAATGATTCGGAATAACTTCATTTACTACTTTATTTAAGTAAGCAGTTAAATAACTTCATCTTGACATCCAATAAACTCATATATAATTTCGTCATGAAGATCATAATAAAATCACAAATTCGTATCTGTATATGATTAACTTTATATTGCATTCTATATGATTCTAACTCCATCTGGATATTTATATAATTTCAATTTGACATCCTTATACGACTGCTGGTTTGCAGGGCACGAAAAAGCAACGGAGCATGCAAGACTTTGCCAGCGTGCTGTAAAAACGCGTCAAGAGTGGTGACCACGGTGCCCCGGTAGACCGTTATTATAGAATAAAAATGTCCATCAAAACCAAGTACAGGGTTCGTTTCCTGTGGTGATTCTGCACCTCCGGACCAATTTTTAAAAAAATCCCTAGGAGGAATCTCGAGAAATCTTGATTTGAAGCTTTTAATTAAGAAATTTCAAAAGAATCTATATTTCAATTCAATAATATCTCCAAAATTCCTTCAAAGCTGTCCAAAAAGTGGTCCAAGTTGTTTTCAACCAGTTTGCATTTGTTGCCTTTGTTACAATTATAATTTTTTACAGCTGATTAAGCTCACCAAACTGACTTAGGTATGTTTTTTGTATGGCTTGAAGCCGTCTATGTTCAAGAATGCTACCTCTCGTTAAGAACAATTCATGAATTCACGTGGCTGCAGATTCTTTGTTGAATGCCATTCAGATTAAAGTTTGTATTTTTTATTGTATTCACAAATGTATTCGAGCATCAATCAAGATTGGAGTATATGAAAAAAAACAACAGCTTAAAGATTTGTTTAAAGTAGTGTAGTTGGTTAGCATTATATAACAGGTTAGATCTTCGTCAGATGCTGTAACAATTGAATTGACGGAGCTTTATCATATTCTGAGATTTCCCCGCAAAAGTATCATCGGACTAGTAATGACTCCAGTGAGCTCGGCATATAGAATGAGTTCTCGAGAACCAAGGAAAACATCAGGAAAAATGCACAAGAGAAAGAAAAAAAATCACAAGCTTTGTGCATATTCTTTTGGGTTTTCGATTACGACGAAGAAATATTTAATTTTTGAACTTTACACTTTAATAAAGAAACAAAATGAACCTTTGAATATCTCCGTCATTACACATCTAGTTCGGAATTGTTAATACGATTTTAAAGTTGCTCGAGAAGCGCCATGTTGAGTAAATTTATGGGTGAACCAAGTACAGATGAGGCATAAACAAATTGCATAGAGTTCACAGAATCCCGATATTTCGGATTACGTAATTACTCTGCTTAAACATTAACAATTTTCTAATTAATATTTCAATGAGCAGGTTCTGAATGATTTCGAAAAAGTGTACGCAAGATACAGCTCTTTGAAACTCGAGCAATTAATGGCTTTGCTAGCAGCTGGAAAAAAGCCGCAGCTTCCATTCACGTCAAAGTACCATATCTTGAATTATCATGTTTCAGAGTTCTGTAGAGGTACCGGAATAGGTTGTGGCTTACATATCAAACATGCTTTTTCTAGTCCGTTGATTAGAACTTTGTCGAGATTTGGCAGCAAAGATCGGTTAATAAGTGCTGTGATCGAGTATAACAGCTTCTAACTATTATTATTCTATACGAACTCTGGTCTTACTTCTCTCCATTATGAAAATTAAATTAAAAATAATTTTTACCATTAAGATTGAATTTTTTTGGCGATAACAGTCTTAATAAGTAGCAAATACTTTTTTGCTCCTACATCCGACGTTTCGTAGGAGCAAAAAAGTATTTGCTACTTATTAAGACTGCTATCGCCGAAAAAAATAAATCTTAATAGCAAAACTTCAGTCGTCAACTCCCAGATAGTTATTTTTTACCTTTCATTCTATTAAACATTGAAAGCAACACTTATACTAAACTCGAGCAAGTTGGCCATACAAAAACATACTTAAGTCGGTTAGGTAAGATAAGCGTGCTTAGGGCCATCTTTGGCGTTGTGCAAGAGAATGGTGTGTTGCGGCGAAGGATGAAACAAGAGCTCGCCCAGCTCTACGGCGAACCCAGTACCCAGAAGGTAGCTAAAGCTGGAAGGGTACGGTGGGCAGGGCATATTTCAAGAATGCCGGACAGCACCCCAAAAAGCTGGTGGTTACTTCCGACTGCCAGGTTCAAGAAGAATTAAAGGACATCTATCTAGGTGAATTAATCAGAGTTTTTGGTGATATTTTTTGATTCTTATATGGATTCTTTTGAAATTTCTTAACTAAAAACTTCAAATCAAGATTTCTCGAGATTCCTCCTAGGGATTTTTTTAAAAATTCGTCCAGAGGTGCAGAATTACCACAGGAATCGAGCCCTGTACTTGGTTTTGATGGACATTTTTATTTTATAATAACGGTCTACCGGGGCACCGGGTGACTGGTAGACCGTTGAAAGCCAGCGGGAGAAGAGGAAGAAGTAGAAGGAAAATGTGGAAAAGTGGAAGGAACAGAAGAAAAGAAGGGTGACGCCCGGATCGTCGTAGCGAGCGATAAAACTTCGAACGAAGCGATCCTGAGGAAGATGAGAGAGGACCCGGAGCTAAAAGACTTGGATGAGAAAGTGGTGAGAACTAGGCGTACTCAGAAGTGGGAGTTGTTGTTTGAGCTGAGCTCGGCCTTCCGGAAGCTCGTTGCCAATTCAGTGAAGGGAGAGATACACTGGCCTCACATTGCAAGCTGGGGGAAGTGCAGATGACGATTCAGCTTAGAAGTGCGAAGAAGCAGGATGAATTTTGTGCAGTGATGTCGACATTTTCGTCGACGAAGAAAAGTGACTGGTTTATAGACTCCGATGCCAGTGTGCACATGACCAGTAATCGCGAGTTTCTCGAAAATGTGAAACCTTCAAATGGAAGCGTTGTTGCTGCAAACGGGAATAGTATGCAAGTGATTGGTACGGGATCGACTATTTTGGAAACAATCTGTCAGAAGAAAGTATTCTGGTTCGTGATGCACAGCTGATTCCAGACGCCAGAATGCAAGCTGATCAATGGAAGCGGTGACACTGTGGCAACGGATAAGCACGAAAATGAACTGTTCAAGCTCGAACAACGGCAGCAAGATTCGGTTTGATTGGTCTGAAGGTGTGGCATTTGAACGAGAAAAGTGTTCGTAAGCTGGCTAATGGATTAGTGGACGGAGTTTCAATGGTCGGAACAAACGCAGGAGACTGCATTATGTGCCCAATGAAGGACTTAGGAAAGGGAAGCGGCTGTTTGGGAATCCGGATAAATCGTGAGAGGAGCGCTGTGGCGTTAGACCAGGATACGTAGGGTAAAGGATGTATTTTGGACCACCCTTACGGAGGCTCTTATTTTGGACCACCAAGAGGAATTTGCACTCAGTGGTCCAAAATATGAACCGTCGAACTGGTGGTCCAAAATACCTCCCTTACCCTATACCGAATCGTTTCGACATGCAAAGTTGCAAAAATGTTTCCACTCCGATGAACTCAAGTGTAAAGTTGACCAAGACGATGACCCCGCATTCAGCAGACGACGTTGACAAGATGAGAAGGGTACCTTATCAAGAAGCCGTGGGCAGGCTTATGCAGAGTATAAAATAATCGAAATTTTTTGGTAAAGTCCACCTTTCTTCACTTGTCAGCTCACTTCCAGACACATTCAAAGTTGGCTCTGGACTGTCATTATTCGGTTGAATATTAGTCATTGAATATTTATGCACACTCTACAAATTGATAAATTATCTGAAATCTGAACACTTTATAAATGAGTTTCGATTTTAAGGACGGCTACGCAGTCTTGAATTATTGAAACAAGATGTATATTTATCCGACGTTTCGACACAGGGATGGTGTCTTCATCAGGGGAAAAATACGGTATTTGTTCCTAGTCTATTGTTTAGTCTAACATTAACTGTCTGGTATGGATTTTTCTGATACATAACTTCGAGAACACACAATTTCAAAAACAAGCCAACCTCGAGTCACCACGAGTACGTTGGCTTATGTCCCTGTCTTACTAATCTAATAATAAGATGATATCGATTGTACATACCACAAAGAACCGTCGCTCTGTAAAGTGTTATATTCGCCTGAGTCTACCAAATAAACGAACTTGAAAAAAAAAAATTCATATTGATCCACCTAGCAGTGATTGCGCCTTTCTCGTGCATCATTAAACAACCCAATAAAACAATCAAATGCATTATCGAGTAATTCGTTGAAATGCTGAATAATTTGTGATATTAATTTGAAAATCACTAAGTAAAGTATTATTAGTGTGCGCGTTTTATGCGAGCTTTTTTATTATACCAGAATGGTGCAGAAACGTTATGGCGTTATGCGTCGTAACTTGCATACAATCAAAGATTGCGTTTCAATTGTTATACTAAATTCGTGTACTAAATCGAGTAGAAGAGCTTGCATGGGTTGATACTGCGAGGCATTTTATGGCATCCTATAACTTAATTACTATGTTTTATAACTATTTTAATATTAAGATCTTTTTTTGGAATGCGCAATCGTTATGAAATTCAATAGTGATCAACTACGCTTTATTCTTTGTCGAATGTAACTTGTTGCGAGAGAATCGGTTCAGCATTACTATGTGAAAAATTGGCTAATGTTTGCTATTGCACATGTGCACGCACGCACACACACACATACACACGGACAGACAGATACTGGAGTGAAATGATAGCCTTTCGGTACAACTTTGTTGCACGAGAAAGGAAAAACGATCATGATTAGTTAAATATACAATATAACTAAGGTGCAAAATCAATTTCTGTACTCGGTATTTATCCTCCGGGTCTGGACGACGAGATTTTTCATGTGATCAAATAGCCATTCTTTACACCTATTTCGTTAAACTTACTTCAATTCAATTGTTTCTTCTTGCTAAGGTATCAGAAAGCCAGAGAAATAAGTGGAAACAAAAATTGAAGATGTCATTGGAAAAGGTGGGAATTTGGAGTAGGATGTAAGAAATTTAGCTGAAGAGTGAAATAAGCTCTACTAACACATTTCAATATCTACAGCTTGAAGTAAGTGAAAAATATTACTATTCTAAATGATGTCTTTATTCATGTAGCAGGAACATAGTCATATTTGAACATGATGCAATAGTGTCCGGCGGCAAATGCTGGGTAAAGCGTACCATTGGTACTTCGCGCTCCTGAAGGAATTAAATAGACCCCATTGCGCGGTCCATAGCCTCTTACTCAGCAACTTCTATCCCTACCTCCTCGTGGCGCTGGCCGGGACACGAGCAACCTTAGGGAAGATCGGGTAACCAACCCCGATGGGAGCTATGGTCGTATGCTGACAGAGAAGGGGGGATTTGCTCCTCTCCGGAGGTGCAAATCTGATCGAGCGTCTGTTCTCCATGTTAGGAGCGGCTCATAACAGCGTCTGTTCTCCATATTAGGGGCGGCTGATCATCGTCCGAGTGCCAGCGAGGGACTCTAAACTAAACTGTGCAAATCATGTTGCATCGTGTCAGCATCGAGAAGGCAGTCCCTTCAACGCGATTTAGGTAGCGCAACCCTGGTAAGGTAGCCTACCGGAGATTCTACAGTAGACTGGCCTAGGAAACAAAAAGTTGTCGAATTTCACGGGGCACCCCCCAGGATTGTGTCTTTTGGTGAGAAAATCAATCTCTGAAAATTTCAGCTCAATCGCTTGTTGCATAAGCTGGCACATTTGATTTGAAGTTTGTATGGGGATTTCTGCCAAAATATATAGGAAAATACACCTCCGTCACTCATTCGATCTGGAAATTCGTTCTGATTGCTCGATTGGGCTCAGAATTGCAAAAAGTGCAGTTGGCATGTACAGAATTTGTTTACCTTGGAACGCTTGTGACATGTGACAATGACGTTTCCCGCGAAGGGAAAAGACGTATTGCCGCTGCGAATAGGGCCTGCTGGATTGATGGATTGCAGTCGGAAACAAAATTTGCTCTATGCAAAACTCTGATTCTACCAGTGGCCCTTTATGGACATGAAGCATGGACGTTAAAAGAGGCGGACCGGACAGCTTTCGGGGTTTGCGAGCGAAAAGTGCTGCGTACAATACTCGGGGGTAAACTAGAAAATGGTGTATACCGCGAAGAAAATATTGTGAATCGTATAAAATACGGCAGACTTCAGTGGGCTGGTCACTTAGTGCGAATGTCGGAAGAAAGAATAGCGAAAACAATATTCAACAGAGAACCAGATAGGGGCCGGCGACTTCGCCACGAACACGTTGGCTGCACGCGGTGGAATCGGACCTGGGGACCCTGAACGTTCGGGAAACTGGAGGAACATCGCCCAAGACTGACGATTATGGATCTCTACGCCAGGCATAGGTGTATCAACGATGTAGCTAATCAGGTATCCAGTAGGTAGGCAAAAGTGTCCGGTACTTGGGGACAATTTTCTGAATCGTGAAATTTTTCACCGAAATTCATCGTCGTAAAACGTGTTCGAATAATCAAATATAGTTTGTTCATACATGTCATCAATGATCATATTTTAAACTTGCTCAGCAGTTCGAGAGTGCCCATAATTTTAGTCTAGGTCTCACTAGTCCAATTGAGGATCAGGTTACACGAAGCTTCGAAGACATTCTCAACCAAGATAATGTTTTTGACCCTTCGTTGGGAACTTATTTGGATGAAGTGAGATCTATTACTAGAAAATTTAAAAATATGAAAGCCCCGGGTGATGATGGTATTTTCTACATACTTATCAAAAAACTTCCTGAGAGCTCTTTATCCTTTTTGGTTAATTTATTTAACAAATGTTTTCAATTGGCATACTTCCCTGATAAATGGAAAAACGCCAAAGTTGTTCCAATTTTGAAGCCGGACAAAAATCCAGCTGAGGCTTCTAGTTATCGCCCAATCAGTTTGCTTTCTTCTATAAGCAAACTGTTTGAAAAGATTATTTTAAATAGAATGATGGTTCATATTAATGACAATTCTATTTTTGCTGATGAGCAATTTGGTTTTCGCCATGGGCATTCAACCACTCATCAGTTATTAAGAGTTACGAACTTAATTCGGCTCAACAAATCTGAAGGATATTCGACTGGAGTTGCTCTTCTTGATATAGAGAAAGCATTTGACAGTGTTTGGCATGAAGGTTTGATTGTAAAATTGATGAATTTTAATTTTCCTCTGTACATCATTAAACTGATCCAAAATTATTTATCAGATCGCTCACTGCAGGTAAACTATCAAATTCTAAATCTGATAGATTACCTGTAAGGGCTAGTGTCCCCAAGGCAGCATACTGGGGCCCATTTTGTATAACATTTTACTTCTGACTTACCTGATTTACCACCAGGGTGTCAAAATCTTTGTTTGCAGATGACACAGGTCTCTCAGCCAAAGGGCGTAGCCTTCGTGTCATTTGTAGTAGATTGCAAAAAAGTTTGGATATTTTCTCCACTTACTTGCAAAAATGGAAAATTTCCCCGAATGCTTCCAAAACTCAGCTTATAATTTTCCCACTGTAGGATCTAAGCAACACTTGACTTATGTAGGTAACTAATTAAGAGCAGGCCAATAAATGATTCATTCAATACTTTACCTCAGACCCGAGTAGACGTCTCTACATTTTGGCGACGAGGATAAAAGTAGAAAAGGCTTACATCAATTCGAACGCTTCCTGGAAAATTCTATTCCGATTTATGAAGATGGCGTGGCCTATGGTAAGTCAACCGCAAAGAAAAAAAAAAGTTCTAATTTCCTTAGGGATGGAACGTATATGCGTACAGATAATCCTGATTGTATCATGTATGGAACTTCTTAGGGATGAATTTACCCGGAATTCCGGAACATGATATCAGATTTCTGTAAAAAGGGTAACGGAATCACTTAGGGATGTTTCTTGCAGTTTGTCTACTGTTGACGTAAGACCCGGTGATTGTTAGGAAAAGTAATAAGTTCGCGGAAACCATAACAACGGTATGAAGTACGCAGAGAGAGAGAAAAATAAAACGATCATGTGTAACCCAACGTATCGGGATGCAGTACGCAGAAACAGTGTTAATATCTGTCGAGTGCAGAATTTGCTGTGTGGACAAGAGTACGCAGGAAAATATGATATTTCATAGCGGAATCCAACATTGAAAGATTTAAAATCCAAGGTAATGCGGAACCCATACGTTTGGGATGAAGTACGCAGAATGATACGTTTTGAGCTGAATGTACTTCATATACGTCTTTATGTACACATGCGAAAAAAAAACATTCGTAGAATTCTTCAAATATATCATATTTTAGGTCAACCATCTGATTCCGCCGTTCCTCGAGGAAGCTGAGGGACCAGTCTCTGCACGTTGGGAAAAATGGCGTGAACAGTTTGAGGCTTATCTGGCATGGAAAGATGTGGACGATCAAGAAGCGAAATTCAAAACCCTTCTGATGTTCGGTGGACCCGATATCCGAAATGTAGTGAAACAAGTTGAAGTCGATGAAAAACACGCTGTGGACAACCGTTATCACGTTGCGATGTCAATCCTGGATGACTATTTCATACCAAAACTATTAAAAACGTATGAGCGCCAGAAATTTCGCGAAATGAAACCAACAGCCGGTGAAAAGTTTGACACGTTTGTCAACCGTCTGAAACGACAAGCAGCCTTCTGCGACTATGGAGACCAACTAGAAAGCATGGTGGTGGATCAAATAATAACCACCACGGCGGACAAGAACCTGAAGCGTAAATGTCTGGAGAAGGATTACAAATTCGAGGAGATTGTTAAAATTGGTCGCACCCACGAGTCAGTTCAAATGCAGATGAGTGAATTGGATAACCGGAATGAAGCTGGTACTCTACAAGCAATCAGTATTACTGAGCCAGAGAAGAATGAAGATATGGTTTTAAAGTTACGCTCTCGACCCGGTGGACCTCGGCGTTTCAGATGTTTTCGATGCAATGGAAGACACGATCCGAAAAGTTCATCGTGCCCGGCCAGAGAACTGGAATGCAGAAGCTGTGGGCAACGAGGGCATTTCTCTCGATGTTGCTTCCTGAAACGAAGAAAGCCAGTCAAACAACTAGCACAACCACCCCATTTCGAAGCTCATCAGAAAGCCAAGAGATTCGTACGAGAAGTATCTAGCGGCAGCGGAAACATAACACAAGATGTGGTGGATCTTTTTCACCTCGGCACTAAGGGAAACCAAATATCAGTATCAGTCGGAGGAGTCTGGGTTCAATTTGTGATCGACACTGGAGCAGATGAGGATGTCTTGAGCGAAACGGACTGGATCAAGATAAAACAAACTGGATTTGACGCATACTCTATTCGAAGAGGAAGCACAAAAGTATTCAAAGCATATGGCTCGAACACACCGTTGAAGATCCTAGGCGAAGTTGACTCGACTGTTGCGGTTGACGGGAAAACCATCGATACTACGTTATACGTAATCCAGAGCGGCAAATGTTCACTTCTCTCGGGTGATACAGCAATAAAACTTGGATTGATCAAATTTTTGCGGACAGTTGACAAAGAAACATTTCCACATATTACAGGTAAGTAACAATTTAATTAAAACTTGAATAAACCAATTCTGAATTCCATTTATGCTCAGGCATTGTTGCAAATATAAAAATTGACAAAAAAGTTCCTCCAGTCCGCCAAAGCTTACGTCGCATACCATTTCCGCTTGAAGAAATGACTTTGACAAAACTTAAAAACTTAGAAAAGCTAGACATTATTGAGCGCGTTAGTGAAGCATCAGAATGGGTTTCACCGATGCTGGTTAAGCGAAAAAGCTCTGGTGAGATCCGAATCATCGTTGACCTCCGGGAGGCCAATAAGGCCATAATAAGAGAAGTTCATCCGCTCCCAACACTAGAACAAATTACGAAAAAGATAGGTGGTAATCAATTATTCACTAAACTTGATGTTCGGCAAGCTTTCCATCAAGTTCTCCTTAGAGAAGATTGCCGCTACATCACCACATTTATTTCTCGATTGGGTCTTTATCGTTATAAAAGGCTCATGTTTGGACTTTCTGCCGCCCCGGAACTATTTCAAAAAGTCATGGAAACTATTTTCGCTGATCTTCCTTGGCTTATAGTATTCATTGATGACATATTAATACCCGCCGAAAACGAATCTGAGCTACATGAACGGACGCTGATTGTATACAACCGGTTAAAACAGCACAATATTCTTTTGAACACCGACAAAATTGTCTCTTGTGTATCACAAATTGATTTCTTGGGATACCACATCTCCGCACAAGGAATCTCCATTTCACGTGATAAACTAGAAGCAATAGAAAAAATGCAGCCCCCCAAAACTGCGGAGATGGTTCAGAAGCTTCCTTGGTTTGGTAAACTTCGTTCACCGACACGTTCCAAATTTGGCAACCATTACCTATCCTTTGAACCAACTCACACGGAAAGGAGTTGTCTTCGATTGGAAACCTGTTCATCAACAAGCTTTTGATCAAATTAAAACATTACTTATGAACAAGAACACCCTCGCCTATTATGACGTTAACGATGAAACCTTTGTTATTGCCGACGGGAGCCCCGTGGGACTCGGAGCCGTAGGGCAAAAGATCCGATAGTCGTGGGTGTTCCTATAGTTGCGGTAGTGTTCTTTTAACAAAATCTACGTATTTAACGCAGCAACCCATATTGTTTATCAATTTGTTGACCTGTCATTACTCGAAATAAAAGAAAACAAATAAGAAAATCCCTCCAAATCGGTAAAGTATCACTAAATTACCATATCTTTTTCTCGTCTTTGCACCAATAGTTGCGGTAGTGTTCCAATAGTTGCGAGTCCCATAAGAAAACAATGGGATTCGTAACTATAGGAACACAAATTAAAAAATACCGCAACTAATGGAACACTGCACCAATAATTGGAGGTATCATTTTAGGTAACAATAATGGTTTCTGCAGCGTTTGGAATATTTTTCGTTTAAAATATAATTGATGAGCTGTTGGATAAGTACTTAAGGTAAGCGACATGAAATATAGATGTGGTGTAAGCGAAGAAACAGTGGTGGAACGTGCTTAGTTCCTCCACTATTGGGTCTTTTACCCTATTAGTTCAAAAGGGAAAAGACAACGAAAATCGTATCATATGTTACGCATCAAAAACTTTAACACCAACAGAACAAAAATATGCTCAAACTGAACGTGAAGCATTAGCGCTAGTTTGGGCATGTGAAAAGTTTCACTATTATCTTTACGGGAAATTCTTTCATCTAGTCACTGATCACAACACGCAAAAAAAAAGCGTTCCCGAATTCGTGAACCAGCAAAAATACACCGTGATTTAATTCATGGATTCGGGAACACCAGTCACGTTTTCCAGAACGTTCCAGAAAACGTGACTTTGTTCCCGAATCCGTGGCTGTTGTTCACGAAAAAATACACCGTGAACTTGTTAGTTCACGAATTCATGAACGCTTTTTTTTGCGTGAAGCCACTAACGGTGATTTTTGGAGACCGACTTAAACCATCCCCAAGAATTGAACGATGGATGTTACGCTTGATGTCCTATGATTTCGAAGTTTTATACCGGCCTGGTAAAAACAATATTGCTGATCCTCTATCACGATTATGCCAATCTGTACCAAATAATGGCCCGAGCTTCGACGAAGAATCTTAACGGATCATACGAATGTTTGCTAGCGATGTATGTCCAATAGCAATAACACTCGATGAAATAATGACTGCCACCGGTTCAGATGAAGAACTAAAGGAACTCATCAAATGGCTACCATACCCCGCTCGACGGTGGCCTAAAACCTTATCACGATATTCTAAACTGGCAAACTGTTTGACGACTGATGGAAATGTTTTGATGAAAGACCAGCGCATAGTAATCCCACGAATTCTCCAGAACCGAATTTTGCAACTGGCTCACGAACCTCATCTTGGAATTTCGGCAATGAAACGTCGATTACGACCAAAGGTTTGGTGGACAAGAATGGACTCTATGGTGGAAAATTTCGTACAATCCTGTACAGGATGTGCACTTGTATCAATACCTGACACACTTCCGATAACAAGGACTGAGATGCCTGACAAACCGTGGGAAAAGATAGCAGCAGATTTCATGGAAATTCCAGGCGGTTATCATTTGCTCGTTATCACAGATTACTTTTCACGTTATGTCGAAGTTACTGTTCAAACATGTATGACAGCAAAAGTAACAATTACCAAGATGAGAGAAATTTTCGCAAGATTTGGATATCCATCTGAAATTGTTTGTGACAATGGTCAACCGTTTTCCTCAGCTGAATTTTCTCATTTTTGCACAACAAACGCAATCAATATTAAACACACTGTACCGTATGCCGCTTTTCAAAATGGATTAGTCGAAAGACAAAATCGAACGCTGTTGAAAACACTCAAGATAAGTTGTACCATGGGACGAAACTGGCGCAACGATTTACAAGATTTCCTCCACTCTTATCGAGCAACTCCTCATAGTATCACAAGACATTCGCCGTCAGAATTGCTTTTTGGATGGAACATTCGAGACAAATTACCAGGAAACTCTAAGCCAGTCGACATCTCTGAAGCAAGACATAATGATGAGAAATTCAAAGAAAAGGGTAGAGTGTATGCAAACTTGAAACGTAATGCGAAACCGAATAATATCGATGTAGGATATTATGTGATTGTGAAAAATTTTATAAAAAAGAATAAATTAACAACAACGTTCAACCCAGATCAATACCTCGTGATACAACGTAAAGGTACACGTCTTCAACTAAAAAATATTAAAAGCGGAGTGATTTGTAATCGCCACGTCAATCATACCAAGCGGATTCTAAATGCAAACCCTATGCTAGCTATTGGGAGCGATTCGGGTAAGCAATACATTTATATTTTCAGAAAACTATTTTACAATCCCCGGGGGTACGGAAGAAATCGATTCTATAAATCTGGCAGACTCATCTTATAACAATTGCAATCAAACAATGCAGCAGGCTTCAACAAACCAACCATCAATGACGGCTGAACAAACCGTACCAATCAAGGATGGCAAGCGCTCCGGAGGACCTCTTAGAGCGACCAGCAAGAGACCGAAACATTTACCCGTATACTTATCAGAATACAAACTTTAGCATAATAAAATTCATTTTCCATAAAACGTAAGGAGGGAATGTAGGATCTAAGCAACACTTGACTTATGTAGGTAACTAATTAAGAGCAGGCCAATAAATGATTCATTCAATACTTTACCTCAGACCCGAGTCTCAGACGTCTCTACACCCACATAAGCCGAGAGCTCCATATTTGAAACCTTCTAGCAGACATATTGTCACTATGAATGGGGTTCCAATTAATTGGTCTAGCGAAGCTAAATATTTAGGACTTCTGCTAGATCAAAAATTAACTTTTAAAAATCACATTGAAGGCCTTCAAGCCAAATGTAACAAATATATTAAGTGTCTTTATCCACTTATAAACAGAAAATCAAAACTTTGTCTTAAGAACAAACTTTTGATTTAAAAACAAATTTTTAGACCTGCCATGTTGTATGCTGTGCCAATATGGACTAGTTGCTGCAATACCAGAAAGAAGGCACTTCAGAGGATTCAAAATAAAATTCTGAAAATGATTCTGAAGTTGCCTCCGTGGATTGGTACTATACCACTTCATAGAATTTCTAATATTGAGACATTGCAACAAATGTCCAACAAAATAATTTCCAATTTTAGACAAAAATCGTTGCAATCTTCTATTGCAACGATTAACTCCTTGTACCCTTAGTATAAAATAGGTTAAGATTAGTTTAAGTTGAAAATATTGTAATTCCTACATGGTTCAATTCAACCAGAGGAAAAATTTTAACTGCCAGAGGCAATTGAAATGTATTAATAATAACTAAAAATATGACATAGCAAATAAGGATGATAGTGTTAAGAAAACACGGAACACCTAGTCTAAGAGATGAATGCATGTATTAGATAATTAGCAAATAAAATAAGTTAAAAAAAAAAAAAAAAAAAGATCATATTTTGTGTATATGAAATGCAAGTAAACATACACTGGATTCTGTTTTTACATGATTTACATTTTCCCAATTTTGCACCCATCCCAAATGCTTAACGCATATTAATTACCATGTGATTTTTCTATGAATTATTTAGGATTTTTTGATAAATGTTGCAAAGATTTTGGTGACAAATTGAAGTCACACGATCAAAAATACGAACGAAAAAAAATCGTGTAAAAACAGAATCTTGTGTAATTCGAATAATTAGAGAGTTTTTGGTTAAATGGCCTTTTTGTCACAAGTTTATGTACAAATAATTAGGATTTTCGATAATTTGCCAACGTTTCGATCCAGGAGTACGAAAGCCCCTTTTATTGCTTATCTTTTACACAAAAAAATACCACCGAATCATGACCAGCTACTAACCGCGCTATGTCGTAGCCGAGCGAATATCCTTAGGACATCCGTCGAATATCTGAATTATCATGGGCTGTGTACTCACAAGTATTTTCTGACAGAACGAGTAGCTCTAGTGATACATATGCGACGTACCTAATATTCGAATTAGTATCGCCTCTTTCTTCGTTTTGTTCTGTCAATCGAGCTCATATTCGTGTGCTAATAGGCGCCTACTATTCGAACGCCGATTGCTTTGATTCAGCAATTCAAATCTCATTCAAATAATTCATGTTTCCATTTCGTATCTTTGATTATTATTTTAACGTAATCCGCTACTTCTACATTGCTCGGTAGGGGTTATGAGATAAATAGAGTAGAAGTGGCGCTAAAAAAGTACTGAACTATAATTCTCTACTTAGAGTAGAAGTGGCGCAAAAAAAGTACTACACTATAATTCCTGGTATCCGGATAGATTCAAATCTCACAACCCCTACCGAGCAATAGAAGGGGCGTTTGTACATAAAGTTGTGACAAAAGCGTTCTATGCTAAGAACAAATATAAATGATAAAACGGGACTTAGCTAACTCCTTGATAAAGTAAAAAAAAAACTATAATCTGGTATGATAACTAGACTACAATTAAAATATTGGTAGAATTTTTACAAAAAAAAACTCTTGTCAAAGTGTCTTACATACATAGATCGAGATATGAGATTTACTGATTCTAGACCCAGTAAAATCATGTCTGCGTAGGAAGCCAAGTTTAGAGCAACACAATGGCATTGATTAAATCTTTTCCGCATGCCGTTTAGAATGAATATAATACGACGGTACCCGAATTGGTTCATTGTCTTTTCGGTATGAAATCGCATCATGTGCTACAGAACAACAAAAAGGAAATCGGGGAGTTTCAGTCTAATTAAGCATTATTACGCCTTCTTTGTGAGCAGTGATTTGTCAATCACTTCTGTTAATTGGGGTAATTATGTATTTAGGGCATCGAATCAAAAGTTGAACCATTTTGCAATTAACCAACATCAATATAGCATTGATTTGGAGCTAAATACCAATAACATACCAAACATATCTGTTTAATTTATTATAGAAAAATTACGACTTCTAAAATCACGCCCTAAACTATCAGTAAATTTTAGTAATCAAACTGTTAAGTGAAATTCTAAAATGAAGATCTAGCACGTTTTAACATAAATTATGAACATTAGACATCGTGATAATAAAATTATTCTAATGCCATCATAAATGGAGCTTTTTTGGGCGATTCTTAAGAATGCATTAATTTTTGCTTAACTCATGATATAATACTTTAATTGAAAATAATCTCAACGATAGCAACAGCCAAGTTCACGGTCAAGTTAGTGGAATAGATTCATGCTTGACGAGACGGATATGTGTTCACTACTAAGTAGAGATGAGCAAAAGTAAGCATTATCTATTACAAAGGAAATTCTGTTAACCATTTAACGAAATAGTGTGGTTAATTGATAATTGATGTGGCTGAGCCATAATAGATTACCCAAATTGTAACGCATTGTCTCGTGCCGCAGATTAATGTCATCATTTCAAAGCATTTCGCTGCACATTGTGCTTACACTTTGTCAGGTTCGTCGTTTTAGTCCGTTGAAGTCTTTTTCTGTTATGCCCCATGTAAATGCATAACTTGAAACATTTTGTGGGAAAATTTTAAGCTTATGATTTTAAAACACAATGAAGATGATCTTATCGGTGCGACATCATTTTCATTATCAAATAAGAACTAAACTTTTGCTGGGTCAACCGACTAAATGCAAGTTTTTGCGGTTTAGTAGGTAATGTACTTACTCATCCGCTGTGCTCCGTTCCTCTAGCCATCGTGAAATGTTAAACCACGAATAAGTTATGAACGAAGATGATGCGAAAAATTGAAAGATTCACTTCAACCGATAAATCAGCAGCATCTCATGGGTACCACATGGGTTAGAAACAGGCG
The DNA here is from genome assembly GCF_024139115.2 of Armigeres subalbatus. Lineage (NCBI taxonomy): Eukaryota > Metazoa > Arthropoda > Insecta > Diptera > Culicidae > Armigeres > Armigeres subalbatus. The sequence continues at coordinate 85,054,823 of NC_085140.1, forward strand.
GATGTGCTTTGCACCTGCAATTGGGCTTCTATTTCCATCGTAAAACAAACACACATCGTTCACTACTGCTTATGCCTGGGCAATAGAGTGGTCGAAACCAACCATTGCATTAAACATAATAGTAATAATAAGTTCCTATTTTGTATGACGAATACAAAAATATACACACCAGTTAAAATGCTGAATGGTTTTTTTTTTTCGGATTATCAATTCAACGCCTTGCTCGCATATGTCTCTAAAAACCGCAGTCTTAGATTGAAACCTATTTCAATCACTATTATGTATCAAATACTTTACAAATCGTGTTATTATTCAAAACTGCATCAAAGAAATTTGAAAATATCAGTTGCAGATTGATATTTTTCAAGTTGTGTCCACGGAACACCCTGCAGGGCTGGCAGCTCGAGCACGATATTCGTTCAACGGATGATCCATCCAGCACGTCGTATACATCATGGAGAAGGTATCGTATATGGTGGAATCTACGAGTTCATCTCAAAAGTTTGTGGATTTTAATGAATGAAATTTTCTCGCCTGTTTAGTGACCTGAGACGGACGTCCGACGGTGGCTTGCGCCAAGCTGAGGATGATCACTGCCAGCCAGCAGCGCTTTGCATTTGTTTCGGGAAACAAGTCAAGGGTGAATTCATCATAATTTTCAATTGTTTTGTCGGTCGCGAGCGCGTTATACTATATACTGGACTCAGAACAAAACACTAAGCTTGCAAATATCTCCACACTGACCATCACCGGGTGAACAAAGTTGGGGGTTCAGGTAAAGTGACCGATACACCGCAGAGCTCACACTTGAAGAGACTGGGGTTACTAGCACTAGGTTTCAGCAGCACCACGAAAGATGCCCGAAAACGATTAAAAGCTCACGATTGAAGTTTTCAATGGCGTGGGAGGCTCTAGACGTGTATAACTAGAACCTCTTGCCTGGTTTGATATTTCGTGAAATTTTTGAATCGTTGCATTGGATACGTCGGAGGCAAGTAACAATGATGGCGCTGAACAACGAGCCAAATCGCGGAAGTAGATGTTCGCTTTGGCAGATGAAGAGGAAGTCAATCTCACATTGTAAACTGGTTAAAAATGGAAAGACCCGTTTGTGATGCCGCTTGGTATTGAAAATGATGAATGAGAGCTGGAAAAGGAAATCCTTGTCAGTTCATTTTGAAGTGCTAATGATATCGAACAGATAAACAGATATCGTTAGTTTAATTTGTATTGAATTGGGATTCAAAACATTTCTTCTTTTTGGCGGGCATTTGAAATTTGACGATACGAGACTTTGAATTCTGGTTTAAAATTAGCATAGAGAACGTTTGAACTGGAAATTGAATTCTTTTATTCTATACAATTTGAATATTAGTTGGCTAATAGGGTGGATCAATAACAATATATTGCTCAGAATGGACTTAAAAAAATGCGCAATGTTTTGATTCTTGATCTCGACCATGCTACATAATTTACATTACCCGTTTAACGCAAAAGATATCAAGGAATAAAAACTCATCATCGGTTAATCCACGGTAAAGAAGAAGGTTTTTGGTGGTAATAGTCATGATTACAAAAAGTATTAAAAATTCAACGGCTCAGCCTAATATCTCAATTCTGATACTAAAATAATTGCTAATGTGCGATTTAATTAGAAGGCTTTTTTAGCATAAGAACTAAGATTCTGTTCTGACCGGTTGAATTTTTGTTATTTTTTAAAAACATGAATAGGTCTATTGTATAGCGCATACATGTAACTGAAGGTTTTGCAAGGACAGTTCGAAGTAATTTTTCTTTCTCTTATAGGCATTACATCCCCCACGGTGACATAGCTGCCTCGTTGCTTAGAGTTCATTCAGCACTTCCATAGTTATTAACCGCGAGGTTTCTAAGCCAAGTTACCATTTTTGCATTGTATGATATATGATGAGGCTAACACGATGATACTTCTATGCTCAGGGTAGTCGAGTCCTAAATGCTTTATAGCCGCGCATCTTACCGCTAGGCTAAGGAGGGCCCCACTTAGTCGAAGTAATGGAAGATTGTAAAATTACAGAAAATAGAGTGATTTTTTTTTTTGTATGTGTTATAGAGACTTCCAACCCGTGCCTGACTCGTCTCTAATTGATAATATGTTATGAGATGATATTAGAAACGATTTTTTTTAATGAAAATCATGAAAATTACGATATGCATTACCCAGCTTTGCTAACAAAAAAAAAAGCATTTATGACTTCCAAATATATCACTATGAATTACTTTCACTTAATAAATTAAGGGTATATGATCTGCAGGTGCAAAATCGAAAAGCAGGTTTTATTTGCAAAAAAGTTAAGGACAACACTGGGCGTTGGACTACGCAGCACTTTAACAAATATACTAAAGAATGCACGAATATTCATAATGCAGGCTTAGGCAGCTTAGCCTAATAATTAGGAAGTTTTACAATTAAAAGCAATCATATGCTTTTTGCATTAAGAATTCACGTGAGCGATTCTCGCTGAAACCGGGCCACTATTTACACGAGGTTCTTAAAAATGCCTAAATTTATATTCTTTCGAAAGCTTTCGGCGAGTATATTAAGGATCCGAGTTGAATTCTTCAGAAAGATGAACCCCTCGTTAGTTATACACGAAATCATTTTAATGGACTCCTCGATTTTTGTCAATTCTTGACTCACTAAAACTATCATAACTCCAACATTTCTACACCGATCGTAGAGATCAGCATATCGTTGGAAAGAGGAAGAGTGTATCTTCAATTTTCAATAGTAAAAATAGAAGCAGCCATATTGAATATGGCCGCCATCTTGAATTTCTTTTTGAAAACTATTTTTCCGCCAGGTTTGCAACCACCGATTTTGAATAATAGTACATCGATCGAAAACTTAGCTTATATCATGCATTGTGTCCAAAAATCTCAGGTGTATGTTTTTTCTATCAAAAGTTATAGAAAGTAGACGCTAAGACGCTAAGACGCTAAGAAAGTAGACGCTGTGTATGCTAAGCTTTCCATTGATGTAATATTATTCAAAATCGGTGGTTGCGAACCTGGCGGAAAAATAGTTTAAAAAAAGAAATCCAAGATGGTGGCTAAATTCAATATGGCTGTTCCTATTTTTACTGTTGCAAATTGAAGATACACTCTTCCTCTTTCCAACGATATGCTGATCTCTACGATCGGTTGAGAAATGTTGGAGTTATGATAGTTTTAGTGAGCCAAGAATTGTCAAAAATCGAGGGGTCCATTAAAATGATTTCGTGTATAACTAACGAGGGGTTCATCTTTCTGAAGAATTTAACTCGGATCCTTAATATACTCGCCGAAAGCTTTCGAAAGAATATAAATTTAGGCATTTTTAAGAACCTCGTGCAAATAGTGGCCCGGTTTCAGCGAGAATTACTCTATCTTATCAAAAATGGTCTGACACATCGAAATAAATAATTCTTTTTTTTTTTTTTTTTTTAACTTATTTTATTTGCTAATTATCTAATACATGCATTCATCTCTTAGACTAGGTGTTCCGTGTTTTCTTAACACTATCATCCTTATTTGCTATGTTATATTTTTAGTTATTATTAATACATTTCAATTGCCTCTGGCAGTTAGAATTTTTCCTCTGGTTGAATTGAACCATGTAGGAATTACAATGTTTTCAACTTAAACTAAACTTAACCTATTTTATACTAAGGGTACAAGGAGTTAATCGTTGCAATAGAAGATTGCAACGATTTTTGTCTAAAATTGGAAATTATTTTGTTGGACATTTGTTGCAATGTCTCAATATTAGAAATTCTATGAAGTTCATTGGTACTATACCACGGAGGCAACTTCAGAATCATTTTCAAAATTTTATTTTGAATCTTCTGGAGTGCCTTCTTTCTGGTATTGCAGCAACTAGCCCATATTGGCACAGCATACAACATGGCAGGTCTAAAAATTTGTTTGTAAATCAAAAGTTTGTTCTTAAGACAAAGTTTTGATTTTCTGTTTATAAGTGGATATAGGCACTTAATATATTTGTTACATTTGGCTTGAAGGCCTTCAATGTGAAAAGTTAATTTTTGATCTAGCAGAAGTCCTAAATATTTAGCTTCACTAGACCAATTAATTGGAAGCCCATTCATAGTGACAATATGTCTGCTAGAAGGTTTCAAATAAGAAGCTCTCGGCTTATGTGGGAAAATTATAAGCTGAGTTTTGGAAGCATTCAGGAAATTTTCCATTTTGCAAGTAAGTGGAGAAAATATCCAAACTTTTTGCAATCTACTACAAATGACTCGAAGGCTTCGCCCTTTGGCTGAAAGGCCCGTGTCATCTGCAAACAAAGATTTTTGACACCCTGGTGGTAAATCAGGTAAGTCAGAAGTAAAAATGTTATACAATATGGGCCCCAGTATGCTGCCTTGGGGGACACCAGCCCTTACAGGTAATCTATCAGATTTAGTATTCTGATAGTTTACCTGCAGCGAGCGATCTGATAAATAATTTTGGATCAGTTTAATAATGTACAGAGGAAAATTAAAATTCATCAATTTTACAATCAATCCTTCATGCCAAACACTGTCAAATGCTTTCTCTATATCAAGAAGAGCAACTCCAGTCGAATATCCTTCAGATTTGTTGAGCCGAATTAAGTTCGTAACTCTTAATAACTGATGAGTGGTTGAATGCCCATGGCGAAAACCAAATTGCTCATCAGCAAAAATAGAATTGTCATTAATATGAACCATCATTCTATTTAAAATAATCTTTTCAAACAGTTTGCTTATTGAAGAAAGCAAACTGATTGTGCGATAACTAGAAGCCTCAGCTGGATTTTTGTTCGGCTTCAAAATTGGAACAACTTTGGCGTTTTTCCATTTATCTGGAAAGTATGCCAATTGAAAACATTTGTTAAATAAATTAACCAAAAAGGATAAAGAGCTCTCAGAAAGTTTTTTGATAAGTATGTAGAAAATACCATTATCACCCGGGGCTTTCATATTTTTAAATTTTCTAGTAATAGATCTCACTTCATCCAAATTGGTTCCCAACGAAGGGTCAAAAACATTCTCTTGATTGAGAATGTCTTCGAAGCTCCGTGTAACCTGATCCTCAATTGGACTAGTGAGACCTAGACTAAAATTATGGGCACTCTCGAACTGCTGAGCAAGTTTTTGAGCCTTTTCGCCATTTGTTAATAAAATTTTATTTCCCTCTTTAAGCGCTGGAATTGGCTTTTGAGGTTTTTAAGAATTTTTGTTAATTTCCAAAAGGGTTTCGAACTGGGATCCAACTTCGAGACATTATTCTCAAAGTTGGTATTTCTCAGAATAGCGAAACGTTTTTTAATTTCATTCTGCAAATCTCGCCAAATAACTTTCAACGCGGGATCGCGAGTTCTTTGGTATTGCCTTCGCCTCACATTTTTAATAATGGAGTTGAATTTAATTTCACATTTAGGAATTGCAATGCCTCTGGCTTCGACAATTAAATTTGTCAAAGATACGAGAGCATTATCAATATCACTTTTGGTATCGAGAAGAATATCAACATCAAAATTTCTATCGATAAACGTTTTATATAAATCCCAATCAGCTCTATGATAATTGAAAGTAAAGCTGATTGGATTATAAATGGCTTCTTGTGAGATTTCAAATGTCACAGGAAGGTGATCAGAGTCAAAGTCAGCATGAGTTACCAATTGGCCACACAGCTGACTTGAATCCGTTAAAACTAAATCAATTGTAGAAGGATTTCGACTGGAAGAAAAACAAGTTGGTCCATTGGGATATTGAATAGTATAATATCCCGCAGAACAATCTTCAAATAAAATTTTACCATTGGAATTGCTTTGAGCATTATTCCATGAACGGTGTTTGGCATTGAAGTCACCAATTACGAAGAATTTTGATTTGTTGCGAGTCAGAATTTGAAGATCAGCTTTCAACAAATTCTTTTGCTGCCCATTCCATTGAAAAGGCAAGTAGGCTGCAATGAAGGAAAATTGTCCAAAATTTGTTTCAACAGAAACTCCCAAGGTTTCAAAAACTTTGGTTTCAAACGAAGAAAATAATTTATGTTTGATACGTCTATTAATGACAATGGCGACCCCACCACAGGCGCTGTCAAGATGATCATTTCTGTAGATAAAATAGTTTGGATCTCTTTTAATGGAGAGTCCTGGTTTTAAATACGTTTCAGTTATAATGGCAATATGCACATTATGAACTGAAAGGAAGTTGAATAATTCATCTTCCTTACCCTTTAGAGAGCGGGCATTCCAATTTAGAACTTTCACACAATTATTTGGATCCATTGAAACGGAGTCCGATAACAATTTTTTGTGTGTACTTTATACCAACCTGAACAGCTTCTGGAATGGTATTTGCTTTGAACATTGCATCAATCATGTGATGCAATTGTTCAGTTAAAAAATCAAAATCGGAAGCAGTCATGCTACCTGAATCGGCAACATGACCGTTATTTCTACCAGCAGCGTTTGGTCTACCAGCAGCGATGTTTGAATACGTAGGTACATTGGAAAAATTGGAATTTACTGAAGTGCTTGCTACCCGTTGACGAGCGGCAAAATTTGTTTGTGAATTGTGGTGGGTATGAATTGCTCGACCGGTAACCGGTTTCGAAATTTGAGCGATTGAAAAATTTCTACCCGGCGAATCTGGGATCCGATTGGAATTTCCGTCATCAATTTTGCACGGGAATTCAAAACTTTTTGCGTGAAGGCATTCCCAGAAATTGGATTTATGATTGCCCCCACAGTTTGCGCACTTAAATTTATTGGAATCTTCTCTCACAGGACATGCGTCCTTGGTGTGAGAGGTTCCACCACAAATCATGCATTTAGCATCCATGTGACAATGTTTGGTTCCATGACCCCACTTTTGGCACTTACGGCACTGGGTAGGGTTTTGAAATTTCCCCAGGCCTGCGGAAATGTTCCCATGTAACACGGACATGAGACATAATACAGGCCTTTTCCAAACTTTTCATATTATTTAGTTCACTTTTGTTAAAATGAACTAAATAAAATTCTTGAGAAATGCCCTCTGGGAAGTACCAGAATGGGATTTCTTTTTCATCTTAATTACTTGGACTGGTGAAAATCCAAGTAATTGAGAAATTTCAATTTTAATCTCATCCAGTGATTTGTCATCACTGGGAGACCTTTGAAGACGACTTTGAACAATCGCTCAGTTTTGTCGTCGTATGTGAAGAATTTATGGCGCTTCTCAGTTAAATAGTGAAGAAGACGTTTGCGATCGTCAAAGGATCCCGGCAAAACGCGGCAGTCACCCTTCCTAGCAATCTGAAATGAAACCTTGATCCCCTGAAGGTTACTCAAAATCTCATTCCGGAAGCCAGAAAACTCGGCAACAGATACCACAATTGGCGGAATCCTTTGCTTTTCGCATGAATCGGATCACCTGGGCTAGAGGTAGATTCGATTTGCTCAATTTCATCATTAATCAAATCGAACTGATTGCTCAGTTCGATTGGAGAAGAATTATTTCCGATATTAGAGTTAGAATGAATATCTGAATTCTCCAGCTTCCTTCTATTTTTACCGCGCTTGGGCAGGACGGTCTAGAAACCTTGTTTCTTTGAAGGAAGTGGAGAATTCAGAGACTCCCCCTTCCTCTTGTTTTTGTTAATACTCATTGCTGAGCGTGGAGACGTGACCTTCTAAGAGGTTTTTTCCCAGAACGGTGTCCCTGCAGGATTACCACCGCTTGCCGGAATTTTACTTCCGCAAACGGGTCCAACGTAAAACGAAGGCACGGGTCTTTGCAAAGATCGTAACGGGATCAGTGGGTACAAATAGCGCTAAGAAGCACCGTTGAAATTAAAATAGCTTCGGGTAGTATTAAAAACTTCCTTCCGCAAAGAGAGAAAGAACCGCACAGCACGAAAGCACGATGCGGTCTGAGAAATAAATAAGAATTATATCTTCATTAAGCCAAGCAAATGCATGAATTGAAAGAGAGAACCAAATCATCTTTTGCCTTATGCCGGGCAAATGCATCCCTAAAAAACCCAACTTAATTCACCGAGTAATGATACTGCCTTTCTCGCATTTAGCCATGACACCAACCTTATATGAAGCTAATACAGTTCGAAGTACCATTTTCTTAATAACTTTTAAACGCAACGGTCGATCGTTATCAAATTCAATAGTGATCAACCAGGATCAACTTTACCACCTTTCGAATGGAACTTGTTGCGAGAAATCGGTTAAGGATTACTATATGAAAAGTTGTCTAATGTTTTTCTTAGGTTCTTGTGCACACACATACACACTAGACCTCTTCATGTTTTCAAAAATTCAACCGGTCAGCCCAGAATCACAATTCTTATACTAAAATAAGTCTCCTGTCAAATTTTCAGCTAATTCGGATGAAATTTCGAGGTGGCTCAAGCCAATTTAGTGTTTTTGGGCTATTTTCAATTTTGGAAAAAATCTAACAAGAGATATAAACTTCGAAAACTATCGCAACAACCTCTATACGGACGCTTTTGGTGTGCTCTACAAGTCTTGTGTACATTGCGATTCGTTCAGTTCACGTTTTGTTCATGTTAAAGTGATTTTCAAGCTTTTAAATGCATAAAAATACTGTTTCCTCCAAAAGTCGTTGTTCTACAAAATTCTTGAATTTATGACAAATGATTGCTAATTTATTATATTATTATTCCTCTTTTTTCTCTGGAAATTTGAGTAATATAATTGTCACTGTGCGATTTATCGTTAAATTCTTAAAAATCAGAAGCTGAACATTTGTCATAAATTTGCACGATAGGATTTCTTCATACAAGTTGTTCGAACAAAACATAAATCAAATCATATGATATTTGATGTTTACAACAAACGACTTCCAAATTTTGTTAATTTCACCATATGTCTGCATGCTTTTAACATTGAGTGCATCGTAAAAACAAGTGAAATCGAAGCTTCTTTGTTTGAACAACTTGTTTAAAGAAATCTCAGCGTGCAAATTTATGACAAATATTTTGCTTCTGATTTTTAAGAATTTAGCGATAAATCGCACATTGACAATTATATTACTCAAATTCCCAGAGAAAAAAGAGAAATAATAATATAATAAATTAGCAATCATTTGTCATAAATTCAAGAATTTTGTAGAACAACGACTTTTGGGGGAAACAGTATTTTTATGCACTTAAAAGCTTGAAAATCACTTTAACATGGACAAAACGTGAACGGAACGAATCGCAATGTTCACAAGACTTGTAGAGTACACCCAAAGCTTCCGTATAGAGGTTGTTGCGATAGTTTTCGACGTTTATATCTCTTGTTAATTTTTTTTTCCAAAATTGAAAATAGCCCAAAAACGCTAAATCGACTTGAGCCACCTCGAAATTTTATCCGAATTAGCTGAAAATTTGACAGGAGACTTATTTTAGTATAAGAATTGTGATTCTGGGCTGACCGGTTGAATTTTTGATACTTTTTGAAAACATGAAGAGGTCCAATACACACACATACACGCGGACATACAGACGTTTGATCAGCTCGTCGAGCTGAGTCGATTGGTATATAACACTATGGGTTTTCCGACACTTATATAAAAAGTTCGTTTTCGGAGTGAAATGATAGCCTTTCGGTATAACTTTGTTGTACGAGAAAGGCAAAAAAATTCCTAATTCCTAAGCCACGCAAATGTTTTAAATGAAAATAGAAACTATATACTCTTTTCCTTATACCATCAGTATCAGGCCATCAGTCCGGATAAAAAGAAAGAAATGAGAAGTGAGATAACAGCTCTTCCTTCTTATTTCTCCCTTCTTGTCTTTTTTATATTACCTTTTCCTTCATGCTTCTTCCTGTTTCTTTTCCTACTTCTTTCTTACTTCTTCCGTGTTTCTCTTTCTTCTGCTCTTTTTTCTTATTTATTTTTACTTCTTCCTCCTTCCTACCACTGCTACTTCCTTCTTCCTACACGTATTATTCCTTCTTCAGTCTTCATTCTCCCTTTCTATTTTTCCTTTGTCTTTCTTCCTTCTTCCTCGTTCTTTCTTTTTTCTTGTTTTTTTTCTTTCTTCTTCCTTGTTCTATATTTTTCCCTTCTTTTTGTCCTTCTCAATTCGCATTTCTTTCTTCCCCATTTCTCACTTCTCAATACTTATTAATCACTTCTCATTACTCACTACTCACTTCTTTATTCTCACTACTCAATATTCACTTCTCCTATTGTAGTGAGAGTATCAATACACTCACTTCTCCATTCTCACTACTCATTTTCACTTCTCACTTCTAACTACTCATTTTCACTTCTATTCTTCCTCTATTCTTCCTCGAGTATCGTTTATCTTGCCTCGAGCCGGGCAAATGTAACCATTGAAAAATGAATATCTGTCATCAAGATATGAACCAGCTTCGGGATGAAAATTTCGAAAATAGCTCGTTCACAAGAGAGGCGGGACTACATGAGTGATCCAGGACCAGGCGAGTCCCGGAAGGTTAAATCAAGCATATGCATGCAATCGAAGAAGGGAACCATAGCTTCCCTTGCCAAATCTGTTCCTTCAAAAAGATATTTAGGGTAAATGGCGCAAACCCTGGCCTAATATGCTGCGTTTGAGCACATTTATTGTTTTCACCAAAATTATGCCACCAAATGGCCTGCTCTAGTTTTGGTTATTACGCTAAATCAGCTTTAACATTTCAAAAGAGCTCATTTGAGCACACCCACGCAATCCAACGCCACTCTCGTTTGCACATACGACCTATTCTCAAAGCAATCTAGAGGTATTCTGACCAACCATTGTCATGCGTAATTGTGAATTTTAAACGATTTAAACGATTTAAACAACAAGGGAGATATGGAGCTAGATAATTTTCTGATAATTTTACTAAAAATAATGGTGTTTCCGCAACTAGTATACCATTACCATATAAACGTTCAATCAAATGAACCTTATACCATTTCGATAACCTATTGTATAGAGTACTTCATGGTGCAGGATTCCAATCGGAGCTGTGGGTGAAAGTACGCAGGAACGGGTGGGGCAAGAGTACGCATATGAACCATCAAGTTCTGATGTCAAACCCGTATCTTTGGCCGTAATACAAAGAAACATCCATAAATTCTCGCTTAACTTTTCAAAAGGTCCTAAGTAACATTTTTTCATGATTCAATTTGAATAGCGCAATCAACAGAACAACATGAAAGCTTTTGATTCCAGTACTCAAATTAATTCATGAAAAAAATGTTACTTAGGACCTTTTGAAAAGTTAAGCGAGAATTATGAAACGCTTATCTAGGAGGGGTTTGCGTTACGTAACTGGTAGACTGTCTTTAAAGAAAAATCCTTTGTTTACGCTACGTGAGACCCTCCTTTTGTATATAAAAATATTTTTTTTTCGTTTGAAAGTTCATATTTCTAGGGCCCCCCCTTTCAGAGCTACGTAATATTTGAACATTCCATAATATACTTTCAATAACATTAATAACATTTAATTAATTCTAATTTGTGATAATATATACTTAAAACACATTATTGAAAAAGTGCGTACTCTTACCCCACCCGATGCGCACCCTTACCCCACCGGTGATACCGGTGTGGTAAGAGTGTGTTTTTAAGGTGTTTTGCAATAAAGGTTCTGCTGAAACGAATTTAATTAATTTCATTATTTTTTCCACTGGGTAACATAAAGGATCAAATGTTTACCCCGAGACAAATCTTTGATAAATTCCGGGAGTACATCTTGCAGACGCATCATCTGTTTATTGATTTCAAGGCGGCGTACGATACAGTGAAACGGATTGAGTTATGGCAAATTATGCTTGAACATGGTTTTCCGGCGAAACTGATACGGCTGATTCGTATAACGTTGGAGGATCGAAATCAAGTGTAAGGGTTGCGGATGAAATATCGACGTCATTTGTTACCTTAGATGGATTAAAACAGGGTGATGCACTCTCGAATCTACTGTTCAATATAGCGCTCGAGGGAGCGATTAGAGAGCTGGTGTGCAAAAAAGCGGTACTATTATCACAAAATCGCATATGCTCCTGGGATTTGCGGACGATATCGATATTATCGGAATTGATCGCCGTGCCGTGGAAGAGGCTTTTGTGCCTTTTAAGAGGGAGACAGCGAGGATTGGACTCACGATCAATACCAGCAAAACGAAGTACATGGTCGCTGGCAATCAACGTGAGTCAAGTACGAGACACTGAAGACGACCACACAGTTGTGGTCGAAATACGTATCTGCAAAGATAACGAAAATTAACTGAAAAATATATTAAGCTCTTTTAGTGGAATGTATTAAACCGTCTAAGACGAATTAAGTACTATCCATTTAATTCCACTAGTTAATTTTCGTTATCTTTGCAGATACGTATTTCGACCACAACTGTGTGGTCGTCTTCAGTGTCTTGTACTTGACTCGACTTGAAGAAAACAATCGCAACTTACACTATTTATACTACGCTAGGTACCTAATCTAATCTTATTTGCCTACTTTATTTACCTATACAGTAAATTACTTTATTGTTTAGGTAGAAACTTGAAGAGCCAAGAGCTGCCATTTCCCTGATCCTTATTCAACAGCGCTGTTTGTACCTGTCGGTGGATTTCCAAACTCTCAGCTACATCGAGTTTCCATGGGGAAGAGACATTTCTTAAGATTTTAATATTTGATGCCGTAATTGGGTGATTTTCCTTATACACATGCTCTGCTACCTTAGATCTAAATTCGTAATGTAATCCCTTATCGTTTTCTCTTTCGCCTTACTCACTTCCGCCATATGTTCCTTGAACCTTATATCTAATGATCTTTTGTTTGGCCTACATAGATTTTTTCACATTGGGAACAACTTATCTTATAAACGCCTGCCTTATTCAACATTTCTACTTTATCCTTCGTTGAACCCAATAGAGACTTGAGTTGGTTGCTTCTACTGGAGAATACTAGATCGATGCCGAATTTCCTTAGTCGAGGGCGTAGCTGGTTGGTGATGTGTTTATCATATGGGACCGAAACTCTTTTCAGCGGCTCCTCTATCGGTGTCAGCGTTGTATGTCCATTTCGTCGTAGGGTCCTTTCCTTCTTGTTGATGATCGCTCGTATAGTCCTCTCCTGGTATCCGTTGATCTTCGCTGTTTCCAAGATGTATTGTAGTTCCTTCGTTTTTCCTTCTTCGCGCTTGGTACGAATGGTTCGATGAATATGGGATGACTCTCATGGTGTTCGTGGGCTTCCGGTAGATTTCGAGGCTCAATGTTGTGCTTGCTTCCCTGATGACTAGTAGATCCAAGAAAGGTAGTTTACCTTCTTTTTCCTCTTCGAAGGTAAATTTGATGTCCTTATGCACGTTGTTTATCGCTTCCACGTTGAGAGTCATCCCATATTCATCGAACCATTCGTACCAACATAAAATGGCAGCATTTCATCACATGATCCACAGGATGCAGACGATACCCCTGAGCGAAGAAGGAAAACGAAGGAACTACAATACATCTTGGAAACAGCGAAGATCAACGGATACCAGGAGAGGACTATACGAGCGATCATCAACAAGAAGGAAAGGACCCTACGACGAAATGGACATACAACGCTGACACCGATAGAGGAGCCGCTGAAAAGAGTTTCGGTCCCATATGATAAACACATCACCAACCAGCTACGCCCTCGACTAAGGAAATTCGGCATCGATCTAGTATTCTCCAGTAGAAGCAACCAACTCAAGTCTCTATTGGGTTCAACGAAGGATAAAGTAGAAATGTTGAATAAGGCAGGCGTTTATAAGATAAGTTGTTCCCAATGTGAAAAAATCTATGTAGGCCAAACAAAAGATCATTAGATATAAGGTTCAAGGAACATATGGCGGAAGTGAGTAAGGCGAAAAGAGAAAACGATAAGGGATTACATTACGAATTTAGATCTAAGGTAGCAGAGCATGTGTATAAGGAAAATCACCCAATTACGGCATCAAATATTAAAATCTTAAGAAATGTCTCTTCCCCATGGAAACTCGATGTAGCTGAGAGTTTGGAAATCCACCGACAGGTACAAACAGCGCTGTTGAATAAGGATCAGGGAAATGGCAGCTCTTGGTTTCTTCAAGTTTCTACCTAAACAATAAAGTAATTTACTGTATAGGTAAATAAAGTAGGCAAATAAGATTAGATTAGGTACCTAGCGTAGTATAAATAGTGTAAGTTGCGATTGTTTTCTTCAAGTCGAGTCAAGTACAAGACACTGAAGACGACCACACAGTTGTGGTCGAAATACGTATCTGCAAAGATAACGAAAATTAACTAGTGGAATTAAATGGATAGTACTTAATTCGTCTTAGACGGGAAAATTAACTGGTGGAATTAAATGGACAGTACTTAATTCGTCTTAGACGGTTTAATACATTCCACTAAAAGAGCTTAATATATTTTTCTGATCCTATGTTATTTATTTGTTTTATATTATTCAAAGAATAGGTTTTAGGTTATAGTTGGTTGAGGTTGCAAATTGCATATTTGATGATAATTTATTTGGATGTAATCAGGAGGAAATTCACGGTATATATGATTGCATATTAGTGAAATATCGAACGCAAAAATCATTAAATTTGTAACTGCTATAACTTTCGATTCCCTAGATGAAATATTTTGAAATTTTCATAGCAGACGCCTGGATATTATATCTTTCGAAAGGCGAGTTCAGAATGGATGGACATTTTTCGTTAATAACGGTCACAGGCACACCGTGATTCTTTATTCAAAACTGAAATTGCCAAAAGTCTGTATGCTTCCAACCCCTCATTTTTTTTACTGCTAGTTGAAATCGTGGTAGTTCTGTTGTGATACTCTCATTGAGAATTTCTACTCAAAACATAAACAATTCGTTAGGTGGGAATGCTGCAAAACGTTCTTATGAACAAAGCCTATTGTAAAACATAATATTATTTTAAATAAACAGCATTTATTCGTCTGACTCCATTCATCTTTATATCGATCAGATGTTGTGAATTCTCTCAAAACTCACGTGATCCAACTTCCCGAGTCGAAAAAATACTTTTTCGCATTCCGGATCTCAATATCCGGTTTTACAGTTCGTGCTTAAGTGATAAAACGGCCATCTCAAGTAACAATTCTCATGCTTGTTAGATTTATTTAATTCTTATAGCGGATTTATGACAGCAGTCACCATGGCTAGTTGCTCAGATTTATTGGCGATCTTATTGCTATTAATAAACCTCTAATAAATCTGCTCGAAAAGCTTCAAACGTCAAATGCCGACTGATCTTGTTAACAGCTCTACGGTTGTCACGAAGAGCATAATAAGTCCAATTTTCAAAGCTTTATCAAAGCCATAATTTTGGGTCGTAATGTGGTCAAATGAATAACCCCAATAAGAATATTTACATTGCAAAGGGTTTATAACGGTGTTTAATAAGAGCAACATTTTTCTGACCTAAATCTATGATGGCCATATTGGAAATGAAGAACCATATTCAAGTCAGTGAAATTTATCACTGGAATTTATGATTAGACGGCGTTTTCGCCGCAAAAGACACGTTAAAAAAAAACAAACATATTTGGGTGTAATATCAATTAATTTAGTGAAGATTTACGATATTGATGTTATGATGATTTTAAAATCAATGCCCAAAACTATATTATTTTGCGGGCGCGTAGTGCTTAATCTCATTTTTGCACTAGCTTTTACCATGACTCATTTTACTCATTTCCATAAAAGTACATTGGAGAAAAAAACTTGGAAAAGTATTATTTTGTAGTCATCCTCATCATGATTTTCATCTTTTAGTTTGCAAGATTTTGTTTCTCTTTTTCCAAAGCAACATTTTTGACAGCTGCCGTAGCCAAATTCCCTTTTTTTGCGGGCGGCTTCAAACGGATTTTTGTATACTCTTATAAGAGGTTTATAGTGGTAATCTAGAGAGGGCTATTTGGACATATCTTACTCTTATAGTGGTCATCAGAAGGTAATCCTGTAGTAATGGGTTTTATTGTCAGTTCTTGTAATTCGATCTTGAAAACCATTCCTAGAGCGGAATAAAACTTGAAATGTTACTTGGGATACCAATGAAATGGGTGGTAAAATGGCCATCGGTTTGTTTTCTGCAGTAACATGATTTTTTGGCAAGAATGAGTGAAGTGATTAATAATGGATCATTTTGGTCCACATTTGTCATATTAAAGACCATTTTTTGCCATTGTATGCCATTGTGTGTTGCCATTTTGCCATTTTTATAATGATGTTTATATCGGGAGTAAAACACATATATATTCATAACTCTTTATATTCACCTGTCTGACTACTTTGGGATATTTTTTAAAGTGAAAAGATTTTCGTAAAACAGAATCATGCGGAACTCTTTATGTGGGATAACAATACTTTCACTATAAGAGGAGCTGGATGCATCTGACACTTTGCGACAATAATTGCCTGGAAGCAGGTGACATTATATTTTTGCTCTGTCCAGCCCTCTCCCAGATTTTAGGTAGTTTAAAAATTACCCCCCGTACCACCAGCTTGTTATTAAAACAATAAATTTAATAACTAACGTTTTTCATTATTTTATTAACATTAGATTTCACTTTCGTGTATTTTATTTGTCTAATTTTAGGTACTTTTGGTGATTGATGACTTCTTAGGTTAATGAAATTCGTGGCTCGGTTGATCACTGCAGTATTCCGTTATCATGTCCGAAATGCAGTCGAACACATCGAAGGCAACACCGCACTGTTCGAAGTTGTCTAAAAAAAAGGAAATATCTGTTTGAATTGGGCTGTAGCTGTAGTGTCGCTTAGGTGCTTTTACCTGCCACATCATTCCGTTTCACTTTGTACTTCATGGAGGTCCCCTTCAGACATCGGTCGACACCACGCAGCGTAGCCATGAAGTAGCCCTGCTCGCTAACTCCATCAGTATACAAGTTGACCAAACCGTCCAACGTGGGCCAGCCGTTTTTATCGATGGCGTTGTTTTTGCGGTACACACATTGCATAAGGCACTGCGAAAATGCGAGAAGATGTAGTAAACAAGATGCAATCATTATTAGCCATATTTATTACAAAAGAGAAAAACAAAAAATGCTCAGATAGCCGTAGTAGTAGTAGTAGTAGTAGTAGTAGTAGTAGTAGTAGTAGTAGTAGTAGTAGTAGTAGTAGTAGTAGTAGTAGTAGTAGTAGTAGTAGTAGTAGTAGTAGTAGTAATAGTAGTAGTAGTAGTAATAGTAGTAGTAGTAATAGTAGTAGTAGTAATAGTAGTAGTAGTAATAGTAGTAGTAGTAATAGTAGTAGTAGTAATAGTAGTAGTAGTAATAGTAGTAGTAGTAATAGTAGTAGTAGTAATAGTAGTAGTAGTAGTAGTAGTAATAGTAGTAGTAGTAGTAATAGTAGTAGTAGTAGTAATAGTAGTAGTAGTAGTAATAGTAGTAGTAGTAGTAATAGTAGTAGTAGTAGTAATAGTAGTAGTAGTAGTAATAGTAGTAGTAGTAGTAATAGTAGTAGTAGTAGTAATAGTAGTAGTAGTAGTAGTAGTAGTAGTAGTGGTAGTAGTAGTAGTAGTGGTAGTAGTAGTAGTGGTAGTAGTAGTAGTGGTAGTAGTAGTAGTGGTAGTAGTAGTAGTGGTAGTAGTAGTAGTGGTAGTAGTAGTAGTGGTAGTAGTAGTAGTGGTAGTAGTAGTAGTGGTAGTAGTAGAAACTGAATCAATCTCATAACCCGCTTAAAAAATAGTTAGACCTTAAAACCGACGTAAAAAATCGTAAAAATAATCGCGTAAACTTATTCATGGAAAGAAACTGGTAAGACGGAGACCTCGAAGCCAACGTAAAAACCGTTTTCAAAACGCGTACTGAAAAAACTCTTACATTTCAAAATTTGCGTAAAAAATCGTCCCAGTGGGTCTGTAGTAGTAATAGTAGTTGTAGTAGTAATAGAACCAGTAGTAGTATAGTAAGTAGATTGATAATGTTCTATGTCATGATAAAAGTTATTGAAGAATATATCCATTAGTCAACATACCCCAGCGATCCATTTGTCCTCATGTGAAACCACGGTTGGATGTGGAACACCTTCTTCGTCATCAACCGATCGCTTCTTGCGATCGTGCCAATCCTCTTTGAATACCCGTATGGCATCTAAAATGGACAATAAAGTGTTGAAACAAATCTGCAAACCTTTCTTGCCCGGCATGTTTCAGTTGCATAGAACACGCGACGCGTGTTGTTACCTTCAATTAGACTCATTTTAATCTCCTCCTGACATTCGTGTATCACCTTGTCCACCTTTTTGGAAACATTGGGTTGGCTCATGCAGCGCTTCTGCGCGGGGAATCGTCCAATGCCGCAACGAGGTGAGATGGGGCGCAGACCAAACCGGGCACCGGAAAATAAATGGAAAACAAACGACCTCCGGATTAAGGCATGATCACGTTAGCTAACCGCCAACGATGTTGCTCCAATCCATGCTCTAAGGCTGCCCGATGTTATGCAACTGCAGATGCAACTTGCACCCGGATGATTGCACGGTGCAGTTTCAACAATGTCTTTTAAATGTGCGTGATCATTAGCGAAATGTTTTTTTCGACTCGTAGACTCGTATACGTAGACTTCAAGTGAACTGTGCAATACATATATCGCACTTTTCCAGTTTTAACTATATGGTGTCTATAACAGGAAAATCAATGAATACTTATTAAATGTAGATGTGATTATCCTCAATATGTATTGGAGCAGACAGGCAATATTTTCTATTTATATAACAAGTGAACGGAATGGTAAATTAAATGCCTTCCCGATAATATTGGAGAAATTTTAGCTTAAAATGCGCGTATAGGAGAAAACAGGGTCCTGTTGGATTTTGAAAAGTTTGACAACGTTAACTTTATATTCTAATTAATACAGCTTACAGAAGGTCAATGCCTCCGCGAAGAGATATAAGAAGTTGACCACAATTTATTATGGTCATAGGCTAATGTAACAACAGGTAAGCATTGTGATCTTTCAAATCGATAGTTTATTGTACCGCTGATGGTGGTTCGCAGTCCTTTCAAGTATATATGTATATCGGTTTCAGCATGTGAATAATGAAAACATCAACTTAGTCGACAGAAGATTGATTGAAAGGTACTTGAATACACGATTCAGAGCAAGATCACTATATGGCTTTGATCCTGATAAGTTTGCCCTTCGAAATATGAACTGCAAAGTTATTGATGTAGCAAAACTGGTTCATTAAACTACATTCTCGACACCTTTCTCCCTACTGATGCTCATGACCAAGCATTCGACCGGTAGCTAACTAATAAGGTAACGTGGGAAGGTACAACTCTTGACACGCATATGACTTTGGCGGAAGGAGAAAATTGCTCATTTCAACAAATACGATCAACTGCAGGAAGCATTATTCGTCTGGCTTTCAAATTTCAAATTACTTACATGCAGAATGCACTTCAATTGACAAATTGATTGCTTTGCTTTTCAACAATGAAAATGAGGCGCAGGATCTTTCAGAAACTTGTCAAAATCAAGGTGCCAAGTTTATCAAAATTTTCAACCCTGAGCATTTTTTTAAATATTAAAAAATCGGAAATCTTTCCTATTCCAAAAAGTGCTGAACCACAAAGTACACACCGTCTACGGATTGACAGCCCAACGGCTTTGAACGCGTTTTTAGGACGATCGAGACTGAATCCATAGAATAGCCAACCTAACCATTTACTCGCGTTTGAAAACCATGGATCAAACAACTGAAATTTTCCGGCTCCTGTTGTCTTGAAGTAATTCCGGATTTACCTGAACCTTTCTGAATGCCTAAGATCTGTCAAATTAAATGATTAATTTAAAATTTGGATTACATTGTATAATTCCTTGTTACCAAATAAGGTAATATATCAAATGTTGAACGGCTAACCACTCGTCTGTTGTTGAACACTTCGTATAATCTTTATAAAGTATTTAACTACAGGCGAGAATTTTATACGTTGAACATTCGGTGATGTGCCCTATCTTACCACATTAAAAACCTCAACTCAAAGGTCATAGTCACTCTCTTCTAATAGTCACGCTTCTCTCCCATCTTACCTACGACTGACCTAAGTTTCACATTTTCACCCGGCGAAGCATGGAAATCAACGTCTTGATCTGCACAATAATGCTAGCGTGCCGCCGAAAAATCGCAACCAGATGTAAATCAAGGAAAGCAGTGCGTGATCGCTGAGAGCACCGTTCGAATGCATTAAACACAAATGAACGGAGTTGGAATGTAATGCACTGCCAAAAGCTTCGTTCATTCATGCATGCGCTTTCGGTTTCAACCTAACCTAACTCGCACGCTTCAAGGTGATGACCGGCGTCGAAGGCGACGACTTCGTGATTCGTAATCATGATCACACACCGTACAGCACTCACGTTTGGTGAGTACTCTCTGCGCAACGAGTTTTCCTTATTTATTGAAGCAGAAGTGAATTTATTATTTGATTAGGTTTGTTATGTAACAGTGCTGATAAAAGTTTAATCGGCAGTTTTTTTTTGTTTGGTTTTCATTTTACTATAATTCATCTACCTAAACGATTATTATTGTTCAAATTTGAGAAGTAGTTCAGGCAATCTCAATAATAGTCTAGAAAGTAAAATTATGTAGGAAGAAGCATGGTGATGTTACCCGAGAAAAAAAAATTGCCTCTTTTTATTTATTTTTCAGGCTTAAGCCTACGCAGTAAATAAAAGTCTTCCTCGTTCAACTCGGTCTATGGCTGCACGTCGCCAACCACGCAGTCTACGGAATGTCCACAAATCGTCTTTCTCCTGATCGATCCACCTTGCAAGCTGCGCACCTCGCCTTCTTCTTTACAGCAACTTAAGTTCTCTCCATCCCTCCGCTTAGTATGTAGATATATTTCAACTTCTTCTGCAGATATAGCCCCACGTTACAATGGTTCGACTAATTACAAATTTGGGATGATTTATAAATCATCTCTCTATCATGCTATATGCTTTGACAGGGCAAGTAAATTAAGAAAGTCACTAATTGAACGCGTATTGATCATCTAAATACCTCCATTCAGTTCACTTGAATGAAAAGAAAGTTGAACATGTACTCAAATTTTGGAACGTCAATTGAATTCAATTCGAAATTTGGATTGAAGATAAAAATGTGTTCGTCTTTGAGATACACCCAATTTTTTTTACACGGGGATGCGTTCCGTGTAAAAAAAAAGTTTTATCTTTATCGAATCATGCAAAAAGGGCAACTTTGCAACAATTTTGTATAGCTATGTAAAAAACATCCGTGTAAAAACGGAATCGGGTTTAATTCTATGATCACTTTGGAGTATGGAATAGAAACTGAGTAGGCCAAATCCGGTACGGTGCAGTCTACTTCTCATCGTTTTAGTTTTGATGATTAATTTGTATTTGTAATGTTCCTAAATTGGTAGGGGGAATGACGGCTTTGGCAGGTTTTGTTCTATTATTGGCAGGGTTTTTTTTATGACTGACTTGGCTCAAATTTGGCCTAAACTTTCTTTGCATATCAAAAAATATTGTGGTCAAATTTCATAAAATTCGGTCGACAAAAACCCCCCTGCCAATAATAGAACAAAACCTGCCAAAGCCGTCTTTCCCCCTACTTGCGCAAAACTTCACGCGGCGAATCACTATCGAAAGGGAAGACCGTGCCAGACGATACACTGCAATGCTATTCTCCCATAAGAATCAAGTGAACGGGGAGCAATAAGCGCGCCGGTACCTTTCCTGAACGTGCTATTTTGAGAAAATCAGGCAATACCGTAATGCAGTGGCGTAGCCACGGGGGTGGTTTTGGGTATAAACCCCCCCCCCCAGAGACAAAATTTTTAGAAGAAATTTTTTTTTCGATGAAAATTTTTTTCTGAACCCCCCCCCCCCCAAACCAATTTTCTGGCTACGCCACTGCTGTAATGTTCTATGAAGTTGTAGCTCAGCTTATTCCAATAAATGTTGCTGGAAAAACTATTTCTGTAGCTCATAAGTTAGCTGATTTAGAGCAACTTTACCTACTTGGATTAGTGCACGGCATACAAAAACAAGGCACTATCGACACGTATGTAAACATCAATTTTCATTGTAAACAATTGACGTCACTGCTATCGCTGCTTGGGACGAAGCAAGCCAACACTCTATACGATTTAGTTTGGCCTTCTTTTGCACTCGTTCATACTGCGATAGCAATCACGTCACATTTGAACTGTCATTTTCTTTACGAGCCTACCTTGATTATGTATACCGTGGATTAGTGTGTCCCTAAACAGTATTTTTGATCTATTTTTTTTTTTGTTTTCGATATTTCGGAAAAGTCTTCTTCGGGTGAATTTCAGAGATCCAATCAAAGCATCAAATAAATTGATAACTTGACAACGGAAAAAAGATACAGACGATGTTCTAATAGCAAAACATGCGTCTTGAAAAACCCGAAAAGTCTTCAGAAGACATTCGTGAAAAATAAAAACTCTACAGCTTCAACACATTTTATTCATTAGTGTTACCGTAAAAAAAGAGTGCCCCAATTTAAGAAAAATGTGATTGTTTTTTGTTTTGCGGATATTGACATGAAATGTTCTACGAAATGGTAGCCTACTTATTTAGAGGAATTTTATTTAATATAGTTTGGGTGTAAAATGCATCTTATCGCGTAAATCTGTATCCTGGACCATAATGGCATTTATTTTAAAAAATCTAAATAGTTTAATATTGACCAGACTCGTCTAGTGCCATGTAATATACACACGTGAGCTGTATTATGATAAATTGCAGCTCATGGACATGTTTTTGTTGACAAGCGCCATTTTGCGTTGGACGCTTCAAGGTTTTCTTTGTTTTTTCGTAAATTATGGAAAATCTAAGCTACAAATTTGTCATTTAACATCAATCGTATTATATTTCAGTCATCTGCAGCCATTGAATTTAAAGATTTATTCTAATTGTCGCCATTCAACAAGTAATTCTTGAAAAATATCTGTCCATTAGTAAAATCGTTCTCAACAGCCATGAATTTGAAATTTAAACGAAAGTGATTGTAAATTTATAAGAAGTGTAAGTAATTTGGATGAAAAATGAGTTTAAAATCCTTTCCTGATGATTTAACTCACGAACGGGTTGACCGGTTTTCAAAAGTTCCTCTCTAATCTATGCGTCTTGGGATCCGTAAGGTTTATATATGGTTTATATACAAAAAAGCTGGTGAATTTGACGGGGGAAGGTAAAACATCGGTGGAATACAACTTTGGGTCAATGGTTGAGGAAAAAAAAAGGAAAATTGATCTAGAGCAGTGGTTCTAAGCATTCGTACTTTTGCATTTATTGAGGTACCCTCCTTTTTTGGCTGAGAAAGAAAATGAGTGTAACTCATAAAACATATGGAAAAAGGAGCTAAAAATTAACGGGACATATGACTCTTCATAAAGTTGGTAGAAATTTTCATTTCTCCGAGCTCTTGAAGAGAGGCTCCCGATGATTTTAAAAGGCGGCGTTCAAGCTACTTAAAATGAGGCTTCTAAGCCTCTAGAAAGGTGAATTCCAAGCCTCTTTAAGAGAAGTTTATGAGCCTCTTGAAAATAGGCTTCCGAGCCTCTTGAAAGTAGCCTTACTAGTAACTCGGAAGAAGGTTACCGGGGCATCTTGAAAGAAGGCTTCTGGGCTTCTTGTAAGGGGGTTTCCGGGCCTCTTGAATGAAGGCTTCCGAACCACTTGAATGGAGCCTTCCGGGCCTGTTAAAAGGAGGCTTCAAAGCATCTTGAAAGGATACCTCTGAGCCTCTTGAAGGTATGCTTCCAAGCCTCTGGAAAGATGAATACAGAGCCCCTTGAAGAGAGACTTCCGGGCCTCTTGAAAGGAGGCTTCCGAGCCTGTTGAAAGAAGGTTACCGGGCTTCTTGAAAGGAGGCTTCCGTGCCTCTGGAAAGGAGGCTTCCGCGTTTGTTGAATGGAGGCTTCCGAACCACTTGAAAAGAGGTTTCCGAGCTTCTTGAAAGTATAGGATTATCAGCCTCTTGATAGAAGGTTTCCGAGCCTCTCAAAAGGAAGCTTCCGAGCCTCTTGAAAGGAGGCTTACCAGCCTCTTGAAATAAGGTTTCCGAACCTCTTACGAGGAGGCTTCCGAGCCTCTTGAAAGGAGGCTTCGGGCCTTTTGGAAGGGAGCTTCCGGGGCTCTTGAAAGAAGGCGTCTGAACTTCTTGAAAGTAGGTTTCCGATCCTCTTGAAAGGAATATTCCGCGGTGCTTAGAAGGACGCTTTCGAGAAGCGTAGAAGGATGCTTCTAATCCTATTGCAACGAAGCAACGGAGCTTTTCAGAAAAAATGTCTGATATATTAAAAATATAAAAAACCGATTTTTTCATGTCTCTCAAATGGCCGCTTCCGAACGTGTAGACTCCAAATTTTAGTTCAGAAGCATATTCTTACACATCATTTAACATTTTGTTTCGATCAGGTAGATTGCATAGAAGATTTTTTTTAATTTGTTCATTTCCCGTAACACGGTAGATCACTTTGACGTAGTGTGTTACGGTGTAAGATCCATCAACAGAGCTCTAGGTTAATCCATTTTTCCTTGCTAGGGCAATAAGTTGTGGTAATTAAGGATTCATCGTATTTATTCCCCGCTACCAACAGCAGTCTCAGAAATAAAACATAATTAATGTTACCTTGCAGACAGTTAAGGTCACTCTTCACGGAATCCAAGTTTCAAAGTGCTCGCGTTTTCTGGGGCACACCACTCGATACGGAGGCGGCGCACAACTGTCATTTTTGTTGATTTAGCTTTGCTGCGTCGCAGCATGCGTGAAAAATTAAAAAATGACAGTTCTGCATTGCTTCCGTATCGAGTGGTGTGCCTCCGAAAACGCGAGCACTTTAAATCTTGGATTCTGTAAGAAGTGACCTTTAAAAACTCGAATTACTCTAGTTTGAGGCTAAACTTTATGCAGCGGAAACAACTTTTCAAGCAATTAGTTTTAAAAAAAAACAGAAGGGGTGAACAATGGTAGTGAGAGGAACACACGGAAGTTCTTATTACTGAACAAATTATCTTGCTTGAAATGGTCTTGTAGACAGAACTAAATCCCGGGTTTGTAGCTTTACTGGTGATATTCTAGAAGCAAGACAAGGATGTGGCTATAGGGCTCCGATGCATGGCCAAAAACAATATTACTGTACTTTTTTCACAAGAAAGGATTGATTTCCTACTGATGAGGGCCTTCAATAGACTAACGCAAAATGAACACCCCAAAGAAATTATGACGTTTGAGCGGGTCGCATAATGAACGCAAAATGAACTTTTGTTCGAGAAGACGACCCGCTCAAATGTCAAAATCCATCGAGTGAGTGAATTTGATGAACTCCTGCACAGGTCTATGGGATTGCTCTCTGTGAAGGATCTAAATAGCGGGACCTTCTCATGGTGCTCTTGAGAAAACAAAACAACAACTGTATCAAAACCGATACTGTGTTGCTTATCAATAGTAATTCGACATGCACTTAAACACTAAGGATACGAGTAACGCTACAATAGATCTAATAACTGGTCACAGTGGCTGGCACACCCGAATAGAAAAAAAAACATTTTTTTTCGTTCGTCCTCCTGTCTATTTGATCTTTTGTCCCATAGTCCTTAATCCACTGTGCTAGTTGTGGATGGCAGGATTCAATAGTCTCTAAGTTACTGTACAAGACAAAATTCTATCAATAAGTAAATTATCAATAAGTTTTGATTAAAATTGTAATACATCCGCCATTATGCATTTTAGTCCGAGGTACCCCCTGGGCGCGGCGAAGGTGCCCCCAGGAGTACATGTACCACAGGTTGAGAACCGCTGATCTAGAGTGCGGTGCTGCAAATATGTAGTTCAGTACTTATATGACATTGGCTTAGATTTGTGGCTTAGATTTTCTAAACTTTACGAATAAATAAAGAAAACCGCGAAGCTGCATTTGTTTTCTCCAACGAAAAATGTCGCTTGTCAACAAAAACAGGTTCGTGAGCTGTAATTTATTAAATAATTGCTTATGAAGAAGATAGCACTGCGCAACAAATTATGAAAAAAAAAATGCTTCAAGATGAATCAAAAAATTAACTAAGGTTTGGGGTCTCTAGTGACCCCCGGTGAAAGAATTTTTGAAAAAAAAAATGGATCGGTGGCTTCAAAATCCAAGACGCAAGATTGTAGATTGGAAAATTAGGGATGTTTAAGCCAAGATTGAACATAGATTGCCCAACTTACGGGTTTTATCAACCCGGCACTGCATTAATGTTTTTCAGTATTTTCGTTGTTTTTCAATTGATTTTGATTTTGTTCTTTGTCTAGAATCCAGCTTAAAACAATCACAGCAATGTTAACGTGCATGCTATAGCAAATCACTACCGATCATGAGGGACCATAAACTTCAGTTATTTTTGGTTGCATCTTGGGATTTTTCAAAACTGACCAATTCCTTCTGGACATCTTTAGGACTCCGGTCAAACATTGGTTTTGGATTGCAAAGCCGCGTTTCAATTTTTTCAAAACATGTTTTCATCGGCGGTTACTTGAGACCCCAAAGTTAATTTTTGGTTTCACCTTGAGGTGCGATCCAGTGTTGCGCAGTGTAATTCTATTAAGATCGAATGCATATGTTTTGTTCAATACTGTACATCATGTATCCAAACATAATATAAAAAAAAATTACACGTTTCGTACCATTTTAACTCATGGTACAAGTATCCAATAGCGAAATTTCAGCTAAATTCGGTGTGATTGCCAAAAGACAAGTTTGATTCAATTTCGATGAAGATGTGCTTTTCTCACTAATTTTCATAATGCACCAGAAAGGCGCCACCACTGCACCGCTGCTGAGATTTTTTCGAAATGGCTTGGTAACCATAAACATTTCGACACGACTGCAATGACCAGTGCAATTTCTTGATGGACACTCTATAAACAGCAGCGATTCCTCAGGTGTCCATTTTACCCCCACCATCTCTACGACCGATGAAATTGAAATTGATTATTTCGCATTTAGATAAATACAGTTAATGTAAACGATTAACACTTATTGTCACGTAACGGTTTTACGCGATCAGAGTGAATGTAAATAAGAGTGGCGACACTGTCAGAATTGGAATAGAATTCATCTGTCATTCCCATACAAAATCGTGTTCCAAACGAGCAGGAGACCTGTCAAATGCGGCACATGTCGCCACTCTTAATTACATACACTCTGTACGCGATATACTTCCATTTCGAGTTTTTAAAACGATTTACTTCCTATTAAACATTCCTCTCAATCGGGTCGTGCATTTATAGTCCAACTCTATCTAATGATTATTGTCGCAACTAATGATCCTAATGGCGAACGAATGTTTCATAGATGCGCACTAGTGCACCACCCGCAGTGTAGTTTGTGACATCAAGAAAAAGGAGAAAATTCGATTCTCGCGAAAACTCACTTAGGTTTTTTACAGAAAGCAAAACAAATTTTTCTTAGTTTCACTCGATTTCACCATAATGATATCCGTCTACCTATAGGTTTTTTTAATATTCATTACGGTTAACTTGTCTGCCAAACTTCTATATCACACAATGCTCAATTTTTATAAACTCACTTTGGTCATCTGCGCCTGCACTAGTGACTCAAACGATGGCGACAGCACGATCGACAGACATAAGCTCATCAAAATTTGAACTGTCGATGTCATCCTCAAGAGTGGGTGCAATATTTCTCACACTTAGCTGTAGGTACCTTTGGATACCTGAGTACGATAGCGGGTTCTCACCACACCCTTTCTTTGAACACACTGCGTAAACAGAACTTCGTAAGTTGAACTTGAACTTCTCCTTCGGTCGGTTACTTTGCGTGGCGCGGCTTATTTAGCTTATTGAATTTACGATCAACGAAGCGCGTGCTGTTTTAGTTTACTCAACAATTGCGCCTCAACGGACATCCAGCTCGTTCCACCACGCGATTGGTTATGAGAAGGTTCGGCCGACAAGCGCAGATGCACACGCGCCGTTTCTCCTTCAATGTTTCGATTCGCCCGACGATGGTGGTGGTTCTCGCAATGCATTTTTAGTCGAGTAACATCAATGCGACTTGACAAATTTGGAAAAAATAACCTATGTGGCACATTAATATAAAATATGTCCTAAATGGTACAGTTGGCATCATAATTTCATTACGGGAAAAGTATATCTATTTAACCATTATAATGATAATATATAATAAGATTTGGACTGGGGAGGATTAAGAATCTTTATCGATATTATCGATTCAATAGTATAGCCGTGGTGCAACGGATAAATGTGAACATTATAGTTACAACTTGATGTGATTTGAAACCATTTTCTCTAATCTAAACTCACACTGCATGAACTTCTTCTTTATCTTCTTTGCAGTAATAAAACCCCAGATTAATCCACTCAGCAGTGATGCAGCCGTTCTGGTTTATTGTGGAAGAGCACCCACGATTATGGAGAAGTCTAAGAAAAATAATGTTAAGAGACACTGAAGACACTCAAGACAGCCTTGCAGTAGAGGTCGAAATACGTATCTCTAAAGATTACATCGTGGTGAAATTAAAGGAAATAGCCAGTACTAAACTTATCTTATAACAGGTAAAACTAATGTTTCTATCATTGCACTATGGTCCAGGATACAGATTTACGCGGAAAGATGCCTTTTACGCCAAAACTACATTAAAAAAAACTGTTTTTCTACAAAATTGTTCGAAATAGTAAGGCTTTCATTATGGTGCTACCAAAAAATAGGGTGGCCCATCATATGAAAAACATATATTTTTTTTATTTCTCGGAATATTGACATGTTATGTTCTACAAAGGGGCCCTCCTTAGCCGTGCGGTAAGACGTGCGACTATAAAGCAAGACCATGCTGAGGGTGGCTGGGTTCGATTCCCGGTGCCGGTCTAGACATTTTGACGTAGGACTTACGTCTCTCTTCACTATACCGGGTGTCATTTCAATATTTCTAAATCGACCGCGTTACGCTGTGTTGAAAGATTTTGAATGATAATAGCGTTTGTCCCAGTGAACGGATCTCTTCGGAAAACCCCTTAATCGACAGATCTTAAGTATGCTTTTCATATTCATACTTGATATGACCCGAAAAACTTGTTTCAATAGGCCTAAAACTGTTTTCGAAGCAAAACATTGACTGCACTGAAACCTATAAATATGGGTGCCGCTTGTTCCTCGCGTCATTTGTTCGCTTGATTCTGATGGGTGCAGACACCAGCGAATGAGCTGCCGCTGGGTCTGCTGAGAAGGCATAAAATAGCGCAAAACGATTTTTTTCTTTCATTCTAACCGGGACAAGCAAAGCCACAGCAGCATCGATTCGACAGCACTCGCAACTTTTCGCAAAACAGCATCGTCCGCATCATCCGCTTTTCGGCCCGGCAGCGCCGAGGCCACCATCAGCCAAAGCATGCCAGTACAGCCGCAGAAAATGTTCCAGAAGCAGCCCATTCTACAGACCCGACACCGCAGCAATGCCGAGGAGATACCGGCAGCAGCAGCAGAGTCGAGCCGAAACTAGCCGGCATCAATGAAGAGCTGAGGCCGACCGGCTTCAGTGTTGAGCCGAGACCGGCCGGCATTGGTATCGAGCGAAAATAAGTTGAAGAAAATCAAGAGAAAGAACTGCAATGTTCTTGAAGAAATCGCGTGTGTTTGTGTTTTGGTTTCGAGTAAAGAAACCCCCTCGGTCAACCAGTTCCCCGAAAGGAGTTAATTTTCGGCCCTTATCAGGGCCAAGAGAGTTAATAATAATTTTCGCAATTGGGTGGCATTCGTCACTGGTTCGTCGCATGCTGCATTAAGGCAATTCGCATCCCGCTGGTTCCATTGAAGAAACAGCACACGTCAAGCGGATACGCTGCATGAAGACAGCTTTGGTTTTGCGCTCCACCCAGGAGCACCCAGCATCAGCCTTACAGTCCGCTGCAACATGACGCAACAGATGGAGATAGAAAATGTATTTCTTTGAAGCAAACGGTTCTTCTGAGAGCCACTGATATATAATATCAAAGTTTTAAATACCCTCCGCGTTAGAAAATGTACTTGGGTGTCAAATCCAATATTCTAGAGATAAAATGTTATACGCGAATAGCAGATTTTCAAGATTTTTTATAACCGTGACATAACAAGAACTGTGACCGCGAAGTGGACGAAAAACTAGACTTGACCATGCCTTTAAAGACACTTAATATGTCCAAATTTCTCACAAAATCTAATTTAGATAAATAAATCGGTGATAACAGCCTAAACATTATTATAACAGTTTTCGTGAGCAATTTAAAAAAGATATCTCAAAATGAAAAGCTATCAATCGATTTATATAGAAAAACATTGTTTGATACTGTTCGCGCACAAAGCGAACGTGACTGAATGTTCTCCCAAGCTACCAATCCTAAATTTTCCGCACTTCCCACCTGAACAGCAATTCTTAGCTCGATTGCCTGGCTTGTGGCCTGTACCGTGCGAGAAGTCCCGTTAGGAAATAGAGGCCAGCAGCGAGCAACAAAAGAAAGAAGAAGAAGCCCATCACGAACGCGTCGATGATGATGACGCTTTGGCTGATAAAGGAACGGGATACAAGACGCTCACTGATTGGCCGACTAATCGGGAAGCAGAGACGATTCAAAATTAAGTATAAAAGAAAAGTGCATTCGCTTACAGAGCATTCAGTCCTTCTTATTAGTTAGACCAAGCCGAAACAAACAGCCTTTTTCAAGGCTATAAGAGTTAAATAATTTCCTTATTCAGTCGATATCGCATGGACTCGGAGGCCCTTCAGTCGAAGCTGCGAATGAGCTGCTGCTGGGTCTGACGAGAAGGCATAAAATAGCGCAACGTGATTTTTTTTCCTTTCATTCTGACCGGGACAAGCCTAGTAACAGTAATATCGATTCGAAAGCATTCACACCTTTTAGCAAGGCAGCATCGACCATACTATCCACTTTTTCGGCCCGGCAGAGTCGAGGCCAACATCAGCCGAAGCATAGCCATCAGTACAGCAGTAGAAGAAGTTCCAGAAGCAGTAAACCCCACAGACCCGACACCGCAGCAATGTCGAGCAGATACAAGCAACAGCAGCAGAGTCGAGCCGAGGCCAGTCGACATCAGTATCGATCCGAGACAGGCTGAAGAAAAGCAAGAGAAAGAATTGCGATGCTTTTGAAGAAACCGTGTGTGTGTTTTGGTTTCGAACAAGAAACTCTTTCGGTCAACCAGTTGTCCATGAAAAAGTTAATTTTCGGCCCTTATCAGGGCCAAGAAAGATAATGATAATGCTCGCAATTGGTCACCGGTTCATCGGTCGGCAGTTCGTATCCCGCTGGTTCCATCTGGAGAAACAACACACGTCGGCACATACCTACACTGCATGAAGACAGCTTTGGTTTCGCGCTCCACCCGCAGCACCCAAAATTAGTTTTACAATCCACTTCAACATGACGCAACAGATGGACATGGAAAATGTTTATTTTCAAAGCATACGGTTCTTCTGAGAGCCATTGATAGACTTACTAAAGAGTTCTTAAAAATTCTAAAATACTCTAGAGATAAAATGTTATACGCGAATAGCAGATTTTCAAGATTTTTTCATAACCGTTACATAACAAGAACTGTGACATATAATGAAATAAATCACAAAAAATTCCACTATTAGATGAAAAATCGATTGAGAGCTATTTTTTTTGAGATATTTTTTCCTATATTGCTCATGAAAATTGTTATAATAATGTTTGGGCTGTTATCGCCGATTTTTTTATACAAATTAGGTAACGTGAGAGATTTGGATATACACTGGCCGGCATAATAAAGTGCCCACTTGCCGTTTTTCATACAAAATGGTCAACTTTGGAGCTCTAGATCTTGGGTTCCCGTGAACCGATTTGGCTGAAAATTTTACCAGAGCTCAGATATAACTTGAATTTTAACATATCTATGTTTCGAGCATATTGACTCACAGGGTTAAAAATTATTGCGGTAATACAAACGTGAATTTTTTGGCAAAAAATTGTTTTTCAAATACCTCGAAAACTACATCTCTAAGTGTACAGGTATATATAGCAAACTTTTTTGTATTGGCAAAATACGCGTTTTTGCTGAATATGTCATCAGTCTACAACCTATAGAATTCAAGATATTTAAAAAATAAATTTTTGCCAAAAAATTCACTTTGGTAACTTGGCTTAGAAACCTTACAGTTAATAACTGTGGAAGTGCTTAATGAACACTAAGCTGCGAGAAGGCTCTGTCCCAGTGTGGGGATGTAATGCCAATAAGAAGAAGAAGAAGAAGATGTTCTAAAAAGATGTAGCACAGCTTATTCCAATCAATTTAGCTAAAAAAAACTTTTTCTGTAGCTCTTAGGTTGGCTCTTAAGTTTTTCTAAAAAATATAGTTTTGGCGTAAAATGCATCTTTCCGCGTGTCTTTGCTTATGGAACCACCCCACCCATTTTTGGCCCTTCATACAGGAGTTTGATGAAATACATACAATAGTATAATCATGATCAAATCGTTTGTCAGATATGGCCAGTGCTATCGGCAGGTGCCTTGCTACAATAGATGGTAGTATCATCATCATCATCATCATCAAAATGCATCTTTCCGCGTAAATCTGTATCCTGGACCATAGTGCATTGGTTTTTGAGCCTGTGTCGGGAACGGTACCCTGCCGGGAAAAAAACGGGAAAAACAGTGATTTGCTCAATCACTTCGGAACGCATTGTCCGATTGGATCAATTTGAATGGCAAATAATGGGACGTCGAATACAACTTGTTGCGAGCAAATCGGTCAAACCCAGTCAACCAAATTTTCGTTATTGCAACTTTCTAAAAATTCGGACTGTACTATCTAGTTGATTAAGCGACTATCAATTTCCCGAATTGAACCCGAATTGAATTGAAATTAAACTTAACCCTATCGAGGACTAGTGGAAAAGAGCGCTTGTAGTACACAACGGAGACGAGACTGCATGAATGATTCAGGACTAAGCGAGTCCCGGAAGGTTAATAGTGACATTTCAATAATTGAGCTCATGAGCACTATGACCGTGCAATTCGTAGTTGTACAGAGAACCAAATGAATAGAACTTGGGGCTAGCTATCCATTCTCAACATAAGAAGGGAAGGATTGTTGATCCGACTCTCGTTGCTACTAGAGACCGAGTTCATCTCTGCATCTCCACGATTGTCTTGGGATGAAATATTGTGTTAGTTACAAAGGGTTTACAGTATGGCCCATAAAAAATGCAAAAATCTCAAAATTGTAGTTAAGTAGTTACATAGTTAAGAAGCAATAACAGGCAATTCGCTAGATACAAACATTTTCTACATGACACGTTTACTTACACATACACTTAATACAAACACTCACTATTTTTTTATTCATCGGTCGCACAAAGTAGAACTGGCTAGAGCGCAGTACTAGGAAATTATTAAGATTGTCCCATCCACAAAAAGGGCGATAAGCTGGATTGTGGCAACTATCGTGCAATCACATTTCAGAACGCCGCCTACAAGGTACTCTCCCAAATTTTATGCCGCCGATTAACACCAATTGCAAGAGTGCGTGGGGTAGTACCAGGTGGCATTCATGGGCGAACGCCCTACCACGGACCAGGTTTTCTCCGTACGTCAGGTATTGCAGAAATGCCGCGAATACGTGTCCACACATCATCTATTCATCGACTTCAAAGCCGCATATGATACAATCGCTCGGGACTAGCTATGGCAGCTAATGCATGAACACGGATTTCCGGATAAACTGATACGGTTGGTCAAGGCAACGATGGATCGGGTGATGTGCGTAGCTCGAGTTTCAGGCGCATTCTCGAGTCCCTTCGAATCGCGCAAGGTGATGGTCTTTCGTGCCTGCTATTCAACATCGCTTTGGAGGGAGTAATACGAAGGGCAGGGGTTGACACGAGTGGTACGATTTTCAGGGAAGCTAAACGGATTGGTCATCAACACGTCGAAGACAAAGTACATGATAGGAAGAGGCTCAAGAGAGGACAATGTAAGCCACCAACCATGAGTTTGTATTGGTGGTGACGAAATCGAGGTGGTTGAAGAATTCGTGTACTTGGACTCACCGGTGACCTTCGATAAGGATACCACCAGAGAAATTCGGAGACACATCATGGTAGAAAATTGTAAATACCTTGGACTCCGCAAAATACTCCAATCGAATAGAATTTGCCGCCGTACCAAACTGACTATCTGTACAGAACGCCCATCAGACCGGTAGTCCTCTACGGACACGAGACCTGAACAATGCTCAACGCGCATTTGGGGTTTTCGAGCGGAAAGTGTTGCGTACTATCTATGGCAGGGTGCACATGGAGGAGGCGAATGATGCACGAGTTGCAACAGGTGTCCATCCATCGTTCGCACCGTGAAAATCGGAAGACTGCGGTGGGCCGGGCACGTAGCCAGAATGTCGAACAATAACCCGGTGAAAATGGTTCTCGACAGCGATCTGACGGACACAAGAAGGCGAGGTGCGCAGCGAGGTGGTGGATCGATCAGCCATGGACCGAGTTGAATTGAGAAGTCTTTTATTCACTGCACAGGCCAATCCGGCACCAATCTAGATTTTGCGACCCTTTCGCGTCCCGAGCAGCACAAGTCAGACAAAAATGGTTACAGCAACTTGATTGTGACCGAACCTAGTCACATATCAGCTGCAGAAACCAATGAGAAACATGTGTGCTGCTAGGGGTCCTAATACGAATACGTCCAATAATGCACTAATTTATTTACTCACCGACCGCACAAATCACAAAAGCCCGGATTTCGAACGCGCCCAGTTCAATAATTATCGAATAACCCTGCTCGCAGGGATATGTTTAACATTTGAACTGCAACTGTTAAGTTTAATTCGGGAAATGAGACTAAATGAATCATAAGGGGCCATCCACAAAGTACGTCACGCTCCTAGAGGGGAGGGAGGGGGTTCCGAGCAGCGTGACGACTCATACAATTTTTTTAGAATTTTCATACAAAAAGTGTGACGAAGGGGGAAGGGGGGGGGGTTGAAAATCGCCAATTTCTGCATGACGTACTTTATGGATCTTCCTTAAAGTACTTTCAGTCTGCCATCAGTTCCAATGCAAACTACGAATGAAGTAAAGTTCAATAGTTCCAAAAGTACTAAAAAGCTGAATACAGGTTAATTGCTCAATAGGAACTACGTTAAGAACGTTCAACAAATCGTTCATGGAACCAGCAGCAGTGAAAGAAATTGAGAAAATTGTTGTGACGAGAACGTTGGAAAAAAGTTCCTTAATATCCTCCTCGATGAACCTCTTCCGGGTTCTTCATTGAATATTATCTTTGCCTAACGCTCTTTCGGCATACGAAAATCGAAAATTTTCGTCGCATTTTACCGCTGAGTCTTCTTCTTCTTCTTATTGGCATTACATCCCCACACTGGGACAGAGCCGCCTCGCAGCTTAGTGTTCATTAAGCACTTCCACAGTTATTAACTGCGAGGTTTCTAAGCCAAGTTACCATTTTTGCATTCGTATATCATGAGGCTAACACGATGATACCATTGACGAATACATAGACGGAGTGGTGGCCATTTTTTCGGGCACCACTATATACCCCTGGGGAGTGACGGATTACAATTATTACAATCACTCGACCATTGAGAAGCCCCTCAATTCAAATCACGTCAGTTTGACAACAGTTGTCATTTCCATTTTTGTTTACCTCCTGTTTCTGATTCAAAAATCAATGAATCGGGACGAGTTTGTTAATGTTTTTATCCTCCATGCAGTGTAGACAGGTGCGGTCGACAAATATTAATGTATATAAATAGATCCCAGTGAAGTTCTTGATATGAGGTAATTATTTGTTGTATTTCAGTAGAATTGCAATATTTTAATACCATTGATTTTCTATATACAGCTTTTCGTTTGGAACTTCTGGAAAATCAAAACCAGCATCAGCAGCTGTCGGACATCAACCTCGTAGGCGACGATTGACGGATGGCTAAAAGGTAAACTAGCTCCCGAACCATCGGTGGGGAATTGTCACAGCTCTGCGAATCGCTGACATTATCGAAAGTTACCAGCTACGGAATCGATTAATCCACCAGAAACTGTCGCAGTTTTGCCAGCTACGGAATCAATGAATCCGCCAGCAACCGTCGCAGTTCTACAATTCCGAGCTCCATGGATGTGTCAAGAATATTAAAGATTCCCACACGACAGGCCCAATTGCCCAACAGTAAACCAGTGGTCTTTTAACGAATAAGAAAAACAGAGTGTGCGGGTGCAAACATTGACGGCACCTAAGACGAATGGAACCAAGACCGATGAAATCGCGCGGTCCGGTCTGGAAGGTCCAACCGGACGTAAAATATCATTCCCGGATAACGTGAAGATCTTTTCGATGTTGGATACAATTTGATTGCGGCCTAGTCTTGTTGTTTCCGGAAGTGGCCGTCAAGAAGAACATACGGCGCACAGCTCAAGACAGAGGAGAAATGAAACGTGAGCCAGGTAGGCTGTTATTGCTTTTTGAACCAAAAGCTGCTATTCAATGCTGCTGTTTCAATAACATCCGGATCACAGATTTGTCAACGGATTGGTAAGTTGTATAGGTAGGGTATAACACCCAACAATCACCCTGATACCAATTTTTTGCCCACCTCCGTTAAAATTATTTCTTTAAAACAGTTTAAGTTCCCGTATTTTCATAAAGTTATTAAACAATTATTTTTAAACAAACATTGTGAAAATATTTGAACTTACACTCTTACCCTAGTTGAAATTTTACAATTTAATGAAATACCTAATAAGGAATTTATTTTGATATTTTTCAGGTCTCGGTGCGGTCAGTCGCAACTGTTCCATTTCCATCAATCTTTCCACCATCTACAGTACCCTCAGCCAAGTCACCAGTTCCGGAATTGCATGCCATCAAAAGTTCACCCAGTTGTGATCCTCGGCTTGCTACAATTGATGTTTCATCCACCTCACAGATTAGAAGCTGATAGGAATGGAATTGCTTCCATCAGTTCTGATATTGGGTGCCATGAATGATGTTCCCTCGCTGCTAGTAATGCAGCAATAATCAGGCATCCGACAATATAAAGGCTGCAAACCTCCTGGCTGTCCTCGGCGGCAACGCCAGCCCATCGAGTGCCGACATCGAGAAGATCCTGAGCTCGGTTGGTATCGAGGCCGATTCGACTCGCCTCACTAAGGTGGTCAACGACCTGAAGGGCAAGTCGGTGGAGGAACTGATGGCCTCCGGTCGCGAGAAGCTCTTGTCGATACCAGCTGGTAGAGCCGCTCCAGCTGATGATGCTTGTGCTTCTGCCGTTGGTGCTGCTGCCGCTCCTGCTGAAGATTAGAAGGAAGAGTCGGAATCGGAGGACGACTTTCGGTCGTCGGGGGCTTCGGTCTCTTTTAATAAGAAGGGATTCAACCACATCATTGGAATGTGACGATGACCATTCGTACGAAAAGTACAAATATTTATTTCTGTGAATTAAATAACCAAAAAATTGTGACGTCTGATTCCAAACTCTCAAACATACATATTATGAAGCTATACTAGTGCAGCGGAATCGACACAGTTTCGCCCATGAGACCGCGCGTGGCCGATCAATTCCCATTTGGCAGCTTCTAGCACTCCACAAGAATTGGCAAACATTTGTGCTTCATCCTATTAAACGCAAAATAACAGAACAATTCATCATCCTACAACCACTCGAATGGTGCATGCAATGACGGCACTTCGGACTTGCGAAATTCCCATGGCCGAGTGACAAAATAGTGCGGTATACCGTGGGTTAATAGAAGCTCCAACCGAACACACATCGACAACATTCGGACAACAGAAAAAAAAACTTTCTTACGTTCATTACAATATATATGTTTGCTGGTCTTGCCGATCCGGAACTGTCATCTACAGGAAATGGCCATGACGGAGGCCGGGTAAAGTCCGGGAGTCGTTCAACATAGAGAGGGCATGGACACGAATTGGATGCTGTTATCATTTTTCGTTCCAAGAGCTATTTTGATATGCTGCTGAAATAACGATCGGATCGCAGATTTTTATTTGAAAGGTAGGTTATTTAGTAAAAAAAATATAACTGAATAGTGTAATTTTAGGATTTGTTATTTTTTTCAGATCTTCGTACCAGCCGAGAGTTTTTCCTCAAACGGCCATACCGTCAGAAACCCTATTGCAGTTCCGGTCGAGGTTCCGGTATGGCATGCCGTCAAACTTCTACAAAGCTTTTTTTGTTACTTGGGATTGCTTTTATGAGGCTGAGAGATACTCAAAGTTCTTCCGGCGACACTTCTATCATCCATGCTGCCATCAGTAACTGATGAACTGAACTGTTCATGTATTCGGCAAGAAAAACTGCTGAAATGTATTATCTCTATAGAGCCTGTAATAAAACCAGAGTTAACGCAATACAATATTTGATATTTAATTTTTGTATTTTATGCGTAGAATAATAATTTCAAGCAAAAAGATTTTAAAAATCAATTCACCCATAAATACGTATGTGCACTTTTTCGAGATTATATGTATAGTTCACCCATTGGTTGGTTGATTGCTTGATTGGTTGGTAATTTGGTTGATTAGTTGCTTGACTATTTGATTGATTGGTTGCTTGATTGGTTGGTCGGCTGGATAGTTGACATGTTGTTTTGTTGGTTGCTTGGTGGTTTATTAGTTGGTTGGTTGATTGGTTGCTTGATTGCTTGGTTGATTGGTAGCTTACTTTATTGGTTGGTTGCTGCTTGATTTGTTAGTTGGTAGTATGGTTGATTGGTTGGTTGCTTGATTGTTGGTTGGTTACTTCATTATTGGTTGGTTGGTTGACTGGTTGATTAGTTGGTTGCTTGGTGGTTGGTTGATTAGTTGTTTTGTTGGTTGCTTGGTTGATTGGTTAATAAGTTGATTGCTAGATTGCTTGATTGGTTAGTTGATTGATTGGTTAGTTGGTTGATGGGTTGGTTGATCGGGGGCAGCAGGGACTATGTCCAAGGGCTTGACGATCCCTCCCCAGGCCATCTGCGAGTTATGGCGCCTGCCTAGGATGTGGTGGGGTTTGACAGTAGGCCCTGTTTAACCTCTATAAAAAGCTGCATGTATCCGCAAGTAGGCTCCGCCAAAGCGACCGTGTGCCGCTCAAAGCGCACAAGCCCAAGTCCTGGTGTTAGGTGGGACGCTAAACAGCCAATCAAGCAACCAACCAATAACCAATGAAACAACCAATCAACTAAATAACCAACCAATCTAGCAATCAACTTATTATCAATCAACCAAGCAGCCAACAAAACAACTAATCAACTAACCAGCTTACTAACCAATCAATCAACCTGTTAAGCAACCAACCAATCAACCATACTACCAACTAACAAATCAAGCAGCAATTAACCAAATAATCAACCAAACAATCAAGCAACCAACCAACTAATCAAGCAAGCAACCAACTAATTAACCAATCAACTAAACAACTTACCAAATAACGAAACGACCAACCAATCAACTAAATAACCACAACCAATCAATCAAGTAAACAACCAATCAACCAAATAAGTAACCAACCACCAATCAATCAACTAATTCAGTAACCAACCAAATAAGCAACCAACCAATCAACCATTCAAGCAACCAACAAAACAACTAATCAACTAACCAGCCGACCAACCACTCAATCAACCAGTAAAGCAAACAATCAACCAAATAACCAACCAATTAAGCAACCAACCAACTAATCCAGCAATCAGCCATTCAGGCAAGCTACCAATCAACCAAGCAATCAAGCAACCAGCCAACTAATCATCAACCAAGCAACCATTGAAGCAACCAACAAAACAACATATGAACTAACCAGCCGACCAACCAATCAAGCAACTAATCAATCAACCAGTCAAGCAACCAATCAACCAAATAACCTGATTAGTTGGTAAGATTGAGAACCAATCAACAATCAAGCAACCAACCAACCAATCAACCATTCTACCAACTAACAAATCAAGCAGCAATCAATCAACCGATCAACCAAATAATCAACCAATCAATCAACCAACCAATCAAG
Organism: Armigeres subalbatus; assembly: GCF_024139115.2. Lineage (NCBI taxonomy): Eukaryota > Metazoa > Arthropoda > Insecta > Diptera > Culicidae > Armigeres > Armigeres subalbatus. Next base: position 85,094,933 of record NC_085140.1, read on the forward strand.
CAATCTACCAATCAACCAATCAATTATCCAACTTACGAACTAATCAAGCAAGCATCAAAACAGTCGAGTCAAGTACGAGACACTGAATACGACAACACAGTTGAGGTCGAAATACGTATCTGCAAAGATATCAAAATAATTGGTGGAATTAAATGGAGAGTCCTAAACTCGTCTTGAACGGTTGAACAAAACAGTATCAACTAACCAGCCGACCAATCAATCAACCAGGCAAGCAACCAATCAATCAAATAACCTGATTGGTTGGTTGGATTGGCTGGTTTTTTGGATTAACAATCAATTGGTTGATTAGTTGTTTTTTTTTGGTTTCTTGATTGGTTGATTAGTTGATTGATTGATTGATTGGTTGGTTATGCTTGATTAGTTAGTTGGTAGAACTGTTGATTAGTTGGCTGGTTGCTTAATTGGTTGGTTGGTTGCTTCATTGTTTGTTGGTTGCTTGGTTGGTTATTTAGTTGATTGGTTGCTTGATTGGCTAATCCAGCAATCAGCCATTCAAGCAAGCTACCAATCAATCAAGCAACGAATCAACTAATCAACCAACCAAGCAACCATTGAAGCAACGAACAAAACAACATATCAACTAACCAGCTGACCAGCCAATCAAGCAACTAAACAATCAACCAGTCAAGCAACCAACCAACAATGAAGCAACCAATTAAGCAACCAACAAACTATAAACCATTCAACAGTTCTACCAACTAACAAATCAAGCAGCAACCAAACAATCAAACAATGATTCTACCAACTAACAAATCAAGCAACCAACCAACTAATCTACCAATCAAGCAATCAACAAAACAACTAATCAACCCATCAAGCAACCGACCAACAATCAACCAACCAACTAATCAACCAATCAACTAATCAATCAACCAATCAAGCAAACAATCAACTGAATAATTAACTAGTCAACGATTCCAGCAACCAACCAATTAATCAAGCCACCAATGAACCAATCAAGCAACCAACTAATCAGCCATTTAAGCAACCAACAAAACAACTAATCAACTAACCAGCCGACCAATTAATCAATCAACCAGTCAAACAACCAATCAACCAATTAACCAACCAATCAAGCAACCAACCATTCAACAGTTCTACCAACTAACAAATCAAGCAGCAACCAACCAATTAATCATTCTACCAACCAACAATCAACCAACCAACCAATCAAGCAACCAATCAACTAAATAACCAATCAATCAACCAACAAACAATGAAGCAACCAAACAACCAACTATCAAGGAACTAACTAATCAACAATTCTACCTACTAACAAATCAAGCAACAACCAACCAATCAACTAATCAATCAATCAATCAACTAATCAACCAATCAAGAAACCAACAAAACAACTAATCAACCAACCAGCCGACCAACCATTCAATCAAACGGTAAAGCAACCCATCAACCAAATAACCAACCAACTAATCCAGCAATCAGCCATTCAAGTAAGCTACCAATCAATCAAGCAACGAATCAACTAATCAACCAACCAAGCAACCAACAAAACAACATGTCAACTAACCAGCCGACCAACCAATCAAGCAAGCAATCAACCAACCAATCAATTATTCTACCATCTAACAAATCAAGCAACAATCAATCAAATAACCAACCATTCAAGCAAGCTACCAATCAACCAAGCAATCATTCAACCAACCAACCAATCAACCATTCAAGCAACCAACAAAACAACATATAAACTAACGAGCCGACCAACCAATCAATCAATCAGTCAAGCAACCAATCAACCAAATTACCAACCAATCAAGTAATCAATAAACAAAAAAGAAACCAACCAATCAACCATTCTTCCAACTAACAAATCAAGCAGCAACCAACTAACCAAATAACCAACGAATCAATCAACTAACTAATCAAACAACCAACCATTCAAGCAAGCTACCAATCAACTTATTAACCAAGCAACCAACAAAACAATTACTCAACTAACCAGCCGACTAATCAATCAAGCAACCAACCAATTAACCAGTTAAGCAACCAACCAACAATCAAGCAACCAACAATTAATGCAAGCTACCAATCAACCAACCAATCAAGCAACCAACCAACCAGCGAATCAACCAACCATTCTACAAACTAACAAATCAAGCAGCAACCCATAAACCAAATTACTAATCAATCAAACGACCATCCATTCAAGCATGCTACCAATCAACCAGCCAACCAATAATCAAGCAAACAACCAACTAATCAATCTATCAAGCAACCAACCAATTAGCCATTCAAGCAACCAACAAAACAACTAATCAACTAATCAGCCGACCAACTAATCAAGTAACCAATCAACCAACCTATCAATCAAATAACCAGCCAATCAACCAAATAACAAAACAACTAATCAACTAATTAGCCAACCAACAATCAATCAACCAACTAATCAAGCAATCAACTAATCAACCAACCAATCAATCAACTGAATAATTAACTAATCAACCATTCCAGCAAGCTACCAATCAAACAATCAAGCAACCAAACAATCATCCATTCAAGCAACCAACAAAACAACTAATCAACTAACCATCCGACCAACCAATCAATCAACAAGTCAAACAACCAATCAACCAAATAACCAACAAATCAAGCAACCAATCAACTGTGAAGTAACCAACCATTCAACAGTTCTATCAACTAACAAATCAAGCAGCAACCAACCAATTAATCATTCTACCAACCAACAATCAACCAACCAACCAATCAAGCAACCAATCAAGCAACCAATCAATCAACCAACAAACAATGAAGCAACCAACAAACAATGAGCAAACAACCAACCAACTATTAAACTGATCCAAAATTATTTATCAGATCGCTCACTGCAGGTAAACTATCAGAATTCTAAATATTTAGGACTTCTGCTAGATCAAAAATTACTTTTAAAAATCACATTGAAGGCCTTCAAGCCAAATGTAACAAATATATTAAGTGCCTATATCCACTTATAAACAGAAAATCAAAACTTTGTCTTAAGAACAAACTTTTGATTTACAAACAAATTTTTAGACCAGCCATGTTGTATGCTGTGCCAATATGGACTAGTTGCTGCAATACCAGAAAGAAGGCACTTCAGAGGATTGTTCCTCCTCGGACCACCACGATTACCAGATGGTCTTCCTTCAGTCCCCCCTCGGTGAGGTTGTGACATGTTCGTTTCAACAATTCTGTCGAAAAATCGCATGGCGGGAATGAGTAGAGCACACCGGTTGCTTCCGTTTCTTTATTGAGTAAGGATATAACGCCGGCCGCTTCTTTCTGCTTCAGGTAGGACACGAGATTACGCAGTGGACGCGTCTGAACGCTGGCATCATCCGACGATGCTACCGATGACGTCGATCCCGGCAGGCCGAGGAAGATTGCGTGCGACGATGACGTCGATATGCGCTTCTGCACATTTTCCAACTTGGGTTGATCGAGGCGTAGTCGCTGAGTAATACGAGGTGGTGTTTACCTTCCTCGTCCTTCATCAGGCTGTCCACTATTTCGTGGTCTCCGTCCGTTAGGTGCAACTTGGCGAGGAATAGTGTTCAAAATCAGCGCCCCTTGCCAGACTGTGGTAGATTTCCGTGCCACTTCTGGTAACGTTCTTGCATTCGATAACATGCCATTCATACAAGAAGACGAATCAGAATCAGCCGAACTGCGTCGCCTCGGTGAACGGGAGCGAGATCTATTGATTCCTGGTTCACGAACGACGGCGTGAATCATATTTGCCATCGACTCCTGATCGACGCCATTCATCATTGTCCCCGTGGTGCGGTGGGCCATCACGATGAAAACCGCCACGGAAACCACCACGTCCGCGGAACGGTCTTCCACCATAGCCGTACGATGAATTTTCCTCGTATGATGCACCGCCTTCCGGATATTCGTAGTCGGGGCCGCAACGATACTCACCACCTTCCTCAAAACCTCCACTGCTCTTTGAGAACGATGGTGTTGTTCCGTTATCAGCAAAATCGATACGAAGGATACGAAACGGAACACATCGGTGGCGGGAATGAATTCCAGCAGGCGCGTGGTGAATTCATCACAGGCGAAATTTGAAGCTGCCGATACGAGAACGTTGGTTTTTGGTTGAAGTTTCCAAATTTGTAAAACTGCCTCTACGATAGTTGAAGTTTTTCCAGTACCGGGTGGTCCAAATAATATGTACGGAGCAGGGAACGAAGTCCGATTCACGATATTTCGCACGCGTGATTTGTTGCGACATATTTGTTGAACCATTGAAAACTGTAAAACGCACTGTATTGCATCATTTGAGTTCGAACATTTTGTAACACAACTCACCTCTCGTATATGATCTTCTTTTCCATCGGTGGCTTAGGGAACAATGTTTTTTCAAAGTAAATTTCCTTCACCAAAGATAGGACATAGTATTCCAGCTGAAATAAGAGCCGACTGCATTCACACAATCGTGTAGGTTGGAGACGGTTCAAGAATGGTGTTTACATGAATCAACATGTAATCTGGATTGATCTCATGGATAGTTCCTAGAAAGCTACAGGGTTCCAACTCGCTGGGAATGATCATCCTTACCGTGCAGTCATCATTCAAAAGGGTGGGTGCCGTTTGAAATTGATCGATCTACAAATCGAATATAAAAGCATATAAAAATAAAATAAAATTGGATTATACAAATAATACGCTTGTTTTTACATACCGACAAACGATAGTACTTCTCTGAAATACCGGGCACTAGTCGATTTTGTACTTAGTATATTCCATTTGAATATCAAAGTCCTCTATCTGGTTCAGTACATTTAAATATTCAATATAGTTCCCCTTATTCAAGCCCTCTTCCTTGAATTTAGCCAACTGATCCAGCAGTTGCTTCGCGCCATCAAATTTAGATTTCGTTGAAAAGTCGTGCTTATACAACTGTTTGATCAATATTTCTGTCTTTGAGTCCGCCAGTCCAACCAATATCAGTCCGTAGCTTCTATCCAGTTCCGAAAGCAGGCAACCGTCGAAGCAAAACTTTGAAACCGTACCCCAAGGAAAGCGCATCTCGCTTTCAATCAGCATCTTCATGTGACCGTCTGCCAGGTGGATGTAGACCATGCTGAGTCGCAACACCGAATGGGGGTGACACGTTCCGCACGTACACCAGCGTTCTGGCGTAATCGGGACGGTAGTCCAAACGCACGGCGAAACTCGGTTCCTCCAGAAGGTAGTCATCAACCTGACGAATGAAACCAAATATGCGCCCGTGTTTCGTCATGTGTTTGGCGAAACGGTCGTCATCTTTGCACTGTAACCGGCATAAATAGCAGTACAGCGGAATGTGACTCATCTTCTGATGGTAATCGCGGTAATCGCTCCGAACGTGTCGCAGTTTGTATGGACGTTCTTTGCTCTTTGACGACGTTGTTTCGGCTTTTGGCTGTAAGATATGTTTTGAGTTTAGGATGTTTGTGGAGATGAATAGATTGTTCACTCTGGCATTTCTGTTATACAATCTTACCTTTTCGGTTGCGACCTTACTTTTATCAATTTTCGATGATGAATTAGAAATCATTTTCACAGAAAAAACAATTGTTCTAACTTGAAGCACGCGTTGGAGTAATCGATCTGATAGCCACACAATCTCGGGTACTTATTCAAAAGGACGTATGTTACTTTGTAAACAAAGATGCAAACGTCGATTTGTCCAATCTGATGGCACTCCCACGCAAACCAACACCACCAACAGGTAGCCGAAGGCTTCTCCTATAGGAGAAGCTTTCGGCTACATGTTGGTGGTGTATTGGTTTGCATTGGGAGTGCCATCAGATTGGACAAATCGACTTTTGAATCTTTGCTTGTAAAATCACATACGTCCTTTTGAATAAGTACCCGAGATTTATGTACGATGCAAAACCGAAACGACGTCGCAAGGTGAGGGAGAAAAACAAACAGAGAAACTGTCAAAACGTCAAGAGGGGTAAGTCAGCGCTTGTAAAATATTTATAATGTAATTCGTCACCCACGAGGGGTATTTTCTTCAAAATGAAGAAGAAGACATGGTGCCCGATTTTTGGATGGCTTTGTACCGGACATTTCGGTCTATGTATTCGTCAATGGAGAAACTCTCAGCTGGGTTGCCGAAGATGGCCGATGGCAACCGAAGGTGACGTCACGTCTGGCATACTCAGTACATTTTTCATAACAGACGTGACGTATCACTTCGCCCGCCCGCACCTTTACTGAAGCACATCGAGTAAGGTCCTTTGGTTTAGGCTATAGATAGTGGAATATATAGATGAGCGAAAATAAATCCTCTGTCTCCAAACGAACTGTCAAACGTGTCTCCAAACGAGCATGACGTCACGATTTCAAAGGAAACGTTAAGGGCTGTGACGTCATATGCGCGTGTGCACGGGCAAAAAAATCGACTCAGCCATGCTTTCGCTCATCTATAGATTCTACTATCTATAGTTTAGGCTTATAACAGGTGGCAACTCAAAAAAATTGGAATGACTTCAATACATTTCTAGTACACGGTCGAACATTTTAAGCGTGAAAATGTTTCGAAAACTGTCATAGCATTTTTTGGTCAACTAAGCTCTATTGTATGCAAAGGTGATTGTAATGCTACGTTTAGACAAGGCAAGTGAATTGAGCAAGTCGCTTGAATCGAACCCGAATTGAATGTCTAAACATCTTCATTCAACTCACTTGAATGAAAAGAAAGTTGAACAAGTTCAACTTTTGGCAAGTCAATTGAATTCAACTGAGTTCTTCAACTCACTTGCCCTGTCAAAACGTAGCATAAGGCCAAAGTCACGAAGCAACTCATAAGCAGGATCATAAGTACCGTTCCAAAAATCGATGTGGTAGAGCCATCCAGCGATCATGAGCAGCAAGACTAAGCTGCGCCGCACGGCGAAACCATGGACCATATTCTAATTTTCATTTGTTTAAGTTTAAAGACTAAGGACAACTATTTGTATAACATAATAAATATATTATATCAGATTGAGCTGTACTTCTTTGTAGTTTTTTTCCCGAGCCATTCTTTTTATTCCAGTTTTTTAGTTGTCAAAATCTTTTTTCTTCATTGCAAGAATCTTTTAAAGGTATAAAAAAATTCTGGGATATGGTGCATTCTGGGGAATGTTTCATCCTGGGAAATGGTTTTCTGGGGAATGGTACATTCTGGGGAATATGGTTTTCTGGGGTATGGTTTCCTGGGGAATGTTATAAACTCGTTTAGGGGTATACTGCCGCTAACCGCAAGTCGAGCACATCTGTATATGGAGCCCCATATACAGATGTGCTCGACTTGCGGTTAGCGGCAGTATATGTTTTTACATATTCTGAATCTGCACACGTGAAAAAATGTAATGTTATTTAGTATTAAGATTTCTAATACTTTTTTGCCAAAGCAGGCGCTTAATGATATGTATCGAGCTTGTTTTGTCGCTGACAACGTCGCTGGCACTAAATTGAGGTTCGGAAGTCGATTTCCACACTTCCGAACGCTCTTCCGACAATGTTTTGGTAGCAAATTCAAATTTTGTTCTGACGTTCATGATGTCGGAAGTAAAGCCCCAAACGCAATGCAACGGAACGGCGACGGAAACGGCAAATTTGACAGAAAATATATGGGCTAACTGTCAAATTTTCCGTTTCCGTCGCCGTTCCGTTGTATTGCGTTTGGGGCTTAAGTTCGGAAGTAAAACGTCGGAAGTCGGAATACAATTTAGTGCTGGCGACACAATATAAGAAAAAAAATATATACATCGCATTAGTCACATACATTCCAAAACTTATACTTTTCATTAACTTATGAATATTATTAGCTTTTTGATATGGGATCATTCATTAGGTGGCATAAAGGTAGCCTCACACCTCGGGAATTGGGTTGTTTAGCAAAGAAAAATATGAGGTTTTTTATAGTTTAACATAAAGAGCATGCTTTGCTGATCTCCAGCATATTTTTATTTTGTTTGAAAACCTTTTATTTACATTTTTATACAGCAAACAATAAGCCATTTCAATCGATAGAATGACACTAAGATTCATAGAATGACAGTTGGCCCATGCAGCATAAGAACAAATTTTTAGTCCCATATAAATTTAAAATGCAAATTAAAAATAGTTCCGGGGCTCCAAAAATTCTGAAAAATTGGGTTGTTGAGCAGAGAAAAATATGGAGTTTTTATAGTTTAACATAAAGAGAATGCTTTTCTGATCTCCAACATATTTTTATTTTGTTTGTAAACCTTTTATTTACATTTTTGTATAGCAAACAAAAAGCCATTTCAATCGATAGAATGACACTAACATTCATAGAATGACATTTGGCCCATGCAGCATAAGAACAAATTTTTAGTCCCATATAAATTTAAAATGGAAATTAAAAATAGTTCCGGGGCTCCAAAAATTCTGAAAAAATTGGGGTTAGGCTTAGTTTTTTATGCAGATTCAGAATATGTAAAAACATATATACCCCTAAACAACCCAATTGGGGTTTGAGAATTATATATACATTGAATAAAAAACTAACAACAACAATTTACCTCAGTTTTTATGCAGATTCAGAATATGTAAAAACATAGATACAGTGAACGTTCGCTAATTGGGGTTTTTCTAGTTGGGGCGCTTTTTAGTTGGGGGTTCGCTAATTGGGGCGAAACCCAATTAAAAAGCAGCTAAACGTCAGAATGTGATGTCAAAAACGAGTTGACGTTTTGTTTCCGTGTTTGGCGGGATCGATATTTTCTGGCGCGTAAAATTTTCCTTTGTTCAATGCAAAAAGTAAACAACATTGACGCTTGTCAAAATGCCCCAATTAGCGAACGGCATTCGCTAGTTGGGGTGAGGTCGTGCCCCAATTAGCGAACGATCACTGTACCCCTAAACAATAGAGGTAATAAACTATAGAGGACGATTGTCGCTGCGGTTTTCTTTGTTATCGTCCCAAACATGTTGGGTACCTATCTGTCAAAACGTTCTGATTTTTCCTTTGTTGACATTTAGTGCCCTATCCTCGCCAGCAAAAGATGTTTCGCCAGTGACGACAGCGACAAGCGTCCTCTATAGTTTATTACCTCTATTCCCTAAACAACCCAATTTGGTCCGCGGATTTTTTCCCCATGTATTTTTGCATATGCGATGTTTTCGGGATTGGGGCACGGAAAATCAAAATCCTGGCCCAATTTAAAATGCACGGGGACCAAAATTTTCGAATGGTTTTTTGCCATAACATATAAGGTTATTTTTTTACGTGCAGGAAAAACTGAGCATAACCCCAATTTTTCAGAATTTTTGGAGCCCCTATTTTAAATTTATATGGGACTAAAAATTTATTCTTATGCTGCATGGGCTAACTGTCATTCTGTGAATGTTAGTGTCATTCTATCGATTGAAATTGTTTTTTGTTTGCTGTATAAAAATGTAAATAAAAGGTTTACAAACAAAATAAAAATATTTTGGAGATCAGCAAAGCATGCTCTTTATGTTAAACTATAAAAATCCTCATATTTTTCTTTGAACCGCAGTGACAATCTTCATCTTGTAACTAAAATATCGTTCGCAATGTCAGATCGCCAAAATAGCAGCCTCGCAGCCTTCGTTCCAAAACTTTGTTTCGCCAGACTATAAATATTAATTTAAAGTGACTATATGAACATCACGATGTCGTCAACGAGCCCCCTACGAATCTCGATATTTATTTTTATTTGCAGCAAAACAGCGCGTGGTCGATATTTTTGACGTTTCGTTTTCGACTTCAGTTCGCAGCTTCGAACGCGTGTTGCTGCATCTGTCAACGCCGTCCGCCGCCAGCGCTTTTCATTTTGTTTTCTCTTTGCTCGCTCATCATTCATTAGTCAGTCGTCATTGAAGTGAGGTGCTTGTGTTGTTCTCGAGGTAAATTTTTTTTCTGCTTCTGTGAAGTAAATCTCCTGACCGTGTGCAGCTTCTTGTGCAACGATAGCCAGAACAGAAATTCCGCTCAGTGCCGTATTCGAAAGTCGAGAATAAAGTGTTCCACGTGTGATTTAAAATTGAGTGTTTCGGGGGTGGCTGGGATATGTGCTGAAATTAATTGGCATCTGTCGCCTAAAGAACCGTCGTAGAAAACCCTGACCTTGGAAGCGTCTAGGCTGTTCCCGTTTTTTTTTCACTCGCAAGGATTATGTAACGGTTCGTGGGCAAAGTGTGAGGGATTGCGGCGGTGGAGAAGCTAGCTGGTCACCCTCTCTTGATGCAGTTATTGATTTTCTCACGTGCAGTTGAGTAAAGTTGATTCTTGCCGAGAGCAGTGGCCTGCTGATTATTCTACAAGGATTTTCAGGATTTTTTCATGTTATAGGAATCGGGTTCAAGGAAAGAGGAGAAAACCGTAAGTTTTGTGCACAATTTGTTTTTGTAAGACGACAAACTACAATATTGCTGATGTTTGCAGCGGGAAAGTGGGAGAGAAAAGTGCTTTTGTACATGTGTCAGTATCACAAAATACGACGTCGATTTTTATTTGATGGTCGACTTTATCCTGATAGCAAGTGTTACAGATGGAATATTTTTAGTATTGTTTATAAAAAATAATGGAAGTTCCATTAACTTATTTGAAGGAATCCCATAGTTTGCTTGAAATAATTTCATGCAGATAATTGAGGTTAGTTCAATGAAGATAGAAGTACACTGTGGGTGGGTACTTTCTAGAGTTGGTACTACTATTTATTATAATTCAAACTAAGCCAAACAGAGCCCTAGCTTAATCCATTTTTCTAGCTAGGGCAATAAGTTGTGGTAATTAAGAATTCATCGTATTTAGTCCCCGCTACCAACATCAGTCTCAGAAATAAAACATAATTAATGTTACCTTGCAGACAATTGAAAGACTCGATTTCCTCTTGTTTTAGGCTAGACTGTATGCAGCGGAAACAACTTTTCAAGCAATTAGTTAAAGAACCTCGGTACCCGGTTCTAGGCAGAACTGACTGCTGGAAAATCGAGTTAGGGGTTTAAATACGTACTAACTCTTCTTGAACTGGTGAACAATGTTAGTGAGAAGAACACACGGAAGTTCTTATTACTGAACAAATTCTCTTGCTTGGAATGATCTTGTAGACAGAGCTAAATCCCGGGTTTTCATTGTTTCACTGGTGATATTCTAGAAGCAAGACAAGGATGTGGCTAGGGCTCCAATGCATGGCCAAAACAGTATCACTGTTCTGTTTTCTCAAGAAAGGATTGATTTCCTATTGATAAGGGGCGCGCTTTCAATGCGATTGCTCTCTGTGAAGGGTCTAAATAGCGGGACCTTGTCATGGTGCTCTTGAGAAAACAAAACAACAACTGTATCGAAACCGATACTGCATTGCATATCAATAGTAATGAAGTAATTCGACATGCACTTAAACACTAAGAATACGGGTAACGCTACAACAGATCTAATAACAGTGGCAGTGGCACACCCGAACAGGAAAGAAAAAGCCTGGAGTTACCTGTGTAGTATCCAATGGACTTTCAAAGTAGTTTCATCCTTGTACTTAGTAAAGGATACTAATGTAAACAAGAGGATATCAATTACAATTACATTTATTTCTCCTCATGACTGTATCTATGGCTGCACGTCGCGCCGTAAGCCACGCAGTCTACTCACGAAAGAATCGGAAATAGTCTTCCACCGGGTGGTACTACAAGCTCAAAGTTGAAAACTATCTTGAAAATAACTTTAAATTATTATAGATGAGCCAGCCATCTTTCTAAAAAAGATTAAAAATATTAAAATTATTGATAAATCAAACCAACACATTTGATCAATTTGAAAAAAAAAGCTTTTCGTACATCTTTTATGTTTTAGGGCTAATTGTTTTCTGTTTTGTTTCAGGCGTATTTTGAACGATTGGCTCAATAAATTTTCTTAAATATAGAAGTGCTGCACTGCTGCAAACTGGTACTACCTTTATAAACACCTTTACTATTATTTTTTCGTTTATTTTTTTTAATAGAATTTCAAAAACAAATATAAATTTCATATACATATGTACCTAGCTAATTCGTTTTGTACGCAAATTGATTTCATTAATGTTTCGGTCTAGTTCAAATTGTATGAACTAAAAATTTCCTTTATTTTTGTGGGGACAATAATTTTTTTTAGAAGAAATATTTAAGCTCTTTTAGTGGAATGTCTTCAACTGTCTAAAACCAGTTTAGTACTTTCCATTTAATTCCACTACGTTTTGTGATATTTACAGTTACGTATTTCAACCTCAACTGTGAGGCCGTCTTCAGTCATGACCTCATTGTTGGCACATATGGCACTGAGTGGGATTCTGGGATACTTTCCCCAGCCCTGCAGAAATGTTCCCTCTCTAAACCATCCAAGTTACTTAGTTCATTTTTTTTATTAAAGTGACTAAATAAAATTCTTGCAAAATCGCTCTGTGGGAAAAAATAGAGTGATGTTTTTTCTTCATTTTAATCACTCGAACTCTCGCAATTGCAAAAATTTCATCTTAATCTCCTCCACTGGGGAGACCTTTGAACAATCGTTCAGTTTAATCGTCGTATGTGAAAAACTTATGCCGCGATCGTCAAAGGATGCCGGCAAACGCAAAACCCTTCCAGGCAATCCAGGCAATAGTGCTGTCCAATGAGAACTTGAAGTAGCTCGAAGTTTCTCCCTGTCCTGCTCATGCCCATTTGTTGACAAAAAAGAACGAGCAGGACGAGAACAACTTTGAGCTACTTCGAGCTGCTCATTGAACAGCACTAATGAAACCTCGATTCCATGAAGGTTACTCAAATACTCATTTCGAAAGCCTGAAAACTCGGCGTCGGCACAGATACCACAAATGGCAAAATTCTTAGCTTTGCTTCGATTTTTCCAATTTCATCATTTTTTCAATTCCATCATGAATCAATTAGAACTGATTAATAAGTTCAATAGGATAAGAATTGTTTGTAATATTAGAGTGAGATGGAATATCTAATGTTTCCAGCTCTTTTCAATTTTTCTTTCGCGCTTTGGCAGGACGATCTTAAAATCTTGTCGCTTTGATCCCCTTTCCCCTTGTTTTTAATGCGGTGTCACGAAGGCACGGGTCCAAGCAAAGCACTGGAAAGTACTGTTGAAATCAAAATAGCTTTAGGTAGTTAAAAACTTCCTTCGTGCATCTTTCAGTACCATGTTAGAAAGCTAAAGATCACACGTTCGGTAAAAAAGTTAAAAGTACTCACAAAACTCTGGAAACAACTTATTAAAGAATTGATCTTTCGCTGGACAAATCCATTGAAAATCACGGTTAGTTAAAACATTTCCGGGAATCTAAGCATCCCATGACTCTTTGAAACTACCTAAGATAATTTGCCCAACACTTCATGCACTCTAAATAAATATTAAAATTCAGTATTTCCCTTGAATTTTCATCATTCAGTCGAATACTTAGAAATGGTGTTGGTTCTTTCCAGTCTGGTACTTCTATTATTTATTCAATCAGCATTGAATCAGCATGTAACGACTGTTCCTACTCAAACTTCCTTAAGGTATTATATGGTGCTGGAGGATCAAGGGAGCCTAATATCCTTCGTGTTCAGCATTCCTTTCATATAACATATAACAATTCTCGCGCTTAGTATCATAGGGGCGTAACTGCATTTATCGATTTCTCTTCATCGATGTTTTCTTCTTATCAATGTAGCCAATTTCAATAATTTACCATAGATATTATGGTTCGGGACGATACAGGAAAGTTGCAGCTTGCACTAGAAGCAGCATTCATGGTTGTAACTTTTAGTTCAGTTCAGTTATTAATAAAAGAAAAAACCCAGATTAATCCACCTACAGTGAGATTTTGACCCTTCCTTAGTTATGAGGAAATATTTCCAGACTCCAATATTTAAAACGAGATAAAACTACTCAGCTTTTCACAGCGATTTACCGTGACAGTGACAAAATAATTGCCTACCCAAAAGCGGTTGTCATGGGTTGAGTGACAACTCAACGAAAGATAACGCACTGTACGTCATGCTGCCTATCTATAAGGCGATCGTCGGATTGAATAGCTATTCTGACATGGTTAGTAACTATCGTAACGCTGGTTGCATATATTGTACTCGTAATTTCCAGAGACCTCGATATTAATTAATCCAGAACTAACTAAATCAGTCATTGATCTAAGAGAAACTCTATAGCGTTCAATAGTAATATATATATTTCGCCTTATGGATGCCTAATTTTTGCTTTTCTGGGAAGACTTTTTCACCTTTTTCAATGCTAATATCTTTGCCCAATAAACTCCAATCTTCAGCATAATATTCTGTATTTAATTCTACAATAACTGAATGAGTATCATAGTTCTTCATCGTAAATTTTGCCGTCCAACTGAAAATCACTGTTTTTTATGTTTCTGCGTACATTATCACGTTGACCGATTTGGCTGAAATTTTGACCAGAACATCAAGGCATCAAATATAACCGAATAAGAGGGCGGCCCATCAACAAATTTTAAATACCTTACTGGTTACTTTACTTTAACTATATCATCATCATATGTAACCAGTCGTCACCGAAAGTCCCTCCCCTCAGATATGTGATCTTGATGCAATGGGTGGGGTTACGCCATTAGCACTGAGATAGCAACCAAAGACATATCCTGTCGTGGTGGTATGTCAACATGTGCTATTTTTGTTTGGTGCCACGTCACATATTTGGCATTGACGCACTGATTTTACGCATGTGCATGTGATCCAACGGGCATCGTGTCTTGGGCCCTTGAATGGTAGTGCAGTCAGGCAGAGACCTGTTTCATCAGTGATTATGATAGAATAGTACGAAACTGCTTTGGTAGATTTTGAGTGCACATAATGACAATAGACATCTGAATAGCTTAGCTTAGCTTAGCTTGATTGACTGTACCCATCGTAGTTGCTAGTCGTGACAGCTCACCAATTGAATAGTTTTCTCGGGACTAGAAAGCTATTCTCACTGTACATGCTTCGTAGTCTCTTTAATTCAAGACCAATAACGATGCCGGCCACGTCCTCACAGTCAATTAGGATAAGGGGAGGAAAATTAGTTCGACACTCATTGCTACAAGAGACCGAGGAATCCTCTGCATCTCCATGAGTGCACTGGAAAGAAATAGTATGTTAGTTGGGAAGGAAATATATTGGAAATCGCCTTGGTAAGCGACTAATAATTTCATTTGAACGACACCATATTCATGATGCTACAAAAACGGAATCATTGATTACGTATTTTCCCGAAGACTGATACGATATCTTAACTACTTCGCGACGACTAAAACATGCACTGCACAACGCTTGCTCGATGATAGATACTCCGAAAAAACACGCGCTGATCTGATTAACTTTATTACCGACCGCACAATGCAGAACACAATATTTCGGCAGATCGCGCAATCGTTCTGCTGTCCGAAACAAGAGAAAACACACACCGAACTGATTAACTTTTTTATCGGCCGCGCAATGCAGAACACAATATTTCGGCCGATCGCGCGATCGTTCTGCTGTCCGAAACAAGAAAAATCACGCACTGAACTGATTAACTTAATAATGACAATAGACATTTGAATGGCATAAAAACTGACAAAATGATTTGACTCTGACAATAAAATGACAAAAATAACTTAAAAATGTTACGATAGGCTTAGTTAGCATTAGAACTTTCTCCGATTTAGTTGCAACAGCATCTTCTTGGACGACATGTTCCGTTTACACTGGCAAACTGCTTCGGGTGAATTATGCAACAGAATCATTAAACAGGTTCTTCCAGAGACGTGAAGATCGACCATAAGACTTCCATAAGTCTCCTCACCTTCTCCTACAGTTTTTAACTATTAAAGGGGTCGTAGACTAATTACGTAAATAGTTTTTCTGGATTTTTCAATTCCCATATGACGAATTTCGCGCCAACTCGACCAGCGGTTGGCAGTACCATCTCAGAATCGAATGAAACTTGGTGGGCATAAAGATATGGTATTTCTAAGCCACTCTGCATACTTAGTTTTTCAAAAATTGTCAAGAGTAACATTTGATGAGGGCCTAATTTTTTTTCATTGATTTTTAAAAAATCGATGAAACTCTAAAATGACAAGACCTACAAAAAAGTGTTGTATGGTGGACTGTCGTGAAATTCCCTGAAGTTTTTTGGAAAAATATTCAAAAAATTAAAAACCGATTTCTACACTGAAAAAAATTAGTTTTAAAAATTAAAATCGATATTACAAAAAAAACCTCATCTCAGAAATCGATGAAACTTTTTCAGCAGATGGGTATTTCAATTATCTAACTTTTCTGGGAACAATGTTTCTGTGACATTATTTTAGGAAAAAAAGTTTTTCTAACAAAAACTTCTGTCATGTCCATATTGAGTGATAATTTATCAGCGTGTTTTATGCCTACAGCGCCAAATATAGGTTCAGCAGCCTATCATCAACCAACGACACATTTTGGACGTATACAAATTTGCTTAGGAAGCAATGTGGACCAACATTTGAAAAGGGCGTATATTTTCCTAGATTTCTTATATCAATGTTACACACAAATGACCAGGTTTACAGAATTGTGTTGTTTGATGGACTAATGTGAATTTGTCTGAACTGTAAAATCGAACTGTTCACCGAGAAAATAAATCAATGAATGTAAAGATTAAAATTGGTTTAGCAAAAAAATACTCATTAATTTGTAAATTTACTCGAACAATTTGAAGACATTTGGGTCTTCATCTGAGTTGGAATATTTTTTAGCCAGGATTTTATTATGAGTGATTGGTATAAAATAATGAAACTTTTGTGCACCAGTTATAGTTTTTTTCTTTTTTAAATAGTTTACCAAAATCTTCTGCCATTGTTGAGTATTACTCATTCGATATGTAACAGAAATTTAATTTATAGAGATATTTTTGTCTGGTTGTGTAACTGCTCATTCGTACAATGCCCGAGGAGTCCTAATAGTATTTCCATAATCTTTGGCATGACTTGCTCGTTTTGCCATTCGTTTGAGAGAGCCACCAATAGCTTCGCAAGGGCCTTTTCCGTGCGATGTTGCAAAAAAGTGCCATTCTGCTTCTAAGCCATGTTTTGAATTGAAATTACACATTAATTTCGTAACGCAAATATCGACCATTTTCAACCCTCTCCTCCAACCCTCCTTCAAACTTTTTATATCAATCATTTTAAAATTGTGTATGGATTGTCATACAGTTTAGATTTTGTTAACAACTTCAACAAAATCAAATTGTTAGTAGTGACCACGGCGACCCCTTCGTGCTTCCAGAGGAAATCTCCCAAATTATCTTTAAATTTTTAACATTCAGATAATTTAAAATTATTAACATTTTTAACATTATTTTAGATGGCTCGGAGATCCATAGTATTACATACCCACCGTCTATGATCGGCGCATTGAGGTGATGTCTGTGGTTTTGAGTGCACAAAATCTAACCCATTTTGCAGTACTGTTCCTTATCCTTATTTGCTTCCAACTAATTGCATTTATTGGGAAATCCTGTTTCCTATTGAAGCATATTGTTTAGTATTGATAATATCATTTATCGGACAATGGACTCAAAAGAAATAAAGGCAAACATACTATTTTTTGTACAAAAAACTTAAATAGTCTAGCTATTTTTTTGGCACCTGTTCTCAACCATCAAGTTGCAATGCATCAAGATTTAATCGGACTAAAAACTCAAAAGTTTTGACAATAATACTATTTTTCCATAATACACCAGAAAGTCGCCGATACCGCTAGGTGGATTAATCAATGTTTTTCTCAAATAAATTTTGACTACACCACTGCAAATAAAGTAAAACACAAGTCTCGCGCTTAGTTTCATAGGGGCGTAACTGTATTGATCGATTTCTCTTCATCGATGTTTTCTTTTTATTATTGTACCAAATTTCGCTAGTTTGTCGATGATTTAATAGTTTGGTGTGATAAAGGATGATTGTATTTTGCACCAGAACCAATAATCACGGTTGTAGCTTTTGAAACAATTGAGTTATTAACAAAATATAAAATCGATTAAGAGAAATCGATCAATACAGTTACGCCCCTATGAAACTAAGCGCGAGAAGTTTTTGTTTTTAATTGCAAATTTGATTTTTTTGTGGTGATTCGATTATCCGGAATGAAAATAAATTCGATACTCCGGATAATCGAGTCCGAACTGTATTACAATTGAATATCACTTCAATTTCGTTTCGGCAACATTTGCCCGTTTTCAAAGCAATTATTTGTTTTTTTTTTGTAAACTCAATTGTTTTTAAGATAGTCAAATAAAATATAAACCCTTTTCAAATGTTGGTCCACAATTATGTTAGATTATGCTAAATTGCTTCCTAAACAAATTTTTATACGTTCATTATGTGTCGTTTGTTGATCATAGGCTGCTGAACCTATATTTGGCGCTGTAGGCATAAAACACGTTGATAATTTTTTACTCAATATGGACATGGAAAAAGTTTTTGTTAGAAAACCTTAAATATGTCACAGGAACATTATTCCCAGAAAAGTTAGATAATTGAAATACCTATCTGCAGAAAAAATTTCATCGATTTCTGAGATGAGGTTTTTTTTGTAATATCGATTTTATTTTTTAAAACTAATTTTTTTTAGTGTAGAAATCGGTTTTTTTTATTTTTTGGATATTTTTCCAAAAAATTTCAGAGAATTTCACGATAGTCCGCCATACAACACTTTTTTGTAGGTCTTGTCATTTTAGAGTTGCACCGATTTTTAAAAAAATCATGAAAAAAAAATTAGGCCCGCATCAAATGTTGCTCTTGACAATTTTTGAAAAACTAAGAAATACCATATCTTTATGCCCACCAAGTTTCATTCGATTCTGAGATGGTGCTGCCAGCCCCATAGAAGGGTTGACGCGAAATTCGTCATATATATATTGTGCTGACAAGTTGTATTCATTTATAATTCTAAATTTGCTTTAAACGCATTCTCTAACAAAAATAACCGCAAAATGCGCAAAGTATGGTGTTTGCACGATGAAAGCAGTAAAATGAAAAAAAAAAAAAATTACTCTTTAATTTTTTCGTTTTCGAAGTTTTCGAAGTTTTTTTTCGTTTTCGAATCAAATGAGTGTGGTGGGACAAAATCAATTTTTAAATCACCCTAATACATATACAGGGGTTGGAATGATCAGGACAGGCAAAATTTATTGAAATTCGAATCAACTTTTTTTTTTATTCAGCCACGAAAAAATTACCTGGTTATGGAAAAAAGGGGCCAAAATCCTGTTCAAACCCGATTCCGGTTTATTTAGGAATATGGCAAAAATGCTATTTTTAAATCGTTTGAATTTCTTACATAAAAAAAATGTTGGGGTTGTATACAAGATACGACCGCTCGACGTAAACTACGTATAACCAAAAATAAACAAATAATCCGCTCTATATAGAAGAGAAGAAACCATCCCACAACACTACTACCCAGCTTTACCTGACCACCTCCCACTCTATGAGGTAGTAGGGACTCCACTGTCTAGCGGCTGGGCCACCCCATTCATACAACCCAGTTCAATAATAGATAATACCCTAAAAGTAGGCAATTACCAAGGATTGGAACGCGCTGTATAGGGGTTGCATGATGCATGAAAGAACTTAAATTTTCAATAGTTTAGCGTTGAAAATCAATAGTTTCAATACCACTGGCAAATTGGTGGAGAGTTTGCGAATCGATTTATATATAAATCGAAATCCATCGAAAGATATTTATCATCAGACTAAGGCCGGAGTGGCCTGTGCTGCACATAAAAGACTTCTCCATTCAGCTCGGTTCATGGCTGCACTTCGCCAACCACGCAGTCTGCGGAGGGTCCGCAAGTCATCCTCCACCTGATCGATCCACCTTGCCCGCTGTGCACCTCGCCTTCTTGTTCCCGTCGGATCGTTGTCGAGAACCATTTTCACCGGATTACTGTCCGACATTCTGGCTACGTGCCCGGCCGCAGTCTTCCGATTTTCGCGGTGTGAACGATGGATGGTTCTCCCACCAGCTGATGCAACTCGTGGTTCATTCGCCTCCTCCACGTACTGTCCGCCATCTGCAACCCACCATAGATGGTACGCAACACTTTCGTTTCGAGAACTCCCAGTGCGCGTTGGTCCTCCACGAGCATCGTCCAGGTCTCGTGTCCGTAGAGAACTACCGGTCTTATAAGCGTTTTGTAGATAGTCAGTTTGGTACGGCGGCGAACTCTATTCGATCCGATCGTCTTGCGGAGCCCAAAGTACGTACGATTTCCAGCCACTATGCGTCTCCAAATTACTCTGCTGGTATCGTTATCGGCGGTCACCAGTGAGCCCAAATACACGAATTCTTCAACCACCGACAGAAACTCGTGGTGGGTGGCTTACATTGACCTCTCTTGAGCCTCTTCCTATCATGTAATTCGACTTCGACGTGTTGATGACTAGTCCAATCCGTTTAGCTTCGCTTTTCAGTCTGATGTAGGCTTCCTCCATCCTCTCAAAGTTACGTGCCATGATATCAATGTCGTCGGCGAAACCAAATAACTGGACGGACTTCGTGAAAATCGTACCACTCGTGTCAATCCCTGCCCTTCGTATTACTCCCTCCAAAGCGATGTTGAATAGCAGACACGAAAGACCATCACCTTGCCGTAACCCTCTACGGGTTTCGAAGGGACTCGAGAATGCCCTGAAACTCGAACTACGCACATCACCCGATCCATCGTCGCCTTGATCAACCGTATCAGTTTATCCGGAAATCCGTTTTCGTGCATTAGCTGCCATAGCTGGTCCCGATCGATTGTATCATATGTGGCTTTGAAGTCGATAAATAGATGATGTGTGGGCACGTTGTATTCGCGGCATTTCTGCAATATCTGACGTATGGCGAACACCTGGTCTGTGGTAGAGCGTTCACCCATAAATCCCGCCTGGTACTGCCCCACGAACTCTCTTACAATTGATGTTAGTCGGCGGCATAAAATTTGGGAGAGTATCTTGTAGGCGGCGTTCAGCAATGTTATTGCGCGGTAGTTGCTAGTTCATAGAAGCCCGGTCCTGATGGGGTGCCATCCTGTTTTATTAAAAGAAGTATCGAATGGCTACTGGCTCCAGTTCAAAAGATTTTCCAGCTTTCAATCTCCAGCGGAGTATTCCCTTCCTGTTGGAAAATAGCCGAAATGTTCCCTGTATATAAAAAGGGTAACAAGCGCGATGTTAATAACTACAGAGGAATTACATCGTTATGCGCCGTATCGAAGCTATTTGAACTTGTTATCATTGATTACGTCAGTGCACACTGCAAGCAACACATCAACACAGACCAGCATGGCTTTGTAACTGGGCGCTCCACAACTACGAATTTACTGTGTCTAACCTCGTACATCACGGAAAGTATGAACACTCGGGCCCAAACGGATGTGATCTACACAGACCTTTCTGCTGCGTTCGATAAGCTGAATCATGACATCGCGATCGCAAAACTGGACCGATTAGGTATCGGTGGGGATCTTTTGAAATGGTTTCGCTCGTATCTTACTGACCGCCAATTAACGGTCGCATTAGGCGACAACCGATCAACGTACTTTCGTGCAACGTCGGGTATACCACAAGGCAGCCATTTAGGACCGCTGATTTTTATCATGTACTTCAATGATGTCCATCACGCTGTTAAGGGTCCACGATTATCATTTGCCGATGATCTCAAGATATTCCTACGTATCTGCTCGGTTTCTGATTGCCATACTCTCCAAGGTCAAATCAATGCTTTCGCTGATTGGTGCACTACGAACCGGATGGTTGTTAATCCGACAAAATGTTCCGTTATCACATTTTCACGCAAAAAAGAGCCGATTATCTTCAATTACCTTTTTGCTGGGAACTACACTCGAACGAGTGAATCACGTGAAGGATTTGGGTGTGGTTTTAGACTCAAAACTGACATTTTCACACCACCTTTCATACGTTGTCGACAAAGCGTCTAGAACCCTGGGCTTTGTCATGAAAACGGCGAAAAATTTTACGAACGTCTATTGTCTGAAATCGCTGTACTGTTCTTTGGTGCGCTCTACACTAGAGTATTGTTCGTCAGTATGGAGCCCGTATTACAACAACGGCGTAGAACGTATTGAATCTATTCAACGGCGTTTCCTGCGGTTTTCGCTTCGAAGACTAAACTGGAGAGACCCGCTGCATCTTCCTAGTTACGAAGAGCGCTGTCGCTTGATTGCCTTAGAGCCACTGCGTATCCGCCGGGATGTGGGCAGAGCCCTATGTGTAGCTGATGTACTTCAAGGAAGAATAGATTGCGAAAGAATTTTACAACAAGTGAACATGAACGTTCAACCAAGACCGCTACGGAACAATTCGATGCTGAGGCTCCCCTTTCGTCGCACTAACTACGGTGCAGAAACTGCAATCTACGGCCTCCAGAGAACGTTTAATAGAGTTTCTTCCATGTTCGACTTCAACTTGACGCGGATTGTTCTTCGTCGTAGATTTTCTGAATTTTTTCGTTGATTGTATGTGATAAGGCTGAATTTTATTTGTTTTAATTTTTTATCTTGACCTACTATGTTATATTTTTTTGACTATGTGCGTTTTTTAGTATTAATTAGTATTTACATACATCATTAGGGCTAATTGTAGTCTGTTGATGAAATCACACAATAAATAAATCTTGTCGCTTCTTTTTCTAACAATCCAGCTTATCGCCCTTTTTGTAGATGGGACACATCGAAAGATAAAGGACCTATTAATGTTACATATCTTACATGATTTCGTGACGGTCCCCAATTTTGAAATTTTCATTTTACACCCTGTATCCGAGTCTTCCCCTTAGACGTAGTTTACGTCAAAAGTGTTTGAAAGGTATGAAGCATAAAATTTACGCGTTTGGTGACCTTTAATAAAGTGTATTTTTTAATTGAAGGCGCGAATTTTGTATTCGACGATGTCTTTGGTGAAATATCAGTAGCTGTGCGATAATATCAGAAATACATGGATAAATAACGAATTGCTTAGAATTGCTCTGGAATAGTGAAGTGAATTGTTCTTGAACACTTATCTGGAATTGGATCAATTTTGTGAGATTGTTTCAAAATGTTTTTTATAGGATTCCAAAACTAAATGCGCGCTGGATTGAAAAATCCGGAAATTTATTTATGGATCCATTGTCCAATTGATAATGGTAGCATATACAGGCGGGACTTATTGCAAGTGAAAGTTACCTCGGACTGGACGTGAGTTACCAGGCAGACTGATATAGGTCACTGGAGCTAAAGCTGACTTTATTACAGACAGATTTCTTCCATAATACCACTGCCACACAGTGGGGGTTACATTGAAGATACACACAGGGGAGAATGGTCTAAACACCAGGGGAAAATAGCCCAATGAAAATTATTTACACTGCATTTCGGAACGAACGATTATTCTAAATATCATCAAGAATATTGTATAGACCTTCTCGACACCCTGGGCATAGTGTGTCCATTGTGCTTGCCACACAAGATACATACTCATGCAATGGAGGGCATAGAGAAGCTTTCAAATAACTGTGGAAATGCTAATAGAATACTAAGTTGAAAAGCAGGCAAAATTCCAAGTTCCAGTTGGAATGTAGCGCCATTGAAGATCTAAGAAGTGTATGTTCACGGAGTTTTTTTCAATTATTCGTTAAATCTACCGAATTTCCTGAAACTGTCTTATAAGTTTATCTGAGCAACTATTCTGAATTTCCCTGAAAATATTTGTCCCATTTCCAAGGTAAATTAATTGAAGGGAAAATTCCAAGAAAATACGTATGAGCTTACTTCATATAGGGTAGAACGACCTATTATGGAGGGGTTAAGCACCGTGTCAAATAAAATTGATTACAACAATTCTTCAAAAATTACCTGTTGGTCGATTTACACATTGTAGTAGTTGAATAGGATGCTTGTGAACTCTAGTTTCGTTAATATTACGTCAATTGTGCTGAACTTATGTTGTTTTGTTTTTATCACAATAAAAATAAACTACCGCAATAATAGGACGCAGTTGCCTATCGTTGCGATATTTTTTGAAGGTCAGTCCTATTGTTGCGGTATTGCATGTAATTCTTATGGAGAGCGATACCGCAACAATAGGCCCTTAGCACTACAGCAATATTAGGCTCTAAGGATTCAAATTTTTAACCAAAAATGTTGATTTGTCATCATTTTAAATGGAATTTTGCCAAACAAAAGCTGTTCTACTCGTTAATCCGAAGAGTTTTAGCGTACCCAGAATTGTTTTTAATGCTATTATATCCAGAATAGACTAGTTTAACACTACCGCAACATTAGGACACAACGATAGGACGTTTTACCCTAATACGCATCGATTTTACTGATTTTAGATCTTAGAATTCTTAAATTCAATCTTTTTACAAATCGACGTGTGTAAAAATTTCTATTTTTGAAGTCTCACTGTTACATACGTCGCTTTAACATATGGGAACTAAGAACGACCTATGTAACAAAAAAGCAAAACAAAACAAAACTGCAGTTGCGTCAATCGTGCACTATGGAAAACCGACCGATGTACAGCGACGTATGTATAACATACCGGTGTATGTATAATTTTATCGTTTTTCTCAGGGAATTGAATGAATTGAGCTATGATAAGAAGCACGCTTATTACGTGTCATGTATTGATGCATGACTGCGAAAAAAAATTGAAATAAGATTTAGTTTTAAAACAGTTTTAGAAAAAGTTTTGCCAACTTTCTGTAAAAGATTTCTCGAATCCTCATAATTGTTACATACGTCGTTATGAAAAATTATGCTTGAAATCATCTTTTGAAATTTCGAAATTTCTCATGAAAATTCAAAACATTTTTCTTTGGACAGCATGAAAATTATTATTAGCGAGAGCAATTATTTCCTTTTCATAACTCCGTGCTCCGGA
Organism: Armigeres subalbatus; assembly: GCF_024139115.2. NCBI lineage: Eukaryota > Metazoa > Arthropoda > Insecta > Diptera > Culicidae > Armigeres > Armigeres subalbatus. Next base: position 85,119,856 of record NC_085140.1, read on the forward strand.
CCCTGCGACTGGCTGGGGTGGCTGGGTTCGATTCCCGGTGCCGGTCTAGGTAATTTTCGGCTTGAAAATTGTCTCGACTTTCCTGGGCATTAAAGTATCATCATGTTAGCCTCATGATATACGAATGCAGAAATGGTAACTTGGCTTAGAAACCTCGCAATGCGAGGAGGCAATGTCCCGGTGGGGGATGTAATGCCAATAAGAAGAAAATATGACTTCGTAAATCCTTTGAAAACCATGAAGTTGGCTACCCCATATGATATATTTGAAAAACCGACCGATCTGTAACATTAATATAACAATCAACTAAGAAAAAGCTCTAGTTTCTGTAATAAAATGTAAAAAATGCAATGTTACACTCAGGTGGAAAGTACAAACTCCAAAAAATAGCATTTTTCACATGTCCTCAAACAATCCGGAATATTCCTGGTATCCGGCGGCGGTCAAACCGAATAAATCGATAGATAATTCACTGAGTTATGGTCATTTGAATTTTGATAAAATTTTGCCTCTATTGATCGTTCTGTCCAACCACTGCATGTATGTATATTAGAGTGATTCAAATTTTGACTTTTTCGCTCCCCGATGCTTAATCGATTGCATTTGCCATTTTTATAATCCTCCTAAATTTTTAGCTAATTAGGATGTAATTTGAGTGAGCACGCGCGATTTGAAGTTTGTATGAAAACAGTAACTTTCACGGAAAACCGCTCCCCAACGTTTCCCTTCAAGCTCTAAAACATATGAATACATCGACAATATAGAAAATTTTACAAGGAAGCAGGTCGTCTTTGTTGCGAAACGATTTGATGCTTGCAAGAAAAGTTATTGAGCGAATACTGAATCGTGGGAAATTCAATTAATACAAGAATAATATCAATATCAATAATGAGCATTTTTGTTTTCTTCATAACTTTGCTTCCAAACGAGAAATCGCTTCGCAACAACAACTGCCTTTCAGCTTGAGAAGTATTCTGTGTGGTCAATGTGTTGATTATATTTAAATAGTTCATGGGCCACCTCACGAAACGGTCTTTCACATAAGGGTCAGTTTTCATAGTAAATTCCATACAAACTTTAAATGACGTGTGTACAGTCAAATTACATCCAAATTTGCTAAAAATTTAGGAGGATTATTAAAATGGCAAATGCAATCGTTTAAGCATCGGGGGACAAAAAAGTCAAAATTTGAATCACTCTATTGTATATGCACTTTGTGTCCAATTACAATTTATACAACTCAGCGCTGCAGTAGTCCATAGAATTTCATAACCTCAGGAAATATGTTAAACACAAAACTCTGCTTATCAATGTGGTCTGATTCAATGCAAGTGCATGTGTGTGCCCCGAATGAATCGTAGCGTAATCATTCCAGAGTCGTGCCCCTTTTCACGTTCGTAGTTTGTGTTACATTGACCTTAACATCCGTGATAGCGTCTTGACACCAGCCATGTGCTTGTGAATTCTGGGAAAATCGAAGCAAAAACTATATACCTGTCAATCACTGGATTCAATCATCATATTTATAATGAAATTGTTGTTTATACTTACCTATATTGTTGCAATATATGAGCTCATTTACATTGTGAAGCTTGAAAAACTGTGTTTTCCAAACGTCTTTCATTGTGTCATGCTTTAAAAGCATAAATATTATTTTATGAGCTTCTATTTTATGTTTCATAATTTGTGCTTCGTATATTCAGAATCAACTGTTTCATATTCCCCATCCTGAATCAACTTAAAGTCATTTCTTTAAATTTTAATCGCTAATACATAATTCACCTCATATTTTGAGTTAAGTAACCCAACGATCCTCAAAATGCCTACTGCTAGCTGGTTCCGATTAGCCAAGCGGCAATTGATAATAATTAAACTGGTGACCGCCGGTATCGCTTGACCGAAAATTAACGACGCAATTTTCGTTGCATGCGAAAAAACATCTTTATCGCGACGGTAGAGTCATGCCCCGTCAATTCGCATCCCATCTCTCCAATACATGTAGAACTCGGATGCTCCGTACCGGGGTTTTTCGGCCACCACTGCTAAGAGGCGTCTTCGCTTCCGTTAAACGTTATTTCCAGAAATTGGTTTTGAACCGATTCAAAGCAGATTTTTACCTGTTTTTTTTTTTGCTGTACCGGTGTTAGGCTAATAACTTGCTCTGCTGTCGTGTCAAATGATGCCCCAACTCACAAAGTCACGAGATATGATTACAGGGCTGGTTGTGGGATCTTTCAAATGAAGCTGAACTCGTTTATTCAAGATTTTTGTCATTAATATAAAAAAAAAATAACTATCAGTTGGGGATAATTTTCCGAGCAAAGCTTGAGACTTGTGGAATTATTGAACTGACGGATTACGGTATTTAGTGATATTTTAAAAAATCTCTAATAATGGAGTTTGAACGCATATAAGGTATTTCAAAAGAGTAAGATGAGCTTCAAAATTTCAACCTTTTTTCAATTTTTATCAGCTCCGCTTAAATCAGCGTTAATTTTGATATATGATTCAATTGGTCACGGCAACAATAGAACGGCATTCTCCAGTCCCTTTGAAACGCGCATAGGGTTACGGCAAGGTGATGGTCTTTCGTACCTACTGACAATGACAAGAGTGGTACGGTTTTCACGAAGTCCGTTCGACTATTTGGTTTCGCCGACGACATTGATATTTTCAACTCAGAGAGGATTGTTTTCCTCAAGGCAGTACTCACAGTGTTTCAAACCCAGCTATTGATGAATAATCATTTCAATATATTTTCAATATACGTACCGCCCTCATCTGTAATAGATTAAAATCTGCATAGGCAAATCGAAATCCTTGCGAACAACACCGCACCGAAACGAAGAAACCAAGCCAAATGCTTGTCATACTTTTCATCTTTGTGGTCTTTTATCATTACCACTATCATTAATCTATTGCCTTTCTATGCTGTTATTGCATTGATTTATCTTGTATGGTAAGCAAGCACGATAAATACGTTATGACCAGGGCTTCCAGCATGTTTTTCACCTGGCAACGTCCCAGACCGGATCAAGAATCTAACTTAACATATCTGGAGAAAAATTCTGTCCCTTTGCTTGTAAAGCCAAATGGAGACGGGCAAAGGAAGTCACTTCAATTTTGTACGAATTATTCATTTAAAGTGCTATGACAGAATTACTTCGAATTTTAGTTGGACTTTTATCAAAATTCTCAACAGCAAAACTGTTTGCTTTAAAGAATTTCTGTAATTTTTCATTGACAAAATTTACTGAAAAACTGTGAAATTTGCCAAAAATCTGCTAGAAGTGCTTATGTTATTATTTATGCAGCCATGAAAGGTAACAAGAGCAAATCGTATGCTAACACTGTATCGGATCGAGATATGAACATCACAATTTTTGTCATAATTCGCTTTGTAGCCGCGCATTTCTCGGGTAGGGTAAAATGCCCAATAGTGGACCCCCTAGTAGCGGAATTTTGCTCTTCCTGTCATACGACTTAGAAATTTTCAAAATATTAACTCTGCTTGATATCTAACAACAAGCTCTGCATTCCCTCTTCACGATACATACATAAAACACCCATATACACGACGTTATTCGTAGAAATTTACATTTTAAAGTCTAACTGAATTCGCCCTATAGTAGACCCCCTGGGGGTCCATAATAGGAAATTGATTCCCTATAGTCGACACTTCATTTGATTTTCATGTCCTGTTTCGGGACGTTCTTCTTCCCTATTATGGACCCCCCAAAATATTCCTATAATGGACACTCTCGTGTTTATTTTTTATAGAATTGTAAAAAATCATCTAAATTGACTTTCTATTGCATTTCCAATGCATGTAGGCAAATCATAGGACTGTAAGGTAAGTTCTCCCGATAGAATTTCATAGCGAAATGTTGCAATTGTGCAGTAATAATGCAGAAATGGCTGGAGGGTCCATTATTGGTTGGGGGTCCACTATTGGTCACTTTACCCTACTTATTCAAAAGGACGTATGTGATTTTGTAAACAAAGATTCAATCGTCGATTTGTCCAATCTGATGGCAGTCCCACGCAAACCAACACCACCAACAGGTAGCCGAAGGCTTCCCCTATCTGTCTGTGGTGATGGTTTGCGTAGGAGTGCTATCAGATTGGACAAATCGACGTTTGAATCTTTGTTTACAAAATCACATACGTCCTTTTGAATAAGTACCCGAGATTTAGCCGATTAAGTACACAACATTGAAAGCTTCATCTGGTACCATCGCGAAAAACGAAATGTACGATTGGTAGCCTCTAAAATCGTTTTTTCCAGTTGCATCATTATAGGAACGGCAATGAATCATTATCACTATCAGCATTACTGTGAATGCTTTTGCAGCAGCATCAATGACCGCCACCAGCCCTGTTTGAGCTGCCACCTCAACAAAGCTGCTGAGCTAAACCTTTTGCATTTTAAGTAGACAGTGCGGGTTGGCGTTTGCTCATACAGTCGCTCTCGGATCGTCGCTGCGCGAGCACACGAAGCAGGCTAAATTCCAAGGAAGCTACCATCGAACCGGATTGGCTAATTGCGGAATTTTTTTTCCGCGACTACCCCTGAAAGCTATCAAGGATTTTGCCGCAACGAGATAAGAAGGTGCGTGATCCAACGATGTTTATGCTAAGTTTGAACGAGGAAAACGGAAGAATTCTTAAAAAGTGATGAATCATATTTGCCTTTTTAGTTCGTGAAAACTAGTGAACAAAAATATTGTCGGTTATGTAACAGTGAAACATTTTCAACAGTGAACTGTTTTTAAGAACGACTTTATGGCTAAGGAACTTGGCCAATCATCGAATTACCGGCAAATATTGTGCAGACGTAAACAGGAGGGCTCGATCTTCCGACTTGGGAGGATTCTCGTTGAATCGGATTTGATCGTCAACAGCGGATCAAGGTTGCACACGAGTTTTGTAGAGTGCATTCACTGCCAATGCGATTATAGTTAATGTCAGGGCTTTCGAATTAGCCGAGGTACCGGACGGTATATTTTCTTGATACAAATTCGACTTGAAACGGTTTAAAAATAGTCTCGTACTGTTCATACTGTGTCGATTCGTCCGCTTCGTTAGCTTTGTAGGTTGCTCTGAGAAGTTGTGGCGGTGAACCCATTGGTTTTGGGTTATATAAACTGATATTTTGGTCCAATGACTGAGCTCATTCACAGAGTCGCGTCAGCTGATTACGCGCTGCTTGCGATTGTGTATCGCGTTGCGTTTCAATCATCGAAAGGCCCAACTGGTGCGCATTTGAGTGGTGTATGACGTAGCAAGATTCGTCATTACGCTTAATAGACATACGGCGTGAGGCAACGGAAAAGCCTTCTAGAATCGTCAGCAAGACCGTGTTTCGACGAAATTAGACACGATTGAGTTAAACCTGGCAAAATTTGAAATGTTGCCAAAACCGGTTATGGGGACAAGGCCACCGACTTTCGATTTGACGGTCAGTTACCGTGTGGCGGTTCTCGATTGAATTGTTATTTATATTTTGCATTTTGTTCCGTATGCCTTAGTTCAAGCCGGTTGGAACTGGATTTTTGATTACCTGGAATAACCGATTATAAAAAAATGTTTTTAAATGCTAATGAAATGCAACATTTCTTTCAAGATTATTCAAGAGAACCCGACTCGTACCGGTTTAATTCAAATTAATGCATGTCACGGGAAAATAAAAGAAAAACAACGAATCTCTAGACTATAGACTATAATGCTGAGATGATGAAAAAATATTGAAAAACGAGTTGAAACAAAATTTTGGGTTCGCATATAGTAAAAGTGCTTTACATTCACATTGTTTCTGTACTAAAAGGAAGTTCTTGCCATATTTTATACGACTTTTGACAATATGATAGAAGCTAAAAACAAGAAATGAGTTGCAATTTAAAATTTGTTTCTATAGACATTCATTTTTGGGGAAAAGGTAACGTTACGTATTCCCGGTAGGGATTCCATTTCTGGCACAGGCTCAAAAAACAAGGATCGTGGGTGCAAACTCAAGATATTTTCGGAAGAGAACATTCTGGTTTTATGCAGGTTTTATAGAAATCATGAAACTAAAAATGTTACTGTGGCTCCCATACTCTAAAATATAAACCAACAAACGTCTTAATACCAAAAAAGTGTAATTAACTCTAAATAAATGAAATATAGATAATTTCTCAACACCTCGGGACCGATTTGGGTGTGTATGATTTTGTAAACAAACATTAGAAGGCGAATTTTCGGAGACACCAACGGTATGTATCTGACAGAATAAGCTTTCCTCTATTAGGTAATGAAATTACTGTCCCCACTCGCATATAAGTTCCATACCGTTTTCCTGAGATAAAGCCATTGAAGTTCTAAATTGCATCTGACATATAAAACTTAAAAAAAACTAGTAAATTCAAACCTCATCTTAACTTGTTGAAATTTTGCTGAATTGTTCGTCATTCGATAGATTACCGTTTAGTTCGATCGAAACGTTGTTTAGTTTTGTGCAATCAGTTCATGTCAATTCTTAATGGGACTGTTATGCAGGACGTGTACTTTCAAGATAGGATGCACATGGACAAAAAAAATCGTATTTTTTATAATGATTTAGGGAAGTACATTAGAAATCAACATTATTCATTGGGTTAACTCAAAAGTGATGAAAAGTCAAATGGGACGGTTATACGAGTGGGAGCAGATTTTTTATGGAGAAGAAAGCGTGCATTCTACGAAATATATGAAAGAGTATTTGTTTACAAAATATGTTACGGCCAAATCACAAATCAGTTCCAACTTGGTGTAAAATTGTACTGTATTAAAAATTATGGTCTTCGAACACATATATATTCTAAATACATATCTAGACCAGGTGCACATCGTATCGGTCCTAAAAGAATTTGGTTGAGCCTTTCAAAACGTTTACAGTGGAAAAATTGACATTTATCTCAAAAAGGGCAAGATGAGTTCTTCTATTTGAATTTCACAAATAATACTTAAAATAGTAAAAATTTACAGTTGTGTTGAATTGATGAATAATGTAAATCATCAAATTAACTAAATTTGTAAATTCATTTCGGTCATTCAATATAATTTCAAAAATATCGATTAAAATTGTATACTAGAGCAGTTCAATTTTACAGAAATATCAACAAGAGAATGCCCATCTTGCCCAGTAGTATATTCGAACCAATCAAAAACAGATGTTTTTTGTTTAGTCACATTTATTGAAATTATCTTTCTTTTCCAAATCTATTTTTTTCTAATATGTTTGATTTGATTTATAAGAAAATAATTTAACAGAAATAATGGAATTATCGAAACATGAGAAAGAAAAGAATGCTTTTTGGAGAAGACATGATCATCCTTCTCACCTTGGACAGTTCTACCCTGTAGCAAAAAAAAAACAAATTAAAGGTCGATTTACCATTTCAGAGGAGTGTGACAAGGCATACCTGCCGGTACCTGTGACCTGTAACTATCAATTCTCTACCATTTTGGTTTATGGGAAAGTCAAAAGGAGTAGGTATATAAGGAGATAATGAACTATTTTTGCCTTTCTCGTACAACAAAGTTGTACCGAAAGGCTATAGGATTACTCCAAAAAACAACTTTTACAACTTTTGATAGTCTGTATGTGTGTATGTGTACACATTTTGTAGACACACTTTTTTAAAACCAAACATTACCCGATTCACTCGCAACAAGTTGCATTCGATGGGAAATGTTTGGTATAGAACATATAGACACTGCATTTCGGAATTATTGAAAAATAATTGTTTTTTTCCCAAGGCCCCTTGGAAAAAAATATTTCAAAACCGCAAAAAAGAATCAAGAGTGGTAGCAATGCGTATTAATTAATACGAAATAATTGAAAACATGCGATCCATTCCACATGCATCATGCATTTTATGATGCACGAGAAAAGCATTTTCGCCGCTAGGTGGATTAATCTTGGTTTCGAAAAAGAAGGTTCTACGCCTCTTAAATAAAGTGAATCACAATGGCGACACTAATAGTCACATGGGAGCAATTTTTTAGCAGCCAACAGACACAATGAAATGTGACTTGTTCCTGCGACAATTCTGACGTTATCACATGGTCGAGCTATCAGCAATCGTTAGCGCTACATTCTCACTATGGAGATGCACATGCATAGATAAGAAGGCGGTGATACAATTAACGTATTTTTTTATTGCGCTCTCGAAACGTAAAAGCTATTTCTGGGAAAGCAGTATCAGTCCGATTTTTTTGGCATATGGGAGAGCTATCAACGATGGCAGGCATTTTTTAGTGGTTTAGTCACTTTTTTGAAAAATTCGCTTTCAACTATGTAGAAACTATTGACTAGTTTTCAACAGGTACAGCGCCTTCGTCAAAGAGTGTGAAGCGCCTTTGCCAAAAACTGTGAAGAAGGAGGGAGGGGGTTTTGAAAATCGCCAATTTCGGCGTAACGTACTTTATGGATCTTCCCCTAGTAGTGGCACTGTCTTCCTCGCATTTAGCCAAGAAACCATTTTTTTTTAGTTTTCTTCATCATTTTCTTTATAACTTTTGAATGCAATGACCGATCGTTATCAAATTGAATACCCGACCAGTAGATAGTAACAGATTTATATCAGAACTTGTTATTCTGTTACAGCAGTTTTTTTATAACAGCTGTTGTTATAAAACATGTACCATTAGAAGTAATAACATAACAAAAAAATGTAACAAAATCTCTTTCAGTTTTAACAAAAATATTACTAAATATGTTTTAATTTAACAAAAATATAACTCGATGTGTTACGTGAAAGTGATGATGAAAATATTTGAATCTAGCTTCAAGTTATACTGGAAATGGACCTTCGTTTTTTTCAATTCCTATCTACCAAAAATGTAGGCAACTTCTTTTTCAGGAAAAACAAACATAACACATTACCCAAGTAAAATTTTAAGTTTTATAACGCTCTTAAAAACCATAATTTACTCTTCACGAGTGTTATAGACCCAGCATAAAACCATAATGTTACTAGGTTATGTTATAATCATGTTATGACGAACATGAAATTTTCTCTCCTCCATCTTTGACAGAGTATTTATAACAAAATTATTACAAGTATTGTTATTTATAACACAAATTGATATAATTGTGATCAAATTTTGTTATGACTAACTGGTCGGGTAGCGAACGACAAGGCTACTACCTTTCGAATGCAACTTGTTGCGAGAAATTCGATTAAGGATTACTATACGAAAAGGTGGTTACAATTTTTCCCATGTTTTGGGTGGAGCTCTAAGCAAATTTGACCCTACTGATCGAACGTCTGTCTACCAAGGAGGTATGGCTCAAACATCGTCTGCTCTGACATTTAGCGGCTGAGTATAAAATGCTATTCCGTCCCGGAAGCTATATCTAAAGGGCCATCCACAAAGTACGTCACGCTCCTAGGGGGGAGGGGGGGTTCCGAGCAGCGTGACGACTCATACAAAAATTTTAGAGTTTCAATACAAAAAGTGTGACGAAGGGGGGAGGGGGGGTTGAAAATCGCCAATTTTTGCGTGACGTACTTTATGGATCTTCCCTAAGATGACAGACCCCAGGGTGGATACGGAACTTAGGTAAACAACCTACTGTTCGCAACACTTAACAAATCACCGACCGATGCTACTGAGTTATAGGACAACGAGTATTTTTACAGTGAACTAAATGTAGTCGTGGATAAAGTTCCGAAAGGTGATATTAAGATCTACATGGAATACCTCAATGCAAATTTTGAGCATTTCATGGGACGTCATGGTCTTTGAGAAATGAACGAAAAAGATGAGTTGTTTGCATAATTCTGTGGCAATAACGACTTTGTGATTGGAGGATCGGTCTTTCCCCACCGACCAGTGCACAAAGTCACGTGATGGACATGCTGAAAATTAAATCGACCACATCTGTACCAGCCGAAAACTGGAGAAGGAACCTTCTTGATGTCCGAAATAAACGCTTGAGTGGCTGGAGGAGAGACTCGGACGGCGATTCAACACTCATTGACTTGAGGATCCAGCTGTGAAGAGATCGTTCGTTGGAAGAAGAAGAACTTGGAACTCGACCTGCGGATGTTCCGGAAGGTGGCTTTATAGAAGAACAATGGAGTGGAGTGTCGGTGGAATGCCCTTATCGAAACAAGCTAGAACAACCTGGGTGAGCTGCGCACTCAGCGGATAGCGTGAATTACTGTTGCAACCAACCAGTAGTAACCAACTTATTTTGGACCTCCTGGTCCTGGCAACATTTTCCTGATTTATGAAGTCAAATAAGTGCTGCTAAAGGGCTATCCATTGGTCTGCTTTTCAACTGAGTATTCTATTAGCATTTCCTCAGTTATTAATTGAAAGCTTTCTATGCCCGTCATTGTGTGGCTTGTACAATGGATACACTATGCCAAGGGTGTCGAGAATGTTTCTCACCTAAAAACATCCTAGACCGGACCGAGAATCGAACTCTCCATGTCCGAATTGGCAATCCTACGCATTTGCACGCAAGACTAATTGGATCCCCCTATTAATATATAGGGGAACGGTTCGCCACTTAATCTCATAGCTTCTATTTCCATCCCATCAAAAACAAAGCAATGGAAAGGAATTTGGTTTGCTTATTATTTTTGTGATTTTTTTCAGCAGTGAGCATGCATGTTGACAAAAAAAGCGACGAATTTGGTGCCGTATTTATTTGTTTAACGATGAGATGGATATATTTACAGTGAGATAGAAATCGGAGCAGTTCCCCTAGATATAAGATATATAATAAGCTGATTTTGTTTGCACTTCCTATTAGGGGTTCAACCCTACAGAAACAACTAGATCTTCGAAAACAAACAGTCTTACTGTTGACGATAATCCCCTTTTTTGATACTGGTATATTCGAGTCATATCGCTTTTCAAGCACAGACAAGCAGACGTAACAGCTAGATCATTTTTCTAAAAACTTCATGGCTTAGCTATTTTGCCACCATCTCGCGCATGAAATCAAAAGTACACCAATGTCAACAGAAGGCGATATTGCGAATGTCAAACACGAAGGTATACGATGCACACGCCTCTGCATGTAGAACTCGCAATAAATTGAAGTTGAATTTGTTGAATTCATGGTCGATGGGAATTTTGTCAGTGTTACGTCTGTTTGTCTGTGCCATTAGTCTTCCATTTATTCCGGACGTTCTATAGCCGGTCAGCCGGTATCTTTGATCGCCCTACTTGAAACCGTTCAACACATACAGACAGATCGTTAATATAGTGTTTCAAATAGCTGCGCAAAGTGACTCAAGCGATGGTTCACGTGAATATCATATCAGTGGGTGACGTCACGAGAGGGAATTTCGCGAAAGGGGGCCTTCTGACGTTATCGACATCGTGGCGGAGGAAGAGCATGATGCGTGTGGGGGTTTTATTCGTCTGATTACTGTGCGTCGCCGGTTAATACGCGTGCGCATCGCTAAGGAAAAGCTTATTATAGAAGACTGTAGCTTCAAGTGTGGAGATAGAGAATTCGTTGTTGTGCGGCGTTACATATTAGAGAACCAGCACTCAATCAGAAGTAGTGTGGCGCCGAGTGACCAGTGAACATTATAAGGCCAACCTGTTCAGTTGATTGTTGCCGAAGTCAGTAATTTGTAGAAGGTAAACATGTTACATGCTTTGCTGTTTGATTGTGATCGGATATGGGCGCTGGGGAGTGAGCGAACACTATAAAAACAGCACCATTTGAAACACTTTCGTCAACTGCTGATAACTGCTATCAACCGGTCTAGGTAAACGATGGTGAGGGCGAAAAAGTTTGCACAAGTGAATACAATTAATTGCATCTGTATACATACGGAATATAGTGATAATGGAATTGTTAAGCTGTGCCCCCTAGTCATGTGAATACTTTCTAGCGATATGCGATGTTTCAGCAGAATTTGGAATGGAATGTGAATCTAATAAATTTAGCAAATAATTAGAGTTGTTCAGCAAATTTGTTATCCAAATATCTGAATACGTTTGAATGTGGAGTCTCGTGATATTGGACTTGTGCAACCACCACATGTGGTTTACTTCGTCAGCTGTCTAGTCACTGTTGAATTTTCAATGTCAAGATATATTGTGAGCAGCTTTACAATCATAATCTCAAATTTCCCGTTTAATATAACTGAATGTACAAGTTTCTTGCAATCCTAAATATCTATATGTATAGATGTTAGAAACCAAGTCGACTTCCCTTCGTTCTGAAAGTCTCGCAAAAGCGTTGTATCCGCTCATAAATATTTAACAAGAGACAATGATTTTGTGCAATTATCATTACTTTACTGTTCTTGCGGTCAGCTGTTGCAATAACTTACATTGCTGTGAACGTATCTGAGCCGATACGATACATACAACACATTTATGATTGAAATGTAAATCCATTGAACTCGCCCGTTATCGAACTTCATACTGGTGACAATCGGAAAGATAGCTGTGTCATTCGGTATTTTGTTGGAACCGAGCAACAAGTACGCTGACAACCGCGGGTATATTCATGTGACGTAAATAAAGTCTAGAAGACACGCGCATTGACGTCAAGTTTTGCACGCCCAAAGCCCCCCACCCCGCATTCTTTCGTATTGTGTTGTTGTTTTTGGTTGTTTTTTTTCGGATATTCAGATGCATGAGATCTTCTCTCTGCCTGTTTGGCAGGATCAAAAATAAATTTTGCTTTTTCATCATTCTGAATTTTGTTCATTCATTGTCTTTTTTTTGTAGTAGGGGCCTTTCGCAGATCAGCGTTAAAAAGCGTACTGAATCCATACTAGAGATAGTTGAGTACGACTAGGGTATTTATTCTTGGAAGTATAATTATAATTTATAGGATAATTTTCTCTACTTTCCTATTAAGCTAGCCAATAGACAGATGCACAAAGATGTGTAAATGTTGTTTGATTTATAAAAAAAACTTTGTGACTTCCTGAAGAGTAGTAAGCTTCGACGCGGCAATGTCCCGGTTGAGCGATGTGATATCAATAGAAAAGAAGCGGAAGATTGTGTCGAAAAAGTTGTGCCTGTGTTGTATAGTTGCCCATGATACAACAACATTCGTAATTATTTGGCGAAAATATTCCGGTTTGCTGTTATGCCGTTACTGGTTTAAACCGAATTCGCTACCAAGCTATAAAATAACTCACTCGAGTATATATTTTTTTGTTTATTCGGACTGCGTGCCTTCAAGAAATCGCATAACTTCGGATGTAATTACAGTCGCCTCTCCGCATCTCGATATTGAAGGGAATGGAAGAAAAATTGAAGTGGGTACCTACTAGATCAAAAAAAGCTCGTTGCTATGAAAAACAGCAACGAAACAAATGTCATCCCTTGTTTTCGATGCGTTTGTTATTGTTCAAAGATGGTCTAGTAGCCTAGAAATTTGAATATGTATATCGGCATAGGGAGAAAGAATTCTGAACAAAATATGATAAGAACATATCGAGATAGAGAGATATCTGAAGGATGATTATCGAGATGTCGAAGAGACAGAGAAAACCATCGACATCAGGAGAAATATCGAGATATAGAACATCGAGATGTAGAGAGTCGACTGTACAAGCATATATAGTTACATTTTCAGGTAATTGATTAGGCCACGTAAAAATATGCTTACTTTACCTTGGATTCATGTGCATTTTGAGTGTTGCAGCTTCCAATATTTCCTTCGTGGGCGATCTCCCGCCATTACCAGTTTAGAAGTTAGTCCACTTCTTTAATTTCCTCATGAAGCCACAACACACAAGCCTTGCTCCGATATCCTAATGCATAGCTTTTTTTTTTTCATATTTCGTTTCCGCCCTTATCTAAAAAGCGGCCGACTCAACCTCACTTCCGATCCCGAATTTCATTTCCTATATCGACCAGGATCGTTATGTACCTCCAAAATTCTCTTTCGTGTCGTGTCTCATATTCTCGTGACTGAGACCGTCGAAAGTTCTTCGAAGTCAATCAAAGCCAAATAGATGGACTCTTGGAATTCGTTCACCTGCTCTGTTATGGCACTCACACAGGATCATCCGGCACGGAATCTGGTCTGTTGCCGCTGGAGAGTCGCATCGATCTTTTCCTCAAAATATGACAATACATGTTAACACGTACGTCCCCAACCCCCATTTTACGACAAAACTCAAAATTCAAAACCATGCAGCTCAGCCAATTTCTAACGGATTTTCAAGCAATCTTCTGGAATCGATCACAAAATTCCTATAGTTTTAAGAACCGAGGTCAATTTTTGTGCAATGGCCATGGTTCCAGATATATTCCGGGGAGTACTGGGGTTACCTCCCTCCCGGAAAAAATGGTCACTGGCAGATCGGCTTCGAAATCCATCGTGCGACATGTCAAACTTCATGATTTTGCAAAACAAGTACACTGAAGTACATTTCGGCGATTTTCGATCGAATTGGCCACCCTCCGGGTACTTCCAGGGCCTGATTCCCTTGGGGAAGTGGCCAATTTTCATTCGCTCTTGGAACCCATCTTGCGACATATCAAACTTCATGATTTTGCAAAACAAGTACACTGGAGGACATTTCGGCGATTTTCGATCGAATTGGCCACCCTCCGGGTACTTCCAGGGCCTGCTTCCCTTGGGGAAGTGGCCAATTTTCATTCGCTCTTGGAACCCATCTTGCGACATATCAAACTTCATGATTTTGCAAAACAAGTACACTGGAGTACATTTCGGCGATTTACGATCGAATTGGCCACCCTCCGGGTACTTCCAGGGCCTGGTTCCCTTGGGGAAGTGGCCAATTTTCATTCGCTCTTGGAACCCATCTTGCGACAAATCAAACTTCATGATTTTACAAAACAAGTACACTGGAGTACATTTCGGCGATTTTCGATCGAATTGGTCACCCTCCGGGTACTTCCAGGGCCTGGTTCCCTTGGGGAAGTGGCCAATTTTCATTCGCTCTTGGAACCCATCTTGCGACATATCAAACTTCATGATTTTGCAAAACAAGTACAGTGGAGGACATTTCGGCGATTTTCGATCGAATTGGCCACCCTCCGGGTACTTCCAGGGCCTGCTTCCCTTGGGGAAGTGGCCAATTTTCATTCGCTCTTGGAACCCATCTTGCGACATATCAAACTTCATGATTTTGCAAAACAAGTACACTGGAGTACATTTCGGCGATTTTCGATCGAATTGGCCACCCTCCGGGTACTTCCAGGGCCTGGTTCCCTTGGGAAAGTGGCCAATTTTCATTCGCTCTTGGAACCCATCTTGCGACATATCGCCGAAAATCGCCGAAATGTCCTCCAGTGTACTTGTTTTGCAAAATCATGAAGTTTGACATGTCGCAAGATGGGTTCCAAGAGCGAATGAAAATTGGCCACTTCCCCAAGGGAACCAGGCCCTGGAAGTACCCGGAGGGTGACCAATTCGATCGAAAATCGCCGAAATGTACTCCAGTGTACTTGTTTTGCAAAATCATGAAGTTTGATATGTCGCAAGATGGGTTCCAAGAGCGAATGAAAATTGGCCACTTCCCCAAGGGAATCAGGCCCTGAAGTACCGGAGGGTGGCCAATTCGATCGAAAATCGCCGAAATGTCCTTCAGTGTACTTGTTTTGCAAAATCATGAAGTTTGACATGTCGCACGATGGATTTCGAAGCCGATCTGCCAGTGACCATTTTTTCCGGGAGGGAGGTAACCCCAGTACTCCCCGGAATATATCTGGAACCATGACCATTGCACAAAAATTGACCTCGGTTCTTAAAACTATAGGAATTTTGTGATCGATTCCAGAAGATTGCTTGAAAATCCGTTAGAAATTGGCTGAGCTGCATGGTTTTGAATTTTGAGTTTTGTCGTAAAATGGGGGTTGGGGACGTACGTGTTAAACACTTCCTCCAAACCAACATTTCAACATAGATTTTTTTTTGCTGAGATCTATTGTTATAGCGTATTTTTATAATAGAACCTCTAGACAAATGATCGATATGTGGCGAGTTATTTTTTTATTGACAACCTTATTTACTCTATTATTTACTGTGTTTTGTCTCTCCTAAAGATGTTTTTTAGTGGCCACGCAAAATTTCCCAATAATGACCAAATGCTTTCATTTTTTCACAGCAAAAAGCCATACATATCCTAAATGATCTTCACTGATAAAAATGTCATTGTTGCCTCAATATGAGGAGACTTGAAAATATTTATTGAGTAGATATCATAGAAAGGAGATCAAGTCTCCCCAATTTTGAAGATTGCATGCGCTGTTGAATTCCATAGCAAAAATCGTTCATGAATACGCACAGCAAGTCGGAAAATCTGCGTAATTTTGTGTTTGCAAAAAATGTAAACTCTCAAACAAATATTGTTAGAAAAGTTTACAAAATTGTTAGATTCTTATACAATACTTGTATAAGAATTTCACAATTTCGCATATGCCCGAGTTCTTATACAGGTTTTGTTAGATTCTTATACAGAATTGTTAGAAAATCTAACATCCGCCGGTTAGGTGTAATTTTCACTCATTCTCACGAGAATTCTTCACGCAGATTTTTACCGAGAAATAATTTCTCGGGAAAGAAAAAGTACTGATTAGTAGTGATAACCATGTTTCGCTCACTTCCAGTGGGGTAAACATTTGTTTTGCTCGCAAGACTACTCATAATTTCTACTAGTCCTGCTTTTGACTGATATTAAGTAAAATTTCCGTGGGATTAAAAGAGAGGGCAATACAATTTTACTTAGTCACTGAGTAGATAAAAGTTTGCGTGTACGATTTTCGTTTCTCGTTCGTTCTAAAAGAAACAAGTGGTGAGTGAAAGATGTTTTCCGCCAAAAATTACGAAAAAAGATTCTCCTTCAACCCAAAAACGCTTGATTTTGTCTCATCGAACTTGCAACTGAAACTGAAAGTCACTATTTGGTCACTTTTTCTGCAACTGAAAGTCACTATTTGGTCCCTTTTTTCGTCAGCTTTGGTCACTAAAGTCACTATTTTGAGCGGCATCGGTCGCTACCAGCCCTGATGATATGACGAATGGGAACGTCAAATAATTCCTGACATCCATTATGCCTCTCACACACTATCCCTAGCGTGTTTATGCTTAACGTACTTGTACTTAATATCGCGGATCTTACGGACCGTTAACCTAGACGAACCTTTGCCATAGAACCCCTAACCCCAAAATTCCAATAATATTCCGCATAAACTAGTGGCGAGTGATTGCATCATCAATTCCTTCCAATCCCAAAAAGACCGTGAGGACGTGGTCAACGCAAATCCCATGCTTCCATCCATTGATTCCTTGTGCAGTTGCGATGGTTTTGGTCAATCACGGAGTAGCAACTACGAAATGGACGGTCTCCATGCTTATGCTCATGCTCACACACTTAAATCATTTCACAGATTTCGGTGAATTTTGCTTCAATTCACCGAAATCTCAACAGCAGATTTGTTCGATAATTATTTCACCGACTTTCTGCGGTATTTTCTTCTGTTCAACTGTCAAAATCACAAAAAAATCTGTAAAATTTTTACCGAACAGTTCTGCTGTTGAAATTTCGGTGAAATTTCACAGAAATCTGCGATTTATTCTAAGTGTGCAGTAAAGCTTATCTTATTTTGATTGGTTTGCATCAGAATGCACCCTTAACGCTTACTTGTTCCGACAATCCTCCTCGGCCAGATCTTGACGCAAGCCTATCTCCAGTTTTACCTTGTTGAAGAGATTTCGTCAGTTAATCGGCTAACAATTAACATATATTCCGTTGAACAGTAGCGAAGATAAAAGAACTGTGTCGTTTGAATCTAGAAGGAAATTAACTTGCGAAACATATTCCATGTCTTATTCACCTCCAGCTGCTGATTCGATTTGTTAATCACCAGCGGCTTCTTTATCAAGCATTAACAGGGTGTCGACTACCTGGAAAAACCTGGAAAGTCAGGGAAAGTCAGGGAATTTCATTTTGGACCTGGAAAGTCAGGGAGTCAGGGAATTTTGATTGAGGTCAGGGAAAAAAATCATAAAACCCAATATTGAAAATTTATAGGGATTTTTCTTAAATCCGGGCAATGTACTAAACTAAGGACACTTATGACAATTAAAACCCTGAACCAATTTTAATTAATTGAAAAAAGACCAATAAAGGTACTGAAACGTCGGATCAGAATTAATATAGCGTTTTAGCTGGTCATCAGACTGCATAGCCGATAAACAATACTCCGAGCCAGTTACAGTCGACAACCACCTCTATTATCAAGTTATGAAGCTTTTTTTTGCGTGGCCGTCGGCAGTTTCTAGATTACTCCGGACCCTTTTCATGTTCCTCATGGTAATCGAGTTTGTTTCTATTAATCTCTAAGCAATAACAGAGGTTCCAAAGCCACGTTGCTCAAAAGGTCACTGTTGTTTTTCAAGTCCCATTTAATATTTTAGATTTATTAGTTTGAGTGGTTTTGTGTCGGAGTCGTTATGATTTTTTTTGCAGTTTCGTTATTGGTAGCGTTTGAGTCATGTTCCTATCAAACACAAGAAGTTCTGAAGGTTTGTTCTAATACTTAATCACAGGCTTGACAAAACTCCTCACCCTCGCTAGAGTCAAATAAAATCATCATCAGCAAAATGCTGCCTTCGCAATCCATAATCATCAATCTCGAGAACTGTTCAATAATTCGGAACTGTTCAGCAAACAATCAAAGTTCTACCAAAAAAACAAGCAAACTAGCAAAAACAAAGTTCTACCTCATGTATGTAGGTGGCGATAGTCTCAATTAAACGTTACTTAATACTCCATTATCATGCTCGGTCAATGGTAATGTTTCAGTTTTAAGGGGCCATCCTTAGCCGTGCGGTGAGACACGCGGCTACAAAGCAAGACCATGCTAAGGGTGTCTGGGTTCGATTCCTGCTGCCGGTCTATGCAATATTCGGATGGGAAATTATCTCGACTTCCCTGAGCATAAAAGTATCATCGTGTTAGCCTCATGATATACGAATGCAAAAATGGTAACCTGGCTTAGAAACCTCGCAGTTAATAACTGTGGAAGTGCTTAATGAACACTAAGCTGCGAGGCGGCTCTGTCCCAGTGGGGGGATGTAATGCCAAGAAGAAGAAGAAGAAGAATGTGTCAATTTTACATTCGCTGCTTTTGATGTTTTTAAAACAATTTTATCAGGAAATATTCTGTTTGATCTTTGAGAATATTGTCCAGAAATTACTTCAGAATTCGCACTGAAACATAAAAAATCTGAAAGGATTTAAAAAAGCTGTCTCGAGAGTTTTTATCCTGGAGCTCCTCGATGGATGTTTTTTTTTCAAAAGCTCCGCTGCAAAAACTTGGTAGATTTTATGGTATTTACTCAAATTTGAACTGAATGTCTTCGTGAAGGGGTTCATATGAAATATATGCTAAGAATCTTCAAACATATTTCCACAAGTTCTCCAAAAAACTCTATTAGATGATCCATTGCTTGTTGAAGATGTCTGACATCTAGTAGATAGTAGTACTTTCTATAAATAAAACAATGCTAAAACTCCAAGACCATTTTTGAAAAACGACTAAAAATCGATAAAATTAATTTAGTAGTTGTAGCTCCCCTTATCATTTGAGACTAGTTATGCCATTTCTTCACAAACACGACCTAACTTTTTGTAATGTTTTTCCATGGGACAATGTTTTATTTGAACCGAAGGCCACAATCGACAAAAATTAAACGACCTGAGTGTATTCAGACCAAATTATTTAAAGTATTGCAGTGGTTAAAATGTTTAGCTGGGCTCACTGTAAGTGATGCATAGCTTGTATGAATTGAATTCTTGATTATCCGGAAGATTAGAAGTCCATAAACTCCACAGTGTGAATAAGAATTTTTACTCCGTATACTTAAGAGCCAATGGAGGTTTCTCGATGGTCACGAGAATACCTTATCCGTGAGGTCTTTCAACGGCATTAGAAGGATTTACAGAAGCTTCCACGTTTGTATGAAAAGAGTTCAAAAGTCTTGTCAAAAGATACAAGACTTCACGCAAATTTCCAGAAAGATAATAAAAACTTTATCGATTTGAAGAAGTCCGTCAGTAGTCTTGAAGGTCTATTGCGACACCAAGGAGTCCGTAAGAATTCCCAATGATGGATGAAGGCACCAAAAACTTATAACATTAATTGGGGTCAATTTTGGAAAGATGAGTTATGAAAATCTTTCAGGTGTTCTGCGCTTCCAGTAGCTCAGGAACTCAAATGGACTTTAAAGATTTACTCATGCATAGATTTTCCTAGCTTCTAGGAATTGAAAAAAAAAACAATTTTCATACCTGGATTTTTTCGAGGAATGGTCTGGAAAGTCAGGGAAAGTCAGGGAATTTTATTCTCAAATTTGAGTCGACACCCTGATTAAATTTCCCAATTACGGCCGCTTTACTGGAGCCGTGACCTTCGCCCCCGTAACACCTTTGCGTGATGCGTTACGGTGTAAGATCTACAATGGTCACATTGTCGGCTACTGGCAAATCCTAACCCAACGAATACTTTCCCCTGTGATGACCACCCTATCGAAAGCTACTGGCTGCTGGTCCAGCCAGGCCAATAGGAAGAATAAAGTTTTAGTTTATTGCTGACTGTGAACGCGCGCGTACGGTTGGCCAATTACCACGGCCTTTCAGCTTTCTTTTCAAACCCTTGGCAGATAAATACATGGCTTTTGAGCACAGCTCGCTTCACTGGGTTGTACAGCTGATATGCCTTTCTGTTTTTTTCAAAACCTACCAGGATTGCTTTCTTCGACTTCGCGTTTTACTCCTGTTGTGTTTCTCGATATGGGCAATTGCCTTCGTACAAAAAACCTTACATATGGTAAATTGGGTTTTCGTCCGCATCATACTCATTCTGGCGTTAGATTGTGTGCTTTGTTAGAAGAGCGATTGATAAAGTCAAAGTTACCTGCCTGGGATGTCTTTTGGAGCTTTGCTTTGTGCAGCATACATTGTTCTCTTTCGAACACGGTGCGGTTGACTCGTTTTGAAGTAGCGTGTATTCGGTCGACGTCGAATGCTGGATTCTAAGGTCCCTCAAACGGTTTTGTAACGATTTATTGTTGAATTACCTACAGTTGTCTCTGCGAATGGTCTGCTTTTCTGTAAGGCCTTCCCAAAAAAACATTGGAAGCTGCCAGCTAAAAAAAGCTTATTCAGTTCAAATTGTTTGTTGGGTTGGAACTGGCTGATTGCTTTCAATAGTTCGGTTTCGGACTTCTGCTTGAGAAAGTAGATAGATATCCTTCCGCGTCTTGTCATCGATAAACGACACGTAATATCTACTTCTTCCTAATGACACTTCCTCAATGAGACCACATACGTCCGTGTGAGCTAGTTCCAAAACTTTGTTTGCTCGCCGACCCTTTTTAGGTGAAGATAGATGGAACTGCTTTTCTTATGCACAATTCACACAATTTTTCATCAAGCTGTGCACCTTGAGGTGGTCAATCCTTCTATGCCAGAGATCCAAATTTTCAGATGGATCTTTGTTTCCCTGAAACACGAACAATCCGTTTTTTCCGGCTGCCGGTGGCAATTACTTCGCCATTCGAGTTAAACTCTACTTGGTGACCGCGTCTATGATCTGACTTACCGAAAGAAGATTCTCCTACTTCGTTTGATTGGTTTGCGTCGGACTGGGCGCATGACGCCTACTTATATTTCGATGAACTCGTTAAGTCGTAAACAACATTCAATCGTATCCAAAGCATTAATAATTAATCAAACACTACTTAACTTAGACTACGAGCTATATCACTTGATATAGAGATTAGAGAATCGTGACATCAGACGTCATATACCTACATTATTTGCAATGAAAACGAGATATATAAACTTTGATGTCATGTTACTCTATATCAAAGTGATATAGCTCATAATCTGAACGTGGTCTTAAGTCTTCGATTGATAACACAATACATAAATTGCAACCGGGCTAGATTAAGGCGTCGCGGGTCATGTAGCCGAATATCTGAATCGGTGATGACTGATGAACAAGAAAACGTAGAA
Source organism: Armigeres subalbatus (assembly GCF_024139115.2). Lineage (NCBI taxonomy): Eukaryota > Metazoa > Arthropoda > Insecta > Diptera > Culicidae > Armigeres > Armigeres subalbatus. The sequence goes on from NC_085140.1 coordinate 85,141,872, forward strand.
TTATACGCTTACTCCATAATTCCAGGCGGGCCCTGCATTTCTAACTGTACTATCAGTTTTAAAAGGTCGAGCCCTCTCACATCCATATCTCGTTTTAATTAACGATCCATATGATTGGATGAGGTGCTCTATAGCGTGTTTTTCCTGATTAGGTTCATAATGCTAAAAGGTGCGAACTGTGTTTACTTTGCAAGTCCCAACCGACGGCGACAGCTGATAATGAATCGAACAAGCAACGCCGGTTCGCACGCTCCGCTCAAGATCACATTCTCAGCGTGTGTTGATACGGCTGGCTAAACGGAATTTATTGTTTTTCTGAGCACGTTGCGCAACATCGAAGATTGGATTTAGGCGAAAACTGTACTAATTGAAACGAACTATTATTATTATTCATTCCGCAGACCAAGTGCCGCCAAGGATAGAGAGGGAGCGGAAACGAACAAAACTCGAATTCGGCAAACAGGGCTAACCGTACTACTATTCGTCTAGGAAACTTTTACTACAGCAGAATGCATCGCGCAAGGACAGCTCTTCAGCTGATCGCTCACCCTGCTGGCCAGCAGAGCTTCGGATCCTGGTTAATCCGGAATCCATCATCGAAGGTTAGTTCATTGTACAATTCGGGACCGCTTTGCGATTTGGGCGTAACTTATTTTGTAAACAAACATTGGAAGGCGAATTCCTGCTCCAGGAGGCATTTCCCGAGAAAGCCACGGTATGTATTCGGCAGAGTAGGCTTTCCTCTATCAGATAGGAGAACTAGTTTTGAGGAAAATCGCTTGCATTCTGCTGAATCCATGAAACAATGTTTGTTTACAAAATAAGTTACGCCCAAATCGCAAAGCGGTCCCGAATTTTCTGTATATGTTACGAAGTAATCTCATTTTGTTTTCTTTCTCCTTAGCTTACCAGTGAACTGGTGGCAGCTTCGTCAGTTAAATTGTACAACTCGGCGGCTGCCGAACCTTTCCTCAATGGATCGTCGTCAAACTACATCGACGATATGTACAATGCCTGGCTGCGGGATCCAGCTTCAGTACATGCGGTGAGTACGTAATAATTATTTATTGGTTTGCAAAGTATTTACCACGAACATAGTGGAAGTTTAATGTTTTCTGTATTACGAACGGTTGACTTCATTTAAAGGAAGACAATTTGTTCAAAAGTGTATGATAATGATAAGCAAATCTAATCTCCACTCTTGGCGTTTTCTCCGATCCAGTCATGGGATGCATACTTCCGAAACAACTCGTACGAAGCGCCACCATCGCTGGCCCCAGTTCCACGAAATCACGTTCCTGCTTCTCAATACCTTGGCAGTGCTGTACCAGCCCTGGCGGGTGGTACCTCTGCCGTCGGCACCCGCATCGATGACAAACTGATCGATGATCATTTGGCCGTGCAAGCCATCATCCGTAGTTACCAGGTAATTTGGTGGATTCACCCCTAGTTTTGCACTGGATTTGGTTTGAAACTCCCCGGTTTGATCCTGATTTTTTTTTCGTAGTATTTTTTTAATATGTCTAATTTTCGATTTCTGCATTCACCCTCAAAATATAGGTTTCCCGTTTCTATTTTTCATACTAAACTCGTTTAGGGAATAGTAACACCATAATGGCACAATTTGTTAGCAATAGATATTGTTTGTGTAATTTTTTTCTCGGCACCTTCCAATTGTGCCTTTCGGTTCGTCAGTTAGCAATACCTACTTAAGTGTCAATCTTTCATGTGTTGGTGCAAATGTACTGCATGAGCCAATAATTGTATAGTGTTCAGAACTATGTTTGGATGAACGAGTTTCCGTCGGTCGTTTGCGTTAAATCATAATCCACATTGTCATCACTTCAACCGACATCCGCACCATTAGCTTAGTTTCAATTTTAGTTTGCTTCTAATTTATTTCCAAACTTATTTTACTGAAGACGCGCTAGTTGAAAGAAGATGACAGGAAGTTTAAATTTTATTTACTCAGATTTCTATGCTTAATTTATCCTAACACTCCTATATTATGAAAATGCACTCTTCAGAAGCAGGAAAATATTGTTAAAGCTTATATTAGAACACGCTAAAATAACGACAGTAAACTATATTAGTCAGTATTATATGGAAAGTTAACGTTAATCTTTGACGCGGAAAGCAACTGCTCATATTGCAATAATTCTCCATCATCCAGTTCCTAATTTGCTTTTTCCAAATTTCTACTGAATCAACAACCACTTCACCCAACAGTCACGTGGCCATCTGGTGGCGGACCTTGATCCGCTGGGTATTCTCAATGCCGACGTTCAAAGGGACCTGGAACATAATCTACGTGCGAACGAAAAAGTCACTCGATCATACATGAGCTTCGGTAATTCTTCTTCATTCTCTAATTCTAAATCAACACTTATATTATAAATGGAACTTACTAGAAATTGAGATTCGGAATTAGTTCTTAAATAGATACAGGACTTATTGGTCATTATTCGGTATCGATTGTTTGGAAGAGAACAACATTGATGCCTTTTGATACTATTCGCAAATGTTTGACATTTCCAGAATCGGGTGTGCTTTTTGCTGCAGCAGGCTAACGTGTTTTTGTGTGATGGCTGATCAATTTAACATATATTAGAATATATTGCCAGCTGAAATGGCAATGGCAAAAGGTGAACAATATTTTGGCTTGTGTGATCGTGTATCCGTAGTGTAGTGTGTCGTCTTCTAATTATTTGTTCTGTTATCTGCTAATATAGTTTGTTTCAGTCGAAAATAACAACCCCAGTAAATACTCCTAGATAGGGCACAATCCTGAATCCTCCATCTAACAGAACTTTTTGAACTCGTAAACATGTGAATAAATATTGTATTTCTTTTCCTATTTTTATCCCGCCGTCGTTTGAAATGCGTACCTTTCATGGATTAAATGACCAACAACTTTCCTCTGCCCTTCGCCGTAATGCAAAACTACAAATTCCTACTCTGAATGACTTCGCTAAACCTTGACTATCTTTAATCAAACTGGACGCATTTTACCTTACAAACTCAATTGGCCAAAACGCATAATCGAAACTCTTCCAAATCAATCACCACAGATTCGCGGTCATAACATTTCAAAACTAGACCCGCTCGGAATTAGTAACGTGGACCTAGATGATAAGATTCCAACGGAATTACTATACTCGTCCTATCGTTTCGGTGAGTATCAACAGCAACTCTGTATTAAATCAAGCAACCACCTAGTTTTCATTAGGTCTGAATAGCAGACTAGCAGGGATGGTTTCTCTGTTGTATTCATCTTCAAACTCAACCGCAAGCTCCCACAGTTTCACCATCTCTTACTGAATCGCTATCACCTCGATTGAGGATTATTCACGAACAGTGTTTCGGCCTCGAAATTGTGCACATTCAAATGGTACGACTGGTCAGCTAGAAATATTATATTAACAAATAATAAGCACGCTAATATTCAAGCTATGATGCAGGCAAGGACTTGGATTTCCACATGAACTCATTTGTTTAATATAAAAAATGAGTTTTAACATTTGTTTCTGCCTTTTCTAGATGTTAACATTTGATGACTGTTAATCATCACTTTTGCATTTTTTTTATGTATTATAACAAAACTTGAATCGAATGTATTGTATAATTTTGTGTAATTTGACAGAGGAGAAGCAATTATTAGGGTATTCAGACTTCAACTAGATCACGTGATGATAAACAGTATATTAATATGGAACGTCATATACTTAATTGTTAGTTGACATCAAACTACCCTTTATCAAGTGATACAGCTCGCATTCTGAATACTCTATCCAAGTATTAAGTTTTGATGGAAAGCGAATTTTGCGTGCTTATGGTAAATGCAGTTAATCTAGGATTAAGTAGAATCTGTATGGACAAAATGATTAAATGTGGTGCATGCATAGGACATAATTTTGTACATAAGTCTTCAGTAGTGTAACATACTTCTAGTTTGCATTTGAAACAGGCGTGTTTAACCTAACAGGCACTACTTGGCGACAAGAAGAATAGACTTTGGGAAAATGGTATGATTTCGGATATCTAGCTCTACGAACCATGAATTTTAATTAATCAATTATAGATCAGATTTCCAAAGGTATTTTGAAGCAATTCAGGCTTTCGAAAAACTTCCCTTTAGAGAAAAGTATATTCTGATGAAATTGTAATTTAATATTGACCCATCAATATAATTTTTAAAGTAGAGCTCAGCAATCGATAATATTCCAGATATCCAATGTTCTGATCGTATTTATTTATGTTGTTGCAGCGAAGGCAGCCCTTCGGTCCTACTATAGTCTAATATAGTTTGTTGTTTGAAACATCAACAGTCGACTTGGCTGACGTACACGAGTGGAAGAGATCACTGAAAATTTACCTACTAGAATTGAATTGATTCAATGTGTATCAAGTAGCAAATGAATTTATATCCTGTTGTAGGTTCATTGCGTCAGAGATGGACCGGATCAGTCCGTAGAGCTTCATATATCATTCGCATAGTATTATCGAATGCAACTGTTGAACAGGAATGCTTATTCTGGAAAAGTCACAAAAAAACTTTAAGTTGGTTTGTCCCAGTTGGAAAATTAGCGCATATGACTCCCTTTTTCTTTGATAATGGGACTCATATGCTGCCGTTATACGCATAACTGTCCCATTTATATAGGAAATCCCAGCAAACATGGGACAAATATGCGTATGACGGCAGAATGCGGTCATTCAAGTAGGCTTGATGTTTATTTCTCATAGCAGACCTGATGAATTTCGTTTCGAATGAATTTACTCTCTGATTTTTTTTAACATTTGCAATTTATTTAGAAGACGGTAAAGGGGTCTCGAACTACCCCTGAACCATTTCTTGCCTTCCAAAACCTCCACATGCAAGATTTGGCTCCATTTGCTTGATTAATTATCGAGTTTTTTGTGTTTCTTGTGTGTGAGAAATTTGTGTTTTGTTTGTACCCAGAAAAAGGAGGAGTCTCGAACAATGTCAAGAACCTTCTCCACAACAACTTCTGCTGATCGGTTCAGTAGTTTCCGAGACTGATAAGGGCCAGACATACAGAAATTTATTTTTATGTAGGTATTTAGATTTTCTCCATGCTTTCCATATGGAACTAATATGCGATTGTTGGCAGTATAGTAATAGAGGAGTTTGGAAGCATCTAATGAAAAGGTTTCATATCTATATGAAAAAAAAAAACGGTTGAGGAGCTCTACGAAATTTCTGGCAAATAAAAATCCCCAATGATGATGGTTTTGTCCTTCCCGTCCATCCGCATACGCTATTCCAATCACTGACAAGAGACAAGACTGATTGTGTGTGGGCTTTAATCAGTGTATCGTCGCGGATACAATCAGGAGAAATAGTTCACGATGGGAAAGTTGTAAGCGCTCGATACATACCCACAAGTCATTGTCAATAACTGTTGCATTTTTTTTTTTCACCGTGGATGACCTCCAGATCATTTGTGACTGTTCATAGGGTCATGATCGCAGTGAAAACCTCGTATTGAGCCCCAAAGACCTGATAAGAGATATGGTATGGGTATGCGAGTCGTTATCCCATCGCAGGTCCGATTATGTATCAAAACAACGTTGTTGGCAACGAGATTAGAATCCGCGAACGGAGCTCTGGAAGTTTGAACGGCATTGTGGTATAAGAGTACTTGCCCAACGAGGATATGAGAAAATTTTGTTGGAAATGAGGCGACGAAGGTGCGGTTAAAATGTCGTGGTTATAAAGGTACTTGCTTAAGATGACAGTTTGGGAGACCCCCCTAATGCACATCTAAATTTAGGGTCTGGACGAATCGTTTCAAAGTTGGCAAAAAGGCGCGACTTAAAAGCAGGAGGTATCGTATGTTGTACGTCCCCAGTCTGGAAGCACACCTGTGCAAGGAAGGTGGAAATCCGCTCTTCCACCACCAATATCAGGATCCTAACTTAAAAAGCTTATTATTTATTGGCCACTTCGTTTTTTTTTTTATTTAAATATTTTTCAGCCCAAGAGTGGTTTGTTCTCTATTCTTGTAGTCAGCAACTGTAAGGTTTCTAAGCTAGAGATTCCATCTACGGCTTTTTAATAGCTCTATATACCAAAAAATCACTTTGTTTTCTGTAGCACATAGCTGGTACGCGAATTGGCTTTGTGCGAGTTCGGCAACTGGCTCATGATTTATCCACGCTATGGTGAACAGCAGATAAAACAAGTGCTTTCGATAGACTTGGTATCTCAGAGTTAAAAAAATGTTCCATCCAAAAAAGAACTATTAAATCGGGCAATGCTAGGAACTTCTTCCAAATGGGCGTAATTGTTTTTTTTTGAAAGGAGATTGTGCTCTTCATTCATTTTTGGAAAGGAGATCGTGCTCTTCATTCGAACTATTCAGGTGAACTTTGAAGCCCAACAGAAAGAATAGATTCCAATCTATCTAGTAGTAACGTCAGTTGTAAGAAATCTTCTGCATTGAGAGAGTATTATCCGTTCCAAGGTCAAATACTGTTAGGCCCCTTTGAAAAAAAAGTTCCTGGATGAACAAACTCGTCGCTTTACACCTTTGGTATTTTGTTAACATAGACAAATAATTCAATAAGAACATGAACTGTGAAAGTTTAACATAGTTCACGTGTCTACGCATACAGAAAAGATAAAATTCATAGAAATTAACATTTTTGTGTTATCTCTTACTTAATAGATAGGACATCTGTCGTCTACTGATGTATCGATCAACAAACAATAATAAACAATAGGGAAATGAACTTTTCTTTAAATAAACAAAATCCTGCTCATAGTATCCCATTGACCTTAAATAAAGCACTACCACTACAGCTACAATCTTTTATTTTTTGAGATAAGCGGATTTTCATGAGCTTAGAGGCTGACGTTTTTCAAACTGTGTTGACAATGATCCAAAGTAAGGAAACGACTTCGATTATGTTAATATTCTTTTTGTTTTATGTTTCTACTTTTTCCTTGGTTAGTTATTGTGTTCTGTTAGATCTTCTCTTTCCTTTCATATTTACTTCCTTTATCCTGAGTTATTTTGTAAATATATTTTCTCTCAGTGTATATATTATATTATTCAGTTCTTTCGAAATTATATTTTCTACTATTTATTAGTTTCTACTACCTCCTTCCGATCTATTTTTGTTAGCTTCTGCTAGTTTTTTTACTACACTAAACATTATGTTTATTCTTATTATTGTATACTTTCGAGTTGGGCACAATGGACGTTTTCCCACTCTGGAACTAGTAGTTGCACAAGTGTGATATTTGTCATTACGCTTCCCTAACGCTTGGACCCTTTGCTCCATTGCACCTGCTCGGTTGTATTGTACAGAACAAATCGAGCAGCATCGAGAATTCGAATATCCGCGAGAAGTACACCCAATCAATCAAAATCATCTGACGTCATCTTGGTACTACATCACACTCCGAATTTCAATTATTATCGTTCTAGTTTTATTGTTTTATCTTATTTCCCGTACTTTATTCATGAGATTAATTTTGCGTACTGTTCTATGTTCCTAACCAAAACCTTGCCATTTCCGCCTCACAATCACACAGAGGAAGCCGACATGGATCGTGTCTTCAAGCTTCCCAGTACCACCTTTATTGGCGGCAAGGAGAAATTCCTGCCGCTGCGGGAAATCTTGAGCCGTTTGGAGCGGGCCTATTGCAACAAAATCGGTGTCGAGTTCATGTTCATCAACTCGCTAGAACAGTGCAACTGGATCCGCGAACGCGTCGAGACGCCCAACATCATGACCTACACGAACGAAGAGAAGCGACTGCTATTGGCCCGTTTGACGCGAGCCACCGGTTTTGAGGCTTTCCTGGCCAAAAAGTTCTCGTCGGAGAAGCGTTTCGGTCTTGAAGGGTGTGAAATTATGATTCCGGCGATGAAGGAAGTTATCGACGTTTCGACTAGGTTGGGCGTGGAGTCGATCATCATGGGTATGCCCCATCGTGGACGTTTGAACGTGCTAGCCAACGTATGCCGCAAACCGCTGAATCAAATCTTCACCCAGTTTGCCGGTCTGGAGGCCGCTGATGACGTGAGTTGAATAATACTTTTTTTTCAATCTATTACGTTTATGTAAAGCTCACTTGCCGTATCTAGCTTCACAGAGCCGATATACATTTCATACTAAGTTGAATAATACTTACATCGTTTTCATTGTGTTAAACCGGATAAACTGCAACATTCATCGCTTTTTAGTTTAAGAGAAATCACTTCCAATCTCATTAGTTTAAAAGTTTGGTACCTTAGAAACGTTTTAACCGAGTATTTCATTCTTAACCCGTAGGGCTCCGGTGATGTCAAATACCATTTGGGTACGTACATCGAACGTCTGAACCGCGTTACGAACAAGAACATTCGTCTGGCCGTTGTCGCCAATCCGTCCCATTTGGAGGCGGTTGACCCAGTTGTTCAGGGCAAAACCCGTGCCGAACAGTTCTACCGCGGTGACGGCGAGGGTAAGAAGGTCATGTCCATTCTGCTGCACGGTGATGCCGCTTTCTCCGGACAGGGTGTCGTGTACGAAACTATGCATTTGTCGGATTTGCCAGACTACACGACTCACGGTACAATTCACATCGTCGTGAACAACCAGATCGGTTTCACTACCGATCCACGTCACTCGCGTTCCTCGCCCTACTGTACGGACGTGGCCCGCGTCGTAAACGCCCCCATTTTCCACGTCAACTCGGACGACCCGGAAGCTGTGATGCATGTGTGCCGCGTCGCCGCCGAATGGCGAGCCACATTCCACAAGGATGTTATTATCGATTTGGTCAGTTACCGTCGTAACGGCCACAATGAAATTGATGAGCCCATGTTTACCCAACCTCTCATGTACAAAAAGATTCGCGGTATCAAGCCGGTCTTGGATATCTACGCTAATCAGTTGATTGCCGAAGGAGTCGTGTCGTCAGAGGAGGTTAAAAGCGTTAAGGAAAAATACGAGAAGATTTGCGACGAAGCTATGGAACAAGCCAAGGTTGAAACTCACATCAAGTACAAGGATTGGCTCGATTCCCCATGGTCCGGTTTCTTCGAAGGCAAAGATCCCCTGAAGGTTGCACCAACTGGTGTTATTGATGAAACCCTAGTGCACATCGGAAACCGATTCTCTGCTCCACCACCAAATGCCGCTGAATTCGCCATTCACAAGGGTTTGATGCGTGTGATTGCCGCTCGCAAAGAGATGGTTGACAATAAGACCGTTGATTGGGCTCTTGGTGAAGCTATGGCTTTCGGATCACTGTTGAAGGAAGGCATTCATGTGCGTCTCTCAGGGCAAGACGTCGAGCGTGGTACATTCTCACATCGTCACCATGTGCTACATCATCAAACTGTCGATAAGGCTACATACCGTCCCTTGTGCCATTTGTATCCCGATCAGGCCCCTTACACAGTATGCAACAGTTCCCTCTCTGAATTTGGTGTGCTGGGATTCGAGCTCGGCTATTCCATGACCAACCCGAATGCCCTCGTCATCTGGGAAGCACAGTTCGGAGATTTCAACAACACCGCTCAGTGTATTATCGATCAGTTCATCTCCTCAGGCCAGTCGAAGTGGGTTCGACAGAGTGGCTTGGTAATGCTGCTGCCCCACGGAATGGAAGGTATGGGACCAGAGCACTCGTCAGCCCGTGCTGAACGTTTCCTGCAGATGTGCTCTGATGATCCGGACTATTTCCCACCAGAGTCCGAGGAGTTTGCCATTCGCCAGCTGCACGACATCAACTGGATTGTGGCCAACTGCTCCACACCCGCCAACTATTTCCACATCATGCGTCGACAGATTGCACTTCCCTTCCGCAAACCACTGGTGCTGTTGACACCCAAGTCGCTGCTGCGTCATCCGGAAGCTAAGAGTCCGTTCAGTGAAATGACTGATGGAACCGAATTCCAAAGGTAAATCATTGAGTAGTTCGTTTGTATTCGTCGCTTGTTGCTCTGTTTTGTGGTGTAAGATTTATCCACTTTGATTATCATCATGAATTGCTGCCAAAAGTTTATAACAGAAGTAATTAAGATTAATTCACATTCATTCCTGCTTTCCTGACATTTATACTCGGCTCCCTAGAATCATCCCAGATGCGTCCGTAGCATCGGAGAACCCATCATCCGTGAAGAAACTAATCTTCTGCTCTGGACGTGTATACTATGATCTGATCAAGGCACGCCGAGAGCGCAAACTTGACAGTGACATCGCCATCAGCCGATTGGAACAGGTGACAATAGCTCTCTCTTGGTGTTTTACGCTAATGCTAAATGCTCTCGATTTCGTCCCTGCAGATCTCTCCCTTCCCGTACGATCTGATCAAGGCTGAGTGTGCCAAGTATCCCAACGCAGAACTTGCGTGGGCACAGGAAGAACACAAAAACCAGGGCTACTGGACGTACATTGAACCGAGGTTCGATACCGCAATCAACTCGACCCGCGACCTCAGGTAGGACTATTTGCTTTCACTTGCTCGTTACATCACCTTCAATCTACTCAGTCACATACCTCCATCCAATAACCACCACGATCCTCCTCATCTGGTCCTACCATTCCTGTCCATGGTTGGTATCATGCATAATTGGTAGAGTTCAGGTTTTTCAATTGGTATATGGTACAAATTCAAAAATTACAACGATAAAATTCTTTGGGACCAACCGTCATGTTCTTCAAATCCTCTAAAAACTACACTTCTATCGTTTACCTATTACGGCACAATTTTTTCTTCTTTGCACTTCTTCTTTCAATTTTGTACTTATTTCCGCTGCCTTGTTTGTATATCTACCAATTGGTCATTATTCATTTTCTAGAAGCACCATCACAAAATTTTCGAAAACTTTCTAAACAAGCATTCTAAAAGTCTTTAAGTCTATAATTGTCATCACTCAATTTCAAACACCACAATGCTTCTTACGGATAGTGTCTTCCGTTTGGTGGTCGTTGCCAAGTTGAGTTTATAGCTATTTTGGTTTGAGTAGTTTGCTTTTTAGTTGGACAGCGCTTGCCGTTTAATTCTTTGTTTAAAAACTGACTCACGATGGTTTTGGATGGTAAAGGTGTCAAGTTTTTTTTTCTTTATCATATCGGTGAGCTAGAAGCTTTTTTATTAGGCGCCTGTATAGATACCGTAATTTAACTGATCGTACTGTTTAATATTTTGTAATGTACATACATTAGTCGTGGATGAGCAGTTTCTAATTTCGAACCAATTCGTCAAACCTTCAATTTCAACTAATGAACCCTCGCTCTGCCATGATCGGATATGTCACGCCAGAAAACTAATTGGATAAATACTTAGAAGTATCAAAATTTACCGCAGCTTCTTGTTTTTACCTTCCTGTAAAGTTTGAACCCATGTTTGTTGATTGTTTTATGCTCAGTCACACACAATGTTGAACCCTAGTTTGTCTCGATTTCATTGCTAGTTTGCTAAAATCTTCCGCGCCCAAAATCCAAATCATTCAGGTATAACCATAGTTATTAATTACGGCCATTCGATTTCCAGAGTCTGGTATATTTGACAGAAGAAAATTTGATATAAATATGTATTTTGGTAAAACCGTCGATAATTATCGTATTGAACAGTTTAACAATTTTAATATACACCCGATTCTTTTTTTTACACGGGGGATGCGTTCCGTGTAAAAAAAGTTTTCAGTTCAAAATTTGAAAATCCGTGTAGAAAAAGTTTTATGATTTCTCGACGAATCATGCAAAATGGAGCAACTTTGCCAAAATTTTGTATGGGTTTTTTTTTACACGGCCGTGTAAAAAAAATCCGTGGAAAAACAGAATTGGGAGTACTCGCCATCCGAAAGTTTGTTCATAAGATCATCAATGTGATCAACCTATTCTTCAAAAAATCAATCCTTGAGAATGTATTCTACGGGGCACCCCCCCAGGATTTTGCCTCTGATTAAAAAGGGAAAAATTCACTTCGTCACTCTTACGTTCTGGAAATTGGGTCAGAAAACCCGATTGACCCCAGATTTGCAAAAATGTTAGTTGGTTTGTTACAATTCCACAGAACATTATATGATAATTAAATGAACTTTTTTTTATTAGGAGCTGGATTGTGTACTTTGGAAATCATTACTTTCCATGAAAAAACATCTTAGATGCCTGCTATGTGTGGTTTTGCGCACGCTTTAACGTAACTGCAGACATTCTGCAGACGCGCCACAGAACATGTGGCGGCCACCTTTGATAACATGTGCATAGAGTGATTCAATTTTTGACTTTTTGCCCCCGATGCTTAAACGATTGAATTTGCCTTTTTATTAAACCACCCAAATTTATAGCTAATTTGGATGTAAATTGAGTGATCACGCGCGGTTTGAAGTTTGTATGAAAATTGCTATGAAAACAGTAAATATCATGGAAAACCATTCCCCAACACTCTAATAACTTATGAGTATATCGGCAACATAGAAAATTTTACAAGGAAACAGGTCATCTTTGTTGCGAAACGATTTGATGCTTGCAAGAAAAGTTATTAAGGGAATACTGAATCGAGTGAAATTTAATTTAATACGTAAAAGAATAACTTCAATATCAATAATTAGCATTTTTGTTTTCTTCATAATTTTGCCTCCAAACGAAAATTCGCTTCGCAACAACAACTGCCTTTCAGCTTGAGAAGCATTCTGTGTAGGCAACGTGTTGATTTTATTTAAATAGTTCATGGGCCACCTCTCGGAACGATCTTCCACATAAGGGTCAGTTTTCACAGTAATTCCCATACAAACTTCAAATGACGTGTGCACAGTCAAATTACATCCAAAATTTCTAAAAAATTAGGAGTATTATTAAAATGGCAAATGCAATCGTTTAAGCATCGGGGGGCAAAAAAGTCAAAATTTGAATTACTCTAATGTACATGTTACCCACAACCCAACTCCTAATAAATCAGCCGAAAACTAAACAAAAGTTCTTTTGCCTCTTGTGCAATTCTGAACTCCCACGGGCGATCCAAACCAATTTTCAGGACGAAGAGTGGAGGAGGTCAAAAAAATATGAATTGAGACGAAATGAAGCAATCGTTTTTAAATAAGGATATTTCTCAGACCTGAGGCATATTTAGATGAAGGTACCGCTATTTAGTTCCAAGACACTGGCCATTACCACCGGCAGGGTTTGCAGAAATCGCTCTCAATAGATAACGAACAACGTTAAGAGAGCAGGCTTGGTAGCGGGTCACTTTTTAGTGACTTGGTCACTTTTTTCGGGCTAGTCACTAAAAAGTCTCTTTTTTCGACCTCAAGTCACTAAAGTCACTTTTTCTCGCAAAAAGTCACTATTTTCAACTATTTTGAAACTATTGACCGAGTTTTATGTATCCATCGGATGATGCTTTGTTCATATCGGAAATGAAATTACGGATCTTGGAAAAATAATCGCTCTGAAACTTCGCGAGCCATTTAACTTGCTGCTCTTATTGGCATTTCACCATTTCATTGAAGGTGTTTTACGTCACAATTTATAAATTGGTATACACCCAGGTTTTTTTTTACGAGGGGGATACGTACCTCGCAAAAAAAAACCGTGTAAAAAAAAACCGCGTTAATTCGAAAATCCGTGTAAAAAAAAACCGTGCTAATTCGAAAATCCGTGTAAAAAAAAACCGTGTTAATTCGAAAATCCGTGTAAAAAAAGACCGCGTTAATTCGAAAATCCGTGTAAAAAAATACCATCGAAAAATTTTCATTGAAAAAGACTTAGAAAATTTATTGATAAGTGAAAAGTTTATCAGTCTATTTGATTGACAAAAACTGGGTGAAACTGGGTATTGCCGGAACGGGCTCGATGAGCGGAAGCCGGAAATTGGTGTTTGGCGTTATTTTGAAATTTTAGATGGCCGACTTCCAGTTAGACCTGTGATTTTCTTATGCCGTCGCCGCGTCGGCGTGCCGCTGTATGTGAATTTACCACGCCACCGAATATTTTCTACCATATCGATGGATATTGGAGAACTGTTAAAGAAGTAGGTTGAAGGGTGTTGTACAATTTTGAAGAGGATTTTTACTGTTAAGTTCAGTTTTATCTAGCAGCATGAAGATTATTTAATTACTTACTATGAATCCTGTACGCCTCCGGTGGAGCAAAGGGCCGACTTGAAAGATCTCCATCCTGAGCGACGACCAGCTATCGGTTTTACCTGTAGCCAGGTTAGATTAAGGTCAACTTCTTCTATGAGCCGTCATGAGCCTCTGGGTTTGCCTCTGCTGCGATGTCCCGCTGCGTTCCAATCTAATGCTAGTTTGCATATTTCGTTTCCGCTCCTTCGTGAAGTGTGGCCGATCCAGCCCCACTTCCGATCCCGAGTTTCCATTACTATCGGCCTCGGCCTTACTATCGGACAATGGAGCTCATTGTTGTAGATCCAGTTGTGAGGCCACCAGGCACAAATTATGTACCGTAGGCATCTGTTGATGAACAACCATATAACAGTACAGATTTCACGTTAGAGTTGAAAATTCGGATTTTGATGCGTTATATCTGCCTGTTCTTCCAGATATTACTTAAACTCGCAAAGGCAGCCCTTGCTTTCTTGATCCGTGCGCCTATGTTTATCTTGGTACCGCCGTCTGACGCCACATGGCTTCCAAAATATTCGAACTTTTCACTGATTGTACAACTACTGTAAAACTGGAAGAGGTTGCCACTTGTTTCTCCACTGATTGTCCAACTACTGTAAAACTGGAAGAGGTTGCCGTGGTTACGTCCTATGATTTGGTTTTGTTGACGTTGATGACTAAACCTGCGGAAGACGAGGTTTGAGCTTACTCTGCATATCAGAGCACCGTTGAGCGAGAAGTTCAACGTCATCAGCCTATTCGATGTCGTTTAGATTCTCCATGGTTAAAGGCTGCCATAGGTTTGGACAGATTAACGTCGATTACAATAAGGAACAGTAACGATGATGGAATACACCCTTGTCTCACACCAGCTACGACCCGGATAGGGCCAAACACGACCCCATTGTGCAGTATTCTGCACAAGAAGACCTCGTTTTATGCCTCCATGAGGCCGATAATTTTCTCAGGAACCCCCTAGCGTCTCAGGGTCCCCACATATTCTCAAGAATACCAAGTAAAGGGACTCTTGGAATTCGTTGACCTGCTCCAGAATGATACGGAGCGTGACAAACAGGATCTTCCGGCACGGAACCCGGTCTGCTGCCGCCTGAAAATCGCATCGATCTTTTCCTGAATCCGGGCTAGGATAACTTTGCATAGAACTTTTAAGACGGTACACAGCAACATCATGTCTGATAACTGACGAGTACACAGTCAGGTCATCCTTTTTGGACACCTTCACTAAGATACTTTGCAACCAGTCGACCGGGAAGGTTGAGGTGTCCTATATTACGAAATAAACGATGCAGAAGATGAGCAGATGTCATGGCAGATGTTTGAATCTCTAGCAGTGATGGCGCTCCGGTGTTGACGCGCGTTACACGTCGCATCCTGGACAGATCATGCTGAGGTGGTGGTGGCCGGGTTGGCACTTGAAAAAGGGTCGACCAATAACTGACCATTCGCGTCTTTTACAGGCATCGTTGCATTCATCTTCGCTCCGCTTAAGCGTTGTGAGATATCGTAGAGGAGGCGAATGTCCCTGGTTGATGTGGCTCTCTCTCCCCTTCGTCGGCAAGCGAGTCCGCCCACTCACGCTTGTCCTGTCGACAAGCATAATTAAGTAAAATTTTATTTTTATTAGAAGCTGGCATTCTTGGCGCTTTTTTTTAATTTCTAGTTTTTTGTAGTAAGGAATTTCAGCAGGAATCATCGGAGAATTTCTGGAAGGAATTCTTGAAGAGTGTCTGGAGAACCTTCCAGAAGATTTCCTGGAGGTACTTCTGATAAATCTCCTGTGGAGCTTTCGGAAAAAAATCTTTGAGGAACTTCCGCATGAATTCTCGGAGGAATTTCAGAAAAAAAAACGCCGTAGAAATTCCTTTGAGGAACTGCTGGAGGATTTTTTTAATTCATATATTTATCTAGTAGGCACTCCGTGTCCTTAAGCGCTACTGAACCGTGATCTACTGTAGTATTCTGCTGTACAGAATCTATGGATACCCGTAGTTCGATATTGTTGTCGTTGCCGATATCATCGTGAGTCCTTGTGTCCATTTATCCATATGGTGAATCCAATGATCGTTGCTTTGTTCGGTTGCCATTTTTCGAAGTACGTTGGAGGAATGCCTTCGAGATCAGTTTTATCAGTTGTTGTCTGGCAGACGTGACCGTGAGGCGTTACCCCAAACGCCACCGTTGGGACTGCGCTGCCGGTGACTGACGAGGGTTTGGTGGAGGGGATGGGAATCGAGCCCATGTTCATTCGCTTATAAGGCGAACGTATAGCCAACTACGCTACGGGACCACATGCCGGAAGAATTCCTTTGAGGATCTTCCGGAGGAATTCCTTTGAGGAACTTCCGGCGGAATGCTTTTGGGGAACTTCCAGGGGAATTCCTCTAAGGAACTTCTGGAGGAGTTCCTGAAGGAACTTCCGGAGGAATTCCTTTGTTGAACTTCAGGAGGAATTCCTTCCAGCAACTTCCGAAGAAATTTCTTCGAGAAACATCTGGAGGAATTTCTCGCTTAACTTTTCAAAAGGACCTAAACAACATTTTTCAAATTAATTAATTTGAGTACTGCAAACAAAAGCTTTCATATTGGTCTGTGGATTGCAATATTCAAATTATTTCATTAAAACAAATGTTACTTAGGTCCTTTTGAAAAGTTAAGCTAGATTTCTCTGAGGAACACTCGGAGCAACTCTTGGAGGAAATTCTGGAGGAACTCTCGGTAGAATTTCAGGAGGAATTCCCGGATAAAATTTCAAGATGAATTTCCAGGGGAGTTCTTAGAGGAACTTATGAAGAAATTTCAAGAAATATTTCTGGATGATTTCCTGAAGGAACTTTTGGAGGAATATCTGGTGGAACTGGTGAAGGAATTTGTGGTGGAACTTTCAAAGGGATTGCTGGACGAACTTCCGGAGGAATTCCCGGAGGAACTTCCGGAGGAACTTGCGGAGGAATTCCCGGAGGAACTTCCGGAGGAATTCCCGGAGGAACTTCCGGAGGAATACCCGGAGGAACTTCCGGAGGAATTCCCGGAGGAACTTACGGAGGAATTCCCGGAGGAATTTCCGGAGGAATTCCCGGAGGAACTTCCGGAGGAATTCCCGGAGGAACTTCCGGAGGAATTCCCGGAGGAACTTCCGGAGGAATTCCAGGAGGAACTTCCGGAGGAACTTCCGGAGGAATTCCCGGAGGAACTTCCTTGGAATTCCCGGAGGAACTTCCTTGGAATTCCCGGAGGAACTTCCTTGGAATTCCCGGAGGAATTCCCGGAGGAACTTCCGGAGGAATTCCCGGGGGAACTTCCGGAGGAACTTCCGGAGAAATTCCCGGAGGAACTTCCGGAGGAACTTCCGGAGGAATTCCCGGAGGAACTTTTAGAGGAATTTTTGTGAGGATCTCCCGAAGAAATTTTTGTGAGGATCTTCCGGAGAAATTTTTTCTGGAAGAAATTCCGAAGGAATTTTTATGATTGTTTCTGGCCATTGGTATTGAAAGGGTTTTCCAGTCGTGTTATCGAACCGGAAAAGGGCCATCTTGAATTCAAAAATGGCGGCAAATAGATTTCTGGCTTCTACTCATCGAGCTCATTCCGTTAATACCCATATTCCAGGGGTTTCCAGTCGTTTTAACGAACTCAAATTCGGCCATCTTCAAATCCAAAATGGCGCCAAACATTGATTTTCGGCTTCTACTCGTCGAGCTCATTCCGGCAATACCCATATTGCATGGGTTTCCGGTCCTTTGATCAAACCGGAAGTCAGTCATCTTGAATTTCAAAATGGCGCCAAACATCGATTTCCGGCTTCTACTCGTCGAGCTCATTCCGGCAATACCCATATTGCATGGGTTTCCGGGCCTTTTATCAAACCGGAAGTCGGCCATCTTGAATTTCAAAATGGCGCCAAACATCGATTTCCGGCTTCTACTCGTCGAGCTCATTCCGGCAATACCCGTATTGCATGGGGTTCCGGGCCTTTTATCAAACCGGAAGTCGGCCATCTTGAATTTTAAAATGGCGCCAAACATCGGTTTCCGGCTTCTACTCGTCGAGCTCATTCCGGCAATACCCATATTGCATGAGTTTCCGGGCCTTTTATCAAACCGGAAGTCGGCCATCTTGAATTTCAAAATGGCGCCAAACATCGATTTTCGGCTTCTACTCGTTGAGCTCATTCCGGCAATACCCATATTGCATGGGTTTCCGGGCATTTTATCAAACCGTAAGTCGGCCATCTTGAATTTCAAAATGGCGCCAAACATCGGTTTCCGGCTTCTACTCGTCGAGCTCATTCCGGCAATACCCATATTGCATGGGTTTCCGGGCCTTTTATCAAACCGGAGGTCGGCCATCTTGAATTTCAAAAAGGCGCCAAACATCGATTTCCGGCTTCTACTCGTCGAGCTCATTCCGGCAATACCCATATTGCATGGGGTTCCGGGCCTTTTATCAAACCGGAAGTCGGTCATCTTGAATTTTAAAATGGCGCCAAACATCGGTTTCCGGCTTCTACTCGTCGAGCTCATTCCGGCAATACCCATATTGCATGGGTTTCCGGGCCTTTTATCAAACCGGAAGTCGGCCATCTTGAATTTCAAAATGGCGCCAAACATCGGTTTCCGGCTTCTACTCGTCGAGCTCATTCCGGCAATACCCATATTGCATGGGTTTCCGGGCCTTTTATCAAACCGGAAGTCGGCCATCTTGAATTTCAAAATGGCGCCAAACATCGATTTCCGGCTTCTACTCGTCGAGCTCATTCCGGCAATACCCGTATTGCATGGGGTTCCGGGCCTTTTATCAAACCGGAAGTCGGCCATCTTGAATTTCAAAATGGCGCCAAACATCGGTTTCCGGCTTCTACTCGTCGAGCTCATTCCGGCAATACCCATATTGCATGGGTTTCCGGGCCTTTTATCAAACCGGAAGTCGGCCATCTTGAATTTCAAAATGACGCCAAACATCGTTTTCCGGCTTCTACCCTTCGAGCTCATTCCGGCAATACCCATATTGCATGGGTTTCCAGTCCTTTGATCAAACTGGAAGTCGGTCATCTTGAATTTTAAAATGGCGCCAAACATCGGTTTCCGGCTTCTACTCGTCGAGCTCATTCCGGCAATACCCATATTGCATGAGTTTCCGGGCCTTTTATCAAACCGGAAGTCGGCCATCTTGAATTTCAAAATGGCGCCAAACATCGATTTTCGGCTTCTACTCGTTGAGCTCATTCCGGCAATACCCATATTGCATGGGTTTCCGGGCATTTTATCAAACCGTAAGTCGGCCATCTTGAATTTCAAAATGGCGCCAAACATCGGTTTCCGGCTTCTACTCGTCGAGCTCATTCCGGCAATACCCATATTGCATGGGGTTCCGGGCCTTTTATCAAACCGTAAGTCAGCCATCTTGAATTTCAAAATGGCGCCAAACATCGATTTCCGGCTTCTACTCGTCGAGCTCATTCCGGCAATACCCATATTGCATGGGTTTCCGGGCCTTTTATCAAACCGGAAGTCGGCCATCTTGAATTTCAAAATGGCGCCAAACATCGGTTTCCGGCTTCTACTCGTCGAGCTCATTCCGGCAATACCCATATTGCATGGGGTTCCGGGCCTTTTATCAAACCGTAAGTCAGCCATCTTGAATTTCAAAATGGCGCCAAACATCGATTTCCGGCTTCTACTCGTCGAGCTCATTCCGGCAATACCCATATTGCATGGGTTTCCGGGCCTTTTATCAAACCGGAAGTCGGCCATCTTGAATTTCAAAATGACGCCAAACATCGATTTCCGGCTTCTACTCGTCGAGCTCATTCCGGCAATACCCGTATTGCAGGGGGTTCCGGGCCTTTTATCAAACCGGAAGTCGGCCGTTTTGAATTTCAAAATGGCGCCAAACATCGGTTTCCGGCTTCTACTCGTCGAGCTCATTCCGGCAATACCCATATTGCATGGGTTTCCGGGCCTTTTATCAAACCGGAAGTCGGCCATCTTGAATTTCAAAATGACGCCAAACATCGTTTTCCGGCTTCTACCCTTCGAGCTCATTCCGGCAATACCCATATTGCATGGGTTTCCAGTCCTTTGATCAAACTGGAAGTCGGTCATCTTGAATTTTAAAATGGCGCCAAACATCGGTTTCCGGCTTCTACTCGTCGAGCTCATTCCGGCAATACCCATATTGCATGGGGTTCCGGGCCTTTTATCAAACCGTAAGTCAGCCATCTTGAATTTCAAAATGGCGCCAAACATCGATTTCCGGCTTCTACTCGTCGAGCTCATTCCGGCAATACCCATATTGCATGGGTTTCCGGGCCTTTTATCAAACCGGAAGTCGGCCATCTTGAATTTCAAAATGGCGCCAAACATCGGTTTCCGGCTTCTACTCGTCGAGCTCATTCCGGCAATACCCATATTGCATGGGGTTCCGGGCCTTTTATCAAACCGTAAGTCAGCCATCTTGAATTTCAAAATGGCGCCAAACATCGATTTCCGGCTTCTACTCGTCGAGCTCATTCCGGCAATACCCATATTGCATGGGTTTCCGGCCTTTATCAAACCGGAAGTCGGCCATCTTGGATTCCAAAATGACGCCAAACATCGATTTCCGGCTTCTACTCATCGAGCCCATTCCGGCAATACCCGTATTGCATGGGGTTCCGGGCCTTTTATCAAACCGGAAGTCGGCCGTTTTGAATTTCAAAATGGCGCCAAACATCGGTTTCCGGCTTCTACTCGTCGAGCTCATTCCGGCAATACCCATATTGCATGGGTTTCCGGGCCTTTTATCAAACCGGAAGTCGGCCATCTTGAATTTCAAAATGACGCCAAACATCGTTTTCCGGCTTCTACCCTTCGAGCTCATTCCGGCAATACCCATATTGCATGGGTTTCCAGTCCTTTGATCAAACTGGAAGTCGGTCATCTTGAATTTTAAAATGGCGCCAAACATCGGTTTCCGGCTTCTACTCGTCGAGCTCATTCCGGCAATACCCATATTGCATGAGTTTCCGGGCCTTTTATCAAACCGGAAGTCGGCCATCTTGAATTTCAAAATGGCGCCAAACATCGGTTTCCGGCTTCTACTCGTCGAGCTCATTCCGGCAATACCCATATTGCATGGGTTTCCGGGCCTTTTATCAAACCGGAAGTCGGCCATCTTGAATTTCAAAATGGCGCCAAACATCGATTTCCGGCTTCTACTCGTCGAGCTCATTCCGGCAATACCCATATTGCATGGGGTTCCGGGCCTTTTATCAAACCGTAAGTCAGCCATCTTGAATTTCAAAATGGCGCCAAACATCGATTTCCGGCTTCTACTCATCGAATCCAGTCCGGCAATATCCATATTGTATGCAGTTTTATACTCTGCAAAACAATCGTTCCCATATCCATAAAATTATTCTAAGTGTTTTCCATTCAAAAAGACTTAGAAAATTTTGATCTGGGTACCGCGTTAATTCGAAAATCCGTGTAAAAAAAACCGCGTTAATTCGAAAATCCGTGTAAAAAAAACCTCGCAAAAAAAAACCGTGTAAAAAAAAACCGTGTAAAAAAAGACCTGGGTGTACAGTCATGCAAGCAGGGGACTTGTCGATTTCAAGTTTTTTTTAAACTCAATCTTTATACAGTAGGGGAAGGTGGAGAGACTTTACCCCTGTTTTACCAAGAACTAAAGTAGTATTGTTATAGCGTATTTTTTTAAATAGATCCTCTAGACAAATGATCGTTATGTGGCGAGTTATTTTTTTGATAGACAACCTTATTAGCTCTATTATTTACTGTGTTTTGTTCCCCCTAAAGATGTTTTTTAGTGGCCACGCAAAATTTGAACAAGTTCTCCGGATAATGACCAAATGCTACCATTTTTTCACAGCACAAATCCATAAATATGCTTAATGAAGAGATAAAAATGCCAACATTCCATCACATTCAGGATTTTTGGATTTTGAGTTGTTGCCTCAATTTGAGGAGACTTGAACCCTCATTAGTCATCCATATAAATATAATATAATATAAAAAATTGTCTAAAAAATTCAAGAAAATATAATTTGTTCTCAATTTTTTGTAATTGGACAGATGTAATGAAGGGTTTGCTGTAAAAAATATTTATTGAGTAGATATCATAGAAAGGAGATCAAGTCTCCCCAATTTTGAAGATTGCATGCGCTGTCGAATTCCATAGCAAAAATCGTTCATGAATACGCACAGCGAGTCGGAAATCTGCGTATTTTGGAGGAAAATATTTAAAAGTTCAGAGAGCATGGTCCTCATTATAAGCAGAAGGTCGAGCGTTCAATCCCAGGCTCGTTGTACATGAATCTTCATAATTTTTGTTTCGTTGTCTACCAAAACGATCCGTACTGTTGTTCCTGTCGCACTAAAAAATAAAAAAAACTTCCGTGGCACCAGTGGCAAATCGTATAATTCTCTGCATCTTTCT
The DNA here is from genome assembly GCF_024139115.2 of Armigeres subalbatus. Lineage (NCBI taxonomy): Eukaryota > Metazoa > Arthropoda > Insecta > Diptera > Culicidae > Armigeres > Armigeres subalbatus. Next base: position 85,164,422 of record NC_085140.1, read on the forward strand.
AAAGTAGGTGTTCAGCTTATCCAATGATCGTAATTTTCACTCAATCTCAAGAGAAGAAAATGCGCATTCACGGAGATTTTCGCCGAGAAATTATTTTCGGGAAAGAAACCATATAACCATATTTCCAGTGGCGTCGCGTAACCTCACTTTTTACCTGTGCACTGATACAACAAATGAAAATTTTGATATTTCTACAGCCCAAATGGAAAATAAAATTAACAGAGTCGTTTAATCTAATCAAAATCTAGTTATTCTATACATTTTTGCACGAAAATTCCTTAAATTTAAGTTCAGTGCACAGGTAGATTGAGGTTAGGGAAACGCCACTGCATATTTCGCTCACTTTGCTTGAAAGACTGACTACTCATAGTTTTGAGATGTCCTGCTTTTGACTGATATTGAGTAAAATTTTCGTGGGTTTAAAGGGAGGGCAATACAATTTTACTTAGTCACTGATAGTCACTGAGTAGATAAAAGTTAGCGTGTACGATTTTTGTTTCTCTTCTGAGTTTGTTCTAAGAGAAAAAAGTGGTGAGTGAAAGATGTTTTCCGCCACAAAACGCTTGAATTCGTCTCATTGAACTTGCAACTGAAATTGGAAGTCACTATTTGGTAACTTTTTCTGCAACTGAAAGTCACTATTTGGTCCCTTTTTTCGTCAGCTTTGGTCACTAAAGTCACTATTTTGAGTGGCTTCGGTCGCTACCAGCCCTGAGAGAGGCAAAAACTGTTCTGAATCATAACAAGCTATGATAACAAATTTATTAAACTTGTACACAAGTGCATAAAAACGGAATCGGATAAGCAGCCCTCACAGAGAAGTGATAATTTTCGCATTGTTCTCGCTCATTTTGTATTGGTGACCGCACAGCTGTGTAGAACAAGTTGAAATGCACCATCAGAACCAGTGCTCCCCGCGTTTGGAACTTTCTAAAAGAAATTCATCATGGGGTAAATCCTCCCGAATCAATTCTTTAGCATGACAGCTTGAGAAAAATATCTCTCACAGTATGCTACATCATATCGTACAGAGATGATAAGTGAGAGACATTTTCATTATCTTTTGGATTCAATCCCTGACCACTGGATATTTCACTAATACTAATGGTCATTACCACGATATTCCACTATCCTGAAAGGTCATCACCCCAAAAAATCATACAATTATATTTATGTTATTAATTTATTCCAATCAATGCTTTTGCATTTACTAAAAACTCTGCTAATTTTTTAGTCGGGAGCCTCCGGAATAATGCGAAAGAGCGAACGTCTTTTTTTTAAATCACGCATAATAATGGAATAATGCCGGAATAATGCGAAAAAAATGCCTACTCTGTCTCCTTAATTCAAAGCATGCGTTTGCCAGGATTAAGGTAAAAGAGTAAATGACTCCTCCTTTTAAAGCACACACTTGCTCGGGACTAAACGAGGAAGTAAATTACTTCTGATCCTTCTAAAACCCGCACTTGCCCGGAATAAGGCGCATTTGCTCGAAATAATGCGGAAGAGCAAAGATCTCTTCTCGAAAGCATGCACTTGCAAAAAATGCCTCCTTAATGCAAAGCAGGTGTTTTTCCGGAATAAGGTGAAAGAGTAAATAACTCCTCTTTTCAAGGCACGCGCTTGCACGGAACAAGACGTGAGACTGTGATAGTAAATTACTTCGTCTTTTAAAGTACGCATTTGGCCATAATAATGCGAAAGAGTAAAAGCCCTTCTTTAAAAGCAAGCATTATTCAAATAAAAAGGGGGAGTAAATGACACCCCTTTTTGAAGCACACATTTACTTGGAATAATGCAAGGTTGTTACGACTAGGCGGATTCCCCAATTTTCGCGGACTTACCTAGAGATTTCAAAGTCTTGCGTGTATTTTGCGCGGATTGAGTTTGAAGTGAAAATTTTATAAGTATCATCCTTAATATAAGGCGTCGGATCTTATTTTCGATAGCAAAATGTTTTGAGAATCAACTTCTCGTCTATGCTTGGACAATTTTTCGAATCTTTCTTAATCTAAGGCGTCCGATAATGTTTTCGATAGCAAAATATTGTTGAGAATCAACTTCTCGTCTATGCTTGCACCATTTTTCGAATCTTTACAAGCTTTTATGGAACGCATTACACTTTGAATACTCGTATAACATGTATTAGTTAGCAAATTATTTCTCTCTGGAATTATTGCAATTTTTTAAAAAAATTATATGATTTTAAATAGGGGAACTTACCCGTTTTCCATCTGACTGAATATTTATTTATCTAGAGGCGATGTTGGCTCGGATTAGATTTCATGCCGCGCGGAAATGGTGCGGACTTGATTTTAGTCGACGCGGATTTGGCACGAAAAATATTTCAGAACCCCCGTTACAACCCTGATAATGCGAAAAAAAGATTCTTCTAAAGCAAGATGTTTGGCAAAATACCACCTTGATATTTGGCATTTCGAGAGAAAATTTATCTTTCTACGCAGTGCTGAATCAAATCAAAAAGTTTCTCTTGCAATACAAATGAAGAAATTATACACGTTTTGAAAGACGTTTGACAATTGGACAATTGGGACTTCTAAGGATTTCTAAACAGACAATTGGGCAAGATGGACTATTGGGACTATCTGGTGCGAATTTAATATCTAAACAACAACCATATGTTTTTTGTAAAGGAAATTGTTTTGTTGCTAATTTCTATTTTAAAGTCGGTATTAAAAAGCAGTAGCTTTGCGAGCAAAGGGATAGAACTGCCAATCCGGAGATGGCGAGTTTGATTCTCGGTCCGGTGTAGGATGTTTTCGGGTTGGAAACTTTCTCGACACCCTGGGCATAGTATATCCATTGTACTTGCCACTCAAGATACATAGTCATGCAATGGCGAGCATAGAAAAGAATTCAATTAATAACTGAGGAAATGCTAATTGAATACTAAGCTGAAAAGCAGGCCAAGTTCCAGTTGGAATGTAAAGCCATTGGAGAAGAAGAAGATTGGAAACGCAATCTAATAAATTGATATAATGACAAGACTTTTTTTTTCACTTTTTGAAACGATTTTTCTAAGTAGTGACCATTTAGGGTTATAAGGTTTTCAGGGTGCTGACGTAGTGCCATTCGGGGTAACGACTTTTGGGGCAGTGTCATAACAGGGTGGCGACTATCTGAAAAAACCTGAAATTATCAGGAATTATTGTCAACCTGGAAAAATCAAGGAATTTGCGGAGTAATCAGGGAAATCAGCAAGAGAGAAGATGAACATGCTGTATTCATATCGTTTCTTCTATGTTTCAAATAAAGAGTCAAATATACTCGTCTTAATTCGAGAATGAATAGGGCGTATGCCGTAGAGCAATGAGCTACAGACAAGCTGTCAAACAACTCGTTGGTCTTTGAATAATGAAGGCAACCAACCACGACAATCATGTAGCGGAAGTCTTCATCTTTCTGCTAGTGATGAGAGAGTTTATTTTATAAATTTCTTTTAATCAAATTTTAGATCAAAACACACAACATTTTCATTACGATATTTCGGCGTTAGGCCAATATAATAGGCCTCAGTAATATACGAAGTTCCAAAATGAGTTCGTTTCACGTGTAGGAAATATTGTAGTGTTGATGGGGCAATATCAGTTGGTGAAACAGATCTCATGTTCAAATTATCCGTATCCCTCGACACCCATGATCATAACTAAGAGTTGATCACAGTTAGGAAAGTGGTATTGGACTTTCCCAAACTAATTATTTGCTTGTATTAATCACAGAAATTACAATCATTATAATTTTTGTAACTTATTTTGTATCAAACATTCTTCTGTTATATGTGCCACACTCATCGTGTCCAGAAATTGAAGCTTGTTAAAAAAATAAAATAAAATCGGTTCGAGTGTTTTTCCATATCTCGTACTTCAAAGCAGTTCCATATTCGACCCTCAAGCTACAACCAATCAACTAAAATTAATCGCAAAACAAACCGAGGAACATCCTTTCTCCCTCCATTTCCAGCGATGATGGTGATGACCTTGTAGCGCACACTCGAACGCAACTTGATACCACAAGTGGTGCCATCGCTGCCCAATCAACTAAAACAGCAACGAACACAACAATTCGATCGCCATCGACAACAGCTACAACGACATCCACCACAGCAGCGTTATCATCGCCTTCTTCTACCTCCTCTTCTGAACCTTCTGTTGCTCGTACAACCATCACCTCTTGACTGGGCCGTCTCTTCGGCTTCAGCAAGAGTTCGTCGACCGAAGCAGCCCCCAAATCCCCACCAACAACTTCCCGTTCCCCCTCAAAATCATCTACTCCATTAAACACTACTACAACTACTACCCACACCACCAACAATGCTGTTGCAGCCTCAACAGCTCCGTCCTTCAACAGTCCGACTAATAGCCCCGTAAACGCAAGTAATAATCACCATAATCATAATGATAAACGTATTGACAGTGTGCAAGACAAGCTTGTGCTGCAGAAAACCACCCAAGGATTCAATATTTCCGAAGGAACCTTCAATGCGCCAACCGACGGTACAAAGGGTCGCAAGGTGAAAATCTCATCGAGACCACTTAGGTGAGAGAACCACTTTTACTCCTGCCACCAACTAATTTGCTGGCGCGCAGTGTCGTGTTGCTGTTGTTGGCGATCTGGGCCGGCCGCGGTCTCTTCTAGGCCTCCGGTTAGGCTCGAGCACTCGTGCCTTCTATTGTACTGTACAAATCGAGTTATTTCTTTAGATATAGAGAGTTAACTTCGTTGCTATTGTTCGCTCATTATGTAACATTTAACTTGCAGAACCGCTGACCTAACGCTGACCTATGTATTGACCCGTAACGTCAGACCTTTTGTTTTTACGTTATTTTCATTTTATAATTTGCGCTTGTGACATATCCCTTTTACTAGTTCGAATTTCTATTGCTTCCGTTTCGTTCAAAATGTTGCACTTTTATCCTATTGATTGGTTTGACGTGAATTGGCTGGCCTAAGCTGTGGAGACTGGATAACACTAAAATTTTAGAGATATCGTTGTATTGATCACTTCAAAAACTTTTAAAATTGCATTAAAGAAAACAATCATTCAAATTGTTCCCCGACGGCGACATTTTATCATACATACATACAAACACATTTGACATAATTATAGAAATTAGTTATAAGAGGTTATAAGAACAAATATTTCATTCATTTCATTACAATCATTTTAGTCGTTAAACTCATTAACATACAATGCTTGCAAGGTTTCATGAATGAAGAAGATTATGTAGCAGAGATTGACAACCAAAGTCTGTCATTCTAAGTCTATCGCAGTATAATCAGATTGATTAATCTATTCTATCTACTAACGGTCGACGCATGTTACAAAACAAGGAATTGAGAAAACACATTTCAGATCAAAATACTATTTTTCTTTGTACAATATTGTTAATGCTTCAAAAAACAGTCGTAGCCCCGAACTGATATAACTTTCAATGCAATCCAAAAGAACTTCTCTACATGTTTGATAGCGACGAATCTGTCTATTCTTCTGATGCATAACAGTTTAAATGTTTTAGAGTGTCCCAAGACTATTTGAAGCAGTTTGGTTCGGATGAAATCGAATTCGAAGAATTTCGAGTTGGAACGCAGCGCAGCTTAATCAACTTAAATCAATCGCTCGACCAAATTGCATTCGACGATAAAGACATGCCACATGGAACGAGTGTCATAGTGTAGTGTAGTAGATCTCATGTGTGGATGCTTAGATGCAAAATGCCACGGAAGATTATTTCTTGTATTGTTGTCCGACCAAGGTAAACAAAACTGAGCAATTAAGAAAATATCAGTCGGAGCAAGAGTGAATTGGAGTACTGTCTCTCCGGTACAAAATTAGATGACATTTTTTATCGAAGATTCATTTTTCTCGAGATAAAGACAATCTATCCAACTTTGGAAGTAGTGCGTTGAATTCACATAAAAATGTACAAAGCAACGCATTATTTAGTTTTTTTTCTTCTTCTTTCTGTTTTGGGTGGTGCTTTCTTTTGCGCACATACCCATCTAACGGAGTCCCTAATTCCAAATTCTACTTTGATGCTACGCCGACAATACTAACATGGATGCTTCAGCAACCATCGAAGGATATTGTTCCGAAGCGCTCGATCAAACTGTCTTTGACAATGAACACAAAGTAGCCGAAACGAGTTCCAAACGGACGACTTCTTTTATGGATAATTCGGGAGAATATCGTCGTCAATAGGTTATGCTCGATAACAACTTTGATGAAAATACGGAACATGGAACAAGTGTCGGAAGTAACTATATCACCGATGATTGCGAATCTGATGTTAGTGAACAACAAATCAATCTAACGCGAAATCAATGCGCTTCGTTTGATAAGCTAGAACACAATGCTCGCCCGGTGGCTTCTGAATTCAGAATACGATCGGGCGTTTCTTCCGACCGAAATAACGCGACTTTACAAGCACGATCCATCAAGCACTAATAATTTAGCTGGCGTTGCCAACAGCAACACGATCGATCGCGCACTGATTAAATAAATTTCTGCTTTGCGAGGAAGAAATTAATGTCTTTACTTCGCGATTTCCCGGACAAGCTGGCGCTCCCAGCAGCAACACTACCGATCGCGCACTAATTGAACAATCCTCTGCTCTGCGAGGTAATAATCAATTTTCCACTTCGCGTTCTTCCTGACAAGCTAGCGTTCCTAGCCGCAACATGATCGATCGCGCACTGATTCGGAAACGTGCTGTCCCTCCTGAGTACAAAGTCATTGCGACATAAAAGCCGTCATGTCGTTGGATGGGATTGTTTCGGGCCAGCGCGTGAAGCGATCGATTATAGTTAATAGGTAGCGAAATCCTTTTGACGGCTGGAGTGGACCCACAAGCAGTAAAGGTATCTGCACCTTTTAATATCTATAGAAACGCGAAAGATGAATGGCAAGCTACAAAAATCTACAAAAATATTTGTTCCGTGACAAGGCATGATATTGCTTTATTTTATTAATTTATCGACTAGTCACTATTCTTCGCATAAATCTATTAAAATAATATTAAATAATTAAAATAATTCTGGCAGATAAATGCAGAGTTGCAGTTTTAGAGAACATGACTCTGATGAACGCTGCTGTTATGTTGCAACTGCCGTTGATTCGTTTGATCCTTGACAATAGCATTAATGTTAAGAACATTATTTTGAGCTTTTTAGTAGAATGTCTTCACTTGTCATAAGACGAGTTTGTACAATCCCATTGAATTCCACCACTTAATTGACAGACACTCTTGACAGATACAGGCTTTCAAAATAGTGTCTGAAGTAACCTACCGCTATCTTTATAGCAGTGAGTTGGTTGAATCTATCGATAATTTGATTGTTTTGAAAAGAACAAGCCTAGCGATTTTCATTAGCTGTCTACCAATGAAACACAAGCAGTGGCTGGTTTCCTACCCGGCGCTGTCCACATCCAGACGCTTACGTATATGCGCGAACAGCAGGATGTTCTAGTAGACCCGCATCAAATCGAGAGTAGTAAAGATAGTCGTACTTTGAAATCTGTTCAGCAGATCGTAGAGGTGAGTAACCGGACACTTTTCCGGAACGGTGACCTTAATGAGCCGACGATAATCGCCCACAAAGCGCCATTCGCCGTTCTTCTAAGGAACGAAGTGAAGAGGGTTTGCCCAATTGCTGCAGAATAGACCACAAAATGTCCATTTTTCACACATGGCTTGAAACGCATCGTGTAGTCTTGCGCAGTCTTTTCTCGTTCAGGATGTATAACTGTATGATGGGTGACATCGTGCTTCACTTCCGGTCGAATCGATGAAGGAACCTAAACTTCTCGATAATCGTCCTAGAGGTCATAATATGTGTGTTAAGAGTGGGCACTACCGATACCGCAGTTTAGTCGTTTCGTCAGTGAGCTATCGGTGCCTCAGGTCCACCAGTAATTCGATTTGTGCGAGAATTATTGAAACGTTCGAGCCCGTGTCGAACTACTGTTTTTTTTGGACAACAACTAGACGTCTTCTTCAAATATCATCGTCCACCTGTGCCGATTCAGGAAGGCGCGTGTCTAGTTTTTTTTTTTTGGAGATTGCAGCTACAATGGGCTTGGCAGTGCCCAGCACGACCACAATTTTCGCTATTAAAGGAGGTTCAGGTATGGATTGACAAAGAATGGAACAGATGGTCTTCAACAGAACAAAGTAACGAGGTTTTGGTCTTCAACAGAACAAAGTAACGAGGTTTATTGAAGAGCTATGATTAAAACATCGGGTTAGCTTGAAGGCTTGTCATGGAATGAGGTCTCGAATTTTACATGTCAATAACGTCTCTGTTTCACCGATTCCTTCGATTGATTCATTTCTTCAGTTATGGTACCAACAAATCGTTTCCTCTAATTCAATGCTTAAGTCGGTCTGGTTTCCATCCGATGAATTTCGGCCATCAGAGCTACTATCTCTTATTTTAGAGTATTGTAATCGAGAGGTGAGAGGTCGGGAGCATGGCAACATTCGATGCAGAAGAATCTAGTATTGGGTGTGCCATTTCGGATATACTTGGTGAGACTGCCGTCGCTGATGTATAACATTGCACGAACATGGATGCGTATGGGTATGCGTTGTGCAAACAGTGTCTTCATGATGCTGTCATTCACGTTCAAGCCGGTAGCTCACCTGAGTGGCGAGTTGAACAGGTCTGAAAAGTGGTTGACAACACTCTGGTGAATCCTGGCGACTATGTGTCGAAACATTGCCTCGTTCTGCGTGAAAGTACTAGAACGCTAGTGGCGCTGTAGTCATTAAAATTATTTTGCCAAATTATGCTTCAACAAGCTTCAATTGGCCATGATTTATGTATCATGTTGTAGTGAATGTTTGCACAAAACAGATAGGCATCATAGAACAAACTGCAATTTTTAAAGTATGTAGGCTCTTTGTTTATCATCAATCGACGAACGGCACTCTCGTATATCCAAAACGAAAGAAAGGGCCAGCAAAGCATGCGATGCTGCTCTGTCTAATGCTCGTTGTTCAGTCAATTTCGCCGCTAGGTTCGCTAGTGTTTCAAAATCATGGAAGGACCACATTCCACGGCCAAGATGCCTATATATTATGTGAGTTTGGTATCATCACCAACATCGGTTTGACACTTGTAGTATTCGGTACTTCGGCTAAATTACTTTTGTTTACACTGTAAGGTGGGACCAAATATCTGCAATAATATTTAGGTGATTTCAATGAAAAAAGAAATACACATTGCTTGAAATGAAGAAGACTACCGAACATGTCACCTGACACGAGTTTATGCAAATGACAGCACACGGGCAACTAGATTTCCTATATTTGATGCAAAGAGATGAGAATTAAATTTCAGAATTCAACGATTCAACCATCCCTTGTAATTTGTGAAAATGTCAAGATTGGAATCGATTGCAGGATTGGGATTGCTCTTGCTCTCAGTTTTTGAAATTTCGGCAGTTATAGAGTGGGATTTTCTGGGTTAGTTCAATGTATATGCTCACGCGTGTGCACTAATGACAATGTAACGCAAATAGGTACATATTATTCAAATTACATAACCAACACTAAATGAAACACACGAAAAGTGTGATCAATCACTTCGTACTCCCAGAACTAGGTTGAGCCTATTGTAATGCAAGTTATATTTGTTTCTGTGTTTTGTTGGAGACCTTTTTATCAAATTGTGTTTCTAAATTTTTATTTAGCGAGTGATTATTTTCAGAACAGTTACGTATTGGTTCAATATATTCCAGCATTAATACATAAACTATAATTCAATTGCTTAGAATTAAATCAGTTCCAGGATCACATCAACTATAAATCACAATATGTTCATCATGCCATTATTAAAGTATCACCATTGAAGGTAATTAAATATTAGTCCCTTGACAAAATGCGAAAAACCGTTTTGCGAAACTGCACACTAAACCAGGCCCCTGGTGTTTGGTAAGTTTTGAGCTACCGAACTGTTCGCTAAAACTTTTTTTTAATAATTCAAATTTCAAAACCGAAACGGAGTTTTTAGTTATAAAAGTAAAATATAAATCAGCGATGATTTTCCGCAATTCGTCATAAAATCGGAGGTTATATTCGGTCACAATATTGTATGACACATGCCTTCTCGGAAGGTTATATCTTGTAACCCAAACATTTATGAAAGCAATAACCCCAATATCGCCTCCTTGACTCTTAACTACCTTCGATGATGAAAGCATTTAAGGAGATTTTTTAAAGGATATAATATCATCACACCATGTACATATATGTCGTTCATTTAACTTAGTTCATAAAATTCCTACGAACAACATTCAACTAGTTATAGTTATAAGACATTCTCAACGACATTTTTTTCCGGATGCTTCAAAAGGCATTATTTGTAAGTTATTTATTTCTCTATCGTTTTTTTTTATTTCTTGCTGCGATTACATCTTGAATACAATAGCTACGTGGGACGCCCGTGCTCAGCATCAACGGCGACCGGTTCGAAGGCACAGCACACTAAGGAACTGAAGAATTTACTGGACAACGCAATGGCCTTGTAAAGCATCTAAACCAGTATGCAATCGCTCTAAATTCTCTAAACGCTATTGGATTTCACATCCGGTGGACCCATAGTATCCAAAACACATACACACAGTTTATGAAACTACAACTTCAACTAGTACTACGTAAGGATATGAACCTACAACACACATACATACACTTCTTCGAAGAAGAAATCCTAGTACTACGAACGCTACTATTACCCAAGAAAAAGGTACTTTGCTATTTAGAAGTTAGGTATTTATTCGAAGCAGTTAACTCAGAACAGATCAGTAATACCTATACGAAGTAGTAGGACTCAAGTTCGATTTGGTGAATCACAAAAAGAAATACTATTTATTTATTGAAGTACTTGCGCGGGTAGTAATCGAACTTGTTTTTGTTTTTCTCCTTGTAATGTAGATGGAGCTATGAGCTACGCGATCGCAAAGTGTATAATAAAAGTATTTATCGATAGGAAGTTAGCTTTTTGTAGGGAAAAGACACAGAATGTCGAAAATGATTTTTTGTAATTCGATTCGATAGAACGGCACAAACATAAAAAAGCCGTATATGCATGTATGAGAGTGATCCATATGTCTCTGGCGAGCACTGCACTGAAATGGCAGGCTGATTGTTAGTCCCTGGTGATGTCCCTGAGAGGCTTCGCAGACCGATTCTAATATTAAATGTTTGATATTATCCTGGAATCATGAAAATCATACCTTAAGTGTAGACGTTTTTCGAAATGGAAATGTAAGAAAAAAGAGTTACGCAGAACAAACATCCTATCTTATTATTGTTTTGTCCAATGCAGTTCTTTTTTTTAATAATTAGATTTCGCTACATTTGACGTGCTGCCAGCTGTTATACAGTTACTAGTCATATTCATTAATATTTCCTTTCCATCCGTGATCTATAAACACTAATTACAGGACAAAACCTACAAGGAAAGGATTTTTTTGTCTAATGAATCTTGTAACAGGCGGCATCTCTTCAGATTAAGCTTACTTACTCCAATTCTAGTTGGAAGATATAAACAAGTAGTTTCCTTTGCGATCCTAACCTATAAATAAAACTTTATTTTGTAGAATGGTTCCTGTATTCATTCGAACATTGTGGTCAAAAATAGGCTTTCGAGAAGTATTAGTTATGAAGTTGCAAAACGAAACTCACTCGTAACGGATTCGTCTACAGGTAAATCTTCAATAAAGTCAGAAGCTATCATTTGGGCATTGGGGTAACTCGACAACTAGGGTGGCGTGAAGCTGAATACATTTGAAGGTTGGAATATGTTAAGGACGATTCCAATGAGAATGGTCGAAGTAGACATTTCGCACCTCACTCTACACGCGATTAAGCCAATTTTCGAATCGAACACAAACGAAATTTTGAAGACGACAATTCAAAAATTACAAACAACCCCGCCCGCAAAGCGAGGTTATTGTTGACAGACAAAGAATTATGTTTGAGGATACCTTCATGACCGTAATTCGTAATACTTGAACCTGCACTTTCAAATATAAGTTTAATTCGAGAACTGGAACAGCGAAGAGCGCACCCAGTCCTTTTTTTAATGATTCGCATCAATATCAAGTTGCTGTTGTTTTACATATTTTACATTTTATCTAAAGTGATTCTTAATCTTACTAAAACAAGCTTAACTTGATGGCGCATCTGATATTTACATCTTACTATTTTAGGTCGTAGCTATTTATTATCAGAGGTTTTCTTTCTAATGTGCAAATTTTCCACTAGATCAAATTTATTTTTCTGCAATGAAAAATCACAGCACCCCTAAAAAATCAAAAATAAAGAAAACAGAATATGCTTAATTTTAATTTTGTTGTGTTTTTATATCACATTTACCTTGGTTATTGAATTTTGTCTAGTGCCAAAGCTTTCATCATTGTGTGCTTCTTAGTTTACATTTCACTACACTTCGCATCAACACTGAAATATCAAATGGTGCTCGCATTGATTGTAATAAATCAGTCGAATCATTTTTATCAAATGTGTATCGAATTGAAGCTTGGGCGCTTCAACAAACAAAATTCACTAAATGATAGATAATATATATATTATACCAGACAAAAATGCACAACATCCATGTTAAAAGATTAACCCAATTGTACCTTGGTAAATTGTATGAACAGTGAGCACGAAATATCTCAATGAGTGAGTAGCAAACAAACACTTATGTATATATGTTTTATGTTGATGAAGAAACTTGCTTAACCTTTTAGAGCAATCTTTTTGATCAATGATTCAAAACTGTACGGCTATGCTGAGGAAGGCATAATTGTAAATTGTAAAAATCTAAGCCTATATATTTTGAGATATGCACTTACATTCGTTAGCACTCTTTGCACAACTCAATGATGTCGATGACATATAAAATAAAACCTGTTATTAAATACTACTAAATACTAGCTTAACTACAACGTATGATCGCACCAAAATAAAAGTGATATTAAAACATGAACAGTTAAGTGATACATCATACAAGAAAAACCTGAAAGTATTTCATTTTAGATAGTGAGATATCACATGCCATATGCTGAATATGAATATGATGTAATAAAAGCAAATTCATGAGGTTTCATCACCGCGAGAAACTTATTGATTGATTTTCATTGGCTTTTATCGGTGAGATCGAACTACCTAAGCTCAAAGTGGTAGGGAGCATTTTTACAAAGCACGATGAAGCATAGAATTGAAAATTATCGCAAGCGAGCGACAAGTATTTAATTAAAAAAAAATTGAAAAATTCCAATAAGTAGCGCCAATTTGTAGGAATATCTGAAAAATGCCATTGATCGCTAGAACTGTCTCCGAACGCCGAACAACATATAAGCAGATTGAAATCGCTGTTATTTTGCCTGTCTTGGTAAGATAGTTTCCACGCTATCAGTCGAGCCGTTCCTGGGTGGACGTTAGACAAAATATCAGCGATTTCAATTTCATCTTGTTCTTCAATGGCCCGCTGCTTAGGTACTTTTCAACTTTTATACAATTTCATACTTGTCCAGTGCCTGTGCTCCCCACGTGTGCTCCACCAGTGCTCCCCACGTTTGGAGCTTTTTAAAAGAAATTTATCATGAGGTATAACCTCCCGAATCAGTTCTTTATAAGTGAGAACCTTTTAATTTTCTTTTGGATTCAATTCCTACTAATAGGATTTCATTGGAGGCTTGAATTTTTATTATTTATTACCAAACTAAGCCCGGAGTGGCCTGTGCAGTCTTCTCCATTCAGCTCGGTCCATGGCTGCACGTCGTCAACCACGCAGTCTGCGGAGGGTCCGCAAATCGTCCTCTACCTAATCGATCACCTTGCCCGCTGTGCACTTCGCTTTCTTGTTCCCGTCGGATCGTTGTCGATTTCGCCCCTACGTTAGGTGAGACCGTCGGGTAAACTTGAATTTTATCGCGGTTTTCTTATAACATTCTGTATTTAATTCTGCCAAAAATGAATGTGTATCATACTGCCGTGAATCGTAAGTCAGTCCTATTTGTATATTTTTTTATACATTTGGATAATTTTTTTCCAGAGCATCAGGGCATCAAATAGAACGGATTAAAAGGCCCATCAAAAAAAAAAAAATGAAAAAGTGTTTTTTGAGCCACTTTAGCCACTACTCTGAATTCCCGTCAATACCGAAAGATCATCACCCTAAAGTTTATTTTATTAAACGAATTAAATTTGGTTTTAATAACATTGTCACGTATGCTAACCATTATGTCAATATTTAAGAAAAAAGAAGTGCGACGATCTATACAAGATTTAGATAGGGTGTACTGCCGTGAATCGTATATCTGTCCCATCTTTGCTGGGTTTCCTATTCATATAGGACAAATATGCGATTCACGGCAGTGTAGGAGGGTGTAGAACTTAGCCAATTTATGAGTACCGTTATCGGGCGTGACAATGGATCTAGAGGATGCGGAGGTCATCGCTCTCACTGTCAGTATTGGAGTCGGATAACAAAATCATTCAAAAGGTCTCTTGTAATTTAGTTTTTCTTGTCCTCAGATACATTCAATCTATTCTACAAGCATTCTAAGTGGTTGAAACATAGACTCACTGTCTGACACAACTTTCCTTCCCGTGGTGATTGTGGAAATGCAGAGGTATTCTCGGTCTCTAGTAGCAACAATAACCACATACTAACATTCCTTTCCTTCGCCAACTGACTGTAAGGACTTAACCGGCGCCGGTATTGATCAATATTTTGAGAGCAACTTCGAGAATAGTTGGGTAAATCCCATTCACTTTAATTGTAACGCAATATACTCCAGTTCTGATCAATCACGGAGTAGCAATCATTGATATGTACAGTCCGCTAAGCTAAAACCCCCAACTAGTGATTTTTTGCAACGGTATGAGGTATAAAAGCCTATCATTTACAGGACTTTTACTCAGATCAAGGAAGTGTAACGACTTAACCCCACAACACATACATATCTACATTATACAAACAACTTACTCATCTTCAGAATAGACTCTACAACAAAAATCTAATTTATACTCTTTCAGGTATGTCGGAAGGGCTACTTCGGCTTCGTCAGCTACCGGATCAAAAGCAAGTCATGAACATGAACTGGAAGAATTTATCAATCAAGCTATGTCGCTCAATTTAATACTAAAAACTGATGAATCTACAGGTGGACATGATCCCAATCATTCTAACTATTGTCCCGACAGAATTATTGATCCATGTACTCCGATGCCTCCGGATGGTTCGAAGAAATCGTGCCTTTCTTTCAAAAACATCAGATTGATCAATCAGCCCTCTCTATAACAAAGTTCGGTTCTTGTCTGTAATCTTCAATTTATTAGACGTCTCCTGGTTATACATATTTTTGAGTTTGGGTTATTAAATTAAGAGTGAATAAAATTCAATGATCAACTCTTATCTTCGCCTGCGTTCTCCGGACGATTTCTTAAGCTTCTTAGGACCCTTTACAAAGCACCAATCAACAGCAATGGTTTGTCCCAGAATGTCAGAACCGTTCAGTGCATCCTTGGCTGCCAATGCTTGCTTGTAAGTCTCATATTCCACCAGTGCATATCCTTTTAGAAATCCGGTACGTCGATCCAAATTCAGATGAATGTTTTTGATGTCGCCAAATTCGCAGAACTTTTCCTGTATGTCATCCTCTTGAGCTTCCTCGTGAATCGAGGTAACAAAAAGGATCCAACCTTCAACGGAGCGCTGGGGACCGGGTTCGGCTTCTTCCTCGTCGTCCTGCAACCGCTCGTAGTCGATCGCTTCACGGGGAATGCTTTCGTTGCCAAATCCGCGTCCCTTCCGTTTGCGTGCTTTCTCCTTGAGTCGGGCGATCCCCTGGTCCCCGTCTTCGTCAACTTCAAACTCTTCATGATTGTAAATATCAAGAACATCAGCCATTGCGTTTGATTTCCTTCCAGAAGAATGCCGACTTGGTCAAAATTATAATAAATTTCACTTCCGATGCGTGATGTTTGCAAACTTTCGGATTTTCTTATCAAACGTCAAACGAGACCTTATTCGAGGTTGGCATTTGCAGGGGTGGGGAATCACCTTTTGTGTTTTTCGACAGATGTGACAGTCAAACGGGAAGCGGTCTAAGCTCTGAGCCTGTGCAGCATAACATTCAATCTGACCGTTTCATTGTTTTGTTGTGATCGTTTTGGGTCGAGTTGTACCCACTCGAGACAGGAATGAGTTATCCCACTTTTGAGCGTGCTTACAGCGGCACACTATGAGTCAACTTTCTGATTTGGGTTAATAAAATAATATTTCCAGTTTTCCGCGAGCGGTAATGGCCGCCAGCTTGCCTGAGGGCAGAGTGTATATATTCAAGAGTGACAACACTGTCAGAATTGGATCAAAATTCATTTGTCATTCCCATACAAAATCATGTTCCAAACGAGCAGGAGATTATATATGGACCAACAGGTCTGTGCCACAAAAGGGAAAGAAACGAGCAGGAGACCTGCCAAATGCGGCACATGTCGCCACTCTTAATTATTTACATACACTCTGACTATATTATTGACGAA
Organism: Armigeres subalbatus; assembly: GCF_024139115.2. Taxonomy (NCBI): domain Eukaryota; kingdom Metazoa; phylum Arthropoda; class Insecta; order Diptera; family Culicidae; genus Armigeres; species Armigeres subalbatus. The sequence continues at coordinate 85,181,002 of NC_085140.1, forward strand.
TCCAAGAGATAAAAAGAAGAAGACATGCGATGGTGAGAAACAACAAAATCGTTCATGGCGAAGTATACGGCGGCGATTTTAAAATGCTCGTATAAAATTCTAAAGGTATTCTAATTAAAAACTTATAAATGTAAAGTGCAAGAAAAATGAAAAGCTAGATTTAGAACACATTATTCCAAGGGGCGCGACACTTCCGCTTTTATGGAAAAAATCACCAAAAAACCTATCAAACTAAACATTTTTTCAAATATCCTATCAAATTCATCTAAGCGTGCATTATCATCGTCTATAGACGAATCCAAGTAAAAATAAGAAGAAGACACACGACGGTGTTAACTTTGACAGATCCTACAGCACAGCATAGGAAGATCATTTTAAAATGCTTATAATAAATTCTAGACAAATTGTAATTAAAATCTGATTTATGTACGGTACGGAAAAAGTTCTGAATTACGTTTCTGAAAGCTTATCTCAATTTTTTGAATATTTTCCATAAATGTATCTATCATACAGTTCGGAACTTTTTCCGTATCATACATCAATCAGATTTTAATTACATTTTATCTAGAATTTATAATAAGCATTTTAAAATGATCTTCCTATGCTGTGCTGTAGGATCTGTCAAAGTTAACACCGTCGTGTGTCTTCTTCTTATTTTTACTTGGATTCGTCTATTCTTTGATATCTGTTTCTAATCTTTTATATCCCTTCCAAGTTTTTGTCAATTTTGGAAAAAGTCACGAGAGGTTAGAAAAACAGCTGATTATGACAACGCATGAAATGTGATGAAATGATACAAAAGAGATATACCAAAACAAACAAGAATCTTTCGTGAACCCAGCCAACAGTACAGGACTGAAACATCCGCGGGGGACGCAAACTCTTCCGTTCTTGTTCCAGTTTCTGTACCGTTGGCCAAGTTCATCATGATGAATTTCTTCAAATGCCGCAGCGGTACGGATGATGCATTTAATTTGTTTTGCACAGCTATGCAAATAAACAGTGCTTTTCGAGGTCTCCCTAATAAATGGTCGAAAACGGCATTGAAGCCGGAACCTCGACCGACGAATAATAATAAGGTTATTAGTTCCTGCCACAAGCGTCGCAACAAACTGATACAAAAATGATCAGATGCGGAGAAATCCTTGGGCACATCGGTGCCGATTATGTATTTTATGTTTGACAAAATTTTTTAAAGAGGTTATTGTATAGAACAGTATCAAAAGAAAACCAACGATACTATTTCCTCTTTGTTTGTCATTCTGACAGCATCTTGACAGTGCTACACGCGGAAATATCCTAAAAATATCCGTTTCTGAGCATTTCTAATCGCAGGAAAGATAGCCCAATTTGAGTTAATTTCATCTAAGACATTGAAGCCGGAACCTCGACCGACGAATAATAATAAGGTTATTAGTTCCTGCCACAAGCGTCGCAACAAACTGATACAAAAATGATCAGATGCGGAGAAATCCTTGGGCACATCGGTGCCGATTATGTATTTTATGTTTGACAAATTTTTTTAAAGAGGTTATTGTATAGAACAGTATCAAAAGAAAACCAACGATACTATTTCCTCTTTGTTTGTCATTCTGACAGCATCTTGACAGTGCTACACGCGGAAATATCCTAAAAATATCCGTTTCTGAGCATTTCTAATCGCAGGAAAGATAGCCCAATTTGAGTTAATTTCATCTAAGACACTGAAAGTAACGTTCGGAAAAAAAATTTCAAAAAATCCGATGAAAAGTATGGGTATTTTTTTGAGAATTGTCTTGTGTCGTGCCCCTTGCATTATTCAAAAAAAAAAAATTCGTTTAGTGCACCTAAAATATAGATTTCCATTTTTCTCGCACTTTACATTGATTAGTTTTTAATTAGAATTGGTTTTTAATTTTATACGGACATTTTAAAATCGCCGCCGTATACTTCGCCATGAACGATTTTGTTGTTTCTCACCATCGCATGTCTTCTTCTTTTTATCACTTGGATTTGTCAATAGTCTCTGACTTGACGTTTGACGATCAACTGCACCCACCGTTTCGAGCATTCTGACCAATGTGGAATATAAGAAGGTGCTGATGAAGTGAATTCAAGCCTTCCTATATAAAGGTTCCCCCAAGCCTTAACTCATTGATCAAAATGCTCAACCATGGTTTGAGCATATGCTCAAACCATGGCCGAGCATTTTGATCAATGAGTTATATTTATAGGACGTCGACAATATAGATAGTGGAATATATAGATGAGCGAAGATAAATCCTCTGTCTCCAAACGAACTGTCAAACGTGTCTCCAAACGAGCATGACATCACGAGTTCAATGGAAACGTTAAGGGCTGTGACGTCATATGCGCGTGTGCACGGGCAAAAAAATCGACTCAGCCATGCTTTCGCTCATCTATAGATTCTACTATCTACCCAGCAAGGAAGGTTACTCTAACTTTAGCATAATGTGCACCTAACCTGTGAGATAGTTACACTAACATGCTCTCTAACGGTTAGGGTAAAGTGAGGCTAAAGTTACGCTAGAATGACACACTTTTGTTAGGTATGTTTATGCTTGGTGCATAATTCCATCTAACCTGTTACACTCACGTTACATCAACGTTAGATATGTTTCGCTTTGGGCGATTAGGCAGCGGTTAGGGTTGTTTTAAAAGGGATTTCATGTTGATTTATTTACACCCAGCTGTCATCGGAGGCAGAATATATATGTACTAGTAAAAGTACATATACATAACTGCCTCGAATGGCAGTTGGATGTAAATAAGTTATCGATAAAGAAAAGGATCATGGAAAATTATATATTTAGCAACTAAATAGTACGGAACCCCTACAATTTTTACAGCGTTTTGAATTTTCGACAGAACATCCGTGCTGTCCCGAGGCCAAGTTCCGTTCCGGTGCAGCTTGCGGGCAGTTGCCGCAGGAGAATAGTTAGTGAAAGTGCACATCTATGACACAGCTTGTGTCGATGTTGAGGATCCCACGATCCATCCAGCAACCCGGATACGATCGCATTCCAGTACACAATACAAATCTCGGATCATCGGATGCTGCACTTGAGGTGGTTCAGGCGTAACCCGTAGTCCACGACCGGCAAGCAGATGGATCCACAGCATTCCGGATATTCGATTGCGCCAACCACTGTAAAAGCAAAACAAATAATTATTTCATAGTTACTAATTTGTTAACAAGTTCCGTCTCACCTGTCTTATCCAGTTTGAGCTTGGAATACTCGGCCGGGTTGATGTCGATCGGATAGTGGGTGCGTGGCAATGTTGTGCTCGATGTAGGTGCCGGGCTCTGATGGCCGGTGAGGGCTGCTATTGCCGATGCTGGTGCGCCACCCGGACCAGCTTGAGTCGTTTTCAGCAGCTGTCGCATACGCCGGACACTTGGCGAACGAATTGACGACGGCCCAATATGTTGCGAGGTCATAGACCGTACCGGCGGTGAATATATGAAGGTACCACCGGCTGCTGAAGATGTTTTCGGTGTTCTTAAGGTCCATGGACTGGCGGCCAAACGCTGGCGAAGATCTCTAGGCTCTCTTCAGATGGGCAGTGAGTACTTGGGAGCTGAAAGGATTTCATCGCTTTCGTCCTGCAGACGGTCAGCTACACGGCTCTGGAGACCCATACATGCCCCGGATCGAACGCGCGGGATTGAGTTAAAGTTGGCAAATTCTGGACCACCTCCAAGGGTTTGAGTGCTGTCTCGAGCTTTCGTGTATGCCATGGCCGGGTGGGCCACGATCCGATGATGGCTTCCGTATCGCTCGAGTAATCCAACGCCGGTCGGTTCATCGGTTGCTACGCTTCATACGTTTCACACATGGCCCGTAGTCCATGACCGTAAGCAGATGGATCCACAGCATTCCGGATATTCCGATTGCGTCAATCACTGTTAGAAGAAAAGCAAAACAAATAATTAATTCATAGTAACTAATTTGTTAACATGTTCCGTCTCACCTGTCTTATCTAGCTTGAGCTTAGAATACTCGGCCGGGTTGATGTCGATCGGGTTGTGGGTGCGGGGCAGTTTGTGCTCGGTGTAGGTGCCGGGCTCTGATGGACGGTGAGGGCTGCCAATGCCGATCCTGGTGCGCCACCGGACCAGCTTGAGTCATTTTCAGCAGCTGTCGCATACGCCGGACACTTGGCGAACGAATTGACGACGGCCCAATATGTTGCGAGAACATAGACCGTACCGGCAATGAATATATGAAGGTATCACCGGCTGCTGAAGATGTTTTCGGAATCTTAAGACCGATGGACTGGCGGTCAAACGCTGGCGAAGATCTCTAGGCTCCCTTCAGATGGGCAGTGAGTACTTGGGAGCTGAAAGGTTTCCGTCGTTTTCGTCCTGCAGACGGTCAGCGATACGGCTCCGGAGACCCATACGGGACCCGGGTCGATTCAAATCTCGGATCAATGGTTGCTGCCCTTGAGACGGTTTCGACGTGGCCCGTAGTCCACGACCGGCAAGCAGATGGATCCACAGCATTCCGGACATTCGATTGCGTCAACCACTGTTAGAAGAAAAGCAAAACAAATAATTTTTCATGGTTACTAATTTGGTAACAAGTTACGTCGTACCTGTCTTATCAAGCTTGAGCTTAGTATACTCGGCCGGGTGGATGTCGAGCGGGTTGTGGGTGCGGATCAGTTTTGTGCTCGGTGTAGGGGCCGGGATCTGATGGACGGTGAGGGCTACTATTGCCGATCCTGGTGCGTCACCCGGACCAGCTTGAGTCATTTTAGCAGCTGTCGCATACGCCGGACACTTGGCGAACGAATTGACGACGGCCCAATATGTTGCGAGGACATAGACCGTACCGGCAGTGAGTATATGAAGGTACCACCGGCTGCTGAAGATGTTTTCGGTGTTCTTAAGATCTATGGACTGGCGGTGAACCGCTGGTGAAGATCTCTAGGCTCCCTTCAGATGGGCAGTGAGTACTTGGGAGCTGAAAGGATTTCGTCGCTTTCGTCCTGCAGACGGTCAGCTACACGGCTCTGGAGACCCATACATGCCCCGGGTCGATCGCGCGGGATTGAGTTAAAGTTGGCAATTTCTGGACCACTTCCAAGGGTTTGAGTGCTGTCTCGAGCTTTCGTGTTTGCCATGGCCGGGTGGGCCGCGATCGGATGGTAGCTTCTGTATCGCTGGAGTAATCCAATGCCGGTCGGATCATCGGTTGCTGCGCTTCATACGTTTCACACATGCTCGGAGTCCATGACCGGTAAGCAGATGGATCCATAGCATTCCGGATATTCGATTGCGTCAAACACTGTTAGAAGAAAAGCAAAACAAATAGTTAATTCATAGTTACTAATTTGTTTGTGCCGGGCTCTGATGGCCGGTGAGGGCTGCCATTGCCGTTCCTGATACGTCACCCGGACCAGCTTGAGTCATTTTCAGCAGCTGTCGCATACGCCGGACACTTGGCGAACGAATTGACGACGGCCCAATATGTTGCGAGGATATAGACCGTACCGGCAGTGAATACATGAAAGTACCACCAGCTGCTGAAGATGTTTTCGGTGTTCTTAAGTACGTCATGTATGTTTTCAGCGGAACAAGAGAACCGATGCACTCGCTTCTTATTTAGGATGTCGCGTGAGGCTCGCTGTTCACAGATGGCAGAACTGCTGGGTACTCGTCGCAAGCTAAGCTCGATATTAATCCGAGGTAAAGATCGATGGACTGGCGGTCAAACGCTGGTGATGATCTCGAGGATCCCTTCAGTTGGGCTGTGAGTACTTGGGAGCTGAAAGGTTTCCGTCGTTTTCGCCCTGCAGATGGTCAGCTACACGGCGTCGATCGCGCGGGATTGAGTTACAATTCTGGACCACCTCCAAGTGTTTGAGTGCTCACGTGTGTACCATGGCCGGGTGGGCCACGTGGCTTCCATATCGCTGGAGTAATCTAACGCCGGATGGAGCTCCTTTGGAGGGATCCAGTCGCGCCCAGCCCAGTGGCGATGGACTGTATTTCGGTGTACGCGATGGCAGAGGAGGTTCGTAACGTCAGCGGTCAAATGTGCCGCCGGCAATGGGAGCTGCTTGGACAAGGTCGGATTATAGGCTAGACCGTAACAGTGCGTGTCTCCCGAGTGATTGGTGGTCTGCGTTTTCGACTTGTGGCAGGTGTTGATCGGAACCGCTCTGTGGAAACCTTTGGTGGGATTGCGACATGATGACACCGGTTACTGCTGACATGCGTTGGTTGGCGCTTGGGTAGAACGAGTGCACCTTTTCGGCAAGACTTTCAAGCGTGGCAGCGTTCTGATAGTACGAGTGCGTTCTCTTCGGTTGTTTGGTAATGACCGACGGCGGTGGTAAAGGTTTATAGCCCCAGCTGGGTGTTTCTACTGACTGGTCCTGCCGGGGACCGTAGTACAGATCTAGCTATTCGCTCTGGGGACTGTAACTGTTGATGCCTAGTCCCATACGGGAGTGAGACTACCCTACCGTATCCCATTCGGCACTCTGGTGGATCTCGATGAACATGGCGCCCGGTCCGAACCATCCAGATCAATACCTCTTCGGTTCCGCGTGATGACGACCACTGGCGGCGGCTTCTGCTCCGGACGGGACATTGAGGTGGCCCTGGTCGAAGATTCCTGCTGGAGTACCTTCGGACATTTCCGCAGGAGTTCCTTAAAAGATTGCTCCAGGAGTTCCTTCGGCGATTCTTCCAGAAGTTACATCAGAGATCCCCTCAGGAGTTTCTTCAGAGATTCCAGCATGAGTTCCTTCGGAGATTCCTCCAGGAGTTTCTTCGGAGATTCCTCCATGAGTTCCTTCGGAGATTCCTCCAGAACTTCTATCGGAGAACCCCTCAGGTGTTCCTTAGGAGATTCCTTCAGGAGCTCATTCGAAGATTCCTGCAGCAGTTCCTTCAGAGATTCCTCCAGGAGCTCCTTCGGCGATTAGTCCAGGGATTCTTATGGAGATTCCTCCAGAAGTTTCATCGGAGACCCCTCCAGAAGTTCCTTGAGAGATTCCTACATGATTTTTTTTTCGTAGATTCATACATGGATTCCTTCGGAGATTCATCCAATAGTTCCTTCGAAGATTCTTGCAGAAGATCATTCGCAGATTCCCGCAGGAGTTTCTTCGGAGCTTCTTGAAAGAATTCTTGGAAGATTTTTCCAGGAAATTCGTCTGAGATACCTCCAGAAAACCCTTCTGAGTTTCCTCCAGGAAATCCTTCTGAGGAAGAAAACCCTTCAGGAGTTCCTTCGGAGATTCCTCCAAGAATTATTTCGGAGATGCACCAAGGAATTAATTCGGTGATTCCCACAGGAATCCGTACTGAGATACATCCAGGAGTTCCTTGAGAGATTCCTCCAGGAGTTCCTTCGAAAATTCCTCCAAGAGTTCCTTAGGATATTCCTCCAAGAATTCTTTCGGAGATTCCTAGAGGAATTCCTTCGGCGATGCCTCCAGAAGTTCCGTCGGAGATCCCCTCAGAAGTTCCTTGATAGATTCCTACATGAGTTCCTTCGGAGATTCCTCCAGGAGTTCCTTCGAAGATTCCTGCAGGAGTTCCTTCGGAGATTCGTGCAGAATTTCCTTCAAAGATACCTCGAGGATTTCCTTCGGAGATTCCTCGAGGAGTTTCTTCGGAAATTTCTCGAGGAGTTCCTTCGGATATCCCTACAGAAGTTCCTTCGGAGATTCCTCAATAAGTTCCATGGAAGATTCCTGCAGAAGCTCCTTCGGAGATTCCTACAGCAGTTACTTCGGAGAATCCTGCAGCAGTTCCTTCGGAGATTCCTGCAGGAGTTCTTTCGGAGTTTCCGCCACGAATTCCTTGAAGATCCTTCTGAGGAAGAAAATCCAGGAGTTCTTTCGGAGGTTCCTCCATAAGTTCCATGGAAGATTCCTGCAGGAGTCCTTCGGAGATTCTTCCAGAAGTTCCATCGGAGATCCCCTCAGGAGTTCTTTCGGAGATCCCCGCAAGAGTTCCATCGGAGGAAGATTTTCCAGGAAATCCTTCTGAGGACGAAAATCCTTCTGAGATTCCTCCAGGAGTTCCTTCGGAGATTCCTTCATCAGTTCTATGGAAGATTCCTACATGAGTTCCTTCGGAGATTCCTCCAGAACTTCCATCGGAGATCCCCTCAGATGTTTCATCAAAGATGCCTCGAGGAGCTTCTTCTGAGATTCCTGCAGCAGCTCTTTCAGAAATTCCTCCAGGAGCTCCTTCGGCGAATCCTCCAGAAGTTCCATCGGAGATCCCCTCCGGAGTTTCTTCAGTGATTCCAACATGAGTTCTTTCGGATATTCCTCCAGGAGTTCCTTCGGAGAATCCTGCAGCAGTTACTTCGGAGATTCCTCCAGGAGTTCTTCCGGAGATTCCTCCAGAAGTTCCATCGGAGATCCCCTCAGGTGTTCCTTAGGAGATTCCTCCAGGAGCACTTTCGGCGATTCTTCCAGGGATTCTTATGAAGATTCTTCCAGAAGTTTCATCGGAGATCCGTCAACAAGTTCCTTCGGAGATTGCTACTTGAGTTCTTTCGGAGATTTCTACATGGAATCCTTCGGAGGTTCATCCAAGAGTTTCTTTGAAGATTCTTGCAGAAGTTCATTCGGAGATTCCTGCAGGAGTTCCTTCGGAGATTCTTGCAGGAGTTCCTTCGGAGATTCTTGTAGGAGTTCCTTCGGAGATTCCTGCAGGAGCTTCTTCGGAGCTTCTCGCAAGAAGAAGATTGCTCCAGGAGTTCCTTCGGCGATTCTTCCAGAAGTTACATCAGAGATCCCCTCAGGAGTTTCTTCAGAGATTCCAGCATGAGTTCCTTCGGAGATTCCTCTAGGAGTTCCTTCGGAGATTCCTCCATGAGTTTCTTCGGAGATTCCTCCAGAACTTCCATAGCAGAACCCCTCAGGTGTTCCTTCGAGATTCCTTCAGGAGCTCCTTCGAAGATTCCTGCAGCAGTTCCTTCAGAGATTCCTCCAGGAGCTCCTTCGGCGATTAGTCCAGGGATTCTTATGGAGATTCCTCCAGAAGTTTCATCGGAGACCCCTCCAGAAGTTCCTTCAGAGATTCCTACATGATTTTTTTTCGGAGATTCCTACATGGATTCCTTCGGAGATTCATCCGACAGTTCCTTCGAAGATTCTTGCAGAAGATCATTCGGAGATTCCCGCAGGAGTTTCTTCGGAGCTTCTTGAAAGAATTCTTGGAAGATTTTTCCAGGAAATTCGTCTGAGATACCTTCAGGAAACCCTTCTAAGATTCCTCCAGGAAATCCTTCTGAGGAAGAAAGCTCTTCAGGAGTTCCGTCGGAGATACCTCCAGAATTTCCATCGGAGATTCCCTCAGGTGTTTCTTCGGAGATTCCTTCAAATATTTCTGCAGCAGTTCCTTCGGAGATTTGTCCAGGATTTCCTTCGGAGATTCCTCCATGAGTTCCTTCGTAGATTCCTCCAGAACTTCCATCGGAGATCCCCTCAGGTGTTCCTTCGGAGATTCCTTCAGGAGCTCCGTCAGCGATTACTCCAGGGATTCTTATGAAGATTCCTCCAGAAGTTTCATCGGAGACCCCTCCAGTAGCTCCTTCGGAGATTCCTACATGGCCTCTTTCGGAAATTTCTACATGGATTCCTTCGAAGTTTCATCCAAGAGTTCCTTCGAAGATTCTTGCAGAAGATCATTCGGAGATTCCTGCAGGAGTTCCATCGGAGATTCCTGCAGCAGTTTCTTCGGAGATTTCTCCGGGAGCACTTTCGGCGATTCCTCCAGGGATTCTTATGAAGATTCCTCTAGAAGTTTCATCGGAGACCCGTCAAGAAGTTCCTTCGGAGATTCCTACATGAGTTCTTTCGGAGATTTCTACATGGAATCCTTCGGAGATTCATCCAACAGTTCCTTCGAAGATTCTTGCAGAAGATCATTCGGAGATTCCTGCAGGAGTTCCATCGGAGATTCCTGCAGCAGTTTCTTCAGAGATTCCTCCAGGAGCACTTTCGGCGATTCCTCCAGGGATTCTTATGAAGATTCCTCATGAAGTTTCATCGGAGACCCGTCAACAAGTTCCTTCGGAGATTCCTACATGGAATCCTTCGGAGATTCATCCAAGAGTTATTTTGAAGATTCTTGCAGAAGTTCACTCGGAGATTCCTGAAGCAGTTCCTTCAGAGATTTCTGGAGGAGTTTCTTCGGAGATTCTTGCAAGAACTCCTGGAAGATTTTTCCAGGAAATCCGTCTGAGATACCTTCAGGAAACCCTTCTAAGATTCCTCCACGAAATGCTTCTGAGGAAGAAAACTCTTCAGGAGTTCCTTCGGAGATTCCTCCAAAAGTTCCATCGGAGATTCCCTCAGGAGTTCCTTCGGAGATTCCTCCATGAGTTTATTCGGAGATTCCTGCAGAACTTCCATCGGAGATCCTCTCAGGTGTTTCTTCGGAGATTCATTCAGGAGCTCCTTCGAAGATTCCTGCAGCAGTTCCTTCGGAGATTTGTTCAGGATTTCTTCCGGAGATTCCTCCATGAGTTCCTACGTAGATTCCTCCAGGAATACGTAGATTTTCCAGGAAATCCGTCTGAGATACCTTCAGGAAACCCTTCTGAGATTTCTCCAGGAAATCCTTCTGAGGAAGAAAACTCTTCAGGAGTTCCTTCGGAGATTCCTCCAAGAATTATTTCGGAGATGCTCCCAGGAATTCATGCGGTGATTCCCACAGGAATCCCTCCTGAGATTCCTTCAGGAGTTCTTTGAGAGATTCCTCTAGGAGTTCCTTCAAAGGTTCCTCCAGGAGTTCCTTAGGATATTCTTCCAAGAACCATTTCCAGAGGAATGGGAATCTTGGGAAACCTTGGGAACCTTGGGAAATGGGAATCATTCCCAGAGGAACTGCTGAATCCTTAGAAACTCTTGGAGCATTTCACGAAGGAACTGCTGGAGCAAAACCCAGATGAATTTCTGGAAGGATTCGCAGAAGATCTCCTGGAGGAACTTTGGAATAAACTCCCGGAGGAACTTTCGGAGTAATTCTCAGAAGGAATGCTGAAGGAATTCCGAGAGGAACTCCTGCAGGAATTTCCAGATGAATTTCTGGTGAAATCCCCAAAGGAACTGGAGGAATTCCCAATTTAATTTCTAAAGGAACTCCAAATGAGTATCTGGGATTATCCCAGTGGAACTCCTAGAGGAACTTAGGAACTTTTGGAGTAATTCCCAAAGGAACTTCAGTAGGAACTTCGACAGCCGGCTGGCAAGAGTTTAAATTAGAAACACATAAACAACATATGCTATTGGTCTAATTGCCAGCTTGAGGCAAACCTCCATGACCTACCTAACCACCAACTCTGTAGAACATATGAGGGCGTCGCCAAGTCGGGGGCCTCTCACTAAGTAAGTTTTACATCAACATTTCCTTCCCTATCCCTAGTTACGGTAAAGATGGGCGTGGCCGGGAGTAGTAATCCTCATGCTTTTGTCATTTTTATCTTAGATTGAAATAAGGATTACTTCCCACCTTGATTTCTGACAGCAATCTGGATAAGGATTATAAAAGAAACATGAGTATCACTAGTGTCCAATCTACGAAGTATACCGTAACAACGCTAATGCTAATTCCCAAAGGAACTTCTGTTGCAATAGCCAGAGGAACTGCTGGAGGAATTTCCATAGGAACACCTGGAGGAATTCCTACACGAAATTGAAGCAATTCCCAGAGTAACTCCTGGAGCAATTTGAAGCTGAAGGAATTCCCAGAGGAACTTCTGTGGCAATTCCCATAGGAACTGCTAGATGAAATCCCAGAAGAACTGCTGGAGGAATTCCCAATTGAATTTCTTAGAACTCCTGGAGGGACTCCAAATGAGAGTCTGGGGTTATTCCCAGTGGAACTCCTTGAGGAACTTAGGAACTTATGGAGCAATTCCCAGAGCAATTTTTGTAGCATTTCCCAGAGGAACTGCTGGAGCAATTCCTAGAAGAACTGCTGGAGGAATTTCCAGAGGAACTGTTGGGGAGATTCTCGGAGGAACTCCTGGATGAATTCCCAGATAAATTTCTGGTGGGATCCCCAAGGAAACTTTTGCAGCAATTCTCAGAGGAGCTGATGGTGGAATTCCTAGTGGAACTCCTGGAGGAATTCTTAGAAACGCTTGGAGCATTTCCCGGAGGAACTGTTGGAGTAAATATTAGAGGAAATGCTAAAGGAACATGCTGATGAATTTCTGGTGTAGTTCCCAGAGGATCTCCTGAATAAATTCTCAATTCAATTTCTAGGAACTCCAAATGAGTCGAATCCCCAAGAGCGTTTGCTATCAAAATATTCCCGTCTATTTTATAATTCTTTATTAAAGTAATCTTTTAATTTGGAATTAAGTCCATCACTGGCAATATTCCTGTCGGTACCCCAAAAGTTATCCTTTGTGATCCCAAAAAATCTTTTCGCAATCCCAAAATGATTCCCATTGAAATCTCAAGTATTTCCGATGAAATATTAAAAGTATTGCTTTCGAAATCCCAAAAGGATTCCCATCGACACTTCAGAAGAATTCCTATCGACACTTCAGAAGGATTTCCGTTGAAATATCGGAAGTATTTCCGTCGACATCCCAAAAGTTTTCTTTTCTAAATTCCAAAAGAATTCCCATTGAGACCTTCGAAACATTTCCATTGGAATCCTAAGAGGTTTCATTTCGAAATCTTGGAAGTATTCTTGTCAAAATCTCAGAGCTTAAATCTCGGAATTACTCCCGTCGATATCCCAAAAGTTATCTCTTCGTAATCCTAAAAAAGTCCCAAGAGGGTTTGTATCAGATTCTCAAGGGTTCGTATCAAAATTTCGGAAGTATTTCCGTCGAAATCTCAAAAGTATTGCCTTCGAAATCCCAAAAAGATTCCTATCGACACTCCAGAAGGGTTTCCGTTGAAATCTCGCAAGTATTTCCGTCGAAATCCCAAATGTTTCCTTAGAAATCCAAGAAAGACTTCCGTAGGAATTCCCTTAAAAATCTCAAAAAGATTCCTTTCAAAATCTCAGAAGTATTTCCGTAGGAATTTCAGAAACTTTGTTCTTTTAGTAATCCTAAAATTATTCCCATCGGGAACCCAGATGGATTCTTAGAATCCCGGGTTTTCTATCGAAATATCTAATCAAAAGTCCCAGAGTATCGAAAATCCCAGGATTTCAATAGAAATTCCAGAGGGATTCCTATCGAAATCCCAAAAGTGTTCGTTTGGAGCCAACAATTGAAATGTTACAGCCGTAATTTGCCCTAAGACCAACACCAAATGTGACGAAAATAATAAATCATTCACAAAAGGTACTACTCACTTGAACCGATTCGGATTGGCTTCAAATTCCTTCCTCAGTCGACCGCTGATCTTCCGCTTTGAGGCAAGCGTTTGCTTCTCTGGTGCATTGTCGCTGTTCCTCAAGATGATTCTGTCCCTGAAGCCACAATGATATTATTTATCAGCGCCAACGACATTTTTTGTAGCACCGGCTTTCAAAAGTCAAATCGATAATCTTCCTGTAGGCCCTGCTCTGGTTAAAAACATATCCGATCCGACGGAGATATAACCCGGAACGACATGCAAACATGGCGGTTGCACTTACTCGTTCGAGGGAACCAAAAACGACCAAAATGTGTGTTTCATCCGGGGTGCCAATCTTCCACGAGGGCCTTAAGTTTGGGTCCTGCTGCCAGAAGCGAACGTCAGATTTTACGGCCTTCATGAATCAGATGGGTTGCGAAAACGGTAATCACAAATGGACCAGTGACGGTGCCGTATGGATTGGCACCAATCGTTGTGCATTGTCGCTGTTCCTCAAGATGATTCTGCTCCTGAAGCCACAATATTATTTATCAGCGCCAACGGAGATGCTTGCTCCTTTTTTACTAGCCGGTTCAGTCTCCGGAGCAGGGTCCTCCTACACAATATCAGCATAGAACGCATTGGTCTGGTCGATGGTGGTAACTGCAAATAAATTCAAAACAAAACTATTTGATTATGACACTCTTGAAGCAATCAATGTATAGCAATCAACCTTTTTGATAGTATAGAAAATAAAAATCGAAGACGAGGATCCGAAAAGGAACGCCGACATTTTTGCTGCAGCACTAAGTGCTAATGGCACCGTGGCGGGAGAGAACTGCATCAGGGCATTGGCCCCAGCGAGAATATTCTCAACTTCTCCACAGCAACCTTTGGAGGATGTTTTGCACTATGTATTTAATATTTACTCCGGATGCACATCTCCTGATGAGCACAAACACGCGAATAAAGGAAACCCGCTGTCTCGAACTGCTTAGAATCCCCCTGCTAGGGAACGCACAATCTCGCGCATTATAAATGACCGTTCGAACACGCGATTACGGTTTTTTTCCACTAATTGAGCTCTGAATATTGTTTTTGATTTCCACTGCCTCGCGGAGCCGTTGTCATTGTCGAACAAGAACTGGAAGAAGAAAAACGGTATCAGCATAAAAGCATGAACATGGTTATGTTTTTTTAAAGAGCATATCTAACCTACCTAACCAGCATCTAACATCTCACAAATTGTTTTCTGGGTATAGTCGACAAGACAAAATAGTACTAAACTTAGGGTGAAATCAGGAGTGATTCAGTTTCATTCTAAATTTTCGACCACTATTCTAGTTTGAATCTGGAGCAAAATAGAACAAACTCGTTGGTTTCCCCAGCAGTGTTCTATTCATGTTTTCAAATTTTCAATTAATTGAAATCATTATGTTACTGCCAAGAAAGGCGCCGGAATTGCAAAGTGGATTGATCCGTAGATAAAATGACGCATCCATACACCAAAACAATTGAAAAATATTTGAATCTCGTGATTCAATCGTGGTTCAAATCTGCAGAAAATAGAACGGAGCGTTATACCAGTTTTATTTTTTTGACAGTTGACTGGTATAAAAACTGAATCTAGAACAGCTGCTGGGAAAATTAATGTTTCAGATTCATATTCAAACTGACAGCCCCGAACGATTTGAATCACTGCTGATTTTACTCTTAGGTACTTTTTCCTAACCGTGTTAATATCGAAGCAAAAATATCGACAATTTCGTTTTCCTCTTTTTCTTTTTTAATCCTTTTTATCTGCCTCGATCTGCTCGATAAATAAAAAGCGTCTAAAAAATTTCCATTCAGATTAATTTGTTTTTATTCAATAAAAAATTTTAACGGTGAGTATCTATTTTTAAACAGCAAAGATTATGTTTAGAAGAAGTTTAATCCGATAGGCAATTGATCATGGCGACAGGAGAGCAATACGTGGTCGAAAAAGTTGTGGACAAACGTATCCGAAGGGGCGTTGTTCAATATCTGATCAAATGGACCGGGTGCGATGATTCGCAGAACACTTGGGAACCGGAGGGAAATCTCAAATGTGACGCTCTGCTGAAACAGTTTCTTGAGGAGAAGGCAGATGCTAAATTGAAGAAACGAGGAAGGGCATCTAAAGCATTACCATCGGATAATGATGCAGTGGATGCAAAGGAAGA
Organism: Armigeres subalbatus; assembly: GCF_024139115.2. Lineage (NCBI taxonomy): Eukaryota > Metazoa > Arthropoda > Insecta > Diptera > Culicidae > Armigeres > Armigeres subalbatus. The sequence continues at coordinate 85,196,499 of NC_085140.1, forward strand.
AGGACCAAAGAAACGAGATAGGTCATCCAAATCATTGCCTTCGGAGGGTGAACAAGCCAATGCAAAAGGCGATGGATCAAGGAAGCGGGGCAGATCATCTAAATCACTACCTTTGGATGATGGGCCGAAGGAAACTAAGGATGCGAATGCAAATGAAGGACCAGCAGAAAAAGTTACCATTGATGTTGAGAAGTCGTCGGCAACAATTGCATCTGAGAAGATGAGCAAACAACCCGACGATTCTCCGAAGGAACAATTAAAGGAAAGTCTTAATAATCAGGAAGAGGTTAAAGTGGAAAAGCAAAAAGACGTAAAGAAACGTCAGCCGAAACGCCCAAAATTGAACCAGCAACATTCTGAACCCGCGCCGGGACCATCCAGAGTAAGCGAAGAATTGAACGGGTTCGAGCGCAGATATACCGTTGACAGCTTGGTTGGTATCACGGAAGAAGGTGGAAAATTGTGTTTTCTGGTGAAGTTTCAGGAGAACCCCGAAATGGAAATGATCCCGTCTGCCGAGGTTCGTAAGTTTGTTCCTGAAATGATGATTGAATTCTACGAGAATCGTATTATCTGGAATCAGAAGAGCGGCGCTAAGAGACCACGAAATTAAATATCCGTACAGGTATTTATCACTTGCATTGAATTCAACTTTTTGTTTTGTATCGAAATATTGACTAAAGAACACTTATTTTAACATTGTTCTAGCTGAGCTTTTTTGTATTAAATGCTGTTCCATAACTTTTGCGTTTTATTATTTATAAAAACAATTAAATTTGGGTAGGGTGAATGACGGCTTTGGCAGGTTTTGTTCTATTATTGTCAGGGGAGTTTTTATGACAGATTATGGTCAAATTTGGCCTAAACATTCTTGGTATATCAAAGAATATTGTAGCCAAATTTCATAAAATTCGGTCGACAAAAACCCCCTGCCAATAATAGAACAAAACCTGCCAAAGCCGTCTTTTCCCTATAGGTAACTTCTCCAAAAATAACATTTTGCTTTATTTTTGATCATTTTAATATTATTCAACCTATATTTAGCCTTTCTTTTTTTACGAAAATAATGATTGCATTCAAAAGTGAAATCTTCCTTCTTTTTATCACTAGATGATCTTTAACCTATAATATGTTCACCTGTCATAAGACGAGTTTGAACAATCCCATTGAATTCCACCACTTAATTGTATCCTGACAGATACGTATTTCGACCTCAACAGTAAGGCCGTCTTCAGTGTCTTGTACTTGACTCGAGTCGAGTCAAGTACAAGACACTGAAGACGGCCTTACTGTTGAGGTCGAAATACGTATCTGTCAGGATACAATTAAGTGGTGGAATTCAATGGGATTGTTCAAACTCGTCTTATGACAGGTGAAAACATTCCACTAAAAAGCTCAAAATAATTTTCTTATAATATGTTGTTATAATTATGTTGTGCCCATATTCGCATTTTTTTTGCCCCTTTGGATTGCTATGATCGGGGTGGATAGGTTTTTTGAAAATTAACAAGTGATTCGCGACTACGAAGGTAGATTCTTCACGCACAGTCTGGCAGTTCCTTATGGGATTTGAGATTTTACTGTAGAGGAACAAGAAGGGGTGATTGGCGTCCATGTTTCACGCACAGTCTGACAGATAACAATGAGATTTTTCCATAAGAGTGAGTAGAGGCATTACTTTCGCATTCGCGAATTATGCCGGAAGAATTAGTCTACGTTGACCAAATAAACACCGGACTGTAGGAATCAGCTCACATATTCTTCTTGGAAATTTTCAGGAAAGTGCTTTGGTCAGTCAAGTCAGTCAATAATGATGAAGTTTTAGTTCAGTTTAAACATCTTAGTGTTATGTACGTACGACATACTTAGGTAATTAGTCTTTGATTATTTGTCGAGTCCTTTCTTCAGGTCTGTTATTGTCATTGCGCTAGCATAGTGTTGTTTATTATCAATGTAGTTTCAACACTAAGGTCTTATAAAACTTTAACTACAGTCAAACCTCCATGAGTCGATATTGAAGGGACCATCGACTCATGGAAATATCGATATGTGGAATATAAAACCCTTGGAAAGCTGTTTGAAGGGACCATCATAGTAACCAAGAAAATATTTTGACGTAGAACTACGTCTGTCTTTTCTATATAGGGGTACACTTAAAAATTGCAAAAAATCGAAAAACGTCACGAAAATTAATATCTCAGCCATTTCTCGATGGATTTTCAATTTTCTTGAACCATTCGATCAAGGAAGAGTCAACGCTTCATTCCCGATGTACACTGAAGTCGTTTTTTACGCGGTTGTTTTTACACGAATCGCTTTTTATGCGATTTTTTTTCACTCGATTTTCGGGATTTCTGCGGTTCATTCAAACATACTTTAATTTTTACGCGGGGTTTAACTTTGTTTTAATTTACGTGGCCAATATCATCCGCGTAAAAAATTACTCCAGTGTATTAAAATATATACGTATGATAATATTTAGTATTGAAACTTGCTAACAGTTTAGGAATTGGTTTCGGTGAATCAGTCAATCTCATAAGTGCATTGCAAGCTTCTTCTTCCATAGCACTGCATTCCAACTGGAACTTGGCCTGCTTTTCAACTTAGTAATCTATTCGTATTTAGTTATTGATTAAAAGCTTTACTTGCCCGCCATTGCATTAGTATGTATCTTGTGTGGTAAATACAATGGATACACTATGCCTAGGGTGTGAGAATGTTTCCCACCCGAAACATCCTAGATCGGATCGAGAATCGATCTCGCCATCTCCGGATTCTGCGCCTTTGTTCTCAAGGCTAACTGAGAACCTCAACCCGGCATAGACGTCAAATTAATGCGGTAAATGCGTTCTGGTAATCTTTCTTCGGCTCTTGGTGTCTGCTGGAGTAAATGCAAAGTCCGACTCCTCACGTGAAGGAATGATAATTATTATCAATAAACTCTCAAACTGTCAAGCAGCGGCCAAGGCAGCGCAGCGGTACACTATCAGCCAGATTTTTGGAATTATCATTTGATAATTTCGCAGGTGTGAAAAGTAGGCGAGTTGTTATCGGCGATAATTTTTCAAATCTTGCAACACAAAATTATTATTTTAATGGAAACCAAACTAATCTAATACCAATTTAATGTAAACAATGAAGCTCAATCGAATGTTTGGCATTGTGTTTTGGTGTTATGTAGGGAAAAAAGTTCAAAAGTAGCTTTCACCAATAATGCTTCGAATCAAGATACAATTATCGAACGATTCTTACTCTCTAGCGAGTTTTTATTAATTGATAATTTGGATATGTGATCGCTTGAGAGTGTTATTCATCCTCGTTTATTTGAAAAAAATATTTTTATCATCCTTTTTAAATGCTAGTCTAAAATCTCACTCAATTTCAGGAGAGCAGGATAAACAGCGAAAACAGATTCACCCTGGGCTTGAAACACGCTTGTTTTGGTCTCATCGAACAGAAAATCGAAAACCTGTACATTACATACAGCTACGTAGTTCAACGTCACCTTTGCGTACAACCCGATTGGGCTGCACCTTTGAGTTTTTTGATATGGAATAGTTTGCTTCCATGAGTCGATATCGAGGCATAGAACATCGACTCATGGAGGTTTTACTGTATAACTATATAGTGTTGTACACTGGATTTTGTTTTTACGCGATTTACATTTTCTCAATTTTCCACTCATCCTAAATTTTTAACGTGCATTAATCATCATGGTGATTTTTCTTTGATTTATTCTGGATTTTTTGAAACATGTTGCGAAGTTTGGTGGCGAAAAAAAATCGTGTAAAAACAAAATCCTGTGTATGTATTAGAAAAGATATTTTAGTTACTACACGGTTAGAAAGAAGTACTTAATTTTAGGTACTTTTTACACTTGCATCTCCCTCCCTCTTCCCTTTGTTGTCTTAAAATGAAGAGCAAAACCACTCAACAAGGGCAGTGAAGTATGGGAACCCAACGTTAAGTCACCTCATGTTTACAAAAGTTGAGTGAAATTTACCTAACTTTTGGTTAGTTTCTATTTAAAATTGAGTATATTTTGCTTAATACTGAGTGAATTTAATTTAAAAAAAATACTTTATTTTAGGTTCCCACACTGAACCCCCGATTTGAATGAAAAGTACCTAATATTAAGTACTTTTTTCTAACCGTGTAGGGTTGCTAGTTGCCTCTACTATGTTTGCCTTTCTCGTACAACAAAGTTGTACCGAAAGGCCACGAAAGGCTATCATTTCACTCCAGAATCGAACTTTTTATAGAAGTCTCTGAGACCCATGATGTTATATACCAATCGACTCAGCTCGTCGAGCTGAACAAATGTCTGTCTGTCCGTGTGTATGCGTGTGTGTAAGCACACGAAAACCGAAAAACATTAGCCACTTTTTTATATAGTAATTCTTGACAGATTTTCTCGCAACAACAAGTTGCATTCGACAGGGGACAAAGCCTTTTTGATCACTATTGAATTTGATAACGATAAACCACTCCCAACTAACAATTTTGATGCTAAAAGCTTCAACTTCTAGCCTTTGGCTGTATAATATTTGAATAAAAGCAGCCAATGCTGAATAAAAGAAAAGCCTCCGCGAATAATCCCTTAAACTTCAACTCGACTATTACCCAAATATCTATCAGCTAGTCAGTTTGTGCCGAATATATTTCATCTTTTATCGTTTATGCAGTTTTCATATAGTCATAAAACAGCTCTGCCTGAATTAGCAACAAAGTTTATCGGTTAAGAGCTCATGTATGTAATTAGGTTGCTTGTTAGTAACTTCCCATATTACGATGAGTAGCATTCATAATGAAAACGTTTTCACTGTTGTTATAACACTAACAGTGTAACGTAATGGCACTATAAATGAACTAACGAAGCTTTTAAGCAACTTCTGTATCTTTGAAGATTACAGAACGTTTAAGTAAACCTTATACTGCTTCTTTTAATAGCTTATCAGTATGGAACGTCAAAACCACAATGTTTACATTTGATTTTTGTTGCCGGAGCTATGCATGAGCTATTGATTTCTGTAATGCAGCTACAAAGGTATTCACCTGCTCTTATAGCAACTGACAAAGCGCTGTCATTAATGCTAGCAGATAGTGTGAAAATAAGCCATTTAGAAGCCTTATTGCTGCTGACGGCTACTGTTAAACGATTAGCAGCAGAGTAGCATCTATACAGATCGAGAAAATGATGCCTAAAAACAATTTCAGCGATTGATGATGCATAAAAGTTAGCCCACAAAACATGCTGACAGTTGTTTGAATAATGGTTGAAATAATGCTGAAAGCATAATTTTTAAGCTTATGTGCTGAAAGCAGCATGTAGGCCTCTTTCTAACGTTTATACAGCATGAATCTGAAAATGCGTTAGTAAAACAACCTGTAGGGTATGCGAAGAAGCACATCCGTAATTTTCTTTGTGATTTACATATGTCAAAGTGACGGTGATGACAGAGCAGCGGCCATTGAATCAGGAGATCAGGTGTTCGAATCTAGGTAGCAACAAAATTGATATTTGAGCTTTCACAAAAAAAAAACATTAAGAACTCCGAAATTTACTCTCCTCCCAAATAATATTTAATCAAATTGAATTCAGTGGCTGTATAAAACTTATTTAACAGATTTAAAAAATCTGAATAAGCGCCATTGAAGCGAATTATATTACTTAGGGCCAATTTCTTCACCTCCGCTTAAGTCTTAAACCAGGTTTAAACGTATGGGTAAGCACCGCTTAAGAGTTAAGCGAAGGTGAAGAAATTGGCCCTAAATGGTTTAATAAAGATTGAGAAAAAATTGTGTAACATGCTGTAAAGTAGTTGTGCAGGCACGTCAAAAACAGCTGAATAGATTCGCCAGATTTGCTGGTAAAAGCATTGAATAGAAGTTCTTGATCATATGTATAGCACACATATTCAGCTTGAAGCCGTATAGACGAGTTGAAATAACATTTACATTGACATTAAATGTTAGTTGGGCTGCGTTTGGAAGTTATTAAGAAAATGGAATCGAACTATATTACTTACTTACTTATGGATCCTGTACACCTTCGGTGGTGCAAAGGGCCGACTTGAAAGATCTCCATCCTGAGCGTTGCCCGGCTATCGCTTTAACCTGTTGCCAGGTTAGATTTTGGTCGACTTCTTTTATTTCTTTATTGAGGCTTCGCCGCCATGAGCCTCTGGGTCTGCCTCTGCTGCGATGTCCCGCTGGGTTCCATTCTAATGCTTGCTTACAGATTTCGTTTCGTAGAGTGTGGCCGACCCAGCCCCACCTCCGATCCCGAATTTCTGTTGCTATCGGCCTCTGGTGACAACGACGATGGAGCTCGTTGTATGAGATCCAGTTGTGAGGCCACCAGGCCCGAATTATATACCGCATGCATCTGTTAATGAACACCTGCAGCCGTTGAGTGTTCTCCACTGATACACACCATGTTTCGCTAGCGTATAACAGCACAGATTTCACGTTAGAGTTGAAAATTCGTATTTTGGTGCGTTCACTTATCTGCCTGTTTTTCCAGATATTTCTTAAACTCGCAAAGGCAGCCCTTGCTTTCTTGATACGTGCGCCTATGTCGATCTTGGTACCGCCGTCTGACGCCATTTGGCTACCAAGATATTGGAAGCTTTCAACATTCTCCACTAATTACCCGGCTACTGTGAAACTGGAAGGGGTCTCCGTGTTTACATCCAACGATTTGGTTTTGTTGACGTTAATGACTAAACCTGCCGAGGAGGAGCGCTCGGCAAAGCCGTTGAGCTTACTCTGCATATCAGAGCGCCGTTGCGCGAGGAGTGCAACGTCATCAGCCAATTCGAAGTCGTTTAAGTGCTCCATGGTTATAGGCTGCCATAACAGCCCGCGGTTTGGTTCACGGTCAATCGCATCTACCAGAATCTCATCGATTACGATGAGGAACAGTAACGGTGATAGAATACATCCTTGCCTCACACCAGCTACGACCCGGATAGAGGACCCCATTGTGCAGCACTCTACACGAAAAGGCCTCGTACTGTGCTTCGATGAGTTCGATGATTTTCTCAGGAACCCCCTTGCGTCTCAGGGCGCCCCACATATTCTCGTGATTGAGACGGTCGAAAGCTTCTTCGTAGTCAATGAATACCAAGTAAAGGGACTCTTGGAATTCGTTGACCTGCTTCAGAATGATGCGGAGCGTGACAATATGGTCCACACAGGATCTTCCGGCACGGAATCCGGCTTGCTGCCGCCGGAGAGTCACATCGATCTTCTCCTGAATCCGGGCTAGGATAATTTTGCACAGAACTTTGAGAACGGTACACAGCAACATAATGCCTCGCCAGTTATCGCATACAGTCAGGTCACCCTTTTTGGGCACCTTCACTAAGATACCTTGCATCCAATCGACCGGGAAAGTTGCGGTGTCCCAGATGTTTCGAAATAAACGATGCAGTAGTTAAGCGGATGTCATGGGTTCAGCTTTAAGCATCTCGGCTGATATGCGGTCGACCCCTGGGGCTTTATTCGATTTCATGCTTTGGATGGCTGTTTGAATCACTAGCAGTGATGGAGCTTCGGTATTGACGCGTGTTATACGTCGGATCCTAGGCAGATAATGCCGAGGTGGTGATGGCCTGGCTGGCACTTGAAAAAGTTGTTCGAAGTGCTCGAACCAGCGTTTCAGCTGGTCAGTTGGGTCGGTCAATAACTGATCATTCGCGTCTTTCACAGGCATCGTTGCATTCGTCTTCGCCCCGCTTAAGCGTCGTGAGATATTGTAGAGGAGGCGAATGTCCCCGGTTGCGGCGGCTCTCTCTCCTTCGTCTCGCTTGTCCCGTCGACATGAGCGTTTTACTTCCTTCTAAAGAGCCGCGTATCGTTGACGGGCTAAGACTTTGGCTCCTCTGGTTTTCGATCGCTCTATCGCGGCTTTGGCTTCTCTTCGCTATATAAGCGCAATATAAGGTTGGTGTCTTGGCTAAAGCTTTAGCTTAGACTGACTGTACATATCAATTGTTGCTACTCCGTGATTGATCAGAACTGGTGCAAATTGCACTACGATCCAAGTGAATAGTGGTTGGGCTATTCTCGAAGTGCACGTTTCAGCAGCTCTCAATTGTTGATCAATAACGGCGCCGGCCAAGGTAAGGTTGGTGTCTTGGCTAAATGCGAGAAAGGCAGTATCACCACTCGGTGACTTAAGTTGGATTTTTTCAATGAGAATGTTAGTTGGGATTCAATTATCTATCCTTATTCTTCCGAATGCTCTTTCTAACGAATAATGGTGTGCATTCTTTTTTACGCCAGCAAAATCAAATAGGGAAATTATTCGAACGAATCTTATTCGTATGAAACTATCGGTCGTTCATAAAGAAGAATAAGAGTGATTGAAAAGAAGTTATTAAAGAAAAAAGATCAAAGTTTGTTTAACATAATTTATTCTATTGTTTGTCAAAACAATGTTACGATTTCTACAACTTATTTACACAATTGTTAACTCTTTAAAACTACCTCAAAGCTTTTTACCTCTTCCCAGATTGATCGGTTAGTTGCCGCTATTTTGTTCAGAATTTTTCTTAGTGTTGCTCATATATAGTCGATTCTGCGTATCCCAGAGCTTAGTGTACAACCCCCCACTGTGGAGCAACTGTTCGTGGGTGCCCCGCTGACAGATGCGGCCATTTTCCAGCACCAGTATTTCGTCCGCATCCATTACAGTTGACAAACGATGAGCGATGCAAATGCTTGTCCTATGTTCTGTGGCGCGACCGAGCGCTTTTAAAATGTTATGCTCTGTGATAGAATCTAGGCTACTGGTTGCTTCATCGAAAATAAGAATTGGTGAGTTCTTCAGAATCGCTCTTGCGATAGCTACACGCTGCTTCTCTCCACCGGACAGTTTAAGCCCTCGTTCTCCGACTTGGGTGTCATACTGTTTGGGCCACCGCTGAATGGACTCATGCAGATCTGCCATTCGAGCAGCTTCTTCAACGTGTGCTTGATCTTTAGATAAGTCACCATAGTGTATATTATGACGGATGGAGTCGTGGAATAGTACCGAATCTTGCGGAACTATGGCGATCGCTTTTCTCAAACTGTCCAGATCAACTTCGCGAATGTTTTGTCCATTGATCATAATTTGACCGGAAGTTGGTTCGAAAAATCGATATAGCAATCGTACCATAGAAGACTTTCCCGATCCGGAACCTCCAACAATTGCTATTTTTCTACCAGCCGGTATCGTAAAGCTCAATTTATCGAAAATAGTATTACTGTGCGCGTATTTGAAGCAAACATCTTTAAATTCTATCGAAGCTGTTTCGCGATTGATTTGCAGTGGAGCAGCATTGGCTTTCGTTTGAATAGCACTTTCAACACCCATCAGAGTGAACATAGTCCTCATGTCCAGTAGGGCCTGCCGAACTTCTCGGTACACACTGCCAAGAAATCCCAGGGGGATCGACAATTGGAAGAGCAACCCGTTTACCATTACCAGATCGCCCACCGTCATGTTTCCTTTGACGATTTCATTTGCTGCCATCACCATAATGGTACTCAACGCCACGCTGAAAATCGCATTCTGACCAAAGTTGAGCAAAGCCAAGCTTGTGCTGGTTTTCAAACTAGCCGCCTCATATTTCTTCAGCACACCATCGTAACGTTGGGCTTCGTATTGTTCGTTGTTGAAGTATTTGACGGTTTCGTAGTTGATCAACGAATCGACAGCCTTATTACCCGCTTCATTTTCCGCTTGATTCATGTAGACGCGAAATTTTGTGCGCCACTGAGTTACGGCCAGAGTGTACGCGCTGTACACACCGACGCATCCCATGGACAGCGCTGCGTATGCCGCACCACACTTGACCCCGAGGATACTGGACACCAGCGCCAGCTCAAAGATGGTAGGAACGATGTTGAACACCATGGCCGTCAGGACAAAGTTGATGCCCCGGGAGCCGCGATCGATGGTCTGCAAATGGAGGAATAGCGTAAGTAAAGCGAATCTCAGAACCATTCCAATTTTAATAAAACAAAACCCAAAAAAAGATTATGTAGCGCAGCTATTACTGAGTTTTCCATTATGACAACGCTACGCGTCTAGCCCGACGTAGATTCAATATCTCTGAAGAGCGGATCGGCACTTTTTTCCTCGCAGTGCTTCCTGACGAGTACAAGCCGAAAATCATAGCACTGAAGATTTCTGGTTCCCCTATCATAACAGATCCAGTCAATTTATTTGTTTCGCGGATGACATGGACATTGTCGGCCGAACATTTGCAAAGGTGGCAGAACTGTACACACACCTGAAACGTAAAGCAACAAAAGTTGGACTGATGGCATCGAAGACAAAGTACATGCTTGTGGGCGGAACCGAGCGCGACAGAGCCAGCCTTGGAAGCTGTATTACGATAAACGGGAATACCTTCGAGGTGGTCGAGGAATTCGTCTACCTTGGATCCTTGCTAACGGCTGATAATAATGTTAGTCGTGAAATACGAAGGCGCGTTATCAGTGGAAGGGGCTCCTACGGGCTCCAGAAGAAACTGCGGTCAAAAAGAGTCGCCACCGCACCAAATGTGTTATGGACAATGCTCGAGGAGGACTTGCAAGCATATTCGAGTATTCGAGAGACGGGCGCTTGGGACCATCTTTGGCGGTATGCAAGAAGACGGTATGTGGCGGCGAAGAATGAACCACGAGCTCGATCAGCACTACGGCGAACCCAGTATCCCGAAGGTAACTAAAGCTGGAAGGGTACGATGGGCAGGGCATGTTGCAAGAATGCCGGACAGCAACCCTGCAAAGATGGTGTTTGCTTCCGATCCGGCAGGTACGAGACGGCGTGGAGCACAGCGAGCGATGTGGGCATACCAGGTGCAAAACGACTTGGCGAGCGTGGGGCGCATTCGAGGATGGAGAGATGCGGCCTCGAACCGTGTATTGTACCGGTGATGATGAAATCGAGGTGGTTAAAACATTCGTTGCGAATCAACGCGTACTCGAAGTTTTCGAAAAGAAAGTGCTGCGTACTACTATGGTGGGGTGCAGATAGAAGACGATATATGAGATGGTAAGGTAAATGAACAACGAGTTACATCAGCTGTTTGGAGAGCTATCCAAAGTTCACACCGCGAAAATCGGACGACTGCGGTGGGCTGTTCGACAATAAGCAAATGGTTCTCGATAGTGATACGACGGGCACAAGAAAGCACGGTGCGTAGCGAGCAAGGTGGATCGATCAAGCTGAAAACGATTTGCGGACCTCCGTAGGCTGTATAGTCATGGACCAAACTGAATGGAGACGAGTTGCATGTAATGCAGAAATGAATAAATAATAAATTATGTTAACATTACAGAACCAATTTACCTTGGATAAAGCTCCGGTTTGCTTACTCAGATGAAACTGCAAATCCAAGTTATGCAGATGCATGAACACATTGGTAGCGATTTTTCTGATCGAGTGCTGAGCCACTCTCGCAAACACAGCATTACGTAGTTCGTTGAATCCAGCAGCCCCCGCTCGAGCGATACCATCTATGGAGAAGTTTTTCCAAATTAGATAATGAATAACTTCGAACAGCCCTAATCATCTTACACCCCAAGAGAACGGCTATCGTCATCGAAGTGGCTGCCTCCGGAACAGTTGCCATGCTAAGGTTGCTCAAGTTGTCCACACCCATCTTGAACAGGAAAGGCACACATACGTTCAACACCTTGGCGCCGCCCAGCAGTCCCAGGGATATCAGCACCCTTGAAACATAAAGCAACATTAGCGAAAAGTATTCCAAGCTTCGAGAAACAACTGACCTTTTCCGCACCAGTGCGTCGTCTTTCGGCCAGATGTAGGTTGCCATCGCTTTGATCATATCGGTTGCGGTGATTTCCGGGCCATCGTAGGAACCGATGCTCTCGCCCGAAGCCGGATGGTGCCCTAGATGGAAACAAGTTCGTATTGGTTGTGTTTGAGGAGTTCTATTGGTATCTGCGAACAATTTCGGCCCTGACCGTTCTTGAGTTTCGTTGTGTTGTAGTTGTTGTTGCTGCCGCAATGGGAGAATAAAGGCTTGACCCCTGTTAGGAAATGGACCGTAGCTACCGGCACGGTAACACCCACTGGCTGCTGCACAGGTGTGCAGCGTTGTCACATGCGGTATCGCCAAGCCGGTATAGCGAGTTTGAGGACCTAGACCAGGGCGTAAATAGGCAACAAAGCCCGGAGATGCTAAGGTCCGATAAAATCAATGGCGTGAAGAGCAAACGTTGGGAGAAGGAAAACAATCAAAATGAATTGATCTCATTGAAAGTGCATAAGTCATTGATTTGTGCTACAGGAACTAAACATGGATCAGTAATTACAGTGTGAGCAGGCTAACGGTCCAATACTAATAGGATGATGAGGGAAAGCAAACAACAAACAACAAACTAGAACATACGATTGAATTAGTGTTTACAAACTTGAAGTAATGTCCTCTACATGTTCTGCTATTGAGAGTAAGGCTTTTTGCATTATGATTTCAGATATGATCACTGATTTGGGACATCTAACTCGGATATGAAGGCACCGATTAATTAAGCTAGTTTGCTATGTCAATGAGTGTGATATATTTATCATTTAAAATTTAATACAAAGGTAGAATTTGAATAATCATCACATTACTGAAGTCAGAAACAATAATGTACTTGCAATTCGAATCTAAACTACTTGACCTAATAAAGGTAAAGACACACTTAGGAAAAGCTACAAACTAATCTATAATTGTGCCACATTTGGCCTAAAGTTGTTTGTAGTTCAATCGTGTCAAAACACTAAAATTGGAAATACCTGCTCGTGTTAATAGCAGGCATTAATGTGGTTACATATGCAGTGCCACAGTATCAATCCCTACTAAATAATATTCAATACCTAATAAAAGGAACTGCGCATGTTTTGAATAGGGCTTAATTTTTCTTGATGCGTTTAAGAGTGTCATTAAGAACGCGAACTTAGTTCTAAGGAACTGAAGGCAGGTTGACATTTCAGTCAAATGCCTAGTAGGCCAAACAACTTTAGCCCATTTGGCCACAAGGGTAAACGGTCTTATGATAAACGAGATTAGGCCAAACGACTTTCGGCAAAATGATCTACAAACCTAATCTTTAAAATGCCAAAAAATCATCTTTAGGTACATTGATCCCACAATGATAAATCGCTTACAGTAAATAATCATTAAGAATCATTCGAGTTTGAGAGGCAAAATTAGAGTGAGAACTTCTACTTCATTATTTATAAAAATGTACTTGGCCACTACCTCAAGTATTCATATAGCAAAAAGCGTGCTTACTTCATATGTTTTAAACGATTCTATGACACTACCCCGAATGTCATTAACCCGAACGCCAGTACCCCAAAAATCTATTGACCATATCAAATTTTTCCAAAGGAGGACAATTCATCCAAATCGTGGTGAAAAAGGAGGACATTTGGTTGGAAAGGAGGACATGGGAAAAAAGACACGAAATACAAAGCTTTCTGAATTAGATTTTTTGTTCTACGTTCTATTAAAAATATTATATTCATTAGAATTTTGTAGACACAATTTTATGGGAAAACGTTTTTATAAGTCGGAGCAAATACAACACATAAATTAGCTCGGAACAAATTTCTGTCTTCACCCCCTTCGTTTTTGTGTGGCTTTTTATTATTCAAAAGGGGTATTCAACACTTTGTTGAAAATTAATAAAATATTGAACTTTTACGAGTTTTGTGATTTTACCAATTTATTCATTTATTTTATATTTACTACCCCATTTGTTATCCAAAGACCAAGAGGTCAAAAAAGGAAATCATTTTTGTTCCAGACACATACAAATTAAAAAAAAATATGGGAACGAACTCATCCAAGAAGATTTTTTTAAACAAGCTTTAATGCTTTAACTATTTGAAATTGTGAACGAATATTCAATATTTTTAAGTTGAACATTCCACAGAATATCATAAACTATTATTAAATAGGGTTACTGCTCCTGGACTTCATCTCATAGCTCCGATATTGGTCCTACGAAAAACAAAGCAACGAAAGGGTATTTGATTTGTTTATTATTTTTTGTGATTTTTTCAGCAGTGAGCATGCATGTTAGCAAAAAGAAGCGACGAAATTGGTGCCGTATTTCTTTGTTTCGCGATGAGATGAATATATGTACAGTGAGATTGAAAACGGAACAGTTCCCCTATCATAAACTGAAATTTGGAGTTTTCTGTTGGAATGGAGAATATTGTTGAGAATGGAATTTACTTTTGCACTGTCTGTGCATTGGGGCAGTAGGCTCGAGTCGTATCGAAAGATGGTTATCGTGAATACATATTTTATTTTGAATTTTATCTTCCACGTGTGGTAAATATGTACAATTATTTTCCAAATATTATGAACAATGTTCATGTCAGCTGGAGAATGGCCGAAACAGTAAGCATTTAACTTTTATTCACTGCTGAAATCCATTCTTGGATGTCGTCACAAGATTGGAAGACCACCAAACATGGCAGCTGGCTGTTCTTCACGTCGTATATTCACGGTAATGTAACGTGCGATGCTTTCAAATGCTTACTCGAAGCAAACATCAAAAAGCGTTTGAATAATTTTGTTTCCTGACTTATTTTTCACAATTTCAAAACTTTTTTCTATCAACAGCCAGGTGATTCTTTTGATATTTTCGACACCTACAGTAGTAATTCCAGAAAAAAAATACACTGATTGTTTATTATTCAAATTGATTTTATTTAACAGCTTTATGCAAAATATTTCTGATAGAAAGCAATTCAATGCAAACGTACGTTTTAATATCCTCATCAAAAAGAACAAGAAAATCCTGAAATTGATGTCCAGCATTATCAATTATTATCTTAAAATATCCAAAAAGGAGGATATTTTAGTGCAAAAGGAGGACATCCGACTTTTATTGAGGACATGTCCTCCTTTAGGATACCATATGGTCACCCTACCCCGAATGGCCATTACACCGAATTTGTCAAAAAATAAAAAATAAACACTTTTTCGAATACTTTATTAGATTGCGTTTCTGTGCGGGCTTGGTAGTCATATGGCTACTGCTTCTGCCGCATTCTCCTACTTTGTATCTTTCTCTATATTTCTCATGTTCTAGCAATCGCTAGAACTGGAAATGGACTTCCATACCGTTTCCATTACTATTCCTATACCTTCAACTTGAGTATTCTAACAGTAATCTGCTAGAATTGGAAATGAACTATAGAGCTCGTTTCCTACATCCAATTAGAAATTCCATCAGTTACCTTATTCTATCTATCACATTGGCAGCTCGTTAACCAAGACGGACCTCTGCCTCTCCAACCTAACCCAGAAATTCCAACAAATTCCGCATGAACTCGTGGCAAGTGCAGAGGTATATTCGGCTTGCAGTGGGCGAGTGATTGCATCATCATTTCCTCCCCTTCCCTACATTGACTTGCATTCTGACGTGGCAGGCGCCAGTATGACCTAACAAATGAGATCACCAGTAATTGTACATTGAAGATGTGAGCTAGTCCCAAGCAAACATCTGTTGGTTCCCTGTGCAAGAACAGCTGATCTGGTCATAATGGAGTAGCAACTACGAGCAGTCAATCAAGCTCAAGCTCACTTTATTAGATTGCGTTTCAATAATGAAGTTGAAAATAAAAAATTAACCAGTCGAAAATAACATATTCAAAATAATTAAAGTAGGAGTCATTTACTCACCCGCCTTACTCCGGGCTACCGCGTTGTTCAAAAGAAGGAAACATTTACTTTTTCGCCTCATCTCAGGCAAATGCGTGCTTTAATCATTTACTCTTCCACCTTACTCCGGGAAAATGCGTTCTTTATCAGAAAGTGTCATTTACTCCCCAACTTTATTCCGGGCAGACGTGAAGAAGCATTCACTCTTGCATTATTCCGGAGAAGCGGATGCTTGCGTGCTTTAAAAGAAGGAGAAATTCACTCTTTCGCATTATTCCGGGCAAGCGCGTGCTTTCAAAGAAGGTGTCATTTATTCTCCCACCTTTTTCCGGGCAGATGCGTGCTTTTAAAAAAGGAAGTATTCACCCTTTTGCATTATTTCGAACCAGCAGGTGTTTAAAAAATGTATCATTTACTCTTTCGCAATAGTTCGGGCAATTGCGTGCTTTAAACAAAGGAGGCATTATTCTGGGCAAGCACGCTTTACAAGAAGGTGACATTTTCTCTACCATCGTATTCCGGGCAAGTGCATAATTTGTCCCGGGCTTTGCCTTGTCCCGGGCAAGTGCGTGTATTGTATTTACCACATTAACATTATTAATTGCTGAAGATATTAACGCATTTAGTACACGTGGCGCTCCCCACAGGAGACGACGCACCGCCAGTGTTGTGAATCCCCGGTAGCCGGTAGAGCAAGACTACTAAAAAGGATCTAAATGCAAACACTAGAAGCTCCTCACCAACAAATAAAAGTTTCAAGTTTATCGTATCATCATTGTATTTTTGGCATGAGTCTTGTGCCGAATCTTCGGCGCCTATCTGTTGTGCCTAGCTTTCTTATGGATTAATGTCACATGTTCTTCTCTTAAAAAACTAAACATCTACTCACGACCTCATGTCTATGCTTCACGTGTGCACCTTGCCCCCATGCCTGCCATGTCGTAAGTCGCTCCACCGCGTTGTTATTCGTCGTGGATTCCAACGACGCACCGTGCTCTCCGATCACAACGAAACCGCCGATGAAGGATGCTCGCCCTGCGGGACGGACCTGGATGGCTCTGATCCTCTGCGGCTCGTATGTGTCCTTGAGCCTGCTTCATGCAGCATGCGATAGCACCGTCGACTTGGCCGGGATGACGAGCCTTGGCCACTCCAAAGCGAAACCGGATCGAAGGTCCTGAGAAAAACCCCGTTCTGGGGTTCTTCGTGAAATGGCTTGCAGAATGCCGTTGGTTCTGTCCCGCGAAAATTGTCCACTATGCCTTGATGTGCTTGCAATTTCGGCCTGTCGAGTAGCAACCACCTGTCGGCTCAATAAGTGTCGTTCAGTCGGTACGAGGAACGAAAGCCTGAATTTATATTCCGATACTCGCTGGAAATCGATCCGACGGCCAAAGGAGTTTTATGAAACTTCTACACTTCGTGTGGTCAACTGTGTCGAGCCACAGGCACGTCTGCACCACTATTGTGCTGATTCAAACCACGCGCCCGGTGGCGTTCCAAACTGTTGCGATCTTTTCTGTGTCCTGCGGTAAAAGTGCGGTGCTTTATACCGCGAAAACGTGCACTTTGGCGTGGAAAACTAATTTTCACCAAACTTTTCTGCGGGCCGTGGACGACGGACAGTCGTTATTGCAGGGGAATACGGCTTCTCCCGTGGACAGAACCGAACTGATGTGCCTTCTCAGTGGTGATCGTTTTCTGTTTCTCTTTGTGTTGTCAAAAGAGCGAGGAGTGGGAGCGGACTTTAACCGTTCGGAGAAAGAGTGCAAGTTATAGGATCACTCATGCTCTTTCGCTGCTGTCATTCACATGTTTTCAGAAAGGCAATGTTCATGTGTGTGTATTTCCAAAGGGTGGTGATATTTTGCAATACCGTTTTCGCTTAGGATTGAGGTTTGTTTCAGGCTAAGCCATTCTTTACGCGGTACCATTGTGAGTGTTGTCGCCTTCATTTCGCATTTTGTTTGTCTCCACTGGTCGTTTGGCATAGGAGCACGACAAACTATCAACCATGATAGTGGCAAGGGTGCAATTGGCAGGGGTTCTCAAACTAATATTTGCAATGCATTTCGGTCGACTCGATTTATTTTAATCCTACACATGTTTCTTAGCTATACGGACTCAAAATACAGACGATACGAATGATAACAAAACTGACCGTAACACCAGTTTTTGCTACCCCTACCCCTTTTTGCAAAAGTAATAATTAGAGCGTAACATATTTTCATATGATTTTCGGGGTAATGGACTTTCAGGGTAGTGGGGTACCGTGCACGCACCCAACTTTGCGCAGCTCCTAACTTTGCGCATTTTGCGGGTATTTTTGTGATAGAATGCGTTTAAATTGAATTTCGAAATATAATTATAACTTGTCAGCACAATATACATGTTATCATAACAGTGCATGCATTTTTTCGCTGTTAAATGACACATTTTTCATTTTAATAGTCGAAACTTGTACTGAAAACAGTGAAAATGACCAAAATGGCGTGTTCTTACAACGAACGACAAGTGACGGTCTAGCCGAAAAACTGTATTTTTTGTAAATTATTACATTCGCTGACAACTGATTACACATGGACCCAATAATTACAGCAACCGTTCGCTAACTGGGCTAAAACATCAGCCCAGTTACCGAACGCCGCTTTTTAACTGGGCTGACGAGGGAATTTACGATACATTGTTGTGAACGTGTTTTACATGAAACTTAAAGAATATACCATTCAGAATCCCCTCGTCACTGAGTCTTTGTTGTTGTTTTTTGACGGATAACTGCTTTTTAACTGGGCTTTGGCCCAGTTAGCGAACGCCCAGTTAAAAAACAGTCCAGTTAAAAGGCGCCCAGTTAGCGAACTGTTGCTGTATAATATTGTTGAAGCCATCTCATGAGAATTTGGTTTGTTTTTTTCTTTTTTCGTTAAAAAATATGATGCGCAATGTTAGGAACAATTTTTCGATACAGTGTACCTAATTTTGCGCACAACTCGTATTTCTTCGATATTTTCAACATTTATGATATACCTCGTCGGAATAGGGTTTACGCAAAAAAGAACTTTTGTTAGCTGAGGCCAATGTACATAAATGAGGCTGTACATACACCAACAGACGTGAAAACATACTAAGTATGTCGGATCATAAGAAAATAATGCTGGGCATCCTCATATTTTCAAATATGCTCAAATATGCCTACAAATGGAATGAACATGAATTGTAATAGTAGTATTAGCTGAAAAAATAAAATTTGGATGAAAAATTGTATGATAGACGCTTGCTTCGTGCTGGAAATTTTCCAAGTTATGTGCGCAAAGTTAGGCATATGATAAGGGGTCTGCATTGAAGTTCAATTTACTATTTATTTCAAATTTTTGTACCAAATTTAGTTCTCAAACAATAATATGATAATAATACTACAGCATGGAAACTATTTCAGGCAAATAGCTACTTTCTGTAAGTTGTACGAGTTGATTCAATTTTACATTTCCTTAACTGCGCAAAGTATGGTGCGTGCACGGTATTTGGGGTGGTGTCCATTCGGGGTAGTGGCCTTTCGGGATATTGGCGTTCGGGGTAGTGACATTCGGGTTAGTGTCATAGAACCGCTATAAACACTTTATTGGAGTACGCATTTCTACTGCAAGTATTGCTTAGATTTTATTTATGTTAGTCTGTAAGTAATGATATTTACATATGCATTGGCTGCGAAAAAAAAATCCTATAAGGCCGGAACAAATATGAATTCCTTCTTTTGTGTTGTTAGTCTGTCGATAACGAAGGGGGTGGGTAATAAAAAAATAAATTGATAAAATCGCAAAACTCAAGTTTTTTGAATAATTTTCTAGGAAAGCTCAATAGGTATGTTATTATTTTTCCAATAAAATTCTGAATTCCCTCATCAATTAACAA
Source organism: Armigeres subalbatus (assembly GCF_024139115.2). Taxonomy (NCBI): domain Eukaryota; kingdom Metazoa; phylum Arthropoda; class Insecta; order Diptera; family Culicidae; genus Armigeres; species Armigeres subalbatus. The sequence goes on from NC_085140.1 coordinate 85,216,100, forward strand.
AATAAAGCCACAAGAAACCAAAGGGGGTGGAGACAGGAAAAGAAAAAAAAATGTTCCGGCCTAATTATCCAATATTACTGTATAAGAATCATGAAAAACTGTACTCTAAAACATGATTCCGGCTCCGTAACGCTTAACGGCAAATGAGCCTTCCAAATAAATGATAGTTAAAAAAAATATCCAATATTCAAAAACGAATGATTTTTCAAACTCAAATTTTAAAGACTCAAAGAAGTCAAATTTTAATTTCAAATACTAGTTTTAAGTATGCCAAAAGCCATTGTGGCGAATCGAATGTGGGAAGATCCATAAAGTACGTCACGCAAAAATTGGCGATTTTCGACCCCCCCTCCCCCCTTTGTCACACTTTTTGTATTAAACCTCTAAAATTTTTGTATGACTTGTCACGCTGCTCGGAACCCCCCCTCCCCCCTAGAAGCGTGACGTACTTTGTGGATGGCCCCTGTAAGCATATTGTGAAAACTAAACAAAAATTAAGTTTGATTAGGACTAATTAGTATTTTTATGTCAAAACAAACAACCAAGCTTTTTGGGTGGATTGCTCCAAACTTCCTACCTTTTTTCTTCCTCCGCTGGAATATTCCCCCGAGCACATTGGCCCCTAATGCTGTGGGTGGTTGAGTCGCCGCTTTACTACCGGTAGTCCGTATGCCTCCGAGCAGCGATGCTGTTGGCGCCCTATGATGCTCCCTTTCTGACAATTCATTTTTCCGTGGAGGGATTTTCGATCGTGAGAAAAAGTTCTAAAACGAAAAATTTTGGTCGATTAGAGTTCGGCTCGGATTTTATTAAGAAATTTTATGCATTCATCTAAATAGGAGTGACATATTTGTCCAGCTGGCGACAGTTCTGGTAGCTTGGCTAGCCCATCACGGAATGTTTGATATTCCTTGAGCTTGTAGTCAACGAGGCGAACGGAAATATCACGAATGGGCTCTAGTACTGGAAGTTCTCCAAAGGCAATTGTTCTTAATTGATGTATATTTTGTTCGAGGAACAAAATGGTTAGACAGACGGCGAGATTGTGACTTAGCAGATCTCCAGGAACAAAGAAAAGTTGCTCTTCCAAATGGTGTTCGGCAATGAAGCAATACTTTTCTCGATGTATTTTAAGGGGTCTCAAATCAGGGTCGTATTTTATGAAGGCATTAATGTCGTCTAGCGTTATTTCAAGATATTCTTGATGATTGCCTGGCAGGAAGAATCCGTACTCCGTTAAAAGCTTAGTATTATTGTGAACCCCATAACTGATGAATATCTGTGAATATGGAGTAAATGTAACTTCGCTTATCAATTCGTAAAATAGCTCCAGTGGTTGATTCTTGGTCAATTTTCTCTCTATAATGTTACAAGATAAAGAAAGCTGTGACGTTGTTTTTGCCGTGCTATCGTGGTTCAGAAAGTCTAGAAGAGGGGCCAGGGCCAAATTTGGCTCATCAGACAGTTTGTCCAAAAATGTGCATCTAATATCTTTGAGAAAAGCCTTCACGCATCGTGGATTTAGATACACGCTTCTGGTATTGACAACGAAATACGCCCATTTGAACAACTCTATGCTCACAAGACCTGTTGCTTCTTTATGCAAGATAGATTCGATTTTTGCAAAATTTGTTTTGATAATCCTGTTTTGTTCAACCATCTGTCTCAGAATAGTGTCCGGAAGGCAGCTCATTTCCTGTTTAGTACAGAAATACGGAGTCGTAAACCATTTTGGTAGGGATGTCAAATATGCATCGAATCTACTTTCTTTTTGTAAACGCAAATAAGACAAATAGTATGCCATTAGAGACTGAAGGTGTATTTCTCCTCTGGAGAGTTCGTTTGTGACACGTTCATCAAATAGTTCTTTAAATGCTTCATCCTCTTCTATATTCTTCATGTTTATCAGCCCCTCAAAGGGAATTCGAATAATCGTGTCACCCACTGAGATTTGTTTTCTAGAATACAACCCCTTTCCGGTCTCAGGAAAGTCGGCCAACCTCAGTGCCGCTTGGTTTTTGTAACCAAGTCTACGCAAGTAGCGATACAGCTCAATATGTTCCAAACATTGAGTCACGGCTTTCGAACTGTCCCTCCGTTTTCGCATCCTTTTAGTTCTACCCATTCTCAAGCGTTGATTATTTCGTCAGCGAGGATAGCGATCAGTACTGTCGGAAAATGTAATTTTTATAAATATATTATTGAAAATAGTGACTTGCACTTGATTAATAAGCAACCTAAAAGCGATGTTTGTTCGGTAATAATAAGTTATTGCTAGTAGCAACTTGTAATCATTGTTTTTTTTCAGCTTGCAAGACGTTTAGGATGTTAGGATTTTCTAAGTAATCCTTTACTAGCCCTGCTTGATAAACAAATCCATTAACCTGGAATAATTACGTAAACTATTATTCTTAACTCTGTCGAAACAGAGAATACAGAAACACACAATAAGTGGTGGGACGTCCTTTGCTCTTACTAGGAAACACCGCCCGGATCTTCCTAAATCAATAAGCTCCGAGAGCGATCAGCTGATTCAAGTCAAAAAAGAATTCCGAGAATCTATTCTCTTCCTCGCAACGGCAGAGTCAAATGCGTAATTTCAATCCATTTTTCACAACATATAGTGAGATACTTACCCGACTCGAAAGTTGACTGATTCCGACGGCACAAACGGCAGGATTTGTAAAGGATTTCCGCAGATTATCCTGCAAAATTTGGTTGGATCCGCAGCAATGTTTTGAAGCAAGTTTCAATAAAGTGGCCATTTTCGCGGCTGATTTTCTGTGACAGTTGAACGAGAAGTTTGATAACACGTTTATTTCCTGCGGCACAAGTTGTACCTACTAGGGGTCTGTTAAAAATTGCGTTATGAAAAAAAAGGCTTTCAAAATTTAAAACCAAGTTTAAAACTGCTGTAAAAATCACATTTCAGTTGCATTCGAACCGAATGATTCATATTGTCTATAGACCTGTGCAGGAGTTCATCAAATTCACTCACCTGATGGATTTTGACATTTGAGCGGGTCGTCTTCTCGAACAAAAGTTCATTTTGCGTTCATTATGCGACCCGCTCAAACGTCATAATTTCTTGGGGGAGTTCATTTTGCGTTAGTCTATCCGGAATAAAGTTATAACGCTTTTTATACCGAAGTTGGATTTTTCTCCAGATACAGGCAACTTTACCAACTTGATTCGCCTAAGGATCTGTCTCATTTGGAGAATTAAACTTAAAAGTGACAGTTCGAAAATTAAAAAAATCACCCCGTTATAAGAATGGCTGGTGCTACCCAGCAATTCCAATAGGACATCGATGGAAAATGATTCGATATCTGTCAAAAGTAATCTTGCTCTGCGAGCAGGGTTATTTGGTAATTATTGAAATGTCACTTTTAAGTTTAATTTCAGTTTAATTATCCAATTGAGACAGATCCTAATAGCCTATTCAGATTGGGCTATTTATGACTTTGTTGAGTGAGAGGGTATCCAATTATTACGAGGTGTTCAGACTGCAGCAAGATAATATACCTTGACGTTTCCATGTTTCCTCATTTGCACGCTAATACAGGGTTGAATTCAAGGAGAGTTTTAAAATTTAATTTGCAAAATCAAGCATTTGTGTGGCGACAATCGAACATTTTTTTCTGAACAAAGTTTCTACGAAAAAAAATATAAAAAGAAAAATATGAAAAGGAATTTTCGAAGAATATTTGAAGCTCTCATTGAGGATAATGAGCGAAGCTACATTCATTAGTTGGGTGCGCCGTTCTTCGGGGAATCAGACTATTCCTCAATTTATTTTTAAGTTTAAAAAGTATTTTGATTCTGTACTATGATCGAACGGAGATTTGATAGAAAAATTTAGATACTTTTGGGAATTCTCACAAATAAATAAAAAAAGGACGATTGGACTAATTTTCAAGAAATATTATCGAACTAATGATTAATTATTTTAGAGCGTCTTAGGGGAAATGCTACAAGGTTAAAAGACTATTATTCTTCCATTTACTTCCACTATTAACTTTTTTATGTATCAACAAGCAGATACGCATTTCGTTTCCTACTACTAGTCGATAACAAACACTGAAGAAGTTTCCAAGTAGGAAACGAAATGCGTATCTGCTTGTTGATACATAAAAAAGTTAATAGTGGAAGTAAATGGAAGAATAATAGTCTTTTAACCTCATTATCGAACTAAAATGTATTTCCACCAGTATCTCCATGTATGAAGGGCAACTCAGCAATTTTTTTTTTTCAAAAATGGAAACTGAACCATTGCGTTCTACTCGACAATCAATGATACAGCTTCTAACAAAATCGAATCGTGTGAATGTGATATAATTTAAACTGGATTTTGGATGAATTAATGCATTACCAACCCAAGAAACAATTGTTGTTTGAAGAAATGTCTCTTACAGCTACGCTATTCAGTTGTATGTTTAATTATGATTGACTTGTTGCATTTGATACTACTATACCAACCTTGTTCGCCCAAAAATGGAGAATCTATTCAACACCAGTAGTTCTATAAGCATGTTGAAATAAATGTTTAAGCTATTACCTTGCCTCAATTGTTCAACTGCAAAAATAATAAAAGAGCTACAACAACATCAATTCAACGCTTGTTACTACAAAGCTTAATACCCGAACTAATAAAGCGCTTGTTCAATGTTTTACAAATAAGGCTGTTTGATATACTGTTGTTTGTGTAATATAGAAGATTGGAGGAAACTATTATTCAAGTTTGAGAAATAACGTTGTTGGCTATGGCGCTATAATACATCTCAATTGTTGTAAGGAATATCTCAAATAAAGCTTATTACAAGTTTCCACAACAAGCATTTTTTTTATAAAAAGTCAAAAGAGGACTAATTCTTACGGATAATTTTTATCTTGATATTATTTTAAGGCTTTCATGAACTATCGATTTTATAAACTAATTAATTTATAGAACTGTGACTTGTTTTTCATCAACTAGCCATTTCTGCAGTTATCACAATCTCGAAAGATGTGAGGCTCGAACCCAGGACCCTCCGATTGACATCCGCCTGCTCTTCCGCTGCTCCATGCAAGGTAATATAAATCGACCATGTTAAATGTTGTTATAAATTATTTAATACCAAATTGAACAATTTATTGCACAAACATTACATAAACAACATTTGAACATGTTTATTAAATAGAATGTACATGACAACAATATTGTTTAAAATCGTTTGCACAGCAACGTTTATACAAATTCAGCATCGAATATAGTTGCCCGGATTGCAGCTTAAGAATCGTTGAATAATGAATTATGAAACAACCTACTTCCAATAGTCAATCCGTGCGCGCATATATTGCCCATCACTTTGCTTTAATTTTCGGTGATATGTACCACTCTTTTTGTACTTTTTGAAAGATTTATCCAAATTCACAAAAAATCAATTCCGCATCCGCACAGCCAGATACGACATAATTGATTTAGTCAACAATGATGAATCAACATCAATTATGTTGTGTTGAACAACATTTGAAAGAACATCACTACAAATAAATAAGTAAGTTATTTTAACAGTTATCATACAATAAACTTATTTCACAGTTAATCATCATGTTTGGTTCAAAGGCTTACAATCTAATGTAAGACACATTACTTCATTGAATTGTACAACTTCGACTGCGCTGTTGAATAACAAATTCTAACAAATGTTATTAAGCATCACATAAACATGTTATTCAATATCAACTTGATTACACAAAATAGGATTTATTTTGGTGGAATAAAGTATATTTACAGTGAATAATACAACTGTACTTCACCCTGCCAGGGAAATTTCAGGGAAACATTTGTTAAACTTTTATTCGATGCTTTATTCAAATAACAACAAAACAGGGAACTAATGCAGTGATTTCAATCAGTATAACATTTATTAAACAACTTCTTAAACATGCTTTATTGTTCAACTATCATCGCTTCTATACAACAATTGTTCAACAAGCTTGTTGATTTATGGCTCTGAATTGTTACTTGGGAATCCATGTTTTATTAAAGGTTATTCTACTTTATATATACATCCCATTCAAATCGTACAGTTGTCCCATGTGAAAAATGTTGAAATCCAAAGTATATTAAGCAATTCAGGGAGAAGAATTGAAACAATTTAGGAAATCATGTTTATTCATCAAATATATTCATTTTACAACTATTCCTACGTTTTAAATTGTCTTCCGCATTGGCCCTTGAACTTTGAAAATTTATTCGATTTGTTCTATTAAATCTAGGTTTGAGTTAAATACTTCATGTTAATTCTAGAGAGCATCTGTTTTTAAACAATTCATGTTGAATAAGTGGAGAATAAATAATTATCATCATTATTTTTCATCATATAAAATGCTTTCCACAAAACCATCACAATCCGAGTTATTCTTCAGCGCTCAGAAGATTTCCATCTAACATGCATTCGACCCTGCTGCGACAGAAAGAGCATGACTGTCAACTACTGAAACAAAATGAAAACAGAGAGAATTTCTCTCTGGCAAAGAGAGCGTGACGCTTGTCAGTTTTGTTTTGTTTAATTTCTCCCTGCATTCCAGTTAGAACGAAAGCTCTCTCGTAATACTTGTTCGTAATAAATTCTTTGTGACTCTTTTAGCGGGTATCTTTTGACAGCGCAAAATGTATGGAATATTACGTAAATAATGACATCATAAAGCGTATTTACCCTGAAACGCCAATTATTATGTCATTAATGACGTAATCTGAATAGGCTATAAAGATGCGCTAAACAACGCACCAAGGGCTCATTCACAAATTACATAACGCATCAAGGGGTGGGTGGGTACACAATATTGCGTTACAAAATGTTACGGTTAGTCTTGGGGGTGGGTGGGTTCGTTTAGTTCTGTTACGTGTAACATTCATGATAATAAAATAATATTAAACATGAAATTTCTAATTAAATTCAAATTTGACAGTATTATTATGTTCTATGAAGGAAGTTAAGGAGAGTCCACTAAAAATAACAATTTATATTTTTTGTGAAATTTTAGTAAGACGTTATGCGTCACAGATGGGGGTGGGTGGGTATAAAGGAAATGTTACAAACAAGTCACGGAGGGGTGGGTGGGGGTTCAAATCTGTGTTTTTTTGCGTTATGTAATTTGTGAATGAGCCCCAATTAGTTTGACAGATGAAACTTTGGAAGAAAGTTCGGTTCGGAAGTCCCGACTTCCGAATTCTAACTTGGTGCTACGCCGACAATATTTATTGGATTTGGGTCAATCCTCTTTTAACGGTTTTAGAATTATTCCGGAAGTCAGTTGTCCCCGGAAATAGTGGCCATTTACAAATTTCTAGCTCAAACTTCATGAATTCACAAAACAATGATGGGAATGATACTTTTAGGGCCACCCGGGGGATCAATCCGACCACAATCCGGTGGACCTCCGGGATGGCCATTTCGAAATTCAATCAAAATAGGTCGTGCGACACCTCAAACTTCATGATTTCACGAAGCAATGATCGGAATGATGTTTTCAGGATTCTTGGGCCACTCGGATTCAATCCGGCCACAACTGACATAATCCAGGGGCCTCCGGAATAACCATTTCCTAAATTGAGTCCTTATTATCAATTAAATGAAATTATTATGTTGCTGTCAAGAAAGGCGCCGCAATTGCAAAGTGGATTGATCCGTAGATAAATTAAACGTTCATACACCAAAACAATTGAAAAATATTTGAATCTCGTGAGAGTGAAATCAGGAGTGATTCAGTCTCATTCCAAATTTTCGACCACTATTCTAGTTTGAATCTGGAGCCAAATAGAACAAACTCGCTGGTTTCTCCAGCAGTGTTCTATTCATGTTTTTCAAATTTTCAATTAAATGAAATCATCATGTTGGCGCCGTAATTGCAAAGTGGATTGATCCGTAGATAAAATGACGCATTCATACACACGGATAAAAATTAAAAAGCTAAAAAGATTAAATTCTAATCTAAAACCATATTCGGTCCATCCACTCATTGCTTTGTATAATTCTACGATAAGCCTATGAATGAATACCATAAATTTAATCATTGGAAGGATTATTCCTTTTTTATCTAATAATGATTAAAGTTAATTAATTTAGTCAGTAGATTTTTATCCCAAAACAAAGACATCTGACTTTTCAAAATAAATAAAACGGAATGTTGTTTCAGCTGTGGCTTTTGCCGTCACGCCGGTGAAAATGATTTTTGCCGGGTTCTGCATGAGAATAAAACCGAGATTAAAACCTTGTTGAAAACGTGAAAAAAACAAAAACAATAAGTGAGCTCCTTTAAGTATGGTGGGTTTGAACGAGGGTGATGGTGGTTCGATTTTTCTCCGCCTTATCGCGGGATATGGGAGAAACTGTAATTGTTGGATTGCCAAGGAGAACAACACATATTTTTCCAAGTCGTTTGCCAATGCCAAAAAGATATCATGCAGCCAAGAAAGACAGCAAAACCCGCACAAGAATATGCCGTCTTTTTCGGCTTAAAAAAAAACATGTCGTTCCCCTTGGGATTGCTTTGTCGTTTCGGTGCAACTCTGGAACAAGTGCGAAAAATCAGTTTGTGTTTGGCACGATTTTTCGTATTCTCATCGCTGACTGAGCAAGGCCGGACGGGACTAACGTAATCCGACCAATATTTATAGGCTGGATCCACCTGAAAAAAAATCTGAAGAAATTTGGCACCGATTCGACCTACCTTGCTGAGTGACAAATGTATAATGAATATTTTTCTCAAGTCTCAGGAGTAGCAATGCGAGCTTGTTAATCATTTAAAAGTTTATATTTCAGAAAATCATACCAATGCTTAAATAGCAACCCAGGCTAAATTTATTAATAATCCTTGCAACAATTAAAATTTGAAAAAGCATAAAAAGGAATAAATATTAAGCTAATAACTTTTTTTCATTTTATCCGTGCACCAAAACAATTGGAAAATATTTGAATCTCGTGATTCAATCGTGGTTCAAATCTGCAGAAAATAGAACGGAGCGTTATACCAGTTTTATTTTTTTGACATTTGACTGGTATTAAAAATGAATCTAGAACAGCTGCTGGGAAAATGAATGTTCCAGATTCATATTCAAACTGACAGCCCCGAACGATTTGAATCACTGCTGATTTTACCCTGATTCATTCGTGGTTCAAATCTGCAGAAAATAGAACGGAGCGTTATACCAGTTTTATTTTTTTGACAGTTGACTGGTATAAAAAATGATTCTAAGACAGCTGCTGGAAAAATTAATGTTTCAGATTCATATTCAAACTGACAGCCCCGAATGATTTGAATCACTGCTGATTTTACTCTTAGGGTCTGTTCACAAATTACGTAACGCTTTTTGGGGGAGGGGGGAGGTCCAACTTGCGTTATACTTTGTTACACTAAAAGATGGGGGAGGGGGTGGGTACTACCAAATGTTACGCATAACGCGAATGAAAATTTATTTGAATGTGTTTTTTTAATCACTGATTGCTGATTATCGTTATCGTATATTAGTCATCATCGAAATCAAGCATTCTGACATAGCGGGACTGATATGCGTAAAATACCAAGCGAATATTGTATTCCTCGTTCCGCACAGTTCCGCAAAACTATGTAAATGGTCAGAGGCGCGGCCACGTTCCGAGACGTGGGTAGGACAAAAACTGGATTATCAAATTTATAGAATACTTTAAGGGAATTTCACGGACTTTCCGAAGACCCTCTCGGAATTCAAGAGATTTTTTCGGATGTCCTCAGATAAGTTATAAAAGTCCCTATGCCTGACAACCATTACATTTTCATTGTTCATAGAACATTTCCAAGAAGCATGTTCTCCAATACATCTTTACGAGTTTCAAGAAGTGATTATGGATTCTATGAAACATTTGGTGGTTTCGAGCAATTACAGGGATCCGAATCTTTAGAAATCTTATTAAACATAGCAGAGTGTGAGCAGAGTGCAGGGGTGATTGATTCACACTCTATACAAATCCGCACAACCCGTTGTTGGAGACATAGTGTGTGAAGTTCTCGATAATAAACAAGGTGGGCTCGCTTGACTGTGGATATACAGCATCGACGATTCGGCAAATCAAGCATCCGAAAGATGTTAAATTTGCAAAAAGAGCTATCTGCGGTGGAGGTTGGTATTCGAATTCTGATGGCTTTTCCACAAACGGGACCTTTAAGAGTCTGTCTCATTTGGAGAATTAAATTGAAATTAAACTCAAATGAGACATTTCAATAATTATCAAATAACCCTGCTGACAGAGCAAGATTACTTTTGACAGATATCGAATCATTTTGCATCGATGTCTTATTGGAATTGCTGGTTAGCACCAGCCGTTCTTATGATAGGGTAATTTGCTAATTTTCGAACTGTCACTTTTAAGTTTCATTCTCCAAATGAGACAGACCCTAAGGATCTGTCTCATTTGGAGAATTAAACTTAAAAGTGACAGTTCGAAAATTAAAAAATCACCCCGTTAGAAGAATGGCTGGTGCTACCCAGCAATTCCAATAGGACATCGATGGAAAATGATTCGATATCTGTCAAAAGTAATCTTGCTCTGCGAGCAGGGTTATTTGATAATTATTGAAATGTCACTTTTAAGTTTAATTTCAGTTTAATTATCCAATTGAGACAGACCCTAAGTGGTCTTGTTGTGTAAGGGTTATCACGCCTACCTAGAGAGTAGGAGGTTGATGGTTCGAGCCCTCCAAGACACGTGGATTCTTTTTTGAAAATTTCATATCAATTTATCCATTTCGAAACATGTGTTCAACAAAAAAAAACAGATTTTCGTACGGACGAAAAATATGCAATTATTTGCTTTAGAAATCTTCAGAAACATCGCTGCGATCTACCAGTAAAGCTTATGACCTTCCAAAAAAATTTCAGGGTGTTCAGTACTGTTTACGGGTTTTCCTTCTAACTTCTAAGATTTCATGCAAGTATAGGTATATTTGTGATTTCTACAGATTCTAATAAACGCTTTCAGAGTTCTTCTTCTCATAGTCTTGCTACCAGGCATTTGGTGTGCTACAATCATAATAAACTACTTCATATTCGCATATTTCTGCGATTGTTCTCTCATATCCTTGTTTAGTTTCTAAACTTTTGGAGACGAGCTCGTCAGTCTAGTTACTATCGCTTCTGCCATATAGACAGGAGACTACATCACATAGTGTGGCATAGACTATATCAGTTTTCTAAGTGAATCATCGATCTATACTAGTAACAATAACAACACACTAACATTCTTCTCCTTTTCCAACTGACTGGCACCGTAGCGTAGGTTATTCACTTGGATCATGGTCCAATGTTCTGACCAGGCACGGAGAAGCAACCATTGTCAAGTACAGTCAGTCTTAGCTAAGTTAAGCTAAGCTGTATCCTTGTTTAGATATTCATTTTTTGTTTAATTCACCAATCAGTCAGTTAATTTTTATAACATTTCAGAAATTCTCTGAGCTACCCTAAGCTAGTAGAAATATTTACGTACTTCCAGAAAATTTTCAACAATTTTATGGAAGAGCAGAATCTATTAGAAACATCATTGAGCACTTTTTGGAATTAAAAGAATTCCTCACTCAGACTCTGAGAAGCCGTTCGAAATAGATTTCTCCTTCACACTCCCGAAAACCTCCACGATTGTCAGTTTAACCTCTGGTAAACTTTCAAATCTCTAATTAACTTTAAAACGTTTTAACTTTTTTTCTCAGATCTTTAAATTGAAACAGTATTGATAGTTATGCGTATGGTATATTTTTACCATAATCATGGGTAGGACAATGCTTCGACTGTCCTACCCAGGTATTTTCATGCGTAGGACATGTCCTACTTGTCCCACCCACTCCCGGCGCCACTGTAAATGGTTATGATCGCAAATTCTGTTTTCGTTTCTACTAGCTGCATTCTTGATATCCTTGATTTTTGATCATGTGCCGTCCCTATTCTAACATTGTTCAAAAAAATTCCAAAACCCAAATGCTTCAGAGAAGGAAAAAAATCTGCCTTTAAAATTTTCTCAGTTACGCGTTACATGGGTAAGGGAGGGGGTACCAAAAATGTTACTTTTTGTTACGAGGGTAAAGACGCGCGGCTACAAAGCAAGACCATGCTGAGGGTGGCTGGGTTCGATTCCCGGTGCCGGTCTAGGTAGTTTTCAGATTGGAAATGGTCTCGACTTCCCTGGGCATAAAAACATCATCGTGTTAGCCTCATGATATACGAATGCAAAAATGGTAACCTGACTTAGAAACCTCGCAACTAATAACTGTGGAAGTGCTTAATGAACACTAAGCTGCGGGGCGGCTCTGTCCCAGTGTGGGGATGTAATGCCAATAAGAAGAAGAAGAAATTGAGTCAAAATAGGTCGTGCGAGACACCTCAAACTTCATGATTTCACAAACCAATGATCGAAATGATATTTTCAGGGTTCCTGGGCCACTCGGCTTAAATCCGGCCACAATACAAAATAGGACGTGTGCCACTTCATACTTGATGATTTCACGAAACAATGAAATAAATTCTGTTTTTGTGGCTTTTAGGCCATTTGGTCACATTGGCTGCGATCCGTGAAACCTTTTAAAGGAAAACTTGTTCAATTGAATCAAAACAGGTTATCAAAATCAAGCCTAGTTTAGTCGGATTCGGATTGTGTCATTGGGTCATTAAGTGTCTTCTCCTAACGAGAAGAGCAAAAATATTTAATAATAAAACATTAAATTGCTATTAGCCTATTAGCCCAAAATTTGGTATGTCAATTGCCAATGTAATGCGATAAGAAAGCGAAAAGTTGAATTTCTTTCATAATACCGCTTCTACCGGCAGAAAACACAATACATAGTTCACTGATTTCAGCTGTTATACTTCATTCAGTTATCCACGTTGTCTCATCTGGCGAAACTCTCACTCTGCGAGGCATTGGAACACCGTAAATTTCATACAACAATGAATTGCCCACGTGTTGGAAGAATCTCACGTAGTTGTCGAACCGTACGTTGAATTCCTCCCAAAGAGGAAGTATCGGTTTCGATTGCCTTCGTTCCGTCAGTTCATCTTCGGTGGGAGCAAGTTTCATAGTCTTGTTCACGTAAGTATAGAGCATAGATGATGATGAAGCGCTGGTCGTTGTTACATGATGAAACAATGGAGGGATATTGGAAATACTTTGCCCTCTTTCAAGGTGCTGAATCGCAGAGTCATTGGCGTGCCGATAATCTATGCTGCCTACAAGTACAGTTAACGTAACGTTGTCCATGTCGGAAATTATATAGTTGTCTAACGTTAATCCAGGGAAATCTGCTACGAACAGAACATCGGAAGTGTTGCTCCAGGAATGTACTTCCTGTGTCGTGCTATCTATCATTGTGCGCATCTCGGTGAATTCGTGTAAAAGAGGTAGTACCCAGTCGACCGGTTCGATAGGTGACCATTTGGCAGTCAAAATATCCACTTCCGGATTAAAAATGCGCTGTAAAAATCGTCCATTCATGCTGCACCAAATGTCGAAATAAACGGAGAAATTAGTGAACGGACGATGATTGTCTCGGTACTCTGCACGGATGTTCCGGTCTATGCAGTGCGCGAATTGGTAAGCCATATCGGCATGCTTAGTCCATCGGTCGTTGTCCACAAAGGCATATGGTAAAAGATAGAGGGACTGGTTGTTGTTATTATCAACTACTTTTATTGATGTAAGGACGGTATCCCAGGCGTGAACCATCATATCCCAGGAATATCCATATAATCCATTGGTCCAGTTATTGTAGCCCTTGGTTATGAAGTGCGAATAGGGTAAGAAGAGCTGAAGTGCACAGTAGATGAGCATAGTTGACATAGTCAATTTTTTGGATCTTGGAGAGGCGACTGGATTTAGATACTTTTCACTTTTCTTAGACGCATTCCTTTTGTAGTTGGTATCATTTTTGAATGATAATTTCTTCCATACTAATCGCGGCCAACTAACGCTGTAGTACAGGGGCAGTTGAGTCAAACATACCCAAGGAAACATACCAATGTGAAAAAGCCTTGAATTCATTAAGTGAAACGCACATGCGAACAAAGTGGCAATTTTTCGGGTTGGCGCGTATACTAGGAAGAATACAACCGAAGTATCAAATATGCATCCAAACCAATGAATGATCAGCAGATCAGTAAGTTTTGGACCCATCAGTGATCTGAAACGAGAATAAGTTTTTTACCATTATGAATAACGAAAGATGACTTACCAAACATACCTGAAAGGAAGAAACACCCAATGGTAGCTCAGATTGGTCATGGCATATCCGGAGAGCCACTCGGGACACATCTTTTTCAATCCGGCCAAAAAATACAGAATGAAGAATTGGTATTTCAGGATGAGGTAATTCCAAAATGGTACTTCCGGTTGCAATGTTTTGTTCCGCCAAGCGTCCACCGAGCTGCAATGCAGACGTGTTGTAGATTATTTTTGTGAGCATAGAAAGTTTTCAGGTTTTTGGCAATTACTGTTATATTCATTTCTGTGTATAATGTGTTGTAGTAAAATTAAACATACACACGATCATACATATATTAGAATAAGCTAAACAGACCTACATATAATTAGTGCAAGGAATTATCCCGAATTTTACAATCCCTCATCTACTCATCATTTCTCGACATCCAGTGGCTGAAAGAGATTTTTTTTGGAGACTATATCCAAAATGACAGCCCGTCCCATTGAAAAGAAAACCAAAAGCTAACAACCTACCCCATTCGACCAACGAGTGCGACAAACACGATAGAGATGGCCGATCCCAAGTGCGCCAAATGTGGCGACAAACATCGGGCCACCGAAAAAAGGCTGCAGAACGAGCGGAGTTCCTGGAAATCCGAAAGAAGGCTTTCACCAGGACCCTGCCGAAGAAGAACCGTGTTTCTGCACTCAACGAGGTGAACTATCCGACCATGATGGCTTCCCGACGAGCGATTCCAATCCTTCCACCGTTACAACCGCACTAGCGACTAGCAGCAGCTGCGTCGGTTCATGCTTCAGTACCATCGGCTCCATCCTCCAGCGAATGGCCCCGCTCCCTCTTCTTGGATTCCGTTTGCAACCGGAGAACGAAAATGTCCCACCGGAATAATCTGCTCTGCTCTACACCCCGGAGCAACTGTTGTCGATCTTCACGTAGCTCGCCACTCAGCTGTGCGGATGAAAAACCCAGGTCTTCACTCTTGGCATGTTCATCATTGAAAATGACTGGTTTGGTTTATGGTTTATTATTCAAATTGATTTAATTTAACAGCTTTATGCAAAATATTTCTGATAGGAAGCAGTTAAATGCAAAGGTACGTTTTAATATCCTCATCAAAAAGAACAAGAAAATAAAATCCTGAGATTGATGTCCAGCATTATAAAATTATTATCTTAAAATATCCAAAAAGGAGGATATTTTAGTGCAAAAGGAGGACATCCGACTTTTATTGAAAAAGGAGGACATGTCCTCTTTTAGGATACCATATGATCGAAGTTACTACCTCTGTCGGCACAATCACGCTCATCGCGGCGTACTGTCTAACTCAAGCCAAAGCCGGCGATGGTTCATCGGCCGCCCTGCGGAGGGATATCATCAAGCTATCTCAGAGGTAAGGTCAGTACCTCATTGTCGGCGATCTGAATTCCAAACATCAAGCTTGGGGCAACAATCGCGGCAATTTAAACGGCGCCATCTGGAACAACGATATGGAGGAAGGCCACTACACGATCCTGAGTCCGAATTCCGCCACTGAGTCGGTTCGGAGTTCATGCTACAATCGACCTGTTCATCCCAAATATGCAAGATCACATTTCGCAGCCGGTTGTCTACCAGAGCTCAGCTCGGACGACTATCCAATGATGGAGGAAGTGGGCTCCTTGGTCAATCGGCATCAACAGTCCCGGCGAAATTACCACCGAGCAAACTGGGAGCAGGAAATAACCACCGAGTAAACAGCAGCAGGTTGTCGATTCCAACATCAACTATGTACGAGGCGCCTCTCGAAACTTCGGAGGACATCGGCTTGCAGCTGCGCTCCATCAAACAGGCGATTTTGGTGGCCCGGAAGCCGCATGTACCAACAGCTCGTTAGGTAAGCAACACCCTCATCATTGATATACTCACCAAAGATTTGATTCGTTTACGAAATGTCACTCGCAGGCAGTACCAGCGTACTGGGCTGCCTGCGCTTAAGATACGTTGTATTCGCTTGACATCATCCAGGCCAGAATTGTGGATCTCAGGAATAGTGATTTCTCAAATAAGATACGCGCTCTTCCAGACTATGCTAAGCCGTTCTGGGAATCGACCAAAATTCTAAAATCCAATCATCGGCCCATTCCACCTTCGACCCCATCAGACAACAATGGCTCTAAGAATCTGAATATCAGTGTCTTCGTCTCAGCTACTTCCCATCGTCAGGATGGAAGTCAGGCAAAAGCATCCCCATATGGAAGCCTGGGAAGAATCCAGGCCAGAATGGTGGACCTCAGAAATAGTGATTTCTCCAATAAGATCCGCGCTCTTCCAGACTGTGCTAAGCCGTTCTGGAAATTGACCAAAATTTTAAAATCCAAACCTCGACCCATTCCACCTTTGATCTCATTATCCCACATTATCCATTCCACTATACGCTGATTGTTGTCGCTTACTAGGACTGGATAGGGGAAGAGGCCAATGTATGACATGATGGCCTGGTGTACAAACTACATCGCTACAATCTTCCCAGCTACCTGATGAAAATCATCAACAATTACCTGTCGGCAAGGACATTCCGAGTCTCAATCAGCAGAGCGAGTTTCAATGCGCACAACATCGTCGCTCAGTTGACAATCGCTTCTGGCGCGCGGTAGACGTTTATTCCGATAGCTAGAAGAACCTTTGCATTCGAACCTTTGAAGAACATTTGCACTCGACGCAACATGTGACACAGAGGAAACACTCAGGTCATCATTTCCCCCCACTCTAAATCCCCTAAACATGGCTGGGCCTGGGGACTGTAAAATCATCCTCAATGGCACAGGTTGACTAAGGCTTGACCCTCGACAGCAAGCTTATTTTCCGTCAACAAGTTGACAAGACGGTGACAAAGTGTAACGTTTTGTTACTACTTACACTTTGATCATCCTCGGTCGTCATTGTCCCTGAAAAATGAGCTTGTTGTCTACAAGCAAATCATCCTCCCCGTGATCGGCATGCCGGTATGGGAGAGATGCGCAAAAACTCATCATCTAAAACTCCAACGAGCTCTAAACAAGTTCCTGAGGATGATCCACAACACCCCTCCCAGGACACGAACTTCTGAGGACCAACGTCTGGCCTGGATAAAAACGCTAGAAGATCGCTTTGGTGAGAGCAAAGATCGGTTCAGGGTTCGTTGCTTCAGGCTATCCGGGATTTGTGTCCCAACTAGGTTATCAAATTATAAATATATTGCATAGTTAGGTAGGTTATCAAATTAACAAATTTAAAACTATCAGAGCTCTCTGCGAGCCGGAATTTACACCTGTGTTTAGAATAATAGCAGCGGAAGCCGTTTTTCATACAAAATGGTCAACTTTGACAAGTTGTAACTTTGCACCCCGATGACCGATTGAGCTTAAATTTTGTCAGTGAACTACAAATATGATGAATTTTACACATACTAAGTAGTTTTCCGAATGACGCGTTCAAAAATTACGCACTAGGTCAAATTGTTAAAAAAATAGCAGCTTTTATTTTTGATATATTGGCCAATTCAAATGTCAAATTCAACTATTTATATTTTTTAAATTATAAACTTAGTGTCTCGTAGCACCTGAATTCAAAATGATAACATTCCAATTAATTGTTTTCCTGATATTTCCAAAACAAAAACTGCTATTATTTTGAACAATTTGACCTAGTGCGTAATTTTTGAACGCGTCATTCGAAAAAATTATACGTACTATGTGTAAAATTAGTAAAATCATATTTGTAGTTCTCTGCCAAAATTTCAGCTCAATCGGTCATCGGGGTGCAAAGTTACAGCTTGTCAAAGTTGACCATTTAGTATAAAAAACGGCTTCCGCTGCTATTATTCTGAACACAGGTGTACATTAGAATATTATCTTAAACCTTAAGCCGGAATGTACATTAGAATATAATCCTTAAACGAAACTAAAAAGTGAAAGCTAAAGATGAAGTGCCTAAGGGCAGAAATACTTTTATTGTTAAATTTATTGTACCACAAAAACAAAAAAGAAAACAAAAATGAATTTTACTACTACTACTGAAGGCAGTAATTATTCATTTGTCTAAAAATCGAAAATCATATTGCGAAACAAATAGATGGAGTACTTCATTCATTTTAACCAAGTACCAGAATAATTAATAATGTTATCGCGTTACCTAATTTGCTTCTAATTGCGGCAAATTGTTGACAGTTTGATAGTTTGTAGCTTAAGATTATCGACACTTACTAGCATTTGTGGGCATCCGTGAATAGGAATATCGTTCCAAGTAATCCGTACAAGTAGCTGTGATTATTCCACGCACTTTTGTCCAGCAGAAACACATACCAATAGCTAGTAACAAACAATAGTGCACTGAACCTAAATCGATAGCCCAGCATGATTCCCAACGCTCCAAGCCACATCACCAGATACAGGATTCCCATCCGCGGATAGCTGAGCGGTTCCATTCCGGTGATGAGTGGAAACTTGCACCCTCTGGGGTCACCCCAGCGAAAGTCCAAATCGCCACCCCCGCGCTCCTCCGGAATGTCAATCAGCATCATCAACCCAAACAGCATCCGCGCTACTCCGATGCCCGCTGCGTCCGTCGGGCGGTATATCAGCGTCATAAATCCATCAAGCGATTGGAAACTCCGCAAGTCGTGACCACAGTACTTGTGGAGCAGATGAGGCAGGTTGGTTCGCAGTGTTTGCCATCGCGAGGAAAATGTTGTCTCTGGCTCGTTATGTTTTTCACCCATCTTCATTGGTTATTTATCGGTTTTCGGTTGATTGGCAAAGGGGAAAATCAATTCAATTGTTGTGGTTACAAAAGATGATATCGTTTCGAAGGCGTCCGTGGAAATGGGGGCTGGCTGTTTGCTGTTAGCTATGATGTATCACTCAGGGGAGTGTTTGATTGCAATGCGATAGGTAATAGGGCTTTCACTTTCTTCACCAAATGATCCAATAGCCTACATCTCTGAAAGAAGATTTATGCACTTCCAAAACATTTCTTGCGTAAGACGTTATAGTTTGGTAATAATCAGTTTATTAGATGGAAGGTTTGAATTCGCAAAAGGGCCGTGAAATTGAAATACACTTTGCAAGGATGAAGCGTAGCTGCACGAACTGAATGTCTGATTCGGTTGACATCCTTTTATATTTGCGGTGTCGCTCGGAAGGATGCTGTGCAGATTGTAAAATTATGGAGCGAAATGGACAACGCGCATGGCATTTGAAGATTCTTGTAGCACATCGCACAAATGTAATATGGGGCAAGCTAAGTTTAAATTATCTGCTGCTTGTTTATTTTCATTATTGTATGTGATGTAAATATTGCCGGGGTAAAGGCAAAATTTTTAGAAACAAAAATATTGGCTGTAATGGACAAGATAACATATTTTCCGCTTCCGTGGAATTGGTAACAGCGTAACTGCTTCTGAATTTAAGTTCGTCTGAATTATAATCTCGGTATAAATCAAAATTTGTGAATGGTGGTGAACTAGCATTTAAGCTTAAAGGCGAATAAATATGGAAAGCGATTATTAAAAAAGCTTAAACTTCTTCAAAAATAAATGATTTGACGCGGCTTTTGCCTTTCTTCTTGGGAAAACACAATTAAGCTCGAATATGCGTTTTGAATATAGAAACAAAAACAATATTTCGTGAAGGTGGTTAAAATTTCTAGAAAATTTTGATTCCTTCAAAAGTTAGGTTCGTCACTTGTGAATTATCTTTAACGTTGAAGTTACTCGCATGTTTTATGCTCATAGAGATATTAAATTATTTCGACTATCTGATATGTTTATGTCGTCATTAGTGTTTTTCAGGATAATATGGGCCTTCCAGAGGACAGGGTATATACCTACATCGCATTGAAGCCCGCCTTCTCGATGCTGACACGCACTGGTAATGGTGAGGCATTTTTGGCGTAATTTGATCATTGATTTTTTGGCGTCAGTAGTAAGAACTACCATTGGGGGCGTAATCAGTCAAGCGAAAAATCAATTGAAAAAATGTCAGGCAGTTTCGAATATTACGAAATTTTTATTGCATTTCATCGTCTATAAAATGCAAAGCAATCGTCTAATTTATTGAAAAGGACCCCAGGAATTACGAACGAATTGCTAACGGAAATGTCAACGGAACTCCTGAAGGCATTTCCGACATTGAATATCTTTGGACATTCCTTCCAAGTATTTTTTTCATAATTTAGTCTAGGAAATTTTCCTAAAAATCCTCTGGGAATTACTTCGGAGATAAATCCAGCAATTCCTTTGGAGAGTCCCCAAGATTTTTTTTTGAAAATTCAAAGAAGCAATTTAAGCAAATTTCAAAAATTTCTTCGGGAATTCCTTTACGAATTCTTTTAGAAATTCCTTCAGAGATTATTTTAGAAATTTCTTTGGAAATTCCTTTTAGGAATTCCATTGAAATTAGTCTAGGAATTCCTTTGAAAATTACTTCGGAAATACCTTAGAAACTTCGTTCAGGAAATCCTTCGTAGTAAAACCATATATGAAATTTCTTCAGAAATTCCTGCAGGAACTATTGCGGAAATTTTGTTGAAAGATGTTTTCCGTTCATTTATTTAAGTATGAAATAGGAAATACAAAAATATTTTTTGGAAGAGTTTCTAAAGGAAATTTCAAAAGTATGTCCAGATGAAATTTTTGAAAGAACTGTTAAAGTAATTTCCAAATGATAAAAATATTTCTGAATGAATTTCAGAAGTGACACCCGAAAAAAATCTCAAAGGAAGATCTCAAGAAATTTCTAATTATATTCACATTCTTTGGACATAGAAATAAAAAAAAACAGATTAATCTACCTAGCGGTGATGATGCCTTTCTCGCTCATTATAAAAGGTATCGAGAAAAGTACTTTAGAGAGATCAAAGTTGCACAAATATAAAGCAAATAATGGTTTTTGATTGTCATAGAGACTACCAAATTCTTGAAATAATTAATTACAAGCAACAGGCGATGTAAATCTTTAGTTGTTTTCAGTAATCGTCTAATTCAGCGGTTCTCAACCTTTTTCATGAGTGGTACCCCTTGAGATCTTTGCATTGATTGAGGTACCCCTTGTTTTTTTAACCGAAGGCTCATATTTCTAAAAATTTCATCGGGATACCGACGAAACACTTAAAAATTGGATCTTGCTTTTCGATGAAAAATAAAAATGTTGATATTTGGCCAGTACTATAATATCACGATTTGTAGTGTTAATAATGTAATAATGTACCAACATAAAACAGTTCAGACAGTTCATACGAAACCTTAGGCGTGAAACGATACAAATAATTATCCACTGAGAAAGACACCATCCCGTGTTGAAACGTAAAGAAACGAATAAACCCGTTTCTATCAATAAAGACTGCGTAGCCGTAAAGTTAAATAGTTACAGTTAATCTTACATCAATAGTTCCTGAAAGTGTTAGCCTGCAAGACCACGGTGAAGTCGGGTGGAATCAGTGAATCATGTAAAAATAATATGAAATGCCTCAATTTGAATATAATGCCATTAAAAAATGAAAATAAGCGTTCAAAATTCTTGTAAATTCTCGAAATTATGATTTTTATTAGTATTACACAATATTTTGAGTATGCCGGACTTTGAGTGAAACTGCAATTCTGTACGAAATTCCAGGAATTAAAAGCATATTACTAGGTGTCCATTTCTGACACATTTTCTGACATTTTATTGTACTCCAAGTTATGATAGAAGTGTTGATTTTTGATGGATGTTTTAAAAATTTAGTTACTTGGGATTTTATTTGAGAAACTATGATTATAATAATGCGTCGTGCATCTTGAAACTTCCATAACTCAGCAGAATCATGAATTGCTACAAAGCAGATCATGCTGAATGTGACTTGATTCAAGAGGAGACCCGGATCGGACTAGTCATTTTTCATGGCTAGAGATGTCAAGTATGCATGTATTTCGATTGTTCATATTATTTCTCTTTCACAAACCTATGAAGCAGGAATCTGATACCGAATCTATGAAATAATAGTTATAAATGGTTTGAAAATGTCGGCGTTCTGGTGGTTGAGTTGTAAGTATACTTGAGTGTTCCTGGGCTCAATCTCAATCTTCGCTGTTGGTAATTTAAGAGACGAAAAACGTTAGATCATGCCTTCTTTAGGATAGAAATGGATCACAATAATGTCCTTTTTACTCCGGGCAACTTTTGTGCGGTACACTAATTATGTGAAGAATTTTTCTTTTTTTTTGCAACCTCATTTGCGCTCTACTTTTTTTGTATGAAATGACAAACCATTACGTAATTAGCACATGGTCTCTATGAACTTCAGGACTCCAATTTTTAGGAGAACTTGTGTTGCACTCCTCTTTAATAGTATGCCAAAATTAGTGCCCGTTTTGTCCCAAACATTACTGAGGAAAACTAGTTCTGGCTAAATACGTAGTAATTTTTTTTAATTAGTCAAGATACCGTCGTGCGGGACTTCTGGGGGTAGTTTAGATTCTTTATTTTCTAAAAAAAATTAAAGGTAAAAAATTTGAAACAGAAAGTTGCCATCTAACCATCAACAAGACATTCCGAATAATGATAATGGCAATTTGATAGTAATTTACGTTGTAATTCTTGTTTCAAAATGTCCAAAGTAACTCCCGATTTTTTAAAAGAAGCCCCGCATGACGCTACTTGTTATGTGCAACTGTACATAATGACTATGTTAAGTTAAAACTGACTCCAAAAAGCTCACCTGAAGTAGCTTACATGGGGACACGAACCACACTTTGTTTATGCAAAGAAGGGTGCTTTATGTATTGATGCCTAAAGTCACCCTCGCACATTAATATAATCAACAGAAAGAATCAATGCTGTTATATTTGGCAACTTAACCTCAAGTTAACGGAATAGGCTAAAAAAAAATACGTTGAGCTTATTCGAAAAAGGTCCTAACGGATGGCAACTAAAACAATGGAATTACTTCAATACTTTTCTATCAGAATAATAATGGTTTCACAGAAATATGACTTTATGTGAATGAATCCTTAGAATGATTCCTTAGAATTGTCGCACATACAGTTTCACTCCAATATGGCTTACAACATGCCGTCAAAACAAGAAGTACTGCGCATTGTAAATTTTTAAAGCAAACAAAGATCACGAGAAAAGTACACGATTTAACATTTTAAGCGTGAAAATGTTCGAAAACTGTCATATCATTATTAGGTCTACTCAGCTCCATTGTATACAAAAATGATTGTAAGGCCAAAGACACGAAGCAACTCATATGCAGGATCAGAAGCAGAAATCTGGAAATCGAAATGGCAGATTCGTACAGCGGTCATGTCATACCAGTAAGACTAAGCTGCGCACACGGCGAACCACGGAACATATGCTAATATTCATTAGTCAAAGTTTGAAGACTAAGGACTACTTTTTGTATAACATATATCAGATTGAACTGTACTTTTTTGTGTTTTTTCTCCCGAGCCATTCTTTTCTTTCCAATTTTTCAGTTGCCATTGCAATTTTAATACAACGTCCGCCATTACGCATTTTTGTATCAGGTACCCCCAGATACCAGCAAAGGTACCCCCAGGGGTACATGTATCCCAGGCTGAGAACCGCTGGTCTAATTTATTGAAAAGGACCCCAGGAATTACGAACGAATTGCTAACGGAAATGTCAACGGAACTCCTGAAGGCATTTCCGACATTGAATATCTTTGGACATTCCTTCCAAGTTTTTTTTTCATAATGTAGTCTAGGGAATTTTCCAAAAAATCCCCTGGGAATTACTTCGGAAATAAATCCAGCAATTCCTTTGGAGAGTCCCCAAGATTTTCAATTTAAGCAAATTTCAAAAATTTCTTCGGAAATTCCTTTACGAATTCTTTTAGAAATTCCTTCAGAGATTATTTTAGAAATTTCTTTGGAAATTCCTTTTAGGAATTCCATTGAAATTAGTCTAGGAATTCCTTTGAAAATTACTTCGAAAATACCTTAGAAACTTCGTTCAAGTAATCCTTCGTAGTAAAACCATATATGAAATTTCTTCCGAAATTCCTGCAGGAACTATTGCGGAAATTTTGTTGGAAGATTTTTTCCGCTCATTTATGAAATAGGAAATACAAAAATATTTTTTGGAAGAGTTTCTAAAGGAAATTTCAAAAGTATGTCCAGATGAAATTTATGAAAGAATTGTTAAGTAATTTCCGAATGATAAAAATATTTCTGAATGAATTTCAGAAGTGACTCCCGAAAAAAATCTTAAAGGAAAACCTCAAGAAATTTCTAATTATATTCACATTCTTTGAACATAGAAATAAAAAAAAAAAACAGATTAATCTACCTAGCGGTGATGATGCCTTTCTCGCTCATTATAAAATGTATCGAGAAAAGTACTTTAGAGAGGTCAAAGTTGCACAAATATAAAGCAAATAATGGTTTTTGATTGTCATATAGACTTCCAAATTCTTGAAATAATTTATTATAAGCAAAAGGCGATGAAAATCTTTAGTTGTTTTCAGTATTTTTTCTGAGAAAAAAGAGCCTATTACGAGACACCGTTCTATGGGAGAATATTATTTTATAAAAATCAGTATCTCTGAAACACCCACCACGCAAAAGTGTATACACCCGATTCTGTTTTTACCCGGTTTTTTTACACGGCCGTGTAAAAAAAATCCCATATAAAATTTTTGCAATGTTGCTCCATTTTGCATGATTCGTCGAGAAATCATAAAACTTTTTTCACACGGATTTTCAAATTTTGAACTGAACACTTTTTTTACACGGGATGCGTTCCGTGTAAAAAAAGAATCGGGTGTAGTCTCCTTTTTCATGTCGTGGGTAAACTAAAATGTTCTATCGAGAGATCTAGAACATTTTTTTTCTCCATATGAATCTTATTCGCCACCAAACTCGCCTCCTCCGCCATGGAAAAATTACCTCCGATAGAACATTTTATAATTGAACTTACATGAAAGAGGAAAGTCTATTCTACAGTGTATTGGGTGTTTGAGAAATACTGATTTGAAATATGTCTCTATGGACAAAGATACCATGTATAAGCATCATGATTGAATCATTTGTTTGAGAAACTGCATATATCCATTTTACACAATTTTGAGAAACCAAGTTTTTGTCAAAAATCAACACCCTGGTGCACTTCCAGTGCGAAAACTGTAAGCAGTACTCCATAATTGCTCTTCAAAGGGCGTGCACATATGCTGTTTCTCAAATAATTTAAACGATAAATAAACGCCATTGAAAAACGCCAATGGAGCCCATAGTCCGATTTGGCTAATTTTCAATAGGAAACAATGGGACAGGATTCCCAGTCGAATGCAACTTGTTGTGAGGGTAAGGGTAAGTGCCCAAAAAATTTTTTGACTTAATTTTTTTGTGAACTTTGACTTGTTTGCGCACAGACATACACACAGACATCACCTCAATTCGTCGAACTGAGTCGATTGGTATATAACATTATGGGTCCCAGAAGCTTCTATAAAAAGTCTGGGTTTGGAGCGAATATATAGCCTTTACTCGTAATGGACGTTTTCGAGACGATCCTGCAATATCATCTGAATGATTGCTGAAGAAATTTTCGAAGCGACCCCTGAAGTAAATTTCTTAGGAATTCTCGAGAATATTCGAAAAAGTACGATGATGGATCGACTGAAACATAATAAAATTTTAAATGAAAATTCCAATAGGAATTTGTTTGGAAAATCCATTTGAAACTCTTCCAAGGATTCTTTAAATAATTCCTTTGGAAATTACATCAATAATTCCTTCAGAAATTTGTTTAGAAATTCTTGTCTATAATCTATTCAGGTTCATCCGGAAAGTTATAGAAAAATGAAATAAGAAATCCTAAAGGAATTTTTGAAGGAATTTCTAACGGAAATTTCAAAGGATTTCCGGAAGAAACTTCGTAAGGAATTTCTAAAAAAAAATTGAAGAAATTATCAAAATAATTTCCAAATGAAATTTACGAAGGATTCTTGAAAGATATTCTAGGTACAACGGTACCAAGTATTAGTAGATCCACAAAATCAAATATTAAAAAAAATATATAATTATTGAAAATTTACAGCTTCAATATCTGAGCCAATAGATAAACTAATAAATTTGCTAACAAAAATGAAATTGATTTTGTGTAACATCAACTACTACAAAATATTGCTTGCACCACTAATAGGTACACTGTTCCTTTAGTGGTGGTAAAAATTAATTTTGGTTCCCATAATGGTGCTCTCCATTGATTACTTATGAGACTCGCCAATATTTGTACCGTTGCACCACTATAGGTGCAAGCGAGTCAGTTTTATTAAGGAAAATCATTGTTTTCAATAGTTTTTCAAGTGAAATCTCAGGATAAGTTGCATTTAACAGAATATTTAGAGCACGACGCATCAACTGAAATCATCGTTAAGTGTATAATTATGATAAATTTTATTAAAACCCCACTACCTCCACTATTGATGCTACCTCCACTGAGGGTACGGTTACCCTATTTGATTTTTTGAAGAGATTTCCGAAAGTATGCGTAAAGGAAATTACGAAGGAAATTCAAATGGAAACTTCGAAGGTCTAAAGGAATTGCTGTAAGACTTGCACAATAAATCCGACGAAAAGAATTCCTGCCACACTTAGAATAATACGGGTAATTTTAAGTTCAATTGCATGCACATAAAAGGAGCGGCGCATATAACATACATTTAGGTCTGTTCTTAAAATTACATGACAGTAAGAACACAAAAAAAATACACGTCATGATGTAAAAGTCAACTTTTGAAGATCTTGTACTTTTACATCATGACGTGTAAATTAGGCTTTTGTTTTGTGTTCTGAGCTTGATTTTTTTCACTTGAAAAATAAACCCACCTACCTGAATCTGAGCATCCAATAATCTGTATGCACGTTATGATTTTGTTGCCGTCGTTGTTACGACAGCAGCGTCAAGGGCATAGAAGAAATTTGCAACATTGGTTTATTACTGCCTTCAAACTACGGGAAATATGCCAAACACCTAACATTTTCTTCTTTTTTTATTCCTTTTACCAAAGGATCGAAATTAATTTATTGAATGCACTGCAATATAAAAAAAATACATCACACAATTCATCAATAACACTTTTATTTCACCAGAACAAACTAAAATAATGTTAAATCATCTGCAGGAAAAAAGTCAGCCATTATCCGGTAATTTATTTTCATCGTACAGCAGCTAGCTGATGATGCTCCAAGGTATATGTATTTTTTGTTCGTAATTACAAATATGGAAACATGCGAAAAGTGTTTAGTGAAGTTTATGCTCCCTCTAGAAAATCACTTTCATATTTTCCAGTAGCAACGAAATGGAAAATACACCGCAAAACAAACCGAACCGCACAAGTCCTCACCACTGACGTTCGCTACTGTGTGAATCAATTGTGTGCATTATGACACTCATCCAAAATCATGTAAATTTACATCCTGTACATTCTAATTTTCAATTAATTTTAAGCAGAGTATTTGATGTTGAAGGTAAATCAAAGGATACGTAAATATAGATCATATTTCTGTTTGCATCACAAAAGATTTAAGTACAACAGAGATTCAGTCGCGTGTAAATTTCCATGAAAGGCATCATCACTGCAAGGTGGATTAATCTGGGTTTTTTTTATTTATTATTAATTTAATATTTATTGTTGGTTAATAAACAAATTAAATTCTGTAGGAATTTCAATTTCAATTCATTATTATTATTTATTCAGACTAAGGCCGAAGTGGCCTGTGCGGTATATAAGAGTCTTCTCCATTCGGCTCGGTCCATGGCTACACGTCGCCAACCACGCAGTCTACGGAGGGTCCATAAGTCATCTTCCACCTGATCGATCCACCTTGCCCGCTGCGCACCTCGCCTTCTTGTGCCCGTCGGATCGTTGTCGAGAACCATTTTCACCGGGTTACTGTCCGACATTCTGGCTACGTGCCCGGCCCATCGCAGTCGTCCGATTTTCACGGTGTGAACGATGGATGGTTCTCCCAACAGCTGATGCAATTCGTGGTTCATTCGCCTCCTCCACGTACCGTCCGCCATCTGCACCCCACCATAGATGGTACGCAGCACTTTCCTTTCGAAAACTCCAAGTGCGCGTTGGTCTAATGAGCGTTTTGTAGATTGTCAGTTTGGTACGGCGGCGAACTCTATTCGATCGGAGCGTCTTGCGGAGTCCAAAGTACGTACGATTTCCAGCCACTATGCGTCTCCGAATTTCTCTGCTGGTGTCATTTTCGGCAGTCACCAGTGAGCCCAAGTACACAAATTCTTCTACCAACCTCGATTTCGTCACCACCGATGCAAACTTGCGGTGGGTGGCTCACATTGTCTTCTCTTGAACCTCTTCCTATCATGTACTTCGTCTTCGACGTGTTGATGACTAGTCCGATCCGCTTAGCTTCCCTCTTCAGTCTGATGTAGGCTTCCTCCATCTTCTCAAAGTTACGTGCCATAATATCTATGTCGTCGGCGAAACCAAATAGCTGGACGGACTTATTGAAAATTGTACCACTCGTGTTAATCCCTGCTCTTCGTATTACACCTTCCAAAGCGATGTTGAATAGCAAACACGAAAGACCATCACCTTGCCGTAACCCTCTGCGGGCTTCGAAGGGACTCGAGAATGCCCCTGAAACTCGAACTACGCACATCATCCGATCCATCGTCGCTTTGATCAACCGTGTCAGTTTATCCGGAAAACCGTGTTCGTGCATTATTCAATAGTGCATTATTTCAATTCAATTTCAGGTTAATAAACAAATTAAATTCTGTAGGAATTTCCGACATTCTTAAACTTCTCGTGCATTATAAAAATATATTGAAAGAATCACATTAGAAAGGTCAAAAAAGCTCTTTAGGAGAATAGATCACATTTTTTCGATCATTTTGCATGTTTTTGCATTAGTTAAAATGCATCGCCATCATTTCCGGAAAAAATTTTTTTTTTGGTTTTGAATTTTTTTTTCCAAGGTGGAACCCTTGGGAAAAAACAATGATTTTTCAATAATTCCAAAATGCAATGACCGATCGAGCCAATTTTCAATAGCAAACAATGGGACCGCATTCCCCGTCGAATGTAACTTGTTGCGAGTAAATCGGATAATGCTAAGTTCCAAAAAGTGTGTCTACAAAATTTGTACACATACACTAGGGTGGCTCAAATTAGTATGGGAAAAACTTTGTTCAATTTTTGTGATGGGCCGCCCTCTTATTCAGTTCTATTTGATGCCCTGATGCTCTGGACAAAATTTCAGCCAAATCGGTCAACGTTTGGCCAGTGCTAAACTCGTTGAAGTTTATATGGAAAAATGTATGCAGAAACATCCAAAAACAGTAAATTGCAGCTGGACTACACAACTTACGATGAAGAAATATGATACTCATTCAGATCTTGGAGAATTTAATACAGAATGTTATGCAGAAAACCGCGAGAAGATTCGAGTTTGCCCGGCTAAGTTAATAGCATTTCTCTGCAGTAGGGTTTGAGCAAATTTCGTTTCTTTTACCTTTGAAAAGAAATAAATTCACCCCTACAACACTCCAGTAAAATGCTAATATCTTTGCGTAATAAACTCTAATCTTCTCGCGGTTTTCAGCATAAAATTCTGTATTTTATTTTACAAGAACTGAATGAGTATCATGGTTCTTGATCGTAAATTGTGCCGTCCATCTGCAAATCACTGTTTTTGGATGTTTCTGCATACATTTTTTCATAAAAACTTCCAACGAGTTTAGCACCGCCCAAACGTTGACCGATTTGGCTGAAATTTTGTCCAGAGCATCAGGGCATCAAATAGAACCGAATGAGAGGGCGGCCCATCAAAAAATTTGAAAAAGTGTTTTTTGAGCCACCCTAACATACATACATACACACATACAGACATCACCTCAGTTCATCGAGCTGAGTTGATCGGTATATAACACTATGGGTCTCCGGGCCTTCTATCAAAAGTTCTTTTTTGAAGCAATCATATAGCCTTTCGGTACAATTTTGTTGTACGAGAAAGGCAAAAATTATGAATAATTGCATATTAGATATTTTAAAATAAAGTGAGAAATGTATTAACGAATCAGAATGAATATAATGAGATATCACAATTATTATAAAAATACAGCATTCTTTCTTAAGTTTTTTCCTACATAAATTCCTTCGAAAACTCATCCAGGCATTCCATCGAGAATTCCACCAGAAATTCTTTGGAAATGGGTTCAGCAATTTCTACGGATATGTCTTCAAGAATTCCACTATAAATTTCTCCGGGAACTGATCCGGAAATTCCACCATTAATTTTTTAAAGAATTTCTCCACGAACTCCTCCAGAAGTTCTGCAGTTAATTCATCAGGTTATTCTTTCGTGATTCTTCCAGCAAAAATTTCTGGAAAGTCTCACCTTGCAGATTATAATAATATTGCTTGAAAGTTCTGAACAATTGCCAGTAAACCTTCTTGAGAACATTACTGAAAAAAAATGAATTTTTCGCGTAAATTCAAAGAAACTTTCCGTAACAATTTCGAATAATTTCTTTTGTAAATTTCAACAAATTCCTCCAGGAATTCCACCAGAAATTTATATAGAAATTATACCGAAAATATAACTCGACCGCGTTCGAACCAAATGGCTTCATTTTTTGTACTAGATATCGACAGAAACTAACCATGTACTGAAAAACATGTAATTCGGTTGTAATACGATCGAGTACTGAGCGTTGCGGACGGGAATAGAGGGTACTGCCCAAATGGTTCTCTACCCTACCTTGCGAAATTCCCTCGGAAATGCTTATAGAGATTCCTTCGAGAATTTCATTGCGAAATCTTTTGAGATTTTTTTCCGAAATTCTTTTAGAAAATTTCTTCGGTAACTTCATATGGAAATTAGTAAATTCCATTGGAAATTTGTTTGGAATTTCTACGGAAATTCCTTTAAGAATAAATACAGAAATTATTTCAGGAAAACCTTCCAAAATTTCTTTAAAAGAATTCTTGTTTTGAATTCTTTACCTTTTGAAATTACTTTAGGAATTCCTGCCGAAATTGAATAAGAAACTTCTTCATTTTTTTTAAAAAGATTTTCATCAGCAACTATTCCCGGATTTTCTCAAACAAATCCTTGAATGTTGACATGATGATGATATTTGATGCTGACAACAAACGACTTTCAAATTTGATTCATTGCACCATATGTCTGTATGCTTTCACCATCGAGTGCATTCTAGTAACAAGTGAAATCAAAGCATCTTTGTTCAAATAACTTGTTTGAAGAAATCCTAACGTGTACATTTATGACAAATGTTCAGCTGATGATTTTTAAGAATTTTACGGTAAATCGCATACTAGCAATTATATTACTTAAATGTCCAGGGACGAGACAGGAAAAATAATATAATAAACTAGCAATGATTTGTAATAAATTTGTGAATTTTGCAGAGCAACGACTTTTAGGAGAAACAGTATTTTTATGCACCTAAAAGCTTGAAAATCACTTTAAAAAGGTCAAAACATGAACGGAACGAATCGCAATGTTCACAAGACTTGTAGAGTACATCAAAAGCTAGAGGTTTGTTGCGATGGTTTCCGGCGTTTATATGTCTTGCTAGATTTTTTTTCAAAATTGAAAATAGCTGAAAATCACTAAATTGACTTGAGCCACCTCGAAATTTCATCAAAATGGAAATTTGACAGAAGGCTTATTTTAGCATAAGAATTGTGATGCTTGGCCGACTGGTTGAATTTTTTTATACTTTTTGAAAACATGAAGAGGTCTATCCAAGTAACCAAAAGTTCCGTTAAGAGTACGTTTCGCGCTTAAGCAGCTCAGTGAAGCTAATTAAGCGAAAAACGTACTCTTAAAGGAACTTTTGGTTACCTGGGGTAGTGTATAAGCTTATTCGACAATAATTTGTTGATTTTCATTATGTAATCCATTTCTGATCTATAATTGAACATCATTTTGTATATGTTGTGGAAAAATAGTTAACTTTTCTAATTATAAAAAAATCACATGTAGCTCAACATTATTATGTTACCAATCGAGGTAAGTTCGGTTTTCACCCTCACATGGTGTCGATCTTTCCCGCACCCAGCCAGTTAGGCTTGAAAAAGGACTGTTCGCGTTTTCATCAGAAATCAAATATTGTCGTAAGACCTTATAGATTGATGCATAAAGGGCCAAATTATGCTTGTGTGAAATTTTTAGACCCGAAATTGCTTCATAGCTTAAGGTGTCGGTTTTACCCACTATTCCCCTAAACATAGCCATTCAATGACATGGTTTGGGTTTTACTTCTGAAATATACAAACTATCGCAATTTGAAAAGTTCACAACAATTACCTACCTCACCAGATTTGTTGCAGATAAAATGTAACGCAACATTGTCTTTATTCTCTACAGATAGCACAAAGAGTTATCGATACTTATTCTCTTTTGTTGCAAGTTTTTTGCATTTTTCAGCGACAATTACACTCCTTGTGCGCAACACATAAACCCAAAATTCCACGATAACGAGACGTTCAAAGTATTCCAAAACTTTCTCGAGTTCAGCTTAACCAGATCAATTAGGCCTTTTAAAATATCCCCATCATCGGTATACACACCCAATCCGGTTGAATAAGCATATGATTCCAATTTCCAAATGCACAACGAATAAGGAATTGTTTGTGTCGAGCAATATCCATTCGATCAAGCCAATTTTCAATCCAAAAAAAAAAGTCTAGACTTCATCAATCTTCAGCTTGGTTTTGTATTGTAGCCGCACAGGAAATCAGATCAGCCGAAAACATATTTTTAGTATGGTACAGTGGCGTAGCCACGGGGGTGGTTTTGGGTATAAAACCCCCCCCAGAGACAAAATCTTTGGAAGAATTTTTTTTTCCGAAAAAAAATATGTTCAGAAAACCCCCCCCAGACCAATTTTCTGGCTACGCCACTGGTATGGTAGATTGCATGTTCTGAACTCCTAGACATTTTGGAAAACCAAAAAGGCTTGCAGTAGCTTGTAATAGTAAGCAGTGGAATCCTTAGATGTTTAGCGCTGAACAAATACATTGGTCATGACTTAATTGATCGGGTAGTATTGGGAGGATAAGGGATAATGGAACGCTCACAAAGAATAACAATACTAGAGTTCCCTCTCACTCCACGGCAGGCTTCTGACTGATACTTCTGCCAGCAGATGCAGCTCTCTTCATGTCAACAACATGTATATACACTATCATCAATAACAAACTTCCTTAATCTATAGCAAAGAGCAACTACAACTAACCGGCACCTGCTTCTTATCCATCTGCGATCTGCACACTACCTGATATTCCAACACTCCTCCTTCGTGCGCACGCCTCGCAACTCTCTGGCCCGCTCCTAACATAGAGCCTCTCGCCCTGAGGTCCTCCTATCTGAAACAATTCCTGGTCAAATTATGTTGCTCGTACAAGTGGCCCTCTGACCTCCTGATGAATTCCGTCCGGCGCTACCCACGACTTACGTGGCCGATCCATGATCCCACTGCGCCACGCAACTTGTGCGGTCGATCCATGATCCCACTGTTGCAACGTCGACGGTCGATCCATTCCACTAAGATATAATATCCAGAACCGTTCCTGGTCCTATAACCTATTAGGCAAAGAAGAAAACCCCCTCACAAAGAACAACAAATACTAGAGTTTCCTCTTACTCCATGGCAGGCTACTGACTGAAACTTCTGCAGGTAGGTAGGTAGATCATATGTTCTAAACTCCAGAACGTTTTGGAGAACCAACAAGGTCCTTTAGTAGCTTGAAAAATTAATGGGTAGAATCCTATCTGCTCAATGGATATGCTGGGATGTTCAGCGATGCACGGATACATCGTTCAGGACTTGGTTGACCGAGTAGATTATATGTTCTGAAATTTACATTTTGGAGACACTGACATAGTGTACGTATATTCAAAACTCGATTAATTTATGTGTTAGGATCACATGGATATTTTTGGACTTACATCTAATGTTAGGTTTCTAGTGATATTTTCCCATACATCCGAGGATATGTAATCCAGAACAGTATGGACCGCCTAGGACATAAAAAAAACCATTTCAATGGCTTTCAAGTTCTTTCAATACTAGTTGTAGGTTAAATCTACGTATAACAAGTCGTCCTGGATTAATGGAGAATGGATTGAAAAAAGCAATGGGTAATGTTCAGGCTTGACAAAACTCCTCACCCTCGCTAGAGTCAAATAAAATCATCATCAGCAAAATGCTGCCTTCGCATCCTCACAATTGAGTGGAAGCGTAAAAAGGCAGAGGTATAAAACCGCAGAGTGAGGAAAAGCAAAATAAAAACACATGTGA
Organism: Armigeres subalbatus; assembly: GCF_024139115.2. Taxonomy (NCBI): domain Eukaryota; kingdom Metazoa; phylum Arthropoda; class Insecta; order Diptera; family Culicidae; genus Armigeres; species Armigeres subalbatus. The sequence goes on from NC_085140.1 coordinate 85,250,659, forward strand.
GTGAGGCGTCGGGCGAAAGAGCATTCATTGAGCCTCGGAGCGACGCTTTGCTTGTGAAAAAATCTTGGAGGCTGTTTTGAGTGTGAGTGTAAGTGAGTGACGCACCACAAGAAAAAGATGAACAGATAGACTCGCTCTTGTTTTGCGACGCACAAGCTCGGGTTTAATGATGCACAATGTTGTGAGTTTTGATGCTTATTTCTGCTCCTCAAAAAAACTCTTGCTCTTGCTCATTTTCTACTCGGCGAGGAGTTTTTGGCAAGCCTTTTTAACTTAACCGCGAGTAGACGTAGGACTTGTATGAACGTAACGTATTTACATTTAACTTCTAACTTTTGATTGAGTATTGACATTATAAATAGAATATATATATATATATATATACCATATTATTATAAGGTATTGACATTGGAAACGACAACTTCCATGCTGTTATTAGCAATTTGTTTATTAGAAACTTCTGGAAATAAAACTAATAATAAAAAAAACATAATTACAATTTCTTTGTTTTTAACTATCGAGCCCGTATTTACTCAAGCAAATGTAGAGCATTTATAGATTTCTTATTGATGATAGTATATGAAGTTTAAAAATTCTATTAATAAAATATTCAGACTTGAGCAAAATCTGCTATTTTAGGAGAACTGTCCCGTTTTCCAAACATAGAAATACAGCACCAATTTCGTTGCTTCTTTTTGTTAACATGCGTGCTTACTGCTGAAAAAATCACAACAATAAGTAACAAGTCCAGGAGCAGTAACCCTATAGGGTATACCAAAAAACGAGCAATGGCTAATGTTTTCAACATAACGGCGAGTAGACGTAGGACTAGTATAAACGTAACGTATAGTCGCCTCTCCACATCTCGATATTAAAGTGACCATCGAGATAGGGAGAGATCGAGGAATACAAGGAAAATTGAAATGGGTACTAGATCCAAAAAAAGCTCGTTGCTATGAAAAACAACATTGTCCAAAGTTGATCTAGCAGCCTAAAAATTTGAGCATATCGACATAAGGACAGTGAATCAAGAACAAAATATGATCAGATCCCATCGAGATAGGGAGGTTATCGAGATGTAGAATGTCCAAATATATGCAGATTGAAGGGACCGAGGAAACCATCGACATAGGGAGAGATATCGAGATACAGAACATCGAGATGTAGAGAGTCGACTGTATTTACATTTAACTTCTAATTTTGGATTTATAGAGTTTGATTACAGGTATTGATATTGCATATTGATATTGATATTGCAACTTCCATGCTGTGTAGAATTATTAGCAATTTGTTTATTCAAAACTTCTTTCTTTGAATTGCTTTGTTTCTAACTATTAGGCCTTAATTACTCAAGCTAATGTAGGGCATTTATAGATTTCTTATTGATGATACGTAGTTTTGAAGTTTAAAAATTCTATTTATAAAATTTTCAGACTTGGGCAAAATGTGCTATTTTAGGGGAACTTCAAACAAAGAAATAATCGATGCTTCTTTTTACTAACATGCTTGCTTAATGCTGAAAAAAATCACAACATTAAGAAACAAGTCAAGGAGCAGTAACCCTACTAAAATAGAGGAGGTACTGCTAATACGTCAACGAAAAGTTATTTAATGTTTTGATTCCAAACTCCGAGTCTACGTCAAATAATAAGATAATGTTTATTAAAATATTCTTCTGGAAATTATTTTTTGCGATTTTTTTTAAAACATTTACATGTAATACAGTTCAGTACCAAGCACAACTTAACATATGGTCAGTCATATGACATGACTCGTACGATTGTACGACAATTCCCCGAAAACCAATTCCCCGAATGCAAATTCCCCGAATGTAACAATTCCCCGAATGCAATTTCCCCGAATGTAACATTTCCCCGAATGAAACATTTCTTCGAATGAAACAATTCCCCGAAAAGAAAGTATCTCTTGCAAAAATAATTTTGCGATCGATTGTATGCGTCCGAACAGAGCAGCGTTGAAAGATACGTTTTAGAGTGTCTTCTTGTTCTTGATCCTCAAAAATGTGTTCGTAAATTGAAAAGATAGGGTAAACGGTCCGATGGTTGTGGATGTACCAATAGTTGCGGTAGTGCACTTTACACAAAAACTGCGGATTTAACGCAGCAACCTGCTACGTTGATCGATTTATTGACAAACCATAAATCAAAACAACAAATCGCAGACGTGAAATTGGATATAAATCGGTAAATATCATTATATTACTTTATCATTTTATCACCTTTGCACCAATAGTCGCGGTAGTGTTCCTATAGTTGCGAGCTCCATAAGAAAACAATGAGATTCGCAACTATAGGAACGCAAATTAAAAATTACCGCAACTTTGGGAACAGTGTACCCTTACTTGGAGGACTCATTTTAGGCGAAACATTCACATCCTGGAGGAACCGATGTATTTTCACAACAAAGAGGAGTGAAAGATGTTTGGAAATAAAACGTAAGGTTAGTGCAATGAAGTATCTTTAAATTATAAACGATTGAATAGTGTTGAGGCGTGCTTAGTTCCTCCACTATTGGATCATTTACCCTATTAGATATTAGAGTTAAGTGTTTCCGAGGTAATTTTTTTCAGAAATATTCGAACAACGGCTGCATTTTCTGAAAAAGTTAAATAGCGAACAGTAATTCTGACTGATAGCGTTTGGGTAAATTTCTATCTTTGACATCAAAATCCTCTCCTGTATATCCCTTCTTAAGAACTATAAGGCAAGGGTGAATGTGAATCCGTTTGAACAAAAATAATGCGTTTTTCCTGAATGAGGCAATGGTGAATGTGATTCCTTCTTAAAAAGAATGCATCTTCCGGAATGATGCAATAATAAATGTGTTCCTCCTTTAAAACTGGGTTGTTTCCCGGATTAATAAAAGAATGAATTTTATTCTTCCTTTCATGATCTTCTCGGAATAGGGAAACGGGGGATGTGATCCATTCTTTAAAATAAGGCATTTTCACGAAGTAAGGAAATGGTAGATGTGGTCCCTTCTTCAGAAGCAGGCATTTGCTCGAAATAAGGCAAAGTCAAATGAGTTTCCCTTTTGGAGAGCTGGTGTTTGTCCGTAATAAGGATGAATGTGATCTCTTATTTTGATGTAGGCGAGTTTGACCAGAATAAGCAAAATATATATGAGATCCCTTCTTAACTTTCTGAGACTCTCATGGTCCTGGATCTCTTACGGAGTCTCGCCGCTCTTGTAAACGACAATCGTGATTTTTTCAAAGGTGTTTTCATTTTTTCATCGGGGGGAGTCACGGAAGGTTAAGCAATGAGTATCGATTTTTTTAACATTTCACTCAAGAGGCGAACCAGCTCGGGGATGAGAGTCTCTTCAATAAAAAGGAAAAAAACATTTACCGAAAAACATTTGGCTGATTTCGTTTTCGCGGATTAAAGGCTCCCCCAGACCTAAGCGATTTCATCGCCGCGACGGCGACAACTAGTCGCAGCGATTCTATCGTTGGGTCGCTGCAGGCAATGTTTGATTTACACTTTCATACGAACGGCGACAGAATCGCTGTCGCTAAGAGATAGAATCGCGTCGCGTGTGTTTGAGGGAACCTTAACATTTGGTGGCATGTAACTTTCGTGGTATGACATTTGATGGATTATACTCTTTCAGAATGACTTTTGGAGGAATGCCATTTTGCAAATTGGCATTTTCTCATATAAATGTAGTGTATAATAGGAGCAGTTAATTGATTATCTTCTCTCCTTGCATTACAGTCCCTTCCCGATTTTGGCAACACGACCGGATTTTAAAGTTGCCAAAATGGGGATGTTGCCAAAAACGGGAAAAAAATTTCATACAAAATTTCAATTTTTTTTGTTTGCATGATTGAAGCTAAATACGTAGAAAATGTACTAGAAAGTATGTGGAGTGTGTTTAAGTGATGCACGTGCATTATAATTGACATTTTTGCGATATTATTCATAACTCGGAGGTTGTAGTTCGAACAAAATTGAAACAAACTCAAGAATGGTAATCAAACGATAATGTATCTAACTAGCCAATTTCATAATACAAATTGAATAATGAATAATATTTGAAATTGAAAATAGCGTCGGCCACGTCCTTACATAAATTTGTGGTGATAAAAAAACGTTTCTATTGTAGGCAAACTTTCTTGTGGTCGGTGTGATTAAGAGTAAAGTTCTGTACAATTTTCGCTGACATTATGGGAAAAATAAACGCAAAGCATAAGACATTCCATTGTTTTAGAAAATGGTAACGTAAATCTGCATTCTCCAAATTGGTCAAGCCAAGTGTATCCAATATAGTGTGAGTATGGGTTAACTACACTCGACTACAGTTCACTTTCATTATTATGTGTACTTGGGCTCACTTGACCTCCGATAACGATACCAGCAGACAAATTCGGAGACGCAACGTGGCGGAAAAGCGTACGTACTTTGGACTCCAAAAAACAATCCGATCGAATAGAGTTCGCCGCCATACCAAACAGACTCCCTCATTAAACAGGTGGCGGTAGTCCTCCTTGGACACGAGTCCTGGACAATGCTTGTGGAGGACCAACCCGCACTTGGAGTAAAATTGTTCTATACAACGATCCGACAGGCACAAGAAGGCGAGGTGTGCAGCGATCAAGGTGGATCGATCAGGTTGAAGAAGATTTACGGACACTCCGTAGACTGCGTGAATGGTAACGTACAGCAATGGATGGAGACGACTGTTATGTACCGCAAAGGCCACTCCGGCCTTAGGCTGAATAAGTAATAACTTCAGTGGGAACTTCACAGGAGGTACTCCACTTCTGATACTTCGCCATCACAAACAGAACACTCGACAGCAAGCATTAGAAGTGTGAGTGAGCATTGTGAGCATTGATCTATTGCAATCGTAGCATCCACAGCCAATGAGTGAACTGCCTCGCTCAGATGGATACCAAACCATGAGTAGGAGCTATCGTTGTTGTGATAAACAATGAGCAACACCGTCTAACAAGCCAAGCCGTGGTGAGGCATCCATGTAAGCTACGATTTTTGCATTCGTACCCCGCTGGCTCTAGTACAATTGAAGCCAAACAATCAAACCACATCATGCGTTCTGCTTTATTCGTTTTTTTTTCAAGGTGATAAGATAGTCGAGAGGAAGTATCAACGCCTCCCATTCAGTGTGCTAGAGTTCCAGACTCTAAGAGGTCTTCATTTTTAGAATGCTTGAATGGCTTCTTCTAATAACCCACCGTAACGACGCTCATTGTTGTGTTACTAAGCTTCACTCAATAGGCTTCCATTGGTGAGCGATGAAGATCATTAAACGGTGAATCATCGAACGTCCAATTTCAAAGCTCTTAGGAAGCTCATAACTTGCCCCGCGGCAGAACATCAAGTTGGCTTAGATTAACCCGATTTTTTTCTCATGATCTGATTTTTTTCAATGTCTGCTCGAGAGCCTTACATGTTACCAAACTCTTACCATTACTGTTGAACTGTTGGCAAGCATGCTGGAATCAAAAGGCTCGTTATGCAATTGACACATCAGGAAACTGGAAAAGCCAACAGTGTTCTGATATTAATCGCTAGACAAATTTGCATCAATTTTAAACAATAAGACTCTTTGAAATAAATTGTTGCTTATTATCTGAACGGGAATGCAGCAGAAAGACGAATAAAATGATAGTTTCTCGGCTGATATCAGAAAAGAGGCGCATAATGAGCAAAACGACTTGATGGCTATAAAGCGCATTTAGAAAATCGAATGTACTAATCACTAGCAATTAAACCTACTGGGGTTTGCTTGCTCCTGGATCACTCATGCAGTATCGGTTGCATTGTGATGTAAACAGCGGGCTTCGCTTAATAGGTTGTACTATGTACAACGGTGTGAGTCAGCTTGTTGACGACAAAATCAGTGAGAATGCCAAAAAATACGACAATCTACGGTGGGCTGGTTATATAAGGGGAGGGTGAATAGGAACATGAAAAACGAGAATTAAAAAAACAGAAAAGTTTAATAGAAATTGTTTGCAATGAGCGGTGATACGAGTGGTGATTCATTATTTCAGTGAAAGTGCCCACTATTCGTACAGAGCCCATAATACGCATATAAACCCTTAATGGTAAAACGGTAATGGTTTTGTTTATCATATTACACATTAATAAAAAGGTTTTAGCTCTAAAAAGTAAGAAAAAAAAATCGAGATTGTTGCCAAAATCGGGAAGAAAATGTTGCCAAAAACGGGTGTTGCCAAAATCGAGGGTAGACAAAAACGGGTGTTGCCAAAATCGGGATGGGACTGTATATGAGAAAGACTTCTTTTCCAAAAATATTCCTTTTTTCTAATACCGGGTAGATAAAATCATTTAAAGAAGGCATTATCTCCTCCATTTGCATTATTCCGGGCAAACGAGTTCATTTAAGGAAGCGAGTATCTACCCTCTTTGTCTTTTACAGGCCAAATATGTTAATTAGAAGAATTTATTAACTCCTCCCTTCGCTTTGTACCGGAAGAAGGCATTATCTCCTCGATTTTTCTTATACCGGGTAGATGCCGTCATTCAAAGAAAACATTATCTTACCCCTTTGCTTTATCATACCGAGCAAACGTATTCATTTAAAGAAAACTACTTCTTACTTCGCCTTATACCAGCCAGATGCGTTCATTCAAAGAAAGTATTGCCTTTTTTCACGGCTTAGTTTTATTCTTTTTCAATGACTCTACTTTCCATCTCGAACTTGGCCTACTGATCAACTAGGTGTTTCTTAGCATTCGCACGGATTAAATTGAAAGCTTTCCTATGTGCAGCAGTTGCACGAGTATGTATCTTGTGTGCCGAGTACGACGGATACACTATGCACAAGGATCCAAGTATGTTTCCCCCCGAAAGCGTTCTAGGCCGGGACGGGAATCGAACTCGCTATATCCGGATTGGCAATCTTACGCATTTTGTCACATTTCGTATTCAGCATATTCAAATAAAGAGAGAGGCATTCGGGAAATGTTACATTCGAAATGTTCCATTCAGGAAATGTTACATTCAGGGAATTGTTATTCAGGAAATTGCATTCAGGAATTGTTATTCGGGGAATTGTCGTACAATCGACTCGTACCCATCCCGGGATCATGTGGATTATGAAACCAATCACCTGGATGAGCAGACCAAATCTCTATAATTTTATTCTTCTTTATCCGCCACCGATGCCCTCGCTGTCTCAGCCATCATCGGCCTCTAGCCGTGAACTCCGAGCGAAGCGATGGGCGATTGCATCTATCGCAACCGACACCACTGCATCCGACCATCATCAAGCACAGAACGACAAAAAGTTCGCCCACTTCTTTCATGCATATTCGCTGACCCACTGGCAGCTCTATCGCTGGCGACTGCATGCTGTGTAGGTAAACAGCGAACGAACAAACGAAACGGAAAATGCGCGAGCAAAAAGCACGTCAATACGCGCTGCTGTCACAAATTGTAATGGCTCGCACACGGCAGGCACTGCTTTTTTTATACACAAAGAAAATCTTGCGGTGGACCCGAAGGCCCGTGACATACCGCATTCTGATGTCCGTGTTAGGAATGCACGGGATGAAATTTTTGCTGGCTTTGACAAGAATTGAAATTTTTAATAGCTTATCGTTAATAATCTTAAGTTTCAATGCAATTGACAAACTGCAGGAGAGTGTCTGAGTTGATTGATAATAAATTTTCAAAATCCATCGAAAGATAAAGGCGCTAGCAGCGTTCGAAATCTTCCCTTTCAGCGTAACGCTCTCGATTTCCAAAAATCTAAATGACACCCAGTATAGTAAAGAAAGACGTAAGTCCTACGTAAAAAAAGTGGTGGATGAAATCATATCGATTCATCGGACTTACTGATATATTTATCACTTCAAAGATATTTCAAGACTTTGTTGGCCGGTTAGATAGAATTTTTCTAAGCTCCTTTTAGGCGGCATAGGACAGCAGTAAATATGCGTCCTGAAGTGGTTAAGTTTTGGCACTATCTGTACAACATTGGCGAGTGGTATGCAATGTAAGTAAACAGAGAGACTCGCAGGGAATTAAGACTCGACTATAGTCCGCAAAAATGGCAAAGTTTCTGCATTTCTTACCAGCTTTTGCCGCGTGTTTTATGCTTAAAATTGTGTATGGTATCTTGAACTCCTTGAAACCCCTCACCCCTAGACGCAGAACGTAATAGACTTTCCAATACCATCATGCGATATACATAACTTACCTTCACTGCAATCAGGTGCTATCAATGCTCTCAGCTAAGGACAAAATAATAAAATTGCAGATAATAAGCTAAATCAACACAATGCCGGTACCGGAGATGACTCCAATAGACTCGTATATTAGTGCAATCAATGTAATTTATACAGCAGAGCTGCTCTTCGATGAGGCTGGACCCACGCGTGCATGTAGGTATCTATTTTGGTGTGATTGCGTGAAAGCAGTTATTGCTTTCCGTTCGCCAAAACTGCTCTCTTGAGAGACACAGCACTGCGCTTGGGAGTATACGCGCACCATAGCCTTGATACATGTTCGTCGTTCGTCGTAAAAACCTGTGACTAACCACGCGAAGGACTATTCCACAGCCGCTCGAAGACGAGGTGAGTATGTGGGTGGAGTGACTTTTCCAGTCGGGTTAAATAATCGCCAGTGCAAGTGAGCGATGATGGGGCACTCGGTCAAACATTCAGTGTAAACAACCGATCGCTTGCGGATTGAAACATATGATTTTGCAAAAGGTGAGATGGTCAACTGGGCTAGACATCGGACTGGTCGTAATGGGGACAGGTTGTGAATGTAGTGAATTTGGTTGGGGTTATGGTTTAATTTCGTTTTTTATTCGTATCTACCTATTCAATAAATAATCACACTTTCTTCCTTATCTTAACTATGAGTTAGAATGTAAGCATTGTTTTAGTTTTAAGCGTTCACGTTTGGCACGATCCTATTCAACCACTGCTGGAATTTTTGTGGTCATCATTGAAGAAGCGGAAGAAACCTCCCCGGTGATTATTCAGGTAGTGGATGATCTCTGGCTCATCCTTGGGGCACTTGGGGTAGTACACATCACAGCTGTTGGCCCCAATACCGTAGCCGAGTAGTGCGGCTCGAGAGAACTTGAGCCAAGGTGAACTGTCAGGAACGGCACTCAGAACCCTGCAATGGAAGAATCGAAAAAGTTAGTATGGGATGAAATTTAATTCCACCACTTGATTGAATCTTTATTATAGTTCACCCATGTACGTTATGTACTGCGGGATTCACTTCTTCAATTCTTATATTATTGCTCATGCAGCAATACAAGATAAATTGAAACTTTACTTCATTTGATATACGGATGCATGAATGATAAATTGGCTTTGAAAATATGCAGTTATTAACTGAGTAAAATGCTTATCAAATACTATTCCAATAAAAAAAGAAGACTGTTGTATTCTTATGAATGGTTTGTTTAACTATTGAGTCAATAATAACAAAAGGAGTGGCTCAGATTGATTCCCGTTCTTTATCTTAAAGCCTTCCTCCAAATTACGCACTACCAAAACAAAAAATAGAAACATGTTTATCGTTTTTGTGACTTTTTCAGCAGATCTAGCAAAAAACTAAAGCAATTGGTGCTTTTTCTTCTATCCTTTCAAGATGATATGAATTAATAAGCGTGATAAAATAAATTGAGCAGTTCCTCTTTTACTCTAAAATAGTCAAAACAAATAAAAATACATCCCATTCCACCATCAATATGCTTACGTGCTCAACAGTCCCCGATTAACGTAGGTGCCGAATCCCTGCCCGCTGGACCGTCTGGACATCATGCAGATCAGCTTCGGCACGCACTGCAGCTCGTCATTTTCGGCAATGTTGTCCAGCGCCTTGCGAAGTTGACTGCTGGCGGCCACGATGGGAGACGCCGAGCCACTAGGAACCGGATAGTGCTGCTGCGCGGGTGCTCCACCGAAACCAGACGGCGGTAGGCCAGGTTGCGTTGGGCCACTGTTACCGAACGTGCCCGGAGCAAAGTTGAATATGCTCTGGAGGAAACCGAGGACACTTTGGGCACTTATGGGGCTGTCGGATTGTCCTCCGTTGATGAGATTCGTTGGCACGTTCTGTTGCTGGGGATAGATTGCAGGGTAGGATGCTGATGCCTCAGCTTGGGGTTGTTGAGGGTAAGGATAGTTAGCGAGATAGTTTTGGATATAGTAACTATTGGGATCGAATGGTGTTCCTGGGTTAGCGGGACCCAAGTTTTGATAGTAATTGCTAATGGGGATATTCTGTGGAGTTGGTGGAATTTGATAATTTCCTTGGTATTGGCTAGATGGTGGTTGGTACTGGTTGGGAGATAGTTGTTGATCGCCCTGAAGATAATTTCCGTAATCCTGTGGATATTGGTAATTAAAACCGTCCTGCTTTCGATGTTCAAATCCATTTTGAGAGTAAATTTTTCCCTTCTTTTTCTTCGGCCTCCTAGTAGCGATAGGCACAGTTGGTGGAGTTATAACAGCGTTATCGGATCCATCAATTTGAATCATAGCATTCACCGTGTAGAACTGATCTGAAGAACTTTGAGGCGAGGATTGGTCACCGTGGAAAAATCTTGGAGGCTCAGAGACGGTTTGCTCAAATCGCATTGGCGACGATACGGAATTTTGCGGCCTACTGTCGGTTTCGCGAAACTTGAACGGCTCTCCAGTGTTGCGGTATATATCTCTGCTGCTAGTTTCATCATTTCGAGGAAATTTAAAATCATCTCGCGATGAATGATTCTCCTGGAATTTGAAGGTGCTTACTCGGTTTGTTTCCGGGACTGTATCAGTTTCATCAAATCGAAAGAATCGACTAACATTTCTCGATGGCACTGGAAATTTGTTATCCGAATTTGGAATATTATTTTCTGGTTGTAGAATTCGTGATTGCGTGTTACTCGAGATATCATTAATGGTATCATCAACTTGGAACGACGAATTCGATTTTTTCAACAGATTTTCCAGCACATACACCTCATAGTTAGCAGATTCTTTCGATTCTTCAATGTTCGATTCTGATTGGCCTTGGCTAGTTTCAAATGATTCTGGCGAATCGTCTTTAAACTTCATTCCATCATTTTCATCAAACTTGAACATTCTGGGCGTAATAGTAATATGATTTTTTACCAGATTCACTTCACCAACGTTCAGTCCTTCAAATGAGTCTTCGTAAGAAAGTTCTTCTTCGGAAGAAATATCTTTAAATATGACATTATTTGACGAAGGTATTGTAGTCTTCATAGTTGTTGGAATAAACGCAGGATTTCTCATTGTATCAGATTCTGAGAACCGAATGAATCTTGTAGTTTTATTCCACGGCTGTGCAACCATCCGCGCTTTGTGCACCGATTCATGAGGTATTTGATCCGATAATTTTCTCAGAAGTTGTTGCAAATCAGACCCGGATACTGGTCGCCAACCAGACTCAAAAAATTCTTCTGCTCCATCCGTATCAATGACTCTTCTTATTGCACCTGATGCTTTCCCGATTTCTCCATTACGCACTGGAAATCTTGTATCGCTGAATATTAGTTGATCTTCACCGTTAGCAGAAAATGTTAAACTGTAAGGACACAAAAATGATCATTTTTTAATCTTCTTCTAATAATCACTAAGAAACACTGACCTCTCCGTTTTACGTTCTTTCTCACTGGCAGAAACTTTCTTGTCACTATAAACAGTTATGGCATGACTACAACCCCATAGTTGAAGGCCCAATAAAACTACGGCCACTACCGTAACACTTGTCATATTTCCTGCTTAAGCTCGTAGAGTGCACTGAACATATTACAAAGATTTTCCCGCAACCTGCAGAAATCAACCACACGCTGTTCGAACGGACCGTTTTCCACTCTTTCGTAATTTTATATAATAATATCAAATTTGTAGCAGCGGCCTCAGAGATGTTTCCCGACCGCAGTTTCGCGATCGAAGACGGCGCCCAACGACATCGCCTCCGTATATACGACACTACTTGAATGGTGCCCACTCTACCAAAAGTCTGCCAGTCAATGGCCAGGCTGCACTCGTACAGATGTGTTGTTATAATGTTTGGAGTTATTATGAAGATATGCATGGACCATGGACCATTGTACAGCAGAGTAGCTCACATGCACTATACCAAAACAATTTTAGTGAGCCACAACGCGCGCGCACGGAACGTTTTTGGGGTGCGCGTGCCGCTTCGTTTTATTTGCGGTTTAACCGCGAGTGTCTCGTGTGTTGGTCTAACAGACATGCTCCCGGTATGGTGGACTCTGAATGTGCGTTTTTTTATGGACCTTTTTTTGTATCAAGCACTGAAGAATTACAAGACTACTCTTACAATTGAAACTATACTGTTACATAACGTTAATGTTCTTATTTATATAGCTTCGATGTTGTTATCAGTGCAGACTAATTGTTCTATTTGATAAATCATCTGCCTTGGGTCTGCCTTAATACTGCTTTAGTCTGTGGAACAGCATCCTTAGTAAAATTAAACGAAATGCAACACTTTTTTTTCGAAAATTTTACACTACACATTTACACATTCTACTAGCTATAATCAATAGTGAAACACTTCGATTTATTATTGATTATATTTTAACATCGTATCCTATCACTAACAAACGCGCGCGCGTACAGAGGTGGATTTCTCAACATCTTTTTTGGCCGCATTATTGGAAGGATTTCTTAAAAATTGAAGCTTTGCGCGACCGTTGATCTAGCATCGCCCAAGTTTATGTAATCCATACGAATGGTTTTACCGTACGCAAACATACAGCACTGGTTAACCGCGTGTTATTCGGTGACATGAGTATGTGTAACCAATAGAAATGTGAATAATATCCTTCGCGGTAATACATTCTAGCTGCATTTGAGAAGCTTCACACTTTTTAGTTCATTAGCAAGTTTAAAACTTGACCTACATTCATTCGTTGTAGTCTTCCTAAAACAATTGCGTAACCATGCGTGTATTAAGGAGCAAGCGTTAATCTAGTACATAGTATACATACATACAGTGTACATATATGACTTATGTACTCGAATTCCTAAAAGGATTAAACCTGGACCTGGAACCAACCCGATCGATATGCACTGCTTTTCGTCGGCTACCCTTATCAGAAAAGGAAAACAAGCAGATGCACTTACGATTGGCGGCAGTATCGGCCAATTTGGGAGAAAGTGAAATACAAAAGTAAATACAATTTTAAACATCGACACATCAATATGCGACGAGGTTGTGTTGAATGACGTCCGGGCATCTGCAGATATTGTGGGTGTTCAGTCGAACAGGTGAACACAATACCCCACACAATGGGGTTGTGAGGTCCCAGGTTGTTGGTATAGTATGGGTAGTAGATTCATGATACACAACTATGGTATGACTGTATTGTATTGTGTAATAATTGAATGATCGATAAATTATTATCTATTCTGTTTTGATTACTTTTACGCGTGCTGTAGATATTTGGTGTGGAAGTACAAGAAAATGAGGAAAGATTAGTTCAGGGCCAGAGACGAGCCAGCCACAAGCTGAAAGTCTCTTTAATAAAGACAAAACATGTTAAGGGCATTACACTAATTAAGTAATAGAGTTTTCTGGATTTATCAATAAAAAATATTTCTCGTACAAATCATGGTACATGTCAAAGAAACTATGGGATTATGTCCTAGGACTTACACGACCCTTCTCAACGGCAAGTTGTTGTGCTTGCCTTTGATGTGGTAAGATTCTGACAATGGGCACTGTTGAACTTCTATTAAAAGTCGCATGTATCCGCACGCATGCTTCACCAAAGCGACCGTATGCCGCCCAAAGCGTACTAGCCCAAGTCCTGTTGTTGGGGTGGACACTAAACAGATCTGACACGAAAGGTCATCCGGGATCCAAGAGGTTTGCGCAGAGTCAATAAGCCGCCTGTAAAGAGCATGATCTGCAAGTCGTTAGGTTTGCGACAGAATAATCTACGATGGGTTACATCTTCGCAATTTCGACGTCGCGGAGCAGGAAATTTGCAGGACAGAAAAGAAAGTGTTGAATAGCGGACAGCGAGCTTATATCAAAGCTGATGTGCTACCACCAACGAGTTGGGCACCGGCTTTATAGTGCTGGGCAAGATGCGCCAACGCGTAATGGGGTGGCATTCAATGCAAGGATGTGCAAGCTGAGGAAAAAGGCTGTTTCTTCAACTATAGCATCATAACGTGCACTGCCCTCAAGAAGGGCGACTCGAACACGAGCAAGAAGCATGTTATGTACACTACACCTGACATTCGATGGATGCCCACTGCGGGACGTCAACATCGTTTAAGGCGACATAAACGCTCAGGTAGGGAGGTAGGAAATATATAGACTGGTCACTGGACTACCCATGCACCAAAGTTCAATGAGAAGTTGAACCGGTTGCGTTGGGGCCAAGTGCCACAGTCTGACATATGTAAGGACATATGTAAGGACATACGTTTTCCAGCTCCGGATTTCCAGGAGAAGATTAACCGGCTAAAAAAACAACAATGCCCCTGGGTATACCAACTACCAGAAGAGCTGTTCAAAAACCAAGGGCGTAGCCAGAGGGGGCAGGGGGGGGGCCGTCGCCACCCCCTAAATGGTGGAAAGATTGAACGGGTACTGAAATGAATTAGCTTAAACATGTGCACTTTACGATCCAGTCATATTCAGAAATAGGTTTTTGAAATTCAAAAGATTCCCAAAAAACTTATAAGGTATCCAGGATCCATACTATATGAAATTTCAAAATAACTCGAAACATTTCGGGCTCAAGAATTCTCCTAGAAATCCTTCTAGAAGCTCCCCTGGGAACTTCTAAATTCCTCCGGAAAGTTATCCACAAATTCCTCTAAAAATCGTTTGAAAATCCTTCTCCTGTAATTGTAATTTCTCCTTATCTAGAAACCCCAACTTATTTTTTTAGGAAATTCATGTGGAAGTTTCTTGAAGATTTCTTTTCTTCCCTTCAAGTTTTACTTCTAGACATTTCTTCGGCTATTCTTCCAGGAAAATCTGCGACATTTCCTTCAGGAATGCATTCTAGAGTTCCTCCAAGAATACATACGGAATTTCCTCCCAAAATTCCACTAGAAGTTTCTTCAGTAATTTATGACGGAAATCCTCCGATTTCGCTCCATAATTTCATCTGCTAATCTATAAGAAACTGCTCCGGGCATTCCTCCAGGAACTCTTCCTTAAATTCCTCCGGGATAACTTCCAGGACTTTTTCCGGGAATACCTCTATAAATTCAATAGCGAAATCCTCTAGAATTACATTTTGGAATTCTTTCCGCAATTATTTCAGAATATCCTTCAAGAATTCCTCTAGAAATTTCTTTAGGAATTTCTCCAAGAATTCGTCCAAGTATTTCCCCGGAAATTCTTCTCTTCCTTCAGGAATTTCTTCGAACAAACAAAGAACAGTAATTCATCTGGGAATACTTTCCGGATTTCATCTGGTAATTTCTGCATTAATTCCTCCTGGTATTTTTTTTCGGGAATTCCTTCTGATATTTCTCCAGAAATTCCTTCATGAACTTCTCCAATAATTATTTCAGTACTACCTTGTGAGAATTCCTCTGGAAGTGCTTGCTGGAGCTCCTCCGAGAGCTCCCCCAGGAGTTTTTCCAAAAGTTCCTCTAGTAATCTTTCCAGGAACTTCACAGGGGATTCTTTGAGGATATTTGGCAGGAATTTCAAGGGAAATGGGATTTTGGAAGTTCCTCTAGAAATTCAATTCCGGGTATTCCATCGGCTGTTCCTCGGAAAATTTCTCTGGGAGCTCCTCCGGGAGGTTCTTTAAGAATTCTTCCAGGAGTTTGTCCTGGAATTCATCCAGAAGCTCTTACGAGAGTTCCTCCAGGATTTCCTCCGGAAATTCTTCCTGTAGTTCTTCAATAAATTCATCTAAAAGTTCCTCTGGCAGTTCTTCCGCAAATTCCTCTGATACTTTCTCCGGGAACTCCTACAGAAATTCCTCTGGGGGTTCCTCCGGAAATTACTCCGGGAGTTTCTTCTCAAAGGAACTGCCGGTGAAACTCCCGGAGAAATGCTCATAAAAACTGCTGGTGGATCTCCCGGAGGAATTCACGTAGGAACTGCCGGAGGAGCTCCCGTAAGAACTCCCGGAGGAATTTCAGGAGAAACTCCTAGAAGAATTCCTAGAAGACCTCCCGGAGGAACTCCCAGAAAAACCATCGGAAGAACTTCGGGAGGAATTTCCAGCTTATTTTTTGAAGAAAGCCTAAATGATTTCCTCAAAAAAGCCTGAATGATCTCCTGGAAGAGTTACTGGTGGAACACCCTGAGGAATTTCTAAAGAAACTCCAGGAGAATTTTAAATGAACCTCCGGAGGAACTGCCAGTGAATCTACCACAAGACTTCTCGGAAAAAAATCTTGGAGAATTCATTTTATAGACAAATCTCATCCAGCTGAAACCTTTGTAGGGGTATGTAGCAGGACCATCATCATCGTCAGAGGACCTCCCGGAGAATTCCTTGAAGAGCTCCCAGAGAAATTCTCGGAGGAGCTTCTGGAGGAATTTCTGTATAATTTCCGGAGGAAATTCTGGAGAAATTCCCGGAAGAATTTTCAGAGAGCCCCCGTAGGAACTGCCGATAGAACTACCGGAATAATTATCGGAGGAAATCCTGGAGGAATTCTTGGAGGATCTGCCGGTTGAACTCCTGGAAGAATTCCCGGAGGAACTCCCGGAGAAATTTTCGAAGAAACTCCTGCAGGATGTCCAGTGGAAATCTAGAAGTTTCCACCGGAATTCTTTCTGGATTTCTTTGGGAATTAATCTCTAACTCCTCCAAAAATTCCATTGTTGATTTTATTTTCGGTATAATTTCTGTATAAATTTTCGGTGGAATTCCTGGAGAAATTCTTTGAAATTTTCACAAGAAATTATTCGAAACTTTCACGGAAAAAAATATGGAATTTACACAGCAATTCTGCGGAATTTCCACGGAATATTCTTAGGAATTCCACGCTGCAATTTTTCAGATTTTTTTTATGAGAAACAGCACGAAAGAATTATCTGAAGGATTCCCTGCAGAACCTATAAAGGCATTCGTGGAGGATTTCTTGGAATAAATATTGGTGGAATTTTTGGTTAATTCCCGGCGAAATTGATGGTGGAATTCCTGAAGACATTGCCGAAGAAATAGCTGGAGGCATTCCTGAAGAATCCGGGCGTGAATGCGTCACGTTTATTGGCATTACGTTTTAGTACAAAACGCTGACTTCAATGCTGACGCGCAACGCACTCTTGTGATTCAGCCTTTACTGTTGGTTGTGGATTTGGTATCAAAGTGTTTGGAGCATAGAAGGAAAAAGTACCAAGCACTAATATTCATGTGTTTTTATAAAACAACTATAAAACTACGATTCAGAAGACCTAAAAAATTTGCAAAACTTCCCCCACCCCGTAATCAAAATCCAGGCTACTCCCATGTCAAAAACGGTTATTTGGCACTGGTTGGCAGCGCTGTCACCAATATTTGGGAGGAGGAATTATTGTTGCAGGAGTGGATGGAAGGTGCTGTGTGCAGGGATGCCAGATGATATTTTCAAATGTCTTCACAGCCGTTTAAAAATGTCTTCAAATGTCTTCAATATTAAAATTATGATTATCGGCGAGAAATCTCAAAATCCAATAGGTTTGTAAATTCAATCATGTCCTTGTTTTACTGATGTGAAGTAATGTTTATTTTTTAACATTCAAATTGTTAGAATTCAAGAGAATATTCTATAAAATTTTCACGAGATAGTGTATAACGATTTTCCCCTGGATTTTTTACTGAGTCTAGTTAAAATTCCACCGGATTTTTAATTGAATTTTAACGCGGAATTCTTCCAAATTTGTTTTTAAAGAATACCCTGTAGGGATTCAAAATTTACCGTGAAATACTTGTAAAACATCCAGAGAATTTTTTTAAAGAACTTCCGGAAAAATTTCTGGAGCAACTTCCGGATAAATCCTTGATGGAGTTAGTAATTTCTTCTGTGTGGAGTTTCTAATTACTTCTATGACTCCTGACGAAATTTTCCGAAGAATTTCTATAAGAAAATTATTTTGAGCTTTTTGTGGAATGCTTTCACCTGTCATAAGACGAGTTTAAACAATCCCATTGAATTCCACCATAATTGTATCCTGACAGATACGTATTTCGACCTCAACAGTAAGGCCGTCTTCAGTGTCTTGTATGACTCGACTTGAAGAAAATGATCGCAGCTTACACTATTTATACTATGCGTAGGTATAATAATTTATCTAAGGTACTTATCTTACTACGGTGCTTATTTCTACTCGCTTGATGCGCTTAATGCTTAGGTATAAACTTGAAGAGCCAGGAGCTACCATTTCCTTGATCTTTATTCAACAACCGCGTTTGTACCTGTCAGTAGATTTCAAGCTCTCAGCAACATCAAGTTTCCACGGAAGAGACATTTCTTAAAATTTTAATGTTTGATGTCGAGGAAAATCATTCAATTACGACATCAAACATTAAAATTTTAGAAATGTAAATTCTGTTAGAACACCCAAAGGATTTACTGAAGGAACTTCTGGATAAATTTCTGAAGGAACTTCCGGAGAAATTGCTAAAGGATTTTCAAAAGGAATTCTGGGAGAAACTTGAAAAGGAAGTCCTTTAAGAAATTCAGGGTGAATTCCGGAGGGACTTTCTGGAGAAATTTCTGAAGGATATTCCTAAGGAATTACTGAAGGAATTTCCGGTGGAATTCCTGAGTTCTTGGAAGTAGCTCTGGATGAATTCATGGAGGAGCTTCTTGAGATATTGCTTTAGAAATTTCCGAAAGAAATCCTTGAGGAAATACCAGAGAAATTCCATAGTATACTTCCGGAGGCATTCTTGGAGAATCTTTCGCCAACATTCTTGGAGAATCTTTCGGCAATATTCTTGGAGAATCTTCCAGAAGAATTCCTGGAGAAACTTCCAAAGGAATTTATGGGGGAACTTCCGGAGGGATTCCAGGAGGAGCTTTTGCGGAAATATCTAGGGAATCTTCGGAAGAATCTCTAGAAGAACTTCCGGAGGAATTCCTGAAAGAACTGCTGGAGGAATTAGTGAAGGAACAACTGGAGGATCTTCCGAAGGAATTCTTGAATGTACTTCACTGGAATTCTTACGAAGGAGCTCCTGGAGGATTTTCCGGAGAAATCCCTGAAACTTCTGGACAAATTCGTGGAGAAAATTTAGGAAATTCTCAGAGAAAATACTGGAAGAATGTCCAAAGATATTTCTAAAAGAATCACCAAAGGAATTCAAGGAAGAATTTAACGAAAGTTTGTAATATGTTTCCTCTGGATTTCTTTTAAGAACATTTTCCTGTAGTAATTTACCATGAAAGTTCTGAGAAATATTCATTTAACACCAAAACAATTTCAATTTCTTGTCGACATTTGTAAAAAATTTCTATGGAAATTTATTAAGACAAATTTCTTGTGGAAATTAAAAGGGATTTTTTATGAGAGCTCAGTAGAACTTGTGGAAATTGAGAAGTATTTCCCGTTTAATATTTTGAGTATTTACGGAAATTATTATAAATTTCCACTATAATTTTAGCTGAATTTTAAATTTCAATTGGTCGGGGTTCAGCCAAATCGCACCAAGCGCCAATGAAAAATAACCTATTTTCTTGCACAAATTCCCGTGTAGCGGATCCAATTGATCACAAATCGTATCGGATATCCTTCTAGCCTATAACTGAGGATACCCAACGACAAATGTGCGAATGAATTGATATGATTTACTTTTGGTTTTCATTCTGCGAACAAAATATCACAAATTAGTCAAAAAGGCGCTTGGTGCGGTTTCGCTGAACCCCGACTAATTCTCCTGTATTTAAACAAGAAATTCCTCATCGGAAAATTTCTTTATAAAACTCACGAAAAATTCTTTTAAATTTTTACTGAAAAGTCTTTTAAAAATTCACGAACAATTCAAAGAGTTTCCCGAAGGATATTTAGATGAATGTGGAATGATGGTATGCATCTGAGAGTATGCATATGCCATTCAGAAGGAATTGAGAAAAAAATCTGGTTCTAGCTCAACGGTTGAATAGGTTAAATCTAGTCATGGAAGATCGGTCATTGCGTTCCGATGTAATGATCGAAATACCTTTTTACAGACACGTCAGAACGACTCCGCCGCCAAGAAAAATTCAAACGAATGTTGCCATCGGAAATTTTTTAACCAGCGCACAGCTCAAATTTAAGTGCGAATGAAGTCTAAAATGCGTTGCAGTTATCAACCGGTTAATGTGAATGTATTTTTATGTTTGAGATCCTAATCCCGAGACAAAGACTATTATAACTTTTGTAATATGTATATACCTAGTTTACATATAGAGGTCGCAGAATTCATAAGTAAGTAATAAAATTATATTTTCTATTCGCTGGCTTATTGATTGTCTTCAAGTATCTTCAAATAAGTAGATAAGTCTTCAAATATTTTGAAAAGTCTTCAAAATGTCTTCACGAAATAAATGTCTTCACAGAGATTCAAATGTCTTCAAATTGAAGACATGTCTTCAAATCTGGCATCTCTGGCTGTGTGTGCCGTCGACTAGCACCAATTACGAAAGAGTTCGTGAGGCAGTACTAGGCGGAATTCATTAGTGACTGTTCTTCCACCGACGAACCGACGTGTCACTGGCGCTCTCTGATTGTCCCACACTTTTTAACGGTCATTCGCTTTTGCGGGCGATCGCTCCTGTCAAATGAGCTAAGACACAAATCCGCTGCAATGTTAATACACGTAGGTTGGTGGCTGAGCTACGAAAACTTCGCGAGCCATTATAGGGGTGGCGGTAGTGTTTGATGATTTTTCATCATGGCGTCGTGGGCAGCAAATTTGAATTATTTTCCATGGGGTGACACGTCGGTTCGTCGGTGGTTCTACTACAGACCATGTGTGCGCCGTACGCCAGATATTGCAGAAATTTTGAGAATATAACGTATCCACACGTCATTCATCGACTTCAAAACCGCATATGATACAATCAGCATATGATACGAGATCAGCTATAGCTGCTAATGCCCGAAAGGGATTTACGGATAAACTGATACGGTTAGTCAAGGCAACGATGGATCTGTAGATGTGCGTAGTTCGAGTTTCAGGGGAATTCTCAAGTCACTTTGAAACACGTAGAGGGTTAGGGTAAGGTGATGGTCTTTCGAGTCTGCTATTCAACATCACTTTAGAGGAAATAATACGACGGGCAGGGATTGACACACACGAGACGGTAGACTAGCCCAAGAATACACGCAGCAGCTAAAAGTGTCATTGTCTAACGGAAGATCAGCAACGGCGCAGCGTCTCTTGAAGATTGATGGAAAGATATTCGTTCCATCATTGGTAGCACCTCAACCGCTGCACTAGGCACGGTGTCCCCGTATCAGAGAAACGACTGGTATGACGGCCAATGTGAGCAGTTAGTGGAAGAAAAGAATGCAGCATGGGCGAGATTGCTGCAACACCGCACGAGGGCGAACGGGCGCGGAACAGATAAAACTCGATTTTCCGGAGGAAAGTGTGCCAGCAGGAAGATCGAGACCGCGAAGAGACGGAGCAACTGTACCACGCTAATAACGCACGAAAGTTCTATCCAAAGTTGAACCGTTCAGTAAGGACCACATGCCACAGCCTGATATGTGTAACGACATAAACGGGAACCTTCTTTCGAACGAGCGTGAGGTGATCCAAAGGTGGCGGCAGCACTACGAAGAACACATTAATGGAGACGTGGCAGACGAAGATGGCGGTATGGTGATGAGCCTGGAAGAGCCTGTCCTATAATTTTACCGGCTCCGGATCTCCAGGAAATCCAGGAGGACACAGGCCGGCTGAAGAACAACTAAGACCCTGGGGTTGACTAACCACCAGGAGAGCTATTAAAACACGGTGGTGAGGAACTGGCTAGAGTGCTGCATTGGGTCATTACCAAGATTTGGGAGGAGGGAGTTTTGAGGCATGAGTGGGTGAAAGGTGTCGTGTTTCCCATCTACAAAAGGGGCGGTAAGGTGGATTGTAGCAACTACCGCGCAATCACATTGCTGAACGCGCCTACAAGGTACTCTCCTAAATTTTATGCCGTCGACTAGCACCAATTGCAAGAGAGTTCGTAGGGCAGTCCCAGGCGGGGGCGAACGCTCCACCACGGACCAGGTGTTCGCCATTTGCAGAGTACTGCAGAAATGCCACGAATAGAATGTGCCCACGCATCATCTATTTATCGACTTCAAAGTCGTATATGATACAATCGATCGGAACCAGCTAAGGCAGCTAATGCATGAACACGGATTTCCGGATAAACTGACACGGTTGATCAAAGCGACGATGGATCGGGTGATGTGTGCCGTTCGAGTTTCGGCAAGGTGATGGTCTTTCGTGTTTGTTATTCAACACCGCTTTGGAAGTGGTAATACGAAGGGCAGAGATTAACACGAGTGGTACAATTTTTAATAAGTCCGTTCAGCTATTTGGCTTCTTCGACGACATAGAAATTATGGCACGTAACTTTGAGAAGATGGAGGAAGCCTGCATCAGACTGAAGAGGGAAGCTAAGCGGATCGGAATAGTCATCAACACGTCGAAGACGAATACATGATAGGAAGGGGTTCAAGAGAAGACAATGTGAGCCACCCACCGCGAGTTTGCTTTGCATCGGTGGTGACGAAATCGAGGTAGTAGAAGAATTTGTGTACTTGGGCTCCCTGGTGACTGCCGAAAATGATACGCAAACGAGCGGCAAGTGTAAAATTAATAGAAACTGAAGATTAGCAGAGGGCCATATTAGAGAACAAGCATTGTTGAAATCGCTGTTATTTTGCCTAACGTCCACTCAGGAACGGCTTCGATAGTGACGTGGTGATCACTGTACCAAGACATTACTTTCATCTACTCCCTTTCGCTTTGAGTAGTATAATTATCACCGCAAAAAAGCCAATAAATTAATTTCGACAAATCAGTTTCTCGAAAACTATCACCCAATGGACCTTCACCGTCAAAAATTTTTATTCGCTCAATCGCTTCTTTGGCCTTCCCAAGGTCAACCTTCTCAAAGAACCCATATTCCCTGACGCCTCCTGTGAGGGTGAGATATATTAGCAATTGGCAATCGACTTTTAGAGTGCATTGATGACAGATATGCAAATATCGTATAACGGTTTGGTTGCCAACACCGACTAGTAAATAGCAGGCCATGACTTTGCCTCTTTCCTCGTGGGACAACGGACGGAGTAGCACGCGCGACAAGACAGCACACCTCGTGACGGATAGCTCGTTCGGCAGAATTGGGCCGCACATTTGGCGATCCTGCCAGGTTGTTCCTGATGGTTAGAAATAATTGTTTTGTAAGTATCCTTGGGGCCCTCCTTAGCCGTGCGGTAAGAAGCGCGGCTACAAAGCAAGACCATGCTGAGGGTGGCTGGGTTCGATTCCCGGTGCCGGTCTAGGCAATTTTCGGATTGGAAATTGTCTCGACTTCCCTGGGCATAAAAGTATCATCGTGTTAGCCTCATGATATACAAATGCAAAAATGGTAACCTGGCTTAGAAACCTCGCAATTAATAACTGTGGAAGTGCTTAATGAACACTAAGCTGCGAGGCGGCTCTGTCCCAGTGTGGGGATGTAATGCCAATAAGAAGAAGAAGAAGAAGAAGAAGTATCCTTTGGGCGTGATTGGGACATTTTTTTTCTTCGGTTTCGTTGCGACGTCGAGCGTGATGTCGAAGACGCTCTGGAAGAGCGTCGGATTAAATGATTTGGTCATCGGTTTCGACTTGTAATGTCGAAGACGCTCTGGAAGAGCAACGGATTATATGATTTACACATCGGTTGCGACTTGTGATGTCGAAGACGCTTGGGAAGAACGTCGGATTAAATGATTTGCACATTGGTTCCGAATTGTGATGTCGAAGACGCTCTGGAAGAGCGTCGGATTGATAAACTTGCTCATCGGTTTCGACTTGTAATGTCTGGAGTAGCGCTGAAACAAATGATTCGTTTTATCATCGGTTTCCACTTGTAATGTCGAGGGTGCCCGATTGAATGATTTGTTTTTCTTGTCGGTTTCGATTAAACATGATTTGTTTTCGGAATAAATTATTTGTTTTCCCATCGGTTTTCTGCTTGGGTTGTCGAAGGTGCTCTGGAAGAGTATCGGATTGTTGGCTTTTGATGGTGAAGGTTGGGTAGAAGGGGCGAATTGTTCGCGTCAAAGAAACGTTAATGCAGATCAGAAGAACACAACTATTCAAATTTGAATTTTGAAGGTGTTGTGTGAGAGTACCGTACTTATTGGCTTGAGCTTGAAGGGCCAATACATAGTATGTTTGAAGAGCTACCGATATTGTTTTGATTTTCCCATTGCAAAGCCATCAAATTGTATTGGATATGGTCTGCCGAATCGAATTCTATTGGTTTTGGATTGCAATGCTGGAAATATTTGCAAAAAAATAAAAGGAATACAGCTGGAGGATCATGAACCTGAAATAGTTGACATTTTCAAAATTTTCAAAAAGGCTGGATTAATTTGCTTAGTAAATATGCATTTACGTATTTGTATGTGGACTTGGAATTGAAATATTGAATTTGGATTGTTTTTGGTATTGGTTTTTAATGAAATATTTGATTTTTTATAATGGGTGAGGTAACATGATTATTATATTTCCAGGGTTGTTACGACTACGCGGATTTCGCGAATTTCGCGGATTTCGCGATTTTCGCGGATTTGGCGCGGATTTACATAACGATTTTAGAGTTTCGCGCGGATTTGGCGCGGATTTAGTTTTAGGCGAAAATTTAATAAATAAACAGCTAGATCTAAGCACGTTTATTTGAAAATTAGTTTAATGTCTATTTAGATGAACATCATTTTCAATAGCAAATGTTTTTGAGAACTATTACTTATTGAAGTCTATTACCTATATTGTTTTCGGATATATCCAAGCTCATATTGAATGGCATGCCAGCATTCAAATGTCATGAGGAGAGGGATGCCACTTATTGTCAATTTTAATCCATTCTAAAATTGACAAATAGAACACATGTCTATTGAAGGGCATGAACATTCATTTCCATCTTGTCAATTTCTTCGTAGTTCCGAGATATTTGTCAGTTCCTGAATGATTATTCCTTTTACGATGAACCACATAGCACAATATATCATAATATTTTTCAGAAGTTTTTTATATTGTTGGAACATTTTATATTGCTTCCATAGCATTCATCTACCTATAACGAATAAGGGTTTATACACCCAACTAGCGGATGGCAGATTTTAATACAGTTCTGCATAAGAAGCTTACATAAACTGTATAATAATTGGGCATATACAATTTCGGAAGATTTTAATACAATTGTTGTATTGAAATAATACAGATTTGTATTATGGTTATACAATATTTGTATAAAAAGCTTACAGAATTGTATATGCCCCGATTTTATACAATAATTGTCAGATTTGTTTTTTGGGTGTACGATATTTGGTCGGGGTTCTACCAGAACCGCCCGCACCAAGCGGCTTTTTCACTGACTTGTAAATCACTTCAGTATATGTTTAGGTCTCTAGAAAATACGAATCATATGCAAATAAAATGTTTGTCGTTGTTACAGTTGTTGGTGGGCCTTTATTTTGTATGTTTTACTATTACGAACTAAAAACCACGAAACACACTAAAAAATAATGATTTTGAAACACCTGCTGAATCGAAATCCGTCCACCGTAGACGGATTTCGAATCAAATAATCAAAGTCCGTACTTTATATGTTGCTATGTATTTGCAATTTAAACACAGTCACTTTAAGTATTGCCTTAATCGTGGCAAATGGCATTAATGGCACTCGAAACTTCGCGTTTCTGGCTTGTGATTTTAGTTTTGTGGATTTAATTTCAAAGCCCACTTCCCATTTCAATGGCCAAAAAGCTTACGGTCAAATATATTAACAGGATGCGATAAATTATTTATAAATTAATTCCCTTAAACCCCTTCAATATATGGATAGCACATGAGGTGGACTGATTTCGGTGCTTTGCGGATTTCGGTCCCCTGCGTTATCCGATACGATAGTGACCAACAAAATCTGCATTGGTTCGATTTGGCTAAACCCCGGCCAATTGAAAACACAAAAATGTTCCTTGATTTAATGACACAAGGATTTTATGAGAACTTCAATAAATGAATTTTCACAGCCCAAAGAGGATTTCTGAACCATTTAAAATTTGAAAAATTATAAAGAAACTTTTGGAGGTATTTCCGCAGAAGTACTTGGAGCGGTCACTGTAAAAATTCGCAAGAATGCCGCCTTGAAAGAAAGAATTCGCGGAATGTTGCCCGAAGGAATTTACCAAAGAATGTCTGCAAAAATTTCCAAAGCGATTTACACAGAAATTCATAAAGAAATTCCTTGAAAGTATTCTCGGAAGAATTTTTGCATCAATTCCCAGAGAAAATTCCATAAGAATTCACATTGCGATTTTCTCAGAAATTCTAGTAACGATGACGAATTACTGCAGGCATTCTCTGAATTTTACGCTCAAACTCGAAATCCGACTTGAAAATCATAGGAGCTTGAGTAAATATGATAGATTTTGTATTGTAAGGCCGATACAAATATTTGAAACCAATTATGTCTCCTCCCCCTCGGACTTTTTTGCCCAAAAATGATACTTTGAGGGGGGGGGGGGTCAACATAATAAAATTCGAATAGTTTTGAGAATGATTTTTTTCATTTTAATATTTATTTTTTATTACCCCAACCCAATTGTTCCGGGAATGGGTCGGAACGTTTTCGGATACCTTTTGAAGCACGCCGTTTTAGGTTAATGCGAGCTCAAAACTACAAGTTTATTTTAGATTTAGTTTAGATTTACAACTGCTAGTTTAAGTAGGTTACTTACATTGGTCTCCTAGTTCTAAATTCACTTTTAATTCTCAGGATGACAGCATAATATTAGAAGATAATATAACGTTATAATCTTGTCTAGCTCTGCCTTTTTCGTGTTGGTGAAGAATGGTTTGAGAAAGACGAACGGAAATTGAGATGACAAGCACTGACAGCTAGCCGACTATGACGTCTTGTTGAGAAGTGCAGGGATGTGCGCTATCGTGGGACAGTGGCGTAGTTTCGCCCCCAACATCCCCCGACCCGTAATGCATCTCCAGCGATTTCGAAGGAGCTGCGTTACCTCCAACTCCATAATCGTTCGGCTTCATAATGTCCAAGATGGCAACCTTAGTCATCGGTCGTCGCAAAACTCCTGCTGAAGTATGCACCAGCACTTGTCGGCTTCGCCCATCTCGCCCTTTCACGACCGAAACAATCCTACCACGAAGCCATCCATTCCTGACGGATGCGTCAACGATAACAGCCAAATCTCCAACGTTCGGTTCCTTCGATTCACCGTACCACTTCGTTCTGTTGGCAATGGTAGGAGATACTCCCGCACCCATCTACTCCAGAACTGGTCGATCAGATTCGTTGTCAATCGCCAATTAGTCCGGAGACACTCTGGACGATCCGGGATGGAAATAGGGGTTGAGTAACACCCTGTGAGCTCAATAACAAAAAGTGGTTGGGCGTAAGCGCCTCCTGCGTTTCTGATTCCAGCGGTACATACGTTAATGGTCTTGAGTTGACTATCCCTTCCGCTTCGACTAGCAACGTAATAAAGGTTTCGTCATCCGGGTTTCTGGTAGTTGTTATAGATGAAAAGGCGATTTTAATGGATCTAACGAGCCTCTCCCACGACCCTCCCATGTGGGGAGCTGATGGTGGATTGAATATCCACTTGGAAGCCGCGTTGGTGAATATTGCAGACAACTGATGGTTTATCCCCTGGATTGTATGCTGCAACTCGCGGCTGGCACCGATGAAGTTGGTGCCGTTGTCGCTTCTAATCTCCAAAGGTGCTCCTCGTCGCACGATGAATCGCCGGATGGCCATCTTACACGCTTCAGTGGACAGAGAATGCACGACCTCTAAATGAACGGCACGAATGGTGAGGCATGTAAACAAAGCCACCCATCGCTTCGCCAGAGATCGTCCGACTTTGACTTGGATGGGGCCGAAGTAGTCCAGCCCAACACTACACTGCATACACGTTCTGGATAGATTCCGCACCAATGATCGGAGACAAGGAACGTGGAATCGTTGGCGGACCTCGTTGATAACAGTTTCGTGGTTACCGTGCAGATAGATTCGATGGTACCATTCGACGATCAGATTAGTGAGGCGATGTCCTTTCGGCAGAATTATGGGGAATTTTGTATCGTAGGGAACAAAGATTGCTCCGGATAACCTTGTATCCATTCGAACTACACCACGCTCGTCGAGGAATGGTGATAATTTGTAGAGCCGACTCGTTCGAATTTGTTTCCTCATCCGTCCTTCATTCGCTTTTCGGAGCTGGAGTATTTCGTCTGGAAACTCTGCTTGCTGCACCAATTGCCACAAAGAATTTTCTGCCATGTTGAGTTCATCGTATGTTATATGCGATGATTGCAGCAACTGTTTCGCCGCCTTACGCCGACAGTTGTCAATGAAGCGATGGACGTAAGCAACCGTTCGACGAAGTCTTTCAAACTTTGAAAAGCGATTCCAATCGATGACTATATCGTTTTGCTCCACCAGGTGGACGTGACAAGGCCTAGCTTCTGCATCCGTTGGTTCGAATTCAGCTTGTCTTGGCCAGGATTCTTCTGGCATCCACAGGAACTCCGGTCCTTGGAACCAACGGCTGTCGGCTTTCAAATTAGGTCCGTTTGCCCACTTTGTTGCATCATCTGCAACGTTCGTTTTGGATGGAACATACCTCCACTCTTCGGGGTTAGATTTAGAGAATCTCTCCTATTCGACAAGCGACGAATTGTCGATAGCGACGATGGTCGGAGTGAATCCAAGCGAGAACCGTTTTGAGTCGGTCCAAAATACTCGCTGTGATATCGGCAAGTTATGGCTGTTACAGAGCGTTTTCGAAAGCCTGCATCCTATCAGTGCCGCCTGTAGTTCGAGTCTCGGGATTGATAACGTTTTAAGAGGCGCTACCTTTGCCTTTCCCCCAATGAGGGCACATCGGACATTTCCTTTGATGGTGGCCCTGAAGTAGGCAACGCATGCATAGGCGCTTTCACTACCATCGACAAAGATGTGTATCTGTAGATCCTCGATATCCGCTGTCGTCGCCTCTGGAAAATAGGCACGCGATTTTCTCACCACTTCCAGTTCTTTGAACTTGGCCGTCCAGAGCTGCCACCGCTCCAGAATTGACTCGTCGATTGAATCATCCCATCCGGCTTTCGTGCGCCAAATATCCTGGATGATAATACGTCCGTGGATGAGGAAGTGCGAGAGAAGTCCCAGAGGGTCAAACTGGCTCATTACGCAGCGCAAGATGCTCCGCTTGGTTGGGTTTACCACACCCACGTCGATATCGCTGGAGAAAACGAAAGCATCCTCTCTCGCCATCCATTGCATGCCCAGCACACGTTCTATTTGGGGACCGCCATTGTCGACGATCTTCACGGTAGAAGAGTTGGTTTCCCCGACCCGTCGGAGAACATTACTTGAATTGGAGAGCCAGTTCCGGATAGTAAATCCACCAAGCCGATGAACCAACAACTTCTTCAACAACCCGGCACGCCTCTTCCTCGGTGTCAAAGCTTTGTAGATAGTCATCGACGTAATGTCGACGCTCGATCGCCTCTGCTGCACTCGGATATTTCTCCGCATGCTCGGCCGCGTTCAAGTTCTTCACAAATTGCGCCGAGCACGGAGAACTAGTCGAACCGAATGTTGCTACGTCGATAACGAAGGTCTTTAAAGAAGCTTCAGATTCACCGGGCCAAAGAAATAGCTGACTGTATCGATCCTCGCGTCGCATTTTTAGCTGATGGAACATTTCCATGATATCTCCTACCACGGCAATCTTCCGCTCCCGAAATCCATAGAGTATCTCTGGGAGTGGCTGCACTAAATCCGGTCCTTTAAGCAACATACTGTTCAGGGAGATACCGTTCACCATAGCTGCTGCGTCCCACACGATCCTGACCTTGTTGGGCTTTTTTGGTTTCGTACTATTCCGACCGGAAGGTACCATATCTTTCGTGGATCAACTGCGGCCAATTCCTCCTTCGTAGCTTCGTGAATGTACCCTTATGCTGGTACTGCACAATTTGACGCTGGACATTTTCAAACATCGCAGGATTCGCTTTGAAACGCTTCTCCAAACACCGTAGTCTTCGGACCGCCATGGCGTAGCTATCGAAATTCTACGTAGTCATAGCGCCATAGAAGCCCGGTCTCGAATCCACCTTCGACTCTTCTAGTCGTCCTCTCGAGTATAGCCCTAGCTCGCTGATCATCATCCGATTCGGGACACCCATCCAATGAAACGCCTACGTTCTCAGCCGTGAAATACTGCTTCACTAGCTCGTGTAGATTGTCATCAGATTCGCAACCACAGACATGAATGTTACAGCTTGCAACATTCGTACCGTTTGGCATTGATCCATAGATTGCCCATCCGAGACGGGTCTTCGCCGCTATTGGTTCACCCACACGACCTTCACGTATTTGTTGCGTGGCTGTGAGGTGGGTATTTTTCGCTCCTATTAGAATCCCTGGAGTTTTCATTTCGAAATCCACGACCGGCAACTTTCGCAAATGTTCAAAACGATTGGCTAGTTTTTGTAGCAAAGCGTCTGAGCTGGTAACGCAAGCGAATCAACAGTTCTGACATCCTCCAGTGAGTACCGTTTGCCTTCTCCGATTCCAGAAATCTTCAACTCCACTTGGCGAGAGCCTTCTTCTTCTCGGCTGACGTTACCCGTCCAGGTTAGGCAGAGACGCATTTCAGTACCTTTCACCTCCAATTCGTCGGCTATGCTATTCTCGATGAGCGTGACAGACGAGCCTTCATCAATAAAAGCTAGCGTGTCAATACTACGTCCTTCGCTGAAGAGTCGCACCGGCAACATTCGGAACAACGTCGAGCTTTGCATATGATGAGCATTTACACCTTCAGACACTGGCTTACGCTGATTTGCTTCTTCCTTCTGGATCGTTGGTTTTGCTTGCAGTCGTTGCCCTTCCTAACCCACCATGTAATAGTGAGTGATGACGCATTTGGCATCCTTGCACGTCACAGCGCGATGATGATCGACAAGGCTTTCGCCCATGCTTTCCGAGACAGATTCGACACAAATTATGACTATGGACAGCTTTCCATCGATCATCTCGATCCATTTTCTTGAAAACACCGCAATCCTTTACTCGGTGATCCGGATCCCCGCAGACCAAGCAAGTGATCGTCGAAGAAACATTCGAATACTCCACCTTTGGCTTCTCAGTGACCGGTGCACCGAACGAAGATACATGGGCATTCACAAACCCTTTCTGTTTCTCTTCCTTCTTGGGCTTGGCTCCCCTAGGATCCAACGTAAGAGTGACTTCGGCTGCAGCAGAAACAAGACTCGCCATGTACCGGCTGAACACTCGGAGATCTGCCACCAAAAACTGACGCTTGAATGTCACCCAGTCCAGTTTCAGATTCGCCGGCAGCTTATCCACAAGCTCTTGTAGTAGTACTGGGTTCGATAGATGTAGCACTTGCCCCGCCGCCTCCAGATGCTCACAGAAGTTCTGGACTGCCATACCAAATGCCACCACTGTGCACAAGTTTTCCGCCTTCGGTGCAGGGACTTCTCGAACTCTCTGAAGCATGGCGTAAATTATTTGCTCCGGACGCCCGTACAGCAGTTGTAGCGTTTGCATCACTTGCGGCACCGATGCAGGTAACAATAGTCGGCTACGAACTGCTTCCAATGCACCCTCTGAGGCACCGCTGCAAACGACCAAGATTTTCCACGTCACTATATCCACACGCCTCCGTGGAGGTGTTAAAAGGCACTAAAAACACCGGCCACTCTTCTGGATTGCCACTAAACGACGGTAAATCTTTTGACATAACATGTCTTGCTGCCAGTTGACGAGATGTGGGTGCAGTGAAATCAAATTGCAAGGCAGGTGCACCATGTATTGAACGCGGAATATATTGATCGGGTTGTTGAAAAGTCGATGGAAGGAGATCGGGGTGTAGGAGGATTGTGCGTGTATTGTATTTGCTTGAGGATGAACTGGCCCTACGCCGCGGTTATCATATTGCGAATAAACTACCTGGCCTACTGGTACAATTTTACTTATGCTATTTGTTACCTGGTACGGATGGCTAACATTACTCGACTGCAGCGGCAGGCTTCCGAATCGCCCCACCGAACTGATGGTCGGCGGTAGGCACTGGGTGGAGCTGGTGATTCCTGTGTTGACCCAATTAGTTGTAGTTATCGGCGTCGAAGATCCAGGACGATTTGCTCCTTCTCCAGGTTGGAACTCGTGCATGAAACTGGTGGCTTGTCCCATTGTGTTCGTACTTGGTTGGCCTTGCTGCACGTTCGATTGCAATGTTGTGACGAGTGGAATTGGTTGCGGAAAAATTCTTGATTCGCCTCCGAAGAACGACACAGCGGTTGGTAGTGACGGAGCTGGTTGGAAGACTATTGGTGCTGTTTCGGCGATGGGGAACTGCGGTATTGTTCGGTGGTTAACCGTTGGAACCATTACTGTACTAGCCGGCGCTGGAATTTGCTGGATCTGGCTGACAGCAATCAGATTCGATTGATTGACCCCGTCACTAAGACCACCGGTTCCAAATACACTGCTGTTCCCTTCGCATCTCGCATTCAGAATTTCATATCTCGCTTTCCACATCTCCTTCTCTAGCTGCAGCTTTCGTTGTTCTAATTGGGTTGTGTGTTGCAATTCAATTTCCCTCAGAAGAAAAGCCTTCCTTTCATCCAGAAGTTTGAGGTTAAGTCGTACATGTTCCCCAACCGCATCTGGACCTCCGGTAGAGCCGCTTGTTTCTTCTTGAGCACTTTCACCTTGCTTACTCGGGACCTCTTTGTCGTTATTGGAAGTGGGTTTAGTGACACACTCCGGCACTTCCAGTGGTCCTCCTTCTTACCGTCATCAAATCCTACACATCCGTAATGTGACCACTTGTTGCAACCCTCGCATTGCACCATGTCATCGATGTTGTTTGCCAAATCACACTGTTGGCAGTCGAAACGACTGGTTTCTGGCATCCTGAAGAACCCGTTCCGAAGTGTTTCGCAACAATTTTTGAGTTGTGTTCCGGGCATGGGTCGGCACGTTTTCGGATACGTTTTGAAGCACGCCGTTTTAGGTTAATGCGAGCTCCAAACTACAAGTTTATTTTAGATTTTGTTTCGTTTTACAACTGCTAGTTTATGTAGGTTACTTACATTGTTCTCCTAGTTCTAAATTCACTTTTAATTCTCAGGATGACAGCATAATATTAGAAGATAATATAACGTTATAATCTTGATAAGAAAATTATTTTGAGCTTTTTAGTGGAATGTTTTCACCTGTCATAAGACGAGTTTAAACAATCCCATTGAATTCCACCACTTAATTGTATCCTGACACACGAGTATCTGTCAGGATACAATTAAGTGGTGGAATTCAATGGGATTGTTTAAACTCGTCTTATGACAGGTTATAATCTTGTCTAGCTCTGCCTTTTTCGTGTTGGTGAAGAATGGTTTGAGAAAGACGAACGGAAATTGAGATGACAAGCACTGACAGCTAGCCGACTATGACGTCTTGTTGAGAAGTGCAGGGATGTGCGCTATCGTGGGACAGTGGCGTAGTTTCGCCCCCAACACCAATCAATAATAAAGTTATCAATAATAAAGTTGCATAACTGTTCAGAAGAATTGCGGTTTCTGCAGATTTTTTATTATTTTATAAATCTGGCCTTGAAATTTGTTGTATATCAATGCATCAATATTCACCTCAGTACTTCTAGTGGTGGATAGGGCCAGGGTTGTACTAATAACTACGGTTTTCTTAACCCTTATAAAAACGAACTTGAAGAGAAAACGTTCAGTAAATTGTGGTAAAAAAAATTGACATTTTACATGTATTTGCTTAAAATTAGTTCTGGTTCGAGCGGGTTTGGCGCGAAATGGATTTCATGTCGCGCGGAAATAACGCGGATTTGATTTTGGTCGGCCCGGATTTGGCGCGGAAAATATTCCAGGATCTCCGTAACAACCCTGTATGTGAAAATTGGAATTGGCTTGGTTGCAAATATTTAATATTATTTTAGAATCAACTTTTGGTTATAAGCTAGAGATTGTATTTGAAAGATGGAGTTGGATTAGAATATTAGTTGTGAAAATTGGATATGAATATGAAAAAAAAATTAATACTGATACGAGTTATTTATAACCATGCAATGGCAGGCATAAATAAAACTTTAAATTAATTACTGTGGAAATGTTAAAAAAAACCAAGAACTAGTTGCAATGGAGAGCCATGGAAGATGAATAGAATAAAAAAAAACTTGATTATTTTATATGAATGTTTCATTTTGGTATTCCATTATAAAAACGTTCCAATGTTGGTCTTTGATTAAAATTTTGTTCATGGAATGGGAATATTGGATTTGCTTTTCGGGTTCATACATTGGATTTGAGTATCAGATTGGAAAATCCTATTGAAATATTTGAATTCCAATTTGAATTAGGATGTTTTTGAATATAGGAATTGAGTACGGATTTTTTTTTTTTTTTTAATCTTTTGTTTATTTGAAAGGCTCATTTGCCGTAAAGCGCTACGGAGCCAAAATCATGTTTCTAGTACAATTTTAATCTTGATTCTTATAAATAATGTTAGTTTTGGGGAACCGAAAAACTCGCGGTTTGGTCGAGGTTAGGGAATACAATAATACAAAGGGAAAGGAAAAGGATTTAAGGTATTTACTAATTACGATTCTAATAATTACATGGTTTAGATGCTTAACGATGTTTCATCTGTAACGGAACAAACAAATATTTTCTTGGGAGACAACAAGAGGAAGAAATACGAGAGGGAATAACGACAGACATTGATGAGCAACAAGAAGAAGACATTCGTGATGGGGTACGACAAGGGGACAATGGTTACAGCCTAACATCTGCTACTTTCAAGAATTGGTGGACAAGGGACAATTGAGCACGGATATCGGATACTGGATTGTAAAATTAGAAAAAAAAAATGCGACGACTATTTACTTGTTTATGAAAATCCTAAGTCAATGGTTTTTTTTTCTCTTTTTTTAGTGAGAGAAGAAGGGGAATGTGAGGGTGAGATATATTAGCAATTGGCAATCGACTTTTAGAGTGCATTGAAGACAGATACGCAAATATCGTATAACGGTTTGGTTGCCAACACCGACTAGTAAATAGCAGGCCATGACTTTGCCTCTTTCCTCGTGGGACAACGGACGGAGTAGCACGCGCGACAAGACAACACACCTCGTGACGGATAGCTCGTTCGGCAGAATTGGGCCGCACACCTCCAAGTATTTTTAAAATTTAAAACAAAAATTTGAAGGGTTACTGCATAACGTCTAAAAACGCGAAAAAGGGTTCCCGAATTCGTGAACCAGCAAAAATACACCGTGATTTAATTCATGGATTCAGGAACACCAGTCACGTTTTCCAGAACGTTCCAGAAAACGTGACTGTATTCCCGAATCCGTGACTGTTGTTCCCGAAAAAATACACCGTGAACCGACATAGCAACTGTAGTCCAAGTGTACGGCCAGGAATTTCGCCGGAATAGCAAGTTGATAAACGACGTCTGAAGGAGCCAGTGGGCGGTGCTGTACTCCTGTACGCTACATCCCTTCTTGGATAATGTGACCATACGTCCCGCGTTTCGCGGGACAGTCCCGCATTTTCACTATTTGTCCCGCGCTGAAAAGCGTCCCGCGAAATGTCCCGCTTTCAACTTATTTCTAGATAATGTCACGCGAAATACAGAAAAATAAAATATATTATTAGCTAATACTTAGTATTTTAAACGACATTATTAGATTTAAAAAAATAATAATTTTGACTAAGACTAACGTTTTGGATCATAGAAATCAAGATTAAAATGTTCTCCTACGACTCAGACTAAATTATCTCTATAGTTTGTTTTACCCAAGCCTTATATCCTGTAATCTTGTAAGCGAATTTTACTCCCATGTATTTCCTGCTGCGTAATTGCTTGGATTTCGACACGGAACGTCAAAAATTCCACTCCATTTAAATGCCATGCGGACCAAAATCTTGCGGCAAATCTACCCCAGTTTGAAGACGACCTTTACTGTGCTGATATTAGATATCGATAGCAGTGTTGGGAAGAACTCAAATTCCTAAATCTTTTCCAAAATTTAAATCAAGCGTGAGTCAAACACCACCCGACTCATGGCACAGAGAATCGTTCATGATTCGACTCGCGGTTTGCACCATTGCTTGATTTCTGCGTGTTATTCTCCGTCGAATTAATCGAATTTACTTTCTTTGCTTAAAACAATCGAAAATAAATGTATAGGTAACATTAAATACGCTTTTATTGGAATTTGGTGCTTTCAAAGCGAAATCTATTTTGGCAAATAAGCGGAACGATGCGATTCTGCATGCAAAACTCAAGCACGATGCTCTCCCTGCAGAATCGCAAGCGATCTGAAATGGGACGGAAGTTTTGATTTTCTGAGCAGATATCTATTCAGTATCACCTGTTTGGAAATAAATTGGACCGTGGACCATATTCCTGAAGGTGAAAGCTTCAACCAGAATAGACTTTTAGAAAAATATGATCTAATTAATTCATAATCACAGTATCTACTTTTGATAGGTAGTTTAGAAAGAGTTATTTAGGTTACTCGGAAAACAATTTTCGAGGTTCGATACCTATCATTGCTTCTATCGCTACATACAAATAAATTTTCTAAAGAAATTCTATACACAAGACGATCAACAGCTGAAAGTCATTCAACTGCAATTCGATAGTTGCAACAGTTTTGCAGATATTGGACAGGGAACCGCTGAGCTTCAAAATTATACGAAACTCCATGACAGCTACATTGAGCTGCACAATCAACGTTTGAAGGAAGCTTTGACTTCTAAAATAAGTTGCCGTTAATCAAAAAGTTAGCAAACTAAGCATTGGTAACAAATTAAAAATTGAAAGATTTGATTTAAGCGTTATTACTAAAACATATTAAACTATGAACTTTTTTTTTGTCCCGCGCTCACACTAAATTTATCTGGTCACATTACTTCTTGGAGCATTTTTACGGCCATAGCTTAGCCACCTTAGACGGCCAATGGACTGAGGTTTTGCCCGATAATGGACACCATTTATGGCTAAGGCGCGGAAACGTTTACAAACTAGCGAAATAAATAAACTCAGATTTCGTAAAAATTCGGATCCTGCATTTCCTAGGTTTTTGATTATTTTAGTACACTATTCAAACTTTCCACCCCAAAACCTCTCTGTCTACGCCCTCGGCAATAAACGACTAAACTGTAAATTTGAGAAATGGAATTTCTTACCAAAACGCACAATCGCGCTATTGGGAAAAAAATATCATATTACTTTGATAACAGATACGTTGAAGTTCAAATCTGTACAAAAGAAACCTTTAAGTGCTTTGGAAGTACATTGTAGACCAGCTTGAAATATCAGAAAAAAAGCCTTTTATTATGGAAAAAAAAGGTTATTATGAGAGAGTATATACAGATCTCGAGAATGAATTCGTTATAGAAAAGTTTTACGGGAATAAAACGTGTCCCAACACATGTTTCCGAAATGGACATATTGATAGTATTCTCATATTTAGCCTTGTGCTGAGGTTTCGATATTTTGATGGCATAGATCGGTAAACCAACATCCCAAATATGGCCATTTACGTGAAATCAATAAATCCGTCCACAATTATACTGGTTGCAATTCCGGATCATATTACCTGGTTTACAGTTTGTGTTTGAGTTGAGTGATGGAATGGTCTTCTTTTCCATACCAATAAAACGAGTGCTAATTTACCTTACTGTGACGATGATTATTGTCAGCCCTGGCAAACAGCAGTTACATGACAACAATTTGCTTAATCAGCCTTAATAAGTGCTCTAATTCTAGCGTCGCGTGAAACATGTAGTGTGATAGACATGCTTCAGAATTCTTCAAAGGCAAGTTCCTTTAACGATTCGTGGTTTTTCGAGCTGTGCCATGCGATTCGATAACAAGAGATATGATTGTTTTCTGCACTAATTTCATTTTTTGGGAAGAACGATCATGTGAAGTAGATAATCCCATTTTCCGGCATTTTGAAAAATAGTGTTTGATGTACAGTTAAGGAGTAATGTTGTAGACAAATCTTTCCGTATAGATAAATTAATTAAAAGATCTCAGAAAATTAGCAAAATTTGGGCCGATGACATTTTATATCATTTTGCAATTTAAGTTTTTAGATCTAATGGGGTATTCATACTAGCAGCATTATCATATAGGTATATTTTTTTTCATTAAAGATGATCGACCAGATGTTTAATGATAGAAATTCAAACATATATAGCTTAAAAAGACTTTTCATTCGATACCAAATGCGGAGTACAGCCTCCAAGCAAATTTGCGTTAACATTCAATAGAGCGATCGCGATTCACCCGATCATCTGGTTATTTTATATCTCTCATTCATATTACTACTTACCTATCAGTGAATAACGCGTCCATTGCAACATCAACTGAGCGAAATGAAACCGCAACAAATTTGCATTTCTACATTTATTGAACAACTTCAAGCTGATATCCATAGGGGTATCTAGACATATATGCCTGATTGGGTGTATAATATAATATATGACGACGGTTTTTCGATCAGTGCATTTAGTCAGGTGAAACTACAGTCTGCATAGTAGTTTCCACAATGATCTGCTGTGTTTCAATGATAATCATATATTATATGGATGAATATGTTTTTATGGTATTTTTTCATCAATTGATGGACGTTTAGTTGATTTGATTCCGATTTGCCAATGACTTTCGATTGTGGTAATTCTATAATTTTGAAATTCAACGCTACCGTACACATGTTCAACATTTAGTCTAAATCACCAATTAACGTGTAAATAGGTTCGTATTTGAATTCATTTCGTTCATTTCGGAAACTTTTTTTGAACATCAATTGCAGTATTTGATAATAGTTTTTTTCGTTAACACAGGAGTACTGGAATAGCGGCCATCAACGCATGGGTTGGAAGAAATATGAGAATAGTGTTCCGTTGCTCACAAGCTGCGCTTGGTTGACAGGTTTTGATTATTTTTTTCGAACTACATTTAAGCATTCCGTGACTACCATCTTGCCGGAAAGTGTTGCATTCTAAACTCTCAAAACGATTTAAGTTTCTAATTATTGTCAGTACACATAAACAACTTGGGTAAATTTTTGTTGAGTAAATTGGTAGATTATAGTCCCTTTTCGGATAATAGTTATATTGTTTGCATCATCTAATTGACTTTTTGTTCAGTACGCTATAGATCGCTTTTTAGCCTGAGATGAAACAGTGGATATAGATCCGATGCTCAAATGTGATATCCGGTGGTTATTGAAGGAGGTATTTTGGAAGTTGGTTGATATTGTATCATTTGTTGTTTTGGAAGTTGGTTGATAATTAACATTAGTAGAAATTCAAATGAGTTCTGAAATAGCATAAGTATACGATTTGTGCAGACAAAATAGGGACGAATAACGAAATCAAAATACGAGCCGAAGCGACAAACAGTATAAGTGTATTTCCGGTAGTAAAACTCAAAAAGCGAACTAATCAATATGATTAAGAATCTTAAGATTTATGTTACGCAAAAATGACAATAATAACACAGATGCGTTGCATCTTCTGGTTTTTTGTTGTCAGTTGGCAACATTGCTATCACTAAAGTAAGGTAATTCATCACAGTATGAATTGCGAATAATGTCCTATGTAAATTAATGATTTAAAAACATTTGGATTTTGTGGTTACAGAAGAATAAAAATAAAAAGCTTTTTATTGATCATTACTATGTGTTCTAACAATAATACAATGTAGTTTATAAGTATCATAAAACTAAATGACTAACTAAAGATGATTTAAAGTAAATAATTGATTCATGCTTGAAATAAAGAAATATCGTACGAAGAAAACGTAACAGAAATACATGAGAATCACTAGATTAAACCACATTTCAATCTGTTTAAGGTTCACTGTGAACCGTTCTGGACGTATCAAACGTTCAAGATCGTTTTATATCTGTAAAACCAGTCACTATTTTCCTGCTTGAATGTTGGATGCCACCTGGAGCTAACGACGCCGGATATAGATCACAAATGGCCGATATAGTTACTAGTAGTTCGAGTAATGTTGACAATAGTTGGCCAACATCCCGGTAAACATCTTTGTGTAACATAATACGGTAAATACGGTTCAGGAGATTTAAGGGGATCGTAGATCAATAACCCCACCAGGTCCGGGAAGTGAACTTGGTTTACCGATGAGGTAGCTGTCAACTTGACGGGCTGCCTGTCGTCCCTCCGTGATGGCCCAAACCACCAACGATTGCCCTCGACGACAATCACCGGCGGCGAATACCTTGGGATTGGCGGTCCCGTAGGTACCTACTGGAGTCTTGATGTTGCCTCTCCCGTCCAATTCAAGCTCTACAAATTCAAATAATAGGATTACTTTTTAAATCGTACTGTCATTGATGCTGAACTTACTCATCTCTGTGGGTGCCAGCTTCTCTGGTCCCAAGAAACCCATAGCTAGAAGAATCAGATCAGCCGGGTAGTATTTTTCGGATCCAGCTACCTCCTTCATGCTCCACTGTCCAGTTGGGCTCTGCGTCCATTCGACCTGTACTGTGTTAACTCCCTTGATGTGGCCATTTCCATCACTCACAAATTCCTTCGTAGTAGTGCTGTATTGGCGTGGATCATTACCCCACTTGACACGAACCTCTTCATGGCCGTAATCGACCCTGCCGAAAAAGAAATTTCAAAATTAATGCTGTATTCGATTTTATGCAGAATTCAACTTACCGGAAAATTTTCGGCCACTGTGGCCAGGGATTGTCTTGAGCACGCTTCTCTGGGGGTGTCGGCAGAATTTCAAAGGTAGTAATGGATTTAGCTCCCTGTCGCAACGAAGTCGCGATACAATCGCAACCAGTATCGCCTCCACCGATGACTAGAACATCCTTTCCTTCAGCAGAAATCCATTCCGGACGAGATCCGAGCAATTTTTTCTGACTAGCTTCCAAGAACTCCATTGCGAAATAGATACCCTTCAAATCGCGGTTTGGCAGGTTCAAATCACGTGGCCAAGTGGCACCGGTTGTGAAAAGAACTGCATCGTTATCCTTCTCCAACTGCGACGGCATGAGGTCCTTTCCTATGTGTACATTGCATTTGAACTCAATGCCTTCAGCCTTCATCAAATTTATACGACGCATTACAACTTCCTTGGACAGTTTCATTGTTGGAATTCCGTACTGAAGGAGTCCTCCTGGGCGATCGTTCCTTTCATAAACAGTAACCAAATGTCCCGCTTTGTTCAGTTGTTGAGCAGCAGCCAAACCGGCTGGACCGGATCCAATAATAGCGACACGTTTGCCAGTCCGTTCAGTTGGAATTTGAGGAACGATCCAGCCCTGTTCGAAAGCGTGATCAATGATTGTACATTCGATGTTTTTGATTGTAACTGCTGGTTCAGAAATACCCAGCACGCATGCTCCCTCGCAAGGGGCCGGACATACTCGTCCAGTAAATTCTGGGAAGTTGTTTGTCTGCAAAAGCTGAGCGATTGCTTCTTTCCAATTGGCGTGGAACACCAGATCGTTCCACTTGGGAATGATGTTGCCTAGAGGACACCCATGAGAATTGGACTGACAGAATGGCACACCACACTCCATACAACGAGCTGCTTGTACTTTCAGATTCTTGCGAACGTGCGGGAAATTATAAACCTCGGCCCAATCCTTTTGGCGTTCCACTGCGTTTCGATAAACGGAGGTCTCACGCTTATATTTGATGAAACCACGCGTCTTATCCAAAACTTGGTCCAGCTTCTTCTTGGCAAGAGCAGCATCCTGAATGGATTCTTCAATATCTTTCACTTTGGGTTCGTGCCTTGGGGTTCCATTTGTAATTGGTTTAGTATTTTGTTGGAGAGCCTGCTCTTCCTTCAAAGCTTTCAGCACCTTTTGGTATTCACATGGGAACACCTTCACAAATCGATTGCATGATTCAGGCCACCTTGTCAACAAATCTGTTGCCACTACTGATCCAGTTTTCTCTTCAAACTCTTCCATCAGTGTTTTGACCGTTTGACGGTCTTCATCTGAATCTAACCCAAATAATTCAACCGAGCCAGGATTAACCTTTGAGCGGAAAGAGCCGTCAACATCCAAAACATACGCGATTCCTCCGGACATTCCAGCGGCAAAGTTTCTACCGGTCAAACCCAAAATCAGCACCAATCCACCGGTCATGTACTCGCAACCGTGATCACCGACTCCTTCAACAACAGCCGTAACTCCAGAGTTACGCACGCAGAACCGTTCGGCTGCGATAC
Organism: Armigeres subalbatus; assembly: GCF_024139115.2. Taxonomy (NCBI): domain Eukaryota; kingdom Metazoa; phylum Arthropoda; class Insecta; order Diptera; family Culicidae; genus Armigeres; species Armigeres subalbatus. Next base: position 85,293,212 of record NC_085140.1, read on the forward strand.
CGCGGAAAAATGCTCTGCCAGATGTGGCACCGTACAGACACACGTTGCCAACGATGACATTCAGATGAGATTCAAATGGTGACTCCTCCGGTGGTCGAATAATAATGGTTCCACCAGACAAGCTCTTGCCGACGTAATCATTTGCATCACCAATCAGGTTAAGTGTTACGCCCTTGACCAGGAATGCACCGAAACTTTGGCCAGCCGAGCCTTTCAAATTGATATTGATCGATCGTCCATTCGGAAGACCCTCATCCGCATACTTGATAGCAATTTCGTAACTCAAAGTGCTAGTGAAGGCTCGCTCCTCGTTCTTGATATCCATATCCAACGTGATGGACTGCTCAGTTCCGTCGATGATTCCACGACACTTCTCAATTAGCATGCTATCAGCTCTTTTCTCAAGAGAAAAGTCCTGCTTCAATGATCCTCCGATGATGTTCGTTCCTGGGCGTAGATCCAGAGCATTCTTCAGTAACAATTGTAGATCCAGAAGGGCAGCTTTGTTCGTCAAGTCCTCTCGTACTTGCAACAAATCGGTGCGACCAATCAACTCCTGGAACTTACGCAGACCTAAACTTGCCATTATTTCCCGAATCTGTTAATTATGATAAAAGAAATGTTAAAATTGTAGAGCAAAGCATGAGAAATGTTCAACATACCTCTTCGGCTAACATGAAGAAAAAGTTGACAACATGTTCGGGTTTTCCAGCAAACTTAGCACGAAGTACTGGATCCTGCGTAGCAATTCCGACCGGACAGGTGTTCAAATGACACTTTCGCATCATTGTGCAACCCATTACTATTAAAGGAGCGGTACTGAATCCAAATTCATCAGCACCAAGAATGGCGGCCACAACAACATCGAAACCCGTGCGGAGCTGTCCATCGGCCTGTACCACAACTCTGTAAATTTAGAAATATACTTCAAGAACTAGCAATGACAAATATAACATTTAAAAACTAAATACCTTGATCGCAAGTCGTTCAGCACCAAGACTTGATGAGTTTCCGCAACACCCAGCTCCCATGGCAGTCCTGCAGCTTTGATACCGGTCCAGGAGCTGGCACCAGTTCCACCATCGTGGCCAGAAATGACAATATGCTCAGCCTTGCCCTTGGCAACACCAGAGGCAACGACGCCAACACCAACTTCTGACACCAGCTTTACACTGATGCGAGCTTTCGGGTTAGCACACTTCAGATCGTAAATCAGCTCGGCAAGGTCCTCGATGGAGTAGATATCGTGATGCGGCGGTGGAGAAATCAAACCCACGCCAGCCACAGAGTGTCGAGTCTTGGCAATATCAACCGAGACCTTGTAACCCGGTAGCTCTCCACCTTCGCCAGGCTTAGCTCCTTGAGCCATCTTAATTTGCAGATCATCCGCGTTGGCAACGTAGGCTGCAGTGACGCCAAAACGACCCGAGGCAACTTGCTTGATAGCAGACCGCTTGTTATTGTGTGGATCCTGGTTCAGATAACGATCGGGATTTTCTCCACCTTCACCAGTGTTACTCTTGCCACCAATCCGGTTCATGGTAACAGCTAAGGTGGAATGTGCCTCCAATGAGATACTACCAAAGCTCATAGCTCCGGTGGCAAAGCGCTTCACGATTTCGCTAGCAGGCTCCACCTCAGAGATGTCAATTTTTGTACGCCCCTGAATGAATTCCAACTGTCCACGCAAGGCGCACTGCTGCACACTCTTCATAGTTGTATCCCTAAAACGTGCAAAAGCTCCCTTGTTTTCATTGATGGTCGCTTCCTGCAGAGCTGCGATAGCAGCTGGCTCATTGATATGACCTTCCCCGCCAGCTCGCCAGTGATATTGACCAGGGTTACGCAAGATTTTCATATCTGCAGAGTGGTTTCCGTACACTAACTCATGCCTCTGGAGTCCTTCCTGAGCCAGTAGTTCCAAGTTGACGCCACCAATACGAGATTGAGTTCCTCGGAAGCAGAAATCTATGACATCAGACCCCATACCAACGGCTTCGAAAATCTGCGCTCCTTTGTAAGATTGCAATGTCGAAATACCCATCTTGGCCATAACTTTCAGAATACCTGTCTCAATGGCTTGGGCGTAAGCTTGATAGATTGCGTCGTTACTCAAGGTAGGATCGATGACAGTTTCATCACGCAATGCTTCGGCCAGTTCGAACACCAGGTACGGACAAATAGCGTCAGCGCCATAACCCAGAAGCACGCACATATGGTGGACCTCCCGAGCTTCAGCTGTTTCGACCACAAGGCCGACCTTCATGCGTTGACGCGTTTCGATCAGATGATGATGAACAGCTCCTAGAGAAAGCAGTGCAGAAACCGGAGCACGATCCTTGCTCGATGCACGGTCCGATAGCGTCAGCAACTGATAACCTCCCTGGGCGGCATTTTGGGCTTCAATGCAGATGCGGCGCAATGCGGTCAAATATCCGTCTGGACCTTCTTGAGCTGGGAACGTGATATCGATCACCTTGGTCTTCCAACCACGATGTACGTTACGCTTCAGGGTCTCCGTATCTGGAATGCTCAAAATAGGATTGTCCAACCAGATGCGGTGAACCTGTAAGGGGTTGGCTTGCAACAAGTTGGCTTCAGGTCCTACGGGACACTGTAGGGACATGATGATCTTTTCACTAGATTGTTTTTCGGAAAATTTATCATTAGTTAACCAGACGTTGTGAATGGAATGTGAACACATACCGGAAAGGATCGATCGGAGGATTGGTAACTTGGGCGAACAGTTGCTTGAAGTATTCATATGGTAACGGTTGGAATGCGGAGAGACATGCTAGCGGAGCATCGTTACCCATGGAACCGAGGGCTTCCTTCTTGTTGTTTATCATGGGAAGAAGCAGCATATGGATGGTCTCGGTTGTGTAGCCGTACAGCTGCAGGCGTGGATCCATCATGCCACGCTGCTGTTCCAATGGGAGTTCGATGACTTCATTTTGATCCCCAGCAGCTTGACGAATTTCTTCCATAGTAATCTACAATTTAGTCATCGTATATATGCATTAGATCATATTTTGAAGAGAACAATGTTTCCATAGCTCAACAATAGTATCTGTGTGTATTTAATACATTTTTGATTCGGAAAAGCATGGATACACACTAAATGAATTATTTCTAAATTATTCCATATTGGGATATAAGAAAATTCTGATATTGATCAGCTCAAATGGAAACCAATAGCCGTTTGGCAAATTTTGCAAAACTACAATACATTTGAAAAATCTTAGCAGAGTAATTCTCGCTGAAACCGGGCCACTATTTACACGAGGTTCTTAAAAATGCCTAAATTTATATTCTTTCGAAAGCTTTCGGCAAGTATATTAACGACCCGAGTTAAATTCTTCAGAAAGATGAACCCCTCGTTAGTTATACACGAAATCATTTTAATGGACCCCTCGATTTTTGTCAATTCTTGACTCACCAAAACTATCATAACTCCAGCATTTCTCAACCGATCGTAGAGATCAGCATATCGTTGGAAAGAGGAAGAGTGTATCCTCAATTTGCAATAGTAAAAATAGAAGCAGCCATATTGAATTTGGCCGCCATCTTGAATTTCTTTTTAAAAACTATGTTTACGCCAGGTTCGCAACCACCAATTTTGAATATTAATACATTGATGAAAAGCTTAGCTTATATTGTGCATTGTGTCCAAAAATCTCAGGTGTATGTTTTTTATATCAAAAGTTATGTATTATTTACCAATACCAAAATTATTGAATTATTTAATACAATAACTTGAAAACGGCACCGTCATGCTCAAAACTTATGAGCCCTTCAAAGAAAATACTTTGGTAGATATGCTTTTCATTTTTGAAACATATTTGGCTTAGAATAGTGTATGAAATCAAGGAACTGACGTCGTAGTACCATATTAACCATAAAAATAATGTTCGTTGATCAGATGGCCCTTCAAAAAATAATTTGGTAAATCGTACATAACTTTTGATAGAAAAAACATACACCTGAGATTTTTGGACACAATGCACAATATAAGCTAAGCTTTCCATCGATGTAATAATATTCAAAATTGGTGGTTGCAAACCTGGCGTAAAAATAGTTTTTAAAAAGAAATTCAAGATGGCGGCCAAATTCAATATGACTGCTTCTATTTTTACTATTGCAAATTGAGGATACACTCTTTTTCTATCCAACGATATGCTGATCTCTACGATCGGTTGAGAAATGTTTGAGTTATGATAGTTTTGGTGAGTCAATAATTGACGAAAATCGAGGGGTCCATTAAAATGATTTCGTGTATAACTAACGAGGGGTTCATCTTTCTGAAGGATTTAACTCGGATCCTTCATATACTCGCCGAAAGCTTTCGAAAGAATATAAATTTAAGCATTTTTAAGAACCTTGTGCAAATAGTGGCCCGGTTTCAGCGAGAATTACTCAGCAGTTTTATTGATGTACAATCTGGGTATATCGGGTATATAGAATTCGTTTTCATATGATAATGAGAGAGTCATCAATCGTCATCAAGGCATCAAGCATTGAACACAAGTTTATTCAACTATCTCTAAGGACCGTTTTTACCGTCTTTTAGACCAGTGTAGTAGGCTAATTATGCAGATGATCATAGTAACCCAATCCCATGAATAAAACACATTTCTGTTCTGAACGCCATGCATTCAGATCGACTTTTATTGAGTTTTGATTCTGACATTGGGTGATGAGCATTTCAAAAAAGCATTTTCTTTCTGTTGGATGAACCCCCATAAACATCAAGAGGAAAACAAGGTTCACCTGCACATCCTTTCAAGATGTCATTCGTATAAAAAAAAATATTTGAAAAAGACAGCACAGAATCAGCGTTGACGTATTTGCAAATTCAAATTAGGCAATTGAAATTCAACTTACAGAATGGTTTCCAAATCGACGGGAAAACAGCCCATGTTTAAAAAAAATCCTCATTTGCTATAGAGAACTACGAGTTCTAGTCTGCCGCTATGAGGGTTTAAGGCCACTCCTCACGGAATCCAAGTTTCAAAGTGCTCGCGTTTTCGGGGGCACACCACTCGATACGGAGGCGGCGCACAACTGTCATTTTTGTTGATTTAGCTGTGCTGCGTCGCAGCATACGTGAAATAATAAAAATGACAGTTGTGCGTTGCTTCCATATCGAGTGCGGTGTGCCCCCGAAATCGCGAGCACTTTGAAACTTTGATTCTGTGAGGAGTGACCTTAAGCGATATGAACTGCGTGTTCAGTTTGTAGTGCGCTTGAGTAGCTTTGGTGATGAATTATATAGCATGGATAATCTTATATAATTGTGTATGCCACTCAAACTAATGGCAAGCTAAGGGCCAAATATTTGGAATATGATACGACATTGGATTAAATGATGAAAATTGTTCGAACGTACGAAACTGTTGGCCAGCAGGTGAAAAAAAATCTACATTTATTTACAACCTTCTCAGAAATAGCTACTTCAAAACAGGTCCACGAAATTCTATTCAAGTCGCCTGATAATATGTTGAAGTCAACGCTCAATCTACACAGAACAAAGAAATTGTCTTGCGCCAGATGTTTGGAAAACCACACGTCTGTAAATCCATTAGGGTAAACCAACTTGATTTGGACCTCTACACATTCTAGACTCTCATGACGACATTTATCTGATTTTTGAACAAAAAAAGAATGCCGCTGCTAATACCTTCTCTGGCTTCAAGAAAAAAATTGTTCTGCTTTTGTTGGTTAGTTTCCAGTACAAAAATAACGATATTTAGATGACATATTATGGAAATTAGTTTGTTCAAAATAAAAAGCGATAGCCACTGAACGAAACATTATATGTATGCGTTTTGGATGGGTGCGTTTTGCACTGTTCTACCCTATTTCAAAGCTACGGATCGAAAAAACCTTATATCGTCTTAGAGGAGGTATACGCAATGTCTGCAATCCTGCCGAACAACGTTTTTGGTTATCCTGGATGGAAAACATTCACTCGGTTGTATGACAAACTGAGGAATGTCATTTCGCGGAATTCCAATTCGCGGAGTCCCAATCCGCGGAATGCGACATTTCCCGGAAAATCATTTCGTGGAATGTACATTGCGCGGAAGCTGACCATTTCGCGGAATTTCATATCGCGGAATGACCCATTTTGCCGAAAATTTAATCGAGGCTTTAATTATTCAGCTGAGTTACATATGCCACCTCGCTCGTACTTTGTATGTACAGCTATCGACGTTTTTTAGTGTTTCATGTGCCGTCAAACTTTGAGCCACATATAGTACTTGATATAGTGAAATTTTAAATTAGACTTCATCTGCATTATCTCAAGTGACAATTAGTTGTAAGAACTTTAACATCTAGTTACTTTATATCGAGTGATCATAGTCTGGCCAGAACACATAACAGAATACAAGTGATAAAGCAAACCTGACTATGAACTTTGCTTTCTTAGCATGCATACATTTTCTCGGCAGAAGGCAGAAAACTGAATTTTAATACATTATCAAAGTGATTTTCAACAACTATATAGCGAGATCATCACTTGGATTTACCCTTCTTCAAACTCGCATATTAATGCGGCATAAAGAAAAATAATTATATTTGTCTTTATAACATGCACGCGAAACCCTTGTATAAGGCAAAAGACTGGATTCTGAAAATATTACCCTGCTGTACTGAAAATCTTTGCATTTGCTTTCTTTATGTATGTACAAGACAAAAATTGGGCTCTGCTTCCCTAAAATTCCCGCGAAATGCACCATTACATGGAATGTCGCACTCCGCTAAATGCTAGCCAAATTGTTTCCTTAGAAATATAAGATTGGCATGTATGATACATTTGTACAATGTTGCGTAATACTTACCTCTTTCGCATTCAATAATCATTGAATTAACAACTTTTTCATTGAACGAAGGCTATTGAAATCATCCTTCTTGTACATTGTTCAAAAATTCATACAGCTTTTAAGCTTTGTGTACGAGAAAACTCGAATACTGAATGGATCCCAGTTTTTGCCTCATACCGGGCAAATGCGTGCAGTTCAAGAAGGCAGAACGCAGTTTTAGCCTAATCTTCTCTAAATAATAAAAATGAAATGGTCTGTGTTCGTATCCCAGACAACCACACATCGCATAAGAATGTACGATTAAAATCGTTTACCGATCCAAATTTCATCAAAATCGCATTGTGGTGCGAAGCTCATCAGTTTATTTATAAATTTTCCCGCACAGTAGGCTATTTTACGAGTTTATTTCAGCTTCATATGTTGACATCGCATATTCCTGCAAACAAACTCAAATGAAATCGAATTATCTGTCAAACAGAGTTTGTTATCACAAACTACATCGCAATGTATAACGAACAAACTCGCTTAAAAATCGTGCATATCGCATAAACTACCGTGCAACGTCGGATAAGAAATACACATATATCGCCTCCACTTTTGTACGCAAAAGGCGTTTTCGCGACTGGTAAGCGATGAAATTTGTGTGCATAGGCATCGCATAACAGAAAAACAATTCCATTATGCATGTATTCTGGTTGTCTGGGATCCGCATAACCACAAAATCTACTCGATGGATTGTTTTCATTCCTTCAACAAATATGCTCGTTATTGTTTCCAACGGGTTTATATGTTATTTCCTCATGCAAAAATCACGAGTAAGGTCGAGTAAATCGTGAAAAACTAAAATTAAGAATCGTAAAGAAATTTCGCATGTGCAGTTCACAACAACATGTTCGCCTACTACGCAGGACAACGTCTGCCGGTTCGACTAGTACCTAATATAATGAAGGCCAACCCAAAATAAATAATACGTGCGTATAAAGAAGGCCAGTACAAAAAATCAATCAATATACCGGGCAAATGGGGGCTACCCCGCATAAAGTCATTTGGCATAAAACCGTTTGGCATAATGGTCATTTGGCACAATAGTCGTTTGGCATAATGGTCGTTAAGCATACCTAATGAAAATGATCTTATTTTCAATAATCATATTCTTTACGCAACTTAAAGCTGGACTTGAACATAGACTTCTTGATATTATCAATAAAGAAGGCGCATGCTTTTAAAGAAGGCATCATCAACTCTTTTGCATTATCCTGAACAATCGCGTAATATAAAAGAAGGAATGATCTCTCCTTTTACATTGCTACGAAAAACGGGTGCTTTAAAAGAAGGCATCATTAACTCTTTTTCATCATCCCGAGCAATCGCATAATATAAAAGAAGGTATTATATTATCACGAACAATCGTATAATTTAAAAGAAGAATGATCTCTCCTTTTGCATTCCTCCGAACAAACGTGTGCTTTAAAAGAAGGCATCATCAACTCTTTTGCAATATCCCGAGCTATTGCGTAATATAAAAGAAGCAATGATCTCCCCTTTCACATTGCACCGTGATTTAAAAGAAAGGCCACATCACGTGTTTCGCCTTATCTCGAACAACAGTTTGATTTTAAAACAATGAATTAATAAAATAGAATTATTATTACTTTCACATTCTGAGGAATGGTCTCAGACGGCAAACGACTATTATGACAAATTATTTAATGCCAAACGGCGTACCCCCGGGCAAATGCGGAACCCAGTTTTTGTCTTGTATCGAGAAAGCGCGTGTATGTAAAGAAGGCCAATTCAAAGATTTTCAATACACGTGGGCATCGTAGCCGTGCGGTTAGCGACGTCAATCGTCTAGCTAGACGCATGTGATGTGGAGTGTGGGTTCGATTTCCGCCTCGGTAACGAGAATTTTTTTCGTAAAGCGAAAAGTTCTTCACTGGTCCACTGGTTGTTGTGTGAATGCTCCTGTCCATTGTCTCATGCTAGTGTGTTAAGTGTTCAGTGCGTGCGACCTCTGAGCGAAGACGGTGATGAAGTGTTGTGCACTGGAACGATAGATCAAACGGACAACTCCAACAACGGTCCAACGGACAACAACGGTCAAATGAGCAAATTTTAGAAATCTTCAATGCAATCTACCTGATCGAGACAAAATGTTGAATAATATGTTAAGAATTTGCTTCTGAACTAAAATATAGCCTCCGTTTAAGAGGCGGCATGGAGGCTTTTTTACTCCGAAAAGCTCGGTTGCTTCGTTGCAAGAGCAGTTTGTAGGTCTCCTTTCAAAAGACTACTTCTACACTTCTCGGGAGCTTTCCAAGCTGCTCGAAGGCCTCCTTTCAAAAGGCTAGAAAGTTTGCTTTATAGATGATCGGAAGCCTCTTTTCAAAAAGTTCGGAATTCTCCTTTCAAGAGGCTCGGAAGGTTCCTTTCAAAAGGCTCTTCCCAAGAGGCTCGGAAAGCTTTTTTCGAAAGCCTTGGAAGTTTACCTTCATGAGGCCCGGAAGCCTTCTTTCAAGAGGCTTGTAAGCCTTCTTTCAAAATGCTCGGAAAGCTCCTTTCATAAGGCTTGGAAGGCTCCTTTCAATGGCCTCGTAAGCCTCCTTTTGAAAGGCTTAGAAGCTTACTTTCAAGAGGCTCGGAAACATCCTTTTAAAAGGCTCGGAAGCATACTTTCAGGAGGCTCAGAAGCGTCCTTTCAAGATGCAAATGAAGTCTCTTTTTAAGTGGCTCGAAAGCCGTGATTCAGGAGGTTGGAAGCCTCTCTACTCTTTCCGAAAGGCGCGGAAACCTACTTTCAAGAGACTCGGAAGCTCCTTTCAAGAGGCTTGGAAGCCTCCCTTAAAAAAAGTCGGAATAATTCTTTCAAGAGGCTTGGGAGCCTTCCTGGCGTCCTTTCCTAGCCGCCTTTCAAGAGGCTCAGAAGCCTTCCTCCAAGAGGCTCGGAAACCTGTTTTCAAGAAGCGCTGAAGCCTACTTTCAAGAGACCCGAAGGCTCGAAAGCCCAACAGTCCAATAGTCATAAAAGTCCTGTGGGAAGCTTGATGTATGAATTTAATGTGAATTGGAAGGTTACACGAAATAATGAAAATTTCATCCCACTTTATGGAGAGCCCGTTAGTTTTCAGGTCCATTTTACATATATCTTAGGAGTTACGCTTATTTTCATTTACAGCAGATAATTGATGCAAAAGTTCCAAGGGGTACCTGTCAAGAAAAAGGTTGAGAACCGCTGGTTAAGTAGATGCACTGACGGAACCTTCTTCTTCCAATCAATAACAGAGGTGTGAGCCGGTCCAGCAATTGTCGGCGACGGTGTTCGTCGTGATTTTGCTCGGCGGCAGCGTGAATCGCTGTGGAAATAGTTTATTGCCGAGATATTTTCTCAGGACTTTATTTTCTTAAATTTGTTAAAATATGAAAAATATCCCAAATTTTTCGAAGGAAGTTATTCGTATTTGTTTTGAAAAATTCCCCGAAACTTCATTGGATCCGCATCGGTTTTTTTCGGAATTGTTCGGAGAAGTTCTTAAAAAGTTTCTTGGTAAAAGCTTCGGAAGTTCCTCGGTAAATTGTACGGAATTTCCTTGAAAAAATCTTTCAAATTTCTTCGGAATATTCTTTCAAAGTTTCCTTGGGAATTTATTCGCAATTCTTTCGGGATATTCTACGGAAGTTCCTTGGATTTTGTTTAGAAATTTCCTTGGCAAATTCTTCGAATTTCCCTCGGGAAATTCTTATGATATTCCTTGGAGATTTTTTGTGATTTCCTCGGTAAATTCTTCGGAATTCACTCGGCAAATTATTCGGAAACTCCTTGGAAAATTCTTCGAGATATATTCGACAAATTCTTCAGAACTATCTCGGGAATCTCTTCGAGATTTAGTCGGCAAATTTTTCGGAGGATTCATTGCCAAATTCTTTGGGAATTTATCGAGAAGTTTTTTAGGCTATACTTAGCAAATATGCGCTCAGAAAATTCTTCGGTATTTCGTCGAAAGATTCGAGATTTACTTCCATGGGAAATTCTTCGCAATTCTTCTGGGAAATTCTTGGCAAGTTCTTTGGCAATGTCCTTGAGAAATTCCTTCAAGAAATTCTTCGAAAGTTCCCCGGCAAATTCTTCGAAATTACCTCGGGAAATTCTTTTCGAATTCCTCGGAAATGCTTTGTGATTTCCTTTATAAATTATTCGGAATTTAATCGAAAAGTTCTCAGGATTTTTTTGACAAATTCTTCGGGAAATACGATAGTTTTTCTGAAATTCCTCGGAAAATTCTTCGTGATTTCGACAGGAAATTTTTCTGGATTTACTCGTCGAATTATTCAAAAAATCCTCGGGATATTCGGAAGTTCTCCGGAAAATTCTTCGAAAGTTTCTTGGCAATTTCTTTGGGAGTTACTCAGCAAATTGTTCTAATTATTCTCGGGATTTTTTTTTCGGGATTTACCCAGCAAACTCTTTGGAATTTAATCGGCAAATTCTTCAAAATTTGCTCGGCAAGTTCATTCTAACTTTCACGACAAATTCGTCAAAAATATTCTCAAAAAATTCATCACACTTTCCACGGAAAATTCTTTGAAACTTCTTCCAGAAATTTTTCGGGATTGCTTTGGCAAATTCCTCAGGATTCTCTCGGAAAATTTTTTGAAACATTCTTTAGAAATTCTTCAAAATTTCGACAGAAATTTTATTGCCATTTTCTCGGCAAATTATCCGGTGCTTTCTTTTGCACCGCAATCTCCTTGAACCCCTTGTAATATCTCACGAAGTGGACAGATTTCGGTGCTGTACGGATTTCGGCTTCCCACGGTACGGAACTGGTGCAGATTAAAAAAAAAGATTTTTTGAATGATGTAGACTTTTAAATATTTTAAACCCTGTGAAAATTTAGATCAGCGGCATAACAGATTTTATGCAGCGGCACACCGATGCAAATCTGTCGGCGGTGGCGTACACTTTTAATCAAAATACGCAAGGATTAGAGAAACCTACCGAGTCATTCCGTAACTGTATGACCAGAAAGCATAGACAACCAGAATATCTAAAAGAATATGTAACTGAGCTGAATAAAATAATTATATTAATTACTTTTTGTTGATTTTGGGAAGGATGTGGCTACGAATTATGAGGATGATCATTGATCATAGAAACTAGAGATGGGCTAAACGGATCCCATCGTTGAACGGATCAGATCTGGGTCATTCAGTCTAATGATCCAAATCGTTCATACAGATCGGATATTATGAGCGAAAATAGATGGTCAAGTACAATATAGTGAAGTCATTCAGGATCACTCTCGCCCACAAGCATGCATAACATCATAACATGAATGGAGATCCTACAATAAACTTTCTTCCATTTGGATATTTCTATACAAATAATGGTCACATAATTTGCTGATCCGGATCACTAGGGATCGTTCAAAAAGTGAGTTACGAGCCATTCACTTTATCTCCGGATCGATTTAACGGTTCCGGATCTGAACGTCTATCTCTAATAGAAACCTAATCCCATGAATAAGGGGTACTGGGGAACATCGTCGCCATTCAAGATGTAAATAACAATTTCATCGCACAACTTTTGTGTGAAATTGAAAAAAATAGGCTTATTCAGTGGGATGCGACAAGCCGATTCAAGTACGAAACAGTGAAGACGGCCTTACTGTAGAGATCGAAATACGCATCTGTAAAGATTGCAAAGTGGCTATTGAGTTAAATTGAACAATACTGACTCGCAGGCCCTCCTTAGCCGTGCGGTAAGACGCGCGGCTACAAAGCAAGACCATGCTGAGAGTGGCTGGGTTCGATTCCCGGTGCCGGTCTAGGCAATTTTCGGATTGGAAATGGTTTCGACTTCCCTGGGCATAAAAGTATCATCGTGTTAGCCTCATGATATACGAATGCATAAATGGTAAACTGGCTTAGAAACCTCGCAGTTAATAACTGTGGAAGTGCTTAATGAACACTAAGCTGCGAGGCGGCTCTGTCCCAGTGTGGGGATGTAATGCCAATAAGAAGAAGAAGAAGAGACTCGCAGCTTGGGGTTTATTATGCACATCCACTTTTATTAACTTGCGTTTCTAAACCAAGTTACCATCAATGCAATCGTATATCATGTTGCTAGCGTGAATATCCAGATAACCAATAAGCCATATATTTCGCCAAATCGGCCATATACACCCGATTCTTTTTTTTACACGGGGGATGCATTCCGTGTAAGAAAAGTTTTAAGTTCAAAATTTGAAAATCCTTGTAAAAAAAGTTTTATGATTTCTCGACGAATCATGCAAAATGAAGCAAGTTTGCAAAAATTTTGTATTGGATTTTTTTACACGGCCGTGTAAAAAAAAATCCGTGTAAAAACAGAATCGGGTGTATTGGTACTTTAATGATTATAAGTTTTTAAACAGCCGTATATTGGCCCTAAATGGCGATTGGCGTAATATAGTGCTAATGGTTACTTGGGTAATCTTTATGCTTATTTGTTTTTGTTAATATCATACAGTTTGAAGTGAAAATGAATTGTCGATCAAATATATAAACATATTGCATTATTAGCTAAGTAGTTTCCATTTGCTGCTGAAGAGAATATAAGAGCAATAAGTGGTTATTCGTTAACGATTCAAGAGAAACCCTAAGAGAAACTAAACGATGAATAACTTAAGCCTTTGCTTACAAAACATGTTCAGTATTTTTGTTGGGGTTTTATTATGGATTTATGGCATGCTTATAGAATGAATCATGGTCAACCAAAAGCAAACATTTGAATCGTTCAACATTTTGTTACTTCTACTACTGATTAAATTTGTTATTTGAAAAACTGTCTAGTATCGTATGTTACTAAACTGCTCTTTAGTGTGTTTCCTAAGAGTGAAAAAGATTCGATATTTATTGAAGTGTGTATCCAAACATTTCAGAACGATAAATAATAAGATTAGATTTGTATAAATATAACGACAAATCATGCAATAACGAAAACATCTCACTGTGAAACCAGCAGAGTTATGGGTTGATGCGAACAATCAAACTTACAAAGAATAATCAATCGAAAACTATCTACAAACACATTTCTGATGCTAATTTTGAACTTACCATCTAGCGTGGGTTAGATTGTACCGAAAGTATTGTGTGTTTTGTTTATATTTGTTTAAATATTTGATTGTGCGATAAATGTGTGGGATGAAACAGAGAGAAAATACAGAGAAACGATTAATAATATTCCAGGCCATGTCTAGCTCTATGTTATATGCGTGTCCAAAACGGATACACTGTGATATCTTGGGTTGCAGTGATGATGACCATACATTTACTCCTTCACATGAGATCACGTAAGATGGTTGAAGAGTATGTGGTTAGTTTACGATCTGGTTGGTGTATGGACATTTACAGTCACGTGTGTGTGGACAATACGAGCAGCTGCAATTCGAGAATGAAGTTGGTCATTTGAATAGATATTTGAAAACCTACCTGCTGTTGCAACCATTCCGAGTGCGGGCGGGACGTGGCAATATGGGACTTCAACTCGACGTCCTGAATCAGTGCTTTCATCTCCGTATCCACCAAAAGCATACGGCCTGGCTTGAGACGACTCTATTGTTGTTTTTTTTTTCGTATGTAATAGTTTGTAATCAAACCACAAACGATTCGATTCCAAAAGAGAACGGAAATGGACAGATTAGAATCGTTTTTGCGTTTTGTTCTGGTGGGACGGCAAGTGTGTTTTAGAGGGAGAGCCTTAACGGAAAAAGAGCAACAATGAAAATACACTTAACTCTACCAGAGTTAAAAATTACCGGTTAATCTTTGACTCTGATCGGCATTGTTTCACGAAATGCGCCACTGATGCGCCTTTCGGGCCTATCAAATGTGATGATACGATTTGTGTGTATGAGTTATAAAGATCTACAAAAAAATAAAAGCATATAAGTCAAATTCCAAATATTCTACCTTGAGGGCGACGTCTTTAGGATCAACGTCATAAACACCAACTTCCGAAGCCATGATCAGTAGGTTGTCACGCGTCACGTAGAACCGGGACGGGCGCAGACCGTTTCGATCAAGAATCGCTCCGATGTAGCGCCCATCGGTGAACGAAATCAGCGCAGGGCCGTCCCACGGTTCCATAACACAAGCCGACCAGTGGTAGAAGTCACGCTTCTCCTGCGACATGGTGCGATCGTTCTGCCACGCTTCCGGTACCATAGTCATCACGGCCTGGTAGAAAACATAATCATAAAACATGGTTAAATGAGATTGAGATTCGTAATTCCAATTATTTCTAATTTGTCGTATTACCTCCGGAAGCGAACGATTGCCGACTTGCGTCAGGAACTCCAGCACGCAATCACATGAACCCGAATCGGACAAGTTCGGTTCGACAACTGGGTACAGTTTCTTCAGCTCGTCGCCGTATTGCTCGCTTTTCATGACACCCTCGCGAGCCTTCATGAAGTTCACATTACCACGCAGCGTGTTGATTTCTCCGTTGTGCGCCAAAACCCGTAGCGGATGTGCACGTTCCCACGATGGGAACGTGTTGGTGCTGAAACGGGTGTGCACCAACGCCAAGTAGGTAAAGAATTTCGGATTCTTGAGATCAAGATAATACTCCCAGAGCTGGTCGGACGTGAACAGCCCCTTGTAGACGATGGTCTTGGTCGACAGGGAACAGATGTAGAAGCGACGACCTGGGCGCACCAGTTCGTGGGTTGCACGCTTACGCAGAACGAAAACCTGCCGTTTGAACGTTTCCTCGTCGACATCGGCCGTAACGAAGGCCTGCTGGGAGAGAGGTTCGCTCTTGCGGGCCACCGCACCGACAGCGTCCTGGTTGGTTGGAACATCACGCCAGCAGAGCACCTGTATTCCCAAGCTCTCTGCCAACGTATTGAAGTCCTTTTTGGCCTCTTCGTGGGTGTTCTTGTCCAGGTAGAAAATGCCGGTGGCGTAGCGACCTAGTTCCGGTAGTTGGATGCCATGGGATGCACTGGAGGAAAACAGTAAACGCGAGATAGACACCATGAGATAACGTAAATTGCAAGCTCATCATATAATCACGTGCTACTTATGAATAATGTTGTTTATATTGGTCGGTTTATTCAACGAATCGCAGTAGTGGAAGGCGATAAGGTTTGTCTTAGTCGGTCGTATTATATTCTTAGCACAAATGTTCACTCTGAGTGACGTCATTCTGTTAACAAAATTGCACAATAAATTAGTATTTCTCAATGTAATGTAAAATTAGTCTCGTCTGAAATAAAAAAAAGGTTGTGTTTGATAAGATTCCTAATCAAATGCAAATTGTTAAGTGGATTTCATGGCGTCGTATAAGAAATAGAACAATTATTAGTAAAGAGGCCGAAAAATTATAAATCGGCTTTCAAGTCCAAAGATCTTTGAGCGATATTTTGAGTAATGTAGAGCAAACAAAACTATTTCTTTATTTCCACATCATCATGTCATATGGATAGAACTTTAAAGTTTTAACATCTGTTCTGGTTTCTCGGGAACTTTCGGAAGCGGTTACATGGGGCCAGTTTGATAAAAAAAATCTTCAAATGGTTATTTGAGTGTCATATTGCGTAATCGAATGAGTTCCATTTTGCCACTATCACCCAGGGACGTCCGGAACCGTAATGTAATGCAGTAGTGAAGACAATTTACTTTCAATTTAAATTATTTGAAATAACTCAGCTTTTCTCAGTACATTCATTTAGGGGCTACAACCCAACGATCAGCCGGTCAAACAAATTCTGAGGAACCACTTTGCTCTACCAAGAAATAGTAGTATGGGGGGGTAAAGGTTTTGTGTAGATTCAAGATTATTATTATTGTCTTTATTATAGAGACTTGCAGCTCCTAACTAGCTCATCTCTAATTCGAGATAAAATTGTTTGTTTTGTTCAGAAAATGTTCATGTGATCCGAAAAAAGATCATTTCGGCCACACAATTAGACCTTTCGGAACCCAGCAACCATAAGCTTGTACTAGCACAGCACAGTGCAAACCATTGAATTTTAAATAATATAATTTGACTTCTTCATTGCAATCTATGAGAGTTGTTTTGTAAAATTGTTGGTTGTTGGATGGCATGATTGGAGAAAAATTCCCCTAATGTCCTCATTGTTCAGTACGGATTTTTCCTAAAAACTATCAGATATTAGTCCAAAGTTGATTTGTTTCCTGGTCCTGCTGCTTCTGATGGGGGTTCCGACCATCAACCAACTCACTTTAGAATTAAATTTTGTTGACTCAACAATTTACAGAGCTCAGTAAACCCTCCAATGTACCGACTCAAGAGTTGTTTTTTTATGAGACTAGGTCCAATAGCGACTCCGATCATCGATCAACCCACTTTTTAGGTGAATTTCATTGAACTAAATGAAAACGGAGAGCTGTTTGCAGAATTTTGTGGTAATAAAGACATGGTGAGCGGGGATCGCTCTTTCCTCATCGACCGGTTCACAAGGTCACGTGGGTCTCCCACGACGGCTTTACAGAAAATCAAATTGACCATAGGTGCATCAGCCGAAAATGGAAACGGAGCCTTCTTGATGTACGGAATAAACGTAGTGCCGATATCGCGTCTGATCATCACCTCCTCATCGGTGGAATACGCCTGCGCATTGCGCGGATTCGTCGGCAGGAGGAGAGAGTTGGATGACGATTCAACACACGCCGACTGGAAGATGCCACGATGAAACGGTCGTTTGTTGAAGAACTGGAGACGCGTGCTGCAGATATTCCTGCCTTCATCGCCATCAGCGAGAACAATCTGGGCGAACTGCGCACCCAGAGAAAACAATGGATCACCGATGAAACCTGGAGGAAGATAGAGGAGCGAAGGGAAGCCAAAGCCGCGATAGAGCGATTAAAAAGCCAAATTCTTAGCGATACTCGGCTCTTGAGAAGGAAGTAAAACGCTCATGTCGGCGGGACAAGCGAGCGTAGCATCCAAAGGAGAGAGAGCCGCCGTCACCGGGGACATTCGCCTCCTCTACGATATCTCACGACGCTTAAGCGGGGCGAAAATGAATGCAACGATGCCTGTAAAAGACGCTAATGATCAGTTATTGACCAACCCAACTGACCAGCTGAAACGCTGGTTCGAGCACTTCGAACAACTTTTTCAAGAGCCAGCCAGGCCATCACCACCTCGGCATGATCTGCCTAGGATCCGACGTATAACACGCTTCAATACCGAAGCTCCATCACTACTAGAGATTCAAACAGCCATCCAAAGCATGAAATCGAATAAAGCCCCAGGAGTCGATCGCATATCAGCCGAGATGCTCAAAGCTGACCCCATGGCATCCGCTCAACTACTGCATCGTTTATTTCGTAATATCTGGGACACCGCAACTTTCCCGGTCGACTAGATGCAAGGTATCTTAGTGAAGGTGCCCAAAAAGGACGACCTGACTGTATGCGATAACTGGCGAGGCATTATGTTGCTGTGTACCGTTCTCAAAGTTCTGTGCAAAATTATCCTAGCCCGGATTCAGGAGAAGATCGATGCGACTCTCCGGCGGCAGCAGGCCGGATTCCGTGCCGGAAGATCCTGTGTGGACCATATTGTCACGCTCCGCATCATTCTGGAGCAGGTCAACGAATTCCAAGAGTCCTTTTACTTGGTATTCATTGCATAGCATAGCATAGAATAGTTACGGTGTACTTCGTAGATTGGACACTAGTGATACTCATGTTTTTCTTTTGAAATCCTTATTCAGATTGCTATCAGAAATCAAGGTGGGTGTGGTCCTTGATTTCAAAATTCAAAAGTATGAGCATTACTACTCCTGGCCACGCCCATCCTCACCGTAACTTGGGAGGGGAAGGAAGTGTTGGTGTGGTACTTACTTAATGAGAGGCCCCCGATTCAGCGACGCCCTCATAAGTACCACGGAGTTGGATATTGGGGAAGGTATTCGTTGGGTCAGGATTTGCCTGTAGCTGACAATGTGACCAAGGTAGATCTTACACCGTAACACACCACGGAAAGGTGTCTACCCAGCGTTACGGGGCCGTCCCTTTACTTGGTATTCATTGACTACGAAAAAGCTTTCGACCGTCTCATCAATCACGAGAATATGTGGGGCGTCCTGAGACGCAAGGGGGCTCCTGAGAAAATCATCGGCCTCATCGAAGCACAGTAAGAGGCCTTTTCATGTAGAGTGCTGCACAATGCGGTCCTGTCCGACCCTATCCGGGTCGTAGCTGGTGTGAGGCAAGGATGTATTCTATCACCGTTACTGTTCCTCATCGTAATCGACGAGATTTTGCTAGATGCGATTGACCGTAAACCAAACCGCTGGCTGTTATGGCAGCCTATAACCATGGAGCACCTAAACGACTTCGAATTGGCTGATGACGTTGCACTCCTCGCGCAACGGCGCTCTGATATGCAGAGTAAGCTCAACGACCTTGCCGAGCGCTCCTCTTCGGCAGGTTTAGTTATCAACGTTAACAAAACCAAATCGTTGGATGTAAACACGGTGACTCCTTCCAGTTTCACAGTAGCCGGGCAACCAGTGGAGAATGTTGAAAGCTTCCAATATCTTGGTAGCCAAATGGCGTCAGACGGCGGTACCAAGATCGACATAGGCGCACGGATCAAGAAAGCAAGGGCTGCCTTTGCGAGTTTAAGAAATATCTGGAAAAACAGGCAGATAAGTGAACGCACCAAAATACGAATTTTCTACTCTAACGTGCTGTTATACGCTAGCGAAACATGGTGTGTATCAGTGGAGAACACTCAACGGCTACAGGTTTTCTTTAACAAATACCTGCGGTATATAATTCGGGCCTGGTGGCCTCACAACTGGATCTCAAACAACGAGCTCCATCGTCGTTGTCACCAGAGGCCGATAGCAACAGAAATTCGGGATCGGAAGTGGGGCTGGGTCGGCCACACTCTACGTAGGGGTGGGAACGAAATCTGTAAGCAAGCATTAGACTGGAACCCAGCGGGATATCGCAGCAGAGGCAGATCCAGAGGTTAATGGCGGCAAAGCCTCAATCAAGAAATAAAAGAATTCGACCGAAATCTAACCTGGCAACAGGTTAAAACGATAGCCGGGCAACGCTCAGGATGGAGATCTTTCAAGTCGGCCCTTTGCACCACCGGAGGTGTTCAGGATCCATAAGTAAGTAAAAGTAAGCTCTGGGGACCTGCTACTCTATAAGTCTAGAAATTTTCATCATGGTTGTTGAATGAACAATCTAGTATATGGCACAAGCAGAATCAAGGGCCGTACACTAAATACGTAATCACTTATGGGGGAGTGGGAGTCTGTCATTGTCTTACGCTCCATAAAAACAAAGATATTTGTATATAGGAAAAATCTTACATAGGGGGGATTGAGGATGATGGATACGGATTGGAGCTATGACTTGAGAAAGGCTGTATGTTGAAGAACGGTAACTTCGCTGCAGGAGATTGGCTGAACGAAAAAAACAACCAAATGATTAATGAAAAATCGACAATCTAGGTGGGAAAAGAAATGCCTACAAGCTGGTTGGATAGCCTCATGTGTTCTATCTGCAAAAGGTCACAGATTTGATTTTGACAATTATCGGCACTCTCATTTGTGTTTTGCATACTGTGCCCATTGGCGAATTCAAAAACGGTTTTGGAAAATGGATGGATAAAATTGGGAGTCATAATATCTGGTGAGACATCAAATTCGTTCGTTACGTTAGATGGATTGAAGAAAGACGCAAATTGATATGAAATTATTGTAAGCTTTTAGTGGAATGTATTTACTTGTCATAAGACGAGTTTGTACAATTCAAAACAAAAGGAACCGAAGCGACAATCATTATCTTGTAACTAAAATATCTTTTGAAGGGACCATCGAGATAGGGAGGGATTGAAAAATGGAAGGAATATTGAAATGGGTACTAGATCGAAAAATGCTCGTTTCCATAGTAAAGAACATTTTTCGATCTAGTACAGACAACAGAACAAATGTCACTTCTTGTTTTTGTTGGCTTTGTTATTGTCCAAAGAGGGTCTAGTAGCCTAGAAATTTGAAAACATCGACATAGGGAGAGAAAATCCTGAACCAAAATATGAACAGAGTACAACGAAATAGAGAAATATCGAGATATAGAAAGCAAAAATGTATGTCGATTGAAGGGACCGTGAAAACTATCGACATAGGGAGAGATATCGAGATGTAGAACATCGAGATGTAGAGAGTCGACTGTATTATCGTTTTTCGGCCCTTTTTCGCATTCTATCAAACTCAATATTGTATTTTTTACGAATGATTAGATTCGCTCGACGAAAATCAAGAGTTGTCAATTTTGTATTTCAAGGCATTTTCGACAACCTTTTATAGATTACCTTGATCGTCAAGCACGTGGTCGGTTGAGAACAATGGGACTGAATGTAAACATCGAAGCACCAGCTGGCTTTGTTGTGTAAACATGATCAGCTGGAGAGCTGAGAACAATGAAAAAATATGTAAACATGAGGGGCTTGCGGCAGCTGTCACGATCTTCAAGTGAAATGCGCACGGTAGCCAGCAGCGAAATCGAAAGCGAAATCTGAGTAAGACGAAATTTTTATCATAGGAGTCTAAATGGTGAAAAAAAATGGCAATAATTTATGAAGAATTTACACAAGTCTTCTAGCTATTTGTATCTAACTATTTGGGGTCCTCCTTAGCCGTGCGGTAAGACGCGCGGCTACAAAGCAAGACCATGCTGACGGTGGGTTCGATTTCCTATGCCGGTCTAGGCAATTTTCGGATTGGAACATGTCTCGACTTCCCTGGGCATGAAAGTAACATCGTGTTAGCCTCACGATATACGAATGCAAAAATGGTAACTTGGCTTAGAAACCTCGCAGTTAATAACTGTGGAACTGTGTTATTGAACACTAATGCCAATAAGAAGAAGAAGATCTATTCATTGAAACAAAGATAATTAAATACGTTTCAATCAGATAAGTAGTTCAATAATTTGCCGAAACTTTCTATAATAAAGAAATAAGCTGTAGAAAAAGCGTTTATATGAAAGTTCAAATTTAGATGATTCAAATAAAGAACGTTAGCAATAAAATGCGAAATCACCATTCATGTCCTCAAAAGACACTGTTGTTTACACCATATTCCACGCCACACTCTTCTTTTCAAATTTAAGAAACTCAAGTACAATTAAGTAAGTCGAATTAAAAGGAAAAGCACTAGTTCGTCTTACATACACTATTGGCGAGACACTTACGGTAGACCAGTGTTGCTTAAGACGCAATTATCGTTGATTGTGATTTTCTCTACATATTCAATATTACTGATATCAAAAGTAGCAAAAATCAGCTAGGTGTTGCAATCTAATTACAGCAAATTTTATTTGTAGACTGAATTCTCGGAAAAAATTCCACTGTACTGGAGTCAGATGCACTAGTCTAAAAATGTGTGCACCTTGCGCTTTGTTCGTATCAATGAATCACACAGATTCGGCGTCTATCAACACAAATCGTGGCAAGGCGTATGATAAGAAATATGCCAAGGTGTAGAGTAGGCATCTTATCTAGAAGCTTAAAAAAATAGCACAAGCGTTATTTTCAGTGAAGACCTTTGGCTAACTTTAGCAACATTTAAGAGATTTAAGGACAGGGTCCATTGAATTTTTGCTCCCAATCCCTAGTATCATCGACGGATTTATTGCGGGTTTATAGCACACTTGAGGAGTAAGTCGATGTCACCAAGAACGTTTTGAAACCAAAATCGTTACTAGGGATTTTTACTGGATTAATTAAAATCATTATAGAAGTTAAACGATTTTGTTGAAAAAAAATCAGTTGGGTTGCCAAATCGGAATTGGTGAAAATCTCTTGATGAGTGCTTCATATGAATTTGAAAAGAAATTAAAATGATACAGATATTGTCAGCACCAAATTTACTGAACTGTGTTAAAATGAGAAAAATATTTAATTATTTAGAGATCTGTATTATTATTGGAAGGCATCAGCATGGGTTAAGATTTAATTGCAGTATAGTATAATCAAATTTTGATTTGCATTTTCTGGAGCAAAAATCAGTTTGTAAATGTGTATGTAAAGTTATTTTTTTTTTCAATAATTCGTATATTAGTATTCCTTAGAAATCACTAATTAGCATAACTTTTTTTTAATCACAAAATCCACCTAATTACGCCTATGGCACCGCATCGACCTTTCGAAGTCGCTTTTCTTATCGCTCTACCGGGGACTCACGGATGTTGTCATGATTCGCAAGAGCCTCTGTTCCCATTAATGATAGGTCAATTCCACAGCTCATTGACGTTGCCCCCGGGCCAGCCCCATTAAACGGTGTCGGAATTGATTTGCCCGATGTCAAATTAGTCGTAATTTGATACACTTTTGAATTGGCGAAACATGCCGCATAGAGCCGGAGAGTTGGAACAAACCGGTTCTGGTTTTGATAACAGCGTAGATCAGAATTCAACCGGATGATAATTATAATTGACACCATCGCCCAGTAGCACGGCGTTAGAGCATGGGTTGTGCAATTGTTTTGGTTTCCCATCTGGGGATTATTTTTGGGGACGACGTTTGCATCGCGGTTCAACGAACGATCCAGCTGGATGATCGTGCAGATAATTTGTCATTTTGGTGGACTTTGTTGATTAATGGTTTAATTGCGACATATGGCCAACAACGTTTTTCAGATAATGGCATGCCGCAACTTTAACCCCTTTCACTCAAAGTGACTTTGAAATAACCGATAATTATAATTACCTAAGTACGGCAGATAAACAGTGTTTTGTGTAAATATGTTTAGAGCCTTCCATATCTTGTAGACATTGTGGATTGTTATCACGATACTTTAAAAGGTTTATTTTTCATTCATTCTTCAGCATCTCATATTAATGTAAGATGTTTTTGTTTCGTATGATTTGGAATTTGTCCACGTTGATTTGAAATAAAAAGATTAAAATTGTTATTTACAGAACGAAATGTTATAAAAACAAGATCCCTAAAACTTTACGATTTTGTCTTGATTAAGTAAGTAATTACTTGTCTTGTCGTATGATACATAAAGTTTATTCATTGAATTGTCTAAAAGACGAGATCATCGTTGATCACAGATCACAGTTGAGCTGTTGAGCATATTTTACTCATGATATTGTGCGAGAAGTTCGAACACTGGTATGCGTCTTGCCAGATGACAACGGTGTCACCGGAAAAGCCCATCCAGGTCCATCCATCCTACATCCTCATAATTTGTTCATAGAATTCTTAAAGAACTGAAAGAAAGTTGTAGACGAATCAGTGAAAAAATATCAACCAATAAAATAGTAAAAATGTCTCACTGCTCTCATGTAATATTGTTGCATCTTTCTGAATATGAAAAGTCAGTCCGACAGTTATATTGCCCACTGAGCATTGTTCAGAGGGAGCTGCAAACTAACAAGAATTACAACACTCTGCGGTATATGTGGTTCCATCCAGCCAATTTAGCCCTTCATGTTATCTTTGCTGACCGCCTCTGTATTGCAATTCAGGTATCGCATCGGAATTCAACAATACCGTGATGAACACATTAGATATCCACAGCAATATCGCGTGTTCACGTCAAGTGTAAAGGAAAACAATCGTCCGTTCTTTGCGCTGCGCTGCTGCCCAGGTCATTATTATATCGTTCAACCAACGAGAAATGTCAGTGTGGAGGAAGTACGCCGTGCATGATGATCACGCGTCCGGAGCGTGCTATTTCGACCACTGACCGGGTAGGTCGAACGACAATCTCACGGGTGATCGACGAAAAAAAAAATAGATTAACTCAAATCAATGTCAAATTTTCTGGTTTATAGCTTTCGAAGCGATAAAAATGTGCATGATTCCCAGGAAAGGAAGCGTTGAATTTGAAAATTCAAATTGGAAATCAGTATTTTGCTGGCACGTGAATTACGAATGTTTTTGGGTTGTGAAATGTGTTTTTTACTTTTCAGTGGCTGTTTATTTGTCGTCATTCCGAACATGTTTACGCGGATAATGCCCTCGCTCTGCTTTTGGCTAATTATATTCGGCACAAGTATGATTCCGTGGTGACGGTGAGATGTTTGTGACAGTTGAAACTGTTTTGAGGTTTTTCAAGTACGTTATGGGGGTGGTAAAAAAGAAATAATGTTTTTCATGTGATTTAAATAGTCATTTCGCTGCACCACACCTTAAATCACACTGTGCATATAAGGAGATACATATAGCATCAAATTGGATGAAGCACATGAGTCCGTTTCCCGTGGAAAGGACTATCTCCTTAATTTCACTGATCTGGTCTAGCACTATCAATACCTAATTGAGCGCAGAACCAGCCATAACAAAAACATAAACACAAGTCAAATCGTCATCTTCTGGTCCATCGTCGTAAAAACTGCAATCAAAAGCTGAGCTAATATGCAACCGATTTGCGAAATTGATAACAGCGACATTCAGTCAGACAAGGATGTACACATATGAAACAAGATCCTCATGTTATGAAAATTCCTGAGCATTTCCGGTAGGTATTTGTTCAAAGAACTTTTATTGAAGTTTTTTTTCACGAACTTGTTTGAGAGCTGAAGGTTTTTCTGCATTAATATCAGTAGCTAGAATTACAACGACAATTAACATTAACATTTAATGTACAGATTCTTATAGTAAAGATTTTAATTTGATTACGCTCACTCGTTTTCCAGAACGCTCCTGAAAACTTGACTATTGTGATTTAAAGTACACCGTGATTTCATTAGCTCACGAATTCTAGAACGTTTTTTTTTGCGTGTATTTATGATTTGAGCTAAATGGCAGGCATGTATTTATTAAGATTTCCAAATGAATCTTGACTTTTTTACCTTGATTAGCTTTAATATGAGCTCCCCTCAATCATGGACTGGAATCTAAACTTTCTTTTTTTAAGACATACAGGCCGGACTCGATTATCCGGAGTGTTGAAAAAAATTCACTCCGGATAATCGAACCCTCCGGATAATCGAGCCATTTTTTGTTGTCGCTGGAAATTTAACTTTTGCTCAAATAATCTGTATTCTAGTTATATAAAATCTAATAAAATATCCCGTTGGTCCGTTCATGGGTTCTGACTACCGTTAGAGGTCAGCGCCGATCCGAAAATCGACGGCGTTTGTGATAATTTTTGGTCGGTGAAGGCTTCGCTATTTATTTATTACGTTCGTAACGTAAAGTTATTTTTAAGACATAAACAGGAGAATCTTTTTATTTTGCCGGAAAAATCTAATGAACTGTCCCAGGAGATTCTTCCAAGTTTTTCAAATTTTCAACAGGAAATGCTCTAAAGTTTTCACCGGAATTTCTTTGAAATTTTCACGGAAAATTGTTTAGAAGTTTGCCTATCGGGCATGCACGCTTCGATTTTTTTTGCTCGTCGAGAGTTTTTGATTTTTTCTAGTTTCACAAAAACTGTTTCCAACGGAATTTCAACCATATTTTTTTTCGGAATTTCTTTGGATTTCTAAGTAAAATTTTTTATGTTGTCCATTAGTAATTCTTCGGAAATTCTACGAGAAAATTTTCAAAAGACGAAGGATCGTTTGGTTGAAAATCATTCGGTAGAAAGTCATTTGACCAAATACCACTTGGCCAAATAATACGTTAAGCCGAAAGCTATCTAGCCGAATTCCATTTGTTCGATACGGTTATTATGTGGAAAATGGTTTGACGGTACGACCAAACTAGTCATTTGCCTGGATAAGCCATATGCTCTAACAGGTCGTTTTGTCAAATAGGCCTTGTCGTCGAAAATTCCATTTGACCGAAACGGTAGTTTAGCAGGAAGGGAAATTTGGCCGAAAATGTTATTTGGCTGATCAGATTATATGGCGACAAACGTCGACCCGTTCGGCCAAACGTCATTTTTGAACAAATGAGCTGTTGGAGTAAATGTCTTTTTCGGCCAAATTATCAGTTCGGCCGTATGATCATCACCCGTACGTCGCTTTCAGTCAAATGACATTTTTGGCCAAACCGTTTTCGACCTTATGTCACCTCGTCCGACCAAGCAGCATTTTCGGTCAAACGATTTTTTCGTCAGCTCGGGCAAACAACACATCTAGGCCTTTTTGGCTAAATGACCTATTCGATTAGACGACTTTTGAGCCAAATTGCCTGTTGGGCCGAATGACATTATCGGCCATATGTCTATTTCGGCCAAATGCCAGTCGAGTTTCAGATTAATGACATATTCTGCCAAACAACAAACGGCCTTTCCCGTCAAAACATTTGATTTCAACGTGAAATTCTGTGGATTTCAACAGGAAATCCTTGGAAATTTCCGCAGGTAATTCTTTGAGATTCCCAAAGGAAATTCTTTATAATTTACCCGGGAAATTTCTGGAATTTGCACCTGGTGGGCTTCGTGGCCGTGTGGTTAGTGGCGTCAGTCGTCTAAGCGTATTTGCAAGCCATAGAGTGTGAGTTTGATTCCCGCCCTAGTAAGGAGAAAACATTTCGTGAAGCGGAAAACGCTCCGCTGGTTCACTGGGTGCTGTGTGAATGTCCTGTCCGTTGTCTAATGCTAAGTGTTAAGTATTCAGTCTGTGCGACCTCTGGTCTTTCTTTTAAATTCTACAAAAAGATCTACCAAATTTTTAAAGAAATTTACTTAGAATTTTAACGGTAGTATTTTCGAGATATCGAAGGAAATTCTTCAGAATTGTCAATGAAAGTTCTTAGTTTTATGAAAAGCTTTTTCGATTTCTCAACGAAAAATTGTATGAAATTTTCAAGAAAAATAGCCCTTTTCACGAGAAATCCTCTGGAGTTTCAACGGGATTGCCATAAACTGTTGGCGGCGACGGCGCACACCTCTAACCGCCGTGTAGAGGATCCAAAAATAAAACTTCTAAATTGTATCGTTTAGCACCAAGATTTTTCAGATGCACTAGATGTTGTGGCTTATACATGTCATGGCCTTCCGAAAATTCCGGAACATCCGTGAAATAAAACAAAAAATAATGAATTTCATCGCATAGCACCATTTGACATTCTAACATCGGAATTATTTCATTTGATTTATTCAAATTAAAGCCGCTGCAATACCTAAAATTCATCTACATTCAGCTCGGTCTGTAGCTGCAAGTCGCCAACTTTATAGTTCACGGAGGGACCTCAAATCGATACACCTTGCTCTCTGCGCACCTTTTTGTATGAGGTACCTAAAAATTTTTTATGGATTGTCACACTTCAGGAAAACCCCCTCCCCACTCTAAGCGTTACGTAATTTACCGATGTTCCCTAAACACAAGAATTTTTCAGCGCCATTTGTTTTTACTATGAATATAGAACTGGTGTTTTAATCCATACATGGACCACCGTTGGTGATTTTTTTTTGTCATATAAATATTGAGGCTGTTCACAAATTACGTAACGCTAGAAGGAAAGGGAGGGGGTCAGGCCATGCGTTACGATTCATACAAACCAATTAAACCTTCCATATAAAAAGCGTTACGAGGGGGAGGATGGAGGTCCGAAATCTTCAAATTTAGCGTTACGTTATTTGTGAATGAATCCATTCCGGATATTCCATAGGACCATTTGGTGGCATGAATCACAATGTCAATACTGTACTCAGAATGTACATACGAATGCTTTAATAAATATCGGTGCTTTGAATTGAAATTCATGAAATGACCAATTATGAACGTTCTTGATTTCCGTTCCTTTAGGGTTTTTTCCACAAAATCCGTAACGTTGAATTTCATAATTTTGATACCTCACCCTCCCTCTCGTAACTTTCGGAAGTTTTTTTTTGTACGGATCGTAACGCTTGGTCTGACTTCCTTATTTCCCCTGAAGCATTACGTAATTTGTGAACAGTTCCTTAGGGAAGATCCATTAATTACGTAACGCAAACATCGGCCATTTTCAACCCCCTTCTCCCTATGTCACACTTTTTGTATGAATCATTGCAAATTTTTATACGGATTGTCACACTTCGGGCAAACCACCCTCCCCCTCTAAGCGTTACGTAATTTATAGATGCTCCCTTAGGAAAACAAGAAAGTCACTATCATGTCTTGCACATTTTGGATACGTTATGGATACACAAAGATAATATTTCTATTTTTGTAACATGGGTAAAAATATTACTCCGGATAATCGAGCCATTTTCTCTGGTTAATCGAGCCCCGGATAATCGAGCCTCCGGTGATCGAGCCTCCGGATAATCGAGTTTGGCCTGTATATGTATTACCATTAATAACAGATTTTAAATATATTTATTTTCATTAGAAGTCTGTTCGTACAGGTTTTAACTTAGATTTATTATAATTTATCTGTGTTATAATAGATACTATGCAGGCATAGAATTCAAACTATGTAATTGAATCATCAATAAGCAAAAAAAAAAAAATGCCGTCTGAGACGAATTTAGTACTGAATACATAACACTAAAAAGAGCTTTCAATATTTCTAGACCAACATTTGAAAAGGGCGTAACAGCCAAAATTTATTCCTTCTGATTCTTTGTCCCTATATATAGCATTATGTAGACCTTTTCAAATGTTGGTCTAGATTTTTTCCAAAAAAATAGATCATCAGTTCAAGCGATAGTAGCCAATGTTGATTTTGCACTGAATTTTGTGCTGTCATCAAATCATTCCACTAAATTCCACATGATAACAGATGGAACAGAATCTTGTTAACCTATGTGATGTATCGCTAGTCGCATCAATTGAACCACTAGCCGTATCATGCCCTTTGATTAGAGCTGGTAATCGTATTTTCAAGGTTATAAACCATTTAAAGTCCATCCTTTGCTGCAGTGCTGAGAAATTTCATTTCGATGTTATGGACCTAATTTGCTAATAGTTTTTTTCAAAAATGTTATTCACAATTCTATATTTTTTTATTAATATTGAATATGTACCGCTCAAAGGTTCCTATAACTTTGTCTTCACAGTAGTTTGACTACTTTGACTACATCATCCTGATTTGCAAAATCAAAGCACAACACTTTTCGCACATCTACCTGCCTATCTGTGTGCAGGTATTGTTGCATCCACACTGCTTTTATAAACAAACAATGATAGAAGGAACAGCGATTTATTTTTTTGTCCGTCAAAAATAGGTTACCAAAAATATTGTATCAATATATTTAAAATTACCTACTCTAGAAGTTGCCAATTACGTTGAAAAAAGTGAAGATCGTGAACAAAGCGAAGAAAAAAGAAAAGAATTTGAACGGAAATCGAAAACAATTGTTTGCAATCAATGTTCGACGGCTATGGCGAACTTCTGGGAAAACGATGAGCCTTGCATAATACATTGGAATATGTACCTACCATAAATCAGCTGTTGCATTTGAGTATACTCTTGGCACGCAGGTAACGATCTTCAAATTTTATTCAAATAGAGGATGTAGGATTATGTCGGTAAGTTTTTCCATTCACAGCTTCTTTTTTGTTTATTCGCGAGTTTTAATTGACGATTACTGCCTTGTCGTGTCTCGAAACAGCAAAGATAATAAACACGAGTATATTTCTTGCCATACTGTCGTGCTAGGTACAATTATTTCATATAGTTAAATACTTTATCGAATAAAATGGTTATAGTTCCTAGTAATCGTTTCTAGTGTAACCATTGATGGATTCTTACGATGATGATTATTCTCGTCAAAGTACGGGTGTGGTGGATGCATTGACTCTTCTGTATGATTTTGATTATTATAAATTCAGTAGAAAACCGAATTATAGCCGCTATCGAAATTGGATTTTTCTCACAATCCATACGTTAAACCTAATTTCGGAAGTAGTGCGCTGTATAGCACATCACCAAATGAAAACAGCGCACCACTTCCGAAGTTAGGTTTAACGTATGGATTGTGAGAAAAATCCAGCTTTGTTAGCGGCTATAATTCGGTTTTGCACCGAATTGATAATATCTGTGTTAGTATACAAATCAAATGAACCGATGAGATCAGGTTGTACCTAATATTATTGATAAATAACTAACGAAATAATATATTGTATTGTTTGTCAAGTATACTAAATGTTAAAAAATATCGTTTTTCGCGATAAGGAGCGTTTCAACATGAGAAGTCAATAATATTTTTTTCAGTGAGAATTAGATGTGTGAATTTTAACGTCAAATTACATCATATAAAATTATATAGATCAAAGTATAAATATCATATGAGCAAGAATACACTGTTATATTTATTCACTATATCGCGCATACTAATTTACACATTTTTAGCGTAATTTTCATAAATATTTGATGCTGTTTTTACTTATTCTTTATACTTATTACACTCATCCTATTTTTTATGTTAATTATATTTCATAAACCTAATCTGTACATATTCTATCATTAATTTAAATATCCTGGGCCGGGACGACAATCAAACTACATTGCAGTTGGATCGGAAATTCTTGGACTTTGCTCGTAAGTAGATTGGAGAGATTGTATTCATTATACTCATAACATTTTTGTAAATCTTATTTTCAATATATTTATGATATTTATTACAATCGATTCGAGTCGTTGTTTCATGACTTTATACCAGGACAAATTCAAAAAATCACATCATGTCATACAAACACATTTTCCTGGATCACCGCGTTAGCCTTTTTAAAACAAATTAAATTTATTTTCAGTTATATTATAATTATTTGAGGTCCTGTACAATGTTTGAGCATGGCGATTCGACAGTGCTTCCGTTACCTATTTTTAATTATTCACATCATGTAACACTTGGTCTCTATACTAATTATTATATACATATCCATTCTATTATATAAAGTATATATAATAACTGCTTGCATTATGTTAGCTGTATACTTACATAATATTTATGACCTATTCATCACAGTCCTTCCAATTATGTTCATCACATTTCGCGTGAATAAAGTAAGTTATTACAAAAGCAATGCAGTTTACTAGTAATGTGAAATGAACTAGTAATTTGAAAAATAAATTCTTCCTACTAATCGGACTTTCAGGAAAAGCGAGCCACACAAATGCTTTTCTTTCGTGCGTTAAAAAATGATATTAAACTAAGCAATAATGGAAGCCTGTTCTCATGTTTTTCTACATGACATTGGTCAAAGCTATTTTCAACATACTTTATATTCGTTATATTCGCAATTTTTATTATATTATCATATTTGTTGGTTATCATCTTTAACATTACAATGGAGTTTCATTTTGTACATTGGATATAACGTTTTTTTGTTGTGCTGCTTATTTATTCATTTATATTTTTTCTACATAGGTACAATTAAATGTTAATTACTTTATTTCCAGTTATAATTTGGTGTATGATCTTTTACAGTAAATTGCTCTGAAAAAGGTAGAAAAACCATTACAATTGTCAATTATACATTATTTAATTAAGTATGCTCAGTATGATTGTATTCATTTAAAACACTATATTCATTTATTCTTTACATTAATTCAACAAATTTATTAAATACGTGATATTAAATAAATTTATGATATTTATAAACTTATTTTAAACAAATTATTATTAAACTAAGAAGGATCGGACCAAATAACAGCTTCTTATCATACATATATAAATTTTAGTTATAATACATATGCTATATGATATATATCTATAATCTTTTTTCAGTGAACTGATTAGGCCGTCAGGGATAATTTTTCCGATACAGGTCCAATGTCGAGCCCAACGTCCAGTTATAGCGGTATTCTTTAACTAAAACACCATTATATGAACAGCGATCTGGCATTCAATGAGCCAGGCTCTCTCAGAACGAGTATGTACTTTCTATTTTCTGTTCTAGTTTTTAGGCCCTTAGTTATAAATGTAGTTAATATATCTCTTGTGTTTTTAACGAAGAAAAGGTTGATAAGAACAGTTTATTGGTTCACTGGCTTTCTGAGCAAACAACATTTAATTTGCGCTATATCGGAAATCGGTGCACGCTGGCTCGAAAGCCCACAAAACGTGCGTTTTTTAGTTTTCGACCTGAAAACTACATTTTAGAGTCATGATGTCTTCAGAAGAGTTGAAGGATATTTCTTGGGCTTTCTTTTGGTAAGAAAACATCAATGATCTATCCACATTATAGGTTGGTATGAAATAAAAAAATACGCAGATGTGCAGAAGCAGTGGTTGTCTTCTGCAATGTTACAAAGAATGTGAATTGGAACATCTTTTCTGAAGACGCAATATTGGAATAACGATTTTGTAACGAGTTAGAGCACGCCCAGTCAGCACAAGATCGTATAGGATGTCATATAAGATGCTAAAGTGGAGGCCATATAGGTACTTCCCCAAACAATATGTACGTATATTGCCTTCACTTTAGCATCGTATGTTGCATCATATACGATTTTGTGTTGACTGGGCGTTGTGTATGAATGAGCCCCAAAAATCATATTTTGAGCAAAACTTTTTCTAAGATGATTTTAGCCAAGGGGTAACTAACTCTAAACTTTCGACAGTATCCAGAAATACTAACAAATACTAGCGAAAAACTACGTCGTAAATTGATCGAAGAGCCTAGTTGGGAAAGCATGGAACACAACGCCACCCAGTTTTCAGCAACACGTGATTTCAGTCTCCTTTAAATTCTTAAAAATTCACTGAACAACTATTTCTTTTACTATTACTTTTTGAGCAATTTTTAGGGCCCACGTTTTGGCTTGAAAGTTTTCTAGAATCTGTAGAAGGTAGAAATCAGGTGTTTCATATACGGGGGAGCACTGTGTTTCATCAACTAACTGACAAACGCCATAACAACCGAACTAGCAACCGTTTCTTTGTTTGACGAACATCATGGATACTAGAAATATCACGAAATACTATTTCGAGACAATGAATAATAATATCGCAAAGTTTAGAGTTACTTGCCCCTTGATTTTAGCAGTATGGTTTATTCTAGAAAGTTGTGTATAATAACGAAAAACATATTTGTCTAGACTACTTTGATCTATCTTGAAACCTGTCGAAGAATCTTTAGAAAAAATAGCCAATTTTCACATCAACACATCATGGAAATCGGCAAGAGGCGGCAAACCAAACAGCCACCATCTGAAAGACTCGGTAACTCTTCTGAAGACACCATGACTCAAAATTGTAGTTTTCAGGTTCCTCCAAACTTTTGAACCAGTGTGAGTGGCGTGAGAACCAAATTAGTATTAAATGATATTTTTTAAATTTAGGTCCCATGTCCAACACTTCGTATTTAGAGCAAAATCCAATAGATAATTGTTCCCCTGTCATAAGACGAGTTTATACAATCCCATTGAATTCCACCACTTAATTGTATCTTGACAGATACGTATTTCGACCTCAACAGTAAGGCCGTCTTCAGTGTCTCAAAGTCGACAAAGTCGAGTCAAGTACGAGACACTGAAGACGGCCTTACTGTTGAGGTCGAAATACGTATCTGTCAAGATACAATTAAGTGGTGGAATTCAATGGGATTGTATAAACTCGTCTTATGACAGGTGAAAACATTCCACTAAAAAGCTCAAAATAATTTTCTTATCAAGATAATTGTTACCAGAAAGGATTAAGGGATAGAGTTAGGGTATGGATAGGATTAAATAATCCTTTAAACGTAACAGGTTCGTTGTAAGGTTTTCGAAGAAGATTATCAGCAAATTTTTAATCCCATGCCATTTTCGTGACATTTGTCAACACTGTCCTTGAGTTAATTGAGCTACTAATCGGAATGAGTAATTTCGAATAACACTTTCCCAATTCTTGCATTCTTGATTATTTTTATTCTGATAGTTTTGCATCACGCGTAAAGTGGTTAGTATGCTTACCAACCAAGTTCTAAGTGTTTCGAAATACAAAGTTGATAATCGACTCGAATGATAAGTCTATCATCCCTAACGGTAATATTGGGGTATTTATGCATGTACGTATTAATTTGAATTTGGTCAAAATATAAATAATAAATGATAAAGCATCTGATCCATGCCTTTATTGCTGCGCATGATTGCGCAAGTACTACCGGTCACAAAAACCAGTTTGTGCAGCTTACTTTACTTATTTACACACTCTATTTCGACTTCAGGTATGGTTAAGCACGAAATACTGAAGATAGACTTACAGTTGAGGTTGAAATATGCCCATCTGTCAAGACTCAAGATACAAATAAAGTTCACAGTTATCTTTAGGTTTTTTTCATCTGTTGATTTCCGAGCAATGAAAAATGTATGTGAGAAAAAGACTTCCAGCTTTCCCTATTCCTGCTGTCGCTTATGTAACACATAATAACATCTATTACAGACATACATAAAGTTATCCTGCTGGTCCCATTATAACTGAACAAATTGTTTTAAAATGAGATCCACGTTAAGTTTCTAGAGATTGAAGTAATAGGAAAATTTTCGAAATCATAATCTTTTTTTGAGCCTCTAATCTTATTGAAAACCGCTCAGCATATAGAACTAATTGCTTTGTTGGAGCTGTGAGATGAAGGAGTAGAACAGAAACCCTATATAAAAATGTGCTTACGTCAAGTAAATTTTCTCAATAGTATTTGGTATAGGAAAGTTTCCTCTCTCATTCATTATCTATCTTCCTTTCTTTGAAAAAAAAATTCCATTGATGTATTTCACAAGATTTTCAACATTCCTTCCAGCTGACAGACATTGGTATTCATTGTGTTTACTCACAGCCAAAATGAGCCTGATAAGCTCAATAGGTTGAAAGCGTCTCAGACGTTCGTTCATCGACATCAAAGTCAGGAAGGGGTGGATGGTCCAATATGCCTGTTTTAACTGTTTTTAGCAATATAACCAATCCTATGCAAAATTCACTAAACTATACTAAACGTATCACAATGATATCCTACTCAAAAGCCCAATAACGCCCAAATGGTGGAGCGAAATGACTTCATTGCATGAGAAATTAATGGTGAGGTGGAAAAATCGCAAATCGCAATGGAAATATTTTCGCTCAGAAATGTAGTGTAAACGATTTTACGAGTGATGTTTTGTATTGTTCCATTTTGCCCCAGGGATGCATTTTGTACCATTCTTTTCTAGCTATGTCAGTTGTAACATAATGTGATACAAACAAGATTAATTCACCAAGTCACATTGGAAATTATTTTTTCTTCAGTGTGGCTAGTGGGGCAGCCCTCATTTCGGCACACATGAGACTCCTTTCTCAAAACCTCAGGGTCGGCATACGCGCTTGATTCTCTCGCGACCAAGAAAACGCCTGAATACTATTTAGCAACCTTCCCACTTTATTAAGCACACAGGTACCTTCACTTCTCCCACTTCCTTAACCGTCTATCTCCTACCTCCACACTGTTCGCGTTGCACCAACTGTCGGCGGGGCCCCTTCTCCGTTCCGTTTCTTCGCCTGCTTTCTCCCCGTTATTGCCGCGAACACTTTCACGGACACTTCTGTGGTGTTCTCGACTCCTCCTCGTGCCGTCACGGCTCTATCACGCTCGAGCTGATCGCGGACAGGTTTAACAGCGTCCCGAAACTGATGGCCAAAATGGCGGCTCCCACGAACAAGGCTTCTGTGGATCTACTCGATCGGAAATGATGGCTCGAGCGTTGCTTCCGAATCCTCGCACTTCTGGCCGGAAACGTGATCACTGTCAGTTCTGACCCGATCGGAAGGAGATCACAGGTATTATCCACGGTAAGAATTACCACAAAGTAAAAGAGGGGTCCTGCGAGCACATTGGGGAAAGGTGGTAATAAGTACCGTTTCAATTAGGGAGGGGTTTGAGTTCTGGTCGAGGTTTTTTTTACCTGGATGGTTTTTCCACTTTGTCGCTTCCACTGTCTCACAAACTTTGCTTATAATTTTCAATTTGGTTTTTTAACTTTATTGCTTTATCGCTCACGTCTGTCGAACCAGGCTATCGATTGGATAATGATCCCTAGCAATGGCGCATCTCCTTTTCATACCCTCGACCTAGCTCATTTCCCCTCCAAGCTTTTCGCTCATCATGGCGTCTTCTACCCCCAATGGCCGCCCATTTTTCGTGATCCTACAACTGGTGGTGAATAGCGGAACTGTGTGTGGTGTGGCTGCATCCTTTCCGTTGGGTGATGGGTGGTTGTGATGCTTAGCGCATATTCAAACATGTTCTTGGTTTGTCAATACATATATTTATTACACGGAATAAAAACGCGAAAATCTCACACACCTCGAAACGACTGACACACCACTGGTTACATCAGAGATCTTGTAAGTCGCTGCCAGTTTCTTGGTGTTTTTAGTTCTCTAAAAAGTGAGTCAGATTTTAGTAATCAGGGTTCATCGTACTAAATTTCAGTAAAAAATGAACTTGAAGTAGATAAACAGAACGCTAGCGCATAGTAGAACGCATCAAACCTTAGTTGCTACACAGTTCAAACAAAACAAACGCTTCATCATAACGAAAAATCGACACATGCTGTTCGAACCTAGGAAGGTTTTTCGTTGACTAAAATTTATACAATAATTTAAGTCGAAAGAAATATTTTTTCTGGCTGCATATGGAATAAATTTCGTTAGTGACCAAACAATTTGTGCTGGATTAGAAATTTGTTTATGTATCGAATGAAACAGTTCAAAACTTCATATTCCTATGTAGGTCTTCTTCAGGAGTAAAGGTTAGCTTGACAGCTTATGTAAATCTTGACCAAAACCAACATATAAATTAATCGCTGGTTTTATCTTAGTTCCATTTTATAGTTCTCAAGAGGAATACAAAAGCATCATAGATTTTTTACAAAGGAAGTCAAAAGACTGCTCTCTAGTACTCTTGCGGATCTAATTAAATGACAACTGTATAAAACTGTAACCCGTCAAAACGGTTACATTGGCCCGAATGTAAATATTATTTATATATATTTTCTGCTTATTAATAGTTATTAAATAGATTCAAGTTAATGTTTTACAAAAAGAAACAATCAGGAACACGATTAGGAATACTGAAATATGCCATGCATAACAGAAAAAGAAATAGAAATTATCCCCCTCTCTCCTTACAATACCTCTATTATCCCGTGAACGTGCCTCGCCGTTACTCCACTCCGGTGACAAGTTGACGTAAACGTCACGCCGTCGGTGAGTGGTCGTCGACGGGCGAGACGGAGACCATAAAAGCCGCTGTCAGGATGACATCGGGCTTTTAGAAGTGAAAGTCAATCCAACCAGAAGGACGCAGTATTTTTCAACCGTTTTTTCTTTCGGCGGTGAAATTGTTAAATCAAGCCGATCGCGTGTGGTTCAAGGTGGCGGAACACAGTGAAGACGGGCTCCTGTGAGCAGTGTTAGTGACCACGGCTATAGCCCAGGGCCGATCCAACCCCGTGAAGAAGCAGGCATTTCAATCCTGTGTCCGTGACTGGGGATGAGGAGGACTCCTGTTGAAAGAACGCTGCCCCTCGTGTTCCCGGAAAGGCCATTTTCTTCATCTTCGCCTTCTTCCACGAGGATAGGTGAGCCATGGGACCTACCGCATGCTGCTGCTTGTCAAGCCGGAACGCCGCGGTAGAGAACTTGAACCGCAGGGGATATGTATTCTGCCAATTCCCGATATTCGAGACCTCGCACCCCAGCCAGGCTGCCGGTCGCGTCGCCAGATCATGAGCCGCCTCGCCTCACCGTGAAATCATCGTGAATCCAAGTAATGTGCCTATTTATCCTCAAACCTCTCCCCAATGAGTTGAAAAACGAATTGCTTTAACAACACCAATTAAAATGTAAAACCTAAATTCATTCAGTTTCGATCTTTATTTAAACAATCATTCCTCATTTCACTATATTCGACATTCTGCTAGATTTTCGCTTGTGTGTTTTGTTTTAAGGGAAGCGTTTCCGCCCACGATCCTCAATTTCTCCCAAAGAGCTTCCAGAAAACGACCCTGAGGTCACGACAAGGGCAGACGAAAGTCCCAGCAAAAGAATCTCTAACAATTGGCGCCCAACGTGGGGCCAATTGTTAGAATTCTTTGAGTTTGCTGACAATTCATTTGTGAGAACATATTCTGATCGTCTCAGCCGGCGTCCCAATCCGGCCACTCCTTTTCGCAATCGAACCAGCAACAAAAGGGTTCCCAAGGCGGAACCGCTGGTCCCCGTGGGCCAACTCGGTCGCACGCGACACTCGAAGACATGATCGAGTCCCATCAGCCTCTCTCCAGTCGCCACTGCTTCAATTGCGGCAAGTTTGGGCATCGGATGGACCAATGCCGACTTCCGAAAGGAGTACTGTGCGAGAACTGTGGATTCCGAGGCTATCCGTCCAACAATTGTCCGTTCTGCGTAAAAAACGCCATCGCAGCGAGCCAAAACCGCCGGCCGCTGAACCAAAACTTCTAGGCGTAAAACCTCCCGCTTGTTTCGAGCCGGCTTCGGATGATCTTTACCAAGTATCTCCGGCTTCGTACACCATTTCATATCCATTCCCCAATGATAATCGTCCTTACACTTCTGTACAAGTTTACGGTGTAAACTTTCGCGCTCTTCTTGACAGCGGTAGTAATCTTACCCTGATCAATGACAGCGTCTTCAATTCACTCAAACCGAAGCGGTTATTTCCACTTCGGGATCCCGTCCGCCTACGCACAGCGAGCGGAGAAGCGCTCAATGTCCGCGGACGAATTTATTTACCTTTTTCATGGAACGGTACGGTCAAGGTTGTTCCGACTCTGGTAGTTCCTAACCTGGCCATCAGCTGCATCTGTGGCATGGATTTCTGGAAGACCTTCAGTATCCAGCCTACAATCACTGATTGCGCCATGCTGGAGAACTCAGAGGAAGAAAGGAGCCGCGAGTCACCACCGTCTCCGACTGTTCTGACTGCTATCGAGCAGCAGACCATAGAGCAGATCAAAACGCTGTTTATAGCAGCCCGCCCCGGACGATTGTCAACCACTCCGTTGGCGGAACACAAAATCGAACTCAGTGAAGAGTGGCGGAGAAAACCGCCCGTTCGACAGTTCCCATACGTCATGTCCCCCAAGACACAAGGTCTGGTGACTGTAGAACTACAGAGATTGTTGGACGCTGGCATAATTGAACCCAGCAACTCTGATTGGTCGCTGAACTGCGTACCAGTCGTCAAGCCTCATAAGGTTCGGCTCTGTTTGGACGCGCGTAAGATTAACGAACGTACTGTTCGTGATGCTTACCCCTTGCCGCACCCCTGTCGAATCCTAGGCCAACTTCCGAGGGCGAAATACCTATCCACCATAGACTTGTCGGAGGCCTTCCTGCAAGTTCCGCTGGAGAAGTCCTCGAGAAAGTATACGGCCTTCAGTGTGCAAGGTAAGGGGTTGTTCCAGTACACCCGGATGCCCTTTGGTCTTGTCAACAGTCCTGCTACGCTGGCAAGACTGATGGACCGAGTTTTGGGCCACGGTGTACTGGAACCCTATGTCTTCGTCTACCTCGACGATATCGTCGTGGTAACGGAGACATTTGAGCATCACGTTCAGTTGCTTCGTGAAATTGCGCGTCGACTGAACAGAGCCAACCTTATGATTAACTTGGAGAAGTCTCAGTTCTGGGTGCCGGAGATTTCCTTCCTAGGATATCTCTTGAGCTCGGAAGGTCTGCGTGGAAATCCGGACAAGATCCGTCCAATCGTCGAGTACGAGAGACCGACCACGATCACCAAGCTCAGGAGATTCCTAGGAATGGCAAATTACTACCGCCGGTTCATCCCGAACTTCAGTGAGACTTGCGGGCCCTGTCGGACCTCCTCAAGTCCAAATCCAAGGTCATCGGCTGGAATCCAGCCGCGGAGAGAGCTTTCTGCCAGATAAAAGAGCAGCTGATCGCCGCTCCGATTCTGGGAAGTCCCGATTTCTCTCGGGAGTTCGCCATCCAGACGGATGCCAGCGATGTCGCTGTTGCGGGAGTGCTCACTCAGCAGCAGGAGGA
The DNA here is from genome assembly GCF_024139115.2 of Armigeres subalbatus. NCBI lineage: Eukaryota > Metazoa > Arthropoda > Insecta > Diptera > Culicidae > Armigeres > Armigeres subalbatus. The sequence continues at coordinate 85,333,896 of NC_085140.1, forward strand.
GGGTGAGCGGGTAATTTCCTATTTTTCTAGGAAGCTCACCACTCCTCAAAAGAATTACCACGCTGCTGAGAAGGAAGCTCTAGCCGCCTTGCTCTCCATCGAAGCGTTTCGGGGGTACATTGAAGGTTACCACTTCACCTTAGTGACGGATTCGGCGGCGTTGACCCACATTCTAAAAACGAAGTGGAAGGTTGGGTCCCGGTGTAGTCGGTGGAGCTTGGACTTTCAGCAGTTCGACATGACCGTAGTACACCGGAAAGGCAAGGAAAATGTCATCCCGGATGCATTGTCGAGAAGCATAGCGTTAGTCCAGGATTCACCGACTTCTCCGTGGTACGCCTCCTTGATGGATAAGGTCAGCAGCCGCCCAGACGACTTCGTCGACTTCAAGGTTGAAGATGGCAGGCTGTATAAGTTCGTCACTGCCCGGAATGTACCTTTCGACTCGCGATTCGAATGGAAGCAAGTAGTTCCAGCCGATGATGTTGCGGAGATTTTGAGACAAGCTCACGATGAGCACTTCCATCCTGGGTTTGACAAAACGATAGCTCGTGTCCAACAGCGCTATTATTGGCCCAAGATGGCCAAGGACGTCAGGGCATATATTCACGCTTGTTCCACCTGCAAGGAGATCAAGCCGTCTTACGTCCAAACAACCCCGGAAATGGGGAAAATGCGCTGTGCGTCCCGGCCGTGGCAAATCATTTCAATGGATTTTGTTGGTCCGTTGCCACGGAGCCGGAAGGGAAATCAGCACATTCTAGTGATTTGTGACTATTTCTCGAAGTGGGTAATGATTCACCCGATGAAAAAGCTGGATAGTTCCGCCATGTGTGTGATTTTGAAGAATCAGTGGTTCTACCGGAATTCTGTCCCTGAAACCATTATCACCGACAATGGCAGTACTTTCACTTCAAAAGACTTCAAAGAATTATTAGATCACTTCAAAATCACACACTGGCTGAACTCCCGCTACCATTCGCAATCGAATCCGGTCGAGCGCGTCAACCGGACAATAAACGCGGCCATACGCACTTATGTCCAGGAAGACCAGCGTGTATGGGATATGAAAGTGCCCGAAATTGAGCTAATGCTCAACACCAGTATCCACGCCTCGACCGGGTTCACTCCGTATTTCGTTACCCACGGACAAGAGCTATCGGAGCAGGGGTCCGACCACCGTCTATCTCGTCACGGAGACGAATTATCCGCGGAAGAGAAATCGGAAAGACGCAAACAGATGTTCACGAACATTCACGAGATCGTTCGTAAAAATCTCGAAATATCCCACGACGTGTCCCGAAGCCGTTACAATCTGCGTAACCGTACGTTCGCCAAGTCCTTTGCGGTAGGACAGTTAGTCTACCGGAAGAACATGAAGCAGTCTTCGGCCGTCGAAAATTACAATGCCAAACTAGGCCGGCAATATCTACCCTGCCGGGTGAAGGCTAAAATCGGCTCATCCTCCTATGAGCTGGAGGACCTAAGTGGAAAAAACCTAGGAATCTGGCCAGCCGTTCACCTGAAGCCAGGGTAGTGCCGATTTGAACATCTGTTTTGCTTTCTCTTCCTTACTCAAATCCCCTAGAATGATTATTGAAAATTCGGTAAATTGCCTCTCACCGGAGAAAAATAAATACAACAAATTAAAAAAAAAAAAAAAAAAAACTTGCGTCATTCATGCTTCTCGGTTCTCGTCGTCGTCAGAGTGTCAATGGTTGTTTCCTCCTGATACACATCATATGTTGTCTCTTCCTCTCATTCATCTCGTTTTCTTCTTTAGTGACAACCGCTGGCGTTGCCAGTGTTACATTTAAGGCGATTATTTACTAAAATAGTAACGCCTCCCAGGTGGTAAATTTCGTCGATCGAATGATACCTACGATCGAATAAGTCTAGCGAGAACGCTAGACCTTCCTAAATTTATTATAAGGGCCCTAGAATTAATACAATAGTCGATAACTGGTGTGAAATGTGTTGTTCTTGGTAGGATGTTTTTTGACCAGACAACCGTGTGAATGGAAGGTGTGAATGAAAATTGTATGAAAGGTGGAGGGAATGGATGAAAGTATGAATGAGTTTTTTTAAATCCCGAATTTGACTTCGGTGATGATTAAGTAAAATGAAAAGGTTTCTATAATACTTATTTCTCTCTTCTTAGCTTAAGAAAATTTACAATAAGAGTATCAATTAAGTAAATAAAAGCTTAATTATTCTAAAGATTTGATTTCGAGAGGTTGGACCTGTTTTTTTCTGACGAACCCTTATACCGGAAGGCCATGATCCCCGGTGATGCATATTATTTTGATTCATTTCATTCACTAGCTGAGCAGCCAGACTCTATGGTTGAGAGTTAAGTGATCTGGTGGAAAAGAGTTCCTCTCATAAGCACGGACAAATCATTCTACCAGATCTAGTCAACTCGTAACCAAAAGAGAGCTGCAACAGCAAGAACTCCTGACCAAAACCGATTCCCTTCGTAGCTAGACTCTATAATTGAACGGTTTGTGATCTGGTGGAAAAGAGTTCCTCTCGTCAGAACGGACAAATCATTCCACCAAATCAGTCCACCGCTGAATTAAAAGAGAGCTACTTGATGTTGAACTCATTATCCCGTCCAATTAGGTAACCAGACTCTATTACAGAATGGTGTGTGATTTCGCGAAAAAGAGTTCCTCTCATAAGAACGGACAAATCATTCCGCCAAATCTATTCACCCTTCAGTAAAAAGAGAGTTACCGCCTCCCGACCATGTCTTCCATTCAGGTAGCCAGACTCTATTACTCAATGGTATGTGATATCGCGGGAAAGAGCTCCTCTCATCGGAACGGACAAATCATTCCGCTAAATCTATCACCATTCAGTGAAAAGAGAGCTACCATTGACTTTTCTTTCTCATTAGCTAGACTCTATCATGGAGAGTTGTGTGATTTCGCGGAGGAGAGCTCCTCTCACTAGAACGGAAAAATCAATTCGCCAAATCTATCTCACACTCAGTGAAAAGAGAGCAACGAGAACAGAATATTCCAAGCTCAAGCATCCCGTTGAAAACAAAAAAACACAAGGTTTTTTTATTCGGAGTGGGGGGTGAATGTAACCCGTCAAAACGGTTACATTGGCCCGGTGTAAATATTATTTATATATATTTTCTGCTTATTAGTAGTTATTAAATAGATTCAAGTTAATGTTTTACAAAAAAAGAAACAATCAGGAACACGATTAGGAATACGGAAATATGCCATGCATAACAGAAAAAAGGAAATAGAAATTATCCCCCCCCTCTCTCCTTACAATACCTCTATTATCCCGTGAACGTGCCCTCGCCGTTACTCCACTCCGGTGACAAGTTGACGTAAACGTCACGCCGTCGGTGAGTGGTCGTCGACGGGCGAGACGGAGACCATAAAAGCCGCTGTCAGGATGACATCGTTCTCTTAGAAGGTGAAAGTCAATCCAACCAGAAGGACGCAGTATTTTTTCAACCGTTTTTTTCTTTCGGCAGTGAAATTGTTAAATCAAGCCGATCGCGTGTGCTTCAAGGTGGCCGGAACACAGTGAAGACGGGCTCCTGTGAGCAGTGTTAGTGACCACGGCTATAGCCCAGGGCCGATCCAACCCCGTGAAGAAGCAGGCATTTCAATCCTGTGTCCGTGACTGGGGATGAGGAGGACTCCTGTTGAAAGAACGCTGCCCCTCGTGTTCCCGGAAAGGCCATTTTCTTCATCTTCGCCTTCTTCCACGAGGATAGGTGAGCCATGGGACCTACCGCATGCTGCTGCTTGTCAAGCCGGAACGCCGCGGTAGAGAACTTGAACCGCAGGGGATATGTATTCTGCCAATTCCCGATATTCGAGACCTCGCACCCCAGCCAGGCTGCCGGTCGCGTCGCCAGATCATGAGCCGCCTCGCCTCACCGTGAAATCATCGTGAATCCAAGTAATGTGCCTATTTATCCTCAAACCTCTCCCCAATGAGTTGAAAACGAATTGCTTTAACAACACCGAATTAAAATGTAAAACCTAAATTCATTCAGTTTCGATCTTTATTTAAACAATCATTCCTCATTTCACTATATTCGACATTCTGCTAGATTTTCGCTTGTGTGTTTTTTTTAAGGGAAGCGTTTCCGCCCACGATCCTCCAATTTCTCCCAAAGAGCTTCCAGAAAACGACCCTGAGGTCACGACAAGGGCAGACGAAAGTCCCCAGCAAAAAGAATCTCTAACAAAGCCAAAATATAACATTAAGCTTTTGAGCATGCTATTATAAAACCTCTATAAAACTAGCATAAGTCTTCGAAGCATTGTAATTGATACTTGGGCAGGGCATAATATAGAATGGAATAAGAGGATGGACTATAAATAATTTTGTCACAAGTCTTTTCCATAGTAGCTTGAGTCACCCTACTTCATATAGTCACCAACAGATTATACAATAGCAATACTATTCAATTCCGATTTTACCATAAGACGTATTTTGTACAAAAAGTGATTTTATTAGAAATGGAACCATGTTCACATACTTTGGATCGAAGTTACATGTTTTTGGCTAATAATGCTTTGTAAGTGATGAAAAGCGCCTTCTGAACGCAAGTATGCAGAAGGACATACATAACTCTTCATTAAACACATATGAAACACGTTTAAATTGATTTATTTGTTGCTATCGAATTTGTACCATGCCAGAATTGTAGAACAATGGATACAAACAGAATCATTCAGTGAACTTTGAACATCGTATTTGGACATATCTAAATCATAAATCATAGACTTGGTCTCTAGGCTATTCTATGAGCATGGCGGGTTGCTATTGATTTTGTAGCGAGCCTAATTAACTAGGTTGAACAATTGATCTGAACTCCAACATTATTTGGAAAACTTAGAATGTCGTACTTAGACATAACTTCATTGAAAGCCTGAATGACCTGACTGAAAGACTAGATGGACTACCAGGTCATTTATAGGTAGAGCAATTAAAACGTCTTTTTTGGACATCTATATCGTTAGTCATCTCTTTTTAATGGCATATTCTTCTTCATCTTATTTGAACTACATCTCAAACTGTGACATTGCCACCTTACAGCTTAGTATTCATTAAGTACTTTCATAGTGGTTACTGCAAGGATTTTAAGTCTAGTTACTATTTTTGCATTTGTATATCACAGGGCTAACACGATGATGCCTTTAATCCCAGGGAAGTCCCCGAGAGTTTTGAAGACCGGATCAGGAATCGTACCCAGCCACCCAGCAAGATTTTGTAGCCGCGCATGTTACTTCACGGCTAAGGAAGGCCTCTGATAGCATGTACATGATCTCTAAGAGCTTGTATTGACATGATGGGTTCCTATCGGTTTTGTACAGAGCCTTATTGACTTGGTACCAAGGATCTGAACTTCAGAATGATTTGGAGAGCATAGAATATCTGCAGTAATTGACTGCATTCCATTATCTCTAAAATAGTTTCAGCACATTCCATATAAAAGTGACCAAACGTCGATCCTTCCACTAAAGTCTAATTAGTATTTGCTTCCACCGTCGATTACATAATGTATTTTGAGTACATCAACCTGTAAATTTGGCTGAGAAAGACATTAAGTTAAGTCAGAGTCAATATTTATGACCCACGAACATCTTAAGTGTGAGTTTTTTCAGCACCTTAGTAGGCTGACCAGATCATTTCGGTGTAAAAACGGGAAAACGCGCTTGCAAAACGGGACATGTCCAAAAAAACCTTGTGATAAAATTCAAGAGCTGAGGAAATTAAAAAAAAAAGGGGCCTAATTTGCATTTTCCGTGTGAAAAATAGAAATAATTTAAAGTCACCATAACCTTTCATTGTATTAAGTTACAAATATTTCACTCTTCAAGTTTAGAATGGGTCATCGCTCTTACCGGCAGCCTGGAGGTCTTCTTGCCCTCAGATACATTCAATCCATTCTACAAGCATTCTAAATAGCTGAAACAGTGACCCATTATCACCCCCATTTGACCCATTGTTAACCCCGACGACGGTAATTTTAATTATTTCCATGAATACCTACGGTTGGCGCAAGAGAATAAATGTCTAATTTAATCAATTCACAGTTTTTTCTAATCGAAATTGTTTTAAATGATACTAAAAGTAGCCTCCACACGAGAGAATCTTGTCCATTGATTTTTTCCCCCAAAAAGTGGGACTCATGCAATTTCGTCGCGAAAAGTAAAAAAAAATCCTGGCCTATTCATAGTGTGGATTACAGCTCGGACTCTCGGAGGTCTCCACCGGATTGTATTTTAATCCCATTATTCCCGTCCACACACATGAGATCAAAATTTGCAGACAAGCTCCTGATGTGTAGACTAGCCGTATGTGAGGACCTTAAATTTAGCCTTTAATCCAATCAAATTTTCCCTCGCACAATGGTCGGATTCGTAAAATTTCACGACATAAATCGATAACTCGAAAACTATCGGTGCTAGAGTTATGACGTCTTCAGAAGAAATTATCTACAAGAAAAGATTTATTTTTAGTGTTAGTTGCCATTAGGTGGTTCTTTTGTGAATTGTTTTTTTGAAATGTATTTTTTCAATATTTGGAATTAGGGGATCATATTAATCTACAAAGTTTTAGAGAATTTAATTCCAAGCATTTTCGCTTAATGAACATTTAGTTTATCTCATATAGGTAATGTTTTATGACAAAAATACTAAATTTAGATAGGGTGGCCCCGGAAAAATTATTTTTAGCTTCCACTTTCACCAATTCAAAATATTTTCAAAAACTGTCTAAGCATCGCTTCACGGTCTTTGGAAAGCGCATCTTTTAGTTACACAAGATGGTTGATAGCTTCATTTTCAAGCATATTATAAGAGTTTTATCATGAAAAAGTGATATTTTTCTGAGCATTCTACTGCAGTTAGTAGCAAATATTAGCAAACATTTCAATCGAATTCTGAAAGTATACATGCAGGCCCATCGAATCCATGATATTTCATTTGTCCATATTTGTCCACTTTTGTTTGATGATAATATTAGTTTTGTATAAAAAATAAGGAATTTTATGTGAACACTTATACCATCTTTAGGATTTTCCCAATATTCGGTAGAATAAAAGACAGAAACACAGTCTTCGACCAGAGGTCGTATAGACTGAACACCTAGACAACGGACAGGACACATAATACTCAGTGGACCGGTGAAGAATTTTTCGATCACGAATAGTTCCCTCGGGGCGGGAATCGAACCCATGCTCCATATCACATGCGTTTAGACGATAAACGTCGCTAACCGCACGGCCACAAAGAATCGTTCTTATCTAAAATATTTAAATCAACTCGTGTGGAAAAGTAGTCGAAAAAATCATTTTGACATTTTAACCACTAGACCGATTTTCAAGGTATATAAGGTACATAAAATAAATGCTTAAGAGCGCTACTTTTGTGTCAAAAACCGAAACTATAAAATTCAAATTGATTCGCAGAACAATTCCATTTTCGCAGTTTCTAAGTGAGTCTCCAATGACTACAGGTGATTCCACGAACATTGATAATCGGTCTAGTAGTTCAAAAATTATGTTTTAAAAAAATATTTTTTCAAAAATGTTGATTTTTTGACCACCCTGGATCGAGATTAGTGTATCGGACAAAACAAAAAAAGTAAGTTTATTTATTTTCGAAAAAGAATGTTTCCACTAAATATTGAGAAAAACAGAGATATGGTATATGTGTTTTCCATGGAATAGCTGATTTTTCATACAAAAATCAATATAATTTTCAAACAAAAGTGGACAAAGATGGACAAATGAAATATCATGGATTTGATGGGCCTGCATGTATACTTTCAGAATACGATTGAAATGTTTGCTAATATTTGCTACTAGCTGCAGTAGAATGCTCAGAAAAATATCACTTCTTCATGAAAAAACGCTTATAATATGCTTGAAAATGAAGCTATCAACCATCTTATGTAACCAAAAGATGCGCTTTCCAAAGACCGTGAAGCGATGCTTAGACAGTTTTTGAAAATATTTTGAATTGGTGAAAGTGGAAGCTAAAAACTATTTTTTTTCGGAGCCACCCTATCTATATTTAGTAATTTTGTCATAAAACATTACCTATATGAGATAAAATAAATGTTTATTAAGCAAAAATGCTTAGAATTAAATTCTCTATAACTTTGTAGAATAATATGATCTCCTAACTCAAAAGGTGAAAAAAATAGATTTACAAAAAAAAAATACAAAAGGGTCACCCTAATGGCAACTAACACCAAAAATAAATCTTTTCTTGTAGATCATTTCTTCTGAAGACGTCAAAACTCTAGCACCGATAGTTTCCGAGTTATCGATTTATGTCGTGAAATTTGATGAATCCGACCATTGTGCCTCGGTTTGAAATGACTTAAACTCGATTTTGTTCAGGTGATTTATAAATTAGTTTTTCATGACGTCATTTTTTTTACACTGGATGATTCCGAAATATTCAGAATTATTCAGGAATACTTTGAATGATTCTTAATGTTTCGAAATGATTGAAAATGTGGTAAAGTAAATTTGAATAAAAAAGTGAGTTACCTACTTCGACAGATCCAAAAATAATAATCGAAAATGAACTTAATCTGAAAACTAGAATGTCTGTCCTTGCGCTTCATTTTATTGACCTTGAAGCGTGACCTGATTTTCAGGAAACACTTGCCCACCAAATTACTAAGGTAAGACGGTATAATGCGCCCCACCTGGCCAAAACGCCCCCCTTTGATTTCTAGAAAACTACAAATAATTAAGGGTCAAAATCGACTCTAGCATACTGTCCGCAAAACTTGCACTGGAACACTCAGTTGGGCAACAAAATAAATTTTCTCAGTGGTTAATATGATATAAACTTGCTTCCATCTTCAAAAATATAACGATTTTCGAAAACATGTTTCACTGGCCAAAACGCCCAAGTGTAGGCAGGACGATATGCCCTTACCAAGTGGACACAAGCGCAGCGAGCCTGCAGCAGTTGCTTCCAAATTGTATGGAAAATATTGAAATGTAATTCACACCTGCTTAAATGGACCTAAGTTGGTTTTTTAATGTCAAGCGCATGAGGATTTGTAATCTTTTTATAATGGGATTGATAGAATACTAATAAAGGGCTATGAACCGTCTTTGGTTAAGGTGAGGCGTATTGCCCAGGCACTTTTTGAAATTCATTTTTTCACCACTTTTCAAAAAAGCTTTATTATATGTTTATATGAATACTAACGGGCAATGCATTTACGACTTCCTAGACTACCAAATAACACAAAGTTTGCATAAATTGTGTTGAAAAGTAAAAAGTTATCAAGGAGTTGCCTTAGGGGGGGGCATATTATACCGTCTTACCCTAATTCCGTTCAATCCACTGATGAAATTGGCCAAATTATAATGCCTTCGGAATAAGCAGAAAAAATCATTGAAATGAAACTGTATGAAAAAATCTCCCGAAGAAGCACCTGTTGTCATTAACTTAACCTTAACCTTAAGAAAAGTCGATCAATGGAAAACACAAAACGGCATAGACAGCATTTTCTTAAAAGCAACAGTAATAAAATAACATTTCACATTTTTTATGGGTTTCGTCCACTTTCTTTGTTGATGATGATGATGATGATGATGGTCCCGCCACATACCCCTACAAAGGTTTGAGCTAGACGATTTATCTTTAAGATAATTAATTGAATTTAATTTTTCAACAATTTAATCAGATTTGCAAAACAAAACAAAAACGGTGTGATTACCATCACACATATAAATTTCTTAACTTTCCATTACTATCCAGCAAAAATATTAAATGTAAAAACTGTTTAGTTCATCTACAGATTCTCATAAGTATCAGTAGTGATGCTTCGAGTGCATAAAAATGCAAAACTTGTGATACCTCTCGCACAGATTTCAAAAGTTCCACCAAGAATCGCGTTTCATGTAATAACAAGTAACGTTAGCCACTCAAAGCATCAATAATAATCTAATAAACTATGTCGTTGTCAACAAAATCAAAACTTGTGTTACCGCTCCGTCGATATCAAAAGTTTCGGTATCAACCGCGGAAACCAAACTCTACTAGATAGCCTATTACTAATCCGCAGAATCATTGAAACAGCTGAAAAAGCGCAAGTCTGTACACAAATTTAAAAATCATTCATATCTGCTTTACGCGCGCGAGACTCAAACTTTTGTAGACTACACAAGAAAAAGGTCAAATTACAATTACGTCAATAAATATAAAATCCATCATCATCATCGAGGCGAACAAAATAGTTTATTAGTGCCTCAATAATTGAAAAAACACAATTGTCCAAACAAAATATCCGTAGGTCAAACTTCGTCAAGATACAATAATTAATGATTTTTAAAAAGTCAACTAAGTAGCTGCTTAAAATACAGCTTTTACGTGTGAAACACAAAGTCTCTTGAATTGTGATAATGTCGTTGCACGTTTGATATGTGTAGGCATCGAATTGAAATCATTGATACCTTTAAAAAACAAAGAATTTTGTGAAGCTCCATGCAAAAAGTTTGGTGTTCTTACATCTTCCGCGTTTCTAGTGTTATATCTATGAATGTCACTTCCTCTTTCAATTCGATCACACAAATATCGAGGCAGCAAACCATTTACTACTTTAAAAATGAACACCATTGTTAAATACACAATTCTTTTGCTTCACCGAGAGCCACTGCAATGCATCCAACAAAAAGTTGAGGAAGTGAATCTGTTACATCTTAAAATCAAACGCATAATCTTATTCTGCAAGCGCTGCAATCTCGATATTTGTGTCTGATTTGCTAAAAACAAAATGGAAGGACAAAAGTCCAAGTGAGGAGAGATGATTGATTTGTACAACTGTATTTTACTAGCTGTATTTAATTCGTTTTTCAGTCGACATAGGATTCCATACTTCTTGGCTATTTTCTTGATGACATTGTCAATATGTTGGTCAAATTTCAATTTATCATCAATAATCACGCCAAGATATTTAATTTCCCGTACGCGATCAAGAGTCTCGTCATCAATTTTCACAGAGACATTATCAATTGAACGATTTCGCGAAATAACCATATACTTTGTTTTACTAATATTCAATTTTAACTGTTTGTACTTCAACCATCTACTTAAAGAATGCAAATCTTCATTCAAGTGTTCAATCGCTTCCTCCAGATTTTGAGCTGCAATGAATATTACAGTATCATCAGCAAACAAATTAATATCACAATAACGTAAGACCCGTCGCATGTCATTAATGTACATAATGAACAAAAGGGCCCTAATACACTTCCCTGTGGTACGCCAAGGTCATTCTCCACGGGACACGACACATAATCATTGAAAGCAGTCCGTTGGGATCTGTCAGACAAATAGCTTTCAAACCATTTGTATGCAGAACCCGAAATTCCAAAGCGCTTAACAGTTTTCAACAATAAGGATCGAGAAATTGTCTCAAAAGCGCGTTTGAGATCCAAAAACACAGCTAGAATAGTATCTTTACGCTTCATATTTTCTTTCCATTTAGATAATACCAAGTTCAATGCAGTTTCACAGGAATGAACTTCTCGGTAACTTGTTCCGCGGTATTAACAAGTTATTACTATTTAAATGTGTAATTAGCTGGCCTTTAACTACAAGTTCTAAAATTTTCTCTAATGTGTGCAACATGTTGATGGGACGAAACTCTTCGGCTTTAATCGTTCCAGCAACTTTTGTATTGGAATCACTAGTGATTCCTTCCAAACATGCGGCACGTGCCCAGTTTGTAACGATTCATTTATAAGGTCCAGCAAGTTGCGTCCAATGACATGAAAGCAATCTTGAATAACTCTAGCATTAACATTATCAACTCCAGCCGTTTTACCTAAAGAAAAGCAAATGTTTTTAAGTTCTTCAAAAGTAATCGGGTGAAAACACTCAAATCTACAGTTAATATTTATCGGCTGTTTTATTTCATCAGGCTCATCCACTAACTCGATAGATCGGTTAATGGATAAGACACTATTGACGAAATAATCGTTGAATTTAGATGCAATTTCTTGTTCTGACTGTTCTAATGTGCCATTAAAAGTTATGGACCGCGGCTTGCAACTACTAGGCTTTAATAATGATTTCAATATTTTCCATAACTCTTTGCTGTTGTTTTGATGCTGATAAATTTTCCTCTGAATATACTCGCAACGTGTACGTGTCAAAGATTGCGAATATTTGTTCCGCGCTACCTGATACCTATTCCAATGATTTTCATTATTAGTTCTACGAAACTTTTTATACAATTTATCTCTTTTTACGTTTCAGGCGCAAAAGGTCTAAATTATACCAGCTGTTAGAATTATGCAAAGTTACTATCTTCTGTTCTACTAATTGATTGGTACAGGATTTCAAAACGTTTGTAAGAACAGCTGATCTTTCATCTATATTACCGGAATTTTCTTGAAAATCCACGTTTCTTTCGACAAGACCCGAAATTGCTTGTTTAGAATATTTTCTCCAGCACTTCATTTTAATTAAATTACTATCATTACTATTATTGTCGGTAACGTTAATGACTAGCGTTTCATGATCGGTTACTTTTAAATCATTGCTCGTTTCGCTAGTTACAGAATCAAAATTTGTATACACATGATCAATCAAAGTTCTACTGTGCTGGGAAATACGCGTATAAGAATTTACTTTTTGTTTCAAATTAAAAAAAATCCGCTAAATGTTTCAAATGATTCGAATTGGAATCGTCACACCAATTGATATTAAAATCACCAGCAATTACATTTAATTTACTAGGATCTATAAATGACTCAAACCAGTTTTCCAAAATTTCAATAAAACGCTGGTCACTTGCACTGGGAGAGTGATATAAAACACCATAATTACCCATCTTCATGCCACGTACAACTGCAATGCCCAAGAACCAGTTTCCATCACAAACTTCGTTTAATTGAAGCTTGAACTGAACTGATTCTTTGACATAAATAGCAACACCGCCATCAGTGTGTCTAGAATGTGATAAACAAGCAGCTACACTATAACCCGGAATGCTATACTGATCAAATGCTTCAATGTCGACTATATGAGTTTCAGATAAAAACACTAAAAATGGACGTTTATCTTCTACAATCTTACGTAATGCAACGTAGTTTGTAGACAAACCCGCAATATTCAAATACAAAATATCGAATTTGCTCACATTTCTACTAGAACTTGGTTGCTATTTATTGAAACGTAAGCTGCTCTTTTTCCGTTCAACTAATCGCTTATAAACATTACACTCAGTACTGAAGGCACTGTGGTTCACGTCCAATTTCATTCATTTTTATACAATTGACACATTTCAATACAGTTGACGTGCATTCGGATGTCTTGTGACGATCGCTGCACTTTGAGCACGCAATGCCATTTTTGCAATCCGTACTCATGTGCCCAAATTCTCCACATTGAAAACATCTCAAAACACTAATTTCGGGAACAACAAGGCACCGATCAAACCTTATGTTAACTTTTCTCGCGGTCAACAAACAACTATAAGTCTCTTTATCGACTTCAATAACAACATTGTTCTTGTTGTACTTAAAACGTGGATTTTCATACATTCTTATTACTTTAACATCATTTATTGCGATGTCTTCATTCTGATCTTTCAAAATCTGAATGAATTCATCGGAAGAAAACTTATCGCACATTCCCATCACTTTTAGTCTTGGCACCGATGAGGGAACAACAGCATCATAGTTTTCACCCAGATTGCTTTGAATGCCATTTTTCACAACATCAACATTAAATCCTGTTGCACACTCAGCAATAATAGAGCCGTTTTTCCCGTTTCTAAAGTTACTGATCCTGTGTGTTTTTGGATCCAGTTTACTATTCAAAAATTTCCGAGTATCATCGCTACTCTGGTTGGACTCTTTTGGTTTAATCACAATGACCGGACGAGCCTTACGAGTGACCTTTACTTCCTTAGGCGCAGTGACTTTTTTCGTTACTTTAACGTTATTTTTCCCAACATTACTTTTAACAATATCCGCGAAACTAACATTTTCTGGCATTGCAATATCAGATGTATCGTCAACATCTTGTACCTTACGCTTTTCGTTTTGGGAGTCAAATTAGGCCCTGTAGCCTTTCGCGATGTACCTTGCATTTCATTCATTACAGCTACATTTCTACTCGGGTTAAATTGAAAAATGAACATTTCATATTTTCCATTTCTTTGCTGATCGAATCTTTGAGACCATTAACAGCCTCGTTCAAAACCTCAGATACATTTTTCTGTAATTTCTCAATACCGATTAACAACGCGCTGTCTATTTGGGCAGTAATGTGATTCCGAATATCACCGATCGAATCAGAAAGAGAAGAAAGTTTCTTCATCTCTTCATCGAAACGAATGGTATTCGGAACCTGTACATTCTGTCCGTCGCAAGATCGACTAGATAGACAGTCACAACACTTGAAAAAACATTTGCATTCTCCGTAATCAATCTGGCCGCTGCCTTCGCTTCAATAGGAGAGCAGCGGGCATGAAAATATTTCTCACATAGAAAACAACACAGTGGGAAATCGTTGATTGCGATCCCCACTTTGCACTTTTCGCACTCCATCCTCTACACAGCAGTGGACTCAAACATGCAACAACACACTACACTATCCACAGAGAATAAAAGAAATGGGGCAAGCAAATGAACAACAACAGCTTGCCGCGCGAAGCTATAGGTAAAACTATGGCTTCACGGGATGCTGTGTTGAGTAATAAATGTTAAATTAAATGAAAATTTGGCACGGAGGCTAAATGCCTCCTACTTATCCTGATACAGTAACAAAAGGGCACACGATAGAAATATTTTTCCCGCGGCACAAGTTCACTTTCACACGCAAAAATTAACTTTTCTTTCCGCACAGAGGCAAACAAACTATGATGTCCACCATCACCACACAGATGCTTTGTTGAGAGATAAGCTAGCCGAGGGCTACAAAACTCTCTTTATAAAGACACAAAAAAAAACCTTCTATGTATTTGATTTTAGATTCCTGCCTAAAATATTTGTTTGAATAAAAAAAATTTTTTTGAAAAAAAATATTTGAATTTGTTTGAATAATATTTTGGAGCTCTGGAAAAACGGGACAAATTGAGGATTTTTAAGATTGCCACGGGACAGCTCAATAAGGTCTAAAAAACGGGACTGTTCCGTTAAATACGGTACGTATGGTCAGCCTACCCCTTAGGAACGTCCTACAAAGTAGGTCAACATTTAAGAACATAGCTTTCTGCAAAATAGGAAAAGTCGAGTAGTTTTACACATTCACATTGTTGCGTTAAAAAGTTATGAAGTGAAAGAGCCATTCGGGACATATTGACCCGAACACTTTAAGAAGGTTAAACGAATAAATGCATTTAAATTATTGTAAATTCGTGGAGTTCGATCATACCATAAGGTTTTATATCCAACCATGCCCAAATCAGGAGATTTTGACTCTGTCTAAAATATATGCATTTTCCATGTCGAAATAAATATTTCAGTTCGCATTATATCACAGTTCACACCTAATAAAAGCTGTTGGATGCTTCCGGCGGACAGAACCATAAGCAGGAGGATCGAGGGAAACTTCGGATTGACACCGGGACACTTTGACAAAGTGTTGACAAAGATTGACAATGTGTACTACTTGGCATAGCCTTAATCTCAAGTAAATTCCAATCAGTTTTAAGGCTGCTTAATTTCTTTATAGGGGAACTGTTCCGTTTTCCATCTCACTGAACATATATTCATCTCATCGCAAAACAAAGAAATACAGCACCAATCTCGTCGCGCGTGCTCACTGCTGAAAAAAATCACAAAAATAAGAAACAAACCAAATTCCTTTTCATTGCTTTGTTTTTGATGGGATTGAAATAGGAGCTATGGGATGAAGTGCCGAACCGTTCCCCTAATTGAAAATGAATTTCCGTCTGTCTGACCTTTATAGATAGATTCGGAAACTACTAAACTGATGGACGTGAAAAATTGTATGCAGAAGTTTTTGGGGCCGGGGAAGGTTCTTAAGATGGAAATCAGGGCTCCCATACAAATGAAACACCTATTTCATCATAACTCGAGAATTAATCAAGCAATCTGGCATGTGGAGGTTTTGAAAGGGAAGTTATGTTTCTGTGGTGGTTTGAAACCCCTCCCTCTGCTGGAAAGGAGGCTCTCATATAAATGAACTAGAAATATCTGCATAACTCAAGAACTAATGATAGAATAAATCAATTTGAGGCGAAACGAAATGCGTCGGTTCTGATAGTAAAAAATAAATCTCTATATATTAAAATGAGTTTGCATTTCCTTTCGGGCAATATAACTATTGATCTGTATCGAAGAAATCGAAAGATTCGGTGCAAATATGTTCAAAAACAGTTTTTTGTTGTTTTCTCGAAATAGTGTAAAATGGACTTATGCAGTTTCTCAAACAAATGATTCATTTGTAGACTTCTGCGAATTCTTATGACATTCACAGAAGGGATCATTTTGGACCTCCAGAGTTCACATTTAGAAAAAAAAAGTCATATTTACAGAAAAAAAAAACTAAAAGGAGACAGCCCGATTGGCTGTACGAACTGTAGACGTATGACTACATATATTCAAGTAGAACCTGTTACACCAAAGAATGTACTCAACATCTTTTACTCGAAACGGCTGGCCCTTTGTGATTTGATAACGTATTAAAAATGTAAACTTTTTAAAGAGTTGAAACATTTGTTAAGACATTAGTAAAAACTATTTTTTGATAGATTTTATGTGCTGAGCCATTTTGCTGTACAAGTGCTTTAAAGACCATTCCCTCCTACACATCTACCCCGCCAATCAATTCCGTAATGCCACCTATGCCATAAATCAACCGAATGGATCAGTGGAAACTGATAGAGGGGAGTGACATTATAGAGTCAAACCTCGATATCAACTCATTGAAGCAAATTATGCCATATTAAAAAATATTTTCTGGGTTACTGTGATGGTCCCTTCAAACAGCTGTCCAAATATTTCCTATTCCACATCTCGACTCATGGAGGTTTCACTGTATAATTGACTGATTGTGGGAACAAATTGTGTTTGAAAATAGAACACAAATCAATAGTTTACTATATATGATTTCAAATATGACTTTAAATCATAGGTAAATTCGCAATCAATTGATGACGAAACCATAAAAATCCGTTGAGAAATGGTCAACTTATAAGTCTCCAAAACCAACCATTTTTTTTCGTGACGGTCTAATTTTTCCAAATTCTAAAATGTAGTTCTACGTCAAAAAAATCCAGTCTTTTTTTAGCACATCCTGGGACTCTCAGTAACTTTATCTCGACAAACCCTCTTAAGCAGGATTGACTCAAAGCACGTATTATATGGAGATATAATGATTTCCCACTAAATATTAATCAATACTTACAGATCTTCGGCGTAGAGGTTGTGCGGAATCGAAGTGCATACACCGGCACCGTCACCGGTATCGTTATCACAGGCGCAAGCGCCGCGATGGTTCATACGGATCGCCAGCGTTTGGGCATCGCGTAAGATCTGCAAGGGGAGTAAGTTACGCACAGGGTTAAGATCGATTTTTTTTCTTTCGGAAAAGTGGCTCGCATTGACTTGGTGGCGGTGCCCGGTTGATCCACGTACCTTATGATTGGCCTTTCCTTCGATCGAGACGATAAAACCAACACCGCAGGCCTCATGCTCGTTTTGTGGATCATAAAGACCTTGTGCTGCTGGTGCTTCCCAATCCATAGTTGGTTTTGTAGGTTGCTGCTGTTGTTGATCCTCGCGAAAACCATCCTGCTGGATCACTTCACGTGGCACAATCACTTCAGATGTAAACTCATTATTGGGTGGGGCCATTCTATTTGCACCAACAATAATGGGAAAACCTTTTTTCAGATTTTTTTCTATCACTCCTCGGGCACTGATTTTGTAAGAAATTGGCAACTTTAATTGTCGCTTAAAGGTTCAATTCAATTTTTCACTTTTCTTCTGCCCAAATGTTTTCAAAAACGTAATTAACACAATTTAACAATTAACGGAAGACTGTTCAGCAAAACGAATCACCTGAAAAAGTGAAAAAAAAAGTTTAAATTAGCACTTTAGTAATACGAACATTGCATATGTTTGAGAAATATTGTGTGTTGTCCATGAATTAGCTGTTATTTGTTATCCCACTGTTCTGATGTGCAAATTAGTTTATAACACTTTGAACACTCGATCTATTTCCAATTCTTCTCTGTTTCTATTTTCTCACTTATCAGCTAATTCACTGGAAGAGGTGTCGCCATGACAAATCTCCTTCGATGCTTCTCAAACCCCAACCAATTAACCTATCTCGCAAACTCGATGACCCATGTAGCAATCTGTTGCCCATGGGTTTATCATCTTCACCATTGAACGGTTACTAATTAGAACGCTATTATATCATCTCCCAGTTGCAAGTTCATCCTATCTGCTACACCCAGCAATGGCATTTATCAACCGGTTATTTCCAACGGACGTAAACTCACATAAAAATAACTTCATATCCACACTCATAAATCACTCATCCGTCCCCCGGGTCCGACGCAACTACGTAAACGTGATAAAAAATGGTTATCTTTCCTATACCGTACCGTATAAATAGATTAAAATCCACACTTCGAGAGCCAACGTCCGACTTGAACCGCGGTTAGAACGAGACTGAACTGAGCTGATCAGGGACCTGATATGTCGCTCTGATCTGATCAGTTGCTGCCAGATCTGTAGAAGCACACCGCATATACATGGAAGATCTATCAGTGCTCAGAGAAGAGAGTTCATCAATTTCGAGAACCGTATGGGGTGAATGCTTTTAAAGTGAAATGATTAACTCATTCGTTCAGGATGTGTCGCTTTTGCGTCAGTTACCCTAAATCAATTTGTGAACTGCCGAATATATTCATCGCAGTTTATGATGGAATTAGCATATCCATCAAAATCCGAGTTGGATAGCATTTCCACATATGCACCATATGCACCCCATTAAATGATAATATTAACCTGAATTAAATGCTGAAAAAAATTTCACCGAAGTTAAAAAAAACTACATTCGAAACAGAAACAAATTAACTAATTGAAAATATTTTTTATTCATCATGCAAACTCAAATGGATATGCAATTATGTTTTTAAGCGAATTTGCTTTGGTTGTACCTGTTCGTGTTAAATTAATTCATTTCAATTTGAAATTACGCCAGAATTGCTAGCTTTTTTGTTAATGTTCAAATACCCGTGAAGAAGGTAAAATCTACACCAAAACGTCGGATAATAGACGCAATAACGTATCAACTGCTTTTATTAGACTGACAGTACCGACAGTTGCTTCTCAAATTGAAAATACTATCGGAACACATCTAATGTTTATCACAAAACTTACAACGTAGTTTTGGATAAGTATTGCAATCACAGTCACTTAACTTAAGTTTAGTGAATAGAAGTAAGACATCCAATTGAATTGACGAAGTAGGGATAATAACCAGTATGACGTCTGTGCCGTCAGTAAGTGAAGGAATTATTCGATCGACTTTGTTTACGGCTGACTATAATACTAACGAACGACCAGTCGCGAAATGAATTCAGTTGAAGAAGCCACATCGCAAAAACGCATCGTCATCGCAACGTTCAACGTCGTCGAGAGGAACTTTTCTTCTCGAGTTATTGTTTGTTTGATTTTTCCGCTGATTGTTTGCAGTTGCTTTCATGGGGTGCACAAATATTTATGCATCTATTCCGATGTTGGTTTTGAATATTGAATTATACAAGAAGTGGGGCAAGTAGAATATTTTGTCTTGTTACATAAGCTGATAATTTTAGATATATCTTTTGTAAAAGTAAAAGTACAAAATCACCGGCGACCACAAATTTTCATAAATGTAGTCCACAAAGAATATTTGCATATTCATGTAAAAAAGTGATTAAGAAAATTTTGCATGAAAGTAAGAGTCATCTTCCATTCCATGTTTGAATTTTCGATTTTATTCTGTTTTATTTTGGAGGGTGAATAAGTATTTTATGTTTTTTAACGGCGTATTTTATTACGGTCGAAGTTTTCCGATTGTTGTTACAATCTGTCAATTTTTCCTATGAAAATTTTAGTTAAACTATTGGATCTATTGCGAGAATGATGAGGCATCAATGCTTATCAGAAGCTAGCAAAGCGCCTCAATATCCTCACAAATATTTTATGATACAATGTTCAATGTTCATGTTACTTCTACTGCAATAACACTTGTTAATAGTCACCCCGATAATTCATATTCTACTAAGGTGGAGTAGAACCATGAGATATGAATCATATTCCGCACTATGCTGTAGTTCATCCTAATCTATTTATAAACAGCCCTTTCTTTATGAGGGCAAACTCTATTCGGAAGCAAACACACTCCACCGACCTTCGCGTCCAACTAAGATTACGAATGGCTATTACAACCAATTGATTGATAGCACGTGCTTAGTAAACAATGATTGCAACATATATGTACTATGTTTAGCACATGGTCGTTTTCATACAGCATATTATCACAATCACCCTGTAACAACATTACCACTACGCACGATTAGATAGCTACACACTATTACAAGTTTTCGTGAAAGCGCACAGAGAATGGTCTCAATTTATTTGTGACGAGTTTGCAAAGTCCAGCTGGTGAGCGCATCCAGCAATTGTGCCATCGAGTCTAGTATGAGTAGAGTTAGCGATATTTTTCGGCTCTGCTACATGTATATAGCCTTGGTAAAATTTTCCACAGCTCGTTCCTCTTTTGGTATTCCAGACACTTTTCCATACGTGATACTCAACGGCTAGCCTTAACCCGAATACCGAAAGTGTAGTAAAACATTTACGATTTTTGCCAAAATCGGAAAATGATTGGGACCCAATCTCTTATCACTAAGAATTCAATTGTTTGTGCAGATGTTAATCTCCGGTTTCCACTTTTTTTTTCTTATCAAAAATTGCTCTTCTTTTACATTTACACTCTGTTCGGGATCGTTGTCATAGGTCCAAAATCTTTTGCACGTTTTGCAAAGAACATAACTTTTTTTTCGATTCTTATCTTTAGTCAGCTTTTAGCTTTCCAAAAAAATGTGCAACGTGTGCACTTTGGACAGTTATTCGTCGCTCATCTTCTGACGCGAAAAATGAAGTCCCAACAACGTTCAGAAGCATTCGGTGCGACGCAATTTCCTATAATGCAGAAGTGCACTCGGCACCAGGATGGAACGAGCTGGAACTGAATTTGTTTGCTAAGTCGGAATTCAATCCACAATCCACACGCTATGTATAGAACTTTTTGATATGTGTAGGCATACCGAGTGTGTAATCTTCAGGTTCTGAACAGAACGATCGACCGAGCAAACACGTTGATTTGGTTTCGGAGAGCGCAAGTAAAATACAACCGTCGACAGCGAACGCCAATCGTGAACTGAGGCAGCTCTAGAGACAGTGATTAGGGGCATGGAATAAGAAGCGCGTTTCAATGGGAAGCTTGTCCGCGGGGGGAAACACTTCGATTGCCATCATGCCCAGCCGGCCGGTACAAGAAAGCATACAGCCACGGTTTTTTGTTTTTTTTTTACAGTTTTCCGCGATATAATTACGCTGTTTGATATGCCATTTGTCATGATTATAGTGTAGAAATTTTGGGCAGACTTTATTCCGTCATATTTGATTTTAATATCGAGGTAAATCATAAGATTTGAATATTTAAATACAGTTTTTTACTAAAATTCCAACATATTTTCAGGAAAACCTTATAAGTACCTTGGAGATTTCTTCTAAATACCCAGTATTTGTGGAGATAAAAAGTTATCCACATCTTCACGAACATTCAATATAATTATTAGTGCATCTCATCATAATCTGTTACGACTCCTAAAATTAATTATCAAAGAATTTTCTCAAAAAATCACATGAGATTTTCTTGTAATAGCATTGTAACAAGAATTGTTTTGATCATTTAGTAGTTTGTGATTAGGGTACTACTTTTAGTGCATTTTTTTGTACAACTGAATATCTGGTCAAAACGGGCTTTGCATCCGCGCAATCAAATGGCGAGCTGCGAGAAGCTCGGCATCAAATGCTCCGGGGTATTGAGCGGAGCAGACCCGGTGGAACAGTTTCGTCCTCCGGCTGCCGTCAGAATCTAGAAGGTGGGAGCGGGGGCCATTGCACAATGGGGAAATTCGATTTCAAAGGTGGAAAAAATTGATAACTTTCTTCACGAACAACTTACAGAAGAGATCAAGAGCTTATTCGAAAAGGAATTTTGCAAAGAATTCAGTGAGTGCTGTTTCATGGACGTGGAACGCTTCTGTATGTAGTTATTGAGCTCGTTTTGCCCTAATGCCCCATATGTCGCGAGTTTCCAAACTATTTGTCATTTTATCTTTAAGACATTGTTCTAAAATTGTGTTTATCTCTTCACTGTGGATCCACAGAAGAGCACTAAATATATTTGTTGGTAAAAGTTGGAAATTTAAGGGGCTTTGGGGTCAAATAAGCATCAAAGTGCATTTTATGTGCAATTTTCATGTATTCTACAAAAATTAATTATATTTACAGATAATTGTTGATATTACTGTCCCAACGTGTTAGACAGATATTGATAAATGTTTGCTGAATAAAAATTAATGAAATAAATCATTTTACAAATGTTTTATTGGTTATTTATTGAGTAAAAAACGATTGACAACTAGACAAAAATAGTCATATGTTATGAGTCTTAATGTGATCATAGATATGAGGTGATGGGAGATACTGTTTTTTCTTACCTTTTTGCCCAAATTCCCCTATGAAATAATATAGCTCAATGATTCTGAGGAAGGAAATGATGTAGCAATGTTAATTTAATTAATATTTTCCAATGATATAATGAAAATAACAAATAATCATATAATTCATTGGAAATATTGAATTATAGGGGATTTAGGGGTCATACAGCTCATTTAATGTAACTTTTTATACAAAATAGAATAACTTTTCTGACGAGCGACTCACAGATAAGGTTAAGGGCTTATTCGAAAGCGAATTTTCCAAGAAATTCAGTGAGTGATGTTTTATAGACATGAGACACTTCTGTATGTAGTTATTGAGCTGGTTTTGCCCCAATGTCCCATACATCAAAATATTTCATAATTTGGTACTTTTATCTTTCAAAAATTACACTGAAATTCTGTTTTTCTCTTCAATGTAGATCCATACATAGCACTATACATATTTTGTTGGAAAAAGTTGAAAATTTAGGGGATTTTGGGGTCAAATAATCATCAAACTGCATCTATGTGAATTTTTCATGTATTCTGTAAAAAATAATTATACCCAAGAAATCATTTTCACTATATTACGTTGAATGATCATTTAGGGTTACGGTGATTTAAAAACTTGTAAGCATTGAAGTAGCTCTACATATGGTCAATTTTTGCGAAATCTACAGCCTATTGATTATTCAGATATTAACAGATAATAGTTGATATCATTGTCATAAATTTTATAACAGAAATTGATACCTAAAAAACAAATATCCATATATTACATTAAAATGGATTTTTAAGGCATTTTGGGACAAATAAGTGAAAAAATTCAATAATTATGTATTTAAAAAAAAAAGCTTCTGAGCTCTGATCCCTTGGATTTTTTTTTTTCAATGCAATCTACGAATATTTGTTATTTCTATAGTATCATTGACAAATTATAATTGAATCAATGTTACTCCATCATTTCTTAACCCAGAATAATTGAGCTATATTATTTTATAAGGGGAATTGGGGTGAAACGTCATGAGAAAAGAATATTTCCTATCTATTCCTATCTATTATCACATCCACTAATATATTTACTCTTATCTAGTTGTGCAAACGGGTATGGTTTGGGAATGATCGGCACTTTTCAGAAGCATTTAAAAAATTGGGTTTTACCCAATAAATCACAAAACAAAACACTTGCGAAATGATTTACTTCATTAGTAATTGTTTCGCAAAAAATTATTAATGTCTGTAGAACATTTTGGGAGAATAATAATATTTTTATTAATTTTTACAGAATACATAAAAAATTCACGTAAAGTGCAATTTAATACTTATTTAACCTCAAAATCCCTTAAATATCCAACTTTTACCAACAAAGCATGTATGGATCTATAATAAAGAGGAGAACACATCTTTAGTACAATACTTGGAAGATAAAAGCACGAAAAATATGATAAACTGTGATTTATGGGACATTGGGGCAAAACAAGCTCAATAACTACATACAGAAGTGTCTCAGGTATATAAAACAACTCTCACTGATTTTTTTGGAAAACTCCCTTTCGAATAAGCCCTTAATCTTCTATGTGCGTCGTCCGTGAAAAATGTTATCCTATTTTGTATAAAAAGTTACATTAAATGAGCTGTATGACCCCTAAATACCCTATAATTCAATATTTTTAATGAATTATATGATTATTTGTTATTTTCATTATATCATTGGAAAATATCAATTAAATTAACATTACTACATCATTTCCTTGCTCAGAATCATTGAGCTATATTATTTCATAGGAGAATTTGGGCAAAAAGGTAAGAAAAAAGAGTATCTCCCATCACCTCCTATTTATGATCACATCAAGACTCATAACATATGACTATTCTTGTCTAGTTGTGCTATCGGGTATGGTTTGGAAATGTTTGGCATCGGTGCTATTCAAAAGTTTTTAAAAATCATTTTTTACTCACTAAATAACCAAATAAAACATTTGTAAAATGATTTATTTCATTAATTTTTGTTCGGCAAACATTTGTCAATATCTGTTCAACACTTTGAGACAATAATATCAACACTTATCTGTAAATATTACTATTTTTACAGAATACATGAAAATCGCACATAAAATGCACTTTGATGCTTATTTGACCCCAAAATCCCTTAAATTTCCAACTTTTACCAACAAAATATATTTAGTGCTCTTCTGTGGATCCACAGTGAAAAGATA
This sequence comes from Armigeres subalbatus, assembly GCF_024139115.2. Classification (NCBI taxonomy): domain Eukaryota; kingdom Metazoa; phylum Arthropoda; class Insecta; order Diptera; family Culicidae; genus Armigeres; species Armigeres subalbatus. The sequence continues at coordinate 85,358,885 of NC_085140.1, forward strand.
AACACAATTTTAGAACAATGTCTTAAAGATGAAATGACAAATAGTTTGGAAACTCGCGATATATGGGGCATTAGGGCAAAACGAGCTCAATAACTACATACAGAAGCGTTCCACGTCCATGAAACAGCACTCACTGAATTCTTTGCAAAATTCCTTTTCGAATAAGCTCTTGATCTCTTCTGTAAGTTGTTCATGAAGAAAGTTATCAATTTTTTCCACCTTTGAAATCGAATTTCCCCATTGTGCATTGGGTGGAGCTTGAACCAACGCAGCTGCTGCTGACATTTGCTTGCGCTGTAACGGTGGGAAGATTGGAAACGCTCGACGGGGAGCCGGGATGGCTCACCGCGTTGATCGCAGCAAGACGATTCTTCTTCGGCAGGGACCTAATGGAAGCCTTCTTTCGGAATTCCAGGAATTCCTCCCGCTTCAGACAGCCCTTGATGGTGGTCCAATATGTTTGTCGCCGTAGTTGGCGCATTTCAGATCGGCAACTGTTAGGTGGGGGTCGCCACATTTGATGCAGCGCCGCTTCAGGGCAGTTCCGGATGCCGTGCCCAAAGTTAAAGCAGTTAAAGCACTGTGTGATGTTATGGTGTAGTTTAGGCCGCAACTCTCGAGTTCAGCTTGGAGCACCTCCTCCTTCATATCGTGGAGTCCTCATAGCAAAGCCTTGAGCGGCTTCGTGCTGGGCTGGTTATGAGTGTGGTACTTATACTTGTGGACCTCGAGGAGCTTCACGATAGGAAATCGATTTGCGGGAAATGAATAAAGGTCTGATGAGATATAAAGATGTTTTTCACCACAAACTACGAAAAAAGATTCTCCTTCAACCCGAAAATCGTTTGATTTCGTCCCATTGAAACGAACCCTATGGTATTTTTTCATACTTCATAATTATTCACTTACTTACTTGATACTTGATGGGCTACAGCTCTTCGATGAACCTACGCCGAATGGAGTATCCTTCTCCACTGGACTCGATCCTGGGCCAATCGCTTCCAGTCGCCCTGAAAATTGAGCGCCCTCAGGTCCTCTTCAACTGCAAAAAGCCATCGTGTACGCGGCCTTCCACGAAGCCTGCGGCCTCTTCCGGGTTCTCTACTAAATATTATCTTCGCTTGACGTTCTTCCGGCATACGAACAACGTGACCAGCCCACCGTAGTCTGCCGTGTTCTTCTTCTTCTTCTTATTGGCATTACATCCCCACACTGGGACAGAGCCGCCTCGCAGCTTAGTGTTCATTAAGCACTTCCACAGTTATTAACTGCGAGGTTTCTAAGCCAGGTTACCATTTTTGCATTCGTATATCATGAGGCTAGCACGATGATACTTTTATGCCCAGGGAAGTCGAGACAATTTCCAATCCGAAAATTGCCTAGACCGGCACCGGGAATCGAACCCAGCCACCCTCAGCATGGTCTTGCTTTGTAGCCGCGCGTCTTACCGCACGGCTAAGGAGGGTCTGCCGTGTTGTATAGGCTTAATAATATCCAGCCCTTTATACACCTAGGCCTGCGGCCTCTTCCGGGTTCTCTACTAAATACTATCTTCGCTTGACGTTCTTCCGGCATACGAACAACGTGACCAGCCCACCGTAGTCTGCCGTGTTGTATAGGCTTAATAATATCCAGCCCTTTATACACCTGGTACAATTCGTGATTCATGCGACGCCGCCAGATACCGTTCTCCTGTTTATCGCCGAGTTTTGTCCGCAGCATCTTACGCTCAAACACTACGAAAGCTCTTCGATCAGTCTCCTTTAACGTCCATGTCTCATGGCCGTATAAAGCCGCCGGAAGAATCAGAGTAGTATACTGCGCGAGTTTTGTTTTCGTTTGCAGACTACGGGACTTAAGCTGGTTACGAAGTCCGTAATAAGCCCTATTTGCAGCTGCAATTCAGTATTTTGCACTCAATAATGGCGGCCTTGTGAGTTCCGTTTTGACATTCAGGAGGTAGAAAATATTTACTTATTTTAATCAAAGTAGGCTTTGATTCTTTGAAAATATTGACACTGATAGGCACTCAAACAAACGTCAAATATTTTCCGAAGCAGCTTTTTAATTTTCTCACCTAAATTTATCATAATACTTCAATTCTTGTTCCAGAAACTCAAGCAATACTTATTTAAGCGGATCGTTGCAATGGATTCGTGACACTATTGCTCTGACTTCAGTCTTTCAATTTAGTTGGAAATTGAAATTGTTGGAAGTTGAAATTCTTGGCCAAAAAATCTTGATATACCTATATGTTTAATTTAATCTACATATTTCAGGGTTTCTGAAGGTCCGCTGGCTAAGGCAATGATTGCAAAATATGGAAGTTCAGCATAGAAAGGATGACTTATAATTCAATCTGAAAATATCAACAATTTTTTTAACACGAGAAGATCTGACTGGAATCGTACTTTATTCCGTTTACGCCTTTATTATACAAATGCATTTTTAGCAATTATTTTTTCTTTTGTGCTTGAAATTCAATGTCTAGCAAATGACATAACAAGCTTTTTCCATCATTAGAAACTTAAAGATACTAGTTACCAAGGCCACATTTAGCTGTCAGAGAGCCCCGCGACTAACAGTTTTTTGTTCTCCGGAGCTCTGCCCACGATCGCATATTTGTAACAATCGACAAAAGTAAGCTTGGGAGAAATTCAAGGATAATGTTTGAGATACGCATGAGTATGGAAATCCAAACGATTTTCTAAAAATTGTTAAAAATTACACAAAAACCTTTTCTAGTTGATTTCTTCGGTAGCAACATTTACATTACTTGGTACTTGAGCAGGAATTAATTGCGGAATTTTTTGCTCGATACACAAGCCATACAGCCGACAACATTCTCCGGTGTTACTGTTATGCGGTCACTTTGCTCAATGTTACAAAACAACTTGGTAGTTTTTTCAAGATTTTCAGAACAAACCTTCTGATTGCATATGTCCAACTGAAAGAATCAACAATTTGGAGACGAATTATAAGCTTAACTCAAAATCTCAAAAAATGCAAATGTTACAAATATGCGATCATGGGCAGAGCTCTGAATGAGCAAAAAAATTTATTTTTGTACATAAAATTTTGTGGGAGCCCGAGCCCGAACCATGAGCCACCGGGCACCTTCCTCCCCAAAAGTTGACCCTACCAATTATTGTAAAACGATTTACTGCTAACTTCTGAATCGTTAAGGCAACACAAATACAAAATAGTTATTCTCTTTAAAGAACAGATGCATCTAACATAGGTTTTCCATACACACTTTCCATAGAATCCACAGCAATCAGACGCTTGCCTTTGTGTTCAGCTGATAATTACAGCTTTGGAGCGTTGTGGAAAGGTCTTGATCTCGCTGTTTTGGTGTAAACATGCTCCAAAAACAAGGAGCACATAACGAACACATTAATTCCTAACAGTTTTAAATAAAATTTAAAGTTCAAATCAGAGCAGGAATGTTGATTCCAGCTTTGAAAAATGATGTTTAGAAATCCATTACAATGATCCGTATAGAAAAGTGGCCCTTACATTCCTAAAAAATAGAATTATAATATATGAGGAAAAATACAGCTGATAAAATTATAAAGTAGTTATGGAAAATACCTTACGTTTATTTGAGTGCATATGAGTGCTAAAATATTCTATGAATCAAAGCCTACATTGATCAAAATTTGTAAATATTGTCTACCTCGTGAATGTCAAAAAGGAACTCACAAGGCCGCCATTATTGAGCACAAAATACTGGATACGTCACTAATGTTCCAAGATACACAAATTCTTCTACCACTTCAAATTTTTCACCATCCAGCACCATTTCGCTAACACCACCCCACCACTAATGAACCCACGTTGATTGCCAGCGACCATGTACTTCGTTTTGCTGGTATTGATCGTGAGTCCAATCCTCGCTGTCTCCCTCTTAAAAGGCGCAAAAGCCTCTTCCACGGCACGGCGATCAATTCCGATAATATCGATATCGTCCGCAAATCCCAGGAGCATTTCATCCGCAACCCTTACACTTGATTTCGATCCGTCCAACGTTATACGAATCAGCCGTATCAGTTTCGCCGGAAAACCATGCTCAAGCATAATTTGCCATAATTCATTCCGTTTCACTGAATCGTACGCCGCCTTGAAATCAATAAACAGATGATGTGTCTGCAAGTTGTACTCCCGGAATTTATCAAGAATTTGTCTCAGGGTAAACATTTGATTTGAAACACGTCGTTGATCGGCCCTCACGAAAACCAGCTTGGTATTCACCGACGAAGGACTCTTCAAGCGGTCTCAATCTGTTGAACAGAATACGGGACATAATTTTGTACGCCGAATTAAGGAGGGTTATTCCTCGGTAATTGGCGCACTCCAGTCTGTGCCCTTTCTTAAGGTCACTCCTGACGGAATCCAAGTTTAAAAGTGCTCGCGTTTTCGGGGGCACACCACTCGATACGGAAGCAACGCACAACCGTCATTTTTATTATTTCACGCATGCTGCGACGCAGCAAAGCTAAATCAACAAAAATGACAGTTGTGCGCCGCCTCTGAATCGAGTGGTGTGCCCAAGGGTGTGCCCCCGAAAACGCGAGCACTTTGGAACTTGGATTCCGTCAGGAGTGACCTTAAATAGAGGGCAAATGAGGCCGTCCAACCAGCTAGCAGGCATTTCATCGTCTTCCCATATTTTCGACATAATATGGTGCAGAACTTCATAAAGCTGCTCACTGCCATGTTTGAGAAGTTCAGCCGGGAGCTGGTCCTTCCCCGCAGCCTCATTGTTTTTCAGCTTTTTTAACCTCATCTAATGTAGGTGACTCCACAGCTTGTCCATCGTCGCTATTATTTATTCTGTTAACCGATGCACCATCACTTCCTCCATTCAACAAAGTCTCGAAGTGTTGCTTCAACCTGGCAGCCACTTCAGATTTATCTGTCAGCAAATTCCCTTGTTGGTCGTTGCACATGACGGAAGATGGCGCTGTCTTTCTCCACACGCCATTGACAGACTCATAAAACCTGCGCATATCGTTCTGCTCCATTTTTTCCTGCGCCTCACTAATAACTTGTTCTTCGTACTCTTTTTTCTTCCTGCGGGTGGTTCGTTTTTCGGCTGCTATTGCTTCCTTGTACCGATCTCTATTCGATCGGGTACCCGACACCAACATCCGGCTTCTGGCAACGTTCTTCTCGTCTGTCACTCTCTGACACTCCACATCGAACCAATCCGTCCTGGGTCGCCTCTGTGCAGTGCCTACCACTTCTCGTGTTGTTGTGCTCACCCCATAGATCGTTGAATGTCGTCGCTAAGGTTGATTGCACTTATCCGTTCATCGAGTTTCTGGCGGTACTCAGCCGATACTCCTTCCGCCGACAATCGCTGGATTTTGTAACGCATCGTTCGCTGTGATCTTTCGTTCGATACAGTTGACAACCGTGATCGAATTTTACTGACAACGAGGTAGTGATCAGAGTCAATGTTCGGACCTCTGAATGTCCGCACATCGATAACATCCGAGAAATGGCGCCCATCCACCAGAACATGGTCTATCTGGTTGCAAGTTTCACCATTTGGGTGTCTCCAGGTGTGCTTTCGGATGTTCTTTCGTGCAAAGTAGGTGCTACTGATGGCCATCCCTCTGGCAGCAGCAAAATTTACTAGCCGTAGGCCGTTGTCATTGGTAGCAGAGTGAAGGCTCTCCCTACCGATTATGGGACGGAAAAGTCCTCTCTACCGACCTGAGCATTAGCGTCTCCGATAACAATTTTCACGTTCACGTCATACTTTGGGCATTCTCACATAGGCTTTATCAAGACATTCATAAAACGTGTCCTTCACGTCGTCGGATTTATCGTTTGTCGGTGCGTAAACATTGATTAGGCTGTAATTGAAGAATTTGCCCCGTATCCTCATTACACAGATTCGTTCGCTAATGGGTTTCCACCGCATCACTCGCTTCATCTGCTTACCCATCACTACGAAACCAACTCCATGCTCTGCTTTTTCACCGCCGTTGTTATAGATATTATACTTGAATGCAGTGTTGGTCGTGGGGTTCACGTCTCGGAATTCACGTTCTCCGGATCTGGGCCATCAGACTTCTTGAATAGCGGCCACGTTCACTCCAACCTTCTGCAGTTCGCGAGCCAGAAGGCTCACTCGTCCAGGTTCATTTAGGGTCCTGACATTCCAGGTACCGAGTTTTCAATCATAGTCCTCATTTCGTTGCCGGGTCGGTTGCCAAAAATAACGTTCTCTTTTTCTTCTATCTCAATTTTTCGTGGTATTTGAAAGGCTTCTGTAAGCTACCTTACCGGAGTCGCGTTACCTACATCGCGAGGATGGGGCTGCCACCTTAGATATAGCTGACGCGATAGTGCATTTCGTTAATTAGCCGCTGGGTACCAGGCAGATGCTGTTAGAGCCGCACCTTCTCGTGAACAAACGCTCGAGATGTACCTTCTCACTCTAGCTGATGTCAGAAGTGCCCAGGCTGCACTACCAGCTAAGTACACAACTCTTAGCTGGCGGTCTTTTGTCATCGGACGACCCGTGGAAACGTGAGATAGGGACTTGTGGGGACCAGAGCTCTGTTGGGCGCTCCTTCCTTGATGTCAACCCACCATTTTGCTGCCCAATTAACTTACAAATTACCAAATCAGGATAGCGAAATGCCTTTACAATTTGAACAACATAGTATATACATAGTATACATAACATAGGAAAGACCCGTTAACTAGGATCAAAAAAGATGTGTTCGGAAGCATACTGCCCATAAATTCATAACAGTCTCATGTTTGCTTGATTTCCTATCTACATGGGGCTGTTATGAACTTATGGACAGCATAGTTCGCATTATGCGGACTACTTTTGGCACGGCAAATGCTGGGTAAAGCGTACCATTGCACAGTGGCGGAAAGCAGGACAAAACCTCAATTTTTTTTCGTGATTTTCGTGAAACCCATATTTTTTTAATTAAACATATATATTGAATGAGCTAGTTCCAATTTTTTTTAATTGTAGCTTATGAATTAAATTTTGGCTGTCTTGTTGAAGTGCATTCCGTAAAGTGTCTGCCGAACAAATATGTATGGGAAAATGAAATTTGACTTAACTTTTTTGGGGAAGATTTGAAAAGATCTGTTATTATGTATTTAAATCTATTTTTTGTCTACTTTCCGGTGGTTAGTGTGGTGAATTGCGCATAGCTGCGCCAAAGCGGGAAACTGACTGGTGCAATGTTAGAATGAGGACGCTGTCTTTGTTCTAGATCCTAGGGCCTGGGCTTGCGAAAGCCCTTGGATAACATAAAGTATGTCGGATAACCATTTTAACCTCAAAATGAATTCAACGTTTCAACGCAATCTCAGGTTTTGAACGCAATCTCAGGTTTTGAACGCAATCTCAGGTTTTGTCCGGGATTTGTATGAGGGCCCGCCACTGTGCATTGGTACTTCGCGTACACAGAAAAAAAATCCATGGTAACAATTACTATTTTGTAGACTACGCCCTGCTTTTAAAACAACCACAAATTTTCAGTTAAATTATGCATTGCAATGCATTATGCAATGCATGCATTCGGACACCACTGATTCAGTTCATGTAACAACATTCCATCAGGACCACAGTTGATTTATACTGCGCGCATGCTAAAATCAAACGGGTTTGTTGTCTGCTGAAAATCGTAGGTGCGTATTCTTAAATTAACCCTCGGAATGGTAGTTTCGACCGCAATATTTTTTTGTGTGTACATGAAGGAATAAAATAGACCCCATTTTGCGTTCTTTAGCCTCTTACCCAGCAACTCCTATCGCTACCTCCTCGTGGGGCTGGCCGGGATATGAGCAACTTTAGGGAAGATCGGGTAACCAACCCTGGTGGGAGCTATGGTCATATGCTGACAAGGAAGGAGGGATTTGCTCCTCTCCGGAGGTGCAAATCTGATCGAGCGTCTGTTCTCCATGTTAGGAGCGGCTCACAACAGCGTCTGTTCCCCCTTCAACGCGATGTAGGTAGCGCAACCCTGGTAAGGTAGCCTACCGAAGATTCTACAGTTACCAAGAAATGCAAAAGTAGAGCAAACGGATTGATTCAACGGCAACAGACCCAACAAGGACAACGATTGGAAAGTCGGATCTTGGAACGTGAAAACCTCATATTTCAACATTATATTTCCGAATGAATTTCTTTTGGGCTTAAAAGATAGAATTCCTTTGGATTTCCGAACGGAACCTTGTTGGGCTTCTGAACGAAATTATTTTGGACTTTACTTTCGAACGGATTCCTTTTAGACTTTCGAAAGGAATACTTTTGGAATTCCGAGTGGATCCATCTGGGTTTCTTAATGGATTTTTTTTTATGTTTCTGTAGTAGGGATATCCTTTAGGGAATCCGAAGCCTCAAAAGATTCCGTTCGGAAGCCAAAAGGATTTTGTTCGAAAGCGCAAAAAGACTTCCCTTCGGAAGCCCAAAAAGAATCGAAAGACCAAGGGTCCGCCGTTTGTAAACCCAAAAGATGTCTGTTTCGTTATATGAGGTTTCAAACAGATTTATTCCTTCTGTGCCTCTCCTCCGAACCGAACTCATTTGGACTTTCCAACGGATTTTCAGTTGAAAAATGCGTAAATATTATCAATTTATGCTAATGTAACAACATACATATTGATAAGAACATTATTCAGAGCTTTGTAGTCGAATATCTTCACTTGTCATAAGACGAGATAGTATTATCCCATTTAATTCCACCAAAATACGTATTTCGACCTCAATAGCTGCCTTACTTGTTTTCAGTATCTCGTACTTGACTCGGCTTAGTCTTACACTGACCTTTTAATTATTTGACGTGGTCAAAAGTGCATGGTGTTTAATAATTGTCTAATTCCTGTACCTCCCAAACTCCTTACAGACAAATACAGACAATTTGCTGAGATTGATACGAGAAAATTGTATCTGGCATCCCTGATTTGTATAGCTTGAGACAAAAGCCAATGATGCTCTATGACCAGAGAAGTCACGAAATTTTCCAGATCCCCTAGACCGAACCGGGTCAGGCTTGGTAATGCCGAGCTTCCACCGATAAGGCTACTTGAGGTATCTGTATGAGAATGTACTCCGCCTCGTATAAGTCTGTAATCCGACAAAAAAGCAAAAGTCAGAACAACGATCTCCATTTTAATTGTTGAAGCTGTATTCCATTGCCTTTCACTCATCGCACTATCCGGATTAGTACTGTATTTACGAGCAAGCCGGTAAATGCGACGATGACGATAAGTACGGCTACCGATTCCAACCACGCGGGGTGCCACGGTGTATGAGTTTGGCTGTTGGTAAGAAGAAATTTGCCGGAAGGGAGCACCGCATCGCACTACATTCTCGCGACTCAGTTCACGGTTAGTTGAGCTGCATGCAGTGCTGGTGCTTGAAACGTAGTTCCTACCTATCTACGCTGCACTTGCACATTTTGTACCAACGAGAAGTTGAAGGAAGAATGGAAGCGCTTGCGGGTGGGCATTTGCGTGACATCGATTCCCATATGCGCTTCTTGAAAACAAAATGGACTTAGATTTGTTATTAACCAAGAAGCTTCTATTGAAAACACTGGCATCCAATTTAATTAAAACATTAACATGCACAGAAGAGTTTACAGAACTCTAAATTCCGATTGAAAGTCACAAATGAAATATTTTCATATTTTTCAAGCTTTTATTTGTTTGATTTCCTATGCTCACACTGGAACTGAATTTTTTGATAAGCGGTTTCATTTTCCTGACTAGTCGATTTGGTTGAACGAATTGTAGGAATTCAAGTCGAATCAAAATTCCATGCAAAGTGGGCTTGTCCGTTGTAAAATTATTTAATCAGTGATAGATAAATGCACCAAATATTGAAAAAAAAAACTGTAAATTCAGAAGAAAATTATCGCGAATCCATAACTAAACAGTTCATTCCTTGTAATACGGAATGTTTCATCAACTACGTACCTGAAACGATTTCAAACATTTATATATTCAAAGTCGTTTACAATTATGACAGACATCTGATTCCACCATGCAATTATGATGTAATTTTTTCTATACGCGTTTTGACTGAAAATAATCTGTCTGTCGGTGATATTAAGCGTATGATAAAAGAAAAATTTCAACCGTAAAATTCTCTCATTTATGAGTGACCCCCCAAAAGGCTGTGCTCTGCCCTATTCAGTACATTGTTAATTATGGCAAACTCAGCTCGGTAGACAGTTTTCTTCCCATTCAGTATATTTTGTTCAATCAACTGACGGTCTGTGCTAAAATTAGCATTCTTGCCTCTCTGTTTGCGCTATTGTGATGCGCACACGCTTTCAGCGAGCTGAGCACAGTCAGAAGTACTATGGTATATGGCCGCATATATAAATGGGGTTTATTAACTTGAACAGATCCAGTTTAGGCAAAGCTGATTCTTCACTGGATTCGATTGCTGCATTGTTTTATATTGCGACTTAAAGAAGCCTATGCGCATCGTCGTTAGATCGTATGAATTATTCTAACTTGTTGATGGCCTACGCTGTGATAAATCTGAATGAAGTATATGTTTTTCATCTTTTCGAATAAACACTGAATATGATTCAAACGCAGTATTGCATTAAATTGAGAAATTAATTTGCCACCTGGTTGTTAAATCGTGAATGTCCTTTAATCCTAATTACACCGTAACGTGACCGCGCCTTAGGCATTAAGTCTGGGAAACTCAACAAGTTTGCGTGATGTACACGAGACTGGTTTTCCGCACGCTACCCGCAGGTCAATACGCCGAGAAAACCAGTATCCAAACCACACTGTCGAACACTGGCTGGCTGGCTGTTTGGCAGTGGACTTTGTAGACACAGACGACACGGGATTTTTTTTCTTATTTATAGGTTGGTGTCGCGCCGGCAGCGCTAGTGCAAAATATTGTTGAATTTGTGGGACCGGCGTTTACAATGTTGCAAAACCGAAATTTTTCATTTTTCCCGACGCATTCCCTTCATTTTACAGATGTCTTGTTTTTGTCCAATTTTTTTTAACACTTCAAATTTCATGTTGTTTAATTGGCTAATCCTCTATGATGGGCTACAGAGTAACATTGATGGATGAGAACGATATTTGAACTTTCACAGTTCTTATTTGGAGTCTGGCCAGCGAGTAATCATCTATCCACCCTTTGTGAATTGGAAATCCTACACCGTCTTCTCTCTGCAACGCTAACAGTAAAACCCGTTAGAATATTATACTATCCATTAGAATATATTTAGTTATTATTAACCCTTTTCCGACCACGACTTTTTTCAATGATTTCAATAGGAAGGAATCGCCATTGAGAAAAATGCAACACAGTAAAAATAATTTAAATTTACATGTAACGTAATTTATAACATAACCGAAAAAAATATAACACAATTTAAAATGTGATGTATTTTTCCATTCAATATAACTGAAATCCTATCCTATGAACAAATAAAATATTGTTACGTTTGATTCATTTGATTTTTCAGTGTAGATATAAAAATGAATCACAAGTGACTTAATTTTAAGCTTCCATTTTAATTTTCCATCATATTCGTTTGAATTTTACAGGTCTTTCATTGTATTTTTTGTGCTACAGCTTCAGCGCTTATTGACGTTTGATTTCATAAGTGTCGGCAGCCATTTCGCATTGTGCATGTTTTTGAAACGAGGTAATGAAAAATAGTAAAAATGTCGAATAAAATTGAGTGCGCGTGTGGGAATCTAAGTGGAAACCTTGTGGATTTTTTGCAACATATTCGCATCCATCGAAATTCTGGTTATTTCAAGTGTCCGATGGATAATTGTGCGATTATATTCAAGTCTTACTCGTCCTTCCGGAGGCATCTTCGGCAGCGTCATGGCTCAAAAATCATGGTCCAGTTCGAAAATGTACCATTGCTTCGTGTGACTTCCAAGAGACGGAAATCAAAGAATTTTAAAACATGCCCAGAATCATATATCCAAAGGTCAGCCTGTATACTGCCCTTTTAGATGTCCGCGAAGAAAGCCTTTTGCGACGTTCAATAGTTTGAGGTTACATAACCTCTACGCTCATAAGTTCGATCTCAAACAACTGCGGAACATTCCAGTAACTCCAGTGATTGGTACCAGTTCTGTTCAGCCAGAAAAAAATCACGATGTCTATGAAAAAAGTGACGATGTCTATGAAAAAAGTGACGAAAACGAAAACGAAACAACTGAGAATGCTTCATTTTCAGTGGAAAGAATAGTGTCGTGCCTTTTTTTGAAACTTCTTACAAAGCATCATGTAACGGAAGTAGCCATACAGGAAATCGTTGATTCTCTAAGTGAAATTTCCAACGTTCAGAATAAATACACTAAACACAAAATCACTGAAATGGTAAATCAGTTGGATTTAACCGAAGTATCCAAACTACGATTATTAGATTCGGTTTGTGATAACTTTTTACAAGATATGTTCGGACCTACCGGAAGTTTCCGGTCAGCTTACATGCGTCGAAAATATTATACAGAAAATTTCTCGTTTGTCCCTCCGGAAAAAATAGCCTTACAGAAAGATAACAACCATTCCGATTGCTTCTATTATTACGTACCGATATTAGACACACTGAAGAGTTTATTGAGTGATAGCAAAGTGTATGACGCTATATTTCGCGACAAACAATCTGTGCCGGGGTATCTCTGTGACTACACTGATGGGTTAAAATTTAAAAATAGTGCGTTTTTTAGCGAAAATACACTGAACATCTTCATATACCAAGATGCCGCCGAAGTTGTAGTGAATGCCATAGGAAACGCGACATTGCGACATAAACTACTCTGTGTGTACGTAGTAATCGGGAACCTCGACCCTCATTTCCGTAGTTTAACGGATAATGTCTTCCTCGTTTTACTTTGTAAAAATAAAGACTTTGCCCACTTCGGAATGAATAGTGTGTTCAGAAGATTGGTTGAAGATCTCAAAGTTCTAGAGGAGGAAGGAATCATTATTCAGGTTGACGATCAGGAGAGAAGGGTTTTTGGTTCAGTTTTCACAACTTTAAATGATAATTTGGGCGCACACCAGATAGCGGGTTTGACAGAGAATTTTTCCAGAAGTTCTCATTTTTGCCGAAGATGTTACATTGATCATGCCACCTTCACTAAGGATCCGTTACATGTTTCTGAAAAACGTACTCCAATTTCGAATGAACACGATTTAACGATTATAAGAGAGAATCCTGATTTGATACCGTATCGAGGAGTTAAGAGTGGATCAATCCTAAACGAGTTGCATTATTTTAATATTTTTGATTTTGGTGCAGCTCCATGTGTTGCCCACGACATTTTCGAAGGATGGGCAAATAATGACTTGTTCCTCATCTTCAAGCGAATGATTAGCAAGCGTGTATTCACTGCAAACTATTTGCAAGCCAGAGTCAACAGTATATTCAGACAATTACGCATAAACACGACAATTAGTTTCAATTTTACTCGTAAAACAGGGAACATCAAAGCCAAAGCATGTGATATTTGGCATCTGATACAGATAATTCCATTTGTTCTAACGCAGAAGCCAATAGATTTCAACGATCCATTAGTAACAATGTTGTTGCTCATTAAGAAGATTACTGACGTTGTAACCTCTCCTGTTGTATCAGAAACCCAAATTCGAGCGTTGGGTTCTGACATGGCAGAATATATTGAAATACGAGAAACTGAGTTCTGTGTCCCACTTCGCCCCAAACATCATTTTTGTTTACATTATCCTGAATTCATTTTATGGATGGGTCCATTAATGACTTATTGTACTCTGTTTTGCGAAAGAAAACATTGTTTTTTTAAACGATGCCTGAGAAGTACTTTAAACTTTAAAAATGTAACAAAATTCTGTAGTGAGCACCACCAGCTCTATCAAGGAATTCTCAATATACCAAAACAAGCGTTTCCAAAATGACATCATGTTTGAAACTTATGTAGACCATATCGAGGACCTACCAGAAAATATACATGATGTGTTAAAGAGCATGGCACTAGATGATTGTTCAAATATATATGCAGAAAAGGCAAGTTATTTGGGCTACAATTATGCAAACGACAAATTCTTATTTCTACATCATGATGAATTTGGCGCAGTTTTCTACGTAATGCGGATCAAGCTGATCGTTTACAATAGAGACTCTCAGCGAATCACTATTTTTGGCAGTGAAGTTCCGGTTTGCAATATCCATGAGCGAGGATTAATGGAAATTCAAAATAGCCCGGAAAAACTAATCTGCAGGAGTATCACTGAGTTTATAGATCGGGCGCCAATTGATTCACTCACGGAAAGCAATAAGCAGTATCTGTTCGTGAAACATTCGATTCCGCCGATGCATTAAATTAAAAATAACGGAATGGACAAGATAGCGGTATTCAGAACATGCGACGCCTCACGCACCATTCGGCATATTGTTCCCGCTTACGGAAATCTCGCCAGTTTGTTGGACCAAGGTAAAACATTAATTACTGCTATAATATATATAAATTAAAAACATTCTTTTTCATCAGGATCAAAGATGTTCAATAAACACTTTTCTCAAATAGTGTTGGAAAACGATGGTTGCCAAATATCGAACGATTTTGTACTGATGGCCTTTTCGAGCAACCTACTAATGTTACTCAATGCGGAAGAGAAATGGACAGCCCATAACATGGAAAACACAGGAAACGAACAAGGTAAGCATTGACTTTAAATTACTATTTCAATACACTATATGGTATCTATATATGCATCGAAATAATCACGGCATCACGGCATTTATTTCTATATACTGTGGATATAACTTTCCATACACCTATCAATTTTTTGTTCGATTATCTTGAAATTGACGCTAAGCAGATTATTTTAACATACCTAGGTATATCCTATGGATCCAGGTTCACGTTGCATCATTATCACCACTATTTTACAATATTACGTAGTGCAGAATAAATTCCTATCGAAAAAATGTTTGCCGGCTTTTCAGTCTACCGATCCTTACTAATAGATGATGATCAGCTGTTGATAAATATGCAAGCCAACGGAATCCACTATGGCCCTTGCATATGTAGCAGAACATGTAACTGCAGCCTAAATTGAAACAAACTATTGTATTGTTTTAAGGCCTTGTATAAATTCTACTTACTTTTCATTATGATTAGTGTCTTCACAATTTCTCACTTGATATATTTGCTT
This sequence comes from Armigeres subalbatus, assembly GCF_024139115.2. NCBI lineage: Eukaryota > Metazoa > Arthropoda > Insecta > Diptera > Culicidae > Armigeres > Armigeres subalbatus. The sequence goes on from NC_085140.1 coordinate 85,374,072, forward strand.
TGGTAGAAAACATAAACCACCGTTTCACACAGAATCCAGAATGTTTGTTTTTGTGTTGTTGTCCCTCAGTATTATTATTTAATTAGAATATTACAGGACTTTAGCCTTATTAAGTTCTCCAAGGGTAGAATCCAAACAAAAGTGGGTGGTAATCAAGTTGCTGCAAAAACGTCACAAACGATTCGAGAGTAATACAAGAATACACATACTCTTATTCATTTGGAAAACTCAATACACCTTCGCAGAAATAAATTGTCTCCGTCAGTCACTCGGTACACTTCGTCCACGGAACGGCAAATCAACTCATTTTTAGCAGACCCCACACACGAGAGAAATATTGACAATGGATTATTTTAGGTAACTCATTTTGCACTCACCGCATCAAAACAAAGCCGCAACATTTTGTTATCTTTACAGATGTACGTATTTCGACCTCAATTGGGAGGCCGTCTTCAGTGGTTCGTACTTGACTCGTCTTCATTGTCTCGTACTAGAAGTCGAGTCAAGTACGAGACACTGAAGAAGGCCTCACAGTTGAGGTCGAAATACGTATCTATAAAGGCAACAAAACGTAGTGGAATTAAATGGAAAGTACTAAACCCGTCTTAGATAGTTGAAGACATCCCACTAAAAGAGCTTAAATATTTTTTCTGATTGTTATATTCTTAATAACCAATTTGAAGACACTTTTGAAAAATTAGCAATGATTAAAGCTTTAGTATTAAAACGCATCAAAAACAATTATAAATATTGTTACATCAGAGAAATATGCTGACATATTGTATCCGAGGTGTGGATACAATATGTACAACCATCAAGAAACGATATATATTCTAGTATATACCGTATATTTAATTGTTGACACTGTTAAACCAATGATACATTTTTATCCGGAAAGTCCAGATGAGCGTACCTTTTGTTCGTGTTAGTACTTAATAACTTAAAAAGTGGTAACGTCCTTGATCAGCTGATTGCTGACGTCAAACTCGTATAATATTTTTCCATAACGCTTAGCATGGTTAGGATTGAATTTAGCCGTAAGATGGCCCCTAAATATACAAAAAAGGATAGATTTGGTATAAAAGGTTTGGTGGGGGCTCGCGACACACTCCCTCCTAAATCCGGCCCTGAGCATGGTGATCATAAAAGCGGCGAAAGAAATTTTATGACCGTATATTTTGTCAGCAAAATAAAGAGACAGCTCCATTAAGTTTACATTGCAGACGTTACCATCTTCATGAAATCCATTTTCAATGAATCTCAGTATAGATACCATAGACGAGCGAAGACTTTGAGAAGAATACACATTGTTAGAAAAAAGTACCTAATATTAAGTTCTTTTCACTCAAATCGGAGGTTTAGTGTAGGAACCCAGAAGTAAGTAAATTTGTCTGGAAATTAAGTAAAATTTACTTAATATTAAGTAAAATCTAGAACAACATTTGAAATAGGCGTAACAGCCTAAAAATATTGCTTGTGATTCTTCATCCACATATATAGCCATAATCAGAAGGAATGAATTTTGGCTGTTACGCCCTTTTCAAATCTTGGTATAGAAATATACTTTATTTTAAATAGAAACAAAAGTTAGGTAAATTTACTACATGAAATTACTTAACGTTGGGTTCCCACATTCTACTACCCTTGTTGAGTGGTTTTGTTGTTCATTTTATGGCAACAAAGGGAAAAGGGAGGGAGATGTAAGAGAAAATAAGTACCTAAAATTAGGTACTTTTTTAACCGTGCAGCGGAATCACCAACACTTTTATTCATTTGAATATAGATAGTGGAATATATAGATGAGCGAAGATAAATCCTTTGTCTCCAAACGAACTGTCAAACGTGTCTCCAAACGAGCATGACGTCATGATTTCAATGGAAACGTTAAGGGCTGTGACGTCATATGCGCGTGGGCACGGGCAAAAAATCGACTCAGCCATGCTTTCGCTCATCTATAGATTCTACTATCTATAATTTGAAGAAGTCAATTGAAAAGATTGTCAATATTCCTGTTGTCAGAGGTCTGCTAAAATCGAAATACAGATGGCGCATAAAATTGAGTACGCTTTAAATAACTGATGCTTATACTAAGGACACACCTGTGGTACTTGTACCATGGTACAAGAGGACAAGAAAATTATTCCAAGTTTATCTTTGATAAAAACAATAATCGGTATGGAACTCATTTCAAGATTCTTGTACCATGGTACTTGTACCACCAGTGTGTCATAAGTATTACCTTACTTATTTATCTCCGTGTATCTATACGCATATACTTACTGATTTTTTCTATCGCTGATGTTATGCAACGCAAATAGTGACGTCACTATTTACGTTGCGTACAGATGTGCTTTACTACAGGTGTGCGCCAAACCCTCAAGTAGTATTTTTGTTCAACGAAAATTCGTTCTTTTGAGAGGAACTCTCAGCTGGGTTGCCGAAGACGCCGAAGATGGGCGGAGGCGACCGAATGTGACGTCACGTCAATTTTCATAACAGACGAGACGTTTCACTACGCACGCCCGCTGTGGGTGGTATTGTTTTTTTCCGACTACTACTTAGAGGACATCGGCCCACACCTTTACTGAAGCACGTCGGTTGTGTACAATCAGCGGAACAGCAAAATAGACAACCAGTGGTAATATTGATTTGCGCTACCTTAGTAAAGTGTACTCATTGGCCGCATACTCCAAAAGTAACAACTGTTGTTCTGTTGATATATAGTTTTGTAATCAAATTTGGTCTGATGGTGGGCTGAAAAACAATAAGTGAAACAGTAACTACGTAAATAGACTAGTTTGTAAACAGTGTTAAGGTTTCCTACAAATTAAACGACGCGATATGCAGGTAACTACAATACAGCACACAAAACAACATAAAAATGCATAATATGCATATATTATATCGCACATCAATGTCAAGTTACAAATATTGCTTAAATTACATTGCTAAATACAAACTACAACTTCAACTCACTTGAGCGGAAAAACAGTTAACCAAGTCTAGGAAGTTTTGGAAAGGGATAGCCAGTAGAAGGGTAAGTATTAGAACGCAAGCCATTTAAATTAATTTGCCAAATTATGCTTCAACAAACTTGAATTGGCCATAATTTATGCATCATAGTGCATGTTTGGTGTCATCACCAACACCGGTTTGACAGTTGTAGTACCGGTACTTTGGCTGACAGGTCGAAGTAACCTATAGATGTTAGTCACGCGAACAGGAACTACATTAACAATCTTTATACTTTGAATCAACTGGATAGCCCTTCAATTGAACAGATTTTAACGCTTATAAAAACTTAGAGCTCCTTACTACAGTGGATTTGAAAAGCAGAATAATACAAAGGTTCGGACTTCTGAAGTCAATTTCATTTGATAAAGGGTTCTTTCTAAAATAACGTAACGCTAAATTTTGTGATTTTGAACTGGGGACTAGTACCTCCCCTCGTAACACTTTTTGGATGTTAAATTTTTTTGTATGGATCGTAACACTCGGCTTGACCCCTCCCTCCCCTGCAACGTTACGTAATTTGTGAAAAACCCCAAATGGTTACCAAACATTAGGAGTCATAGTTACGCATAAACTAAACAGTCACATTTCGTATGTTGGCGATGTTGGCGATGAAACCAAACATGCACTGCAACATGATGCATAAACTATGGCCAATTGAAGCTTGTTGAAGCATAATTTAGCAAAATAAGTTTAATGACAACAGCGCCACTAGCGTTCTAGTATTTAAACTTCTACTTAGGGTAATTCACCAAATGTTGAACGACTAATTTCTTCGCCTATTGTTGAACGCACGTGCATTTCTTATGGGAGTTCAACAATAGGCGACAAAATTAGCCGTTAAGCATTTGGCGGTTTCCCCTATAGCCCGTTGCTCATGTGTAAGCTGAGCAATAACAACTGGATTACTAACGTCGACTCATGCACAATAAGGCACAACGGTGACGATTTTCCTTGAATTTTTCTTTTTTGCTATTCGTTTTAGTAATCGCCTATTAGTAGTCATATGCATATTTGTCCCACGTTTGCTGGTTTCCTTTTTTATGTCTTTATTAGGGAGACTTTCAGCCCGAGGCTGGCTCGTCTCCGGCTTGCTGGTTTCTCTATTCAATAAGGTATTTTGAAATTCATCAATTTCTCGGTCCTTGTTTTCCCAACATTTTAAATACCACCGGATTTTTGGGTTTAATTTGAAATTTTCAAAGCTGTCAAAACCCAAATTGTTATTTAGGAACCCATATACATAAAAATGAATTTCTGTCTGTCTGACCCTCATAGACTCAGAAACTACTGAACCGATTGGTGTGAAGATATGTATGCAGAGGTTTTTGGGGCTGGGAAAGGTTCCTAAGATGGTTCGAGACACCTCCCACCATTGGAAAGGGGCTCCCATATAACTGAAACATCAATTTCTTTATAACTCGAAAATTAATCGAATAAATGGAACTAAATCTGGCATGTGGAGTTTTAGGAAGGGAAGATATCTTTCTGATTCATAACCCCTTCCCTTCTGGAAAGGGGGATCTCATACAAATGCCACATAAATGTCTGCATAAATCGATAATTAATTAGAAAATAAATCAATTTTAAGCAAAAGTTCGTCGAATCTGTTAATAAATACATATTTTCCAGTGTTGTGGAGCTAAGCACTTTTAATGTCTGAAAGATTCAACCTGATTCTATTTGCCATAAAATGCTGCATATTACTAACATTAAGTATTATGCATCCCATGAAAAACACTCGGACCGTGATCATCTCAATCAGCCTCCGTTGAATCGCGACGGAGCGCGCCCATTTACTTTACACACGGCGGCTATTCAGCTATGGCAACCCCATTCGGCGGCTTATTAAATCTAACAGCGCAGACTCGCACCCTGTGGAAAAGCTTATGAGCGCTTGCTTATCTTTGCTTGCGCGTTACCACCGCGAAGAACTGAGCGTTTGAGAAGAGCGCGACAATAGTACTGAAAAAATAGAGAATTCCACCATAATGTCTGAGTATTCCCAGAACACTGAGTATGTTACTACGAAGTAAAGGAACTTATAAACGTACTAATTTCTGTTTTCTTAAATGAATCTATATTGTATCTGCCGATCAGAATTTCATTAAATTCTTCAATGAAAAATTAATGCAACATTCCATCATTCGTTGCTATTAGTTAAAAAATAAGAAATGAGAAATAAGTCCATTTCTCTTTGATTCATTTCGTTATGATAGAATAAATAAGTCTTCAAACTTTTTCAGTATTCCAATGTCTTATATGCTGAAACTGATATTACTGATATCACCAAAAACATTTTAAATCCTAGGTGAAATAATGTTTTTTCTAGAGTGAGCTAAGCCTTCTCTAGCCCCCCCCCCCTCTCCACTTATTTACGCCAATGATTTTATCATAATGGTTATTTACCAGACAAACAGACGTAACAGCTAGAATAATTTTCTGAAAAATCATCGCACTGTTAGGGGTCATTCAATAATGATGTCACAACTTTAAGGGGGGATGGGGTGTAAGATTTTGTGACAGTACATATACTATGTATACAAAAACACTGACAGATGGGGGAGGGAGGTCCAGGAATCTCAAAAAGTAGTAGACGTCATATTTAAATCGCCCCTACTTTATTACCATCTCGCATCCATGTTGCACGAAATCTTGTTCAGTTCGACAATGTCAACAGACAGCGCTAGTGTGAAATGTCAGTTGCGAAGGTAAACGATACGCGCGCATTGTGTGGATTTTTATGAGTGTATGAGACAGCTAATGTCGCTCCTGTTCGTGTGACTAACATCCAGGTTATTTCGACCTGGCAGCCGAAGTACCGGCTACAATTGTCAAACCAGTATTGATGGGACTGCGAAATGGTGAGTTGACATCTGGGAAGGAGCGACCTACACAGCTCTGGTCCTCACAAGTTCCAATCTCACGCTTCCACGGGTCTTCCGATGACAATCGACCGCCAGCTAAGGGTTTTGTACTTAGCTGGTAGTGCAGCCTGGGCACTGTTGTCCTTCTGACATCAGCGAGTGAGTTGGTGCGACCAAGGGGACCATCGTCCCTAACCCCTAATCCCAAGGCGTTAAGCGACCCGTGCCGAGGGGATGCATGGCAAGAGGTGGGTTGTTCTGGTCTCCGCCTAGGAGGCCAGAAGCAATAGTCGGCAGCTCGGTGCGCAGCGCCAGCGTGGGTCACTTAACCATCTCCCAGGCTACGCCGGTAGAGGTTATAGACGGCCCATTGCTTGTGAAGGCGATGAACCGCAAACGCGATGGGCTTTCGGCCTTCGAGGTGGCGACGGAACAGCAGGACGCCATCATCGACTTTGCGTCATCGAAGCATAATATCAGCAAGGATCTCAAGAGGAGCTTGCAGGAACTTCGAAAGTCGATGCTGGACGCCAAGCTGGAGAGGGCGGTCGGGACGGCCAAGTGTAAACCCGTGAAATCGGCGGAGTCGAGGTCTACCCAGAGTGAGGCCCAAGGATTCGCGGACTCGGGCAAGGTCGCATCGACCGAGGGCGTGCCAGCGAAGACGGTGATGCCAAAGTCTACCCAGACTGAGGCTCAAGTATTCGCGGGCACGTCGGGGGTGACTGCTCCAACGGAGCAGACACAAAAACGGGAGAGACAGTCTCCAGGCGATGAGCCCCTGGGGGCCGCTCCAAAATGCGGAGGGTTACTACCCCGAACAAGGGTAGTGGGGCTGGGAAGCTGAACCCCGGCCAGGTACCTCCCAAACCGGGGAGGAAGGACCTGGAAAGGTCCGTCCACCCAGGAAAGACGATGGTAAGGGGTTACGGCAAGCTGATAACTGTCAGCCGCCCCAAACCATGTAAATTAAGGGGGATGACTCCTCCTGGACCCTGGTCAAGAACAAGAGGAAACCGAAGACGTCAAGGGCCGAAAAGAAGGCCCAGGCGAATGAGGGTAGCAAGAAGTCTAGGGTAGGCGCCAATCGCTCCAAGGGCGATGCCCTAGTCATCAAGACGGACGAGGCTAAGTACTCGGACGTCTTGAAGGCGATGAAGAGTGACGTCAAGCTCGCTGAGCTCGGCTCCGACGTACGTCGAATAAGACGTACCCGGATGGGCGAGATGACCCTCGAGCTGAAGCGGGGCGTCTCGCAAAAGGGCACCGCCTACAAGAAGTTAGCGGAGGAAGTCCTAGGCGAGACGGTAAAGGTGAGGGCACTCATGACGGAGGTGAATCTAATGGTTAAAGACCTGGACGAGATCACCGAAGTCGAAGAGCTCGTCACGACACTGCGGCGGCAGTGTGAAGTGGAGACGCCCACCGCAGCCGTTCGGCTACGGAAAGGTCCGGCAGGGACACAGGTAGCATTGGTTCGGCTATCTGCAGCGGATGCCTCCAAGGTAGTCAAGTTAGGGAGCGTCAAGGTGGGATGGTCAGTGTGGCCTGCGGGCATATACGAGTAACCCGAACTTTGTTTCAAGTGCCTGGAACCGGGGCACAAACAATGGGACTGCAAAGGCCCTGACAGAAGTAAACTCTGTCGACGCTGCGGATTGGAGGGACATAAGGCACAATGCTGCACGAATCCTCCCAATTGTTTGATTTGTTCCAGCATAGCTGTGAACAGCAAGCACCCATGGGGGGTTCGAAGTGCCCGACGTTTAAGCGTGCTGCAAATTCACAGTGCAGGTAACGCAGCTGGCTTGCTCGGCCTCGCCCGAGTATTTGGTGTGCGCGGAAACGGCGGGACATGTGTTGTTCGTGTGCCCACGTTTTCGCGCAATGCGTGACCACATGCTTTCCACATGTGGTCTGGACACTACCCCGGACAACCTAGTTCGGAGGATGTGTAAAGATGAAGTTGGCTGGAACGCCGTTTTATCGGCTATCGTCCAATTCGTCTCGGAGCTACACAGAAGGTGGCGCGTGGATTTAAGGATGGCTTGTTCAGGCGCAAATAAGAGGTGGTCCAAGGGTTCGGAGTTGGCTTCATGGGTCATACCGATGGTCATGCCCTGTGGTCGAACTCGATCCTTTTATCGAACAAGTGGCCGCGCGAAGAACAACATGGTTCCGTCGCTTTCGCGGCGTCGGCCAACCGGGCGGGTTCCGAGCCCGAGGACGGAGAAAGAAGTCTTCGTCAAGGCTGGGGCAGGCGTAGGCACCGCGTCGGCAAGTCCCTCTGTGTATTGGCGAATAGACTCAATCGCAGAGAGGTCAATTTGGGGTACACGCGGCATTATCATTCTTGATACCAGTCGTGTAGAGGAAAGCAGGCGCGAAGTCGACCCTTCCCACCTTCCGAGGACATAGGGCGTGGTAAGGCCACCTGGAAAGCCGGCAATGCGCTGGCACGATACCATGGTGTTCTTCTAAAAAAGCGAGTCACGATGTTCGATGTTGCAAGGACACGCTGGTTGTACCGAAGGGACTATGGGCTTGGCGGCAATGGAAACAGTTTAGCGGGTCGGGGATGTAGTCCTGCCTCCCTCGTTTGTTGTTGGAGGTGGTCCCTAACTTCGCACATCCTGGACAACCCAGGACGTCTGTTTTGCAGATTCTCCCTCCATTGCGTGGGAAGAAAAAAAAAACCGGTATTGATGATGAAACCAAACATGCACTATAACATGATGCATAAATTATGGCCAATTGAAGCTTGTTGAAGCATAATTTGACAAAATAATTTAAATGGCTACAGCAAAAACGCGATGCGGAAAGCAAGGACGCAGCCAATCGAACCCATATTATGAAAGTTTATTGGGGTCCCAAAAAGATTCAGAAAACCTTGATCTCACTCGATTAGATGAAGTTTATGTTTTTTACCATACAACTGCACCCCACTCTACTGTATATGGATACAATAGCCTTTCGATAACTGCAACGCATTTAAGACGTCAAGCGGTTATCAATATCGACGTCAGATGCAATAAAAGTGCATCCGATTGTGCAGCGCAATGCAGCTGTCATTGAGTTTGACATCGTTTTGAAGTTTAGCGGTCCGATAACTGCAAAACTGCTGCAACTATCGAATTGCAGTTAAAAAGAATTGGAGTTAAATGACTTGCAGTTATCGAACGTCTACTGTAGTTGACCCTGCAGACATTATCCTGCATAGCAGGCAAACATCCACGTTGTTCACTGTCCAAGCGAAATTAGCACACATCTTAACCCTTAAAGGCGCAAGGCGATTTTTTTTAGAAATCGTCGGCAATATTTTTAACGTAAATAACAATTGAAATTATTAACGATAAACGTATTTTTGGTTTGTTGTTTTAAAACAACATTGCGCATTTAAGGGTTAATTTTGGTTTTCCACGATTTACTCAACTTTACTAATGATTTTTGCATGAGAAAATCATATCATATAAACCCGTCGGAAACTATAACGAACAGAATTATTGAAGGTATGTAGAAAGTCCATCCTGTAATCGAGTAATGCGGATTCGAACACAGACCATTTTACTTTTATTGTATACTAGCAAATCCGACGAACTTCGTTTCGCCTAAAATTGATTAGTTCTCGAGTTATGCAGAAATTTCGGTTTCATTTGTATGGGAGCCCCCCTTTCCAAAGAAGGAAGGGGTCTCGAACCATCTTAAGAACCTTCCCCGACCCCAAAAACCTCTGCATATAAATTTTTACGCCGACCGGTTCAGTAGTTTCGGAGTCTATAAGGTTCAGACAGACTGAAATTCATTTTTATGTATATAGAAGATAGAAGACAAGATAGAAGATAGAGAAGAAGAAGATAGAAAAGTTTCTAACCTTCATTTTACGACAAATAGTGTACTATGGATTCATTTTACAATGATCTTCTTTTGCATACTTTCAGGGTCATCACAAGCTTTACAAGGAAATATTATGACTGCTCATCTATCCGTTATGGCCCAGGAAAACATTGTGGCCCAAGAAAACGTTGTGGTCCAAGAAAACGTTATCGGTCAAGGTACCGTAGGAACAGACAGGATCGAATACAATCTGATACAACCAGTCGGGTTTTCTTCGAATCTATTGACAGTTGTTTCTGACTCTAACGCTGACTCGGCCGTAGCTGATGGTATAGCTACACAGCTAGTTGCTGATATGGACACACAAGAGGACTCTGATCTGAACCTGGTAGAGCAAGCAGTTATTATGACTCCGGTGATAAGTGAAGTGATACCCTCATGTTCGATTGCTTCGGCTGAGAGTGGCCAGGAAGAAAATACATCACCGAATATATCAACGAAACGATCTTATCCAGGGTACCAGAAATCCAACAAAAAGCATGCATCGAGTGCGATGAAGTTTAAATCATTCGAGATTAACTGGAGTAAGATAAGTGATACTCAAATCGCTCGTCTTGACGGTCTTCAAGAGCACCGACTGAAAAATCCAAATTCAGCAGTCCCACGCACGATTCGTTTGAAAAAACATGAACTCAACTCTCTAGTGAATAACGTCGTAGATCAATTGCGCAATATTGATGTGGATATAAGCGCAGCTGTAATGGAAAATGCAGCCAAACAAATGTTACACAAATATCCGTGTTTGGAAATATTGGATGATGACGGCTTTGGCAATGGATTGAGTCATATGACAATAAAACACAAAATGATAAACAGGAATACGTATCTGAATCGCCTTGACTCATTACCAAGAGCATCACCGACGTTGAATCACAAACCAAAACATCGAAGGGCTGGCACTATGATCGAGTATTGGAAATTAACTACGGATCAATGCTCCAAAGAAGTTCTTTCAAAATTACGGCGGGATGAGCCATCTCTTCTCACGGAAGAATTTATGAGTGATTCCCAAGGATATATCCGATCACTAATCGATCAGAAAAAGGAGCTGAAAGTCATACTATCAGAGTGGCCAGTGTTGCGAAGACGGATTCTTATGAGCTATCATTTCAAGAAAGCGACTGGGATTGAAATCGATACTCTACGTGCTTACTTTTCGGCGAAAAGGGCGAAGATAGTAGAGTTCTCGGCAAGTCAAAAAGCGAATAAGCTGACCGAAGGTGCAACTGATTGTGACGTGTTCAAGTTTTTGGCAAAAGCAGTAGGAGAATCATTGGATGATCTCGTTTTGAAGAAGGAGGTAAATCCTATTTGTTCGTAAATTTCAGTGACAACATAACCTTATTTCTTATTATTTCAGGTTGGTACCAGGATTGACGAAATTCGTGATGAATCAGCTGGACCTGTATTGATTTGCATTGGTGAGTTCAGCACTGTTGAGTCTACATCCACTCGTATAAAACACCATGAACTAACTTGCACATAATATTTTAACTTACAAATTAATCATAACGAAATCATTAATAACGTATAATGGCTACTACGTATTCAGTGGCGTTGCCCTAACCTCAATCTACCTGTGCACTAGATTTAAATGAAAGGATTTATTGTGCGGAAATGCATGGAATAGCTAAATTTCGACTAGTACAAACGAGTCTGATAATTTATCAACATATCAAAATGTCAGTTCACAGATAAAAAGTGAGGTTACGCGACGTCGCTGTATAAATAAGGTACACCATAAACTAGATCCATTAAATGCATAACTGATTAGCTGCCATAAGACTCGACTTGATGAGTCAAGTACGAAACACTGGAGGCCGTCTTTTAGTTGAGGTCAAAAAACGTATCTGTAAAAATTAAAACGTGGTGGAATTCAATGAAATAGTATTAAGCTGGTTTTATGACAGGTGCAAACGTTCAACTAATAGATTAAAAAATTTCTTTCGAAACTGAATATGTCACATGTTTTTCCGTTAATGTCGATTGATTCATTTTACTCAATGCTTCTACCATGTTTATAATTAAGTTGTGGACATTTTTAGGCATTTTGCGATAATTGCACTCTCCGTAGATGACGAGCAATGTTTCCGATTGATACTCTTGGAATTACTCATATAACACTAACTTGTAAAACAGGCTGGGTTGCAGTATAATTCTTGAGTCATTAAAAAGAAGGAGAATTACACAGACAAACAGACGTACAATTTGAATATTTTGCAATGGTCAAAAATTAATATTGCCTTTTGTTATTTACATTAGCAAAATGAGAATCAGATGGTAAGAATAATTGGGAATATTCCGATTCAACGTTAAATGTGCATTATTTTGTTTAGCAAAAACTAGATTTGTGAACATTGATATCAAATTATATAATATATAAAATTAGTACGAAGTTTGGCAGGAGCATTGTTTTCTTAGATTTTTCACTAGTTGTATTTTTATTTTTATGAGGTTTCTATTGTAGAATACACAATTCTGTTATATGTATGATTCATGTGAGAATAAGTGAATAACAGAATAGTACTGTACTTGTCACAAGATGAGTAAGTATTATCCTTTTTAATTCCAGCACTTGCTGGCAGCTTTACAGATACGTATTTCGATCTCAACAGTAAGGCCAAATGCATACTAGTAAATATGTTTGTTTATACAAGATGGTGATTTACTTGTTCGATAGTAGTTGCTATTAAGTTTGTAATTATTAAGTACTGATCTTTTTTTTTTGCGCATTTCAGATATGGGAAACGAATCGGCCATGTACTACGTGTTTGCGGAGCAAACTCGGCTGTCTGAAGGTACAACAGATATCGTTTGTGCTTTTCAAGATCTGATGTCGGTACAATATGTACATGGTTTCATGTACCTCAAGAAAGTCGCCAAATTTTGGAGTTCACTCAGGAATATTTTCTGAAGATTTTCCCGGGCAAAGGCTCCAAGTCCAATGCCATTAGAATTGGACAGCAGCAACGAATGGTGCAAAAATTAATCGCGTCTTTGTCTGAATTTGAAGCCTCAACATAAGTGGCAATTATATTCCTAAGCTGTTATTTTAATAAGTACAAAATAGCAAACTACTACTCATAAATGTAATATGAATTATTGTTAAAATATCATTCAAATAATAGGCCCAAATCTATGCTAGGCCATGAAATAAACTGATTTGAAATTTAACTCAAGCGTTTTCATCAGAAAATATTTCCGAAAAAAAATCTAAATGAACAAAAACGTGACGAACATTTTCCAAGCTGACAACTCAAAATATGTATAAACTAGTACCATATTGTTTTAGGCCAACAAACTGACTATACAATGTAAACATATTTATTTTTCTCTGCTGTGAGTCCATCGTACCAGAATGCCAGATTATTCGACATGTTATGAAATACTGGATGAAAATTACATCCAGTAATCTTACATTAGCAGACAACAATGTGGGGGTTTTCAGCTTAGGAAAAATGTTTTTTTGTATACACGGGAAGGATTACGTCAAGCTGTAATTTTACAGTGTTCAGGGTGAATTACGTCAGAAATGAATTTTACAGCTCCAGTTTCATTCACGTGTAAATTTACGGCTGTAGATAGGAAGACATGTAAATTTCATAATGCATTTAATTATCCGTTATATATGACGGAGCCTTTTTGTTACATTCGATCCATCGGAAATTTACAGGTTTTTTTCGAACTGTGAAGAACAAAAGTTATTTGATGTAGGTAGCAAAAGTAAGTGGAAAACAAAAAAGAATATTTTTGATTGTAAATCAATGATTGTTTTCAAAAGTTTAACAATTTGCAGTTTTATGGAATCATAAAGATGTGCGAAACAATGCTTTTAGTTTTCCTAGAAGTTGAAACAATTCGATGAAGTTTAGAAGGTGCAAAATTTGATGTTGCTCTACATACAGCCACCATGGGCGGGAGGAGGTTAATTAGTTTTTTGTTCACTTGTGTCAATCCGAAACTACTATTTTTCTATGCATGATATCAGAATTTAATTCAATTTATAACTGTAGGTATAAGTTTAGGTTATGCTAATGGATTTAATAATAATCGACACATTTCGGACATAAAATGTAATATAATAATATAACTTGCGGATATTTCCTCAAATTAATCAAAATAAATTGGAATAAGCAAACAAATAACCTTGAAACGTATTAAGTTGCTCCACTATTTGGTCTGTTACTCTATCATTGTCGTCAATGTACTATTTTGTTTTTCCATTTGACTCAAATTATATTTTGAGCAAAACAATACTTATTACCTTATTATCATATGCATTTAATTGGATGCTTAGTAATTCAGTTACCCTTAAATATTTGAAAAAAAAATATGTCCATCACAATAACTGTTTGCGACGCAAAAGTAAATATTTACCGTCCTGCAATGTTCTCGACTGAATGCACACTACCCGAGCGGGAAGGAAAAGTGAAATTTCAGAAATGGATCGAAAAAAATAAATGTCGTGCACGAGTGCTGCGATGTGGCGGAAAATGTTTTCCCTTTCGTTCCGTTGGGAGCGGTTCACAAAAGTTGTATCTACCTCTAGGGGTGGTGGGGGTAAATTGGACACCCTAAGAACTGCTGCTGATTATTAAGTGGCTATCAAGAAATTGCATTGTTCAATGCAGGTGTGTCGAAGCTTATCTTATTGGTAAACAAAGCCTGTTGTGAAAAAAATATGAAAAAATATTTAAATATGTTATTTTGATCATTTAAAATTAGTCCAAAATAGTTCATTTTTATTTTGGGCGGGGTAAAATGGTCAGGCGGTGGGGTAAAGTGAACAATATTGTAAATAAAGCAAATAAGACTATCAAAATATTTTAAACCAAATACATATTCTCAATAATATTTAAAATGTTACCTGACAGGTATAAACCCTTCGTTTTATCACAGACAAGCAGACATGCCGGGCTTGGTCAAAATGATAGGGCGGGATTTTTTTAAATATTTTCCAATGAACATTGCTCAGTGAAATGTTACCAGGTTCCTTTGGTTTTGGCATGGTTCGGCAGGAAATTCAACTACTTTTGAAAAACGAGTTTAAAATCATGTTCTGGCCGCAGGAGAAATTCCGGATTATTTGAGGACATGTCAAACATGCTAGATTTTGTGCGCCTATATTATTAAAATGGATGAAATCTCGCTTAACTTTTCAAAAGGACCTAAGTAACATTTTTTTCATCAATTAATTTGAATAGCGCAATCTACAGAACAACATGAAAGCTTTTGATTGCAGTACTGAAATTAATTCATGGAAAAAATGTTACTTAGGTCCTTTTGAAAAGTTAAGCGAGAAATGTTGGCCCTTGTTATACTCTTTTACAGAAACGAGAGGTTTTACTGAGTTGATAGACATATGGATATCCAGATCGGATGACAATCATCTTAGATATGGATGTTTCCATGAACGAGGTGTGTTGTATGGAAATATTCGCTCAGGAATGTAGAAATTGTACTGAAGTGTGTGTGTGTGGAGCGTAAATGACCAGATCCCTCTTTTCTTCACCCCTGTTTGATTATCCCACTATCAACCGAACCGATTAAGTTTGAAATTTGAGCTAGTTTATCTCCATTTCTTTGTCAGAACGTTGCTCACTTTACCCCCAGGCGACATGACCAATTTACCCCCAAAGCTACATGTTTTTCAAATAACACCTAAACTGAGAAAAAAGTCAAAAAACTATCTTACATCAACCAGTTCCGCTTCATAACAAGCAAAATGAACGATGTGAACGATATTTTGGTTTAGAACTACTAACTCCGAGTTTTCATGGCTTAAATGCAACAGTGCCGGAATTACATCAAAGAAGCATTTTGCGAAAGCGCGCAGAATTTTGTTAAAATCTGGCTGTTAAATAGATATTTCATGATTTGAAATGGCTCGGAGAGCATGAAATGCTTAATTTATGGTGTAGCATGGAAAATTATACGATAAATCCATAAATAGGGGATAAACAAGCCGTTACCCACTTTACCCCGCCTGTTCACTTTACCCCCGTTACCCCTACCTACTTTGCCCGTTCTGTTTGTGGCTCGTTTCTGAAATTGCGAAATGTCACCGATTTGGGTTAAAAGGAAAAATAAATACCTATCTTATTCTTCTTCATCGATCAAACTACGGCATTGGTTGGAAAGCACGTGACTAACTGAATCGATTTTCCTTTGGCTACAGCGATTCTGCGTAGGCACCCTTTTCGCACCACCATCCTACGCCATTGACCTTCGCTTCCACTCCGCCGTATATTGCGCAGGTTTTCTATTCTGTTGTAATGCTTTTCGCTCCATTACCGTTGGCTGTCTAATGAGATGAGATTAGAACAGCTTAAGAAAAATCTTCCTGATGTAAGGAAATCATGCTTTGTAGAGTGCTTCCAAACGTATTAAAAAAATATTCCGGTATGACGCACTGCCAATCACAGAACGATTCTACAATATTCGCAACCTACAGAGTGTGGGCATGGTGGAATTTCGACAATGTAATTTTTTTTTAGCCTTTTCATGTAGGTTTGTGGTGTACCTATGTGAGGTTAAAATCATCCCATTTTTGTTGAATTTTGCACAGTTCTTAAAAAGGTTTATTGATGATGTACAATTTGTTTAAGGGTCAAATACAACAAGAGGAGGAGCGAAGGCATCCATAAATAACGGCCAGTTGGTG
This sequence comes from Armigeres subalbatus, assembly GCF_024139115.2. Classification (NCBI taxonomy): domain Eukaryota; kingdom Metazoa; phylum Arthropoda; class Insecta; order Diptera; family Culicidae; genus Armigeres; species Armigeres subalbatus. The sequence continues at coordinate 85,390,509 of NC_085140.1, forward strand.
GCGACTTGTCATGCTGATGGATGTTCCACGGTCCATATAAATGATCTGAAACACACAATCATAAAATTTCCTCAATCTGTTCACTTTTTTTTTGCATTGACTGAGTGATGATATACGCAAAAATCTATTATCGGCAGTGCCATAGCGGTAGGCCAGGTTGGACCCCGCCAAGGGCGCCAGCCTTAAGGGGGCGTCAAAATCAAGAATTACACTATAAGAACAATTGTATTGGCTAAGGGGTCGATAAAAAACAAATCGAGTACAAAGTCCAAAAATTTGTAGTAGAGATACTTTCAACAATCTAAATCAAAGAAAAAATATTTCTTTTCTTACACATCGAAAGTCATATGGATTAATTTTAGCTTCTAGATCTATTCTGGTTTCTCAAGAATTTTCAGAACCGGTTACAAGGGGCTCCAATGGCTGATACTGGGAAGTAGTAATATGGGATTTGTTTAGATTCAAGATAAATTTGCTAGTTTTGCATAGGAAAAACTCCATGTGGCTCGAAAAAAGACCATTATGGCCGCATTGGGCCAAGCGACATTTCCAATTGCAGCAATCCCGAAACTTATGCCAGTGCAATAGTGGTAACACAAAGCAAATCCTTTAAATATTAGATAAGCAGCGATATTTTGAGTTTGACGTGATATAAGGTATGTGTATTTAAAATAATGGTTTCTATCTGACAAATTTGCTGAATATAAATATTTGTAACGAGAAATTTAAGACAGATTTTCTTAGAAGAACTAAGTAGAACTTTTAGTTTATTGTTTAAGTTATTTTGGGAAACATTCCCTAATGACTCCCATAACGGGTTTTTCTTCTATTCTCAAAAATAAAGTCATATCCAGATTGGTTCGAATTGAATGTTTATGTCCAGATTATGTCCAGAAGTCCCTTAAACTACTGACAGGCCCACTCCATAGTTTGATTTTTCTCAACTGAATAGGTTTGATGCCGAATTCAGTCACCAGTTGTCTCACTCCAGAGTTGATCCGACTATGCGCGATTCCGAACATCTAGAGCTCGGTTTCATTGACCTAGGTCAACAGGTGTCTCTAAACCATTGACCTACCCACTCCAGGGTTGGATTTTCTTGATCCGATAAAGTATGGAATTTCATTAACGCGACTAAGTCCAGTAATTCCTTCAAACCACCGATTAAACCACACCAGCTTCGGATTTCTCTTGATTCGATTAGGTCCAATGGCGCTTCCAATCATCAATCAACCCACTCTAAAATCAAGTTTTTCTAGATTCCACCCTGGTCATGATCATTGACCAACTTTCTCTATAGGGCACTGCACGGACTGCTTTGTCTCTTTTTCGCTGCAAAGAAATTAGAAAACAACAAGGCCAGTAAACGTCAAAATTTATGAGGAACGAAAGAGAAAGAGATGTTTCCGTGCAGTGCCCTATACAATTATTGACCCAAGTACCCGAGCAAAGCTTGAGAGCAAATCGATAACCAATTCTGTTGTTGTGAAATCGACTAATTTTGATAACTCAGGTTGATATCCTTTTGGTCGTTTTAACGGTTAAAAGATCAAAATCTACAGCAGAAAAATCTTACTGTGACATCAAATCGAAAACTATTCCTGCTATCGATGAGAGCAAATCGAAAACTAATTTTGATATTGGTTCCGATAACAAAATAAGTACACACACAGTTTGATGTCAGATCATACAATTTAGAAATCAACAGCAAAATGAGATCAAAATATGTAATCAGTCATGATGATTCTTATTTGAAAACAAATTATGATTTCAATTTGATATCAATATCAAAATATGTTTTCTATTTGCTCTCATTATGTTTTCAGACTTTGCTCGGGGTCTGTATGTGTTTTTTTTCTTCCTAAGCAATGGAGGGGGAATCTGCTCAACAGACATCCTGGGTTGTCCAGGAAGTGCGGGGTTAAGGACTACCTCCAACAGCAAATGAGGGAGGCAGGACTACATCCCCGACCCGCTAAACCGTTCCCATTGCCGCCAAGCCCATAGTTCCTTCGGTACAACCAGAAAGTAATGTTTCAAAGGGGGGCCATAATCATCTCGATTGATTACATATTTTGATCTCATTTTGCAATAGATTTCTAAATTGTATGATCTGACATCAAACTGTGTACTTATTTTGTTATCGGAACCAATATCAAATTTAGTTTTCGATCTGCTCTCATCGATAGCAGGAATAGTTTTCGATTTGATGTCATAGTAGGATTTTTCTGCTATACATTTTGTTATTTTAACCGTTAAAACGACCAAAAAGATATCAAATTAAGTAATCATATTCGGCGATTTCACAACATCAAAAAGAGTTATCGTTTTGCTCTCAAGCTTTGCTCGGGATGCGGGTACATTCAATTGGTTTGGTATTTTTCCACATTTCTCCCGAACAAAGTATCATTTTTTATCATGTTATGTGGCAGTATGATAAAATTTAATGCTATTCATGGTGTTAACTCAAAAATGACGAAAACCGAAATGGGACTGATATGCGAGTAGCGGCAGAAGGGGTGGGGATCGAACCTACATAGCAAAAACGCTTATCCAACTGACGCCGCTAACCGCACGGCCACTAAGCCCACAGAAAAATTAAATTGATACACAAAGGCTGGTGACTAACTGGTCGGTTGCCAAAACGTGTGTTCAGTCAAAGAGATTTATAGTTTTTAATGTTTCAAAAGTTCTTGAAGCTCAATGATACAATTCTTTGCACCTTTATTGGCCTAATAACTGGGTACTGCCCGAGTAGATATCATTTGAAAAATATTGGCTAGCCTAAAAAAATGATATATATTGTTTCTTATTGTAGATCTATAAACTTAATTTTTTTTCCGGGATCTCAGCAATTTGTTGAACTTTTACCGAAATTCGCACAGCCGAGCCCCAGCGTGTTTTTTGCCGAGATTTCTTGGGAAATTTCTCCAGAAATAATTTCCAGAGGAATTCCTAAAGTAAGAAAAGAATTATTTAAAAAAAACCAAAGGAATTCTTGAACAAAATCCGACAGAATTCCCAAATTAATTTTCATTCGAGTATCTAAAGGAACTTCCAAAGGAATTTCTAGAAAGATTCCCGAAGGAGATTGAATGAATTCATGGGAGAATTTTCGACGTAATTAGTGGAAAAATTAAAGAATTTGATCAATTCATTAAGAAATTCTTAAGGAATTTATTCGGAACTTTCTGCAATTTTGTCTTAGAATTTTTGAAGGAGTTTCTGAAGAAAATTTCGAAGAAATTACTGAATAAATTTCCGTAAAAATTGAATTTTCGAAAGAAAGGAATACCTGTAGGAATTTCCAGAGTAATTTTAGAAATAATTTCCCATGGAATTTCTGAAAGACTTTCTAAACCAATTTCGGAGGAGGTCCAAAAGAATTTCAGAGCAGATCCAAAGAAATTTCTGTATGGTGTTTTCGGAGGAATTTCTAAAGCATTTTTTGTGGGAATTCCTCAAGGAATCGCCAAAGGTTTTTCCCCCAATACATTTTGGAAAACATTTGTGGATTCATTTCCACCGGAATTTCCGAAGAAGTTTAAAAATAAATTCTAAGGAAATTCCTGAAATAATTTTTCAAAAAAAATTTGGTAGAATGTCAGAAAGAATTTCTTAATATATTAACGAAAGAATTCCTGGATGTATTTGCTATAAAATTCCTTTAGGTATTTTCAAAAAAAAAATGTCTGTAGGATTTCTCGTTGGAATTTCTGAAATAATTTCTTAGATAAAATCTGCATAATTTAAAAAAAATAGGAAGAAAGTTTTGAAGTAACTCCTTAAGGAAAGTTCCAAGAAATTTCTGGAATATTGAAGAGAATATCCGAATATTTGTAGAGAGACAGCTCAAAGAATTTCTAAATATTTTCTTAGTAATTTACTTAACAATGTCCAGACGATAAAATACAATTAGGGCTAGGCGGGGCAAGATGGGTCACGGAGTAAGATGGGTCACGGAGTAAGATGGGTCACGGGGTAAGATAGGTAAGGGCCGTTTTTGAGCATCGTATACATTTTAATGTGCAGATTATGACTTTATAAGAGGAATAATTTGGTTCTAATTTATTGTCACTCGATTTGATGATAAAATTTCATTTTGGTAGAGTATGGCAAGGTAATAGTAGTTGCAAAAAGATGATTTTTTAAGCTCGAATTAAATTTGATAAATTTGTACCAAAATTGTACAGTTAAATTTACTCCACATGATCATTCTTGCCAATAAATTATGTTGCTGCAGAAAACAATTAGATTCCATGTTACCGTGCCACATTGCATAGTTCGATAAGCCGTGAAGCGATAGATGTACTACTTGCCTTTGGAAATTTTTGATGTCATATCCATCAAACTATTTCATCTATTACTCGACGCAGAGAATACACTATTTGAACACTTACCCAAGCTCATTCAGCAAAATGTAGTCATGTAACTAGTGTTCTGATGTTGGTTTTTCATTATAGCACCCAAATGAGTGTTATAATGAATATTATGCAACCCATTTGAGTTGCATAATGTTCATTAAAGCACCCATTTCGTTGGTATGGAATCGAAGGCCGTTTTACCATTCAAAGACGAACTGTAAACCACATATTCAGGAATTGCAAAAAATATTTGTCAGTATCGTTTCTTATGCGAAACACACTTTCTAAAAATCGTGTTATCTCGTCGAGCAATCTAAAATTCAAACATTTTTATTAGTAAGTATAGTAAAAGTATCATAAGTAATGTAGGTGATGTTGTACTAACTGCGTCGAAAAAAATAAATTTTATCGAAAATTAGACATTCTTACATGAACTTGCAAATGGGGCAAGATGGGCTGCTTTAATCATTTTTAGGTTACTTTTGAGCATAATGATGTTAATTTGTTAATTAAAAATGTATATTTTTTGTCTTTAAGAAAGCAATACACGACGGCTTGTTTTCATAAGAAATTACATTTTTAAATGTAGTGTCATTTCTCAATCAAAAGCTTTAAAATCATTTTTGCCTTTCGCGTATACTAAGTTATATACGTAAAGGCTATAGGATCACTCTAAACCCGAACTTTTGATAGAAGGCTCGGAGACCCATAGTGTTATATATCAATCGACTTAGCTCGACGAATTGAGGTGATGTCCCGAGCAAAGCTTGAGAGCAATCGATAACTAATTCTGTTGTTGTGAAATCGACTAATTTTGATAACTCAGGTTGATATCCTTTTGGTCGTTTTAACGGTTAAAAGATCAAAATCTACAGCAGAAAAATCTTACTGTGACATCAAATCGAAAACTATTCCTGCTATCGATGAGAGCAAATCGAAAACTAATTTTGATATTGGTTCCGATAACAAAATAAGTACACACACAGTTTGATGTCAGATCATACAATTTAGAAATCAACAGCAAAATGAGATCAAAATATGTAATCAGTCATGATGATTCTTATTTGAAAACAAATTATGATTTCAATTTGATATCAATATCAAAATATGTTTTCTATTTGCTCTCATTATGTTTTCAGACTTTGCTCGGGTAGTGGCTCTAAACCACCGAAAGGCCCACACTAGAATTGGATTTTTCTTGATTGGAATGATTCGAATAGGTCCGTAAGCGATTCCAGGTGTAGAATGACGCCTTTTGTAGTTGGATTTTATTGACCCATTTGACTAGTAGCAATACGATGGTATTTTCAATATCAGGCTATATTTCGGGTCTTTGGCTATATTGGTAATATTCCTAGTCCTACATAAAACTGATAAAACTTTTTTTTTGTGAAACATGATAAGCAGATTTCTGATCACTAGTGTATTTGAGAAAGTTTTATCTATGATACACAAAATATAGCCAAAGGTTAAAAGATATTGGTAGTCTTCGATATAACGTACCCCCGATATAACGTACACTCGATATAAAGTCACTCGATATAGCGTACATTTTTCCCCAATATAACGTACACTTCGGAAAATAATTTTAATTTGGGTAGTTATTCCGAAATAATTTACGAAATTGTTATGATCATTCATGTGGGGATGACATCATCTTCTTCTTCTTCTTCTCTTCTCCATGGCTCTACATTCCAACTGGAACTTGGCCTAGCTTTTCAACTTAGTATTCTATTACCATTTCCTCAGTTATTTATTGAAAGCTTTTCTATGCCCACCATTGCATGAGTATGTATTTTATATAGCAAGTACAACGGATACACTATGGCTCCATGGTGTCGAGAATGTTTCCAACCCGAAAACATACTAGACCGGACCGAGAATCGAACTCGCATTATTGTTACTGTTTTCTTCAATTCACACGATCCTCAGAACTCTCCCGTAGTATTGGATAATATTGATAATAATGATGTTTTAAGCATATTATATAGACAAATGTCTAGTTGATATTGGGCAAAAGTTCTGCCAAAGTCCGAACTGATGTCGGGTTGCTTCCCGATCTACGTCAGCCTATGTCGAGTATCGGTATTGTAGATTCAAGCTTGATATTTGTACCATAGATTATTTTTAAATTAATCCTAGGGGACATTTCTGGAAGAGCTCCTAAAAGAATTTCTGGCGAATTTTGTGGAGGAATTCCTGTAGGAAATTCTAAATGAGTTCCAGGAAGAATTTCCGAATCAATTGAACAAAAATATGATTGGAATTGAAAAAAAAACCAAAGACATTTTCGAAACGAATTCTCAAAGTAATTTCTGGAGTAAGAAAATCACAAAAATAAAGAATCACAAACAAAATTACAAAATTAGTATTAAATTACGATTGGCTATTGATTACACGTTATCTGCATTTCGTTTTGTATAATCACAAAGAGGCTCCATTTGTATTTCATTTCGCATTGTATCGACATAAAGAAACAAATATAATACTGCATACCCTTACCGGGAGACTCACAGTCAAGCGGAAACTTCCACTCGTTCATTATATGTTGTTTTGCAGCGCCCACTTATTTTTTTTTGGCTGACGGAAATTTCCGTGGAGAGTTCACAATAAAGTGTGATTAATTTTTCAATTACAATATAGAACGGGATAATAGGACGAATGTTTCTGAGCGACTGGATTGTTAGTCATTGCATATACAACGAACTATCCTTGATTTGATATTGAAGGAACTATCAATTAAGGGATCGAACTAATGAGGTTATTTTTTTGAAACTAGTATAAAGGAACTGATCAAAGGAGTTTAATTTACATTATGAGTAATGGAACACATCGAAATTGTAAAAGTATATCAATGTTTAATTATTCTGCAAAGAAATGATGTTTTTAATTAGGTTTGTATTAATATGGTGGAGAACATCAAGGCATAGAAAGAAAAAGGAATCTTTCGGAACATCGATTATATTTCTGATACTCTTATCCCCATGTATATTGAAACAATTTCTAACCCAAAAATTTCTTCGACTGAATCGAGAGTCGGACCAAGCCACCTTCTGTATGTATTCGGTATGCCTTGTAGACCCGCATCTTACTGCTAGGCTAAGGAAAACCCCAATATTCAACCAGCAAATTTGAATGTTCTTTTAGATCAAACATTTTCTGTGCTTTGAATCTAACTTTGAAAGAGGTAAGCCTTTTTATCTTAATAATTTTCGGAGAAGCAATAATTCCAAAATAAAATTTGACGACCACAACGGGAGACCCCGTCTAAGCGAGTCGACTATTCCGGATTTTAACAGGATTGTGAATGAATTGAAATGCGGAACGAGTGGCGTTAAATCGGTATCGTTTTTTCGTCTGCTGCATCCTTAAATTCCATCAAATTCCGGAACATCATTCCAATGGTAGTGGGTTTTAGCCGGTATTATCTAGACCAAGATCATTCTGCTACCTTGATGTCGAAATTATTGATATGGAAATCAACCAATGCATTTTATAGGGTAAATTACTGATTTTTTGGTATGAAAAGTTGCAAACGAGAATCAGAAATTGCAAATCTTGTAATATAACAATTGCTAAAGTATATAATATAACAATACACAATTTTAAGCTTTAAGCATAGTAGGCGCAGATATGGACCACAAAAATAAATTGTTACCAAAGAAAATAGAAATGATAAAAATGAGCCAAATTTGTCGAAGGCACCTTACCCCACAAAACGGTTCGCCTGATTTCCATATTAAATATTTTGGACATCAAAGTAGCTGAATAATCTGGGTCCAATAAGCGGTTCATACCAGTTTGCTCTCACCAGACATCCTCCATAATTTTAAATAAAGTTTCCATTAAAAACTAGTTTTTCTGCATAATCTAATTTTGAATTTTCTATTAATGCCGTTCTAACCTTTTCTACTTGTTTATTTTGGTAAACTGCATATTTCTGCTTTTCTATTGTAATTACATTAAAACGTTTCATGACCAACATTCCCGCCGCATAAATAAATCCCATTTCATGTACCCCTAACTGAAACGATAGCAACAGTGACTATATGAAAAACTGCCGTATTTCATATATCTCAACATGCACTCCTGACCGGTAGATTGCTGGTTGGTGGCACCACCACCGGGGACAAACTCTGAATGACAAAGTAATAACTCTAATGAAATCAGCAGATAACCAGCGATAGCGCAGCGGTTGTGGAGTGGAGCGAAAAACAAAATTACTCGTTCACCATACTGGATGCCCTTGATTAACCTTGGCAGTGAAGTGAGATGAAGTTTATGACTCCGAAGCGGTTCCAGCTCGGAAGCAGTATTTGGGTCAACTCCAGTTTTACGAGTTTTTGGAAAGATGCAACCCAATCAGCTGTTAGACGCAAATCTTGTTTATCTATCCGCGACCGCTAATGCAAATTGACAGTTACATCACGTTGTTTTGCCACGCTTTCGAGTGGACGGAATCTATTGCTGGTAATTTGATTCAATCTAGCTTGATACATGTAGATAAAATATTTCTATAAACAGAAGGAATGTTTCGTGTGACCACATGAGTGACATTCCATTAGCACGTTGCTATCAAGGAAGACGCAATAGTTCGCACGGCGTTGCAGCTCATGATCATTACAAGTGATACTAATTTGAATACCAGTTTTATCGGGTAGTTGTCAGGTGAATCGCTGGAAAAATGGGAAGCATTGCTGAAAATGCGATTACGCCCTCATTGGTGTAACTAGGGTTATGCGCTAATTCGTCCATGGCGCTAGCATTCGTCATATCAAATTATAAATCACTAAATACTCGCGAATCGTAAACTGAAATAATGAACTAATCATCTGGCGAGATAGAAAAAAGTGTACACTACGATTTGCATTCATTTAAATTACATTCCAGTGTTACTTACTCGAAATACAGTTAAATTTAACTTTGCGGCAGTCACTTTTTCACAATTTCCTACGTTATCCCTGCGACGAAGGAAAATCCAGTTCGTTTACTGCTGTAGAAGACGCGCAACACCGTCACCAAAATCAACGTAATTCACTGATTTTCACCGCACTTTTTCACATAAATTTCTCACTGCGCACTAAATAAAAGCAATGTTTATTGCTCAAGTGAATAATTATTGCAAAATAACTGCCGGAAGGCGTTCAAATGATCTGTTTTTTCAAACTTTAGAGCGTTTGAAATTTATTTTCTTCGTCGCTTTGTTTATAGTCGAAAAACGCGTTGCCAAACTGGCGGTTTGAACTGAAATCTTATGTTTTATGTTACACATCTGATAATGCATCATGGCAGTCAATAAAAGTAGGTTTTTCAATTATTTTCCCCTAGCGTAATAAAAATAAAGTCTTCCAAATAAATATTTTTCATACACACTCGTCATTCACACTATAATTTTCCACTATTCCAAAAGTTTGAAACAGGAGAAATAATTTCAAAACAGAAATCTGTTGGCAGCACTACCCACGTACATGTTAAGCATGTGTGTTAGTTGTTTGACAGACTGAGGCATTTAACTGAATGGCAGCACAATCAAAACCATTTTTATGCGGTCGAAATGGGATTGCAATAGGTAATTTTTGTTAACTGGAACCGAAATAAACTTTTAAGTTTGACTTTTAAAATTGACCGAAATGATAGTTATTCTTCATAAAGTCACAGATAAGTCGTCCAGTTATCCAAGAAATGGCTTGAGCTCAGGAACAAAGATTTGCAGTCCTGTTTTAAGTATGGTACATGCTCCTTGTGGTACAGAGAAAGAATACGTAGATGATTAATTTTCCGGTTTAAAATATGGTACATGCTCTCTGTAGTACAAAGAACAGAATGCGTTCACTGCATATGTTCTTGGTCATCCAAGAAATCCCTGGAGTAAGGCCTTTCGATCTACACGCGTAACTGAAGATCAATTTTCCGGTTTCAAATATGGTACATGCTCTCTGTAGTACGAAGAACAGATTGTGTTCACAGCATATGTTCTTGGTCATCCAAGAAATCCCTGGAGTAAGGCCTTTCGATCTACACGCGTAACTGAAGAAACATGTTCCGTTTTCAAATATGGTACATGCTCTCTGTAGTACAAAGAACAGAATGCGTTCACTGCATATGTTCTTGGTCATCCAAGAAATCCATGGAGTAAGGCCTTTCGATCTACACGCGTAACTGAAGATCAATTTTCCGGTTTCAAATATGGTACATGCTCTCTGTAGTACAAAGAACAGAATGCGTTCACTGCATATGTTCTTGGTTATCCAAGAAATCCCTGGAGTAAGGCCTTCCGATCTACACGCGTAACTGAAGATCAATTTTCCGGTTTCAAATATGGTACATGCTCTCTGTAGTACAAAGAACAGAATGCGTTCACTGCATATGTTCTTGGTCATCCAAGAAATCCCTGGAGTAAGGCCTTTCGATCTACACGTGTAACAGAAGATCACTTTTCCGGTTTCAAATATGGTCCATGCTCTCTGTAGTACAAAGAACAGAATGCGTTCACCGCATATGTTCTTGGTCATCCAAGAAATCCCTGGAGTAAGGCCTTTCGATCTACACGCGTAACTGAAGATCAATTTTCCGGTTTCAAATATGGTACATGCTCTCTGTAGTACAAAGAACAAAATGCGTTCACTGCATATGTTCTTGGTCATCCAAGAAATCCCTGGGTAAGGCCTTTCGATCCACACGTGTAACAGAAGATCAATTTTCCGGTTTCAAATATGGTACATGCTCTCTGTAGTACAAAGAACAGAATGCGTTCACAGCATATGTTCTCGGTCATCCAAAAAATCCCTGGAGTAAGGCCTTTCGATCTACACGCGTAACTGAAGATCACTTTTCCGGTTTCAAATATGGTACATGCTCTCTGTAATAAAAATACCAGAATGCGTTCACAACATATGTTCTTGGTCATCCAAGAAATCGATCTACACGCGTAACTGAAGATCAATTTTCCGGTTTCAAATATGGTACATGCTCTCTGTAGTACGAATAACAGAATGCCCTCACAGCATATGTTCTTGGTGATTCAAGAAATCCCTGGAGTAAGGCAATTTGATCTACACGCGTAGCTGAAGATCAATGTTCCGATTTCAAATATGGTTCATGCTCTCTTCATATTGAATACATTTGTGTTGAACTTGAAGTTAAACTTAAAAAACACACAAATAAAGGGATGATTCAAATATGACGTCCACTATTTTTTTAGATTTCTAGACCCCCCCCCCCCGCTTTTTTGTATACCTTGTATATGCAGTGTCACAAAATCTTAGAAACCCTTCCCCACTAAAACCTGTGACATCATTGTTGAACGACCTCAAAGAAAAAAAAACCCTACTTAGTTCACCGAATAGTGATACTGGCTTTCTCGCATTTAGTCAAGACACCTACCTTATATGTTGCTTATATGGCTCGGTTCAATGTACCATTTTCGTAATAACTTTCAAACGCGATCAACTAGGCTTTGCCTTCTATCGAATAAAACTTGTTACGAGAAAATCGGCTAAGGATTACTATAAGAAAAGTTGGCTAATGTTTTTCTTAGCTTTTGTGCACACACATACACACATGCATACAGTTCGTTGAGCTGAGTTGATTGGTATATAACACTATGGGACTCCGGGCCTTCTATAAAAAGTTCGTTCTTGGAGTGAAATGATAGCCTTTCGGTACAACTTTGTTGTACGAGAAAGGCAAAAATAATGGGTACATTATATATTCAAAACAGGCCTTTAGATCGTTGGTTACGCGTGTCGATCTGAAATGATCCACTTCAGGTATTTCTTGGATATCCGCGAACGGCTTTCATACGCAGATTCTGTTACTGTGAAACCTCCATGAGTCGATATTAAAGGGACCTTACATTTACAAAACCATCTTGTAGATCATTGGTTATGCATGTAGATCTGAAGGCCTTCACTTCAGGTATTTCTTGGATAACCGCGAACGTCGTTCATACGCAGATTCTGTTATATGTACTACAATGGGTACATAACATTTAAAAAACAAGCCTGTGGATCATTGGTTACGCGTGTAGACCTGAAGGCCTTCACTTCAGGGATTTCTTGGATAACCGTGAAGATCTTCCATACGCAGATTCTGTTATATGTACCACAATGGGTATATTATATTTACAAAACAGGCCTGTAGATCATTGGATACGCGTGTAGATCTGAAGACCTCCACTTCAGGTATTTCTTGGATAACCGCGAACGTCTTCCATACGCAGATTCTGTTATATGTACTACAATGGGTACATTACATTTACAAAACAGGCCTGTAGATCATTGGTTACGCGTGTAGATCTGAAGGCCTTCACTTCCGGTATTTCTTGGATAACCGCGAACGTCTTCCATACGCAGATTCTGTTATATGTACTACAATAGGTACATTACATTTACAAAACAGGCCTGAAGATCATTGGTTACGCGTGTAGATCTGAAGGCCTTCACTTCCGGTATTTCTTGGATAACCGCGAACGTCTTCCATACGCAAATTCTGTTATATGTACTACAATAGGTACATTACATTTACAGAACAGGCCTGTAGATCATTGGTTACGCGTGTAGACCTGAAGGCCTTCACTTCAGGGATTTCTTGGATAACCGTGAAGATCTTCCATACGCAGATTCTGTTATATGTACCACAATGGGTATATTACATTTACAAAACAGGCCTGTAGATCATTGGATACGCGTGTAGATCTGAAGACCTCCACTTCAGGTATTTCTTGGATAACCGCGAACGTCTTCGATACGCAGATTCTGTTACATGTACCACAATGGGTACATTACATTAACAAAATAGGCCTGTAGATCATTGGTAACGCGTGTAGATCTGAAGGCCTTCGCTGCCGGTATTTCTTGGATATTCGCGAACGTCTTCCATACGCAGATGCTGTTATATGTACTACAATGGGTACATTACATTTACAAAACAGGCCTGTAGATCATTGGTTACACGTGTAGACCTGAAGGCCTTCACTTCAGGGATTTCTTGGATAACCATGAAGATCTCCCATACGCAGATTCTGTTATATGTACCACAATGGGTATATTACATTTACAAAACAGGCCTGTAGATCATTGGATACGCGTGTAGATCTGAAGACCTCCACTTCAGGTATTTCTTGGATAACCGCGAACGTCTTCGATACGCAGATTCTGTTATATGTACCACAATGGGTACATTACATTAACAAAATAGGCCTGTAGATCATTGGTTACGCTTGTAGATCTGAAGACCTCCACTTCAGGTATTTCTTGGATAGCCGCGAACATCCTCCGTACACATATTCTATTCAATGTTTCACAATGTACACATATCATATTCAGAACAGGCCAATATTAATTGAATTTATGTTATTTTTATTTAACACGGTATGATACCGCATAAAAAACTAATTTGGTGTACTTAAAGAAATCGCACACCAATACCAACAGATTTATTTGACAGCAATCCATCGAGTTTTAGACTGGACGAATGAAAATTCTCATGGACGTAAACAGATTTTCATAAGACAAATTTGAAAAATTTGAAGGGTATTTTTGATTGCCGATTCTTAATAAACTACGATTTGTTCAATGCGCTAATAGTACACAATGAAAACTAGGAACTCTAAAATACGTGTTACATGCAACTTAGTTAGAGTAGGTAGTTGGGCTGGCGTATAAATTAGATTTGAAACCCAAGCACTACCTACTACGACGGGAATTAGCTCACTAGTTGCGACGTTTTGGGGGGAGGGGAAGGGTGAAATTTATCTATTTTCTTTCTTTGAGTTCTTTGTTACACGTTCTTGAAAGTTTGACACACAAGATAAATCAACCATAGTAGAATTTATGGTTCTATTCAAAAATATTCGTCATTTACCAATTTGATGCCATACTTTTCTTCGGCAATAAACAAACATCGATGCTTTCCATGTCAATAGACAGTAAGCAGTAATCATTAAATAAAGCATTTAAGTGGCATTATATGTGCCTTTACTGCAAAACATTAAATGCCAATAAGCCATATAATCGCCTTCCATGCTATTTTAATGCAGGTTGTGGCTTCTTAAGTGCTTAATCCTACTTTATCGATAAAGTATAAATTTTGCTGGTAGCATTTATTCAACATCCGAAATGCTGAATAGGGTGTGAGTGCTAGTAATGGACCCCGTGCGTATAATGGACCCCCTGAACAAAACCCCAAATTGAAATTGACTACTTTCTGCAACCTTTCGTCGAATGGAGTTGCTTCATGTAATAGGACAGCAGTTCCATACATTTGTTATGGACTGGGAAGCATGAATTTAGTTAAATTAACTAATTTGTAAATGCACATACACCAATGACCAATCGAGATATTGTTTGCTTAATACGACTCGATTTCGAAACCTTCCTACTTTCATCTATTAGGGTAACTGTCCTATTTTGGACCCCTAGAGGAAGTGTCTCTCAATATATGCTTATATCAATTGAAATACAGGTTCGATATGGGCGGAAATGACACCATTTCAAAGATGAAGTCTTATTTATGAAATAGAAATTCGAAATGGGCTTCAGTTATTGATAAACCGGTGAAATTTGAAATTTTCTGAAATGGAAATATTCTTCGTTTTGAACAGTGCAACATATTTTGGACCCCCAAATGTACACATTTTGGACACCCCCAATTTAGTCTCTTCAAAGTCGAATTTATAATTGTACTTGGTCAATTGAGCCGAAGAAAAGTCTTATCTTTCGATTGGCATGCATCAATGAAAAGATTCCTGCGATTTAAATTCACAATTTCGACAAAAATTCATTGTGTGCATTCTGAGATTTTCAGTGATGTGTACTTTTAAGCGTAACGCATTGTAACGCTCGCCTTCTTGAACAAAATAATTTCCTCGAAATTTCATCTAAATATCACTATTTTCGCACGGGAAACCAGTGAAACAGATGCTTAAATTTTTTTTTCTGAAGCCAATGGGGGAATTAGCAGCGGCATTGTTTTTAGTTCAGTAATCAAGAAAATGTCGCCAGAAGGGTCCAAAATGTGTAGGGGTCCAAATCAAGTTGGTTACCCTACCTGCTTTGGGCTGCAAAATGGTGGGTTGACATCAAGGAAGGAGCGCCCAACAGAACTCTGGTCCCCACAAGTCCCTATCTCACGCTTACACGGGTGACAAAAGACCGCCAGCTAAGGGTTGTGTACTTAGCTGGTAGTGCAGCCTGGGCACTGTTGTCCTAGAGTGAGCTAGAGTGAGAAGGTACGCCTCGAGCGTCTATACCTAAGGTAACAGTCCCATCAGCGCGATGTAGGTAACGCGAGCCCGGTAAGGTAGCTTACTGAAGCCTTTCAAATACCACGAAAAATGGAGATAGAAGAAAAAGAGAACGTTATTTTTGGCAACCGACCCGGCAACGAAATAAGGACTATGATTGGAAACTCGGTACCTGGAATGTCAGGACCCTAAATGAACCTGGACGAGTGAGCCTTCTGGCTCGCGAACTGCAGAAGGTTGGAGTGAACGTGGCCGCTATTCAAGAAGTCCGATGGCCCAGATCCGGAGAACGTGAATTCCGAGCCGTGGACCCGAGAAGGTTGGAGTGAACGTGGCCGCTATACAAGAAGTCCGATGGCCCAGATCCGGAGAACGTGAATTCCGAGCCGTGGACCCCACGACCAACACTGCATTCAAGTATAACATCTATCACAGCGGCGGTGAAAAAGCAGAGCATGGAGTTGGTTTCGTAGTGATGGGCAAGCAGATGAAGCGAGTGATGCGGTGGAAACCCATTAGCGAACGAATCTGTGTGTTGAAGTAACGGGGCAAATTCTTCAATTACAGCCTAATCAACGTTTACGCACCGACAAACGATAAATCCTACGACGTGAAGAACACGTTTTATGAATGTAATAAAGCCTATGGAGAGTGCCCAAAGCATGACGTGAAAATTGTTATCGGAGGCGCTAACGCTCAGGTCGGTAGAGACTTTTTCCGTCCCATAATCGGTAGGGAGAGCCTTAACTGCGCTACCAATGACAACGGCCTACGGCTAGTAAATTTTGCTGCTGCCATCAGTAGTACCGCCATCGGGGGTGACAATGGGTCTGGGGGGTGAGAATGGGTCATCGCTCTCACCGGCAGCCTAGAGCTCGGGTAGCAAAATCGATCGAAAAGGTCTCTTATATTTTAGTCTTCTGGCCCTCAAATACATTCAATCTATTCTACAAGCATTCTAAGTACTTGAAACAGTGACCCATTCTCACCCCCATTTAACCCATTGTCACCCCCAACGACGGTACTTACTTTGCACGAAAGAATATCCGAAAGCACACCTGGAGACACCCAAATGGTGAAACTTTCTCGGATGTTATCGATGTACGGACAATCAGAGGTCTGAACATTGACTCTGATCACTACCTCGTTGTCAGTAAAATTCGATCACGGTTGTCAACTGTATCGAACGAAAGTTACAATATCCAGCGATTCTCGCCAGAAGGAGTATCGGCTGAGTACCGCCAGAAGCTCGACGAACGGATAAGTGCAATCAACGTTAGTGACAACATCAACGATCTATGAGAGTCGATCCATGAAGCGGTGAGCACAACAGCACGAGACGTGGTAGGCACTGCACAGAGGCGACCCAGGACGGATTGGTTCGATGTGGAGTGTCAGAGAGTGACAGACGAGAAGAACGTTGCCAGATGCCGGATGTTTGTGTCGGGTTCTCGATCGAATAGAGATCGGTACAAGGAAGCAAAGAAGCAAGGAAGCAGGAAGAAAAAAGATTACGAAGAACAAGTTATTAGTGAGGCGTAGGAAAAAATGGAGCAGAACGATATATGGAGGTTTTATAATTCTGTCAATGGCGTGCGGAGAAAGACAGCGTCTCCCGTCATGTGCAACGACCAACAAGGAAATTTGCTGACAGATAAAACTGAAGTGGCTGCCAGGTCGAAGTAACACTTCGAGACTTTGTTGAATGGAGGAAGTGGCGGTGTATCGGTGAACAGAATAAATATTAGCGACGATGGACAAGCTGTGGAGTCACCTACACTAGATGAGGTTAAAAAAGCTGTTAAAGAGCTGAAAAACAATAAGGCTGCGGGGAAGGACCAGCTCCCGGCTGAACTTCTCAAACACGGCAGTGACCAGTTTTATGAAGTTCTGCACCATATTATGTCGAAAATATGGGAGGACGAGGAAATGCCTGCTAGCTAGTTGGACGGCCTCATTTGCCCTCTATTTAAGAAAGGGCACAGACTGGAGTGCGCTGATTATCGAGGAATAAGTAACCCTCCTTAATTCGGCGTACAAAATTATGTCCCGTATTCTGTTCAACAGATTTAGACCGCTTGAAGAGTCCTTCGTCGGTGAATACCAAGCAGGTTTTCGTGAGGGCCGATCAACGACGGATCAAACGTTTACCCTGAGACAAATCCTTGATAAATTCCGGGAGTACAACTTGCAGACACATCATCTGTTTATTGATTTCAAGGCGGCGTACGATTCAGTGAAACGGAATGAATTATGGCAAATTATGCTTGAACATGGTTTTCCGGCGAAACTGATACGGCTTATTCGTATAACGTTGGAAGGATCGAAATCAAGTGTAATGGGCCAAACACAATGGATACGTTTGCGTGCGTTTTGACAGTTTTCCCATGGAAATTCTGTCAAAACGCACGCAAACGTATCCATTGTGTTTGACCCATCAGGGTTGCGGATGAAATATCGACGTCATTTGTTACCCTATATGGAAAGCAGGGTGATGCACTCTCGAATCTACTGTTCAATACAGCGCTCGAGGGAGCGATTAGGAGAGCTGGTGTGCAAAGAAGCGGTACCATCATCACAAAATCGCATATGCTCCTGGGATTTGCGGACGATATCGATATTATCGGAATTGATTGCCGTGCCGTAGAAGAGGCTTTTGTGCCTTTTAAGAGGGAGACAGCGAGGATTGGACTCACGATCAATACCAGCAAAACGAAGTACATGGTCGCTGGCAATCAACGTGGGTTTATTAGTGGTGGTGGTATCGAAATGGTGCTTGATGGTGAAAAATTTGAAGTGGTAGAAGAATTTGTGTATCTTGGAACATTAGTGACGTGCGATAATTATGTTACCCGCGAGGTGAAAATGCGTATTGCAGCTGCAAATAGGGCTTATTACGGACTTCGTAATCAGCTTAAGTCCCGTAGTCTGCAAACGAAAACAAAACTCGCGCTGTATACTACTCTGATTCTTCCGGTGGCTTTATACGGCCATGAGACATGGACGTTAAAGGAGGCTGATCAGAGAGCTTTCGGAGTGTTTGAGTGTAAGGTGCTGCGGACAATACTCGGCGGTAAACAGGAGAACGGTATCTGGCGGCGTCGCATGAATCACGAATTGTACCAGGTGTATAAAAGGCTGGATATTATTAAGCTTATACAACACGGCAGACTACGGTGGGCTGGTCACGCTGTTCGTATGCCGGAAGAACGTCAAGCGAAAATATTTAGTAGAGAGCGCGGAAAAGGCCGTATGCTTCCTGAAAGGCCTCGTAACCGATGACTTTTTGCAGTTGAAGCGGACCTGAGGGTGCTCAATGTTCATGGCGACTGGAAGCGATTGGCCCAGAACCGAGTCCAGTGGAGAACACTTGGAACTTTATTGGTGCATATTTCCCAAATTTAATATATTTCTATTCACATTTGATTTGGCTGACAATAATAGTAAGTACAAATGATTTTTATTTTGAATTTTTTTGCCTATTGTCAATGCAAAAATAGTGACTTTAGTGACCATTTTCCGAAAAATAGTGACTTTAGTGACTTTTGGATGCTAATAGTGAATTTTTAGTGACTAGACTTAAAATAGTGACCAAATCCCTAAAAAGTGACTCGCTACCAGGCCTGGTTTAGAATTCGTTTTAGCGCCCCGGGACCCCATACTACATTCGGCCCTGGTTCGGAAATGAGTCATGTTCGGAATTTGAGTCAAAACGGTACTCCATGGCTCCAATTGCGTCACTGGTTCTGATAATGTATTTCAACATGTTTTACACAGCTGTGCGAACTTGGTTTCATGGTTTGTAGGCCCCTCTTTTATCGTTGTTTGTTATCTATTGAAAGCGATTTCTGCAAAACCGGCCGATAGTTTTAATAATAGTACTCGCAAAACTGAGAATCAGTTTTTTCAACAAAGGTTACATTCATTTCTATCTATAAATAACATAACGTAAATACCAATAACTTATCACTGAAACAATGGTTGATTTATGGTTCAATGCATCCGTTTACAATAATGTAATTTCCCCTTGATTGGCCTAGCGATAGGACGCGGCAACAAAGCAATACCATGCTAAAGGGTACTGGGTTCGATCCGGTTTAAGAGATTGGATTGGCACATGAACGCTACGCTGCGAGCTGGCGATGCCCCATTAGAGGATGTAGTGCCAACGCAGAAGAATTTTCCCTATGTCTTATCAGGACTAACGAGGTACCTACGCAGTGGCATAGCATAATCGAAGGGAACACACACGCGCCCTTCCGTGTCATTCTTGTTTACAGCCACTGGGTTCCTATCGCTGCGCCGCCTTGAAACTCATCGTGTGTAACCTGGTAACACCATTCCATTCTACACATCTTAGCATCCCAGTTGGTCGCATCCGCAAAAAAAAAATTAAGTCTTGTTACCAACCAACTTTCACTTACAGCTGATAAGATTTCGGCACAACTAGTTTAATATGTATAATTTTGAGAGATAATTAAGACCTATGGAAGCATACTTTCGGTTTTTAAAAATAAATTATGCATTATAAAAGTTTAACAAAAGAGAGGGCAGATAGAACAAACTTCAGATTGTTACATCCGGCTCTATTGGAAAATTGCATTATTGTTGTGTGAATACGCGGGATATCAGATTGTGTCAATGCGCAAGTAATCAATGCAATACAAAGCAATCACGTTTCATCGATACACTGCTAGTGCGGTCACGCTTTTACGCAATCATTATTGATAGTTGGGATTCAATCTTTGGAGCGCCACTGTCTTATCAGCGCCCGTCTGGAAACATAAACAACAACAAACACTCGAGATAAACCAACAGGTTGTGGTAGTAAATGCGTTTATTTACTGTTCAGAGAATGTACGTCTGGCTTTTTTTAGATATTGTTTATATGAGGCCATCTGCGAGTTGTGGTGCCTGCCTAGGATGTGGTGGGGTTTGACAGTGGGCTCTGTTAAATCTCTATTAAAAGCTGCATGTATCCGCAAGTAAGCTTCGCCAAAGCGAACGTGTGCCACTCAAAGCGCACAAGCCCAAGTCCTGGTGTCAGGTGGGACGCTAAACAGCCCTGACACGACAGCCCTGCAATGAGACAGGAGATTTGCGCAGGCTCAATAAGCCGCCTTTAAAAACAACCATAACGAACGACATAGAAGATACAGTCGCCTCTCTACATCTCGATATTGAAGGGATCATCGAGATAAGGAGAGATCGAGGAATGGAAGGAAAATTGAAATGGGTACTAGATTAAAAAAAAAGCTCGTTGCTATGAAAAACGACAACAAAACAAATGTCATCTCTTGTTGTTCATGTGTTTGTTATTGTCCAAAAATCATCTAGTAGCCTAGAAATATGAATATATCGACATAGGGAGAGATAATCCTATGCAAAATATGACCAGAACGCATCGAGATAGAGAGATATCGAGATAGGGAGGTTATCGAGATGTAGAATGCCGAAATCTATGTAAATCTAAGGGACCGAGAAAACCTCCGACATAGGGAGAGATATCGAGATATAGAACATCGAGATGTGGAGAGTCGACTGTAATACGATTCAATATAATCGGCAACGAACTAGGCGACGAACAAAGGATTACGATTGGAAGCTTGGAACATGAAACTGCAAGCCGCTAGGCTTCGCAGGTTGCGACAGGATAATCTACGATGAATTACATCCCCGCAACTTCGACGTCGTAGCGCTGCAGGGAATCTGCTGGACAGGACAGAAAGTGTGGAAAAGCGGGCATCGAGCGGCTACCTTCTATCAAAGCTGTGGCACCATCAACGAGCGAGGAATCGGTTTCATAGTCGTGGGAAAGATGCGCCAACGCGTGATTGGGTCTGGGTGGCAGCCAATCAACGCAAGGATGTGCAAGCTGAGGGTAAAAGGCCGATTCTTCAACTATAGCATCATCAACGTGCACACCCCACACGAAGGGAGAACCGATGACGAGAAAGAAGCATTCTATGTACAGCAGGAGCAGACATACGATGGATGCCCACTGCGGGACGTCAAAATCGTCATCGGTGACATGAACGCTCAGGTAGTAAGGGAGGAAATGTATAGACCGGTCCTCGGTTTTTTGTTTTTCCTGTTGGGTATTTTTATCACTGCGACCATTTGTTAGATCTATTGTGATATATGCCCCATTTCATATAGCTTTGTCAAGTTGACGCATCATTGCTATGTAGAGCAATTGCATCACCTTGACTACCAGCGTCTTCCCAATACGGTATTATGGTTCTGATGAATCGTACTACCAAATTGGGACTTGTTCTCCAAACTTCAGAGGGTTCTATCAGCCCCCTGTTGAAGAACTGTAATCTTTTTCTAAAAATTGCCGGACAATGGCATAACAAATGTTCCGAGTCTTCCACATATATACCGCAGAAGCGACATACATCATCTTGAAGTTTTCCTGGCAGCTTCAAGTGATAACGGCTCAGGCAATGGCCTGTTACAAGACCTGTATATGTGTTAAGATCTAATTTATTGAACGGCTACTCAGTCTTGCACTTATTACAACGAGTTTTTTATTTACCCGACGTTTCGACACGGGGATTGTGTCCCCGTGTCGAAACGTCGGGTAAATAAAAAACTCGTTGTAATAAGTGCAAGACTGAGTAGCCGTTCAATAAATTAAATTAAAACGTACAGTCGATCCATAATCATGTGTTAAGATCTTTTTTTGAAAGATCTAAAATTTTGCGAGTGATAAATACGTTTGGTGTGATGAAACGTTTAGAATGCCTCGCAATCAAGGTGTTCTTCCAAATGTCCTCTATTTTTGAATGTTCCCAAGATTTGAGTTCCATTCTAAGAGAACACGCAGATACACCACAAAAAGGTTCTGGACCTATGAATTGTCGAGATGAACCAAGTCTTGCCAGCATATCAGCTTGTTCATTGCCATCAATGCCACAATGACCAGGAACCCAATATAGGTTCACTTTGTTACGACTACCCAAGGTTTGGAGTGACTGAACACATTCCCAAACGAGTTTAGATGTGCATCTTGCTGATTTCAGAGCATTCAATGCTGCTTGACTATCAGACATTATGCAAATATTTGAATGCCTGTAATTTCGACGTATGCATAAATTAGAGCATTCAAGAATAGCCTGAACTTCAGCTTGGAAAACAGTTGGCCACTTTCCCATGGGAATCGAAATATTCGTCCCTGGGCCAGTCACGCCTGCTCCAACTTGATTGTTCAGCTTTGAACCATCGGTGTAAAACACAATTGATCCTGAACGAAGATTTGGTCCACCATTTGTCCATGTGCTTCGCTCAAGATTAATTACATCAAAACATCGATAAAAGTTGTATCTTCTTCTCATCCAATCATCGTTGTTTGTTATCAGTGAGTTGATACTTATTTTGTTTAGAATACTAAGATGTCCTGTTAGGTCACCTTCGAAGAGGTTTGAATCTCTTTTGATCTTCAAAGCACTCTTCTCTGCTTCTAATTGAATAAATTGATCCAATGGTAGACCGGATAGGACCGGATAGTCTGCATACCGTATCGAACGACAACGGCCAACGATGCATAAACTTTGCAGCCTCCCGCGGAATGGTAGTCCGAAGCAGTTTCTTCCCCCGCAAGAATATCCACAAGGCCACAAGGAAATCACCTAATCAAGTAACGGAAAACCAAATCGACCACGTTCTAATCGACGGTAAATTCTTCTCCGACATCACGAACGTACGCACTTACCGTTGTGCGAATATTGAATCCGACCACTATCTCGTTGCAGTATGTCTGCGCTCAAAACTCTCGACGGTGTACAACACGCGTTGGAATCGTCCGCCGCGGCTGAACATTAGACAGCTACAAGACGGTAGACTAGCCCAAGATTACGCGCAGCAGATTATTTTAATACAATATCTGTATAAAAAACTTACAGAATTGTATATGCCCAAATTTTATACAATAATTGTCAGATTTGTTTTTTTGGGTGTACAATAAGGTGGCTCAAAAAACACTTTTTCAAATTTTTCGATGGGCCGCCCTTTTATTTGGTTCTATTTGATGCCCTGATGCTCTGGACAAAATTTCAGCCAAATCGGTCAACGTTTGGGCGGTGCTAAACTCCTTGAAAGTTTATATGGAAAAATGTATGCAGAAACATCCAAAAACATAGATTTTCAGTTGGACGGCACAATTTACGATCAAGAACCATGATACTGATTCAGTTCTTGTAGAATTAAATACAGAATGTTATGCTGAAAACCGCGAGAAGATTAGAGTTTATTAGGCAAAGATATTAGCATTTTACTGGAGTGTTGTAGGGGTGAATTTATTTCTTTTCAAAGGTAAAAGAAACGAAATTTACTCAAACCCCACTTCAGAGAAATGCTAATAACTTAGCCGGGCAAACTCTAATCTTCTCGCGGTTTTCTGCATAACATTCTGTATTAAATTCTTCAAGATTTGAATGAGTATCATAGTTCTTCATCGTAAGTTGTGCCGTCCAACTGCAATTCACTGTTTTTGGATGTTTCTGCATATATGTTTGCATATAAACTTCCAACGAGTTTAGCACCGCCCAAACGTTGACCGATTTGGCTGAAATTTTGTCCAGAGCATCAGGGCATCAAATAGAACTGAATAAGAGAGCGGCTCATCAGAAAAATTGAAAAAAGTTTTTCCCATACTAATTTGAGCCACCCTAGTGTACAAGTACATACTTTATTTGAAAAAGATTCACAGGAATGAAATAGTTTGTTCAAATATTCAATATTCCGTAATAAGCAATATAAACTGAAAACAAATCTTACAAATTTACTGCGGCCCGCTTTAACAGTTAAAAACTTCTGTGGGGCCCTTGATAGTAAGCATGCTGGGGACCACTGAGTTAAACCAAAATGTAGAACCATAGAAGAAGACAAACCTTAAAACAAATGGCAAAAATTCTGCTAACAACGCAGCTGTTATATAGTTGCCATCCATTTTTATTATCGCCAGCGTTTTTATTCAATAGTTGGTCATCAATTTTCCGCCAACATCCACCTCCACTGTTTGATGGTGCATTGAGAAAATTTCTTTCAATAGACTGTCCTCTTTTTGCAACATTAGCCATTTCTGAGAACACAAACACAGCAAGAAATATCTCGCAAACACGCAACTAGCAACCACCCACCACCCCCTTCATGGTCCTGTGAAATCGCTAGCTACCGGCATAAGTTCAACACACCTAAATCCGATTTTCGCCGAAAAGAACTTTCTGCCAGTTTCCAAGCGCCCACGTGACGATGCTAGATATCCTTCATACATACATAGTGTGGGCAACTTCTCTTGCAATACCCGGTAAAAATCGTTTACTCATTAATGGGTACTTTTTGTCTGCTATCTCTTTCTCTCTGCTGAAAAATTTACCCATTTCGGGAGAATAAGTGGATTTACTCATTTAAATGAGTAGATCCACTTATTCTCTCAAAATGGGTAAATTTTTCAGCAGAGGGAAAGAGATAGCAAAGAAAAAGTACCCATTAATGAGTAAACGTGTTTCTCCGTGTACCAGAAGGCAGAGAATACACACTGTAAACTCGGCAATACTCATTAATGAGGAAAAAATACACATTTTTTGGCGATATACGGAGCTGTCAAAATAATGGGTATTTTAAAATTTTGAAAAAGGGGTACTTTTTCCCCTTTTTGTACTTCCAACTGTTTACTCATTAATGAGTGAAAATCCAGTTGGTTACGTTTATATTTGTTTGCAAAAAGATCCTCTCGACAAATTTAAGTTTTATTTCGAAAATGGGTGCGAAATCTACAACCAAGGATCAAATTTCAGTGGAAATAGAAGCTGATGCTGCTGTGTTTGACAGTAAGTATTTTATTAGTGCTCTGAAACATTAAAACATAAATAAATCCATATTTTCAGTCTACGCCAAACTAGTTCCCTTGCTTGTAACAGCGGCCAATGATAAAGAACCATGGCTGCAGCTCCCAAAAACCAAGGTCCCGGATTACAGAATCTGATGAAGTCGAGATGCTGGTACCTACTAGGAGATCCCAACAAATTCATAGGATAAACACTATTGACGATGCTGCGTGACTCAAAAGGCGAGAAGCATTGATGCCTTGATGATGTTTATAAACTAAGTTCATGATCATTAATGCAGGTTTCCATGTATTTAAAAACTTTGTTTAAATAAAATACCTTATCATGATGTGGAAAACTTGATCTTTTCTTCTCGATTCGAAACAGCAAATCCAGTTTCCCTGTTTTTCCACGGGAATGAATAAAAAGGGGTTTATTTTACTCATTTTGCATTATATTTCAATATCCTTAATGGGTAAAAATTACACCTTGTTTTGACGTAAAGTCAAACTACTCTTTAATGAGTAAAGGCCTTTTACTCTTTTAATGAGTTGAACTATTTAACTTCATAATGGGCATTTTTTTACCCATTAAAGAGTACTTTGGTGGCACAGTGCAAACCTACATTGGATGCAATGGATCGATTGCTTGACAATAGCGTGTTTGTATGTGTGGATATCCTATGGCTATGTGTGGCCGCCATTGTGTTTTATGTTTGGGTGCTATCATTCAATAGCAAACCGCTGAACATATTCATTGACGAGAGGATGGGAAACTGCGGGTATTTCCGTCTGCGTTTTGATACCCGCCGAATTTCGGAGGCTCTAAAAACTCTAAACGCAATGTAACGTGCGTTTGCTAAAACTCCACTGTACCAAAACGGCTCTTCTCAGTCTACCTTGGGGCATGGAGGCGTTATAGCCTATACTAAAATATGTTGACGAAATGCAGGCAAAAATATCTACCGATTGTCGATTACTTATACGACATTTCAGTAGTTCTATTAGCAAGAGAAGATACCTACATTTATTATAAGAGTTATTTTCCAAAAAGCTACTGATTTTTTATTTCGAAATTCCCTTTTCCGCCTAAAAGCGCGTCTCATTAACGTTCCCCAGTACCTAATGGGCATACAGACCCAAAAGTCTGCTGAGCCAAGCGCTAAAAATACCGAAAAATATCAATCATGTTCGAACAATAGGCATGTTTGTGCTTTATGTCATTAGATTAGCGTGGAAAGCAGAACAGAAAATAAAAAATGTGCCTATGCGTGTCCTGGATTCGGAAGTGGTATATGTTTTCCGATTATTTACAGTAAACTGAAAGTAGCTAACTTGTGAAAGATGGTGGCGTGAAGAACATAATTTGGAATCAATAATATTGAGAACAATATAGATCTAGTTTAATGATTCAGTACGCACTGCCAAATTACGTCTCATAGGTCTAAAAAAAGTTTTCAAAAACAACAAAAATGGTTCAAAATCTATTATTTAATCCATCAAAAGTTTTTTGCGAAATGGACTTTATGTTCGGCCAATTTTACTAATCTCGGCTCTGGTGTTGGATGCTTTTTCGGCCCATAAAATGTTGATGCATTATTCACTGTAAATCGTTTATATAAGCCGTAAGGTAGGCAAATAGGCCGTTACAAATATTATATTCACTTTTTGTCCTATCGAAAGTATTAAAATGAAAAAAAAAAATAAAAAAAACTCCTCGGATTTGTTAAAAAATGTTTTGAAAATCCTTAAAATTATCCAAATTTTATTTTGTTGCCCCCTCAAAATATTATTTTTTGGCAAAAAAAAAATCCGAGTAGGAGGGAGACAAAATAGATTTTAAATATTTGTATAGGCCTTATAATTTGCTGCTTCAAGTGAAAATCGTCGGCCGAATTTTGGAAACGAGTGTTCAAAAATTGTCCAAAAAAGTTTTGGTTAATTGTGTCACTATACTAATGAAAAAAGTTAATTTAACATGAATGCTAAAATAGCGTGCTTGTTATCCGTTCATCTAATGTGCGAAAATAGGTAAGTCCATTCCAAAAACTACTTTATTGGGCAAAAGAAAAATCTCTTGCACTGCCTGCCTACTTAAGTGTCAGCAACCACTGTCGCTCATCTAGGTGTTGTTCTGCATTAGGTCCGTTTTGTGTGAAGCAAACACATCTCTGTGTTATTGATTTTAAGCGTGCTGCCCTGACAGTCGAAGCGAGCGATAAAACGACGTAAGCAGCGATCTCAAAGAAGGTGAGAGAAGACCCGGAGCTCAAGGACTGGGGTGAAAAAGTGGTGAGGATTTAGCGTACCCAGAAGGATGAGTTACTGTTCAAGTTGAAGAAGAATCCCACGATGAAGAGCTCGTGCATTACTTTTCGTGCAAATTTCAACAATTTTTTGTATCTGTGTGACGATGGTACACAAACAGCAGCGATATGATTACCGGAGATCATCCAGCTGAATTTTAATCATTGCGACACCGCACAACATCTGTTGTGGCAGTCTACAGTAGAAGCAATGTGCGACGTGGCAATTATTGCAGAGCCGTATCGGATTCATTCTGACAACAGCATCTGGGTGGCCGACGCTACTAACTGAAAAGCTGATCGGCCGAAAACCGGTAATCGTCGGAGGCGATCTCATTGCTTGGGCAGTGGATTAGGGAAGCCGACTGACTAGCGCCAGAGGTTACAGTTTGCTGGAAGCTCTGGCAAAGCTGGAAATCGGATTGGACAATAAAGTTACTGTTAGTACATTTCTTAAGGATGGCAGTAGTCCATGATCGACGTTACGTTTTGCAGTCCGTCGCTGGTGAGGAACATGATCTGGAGAGTTCTTGAAGTGAGTATAGTCTCGATCACCAGGAACACGACTGCCGATGGCTCGGCGAGGACTAGCGGGCGAAGGTCGAAAACGAAGGACTACACTACACTGCGAGCTTACATTTTTTGTATAAGAATCTAACAATTTCGCATATGCCCAGTTCTTATACAGGTTTTGGTAGGTTCTTATACAGAATTGTTACAAAACCTAACAGTCGCTGGTTGGGTGTACGATAAGGATCTTTTTATCGAAGCACTTCGAGCAGTGCGGCGCTACAAATCTTAATGCAGCACTGAGAAGTATTTCAGCCCAAATCCTGGCCAAAAGTCAACAACAAAAATTTTAGATATTTCCATATTATTTTTGGTTCTTGAATTATCAAATAGTAATACTAATTTGCCATGATAATTTTGAAAC
Source organism: Armigeres subalbatus (assembly GCF_024139115.2). NCBI lineage: Eukaryota > Metazoa > Arthropoda > Insecta > Diptera > Culicidae > Armigeres > Armigeres subalbatus. The sequence continues at coordinate 85,419,187 of NC_085140.1, forward strand.
AATATGGCAACAATGCTGGCTGTCAAAACTTGACAATAATTTCAATGCTAGTTTTATCGCAATTGTGCAATGAGGGTAGTTAAAACTTTTTCAAGCATGATTCGACCTGAAACCTTTTTCAGGTGCTCCATATAATCATGATATAATTTGTTAGCTTTTTATACCTTTTTACAATAATATGTTACAAAATAAAACTTTTGATTAGGTTCCATACCAGTCCAAGCAACAAAATAGTCAGCGTTGGAAAGATTGGAGTTTCCTGAGTAAGCTCCATAAAAACATTTCACGCATACCTACTCACGCAATCGTGACTGATTTTTATTTCAATATAGTGAAGTTTGCTTAAAAATACTAGAAAAAAATCATGGTTTTGAGTGCTAAACCTCACATAAGTTATGTTTTGCTTCCAAATAAGAATGAGACTTTGACGAACACACCGATCTATAAAAGCATACGCATTTTTTTTTTTGAATGTTACGATTATTAAGATATATACCCTTTAATCAGCATTTCGTATTTATTAGATCAGTTCCATTTGATATTACAAAACATTATCCAGGGATTTTAACATTTGTCATCCAAATTTATATTGTTGAAGTAAACAAAGTACATCTTTTCTGAAAATTTAGTAAGTAATGATCAAAGAAGGAAGATTTAGATTAACATAAGGAAGATCATACTCACTGACGGAGCCAGATGTGGGCACCACTCGTAGCAAGCACGCTGTAGTTCTCAAAAACAGCGTTCTTGCGCCAAGTGGTGCTCTATCAAAAAACAATAACTGACGCCGCCAATAATGGTCATACTTCACTGCTAAACAGCATAAAAACAAAAAATATACTTTACTGTTTCTATTGAATGCACTTACAGACGACAAAATGATTGACATATTTTTGGCCATGCGTAACGCTAGCGAGGGCTTGCGATGCGACGATGTCGAGGAAGTTAGAGCCAGTGAACAGAAGGCGGCCAAATTACTCCTTCCAACCTTCGTGCTGCCTGTCTCAGATCCAGAAGACGCTTTCAGAGGGCAGGGTCTGAAGTGGTCAGGAGCGTTAGATAGCTATCCGTGTGGCTACAGCGGTTGCCAAACGGGAGAGAAAGGTCAACTGCTTCAAAGAGTTGTGCCGGGAGCCGACGCTGATCCTTGGGGCAACGCTTATCGCATCGTAAAAGCGAAGATCAGGAGGCCAGCAACGCCAGCGGAAATATGTCCGGACAACTTGAAGATCATTGTGGACGGTCTTGGCGGCATGGCACTACGACGTGGCCGCATACATCGTATGAAGATGAAGACCGAGTAACCGTTGCACGTGTGCAAGTCTCCAATGACGAACTGTAATTAGTGGCGAATGGTTTGAAGATAACGAAAGCTCCGGGAAGTCCAAATGTGGCTCTAAAAACCGCGATATTGACGTTTTCGGACTTGTTCAGGATAATGCTGCAGAAGTGTTTAGTAGATGGTTAATTTCCGGATAAGTGGCATATCTTCTGGAATCCGTTTCTTAATTCGGCTTATAGGAAAAGCAGTTCGGATTCCGAAAAGGCAGATCGACGGTGGATGCCATCAGGACAATCATTGAAGTTGCAGAGAGAGCGTCCACGGCAATACGTTTTGCGCGGTAGTAACGATTGGCGTTAAAAACGCGTTTAAGGTCACTCCTCACGGAATCCAAGTTTCAAAGTGCTCGTGTTTTCGGGGGCACACCACTCGATACGGAGGCGGCGCACAACTGTCATATTTGTTGATTTAGGTTTCCTGCGAAAAAATAAAAATGACAGTTGTGTGTTGCTTCCGTATCGAGTGGTGTGCCCTCGAAAACGCGAGCACTTTGAAACTTGGATTCCGTGAGAAGTGACCTTAATAGTGCCAGTTTTATGGCAATCCGAGTCGCGGGTGCGTACAGAACCATTTCGTCGGAGACAGTTTGTGTTATCACCGGGATGATCCCAATCTGCATAACACTAGCAGGGGATATCGAGTGCTACCAACAGAGAAGTACCCGAAATGCCAGGAAGATGCTGATACTGTACTCTATGGTCAAATGGTAGGTGTCGTGGGACAATGTTGATAATGGAAGGTGGACCCGCCCGTTCATCCCCAATGTGTCAACGTGGGTGAACAGGGAACATGGAGAGACAAACTTTAACCTAACACAGTTCCTATCCGGACACGGCTCTTTCCGCCAATATATGCACCGGTGTGGCCATGCGTCGTGGCCATTCTGCCTAGCGTGTATCAACGTAGGGCAGACTCCAGTGCACGTAGTATTCGACTGTCCGAGGTTTGTGAAAGAACGTAGAGGAATGTGCCAAGAAGGCACATGTAATGTGGTAAGCTGAGTTATCATGCAAATACTGTCGGAGCAGCAGCGTACATGGAGACGGGACCAGCGAAAAAGCGTCGATTCGGGGGAAAATTCAGCACAGTGGGCAGTGTTTTGCTTTGGGTCGTCAGGCACCGTCGCACCGGAAGTCTTCTGTCAACCGGAATCGTTGGACCGACCTTAGCACTCGACCAACCAAACTTGGCGAAAGCTTCGGATATGTAGGTAACCGCCAGTGCAGACGTCATCCACCACTGGAGCTGTCAGACTACCTCTGCAAACCAAGGATGTTAACGATCATTCAGTAACTTGCGTTCGATCATTTAGTAGTTTATCAATAACACATTCCAGAAGCTTAATTTCAAAATATGTTGTATAGTGGACTTCTAGTGCGAAGGTTTTTCTACAACTTTGCCTAATGGTTCGTTATTAGAATTCAACTATTAACGGAGGTAGAGCACTAGTTACAGTAACCTAAACTAAATGATTGGAATTTTGTTATCATTTAGTCTAAGTTACTGAAACTATAGCTATAACTCCGTTACTAGTGGAAGTCAAACCACGAACCATTAGGCAGAGTTGTAGAAAACCTTCGCACTAGAAGTCCACCATACAACACATTTTGAAACTCAGCTTCTGAAATGAGTTATTGACAAACGACTAAATGATCGAACGCAAATTACTGAATGATCGTTAACATCCTTGCGCAAACCGAAGATGAAGTGGGTCTCCGAGCCTCCTATAAAAAGTTCATTTTAGACAAAAAGATAAAAAACAAAAGTGGAAAACAATTTGTACCAACTCCAAGTATCTTATATCAGTTAGCTTAACTTAGCATAGCTCTGACTGACTACACATATCTATGGTTGCTTCTTCGTGATTGACCAGAATCATTGAAATTGCACAAAAAATCAAAGAATGAATGATTGACTGGGATTGTTCAAGCATTCTCAGTATGCAAGTTTCGGTGGTTCAAATGTTCAAATGATCAATAACGGCGCGGGCCACGCCCTTGTAGTCAGTTAGGAAGAGGGAAGGAATGTTAGTAGGTGGTTTTTGCTCGTTGCAGACCGTGTTTACTTCTGAGTTTCTACAAATCCACAGGAAGGATTATCAGTTAGTGGGTAGACATCGTTTGATCTGGATTCACTCTGATAAGTGATGCGACCGTGCCAATTAAATGACAATCACATGCACACCCGGTAGCTTTTGTAAACTATGAAGGATCACGCTTTGGACGACCGAAACGACGCGCAATGCTCACACATGATCCTCCAAACATAAATCAATTAGGGGAGGATGAGCAAGAAGAGCAGCCCTTAATTTTACCGTAATTATGCCTTTTTCGATCTAAAAGGTTATTACACTGTTAAACTATAGTCAAACAAAAGGCTTGACACTGAAAAAATATTATAAAAATATAATGAATCTGAAATACAGATGAATTAGCAAAAGTTGGTGAAAACTTGGTTTTTCTTATAAGAAATAAGCATTAGAAAAAAAAAGTGTTTAAAAACATAAACATTTTTTAATGAAAATCTTAACCAACTACACATTGTATATGACTTTCAAGCATATTTTAGGGCAATTTAAAATATTCACAGTGAAATGTTTGACCATGCTTAGTAAGATTTGAATAATTTATCTCAAATGGGGCAAGATGAGCACCCCATTTTAAAACAATCAAATAATACACAAAATACTAAAACTCTTTTGGACAACCTACAATTATGATTTACTATGCGCTGAATCTGTTGAGTAACGTACATTATCAAATTTACTGAAATTTTAAACTGATTTTTGTTATTCAATGTAATTTTGATGGTATCAATGAAAAATAATAACTTATCGATCCCAAAAACAGTTTATTGTTTTAATATGGCCAATGCACATTAAAAGCTATTATTTTTTGTTAATATTGGTGTTCTAATACAGTGGTGCTAATCTAGCGGCCCGCGGGCCGCATGTGGCCCGTTGAGGTGGTAAATGCGGCCCGCGGAAGCATTTTATTTTAGTAATAAAAAACCCAACTTAATTCACCGAGTAGTGATACGTCCTTTCTCGCATTTAGCCAAGACACCAACCTTATATAGTGAATATGGTTCGATGTACCATTTTCTTTATAACTTTCAAACGCAACGGTCGATCGTTTTGAAATTCAATAGTGATCAACTAGCCTTTGTCCCCTGTCGAATGAAACTTTTTGCGAGGAAATCGGCTAAGGATTACTATATGAAAAGTTGTCTAATGTTTTTCTTAGCTTTTGTGCACACATATACACACACACATACACACATACATACACACGGACAGACAGACATTTGTTCAGCTCGTCGAGCTGAGTCGAATGGTATTCAACACTATGGGTCTCCGAAGCTTCTATAAAAAGTTCGTTTTCGGAGTGAAATGATAGCCTTTCGGTACAACTTGTTGTTGTACGAGAAAGGCAAAAAAACATTATTCATAGGAAAACGTATAAAGGTACCGAAAATTAGTGTCGGAGAGATTCACCCAGTACCATTACATCGTGCACCAGGAGAACCTCTGCGCCCAAAACGTGGGATTCAAAGATGTCATCAAAATAGTTAATTCCATCCGATCACACGCATTGAACCATCGAGAATTTCAGACACTTCTAGTAAACACGGATGCAGAATATGGTGACCTACCATATTATACTTAGGTACGTTGGCTGAGCAGGAGAAAGGTGTTACGACGCGTATTTGGTCTTCGGAATAAAATCGTCGAATTCATGGAGAGAAAAGGTAAACCAGCGAAGTGTTTCAATAATACGGAGTGGATGGCAGATCTGGCTTTCTTGACTGACATAACAACGCACCTGAACTATTTGAATTTAAATCTCCAGGGTAAAGGTAAATTGGTACACATCATGCTTAATCAAATCAGTACGTTTGAAAACAAGATCTTGTTGTGGGAGAAACAGATGGAAATTCTGCATTTTGCCCATTCCCCAACTCTCGGAAATTGCATCGTGTCGTCGACAAAAAAAAATACGTTGAAGTGCTCCAAACGATGAAAAATGATTTTGCTCGGAGATTTGGAGATTTCATGACAAAATTCTAAAACTTCTCTGCTCCATTCAGTGTTGATGTCGAGCAAGCTCCAGATAATATCCCAATGGAACTCATTGAATTACAGTGCGATACGGAACTGCGAGAAAAATTTGATCGCCATGATCTTCTGGAATTCTATGCCAAATTTATTCCGGAAGAGCGCTTCTCAGAGCTACGAAAACATGCTCTTTTCGTAGCTTCTTTGCTTGGATCCACATACATTTGTGAACAACTGTTTTCCGTAATGAAGCAAGTAAAGTCAAAAGCTAGAAATAAGATAACTGATGAACATTTGGACAATTCCTTGCGTATTTCGACCTCTAATCTGAAGGCTGATCTTGATAAGCTTGCTCATGAAAACTGTAAGTGAACTATGTATATTGTATTGAAATGCGACAAGTTTTTTTTTTCTTTCTATTGATTTTCAAATACATTTATTGTGATATAAATCTACATTTTGTTGTTTGTATATTTGATTCATTTTGGAAGAAAAAGCATTGCTTAACATTTCAGGAACATCTACTAGTAACGAGTTCTCAAAATAAGCTGTTATATAAATTTAAAAACCTCATTGCGGCCCGGGGCATTGGCGCATAATTTCATTTTGGCCCGCAGCAAGCGTGTACCTGAGCACCACTGTCTAATATATTTCATTTAGAAAAATGATTTTTAGAAGGGTGCCTTTCTTGCCCCGTAGGGATGCTCATCTTGCCCCGTAGTATATTTGAACCAGTCAAAAACAGATTTTTTGTTAAGTCACATTTATCGGGATTATCGTTTTTTAAATTCGCATTGTTGCCTAAATGAAAAGAACTACTGTATTGTAATATATAAAGACATGCTTGTGGAGAAGATATTAAGTATAATTTGTAACCAATGTTTTCAAATATTTAAGCATTGGCTCAACCAAATGCAGGTATTTGTGTGATCTCCTTTATACGCCACTGGTCCAATGGGTTAGGTGCTGCCATCTATGTATGAGGTCACAGGAATTCATTTCCGAAGCATTTTAAGGTGAACCGCATACAGAAATCTCAGTTCATAAAATGTAATATGATTCTCGATATGGATGACAGAGGGATTGTCAGAATAATGATGTAAACAAAGATTTATAGAAAAAGGGACTTCTTGCTATCTCGACCAAACTTATTCCTTCTTTCTGGCTCAAGACTTCGAAGAAGTTAGAAGTGCGCGGCGCGTGCTATAATTCGAGGTGGAAGTTGGTGGAAGTTGAAAAATAAGTGTGCTTTTTTAGTATTTTTTTTTTTTTCTAAGTCTTTTAGATTATTGGTCCTTAAAAGTATTACGATTGTTAAAAATAAAACTAGTTGTTAGTAGTGAAATTAAAAATAAAGGTAAACTAAATGTTAATTGTAAAAGCTAAAAACATAACCTAAAAGTTAGTATGACATATAGGGTACTGTGTGACTGACGGAAACAGATTGCGTTCTGAGAGAACAGTGTGCAATAAAACCCAGCGGAAAAAGGTAATTTACCAGGATGCTTGAAAAAACCTTCGAATGGTACTTTGTCAGGTTACTAATACCGACCTGAATAGGCCAAACGCGGCCTTTTTCCGTTTATTTAGGCCCAAAACCACAGGCCACGTGGACAAATCTTCCCGACTGGACCTTCCCATTTTCCCAGATCCCCCTGAGCCAGAAATCTACCCTGCTTGTTCTCCATTGGAGGCAAATGCAGAAGAGGGGTCTTCGACATTACAAGGGAGAGTCCAACGCTATACCTCGAGACCAGTGTCGGTCAGTAGTTTGTCCAGCGGTAGTATTCGACGCCATTGTGGAAGACGCCATCTTGTTCCGGACCACCAAAGAAATCCCGAGAATTCCCACCTGGCGAAACGGATAATCGAATCAGCTTTTCATCCATTCGACTTTCCGGTGCGGCAAGCCGAGCCAGAGGTTCCTCATCAATATCTAGAGAAACAGCCCGTTGCTTCGACCTGGCACGATGCGACACGCCAGTAGAGCGGGCGATATCGACGCTCGCCAATACTATTCAGTGGTCCCCAGCAGCTCCATAAGTCAGTCCACGACCCACAGTAATCCAGAAAAACCCGTAAGTCGCGCTGGTTATTTTTAGTAGTAATAAGCCAAATTGTGTATCAGAGTTATGAGAGGAAAATTCGTGATCATGGAAGTAGGACAAAACTAGGTAACAATAGTTCGAATAAATAATGTTTGAGAGATAGTTTCTCTCCCCTCGCTTCTTGACGTCTTCCAAAAGTTCGAAAACATTCGATTGTGATAGCTATTCAGTTCCAATCCTAGTAAATGAACACCCTTAAAGTTCATTCAAAAATTATGTTGCGTTTATGCTGAGTTTGCATGTATATTGAACTGTCAACAATTTCGCATAAAACGACCCTGGGAGTTTACTAGCCACGTTTGGAACAAGGAACGTTATAAAGGAGTTATAAATTCTTAGGGTGCTCATCTTGCCCCGTCGTACCCTACCTTCGCTGTCCCTCGACGAGAAAAGAAATCACACCATACACGCCCGGTGGCATATGCTAACTGTCCCTAGTATCTTATTTCAGTTATTAGGATAGGTGCTCCAAAAATCCAAGCCATTTGAAATTGGAAATTTTCAATTTCTAACCATCTTTGACATACAGATAAAATTTAACTATTAAATCTTAAAACAAGCTGGAACAAATCAAATTCGTTTCGTCCTGGTTTAAATATTTATTCATATCTTTAGGCAGTTTGTTTCGTTTCAACATGACAAAATCTCACATCGCACATCCTTAATACTTGTCTTACTGTTCTTTCAATCTCAGTGTTGAGTATTTCGAGCTACACTTTTGACATATATTTCGCCCCCATCCCCATCTTCGCCATACTCCCCCTTAGCTCGGTTATCATCATCATCATCATCATGGACGCTTCAGCAGCCACACTGAAGCGTTCATCTGACCTTCACATCCCGATCTACCACCCCGACTTGTCCCCCATCAAAAACAAGTCTCAAGAACAAAACACATACATAAACAACAGGGACCATGCACAGATGATGCTTTATTTTTAAGGGGGGTAGGGTTTCGAAAAACGTTTTAACCTATGCAAAATATTCGATTATTTTGAACCCTCTTCAACACAATAAAATTACAGTGACATTAAAAATTATCAAATTTTGCGTAACATCACTTGTGTATGAGCCCAGATCGATGCGAGCCAAAGAACGCAGCATCACTTATGTAACTGCGAAATGACGCTGGTAACGACAATCACTGCTCTAGAGGATAATGTTGAAGCGGGTTGTTCATCTCTCTTAGTTCTTTTTCACCAAGTGTTTTTTGCTCAGTCACGATTCCTTTTTATCTTTGGAAAATCTCGTCCATGCCTAGGGTAGCTGTATCGGTTCTTCGTCTTAACGGGCCCATGTTCATCCCATCATACACAAAATGATTAAATGCAAATGGACTTGTTTTTTTTGTTTGTGTCATGTGAGCAAGACGAAACGAAATAAGTTGTATATAGAAGCATGAGATGGAATTGGAACAGTTTGATTTATAAAGCGGACAGATAAACGATCTGGTGTAGTTGATGTAGGGAGCGTCCATAAATTACGTAACGCTTAAAGGGGGAGGGGGTTGAGCGAGGTGTGACGTTCCATACAAATTTTTAAGATGTTTCTTACAAAAAGTGTGACATAGGTTCAATATGCCCCATTTTTGCGTTACGTAATTAATGGATCTTCCAAATAAGAAAAAGTAAAATGATAGTTACCTTCGGTAATATAACCCTTGTTGTTTCTAATGGTATGATACCACAATATATCCTCTATTTTATACACTACTGGAACCACTTATTTACGAAATTCAGTATAACTTAAATAATAACAGTAAGCAAAATATAGTAAAAAGAGATTACTCTATTAAAATCACAATCTTGAACTACTGTTTTCGTTTTCTTCTTTTTTACCACACGATATGTAGATATTGTTCTCGATCAATCAATCCAGACTGGATATATTACACAGTGAAAAATGTTTCTTCTCCAGCTTTCACTACTATTGTTTCAATCTTAAAGGCTTTTAACAACTTTTCACTTTCTAGCACATCAACTTTTCTGTAATCGCAAGTGCAGACCGTGCTCCAAATTCTCACTTTTCACACCCTCGTGTTATCGAGCCGCTAGATGGCCACCGGGTCCTCTTAGGAAAACCAAATGAACCACACCACTGTTCGTTGGTAGCTGGAAATAGCGACAAATGCACTTCTCTTGCACCACAGTGGCTTTTTTGCTGGCAATAAACTCGGAGATGGTATGTAAATAGCACACACAATATACGTGGAGTACGTCAGCTTAACAATTTGAGGCAAGTCCTAGCTCTTCCGATGACCGAACGAAACTGACCGCTCCGAGCGAACAGAAGCTCTCTTTAGCTTCTTCCCCAACCACGCAATCGGTGAAGTCGTTTGATGGGCTTGGGCTGTAACACACGGTTCGGTTGTAAGGTGAACCGCGGAGTACGCACAAAAAGCATGGCATAGAGTTTCAACGTTCTCTCGCTACTTGCCTGTGCACATCCTGCCGGCGCATGTGCTGTTTGTAGATGGAGAGCAGGAGCAGAGTAGAAACATGAGAAAACACTCTGTGATTATTGATTGCCATGAAAATATGTGACGTTAAAAAGGATTACGAGAACTAGTTTGCTCAAGTTGATAAAGATTAAAAATGTTTTGTTTTTGATTGTCCGGTTTCTCTGATTCCTGATTTATACGATTGCTTGAGTCGATCCCCGATCTGCATCTACTGCCAGGAACCATAATTAATAACAATTTCCCAACTGATTTTCATAAGAGTAGGTATGCATTTGATTCCATAAAAGGAAGAAAGGATAAAATCAACATTCTGCTAATGTGGTTCAGTAGCCTTTAGAATGACGTTGTAGCGCTATAAAGGGTCAAACACTAATTACGTACGGATTTTTGCCTCTCTCGTATACTAAGAATATGTAGGCCAGTGGCGCTGGGAGTGGGTGGGACAAGTAGGACATGTCCTACGCATAAATTTGCCTGGGTGGGACAGCCGTAATTATGGTAGGAACATATGAAGTCATTGACTGGCAAGAATCTGTGCATTATCAAATCGTGATTTCAAAGTTAATCGGAGTGTTTAGAATAATCATAGACGTTTCTGGGATTCTAAAGGAATAGAGCTCTGATTGTTCTTTAGGACTTTAGACACTTTATAATCCCGATAGCGCTCAGGATGTTTAAAGCAAGTATGTTCTCGATCATTTAGCAATCCGAGCTCGATCATTTACTAGTTTATCAATAACTCATATCACAGGCTAAATTCCAAAATGTGTTGTACGCTGGACTTTTAGCTTTCTTTCTCTTTTCTTAATTGGCATTACATCCCCCACTGGAACATAGCCGCCTCACAGCTTAGTGTTCATTAAGCACTTCCACAGTTATTAACTGCGAGGTTTCTAAGTCAAGTTACAATTTCTGCATTCGTATATCATGAGGCTAACACGATAATACCTCTATGCCCAGGCCCAATCCGAAAATTGTCTAGACCGGCACCGGGAAACGAACCCAGCCACCCTCAGCATGGTCTTGCTTTGTAGCCGCGCATCTTACCGCACGACTAAGGAGGGCCCCAAGACTGGACTTTTAGCGTGGAGGTTTTTCTACAACTCTGCCTAACAAGTCATTCCTTGAATTCAACTAAAAACGAAGTTAAAATGCCAGATGCAGTAACTTACAATAGATGATAACAAAATATTTATAATAGTTTTAGTTCCTGCAATTAGTGCAAACAACTAACTACTAGGCAGAGTTGTAGAAAACCTTCGCACTAGAATTTCAACATACTACACATTTTGGAATTCAGCCTTTGGAATGAGTAATAGACACACTTCCAAATTATCGAACCCAGATTAGTAAATGATCGAAAACATCTTTGGTAGGCTGACCATACGTACCGTATTTAACGGGACAGTCCCGTATTTTAGACCTTATTGTGCTGTCCCGTCGTAATTTAAAAAATCCTCAATTTGTCCCGTTTTTTCATTGATTCTTTCAAAGAGCTCCAAAATATTATTCCAACAAATTCAGTATTCTAGGTTTTTATCAATTAATGACAACAAGCATTTCTCCTGCAGATTTTTTCATACAGTTTTATTTCAATTACTTTGTTCTACTTATTCTGAAGGCATTAAAATTTCATCAGTGGATTGAACGGAGCCGGTAACTTGATAGGCAAGTATATCCTGAAAATCAGGAACAAGCATTCTAATTTCCAATATTAAGTTCATTTTCGATTTTTTTAATCTTGTAGAGTAGGTTGCTTCACCACATATTTTTAAATTCTTTGGGGCCGTCCACAAAGTACGTCACGCCTCTAGGGGGGAGGGGGGTTCAGAGCAGCGTGACGATCCATACAAAAATTTTAGAGGTTTATTACAAAAAGTGTGACGAAGGGGGGAGGGGGGGTTGAAAATCGCCGATTTTTGCGTGACGTACTTTATGGATCTTCCCTTTGATTCTTTTCGAAGCATTAAGAATCATTCAAAGTCTTTCTGGATAATTCTGAATATCTCGAAATCATGCACTGTAAAAAACGACAACATCAAAACATAATTTATAAATGAGCTGAACAAACTCCGTCGCCGCCAGCAGCAGCTCGTCGACAGCACGAGCAAGAAGAAAAGTTTAGTTTTGCCCACGAGGGACAAAACTGCGGAAAAGTATAATTTTCCGTCGAGGTAACGCGGAATTGTGGAAAAAATATTCTCAGTCGTCTTAGTTGGACGCGTGAACGATAAAAAAGTCCGACGAGGTAAGATTTGTTCATCTTAGGCGGAACCTTAAAGGCTAACCTCAATCCTCATTGATTAGCACTAGCAACCCTATAACCAGAGACCGGCGGAGTGAAAAACTGTCGAAATGGCAACGTATGAAAAGGTGTGATATCGTGGAAATAATACTGGCATCACTTTAACTTTTTGCTTGACTCTTATGGGTGAAAAAAGTAAACAAGTCGATTTGGAACCTCTTTTGACGGTTTGATTGGAAACAACATGGCGTCTTTGCCGATCTCTTATTCTAGTATTTCTAATTAGCACCAAGATTCGCGCGCTACCACACGTGGAAATCATTATCCGACAACGAGAGGAATACTCCATTATACCACCCGTGATCCATTGCGACGAATATATTCTGAAAACGAGCAGTAATTGAATGAGTGAAAGGTAAATCTTACTCTTTGATCTATGAAACAAGTGATTATTGAACTTTTAAATCACAGATCAGATCCGCATGGTAGGATTGGGACAAAAACGGATCACAATCAGCGCAGAACGGACATGGTCATCGGAGTCTAATCAAGGAGCGTTCCAAGAGACAGAAACACTCGAGACAGAGACTCGAATATTTAACAGGGTGTTTTAACGGAACCAGAAAACCTTGATCGGAGGCTTTTCCCGGCTTGGGCCGAAGCAGTAGCCTGGCGGCTGGAAGCCGATCGACAACGGGAAGGAGGTCAACACTCGATTGACGACGGAACTGTGTCCGCTGGATCCATCGCAAAGCTGCAACCAAAGCAGTAAGCCGGCGGTGGGAAGCCGATTTCCGACGCGGTGAAGAACGACACTCTCGCCTCGACGACGGGACTGTGATCGCGGGATCAGTCGCACAGCAGCGACCGGAGCAGAAAGGAGGTGGCCGGAAATCGATCGACAACAAGAGGGAGTGCGAAACCCTCGCATCGACAGCGGAAGTGCCTCGGGGATACCCCATCCAGGTCGCACTGGACGGCCAGAGGGGTATCCAGAAGAGGACAGAAGCAGCGTGGGTGGAGCAAGTACGGTGTGCGGCATGCAAGGCGTCGCGGCGGTTGGTGTTCCGCCGTGCGAGGGCACGAGATGAATTAGGGGGACGCCCCAAGTGAAAAGGGAAAACCGTGAGTACGGAAATGCTAGTGTAAGGAAAGTAAATAGAAGGAAGGAGAAAATAGAGTCCTATAAGAAGAGTAACGTCATGTGCCACGTTTGACAGGTCTCCTGCTCGTTTGGAACGCGCATTTGTATGGAACTGACAGACGATTCTGTTCCAATTCTGACACTTGACGACACTGTTATTATAGTCACTGTAGGAGAAAAGGAAAGTTGGGTAGGAGGTAGAAAGGCAAGAGAAATGTGGGGATAAAACCCTAAATATATGTACAAAATAAAATTTGCGGCTTTCTTGTTTATTTCGGTGCATTAGACCTACAGTTTTGTGTAGTTTAAATCCACTTTGGTAGCTCCGCTCGATCCGCTACCGGACCACTCGCAACACCCTTTGAAGAGTGAAATATTTGTTTGGCAAGTGCGTTTGTCCCGTTTTTTCACCGAAATGATCTGGTCAGCCTATCTTTGGTCTAAAAGTTTTCCAGAGGTAAAAGAATAGTTGCTGAAATCAACAATCAATAATAGTTAAATAAAGTTCGTTTAAATGGATTATAAGAAGCCCACGGAAAAAAGTTTTCTACAAACTTCGAAAGATTCATTGAAAACTGAGGAACCACAAACAGATTTGCTTCGTCATAAATTCTGAGCTCCCATAAAGATTTTCAGACAATCATACCATTTCTTGGATGTTTGCTTTGAATCGGTAGATCCATATCCATTTCTGAATGTTAATAAAAAATCAAATAAATTGATTGAACCCATTGAATATTTATACAAATTTCTGTGATCCATGACCTCTACTGGAAGCTTGAAAAAAATGTTTGATAATCGTAGGAAAGATGTAGGTCCTTACACAATGTAGGAAAACAATATTTGTCCTGAAAATGGTAGGAAATTTGTCAAATTATGTACCGTATTCTGTCCGAAAAGATCCTTTCAAGTCCTGATTATTTTTAGAACTGATTAAGTTGCTGCCGCGAGGATATCTGTCTCATATTGATATGGATGGACTGGACATGGGACAGTAACTGTTATGCTTTTAGCGGCAATATTGGTAAAATGTGCATCGATTCCGGACACAAACTCAGTGATCTTGTGGCAACCGCTACTGCCTTTAAGCAGGAGGTCGTGGGCTCGATCGCAAGCTCGTACCTTTATTAATCTGTTTGTCTTAGTTCTTTCTGTGTTTCACGTTATACCGAAACGAACCCTACTGTTATAGCTTCCACATTAACAGCTCCAAAACCTCCCGTGGCAACTATGAGGATGCAGTTTTCTGTGGAAAGGTCCGTAAAAACAGTTAGGGAAGTTTTGACGAAATTCTTTTTAGAACTGGAAATTTCAGAATTGAATTTAGAGGACCAAATCAATCTTTTTCTAATCAATTATAGGAACTACAACTTGACAGATGATGGAAAACATCCATCAGCAAAGATATTCTCGTACAAACCAAAGACCTCAATTAATCTATTACACCCTAAAAGTAATTATAAAAATCAGCTCTCTTTATTACCCGACAATGACGAATCAAATTTAAGGGACGGTACTTTGGCAAATTCCAAAGTTGATCCTTTTGACAAACTGATGGCCGGAGATGAGTTATGGTATAAACACCATAACCCGCACCATGAAGTTAGATGGCTAAAGGCAGTTTTTATAAGAAAATTTTCTCTGAACACCTTCCAGGTACAGCTTGGAAGCGCGGTCACAAGAGCCAACTGAGGATTGCGAAAGACTCTGAGACGAACGACAGACCCAACGTAACAATTTCTACACGACGACAATTGCAAACGATAACGAGGCAAAGGCCGGGAATCGAAAACGGATCGAATGGGTCGGGGGAACGCGATGGCCAGTGTCGTAGCCAAGCAAATCCGTTCACCAACTTATTTTGTTGTTGAAAATAAGCGTTGGACACTTGCAAACAAATGACGTGTTCACTATAGACACTATAGGTTCCATAGACGAGCGGAGGCACGGTTGAGTCATTTCGATTTAGTGTGTTTTTCCATTTTTTCACAGTGTACCACGCGAATTTGACGTCACACGTTCCATTGCTTAGATTGCATTTGTGACGTCATGCTCGTTTGGCTACACTAACTGACAGTTCGTTTGGCTACACTCGCCTTCGCCTCAGCTCGTCTATGGAATCTATAGTGTCTATAGTGTTCACGCCTCAAGAAAAGAACACTGAATGATCTTCATTTATTTTCTTTGTCCCCTTCTAACTCAAATCAAAATCCAATTCAATTCTAATCCAAATTTAAATCCAATCCAAATCCAATCCAAATCTTATCCAAATTAAATTCAAATCTAATCCATATCCAATTCAAATCCAATTCAAAATCAATCCAAATCCCATCCAAATCCAATCCAAATCAAATCCAAATCCAATCTAAATCCAATCTAAATCCAATCCAAATCCAATCCAAATCCAATCCAAATCCAATCCAAATCCAAATCCAATCCAAATCCATTCCAAATCCAATCCAAATCCAATCCAAATCCAATCCAAATCCAATCCAAATCCAATCCAAATCCAATCCAAATCCAAATCCAATCCAAATCCAATCCAAATCCAATCCAAATCCAATCTAAATCCAATCCCAATCCAATCAAAATCCAAACCGAATCCAATACAAATCCAATGAAGCAATTTTTCATGAAATGTTCAATCTAACGCATACTCATTTTTATCCCATTGCATTGCATTTATCAATGCATTTGGTACCTGGTAAGTCGCAAAAATATAGGATTCTGTCAGGTCTGTCAGGCTTGTCCAACAAGTTTGAGAACTTATGATCTAAGCAACGTTATAGGAAACGGCTACTCGCCGAATCTCACATCTCTGGAGGTCGAGCTCACGATTTTGAGATCAATAGCCCTTAACTTATTATAAGTCCAGTTGGATTTCACCTTTCAAATTCTGCCAATATAATGAATTGCAAATTATGTTGAACACCCACTCGATGATTTTTATATTCTAGACAACTTGGTAGAAAACGCTAATTTTGCAAATCGCCTGATTTTTGTATGTTTTTCCGGGATCGCTCGTCTTTATTTCTTTGCCTACCAACTAAATTGACATACTCTTCTTTTGCCGATTCATCTATGAACTTGTCTACATGGCTTACCATTATTTTTTGCCATATCGTTTTCTTTTCTCTGGCTTACCATTTTCCTTTGCCAGGCATGGCTTACCATAATTTTTTTGCCATATCGTTTTCTTTTCTCTGGCTTACCATTTTCTTTTGCCAGACATGGCTTACCATAATTTTTTGCCATTTTTGTTGCCGGTTTGAGGTTTACCATATTTTTTTCGCTCCACATATTATGGCTCACCATTATTTTTTGCCATTTTATTTTCCAGCTGAGGCTTACCTTTATTTTTTTTGCCTTTCAGACCTCATGGCTTATCATTATTATCATTTTTTTGCCAAATTTTCCTGCGTCCTAGGCTTACCATTATTTTTTGCCCAAATTCTTTTCTTTTCAATCTCCTGCTAACTTATCTTACCATTCGTGGGAGCAACGACCACGTCATTGTCGTAGCCAAGCAAATCCGTTCACCAACTTATTTTGTTGTTGAAAATAAGCGTTGGACACTTGCAAACAAATGACGTGTTCACGCCTCAAGAAACGAACACTGAATGATCTTCATTTATTTTCTTTGTCCCCTTCTAACAATCTAGAATTCTATGTCAGCCTACTGAGATTCAATTTCAAATTTCTTCTCATTAGCTTCTTAGTATGCTGGCATTTCAAATGCCTACTACGATAGAATTTCAAATTCGTTATTTATCATTTTATTTTATACAAATACTATTTTATTTATCAATGTAACCAAAAACCGGAAATGCTTTCTTCAGGCTCACTTTATTCCCCACAGACAGGAGTTTGAAGAAATGGTGGTGGATTCGGGAGCTTCGCCGTTGCCAGTCAGACAGAACAGAAAGCGAAAGCAAGTTGCAAGCGACCGGAGCGATTTGAATTTGAGACGTACCAAACGTCTACGCAAATCGACTAGACAAGAAGAATTTTGGTACCCAAGGCCATTGGACAAGGACAAGTAATGTTTAAATAAGTGAAGTATTATGGTGGTTAATGTCACCTTCGAATTATAGGATGTTTGATGTTTTCTATTATTTTGAGTTTCATGCTTTCGAGCATAATATGAAGTATAGATCCTAAGTAAAAAAATGAAGTTTAACTTAAATGAAGTTCTCTGCTTTCCGAAGGGGAAGATCTGATGTACAGTAGACGTTCGATAACTGCAAGTCATTTAACTGCAATGCTTTTTAACTGCAATTCGATAGTTGCAACAGTTTTGCAGTTATCGGACCGCTAAACTTCAAACTGATGTCAAACGCAATGACAGCTGCATTGCGCTGCACATTTAGATGCACTTTTATTGCATCTGACGTCGATTGACAACCGTTTGACGTCTAGAATGCGTTGCAGTTATCGAACGGCATTCGTTAACTGAAAAGTAAACATTTTGCAGTTATCGAACGGCTACTGTATACCCACCTTTATAGTATATACTGTGGTATTCAATGTATCTACGAAACTGAGGAATATAGATTTGGATCGATCTGAACGAGCGAATCAGTTCTAGATAAGACTGCCCAGAGTAAAGAAGTGTCTTCATCTCTAATATACCGAACCTCCTAAACTTCCAAACTGATACTTAATAGTGGCATGTTTCGTGTCATTATAAAGAGCTGTCGTCATGGACAGTCCTTGGTAAAGTGAAAGTTGGACGAATTTCCTGCGGTTGGCCATATACCTACATTTCCAATAGTGTATTATGGAACCTCTCAAAAGGTGCCACTGCCATTACTGTACCTATACTGCTAGTATAGTGAACGGCAAGACCATGGGTTTCTAGAAATTCCTTAACATTTTGACATCGGATATAAATTGTTGATCGCAAGCTGTTTTGGTAGGCTACAACTTTTTAAATGCTTGATGAGCGTTTCAATGATTTCTTGTGAAGTAAATAAATTTATGCAACTTTGGAAAAGGAGTCTATAATTAGTACAATTAAAGTTAATATAAGCCATCCGAAGTGGAAATTAATTACTATTGTCTGAAACTCGATTTAGTTCGAAAAATGTATTGGAGGATAATCACTTCCTTCGGTGGGGTTTGATCCCATGAAACTAGTATGCTAGACAGGTGCTTTCCCTATTAAGCTACGAAGGACTTCCATCGTCCTCCGCAGCTCAGAAGGATACTGATGAGATCAAAATTGATTCGAGGTGCCCAAATAGGATAAGAACCCTACACAAAAGGTCAGCTATGAATACAGCAATCTCTTGTTGTAGACAAAATGCGCTATACGCAATGGAAATATATTTGCGGGATTTGACGGATGGAACGAAATCTAATATGAAACCTCGTAATATCCCGTGATGGGCATCATGTAGCCGTCTGCTCTCAGGGCACTAAGAGAGAATGGGCATTATTTTAATTTGTTAACTGTTTCATGATGATTGCGGATCTTTATGTTCTTATGAAAAAATGTTACACTTGCGCCCAACGCGAGGCCCGACAAAACAGGTTGTTACAAACTCTGAATAAATTTTCGTGGTAATTCTGGAGAATTTCCCGTAACAACTCCTTAGGGGAAACCCTAAGAATTTTCTGTGTAAATTTCTAAGAATACTCAGCAGAAACTCAACAGGAAGTTTCCGAGCATTTCCTTTAGAAATTTGGCACATTTGTCGTGAAGTTCTAAAGAATTCCTCATGCGAATTTCGAGGAATTTTCCGCTGAAAGAGCTTCCCTTGGAAATTCTAAAGAATTCTCGATACTTCAAAGTAATTCCCGTTGAGATCTCATACGTTGGGCCTATGTAGTACCTCCCAGACGGGCTCGGTCATGCAAGTAGTTCAGCTTAATCTCAATCACTGCGAGGCAGCGCAAGCGCTGCTACAACACGAGAATAAGACTGATGTTGCCTTGCTGTCCGACCCGTACCGCATTCCTGCTAAACATAGCAGTTGGGTTGCGGCTAAGTCCGGAATAGTGACCATCTGCATTTGCGGGAGGCACCCCATCCAGGAGATAGTGTCATCTCCTGATAATAAGGGGTTTTGTTATAGTAACGGTAAACATAGTTTACTTAGAGGACTGAATGGCGAGTCATGCATCGATGTGGCCAATGTAGCCTGAATGGAGGGTTCACGAAGGGTATACTGCCAGTGACCAACAGAAAATACGTGTTATGGTCAGCTATACCTAGAGATGTCGCAAATTAATCGATTACTTCGATAAATCGATTCATCAATGTGATAATCGATTAATTTTGACAAGGTTTCAAGACCGTCCTGCCAAAGCGCGGAAAAAATCGAAGGAAGCTGGAGAATTCAGATATTCCTTCTAACTCTAATATCGGAAATAATTCTTCTCCAATCGAACTGAGCAATCAGTTCGATTTGATTAATGATGAAATTGAGCAAATCGAATATACCTCTAGCCCAGGTGATTCGATTCATGCGAAAAAGCAAAGGATTCCGCCAATTGTGGTATCTGTTGCCGAGTTTTCTGGCTTTTGGAATGAGATTTTGAGTAACCTTCAGGGATCAAGGTTTCATTTCAGATTGCTAGGAAGGGTGACTGCCGCGTTTTGCCGGGATCCTTTGACGATCGCAAACGTCTTCTTCAGTATTTAACTGAGAAGCGCCATAAATTCTTCACATACGACGACAAAACTGAGCGATTGTTCAAAGTCGTCTTGAAAGGTCTCCCCAGTGATGATAAATCACTGGATGAGATTAAAATTGAAATTTCTCAATTACTTGGATTTTCACCAGTCCAAGTAATTAAGATGAAAAAGAAATCCCAGAGGGGCATTTCTCAAGAATTTTATTTAGTTCATTTTAACAAAAGTGAACTAAATAATATGAAAAGTTTGGAAAAGGCCTGTATTATGTCCCATGTCCGTGTTACATGGGAACATTTCCGCAGAGCCTGGGGAAATTTCAAACCCCACCCAGTGCCGTAAGTGCCAAAAGTGGGGTCATGGAACCAAACATTGTCACATGGATGCTAAATGCATGATTTGTGGTGGAACCTCACACGCCAAGGACGCATGTCCTGTGAGAGAAGATTCCAATAAATTTAAATGTGCAAATTGTGGGGGCAATCATAAATCCAATTTCTGGGAATGTCCGTCACGCAAAAAAAATTTTTAATTCCCGTGCAAAATAGATGACGGGAAATACCAACCGGATCCCAGATTCGACGGGTAGAACTTTCTCAAACCCTAACATTTCGAAACCAGATACCGGTCGAGCAATTCCTACCCACCACAATTCACAAACAAATTTTGCCGCTCGTCAACGGGTAGCAAGCACTTCAGTAAATTCCAATTTTCCAATGTACCTACGTATGCAAACATCGCTGCTGGTAGACAAAATTTCTCTTCTCAAAATGAGGTTTATACCCATGTCCCAACGGAAAATAACGGTCATGTTGCCGATTCAGGTAGCATGACTGCTTCCGATTTTGATTTTTAACTGAACAATTGCATCACATGATTGATGCAATGTTCAAAAGCGAATACCATTCCTGAAGCTGTTCAGGTTGGTATAAAGTACACACAAAAAATTGTTATCGGACTCCGTTTTAATGGATCTAAATAATTGTGTAAAAGCTCTAAATTGGAATGCCCGCTCTCTAAAGGGTAAGGAAGATGAATTATTCAACTTCCTTTCAGTTCATAATGTGCATATTGCCATTATAACTGAAACGTATTTAAAACCAGGACTCTCCATTAAAACAGATCCAAACTATTTTATTTACAGAAATGATCGTCTTGGCAGCGCCTGTGGTGGGGTCGCCATTGTCATTAATAGACGTATCAAACATAAATTATTTTCTTCGTTTGAAACCAAAGTTTTTGAAACCTTGGGAGTTTCTGTTGAAACAAATTTTGGTCAATTTTCCTTCATTGCAGCCTACTTGCCTTTTCAATACAATGGGCAGCAAAAGAATTTGTTGAAAGCTGATCTTCAAATTCTGACTCGCAACAAATCAAAATTCTTCGTAATTGGTGACTTCAATGCCAAACACCGTTCATGGAATAATGCTCAAAGCAATTCCTACGGCAAAATTTTATTTGAAGATTGTTCTGCGGGATATTATACTATTCAATATCCCAATGGCCCTACTTGTTTTTCTTCCAGTCGAAATCCTTCTACAATTGATTTAGTTTTAACGGATTCAAGTCAGCTGTGTGGCCAATTGGTAACTCATGCTGACTTTGACTCTGATCACCTTCCTGTGAAATCTCACAAGAAGCCATTTATAATCCAATCAGCTCTACTTTTAATTATCATAGAGCTGATTGGGATTTTTATAAAACATATATCGATAGGAATTTTGATGTTAATATTCCTTTGGATACCAAAAGTGATATTGACAATGCGCTCGTATCTTTGACAAATTTAATTGTCGAAGCCAGAGGCATTGCAATTCCTAAATGTGAAATTAAATTCAACTCCATTATTATTGACGACGATCTTCAGCTACTGATCCGTCTTAAAAATGTGAGGCGAAGGCAATACCAAAGAACTCGCGATCCAGCGTTGAAAGTTATTTGGCGAGATTTGCAAAATGAAATTAAAAAACGTTTCGCTATTCTGAGAAATACCAACTTTGAGAACAATGTCTCGAAGTTGGATCCCAGTTTGAAACCCTTTTGGAAATTAACGAAAATTCTTAAAAAACCTCAAAAACCAATTCCAGCGCTTAAAGAGGGAAATAAAATTTTATTACCAAATGGCGAAAAGGCTCAAAAACTTGCTCAGCAGTTCGAGAGTGCCCATTATTTTAGTCTAGGTCTCACTAGTCCAATTGAGGATCAGGTTATACGAAGCTTCGAAGACATTCTCAACCAAGAGAATGTTTTTGACCCTTCGTTGGGAACTAATTTGGATGAAGTGAGATCTATTACTAGAAAATTTAAAAATATGAAAGCCCCTGGTGATGATGGTATTTTCTACATACTTATCAAAAAACTTCCTGAGAGCTCTTTATCCTTTTTGGTTAATTTATTTAACAAATGTTTTCAATTGGCATACTTCCCAGATAAATGGAAAAACGCTAAAGTTGTTCCAATTTTGAAGCCGGACAAAAATCCAGCTGAGGCTTCTAGTTATCCTTAATCAGTTTGCTTTCTTCAATAAGCAAACTGTTTGAAAAGATTATTTTAAATAGAATGATGGTTCATATTAATGACAATTCTATTTTTGCTGATGAGCAATTTGGTTTTCGCCATGGGCATTCAACCACTCATCAGTTATTAAGAGTTACAAACTTAATTCGGCTCAACAAATCTGAAGGATATTCGACTGGAGTTGCTCTTCTTGATATAGAGAAAGCATTTGACAGTGTTTGGCATGAAGGTTTGATTGTAAAATTGATGAATTTTAATTTTCCTCTGTACATTATTAAGCTGATCCAAAATTATTTATCAGATCGCTCACTGCAGGTAAACTATCAGAATTCTAAATCTGATAAATTACCTGTAAGGGCTGGTGTCCCCCAAGGCAGCATACTGGGGCCCATTTTGTATAACATTTTTACTTCTGACTTACCTGATTTACCACCAGGGTGTTAAAAATCTTTGTTTGCAGATGACACAGGTCTCTCAGCCAAAGGGCGTAGCCTTCGTGTCATTTGTAGTAGATTGCAAAAAATTTGGATATTTTCTCCACTTACTTGCAAAATGGAAAATTTCCCCGAATGCTTCCAAAACTCAGCTTATAATTTTCCCACATAAGCCGAGAGCTTCTTACTTGAAACCTTCTAGCAGACATATTGTCACTATGAATGGTTCCAATTGATTGGTATAACAAAGCTAAATATTTAGGACTTTTGCTAGATAAAAAATTAACTTTTAAAAATCACATTGAAGGCCTTCAAGCCAAATGTAACAAATATAAACCGTCTAAGACGAATTAAGTACTGTCCATTTAATTCCACCAGTTAAATTTCGTTATCTTTGCAGATACGTATTTCGACCACAACTGTGTGGTCGTCTTCAGTGTCTTGTACTTGACTCGACCTCAAGTACAGTCAAGTCAAGTACAAGACACTGAAGACGACCACACAGTTGTGGTCGAAATACGTATCTGCAAAGATAACGAAATTTAACTGGTGGAATTTAATGGACAGTACTTAATTCGTCTTAGACGGTTTAATACATTCCACTAAAAGAGCTTAATATATTTTTCTGTAACAAATATATTAAGTGTCTATATCCACTTATAAACAGAAAATCAAAACTTTGTCTTAAGAACAAACTTTTGATTTACAAACAAATTTTTAGACCTGCCATGTTGTATGCTGTGCCAATATGGACTAGTTGCTGCAATACCAGAAAGAAGGCACTTCAGAGGATTGAAAATAAAATTCTGAAAATGATTCTGAAGTTGCCTCCGTGGTATAGTACCAATGAACTTCATAGAATTTCTAATATTGAGACATTGCAACAAATGTCCAACAAAATAATTTCCAATTTTAGACAAAAATCGTTGCAATCTTCTATTGCAAAGATTAACTCCTTGTACCCTTAGTATAAAATAGGTTAAGATTAGTTTAAGTTGAAAACATTGTAATTCCTACATGGTTCAATTCAACCAGAGGAAAAATTCTAACTGCCAGAGGCAATTGAAATGTATTAATAATAACTAAAAATATAGCATAGCAAATAAGGATGATAGTGTTAAGAAAACACGGAACACCTAGTCTGAGAGATGAATGCATGTATTAGATAATTAACAAATAAAATTAGTTAAAAAAAAAAAAAAAAAAAACTAGAGGCCGGGTGCAATGTTAAGAAATTAATCAGGGTATACCGGCTGATGCATTTGCGGATTGCTAGCGCATACCGCACCATATCATATTAGGCGGTGTGCGTCATTGCTAGGATGATGCCGATAGACATACTTCTGGAGGAAGATGTGGAGTGCATCAACGACAGGGACTCGGTGCAAGTGTGACGTGTCAAAAGAGCAGCTTCGTTGCTCAAATGGCAAAGAGCATGGAACACTGCAGTCAAAGGTCGGACCTATCACAGGTGTTGTCTGAACATAGCTGTTTTAAAAAGTTCCTGCATAGGTTTGGGTCTGCAGATTCTGCGAAGTGCACGGAACGTGTAAGTGAGATAGAATCGGCAGAACATGTGATGTTTGCATGCCTGCGATTCAATGTTGAACGCAATGCCATGCTGCTTGTCAGTCAACTTCGTTGAGAGGATGTGTCGGGAAGAGGTTATATGGAATGCGGTGAACACAGCATCTCAACAGATTATGTCGAAACTACAGCGCTGGTGGCGTCTTGAACAAAACCAGCAGCTGCAGTAGAGACTACTGTGATGCAGTGAACACCATGCTCACCCCGACAACAAAAACGTCGCGGGTGGGCTGCGGTGACCTCCGTATGTAGATATAGATGTTATTGGAGTTCCCGCGCGGTGTTTGTTGTCGGGGTGCTCGTCTCCTACGCGAGTTTATGATACAGACCGATAGGTTACTATCATAGCTTGCGATCGACGGGTGGTGAGGTTACCACCCTTGAAGTCGATGTTGTGTTATAACGTCGAGTGCGTTAGCATAGGCGTGAGCGTTCTCAATAGTCCTCCCCTGATGTATTGCTTAATTGCGGGCCGGGGGATACGGACTGGCGAGAGTTTTGGTTTAAGTGGATCAGGTGATCCCATCCCCACACTACCTGAGAACCTCCTCAGCTGGGAGCTGCGGATAGAGTCAAAACGAGTGTCAACAGGTGTCAACGAATCTCCAAAGCAAGCTGTCAAAAAATATCCATCGCATCGAGAGAGGTTTTGTGCATTTTGAGCACAGCCGAGAGAGTACACGTATAAATCGACTCATACTAAATATAGCTCATTTTGAACAAATTTCAATTTTCTGGCGTCATTTTAAATATATCAACGAATTCAATGTAAGTGGAGGGTACACGCAAAAAAATGTTGCGGTCGAAACTACCATTCCGAGGGTTAATTTAAGAATACGCACCGACGATTTTCAGCAGACAACAAACCCGTTTGATTTTACCATGCGCGCAGTAAAAATCAACTGTGGTCCTGGTGGAATGTTGTTGCTTGAACTGAATCAGTGGTGAATTTGTCCGAATGCGTGGTTAATTTAACTGAAAATTTGTGGTTGTTTTGAAAACATGGCGTAGTCTACAAAATAGTAACCGTTACCATGGAATTTTTCTCAGTGTATGAATTAATTAAACATTCGACATGTTAATTATGCTACGTTTTGACAGGGCAAGTGAATTGAACAACTCAGTTGAATTCAATTGACTTGCCAAAAGTTGAACATGTCCAACTTTCTTTTCGTTCAAGTGAATTGAATTAAGGTGTTTACACGTTCAGTTGGCGTTCGATTCAAGCGACTTGCTCAATTCACTTGCCTTGTCTAAACGTAGCATTACAGTAGCCGTTCGATAACTGCAAAATGTTTACTTTTCAGTTAACGAATGCCGTTCGATAACTGCAACGCATTCTAGACGTCAAACGGTTGTCAATCGACGTCAGATGCAATAAAAGTGCATCTAAATGTGCAGCGCAATGCAGCTGTCATTGCGTTTGACATCAGTTTGAAGTTTAGCGGTCCGATAACTGCAAAACTGTTGCAACTATCGAATTGCAGTTAAAAAGCATTGCAGTTAAATGACTTGCAGTTATCGAACGTCTATTGTAATACGAGGCAGTAGATTAACGAAATCTTTTTAATGAATTTTATAAAGAAAAACACAATGATAATTCAATGTGAGAGAATCGTAACGTGTACATTGAACACCGAGAGGAAATTTTCGAGTTTCAAGCAAAATATCTTGAAAATTGGATTTGATCGAGTCCGCAGCTCCCAGCTCCTCAGGTGTCTGATTGCAGATTTCCGTTTTCTGAAATCAATCAACTGAAATCTGAAATAAATCAACTCACGCACATCCAATAAAAATGACATACCTAGTTGGATTGATGATTCTAACTTCGAAGAGAGTTAGTTGATGGTCGGAATCGATACAGGATTTAGTCGGAAAGTTGGTTGATTACCGAAATCGCCATCGGATCCATTTCTTTAAATAAAACCCAGATTAATCCACCTAGCGTTGGTGGTGCCTTTCTCGCATTTAGTTGAGACACCAACCTTATATGGAGTATATATGGTCTGATGTACCATTTTCTTCATAACTTTCAAACGCAATGACCGATCGTTATAAAATTCAATAGTGATCAACAAGGCTTTGTCCCCTGTCGAATGAAACTTGTTGCGAGAAAATCGGTTAAGGATTACTATACGAAAAGTTGTCTAATGTTTTTATAGCTTTTGTGCACACACATACACACACACATACACACATACATACACACGGACAGTATTACGATATTTTTTTCAACTTCGCAATACTTTGCTATAATTACAATTGCACCAGCCCTGAATATAGTTGTGCATGAGCCGATACGACAACACTAATTCTCCAAACTACTACGCTCTCACAAATGAGATAGTCCAATATAGCACACTAGAGCCAACCGCATCTACCTTTTGTTAGCTGCTGTCCTCCGAGGTGGTCACGATAAAGTGAAACTCCAGCAAAGTGCACGTGAGCGAAATAAGTTTCTAATAATACCATCATTCCCACTGACGACGGAGTACCATCGACGGGAAAAGCATTAGAGGTAATCACGACACACGAGAATGACAAATTTGAAATACTCATCCAAATCCACGTAACCCCAGGTCTAGTGTTCCACACGATCGGTGTGCGACACACCCAACGCCATTGCTGGACGTGCATCTTCCATCTAACATTCGAAGGGCTACAAAGGAGGTAACACGTGAATGAGTATTAAACAAAGCGTGTTTCTAACAATTCCTCCTCATAGGCAGCAGCAACACTGGTAAAACGCGGAAAGTGATCGCCAATCGAAGGTGATCTAGTCATCTCGAACGACAAGAAGGGCTCTCAAAAGAGGTAAAACGATTGGCAATCTAATAGTGAATGAACCTAACAGCAATTGTTCTATAGGGCCCTATTGTTGAGATTGCTGACTTCTACAACAGTCTGTCGCACGTGACTAACTTGGCTGGCACACGATTGTACATCGCATGGTCATTGGATGCGGCCATTCATCGCATCGGAGACAAATCTCGGCTCGTAGTGAGTGCGACCGAGCACACGGATCCTGCATACCGGCACCGGTGGAGACAGGTGTGAGGAGATTGCATGCTGCATTTGTGTCGTGGTGTGAAGAGCGTGGAAAGGGGACGGTCCGAGGAGTGATAACCCCATCGAGGTGTAGTCCTGCGTGGTGAAGACGGATCATCGTTTGCTTAAGCATGTGAGAGAATGCAGTCGCAGCATTAAAGCAACGTCCGAGCAGACGGACCACCAAATCAAAACGGAAACCGGCGAGGGGCGCGGGGCGTCGCCAGCTAGTGAGAGGAGATTCTAGAGAAAACAATATCAGATATGGTAGTTCTGAGGCCTATGTGAGAAGAGCAATATAGCAATATGAAATGCAATTGAATAGTTGTTGTGCTTTTTTTGGCGAGTCGAGTCCATTGGGTTTACCGTCTCTAGTCGTGGCTTTGTAACGGCAATAACAGACAGACATGTGCTCAGCTCGTCGAGCTGAGTCGATTGATATATAATACTGTGGGTCTCAGAGGCTTCTATAAAAGTTCGTTTTCGGGTGAAATGATAGCCTTTCGGTACAACTTAGTTGTACGAGAAAGGCAAAATGAGTTGAGATTTCCTTCTTGACGATTTAACTCACGAACAGGTTGACCAATTTGCAACACTTTCCCCCTAACAATGATATGGAAATGCTATAATATCATCTTCCAAACTTAGACGTACATGTTCATGATAGAATTAGAGGCGAAAGTATAGAATTGATAGTTCCGTTAGGATACGGCAGGCATGAAGAATGTTTTTATAGAAGTCGATTTGAAAGCGAGCGGAGGGCAATATTTGTGATGGTACATATCGCACGACCTTCCTTCTGCCAAACTCCCGTATGAAGGGAGAATATCAGCTTCCTTTTGGGGTCCGTAATGTTTGTATCTACAAAAAGTGGCTGAATTTAACGGGGAATGGTGAAAAATTATTCAAATACAATTTTGGGTCAGCTGTTGAGGAAAGCAAAACAATCGCACGGAAATTGATCTAGAGTGCAGTGCTGCAAATAGTTCAGTATGTGACATTTGCAACACGCGGGCAAAGCTGGGTTTCTTTCGCTAGTATCTGGCTAAAAGATATTTTAGCTACTAGATAAAGATTGTCGCTTCGGTTCCCTTTGTTCTGCTGTCCAAAACATGTGTGGTACATACCTGTCAAATCGTATGGATTTTCCTTCTTTGACATTTAGATCCCCTATCCTCGCCAGCAAAAGATGTTCCGGACAGCGACGACAGCGACAATATTTATCTAGTAACTAATGTCGTTTTCGTTTTTGGGGTGTAGCGACACCGTTTAGTGCAGCATTTTGCACGGCAAAAACGAACGTTTTGAGTGCAGTTGGGTTTGTTTGTTATGGATACCTGTTGGATACCATAAAAAGAAAACAATAACAACGTGAGAAACTTGACAACAAACTACACTACACGGCACACTCTGATTTTTTCTGGTGCTACACTGCTTGTTCCAGTGCAAGAAAAATGCTACACTGGTGTAGCACGAAAATCAAAAACGAACATTTTCGGTGCAAAAGTGTAGCACGAGTGTAGCTACACCGCAAAAACGAAAACGACATAAAATATCTTTTATCTGGCTAGTATTAAGGTCACTCCTGACGGAATCCAAGATTGAAAGTGCTCGCGTTTTCGGGGGCACACCACTCGATTCAGAGGCGGCGCACAACTGTCATTTTTGTTGATTTAGCTTTGCTGCGTCGCAGCATGCGTGAAATAATAAAAATGACAGTTGTGCGTTGATTCCGTATCGAGTGGTGTGCCCCCGAAAACGCGAGCACTTTTAATCTTGGATTCCGTCAGGAGTGACCTTAAGCCCGCAGTCCACTGTTTGTCATAATGACAAATATTTGTCAAGTTTATCCGGACATCTATCAAACCGATTCGACATGGATATCAGGCTGACTTGACAAATATTTGTCATTATGACAAACAGTGTACTGATAGCTTAAAGAGGTATTAGATATTTAAAAAATCACTCGAATAAAGTTTAAATCTTAAGGGATTGAACATCTACTGAGAAATTTCAATAAAAAGTCAGGATTCGTTAGAAATTTAGCTCAACCAACCATTCTGTGTCCCTTCTGAAACCCGAACCTTTTTTGGATTTCTCGACCTACAAAGTTGTGCTGAAAGGCTATTTTATTCCAAAACACAACGTTTTAGAAAATGATCAGAGACCCTAACAAGCCTGGATTTCCCGTAACACGGTAGATCACTTTGACGTAGTGTGTTGCGGTGTAAGATCTACCAAACAGAGCCCTAGCTTAACCCATTTTCCTAGCTAGGGCAATAAGTTTTGGTAATTAAGGATTCATCGTATTTAGTCCCCGCTACCAACAGCAGTCTCAAAAATAAAACATAATTAATGTTACCTTGCAGACAGTTGAAAGACTCGAATTCCTCTGGTTTAAGGCTAAACTGTATGCAGCGAAAACAACTTTTCAAGCACTTAGTTAAAAAACCTCGGTACCCGTCCCTAGGATGAACTGACTGCTGGAAAAATCGAGCTAGGGGTTTAAATACGTACTAACTCTTCTTGAACTGGTGAACAATGGTAGTGAGAGGAACACACGGAAGTTCTTATTATTGAACAAATTCTCTTGCTTGAAATGGTCTTGTAGACAGAGCTAAATCCCGGCTTTTAAGAGTTTTATTGGTGATATTCTAGAAGCAAGACAAGGATGTGGCTAGGGCTCCGATGCATGGCCAAAAACAGTATTACTGTTCTGTTTTCTCAAGACAGGATTGATTTCCTATTGATAAGGGGCGCGCCTTCAATGGGATTGCTCTCTGTGAAGGATCTAAATAGCGGGACCTTGTTATGGTGCTCAAAACAACAACTGTATCGAAACCGATACTGTATTGCTTATCAATAGTAATGGAGTAATTCGACATGCACTTAAACACTAAGGATACGGGTAACGCTACAATAGATCTAATAACTGGTCGCTGTGGCACACCCGAACAGGAAAAAAAAACAAGCCTGGATTAATAACATTTGCGCATTTGCTGTCAAATTATTATTATTATTATAATCTTTATTAAAGAGGTTTTTAGCCCAAGGCTAGTTCACCTCCGATACTGTCAAATCTATTGTTCCAATCGAGCACAAGGTTGCTAAAAGTAGGAGTATTGCGTCTCTTTGTTTTTAATCCTGCCTCGTTAGGAGTCCCATAGTTTTATAGGTGCATGTTTGTTCGTGTTCCCAGGTGATATCTTTCGTGTACACGCACGAAATACAGAAAACACATATTAATCTGCAAGCAGGTTGCGAATCTGCTATGTACATAAGATGCATTGCGGTCTTGGGAGTGTTTTGGCCCTGTGACCCACTTGTCTGCCATGAAAATGGAAAAAAATTAGGCTTGTTAAAAATTGGCTCTGACAAATTTGTAAACGTTATGGAAATGAAAGAATATAATTCACCAAAGCCATTATTTTTACCAAGATTGATTGAATAAACTTCGCCTTCAATGCTCAAATGCTTGCGTAAAAATGGATAGACGCAGCTGTAGGGTTGTCATCTTGTGTGAGCTAAATTATCGATTATTAGATAATGAATTAATTTATTGATTCATAGCATTCGTTAACTCGGTCGTCAGCTTTTGTACAATTTCCGATAGTTGTTCAACGAGGGGAGCATTTTGTTCCCAATTCTCACTGGTAGCCGCCCTCAAGCATCCTTGCCCAGTTAAACGGGCGGAAGATAGTTGAGACTTAACGGAAGGCAATTTTCCAGCGTCCTCCTTGCCGTCAACGAATGCTTGTAAACTGCTTTCACAAAGAGCAATGCACAACTTGAGAATTCTTCCACAGTTGTCTGACGTTTTCGACCATTGGCTATTGGTCTGCACATAGCCACGGTAGGCGTTTTGCAATTTTTGCGCTTTCTTCAGCGGATCTTCCGTTTCCAATTGGGAGGATAGCTCGAAAAGCAGCCCATTGTTAGGCGTTTTGGCTGATGCATGCCCTAGAAGTTTTAAAATTTTCTTCGTCAGACGATTGGATGAATTGCCATTTGCGTCGGGAGCTCCTTCCGAGATAACTTTGGTCAGGATTTCCAATACTTCTTGGTCGAAGAATTTCTCCTTCAGTTCAATCAATCGCTCATACGCATTCAAGGCGTCTTCGTAGTTTTTCGTATCGATGCTAACTGCGAGAAAATTGTCCCAAACCTTCCAGTTGTTGAAGTTGCATTTCAGGGCTTCCTGCAGGACTTTGTGAGCTCGCCTTTTGTCACCCAGTTTGATGTAAGCCATGGATAGGTTGTTCCACGATTCGAACCCATGCGATTCCAGGGTAGTGTAAAGTCGATAAGCTTTGGCGGCATCTTCCCACTGTTCGAGCTGAAGTGCGGCGTAGCCCAGCCGAAGTAGAGTGGTTTCTTGGAGGCAGTTAATTTCTATGGATTTCTTCAAATGTGGAATGGCGTCCTGGTACTGTTTTCTGGCGAAGTAGTAATTGCCCCAGTGTCGCTGCGCTTTGGCGCTATTTTCTCCGGAAAGATCCCATGCTTTTTGGTAGCACTGGATATCATCGGTTGCGTCACCTAGTAAGCAGTATAAAGTAACGGTAGGCTTCTTATCGATTTCCTGTTGGATGATCTCGGCAGCTTTGTGCCTCAACTCTAAATGGTTGTAGCAAGAAATAACATCCTCCCAATGGTGCAGCTCTAAGTACAAATCTAAGGCGCTCTTAATCATGCCCAGACTGACCATCAAGTCGCCTAATTTGGCTTTGATTTGCCAGCGTGGAATTAGGGACGAGCAAAATGCGTACGACAAACGATGCACAACGGGAACGCTGCTGGAATCTAGAAGATGCACAAGCTCTTCGCACTGTTTTAGTGAACGATCGACAGTCCGCTTGTGGCTTGCTTCCATTTGGATATTCAGAAATAGGGCAACGAGTCGAGTGGACCACGGTCCGTAATCCTGGTACAATAATGCGGTTAAGTACGGCTTAAGCTCCTCATCGGCTAGTTTATCTTTTGGCTGCGAGTATTTTAAGAATAAGCTGTAAAATGAAGAAAACTTATTGAGTGCTTATACAAACAGATTTATAGGATATAGTTCGGTAAAACGTGAGGCAGTGTTGTAACATTAGTAGAAAAACAAATGACAATTATTAAACTAATAAGGGGTAAACATATCAAACTATCTGTGCTTTTCAGCAGGCTTAGTCCTGCTTAATATAATAATAATCAATTCGTATAATATGACACAACAATGTATAGAAGTTAAGCAACAATTTATCAGCACAAATAAATACATACATTTTCGATAGAACAATCTCTTGGACTAAACTGGGAAGTTGAGCATCTACATTTTCCTGCTCATTAGTAAACTTAATCTTCTCCAGTCGTACATCGTCATCCAGCTTTAGCATTGTGGGCAAACTGATATGTCCATGTGTCACCTTTGAATCAGCCAAATCAATCGTCTCGAGTCCTTTTGCCTTCAACGTTAACTGTGGTATAGGGTTCTGCTGAAACTTTGTACGCACTCCAAGGACACCTTCAATTGTTATGTCCACGCCTGCAACATTTTGAAGCGCAGTTATCCAATGTTCTGATTTGGTAATACGTTTGAAAAGCACGTATCCTTGCAGGATTTCAATGTGGGTTTGTACTTTCAGTTCATAATCGTCCATATTTTCCATCGCTTTAGCGAGATGACCAACGTTCTGATCAAAACTCGAATAAAGACTGTGGACGAGGTCATCTAAACACCGTTGATAGATTACCAGAAATCGGAGATACCACAATCGTTCAACGAAGTGCGATGTCGATTCATCATCGGTCGGTAGAAGTTGCTCGAAAGCAAGTTTGCAAACGTACAGCAGTTCGGGGGTTGCCACGTTGGGATTCAGCTCTTCTCCATCTAATGTCAATAAACGCCTGAAATTGAGTTCACCCGGGACGTTTATAGCATCGTTTAGCACCAATGTAGGACCAAGGAAATTGTTTTGCACAAATGCGAGTAGGGCGGCTATGGACGAGTGGAGAATTTTCTGACGTTCGGTGGACGATATTTGACCAATAACGAATCGCTTGAAAACCTCATGTTGGAAGCAACTTGTCCAATCCGCTTCTTTAATCATCAATCCAAAATCCGTTGGACAATCTAAAAATATTATTTGCTGTTACTTAAGTAAATAACTTTTAAATTATTTGCTGAATCTATCCAATTATTACAATGTTCCATCGGAATGTTCAGTTTCAGTTAATTATTGAAACTTTTCTGCTTCTACCAATTGGTCATCTATGGATTGAGAATTTCGTACATGGGATAGGTACTATAAACATAATCTTGAATACCTATCGAATGGATGTCTTCAACACATTTTATTTAGCAGAAATCGAAACACGAAGATGGAACTTTAGGTATATCAAGTAACCGCACTTTTGTTCGCGATAATATATAACGGAAACCTTACCTTCATCAATTATAAAGTTAAACAAATCCGAATTACTATCACAAGCCATGTCGTGATTAGGGATCCTAAATTCAGAGATATGCGAAAGCGGCCATCTTGAGCCAATCGAGCATAGAGAACTGTCAAAATCTGAGCCAAATGAACATCGTTATTGTTGCAGATCGAAAAGTATTGCGATTTTGGTGAAATAGATATTATGAAAAGTTTTATCGAATAAACAATTTGTTTTGCTTTCGTAAGTAAAAGTAGTCTAGTTGATGCCTTTTATCGCGTCCATTAGTATTGCTCTTTAATTTTAGCGAAAATGCACTGCTAGATGATAGACAAAATAATCACAAAATGTCTTCGAATGTAAAGTCATGTGCAAGCCTAAACATTTTTCACTGCGGCAAGTGCTGGCAGCGTTTGTTTACGAAAGTAACAGCGTTGCTAAATCGTCTGGAAAAGTATTCGCACATCTCTTAATATAGGATCCCTAGTCGTGATTATTCTAAAATTCTTCAGTAAAAAATTTAAATATTTTATTCTTGTTTCCAATCACACCGGCGCACGTGTATTTAGATACAATCAAATTGTGCAAGATTCACGAGGACCAGCTGTTTTGATTTTGGTTTGTGCACAGCGGCACTATTTAGCAAATTTTCGAATGTCATAAATATCGAGCCATTATTGATCAAACAAAATCCGCCACCTGGGTTTGTTTATCAACCATGGAAACGATTGCAGAAGCAGCAGTGCATGGAGAAAAACTTCTCATGTTTCAAATAGTTTGTGATCGTGGTTCGAATTACAAATCGAAAACTTCCGGATTGTTCCTGGTGATAGACCACTTCCAACAATGGATTCCGTCCAGATGATAGCTCACATCGAAAAGTCCCTGGACTATTCGATATTTGACGTGAAGTGGATGCCCTGCTCGGCCAAATTTGTGGTGATTGGATCCAAACCGAAAGGAACCGGAATTCTGCAGATGTACGAGCTGAACCGTGGCGAATTGGACAAGGTGAAGGAGGTTGAAAAGCCTAAATCGTTCAAATGTTGCTCCTTTGGAGCTTCAGCATTGCGTGATCCGCAATTGGCTACCGGTGATTTTGTGGGTAAGTTGGCGGTTTATGATTTGGAACGATTGGAACAACCGGTGTATGAAGTAGGGGAGGCACATGCCGGGATCATTAACACCCTCGATGCCATCGGCGGAACGACCGTGAACTGTGGAGCACCGGAAATTGTCACCGGGGGAAGAGACGGATCGGTAAAGGTTTGGGATCCGAGACAAAAAGATGTCCCGGTGGCGCACATCAGTGCCATCGGGGATAATCCGGCCGAAAAACGTGACTGCTGGGCAGTTGGGTTTGGTGATTCGTACAATTCCATTGAACGATCAATAGTAGCTGGATATGACAATGGAGATGTTAAACTGATTGACCTTCGCATCATGAAGGAGCGATGGACCAGCAACGTAAAGAACGGTGTTTGCGGAGTTGAATTCGATCGCAAGGACATTAAAATGAATAAACTTGTTGTCACCACATTGGAAGGAGGATTACATGTGTTTGATATGAGAACCCAGCACTCGGAAAAAGGATTCGCACAGCTAACAGAGAAAGACGCGGGACAGGCATTAGGAAGCAATGGAGTGATAAGTGGGTCAAAGTCCACCGTTTGGACTGTTAAACATTCACCACAAAACAGAGATATATTTGCTTCTTGTGGGGGAGCTGGTAATATCCGATTATGGCTTTAGTAAGTTCTATTACATTGTTCATGTCAACTCATGATCAACCAAAAATTATGATGCTTTCAGTCACTACCCGGAGAAACGAACAAAATCTACCTCTACCGGAGAAGAACAAGGAGTAGTAGGTTCTTTAGAAATGCTGAACGCCACGACCATTTCCACCCAACCGGTTCATGCCTTCGATTGGAGTCCTGATAGGCAAGGATTGGCTGTATGTGGAGCATTTGATCAAACTGTTCGGGTATTAGTTTCAACTAATTTACATTTACACTAAGTTATTTTCGATTGGAATACAAATATACGAGTTCCGTATTTCTAATTTTATTTGAAAAGTTCTACGTCAGTATATTTTTTGTGAATTTTTTTCTTACAATCCAGGCCATCATATTTTAATCTGGAACTGAGCTACGATAAATGTATCTTCTCTTTAGAGCCGTTTTTAAATACATACTCGCCATGAAATACTGCTTGGTTTGATATTTTATAAACTTTCTACATGGCAATAAAGAACGCCCGTTTCAGTTCATAGTGAGAAAACAACCACTAGTTAGAAAAACAAGCACCTAAAAATGTTCGTGATTCATCGTATTATTCGCGAATATTTCGGGTTAATTTTACTATCGTAAACTCCATATCTTGTTAATGATCGAGCAATCCTACGGATTCCCAGAAGGAATGAAGGAATCTCTTCGAAATCCCAAAAAGATTGCCTTTGGACTTTTATAAGGATTCCTTCCGGAATTCCTGGATTCTTTGTGGAAACTCGTAAATTGTCCTTTACTTCGAAATATATAGCCAAATTAATATTGGGTTCAATCAAAGTTAATTGCCTATTTTCCGGGTATTAAACCACCCGACTTGGACATTAATTTACAATGTTCTGAAAACTCAGATGTGAATATGTAAATTGTGTGGAAGATTTTTTATTTAAAAAATATATTGGAGGTAACCACTTTCCCTTCGATGGGACTCGAACCTATACGACCCTCAGTATGCTAGACTGGTGCTTTAACCAACTAAACTACGAAGGACCTCCGTCGGCCTTCGCAACTTAGCGGCTACTGAATGAGTTCGATATTCCCGAATTGGACGCATACTCGAATCACTCACAATCCCTTTTGTTAATCCAACACTTCCACATGTGCATAGTACACGTTCTCATTAGAGGAGCGTGAGAATTTAGAATGTCTGTGTGGCTCCACACTTTCTACATCAGCAATTGTACTGATCAAGTGAGATTGTATGTGCTATTTTCCAGTCGGTCTTTAAGCTCTGACCCGACCGCATTGCGTAGGTAAGAGCAAGAACTCATATTTTTTTAAACCTCTAACTATTTTTAAAATCGAAAACAAAAACCGAAAAAGTTCACCCGATGTTCGTTCAAAATTTGGCCAATCCAAAAAAACAGCACTTTCTCGTTTTCAGGTCAATGGAAAGGTCAATTTACTTTGAATGAACTGATCGGCCAAAGATATTTTAGTTACCAGATAAAGATTGTCGCTGTCGTCGCTGTCCGGAACATCTTTTGCTGGCGGGGAGGGGATCTAAATGTCAATGAAGGAAAAATACACATGATTTGACAGTTAGGTACCACACATGTTTCGGACAGCAGAACAAAGGGAACCGAAGCGATAATCTTTATCTGGTGTTTAAGTGAAAATCCGAGATTAATTGGCGTATTATCCTCGTTGGAGCTTACCACCATAAATCAGCATTACAAATGCAGCGATGCATTACTGATGCTTTATTTCAACATGTCAAAGTAATGAGCCATCCCAAGTAACCAAAAGTTCCAATAAGAGTACGTTTTTCGCTTAAGCAGCTCAGTGAAGCTGATTAAGCGAAAAACGTACTCTTAAAGTTACTTGGGTATGTTGATGTGTTATATAGATCTCACTCAATCTCAGGAGCACAGGATGCTCCCTCACGAAAATTTTCGGGGAGAAATCGCTTTTCGGGAAAGAAAAACAGCCCGGAGAGTGATAACCATTTTTCGCTCACTTCGATTGCCGCCAAACGTTGGGATCGAAGCAAACCTTGGCGCAAGATTGACGTCTAAACTTTTGCTGCAGTAAAATTTCTCGAACTTTTTATCATTTGGAAGAATGAAAAAAAAAGGAATCCATGTATGGTTCGTAGTATCGAAATGAAACAACTTTGGAAATTGCCAGTACCATCCGAAGGGAGACCAGCGACTTAAGGATCAGCTCTCGCAAGAATCATCACAAGTGCTGCGATGGTTACACTTCAAAGAGCCTCTGCTTCGTCTTCGGCAAGACGCGTCCATGAATCATCTCAGCATCAATGACAACAGCAGATCTCGACGGACCAATCCAGCTTGCGGAACATCTTACCAATATACCGAAAATTACTACCTAGCACGTTGATTCGAAAACTTCCACCAGTGGCAGCGAGTGAGGCTTTCAAGAATTTTCCAGATATGATATGATGATTGAATCGTCTACATCAGTGTATTCATTCGTCTCGGACGAGGTTTCCAACTTTGAGGACTGCTCATGTAAGTAGAAAATTCACGACGGAAATGAGCGCAACTACCAAAGAAGCTGTGGTTAGTAGATGATTTGTGCTTATTCTACATAGAACTGGTGGATTTTTAGTCTTTGGTAAGTAAGGAACGATGGTTTGATGGATTGGTAAATGGTTTTTTTTACCAAATACTTTTCCTATAAAATGCATCCAAATATTTTGTATTCCTCTATATGTATACCGAGTTGTGTCCCGCGATTTCAAATGCTATTTATATACTTGATTCGTATGTCATGTCTGAAATGCTCTATTGGCCTAAAAAGTTTTGAAAACGATATTTTATACAGGACTACTTTACGCAACGCAACGCACATATATTTTTTATTTTTTACTTTTTTGCTTTTACAAGTCATCAATTGTAAGGGAGGTCGGATTTTTTCTTTTTTGGAAGGGATGTTGGTTTTGATGCACATAGTTGGGTTTGCCATTGGAGGGTGTTTTTTATGAGGTGTGCGAGGGAGAGTTCGGCTGCCGGTGGGACTTGAACCCGCACTATTCCATTAAGAACACGGACGTATTACAAATTATACAACAGCTGTCCTTTCGAGAAAGCTGTCCCGTAACCAGCTAATAACGGTGGCATATGAGTCAATTCCCCGTATGCATCGAATCCTACTTTAGCAATATTTCACATCTTTTCTCTCTACCCAACTATCTATGTGTATCGAAATTGAACAACAGTCGATCGCGTTTGAATCACAAACATGTGCTTCTGCCTGTAGTATGAGGCGGGTTTGCTTCTGCTACGACAATAGAGGCTTGTTTGCAGCCGTTTGATCATGTATTCATCCACTTAGAATTCATTTGTTGATCAAAATCATTATCATATCAGGGGGGAAAGGGAATTTAATTTCTTTTTGCTCTTTTTTCGTTTCAGAGAGTGAGCAAAGGCGCTTAAACCTAGGCTATTAGCCAGGGCAAGGCTAATACCTTCGCCCCATCCGAGGAAAATCATCGGCAAGGATAATGGAGTGACATAAATTTCTTAGCAAAGTCACTCCCAACGTATTTCCACAAATTTTCTATCATTTGCTTATAATGATACTTCTAAACCACATACCCTACCCACCATCCAATTCCTTGACATCTATGAGGGCGTCGGTGAGTCGCTGGCCTCTCGTTAAGTAGATGTCATATCATCATTTCCTTCCCTTTCCTAGTAACGGAGAAGATGGGCGTGGCCGGCAATGAAAGCTTTCATGTTTTATCATTTTGGACCCCCAATTGGATTTCCATTGAATCCCTAATGGAAATCCATAAGCAATTGGGGTAAGAAAGGTAAAGAATATACATGACAACTATCAGTATGCAATCTACGAAATACTCCGTTACAACGCAACGCAACGCAACTTCGATTGCCGCCAAACGTTGGTTTGCTCTTTTTCTTTCATATTCGAGTCTTTTCGTGGCATCTTCAATGCAAATGGTAGTAGCTTATGTAAAACAAATAACTTAATGCTTTCATACAGATAGCGTGGTAATGTAGCTAGAGTAAGCGCATCCCTACGGCTATTATTGTTACTATTCTGGGTTCGAATCCCGGCGCGGCCATACAATTTTGTAATGAATTATTGGCAGTGGCTGATTTTCTACTCGCCGCATCCACATCCAGGCGCTATCGTATATGCGCAAATAGCCAGCATGAGTTAACCGCCAGAAATTTGTATGGCGAAAGACATCTAACGCAGGTTTTCTCAAAATTAGGAACTTTTCATGAAAAACTATTTGGTACCGCCCGAATAAAAAATACAGTAGAATAACAATACAATTTATTGTAACACTACTATTAATAACATTAAATTGGCAATCCAGCTGTCCACGCTCGGTAATGGCGGCTTGTCGGTGTGCAAAAATCAATCGGTCGCTGTACTGTTTGACACTAGCTGGAGGAAAACTCAGTGCCGAAAAGGCCTTTTTTCCCTTCCCCTCACCCAGGAACGCCAGTGGGCTTTCCTCCAGCTAGTGTCAAACAGTACAGTGACCAATTGATTTTTACACACCGATAAGCCGCCATTACCGAGCGTGGAAAGCTGGATAGATTATATTGTAAATGAAACCATAGAAATACATTAGAATGCATTGTTATGAACCATTTACTCAAATGTGAATGAAGTTTTCGCAATAGAATGTACGAGTTGTTAAGTATCGTAACTATACAAAATCTGAGATTTTTCCATACATTTTTTTCATCACACAATAGAGTGTATGGTTAATACATTGTTGAAATATCCGAACAAAACTGTTCAAAATACAATGGATTATATTGTATTTGTATAGTAAAATAATACGATTTTTGATTTCTCAGTAGTGACAGCTTTACTGTTCAACAATGCAATTTAAAGGGGAAAAATGTGTATCTGGCGAATATTGTTATATAATTTATATGCAATGTAAAGAAACGTTTCAAAAGTTATCAATTATGTATCTTATGTACGAAAACGTTTCAAAAACAATTGCAAGTATTGTTACATTAGAGAAATATGTTGATATTTTATATCCTTAGTGTTGATACAATCTGTGCAACCATCAAGAAACAATGTATCCTATTGTATACCGTATATTGTATGGTAATTCAATTGTTTAGACTATTGAACCAATAGTACATTTTTATCCGGGCGGTTATGTAGGAAGGTGTCCGCTACTACGCCTACCAAATATTTTTTCGATGAAGGTGCTTAATTTTGAGAAATCGAACCTTAGATGCCTTTCGCCATACTGATTTCAGAAAGTTAACTCCTAGTGTGCCGCTGTAATTACGCTTAAAGCAGGCGATTCATTGTTCTGCGATAATGAATCGACTGCTTTGAGCGTGCTTACAGCGGCACACTAGGAGTTAACTTTCTGAAATCAGTATGGCGAAAGGCATCTAAGGTTCGATTTCTCCAAATTAAGCACTTTAATCGAAAAAATATTTGGTAGGCGTAGTAGCGGACACCATCCCTCATAACTGGTACCAAATAGTTTTTCATGAAAAGTTCCTAATTTTGAGAAAACCAGCGTTAGATGTCTTTCGCCATACAAATTTCTGGCGGTTAACTCTTGCTGGCTATTTTCGCATATACGATAGCGCCTGGAAGTGGAAGCGGCGAGTAGAAAATCAGCCACTGCCAATAATTCATTTTCGCGAAAAGTGAGTGAGTGGACAAAAGTTATGAAACGAAAAAGGATTTTCATCTAATAGGCAAGATTTTCGTTTATCATCCAAGGCTGATTGTAGAGAAAGATTGATGGGTGAAAGATGGTCCTTAAAAATAAACAACGAAAAAAGATTCTCCCTAGGCCCGAGAAACGCTTGCTTTGGTCTCATTGAAACGAAAAGTTGAAACCCTGATCCATGGTATTGATACAATATGTGCAACCATCAAGAAACAATATATCCTATTGTATACCTTAGAGCATATGGTAATTCATCTGTTTACACTATTGAGCCTATGGTACTGTTTTATCCGGGAAAGCTGACGCATTTAGGATGATTAACTTTCATCGTTTTAGGGCCCAATTCAATAAAAAACTTTTTTTTGCTGTGCACTTCCTATTTATCGACTATTTGTTCTCAGCGGCACTTAGGTTCGTTCAAATATTACGTAACACAATATTGTATTACGTAATATTTGAACGAACCTAAGTGCCGCTGAGAACAAATAGTCGATACTTCTGACTAGGGATCCTAAATTCAGAGATATGCGAAAGCGGCCATCTTGAGCCAATCGAGCATAGAGAACTGTCAAAATCTGAGCCAAATGAACATCGTTATTGTTGCAGATCGAAAAGTATTGCGATTTTGGTGAAATAGATATTATGAAAAGTTTTATCGAATAAACAATTTGTTTTGCTTTCGTAAGTAAAAGTAGTCTAGTTGATGCCTTTTATCGCGTCCATTAGTATTGCTCTTTAATTTTAGCGAAAATGCACTGCTAGAGGATAGACAAAATAATCACAAAGTGTCTTCGAATGTAAAGTCATGTGCAAGCCTAAACATTTTTCACTGCGGCAAGTGCTGGCAGCGTTTGTTTACGAAAGTAACAGCGTTGCTAAATCGTCTGGAAAAGTATTCGCACATCTCTTAATATAGGATCCCTACTTCTGACAGTTTGTTATTTGTTTTCGAATTGATTTTTGTGACGTTTTGCTCAGTGCACCGGACCTGTAAGCGCCGAACTCGGGTACATCTCGAAATTTCCTAACAATCTTGCTGATCGGAACCTCAGTTTGAGTGGACAAACAGTTTTTCAAGTTCAAGTGATATTCATCAGTCATGTCTACCGACGA
Source organism: Armigeres subalbatus (assembly GCF_024139115.2). NCBI lineage: Eukaryota > Metazoa > Arthropoda > Insecta > Diptera > Culicidae > Armigeres > Armigeres subalbatus. The sequence goes on from NC_085140.1 coordinate 85,461,752, forward strand.
TGGCAAATTCGACCAAGCTCTGTTCACTTTGGCTGAGCAACATCCGGGTGGAGTTCCAGATGTAAGTGCCTATCGATTAGCTAACCTCAATCCTGTTCTGAAGTTCTCGCTGAATCACACAAGAATGATTGCATTTTTGATTTCAGCTCCTTGCAACAATTGCCGGTTTCCTGAACAGGAAGACGGACTTTTTCGTCGGAGGCGACAAGGGTGAGTGGGAGAAACTGGTTCTGAAGATTTTCCGGAAGGAAGCTGAAATCGCTCAGGAAGTGGCTCGCAAGAAACGTGAAGAAAAAGAAGCAACCGACCGTAGGAGGGCTGAGGCTCGAAAAAAGAAAGAAGAAGAAGAGCGACTCCTTCAGGAACAACAATCGGCTGCCATCACGGAGCTCACCGATGCAGAAGCGGCAAAAATGGAGCAGGAAATCGCTGCCGAAAAGTGAGTTTTGTACGGGGTCATGTTGGGAGTTTATGGTATCCATAGAAACAAAAACGAAAGCGTCTGCCTTGTGTGTCCATTATGTCGGTTTTCGTTTTTGCGGTGTAGCTACACTCGTGCTACACTTTTGCACCAAAAATGTTCGTTTTTGATTTTCGTGCTACACCAGTGTAGCATTTTTCTTGCACTGAAACAAGCAGTGTAGCACCAGAAAAATCAGAGTGTGCCGTGTAGTGTAGTTTGTTGTCAAGTTTCTCCCGTTGTTATTGTTTTCTTTTTATGGTATCCAACAGGTATCCATAACAAACAAACCCAACTGCACTCAAAACGTTCGTTTTTGCCGTGCAAAATGCTGCACTAAACGGTGTCGCTACACCTCAAAAACGAAAACGACATTAGAATCTTATGCCTTATTTTTGTTTTAACATTATTTTTTTTCTCTAGAAGCAGTGATTCCAAACCGGACAACATAGTCACTTCTACCACAGAGGATAAGAAAGACGATGAAGAGGAACCAGAAGACAAGGGAAAATTGAAACCAAACCAAGGAAATGGATGTGATTTGGATAAATACACCTGGACACAGACTCTTCAGGAACTGGAGCTCCGAATACCGTTTGATGTAAAGTTTACGCTCAAGGCCAAGGACATTGTTGTCAACATTCAACGAAAATCGCTCAAGGTTGGTCTGAAGGGACACCCACCCGTTATCGATGGTGAATTGCATGCGGGAGTGAAAATGGAAGAATCTCTGTGGCATCTTGACAAGAACACCGTTGTTGTTACGTTGGACAAAATCAATCAAATGAATTGGTGGGAAAAGTTGGTGTTGACTGATCCACCGATCAATACGCGAAAGATCAATCCAGAATCGTCCAAACTGTCCGACCTGGATGGCCAGACGCGGGGTATGGTCGAGAAGATGATGTACGACCAGCGGCAGAAGGAGATGGGACTGCCGACCAGTGATGAACAGAAGAAGCAAGACGTACTGAAAAAGTAAGCCAACTGTTTGATGGTTTGTTCGTAGAGATAAATTTATGAAAATATATTTTTTTGCAGGTTCATGGAGCAGCATCCGGAGATGGATTTTTCGAAATGTAAATTCACTTAAGATAAAGTAAGTTAGATGTCGGATTTTCGAACGGATTCAGCGATGAATTCAAAATTTAGTTTTAATCTTATATTACGTACTTTTAGTAATGGAAGTGATGTACGCTTCAAATTTCCTACGAAGGTATTAATTATTCACTCTTGGTTCATTTGAGGAATACATTGTTCATTCATAGACATCCAGAATGGACTTCAATACATAATGCTTTGTGGTTCATCAGTATCCGAAACATTCGACATAAGTATTTGAGCAGTAGAAGCAGAAGTATAAAAACCCTAGATGACAATAAACTAAGTAATTCTGAATCACCTAGTCAGATGGTGCATCTGTAGCAGGGAATCAATATTCGAGGAACGCCTAACAATAACTCTTTGTCATCAACAGTGTTTGTTACTGACAAGCGCACCTAGCGACAAGCCTTTATCAGAACCCGAACACAATATGACAAGAATAATTTGGCTTGCATGCTCTGATATTTCCGAGAATACGATGCTAATTTTGTAATCATTGTTCGATTCTCGAATATTTCCGTATAAGCAGAAACTATGATGGTATTAAACCGAAATTTGCTCTAGAAGTAATGCAAAATAACGGGATGAAAATTTAGCAACAAGATTGTCTTCTTTTTTGTTACTGACACTTTTTTTCGGATCTTTGTCATTATTATCTTCGATAAAAACAAAGCTTTGTCGTTGGTTCTCTTTTGTGGCTTGTTTCGCACGCGCATTCTAGAAAAATTGATTCCCTGATTTGTAGTTATAGAAATTGCTTCACCTGTCAGAAATTGCTTGAAAATCCCTGCGGCAATTACAATGCAGTTTCTTATTTCCTTTTTGCCTTTATCGTACAAAAAAGTTGTACAAGGATAACGCAGATAACGATCTTTTTGCAGAAGGTTTGGAGACTCATATATATATTTATATATAACAAAGTTGGCGAGACCACTCTGAGGGTGGCGGAGTTCTATTCCCGGTCCGGTCTAGGAAATTTTTGGGTTGGAAATTATCTCAACTTCCCTGGGCATAAAAGTATCATTGTGTTAGCCTCATGATATACGAATGCGAAAATGGTAATTTAGCGTAGAAACCTCGCTTGTTTACTTACGAACGCGCTTTCGAACGAAAGCTGATGCGAATTCTCGTTTACGCCAGCAAAATCAAATGGGGAAACAATTCGAACGAACTGCATTCGGTTCGTCCATAAACAAGTCGTTCGTCCATAAACAAGAACAAGGGTGAATAAGCAAGGCGGCAGTGTCCCAGTGGAGGTTGTAATTTCAATGAAGAAGAAGAAGATGACACGTATTGACACTTTGAGGTTTTCTTTCAATTTAATAAATTCATGACACAATTCTCATTCATTTTATTTATTCTACTCATTTTATGGTGTTCATAATTTAAATAAGTTAATAAATATCACAGAGAATAATAATGTAAGTAGCGTATTTTGTTTGAGGAGAATAAGGGACAGTGTAGTCATTGAGTCCATAGGTTTAGGCACTCGAGTTTGTGGAGTGATAGATTGTTGGCTTCTGGATACAAAACATCTGAACCCAACAGGGTTTCTGAACTACCAATTCATTTATAATGCCTTTGACCGCATATCAGTCCCATATGAAACGTTAGTTCTGAACAATCCGCAGTACTTCTAGAAGTGATACGATACTTGAGAATTCCAAATATACATTTAAAACAATTATTAGGAACAGTTTATTTATTATTTTGACATAAAGGAGCTTACATAGTTTTCAATATGGGACACGTAGCTTGATTTTTTTTTCAACTTTTCATGCACAAACATGATATTTTAGTAAATATAGCTAAACACGAAAATTTGCATGGGACTTATATGCGATCAGAGGCAAACACGCAACCAGCGTTGGTCACATATTCTTACAATTCTGCGTAAGAATTGGGCACATGCGAAATCGCTAGATTTTTATACATGTATCATATAAGACCTTACATTTTTTATAGCAACCTAGTAATTTCGCATATATCCCTAGTTCTGATACTGATTTGAAGATTAGTTAACAGAATTGTAAGAAAATCTAATATCCGCTGGTTGTGTGTATATAAAGCTTTTTCTAGAGGCAATGATTATGTAATACTTTAGAATGTACTGAAAGTTGGATTATAGAGATTTTGTTCTGTGATTTGTAGGTGCCTACGTCTTTTAATTATCGTAGGAATATAGGCTTCTGAATGTAAATGAAATCTTTTCTCCGCGCGTCGTGAACACTATTTGATGCTTTATAATGTTTATTCGTTGGTTGTGCGGAATTAAGCTGGATTATAATTATCATTAATTTTATGCAGAATTTTCCAGCATTGATTATTATTAAATTGATGTTTATAATGACTGAGGCTCACGTGTTTTCGGAATTCTGTATTCCGCTAGGAATGCTTACAACTTAGAACAATTTTAGGTATGGTATCGAGTTTAATCATAATGGATGCTTCACTGATTTTTGCTTGCTTAATTTTAAATTCAAATATGGCTACACATATGTCGGTTTGTGGTTTTACATTGGGAACCGAAATGATTCCTTAATATTCTATTTATGTTAGCGTTTTGTTTTTCGTTGTTCCGGTTCGGTGATAGGCTTGATGGCATAGTTCTTCCTTGTATTGTTCGCTTTATCTGGGCATTTCCCTGGCACGCACTGAAAAGAAATCAAGATGGTGAAGTTTAGTTGAGAAAAATAATTTAAAAAAAATGGCCGTGTTCAATTGTAAAACGACAAATACAATTCAGCTTATGAGTCTCCACTAGCTGCGTCGTAAGCACAGAGATTAGGGGGGCCCTGAGACGCAAGGGGATTCCTGAGAAAATCATCGGCCTCATCGAAGCACAGTTCGAGGTCTTTTCGTGTAGAGTGCTGCACAATGGGGTCCTGTCAGACCCTACCCGGGTCGTAGCTGCACAGTCAACCACAGATCGTATTTGAAAAGAGAAATTTCATCGCATATGATGCTACTTAATATCACAATCGTATATTAGCACTGATAAAGAAAGCCAAAATATGATTACTATCGTATATAATACCTTAGTATGAGATATTTACGATTGTATTCGAAAAAGTTATAAATCAATATAAACAATATCAGTGTAATCGGATTAGATCTCAAATGTCGTTTATACAGACGCGCTTTGTTATGCAAATCGCATATTGATGGGCGTTGTACGTATATAAGTTCTTCCTTCTGCGTGTTTATCGAAGCCCACTGAACCTTACAGATACAAATAATTTATTTTCGCTTACTTCATTCCTCCGTGCTTAAAAGCCAATAATCGCTGATATTCTATTCCGCTGCTTATCACTTCATATTAATGCGCTAATATTAATAACAATCAAAATCTAAATAAAATATCCCGAAGGTAAAAACGGCGAAACAAAACATGACTGTTGTTGACATTTCAACATCGTACATTAGTGCTGTCCAATGAGCTCATGCCCATTTGTTGACAAAAAAGAACGAGCAGGACGGGAACAACTTCGAGCTACTTCGAGCTGCTCATTGGACAGCATTATTATGAGCGCAGAATCATTTGAAATGCTGCATAATCGCTGTTATGCATGAACATTATCGGGAAAATCATATAAACTTTCCATGTACGATTAAACTCATCTTTATACATGCAACAATGAAGTACCGCAGACAGACGTTTATGTTCATACATTTGAATTCGATTTTCTTGTGTAAATTTTCAAATCTAAATACGTTGGAATTGCATAGCATGCTAGCGCCGCCTACACAACTTATTGCTACATGAAAACTGACGTTTTGCCTTATCGCCTTCCACAGTTCTACCGCAGACATGTGGCGCCATCTCTTCGCTTATTGCCACTTGGCAATCAGGCGGCCATGTTTTTTACACAAGTTAATGAGTCGAGCTTGAACGTCTGTCTGCGGAAGTACCAAAATCGTATAAACACAGACAAACAGACATAACACTCGTCAAATTTCCATCGTTCCCTGATTTACTGGTCAATTCAAATAATCATTAGTTGGCCAATCGATCACTTGTGGCGCGCGCATCGTTTTTGCTCGAGTTTGACGTTTGCTCACTACCGCCACCTGGTTCGTGATTTGCCCAACTAACTGAAATCAACAGATGTCGTTAGTGTTTGAACGACGATGAATTTGATGGGTAAATGTTCAATGTGTTATGTCTGTTTGTCTGTGGTATAAATGTAGTATAGTATGTATCGTAATTTATAATATCGAAGCACTTGGCAATACTAAACTTTCATCTACATTATAATTGTCAAAATTGTGTTGCTTTTCAAGAGATGCTAAGTAGCACCGATGGTAAGGTATCGGCCTTTAGATCCAGAGGTCGAATGATCGAGACTGGGCTTGTTATATTTATACTTTTTTTTCATGTTCACAGTTCACTGGATCGTATTAATGCTTACAAAAACTCAAGAAAGTCATTGTTCAGTACGTATATGGCCTCCACTTTAGTAGGTATATGGCGATTCTGTGCATTATATACATGATTCATTGTAGGTATATCGTATCTTATATCATTTGCAATACATATCAAAATGTTGACTGGGGGTGTAAGCCAAGGATGTATTCTATCACCGTTACTGTTCCTCATCGTAATCGATGAGATTCTGGTAGATTAGATTGACCGTGAACCAAACCGCGGGCTGTTATGGCAGCCTATAACCATGGAGCACCTAAACGACTTCGAATTGGCTGATGAGGTTGCACTCCTCGCGCAACGGCGCTCTGATATGCAGAGTAAGCTCAACGACCTTGCCGAGCGCTCTTCCTCGGCAGGTTTAGTCATCAACGTCAACAAAACCAAATCGTTGGATGTAAACACGGTGACTCCTTCCAGTTTCACAGTAGCCGGGCAACCAGTGGAGAATGTTGAAAGCTTCCAATATCTTGGTAGCCAAATGACGTCAGACGGCGGTACCAAGATCGACATAGGCGCACGGATCAAGAAAGCAAGGGCTGCCTTTGCGAGTTTAGGAAATATCTGGAAAAACAGGCAGATAAGTGAACGCACCAAAATACGAATTTTCAACTCTAACGTGAAATCTGTGCTGTTATACGCTAGCGAAACATGGTGTGTATCAGTGGAGAACACTCAACGGCTGCAGGTGTTCATTAACAGATGCCTGCGGTATATAATTCGGGCCTGGTGGCCTCACAACTGGATCTCAAACAACGAGCTCCATCGTCGTTGTCACCAGAGGCCGATAGCGACAGAAATACGGGATCGGAAGTGGGGCTGGGTCGGCCACACTCTACGTAGGGGCGGAAACGAAATCTGTAAACAAGCATTAGACTGGAACCCAGCGGGACATCGCAGCAGAGGCAGACCCAGAGGTCGACCGAAATCTAACCTGGCAACAGGTTAAAGCGATAGCCGGGCAACGCTCAGAATGGAGATCTTTCAAGTCGGCCCTTTGCACCATCGGAGGTGTACAGGATCCATAAGTAAGTAAAGCTTGGTGGCGCTAGTAAATGAGGAATTACTTTTCAAGCTAAATAAATCGCAACCTGTGGATTTTAAAAAGTTGTTATCTTCAACAAAGTTGTACGAATGATATAAGCCAATTATAGAGCGGAATTATTTTGCCGGAGTTAGTATATAAGAAGTAAATATAAGAGGTAAAAGCCAGTATAGAGACAGCTTTGATTGGGTATTCAACTGCTTGACAATGCTGGTGTATGTGGAATTTAGAATGTTGTCATTCTTATCAAAATCTCTCGAGTGGTAAAAGCCAATATGGCAGCCGGCTTAGTTCGGAAATCTTCTGCTCTCGACGGCGCTAGTATATGAGGAATTAGGTTAGATGTCTTGCAATCAGTGAGATTTAGGAAGATACCGTCTTTTACAAAAATACTAAACTTGGAGACAAATTTGTTTGGAATTCTACCGCTTGGCAGGGATTTTACATGGCAATATTGTTTACGTTTCCAACAAAACTTTTGTGGAAAAAGTTTATCGCAGACGAAAACTGAACTGATTTCTTCCGGCTAAGCAGACACCTTGTATAGGGTGATCTCGACCCTAAAATTGTCTAGCATACAAAGTATTTACGTAGAACTTTATGGAAGGTAAACCAGTATAACTATGCCAGTCATCGGTCGCATTTGTCGATCTTCAAAACTAGCCTATCGATTCTGCCAACATTACATCGTTACAAAGTCGATTGGCAAACGTAAGCATTGGATGACACGTTTTTACGATTCGAGAATGATCTTGTCAAATGATCTTTGATTTGAACTCGTCGAAAAAAAATTTAAAGCATTACGAATTTTCAATGCAATATTTTTTTTTGGAAGAACTTCATACAAAACTGCAACTTCCAATATCTTACGTATTTCAAACACAATCAACCCACCAGTTACACTTGAGGAACGGATAAATTCCAAAATAGCTTCAGGATCTTCTTCTTCTTCTTATTGGCATTACATCCCCACACTGGGACAGAGCCGCCTCGCAGCTTAGTGTTCATTAAGCACTTCCACAGTTATTAACTGCGAGGTTTCTAAGCCAGGTTACCATTTTTGCATTCGTATATCATGAGGCTAGCACGATGATACTTTTATGCCCAGGGAAGTCGAGACAATTTCCAATCCGAAAATTGCCTAGACCGGCACCGAGAATCGAACCCAGCCACCCTCAGCATGGTCTTGCTTTGTAGCCGCGCGTCTTACCGCTTCAGGATGATTGCTTTGAATATTCAAACAAATTTATAAGTTAAGACAACTTTCTGAATGATGCGGATTCAAAGAATTCAAGCTGATGGAGTTTTCAAAATCAGATTTGAAAATAACCAACCTAACCTATATTCTGATTAACTGAACATTCGGAGTTTCCACATCCCAGTTGGTGAATCGATTAAAACGACAGAACCTAATTTAAGCTAATATTCATGTTATTCATTAAGACTGTTGAATGTCAGATGAATTATAAATAAACAAATAAACAAATAAACTTTCTAATCCTCCCAGATTTTAAGATATCTAACCTCATAAGTAATTCCTCATACACAAGCGCCGCCAGGTGGTCGAATTTAAAAATAAATTTTCCACCATCTCAACAGTTCTTACTAACTGAATAATTTTGTAGAAGACGGTAACTTCCTGAACCTTATATGTAGATTTCAAGATACAGTCCCATCCCGATTTTGGCAACATTTTCTTCCCGATTTTGGCAACAACCTCGAAAATATTTTTTTATTACTTTTTAGAGCTAAAACCTTTTTATTAATATGTAATAAGATAAACAAAACCAAAAGTGAATGTTATTAAGGTTTATATGCGTATAATGGGCTCTGTACGAATAGTGGGCACTTTCACTGAAATAATGAACCACCACTCGTATTACCGCTCATTGCAAACAATTTCTATTGAAACTTATCTGCTCTTTTTATTCACGTTTTCCATGTCCCTGTTCACACTACCCTAATCTAACCAGCCCACCGTAGAATGTCGTATTTTTTGGTATTCTTAATGATTTTGTCGTCGACAAGCTGACTCACACCGTTGTACATAGTACAACACCTATTAAACGATGCCCGCTATTTACATCACAATGCAACCGATACTGCATGAGTGATCCAGAAGCAAGCAAGCCCCAGTAGGTTTAATTGCTAGTGATTATCACATTCAATTTTCTTAATGCGCTACATAGCCAACATGTCGTTTTGCTCATTATGCGCCTCTTTTCTGATACCAGCCATTATCATTTTATCCGTCTTTCTGCCGCATTCCCGTATAGATAATAAGCAACAATTTTATTTCAAAGAGTCATATTGTTTAAAAATGACGCGAATTTGTCTAGCGATAAATATCAGAACACTGTTGGCTTTTCCAGTTTCCTGATGTGTCAATTGCATAACGAGCCGATGACGATGATATTCATTGCATTTTGTTCAATTCAGACGTCTGTTTCTCTGTGGTTAGAGTTTGGTAACATGTAACCGTAACCCAGTCAACACAAGTTCGTATATGATGTTATATAAGATGCTAAAATGGAGGCGTTATACATACTTCCCCATACAACATGTACGTTTATCGCCTCCACTTTAGCATCTTTTGTTGCATCATATACGATTTTGTGTTGACTGGGAAGGTTCTCGAGCAGGCATTGAAAAAAATCAGATGATGAGAAAAAATCGGGTTAATCTAAGCCATCTTGATGCTCTGCACGGGGCAAGTTAAGAGGTTCCTAAGATCTTTGAAATTGGACGTTCGATGATTCACCTTTTAATGATCTTCAACGCTCTCCAATGGAAGCCTATTCACTTTTCTCCTATTCCTATCACTTGGTAACACAACATGTAATGGAGTGGCCTCTGCGGTACATATCAGTCGTCTCCGTCCACTGCTGTACGCAGTCTACGGAGGGTATGTAAATCGTCTTCCACCTGATCGATCCACCTTGATCGCTGCACACCTCGCCTTCTTGTGCCCGTCGGATCGTTGTAGAGAACCATTTTTACTCCAAGTGCGCGTTGGTCTTCCACAAGCATTGTCCAGATCTCGGAGGAGGACTGCCGCCACCGGTTTAATGAGCGAGTACGACGGCGAACTCTATTCGATCTGAGTAATTTTTGGAGTCCAAAGTACGTACACTTTCCTGCCACTTTCCTTTCCTGTCTCCGAATTTGTCTGTTGGTATCGTTATCGGAGGTCAAGTGAGCCCAAGTACACGAATTCTTCAACCACCTTGTTTTTTTATCGCCATTGATACAAGCTCGTGGTGAATGGCCGTTGTCTCTCTTGAGTCTACTTCGTCTTCAACGTGTTAATGACTAGTCCGCTTTGCTTCCCTGATGTAGGATTCTTCCTTTTTTTCAAAGTTATATTAATGAAAGTAGTGCATGAAGAACTCGAGTGCGATGACCTGCAGCGAGCACCAGTTTGTCCGTAGGTTGATTGCAGTCGAGTGTCAGAGGTGGCATGCCGCAAATGGTCTTTCAGCTTCCAATTGGCCACACTGTCACTCATAGTTCGAGGTGCACATTGTGCTCATGGATCAATCATTGCCGCCTGACATATTCCTCCTGCTGCTCCTGCTAGGAGAGCGACTAGTGCAAAGGGATTTGGTTTTAATGAGTCGAGTGTAGTTAACCCATACTCACACTACATTGGATACGCTTGACTAATGTGCAGAATGCAGATTTCCGTTACCATTTTCTAAATCAATGGAACGTCTTATGCCTTGCGTTCATTTTTTCCATAATGTCAGCGAAAATTGTGCACAGAACTAATCGCACCGACCACAAGAAAGTTTGCCTCCATCAAAATCCATTATATAAGAATTCAACATTTGTAGCACATTTAAAGAATTAAGATAAAAAAGCATTTTTGGTGGACTTAAATTTATATGAGATGTCAGATTGAAGCCAGCACTTCAATGGACTACAATAGAAACGATATTTTCATCACCACAAATTTGTGTAAGGACGTGGCCGATGCTATAGTTAATTTCAAATATTATTTATTATTATACATATTTGTATTATGAAATTGGCTAATTAGTTACAGTATCGTTTGATTACCATTCTTGGGTTTATTTCGATTTTGTTTGAACTACAATCTTCGAGTTATGAATAATATCGCAGAAATGTCAATTATGATGCACGTGCATCACTCAAATACATTCCACATACTTTGTAGTACATATTCTAAGTATTTAGCTTCAATTATGCAAACCAAAAAAAAATGAAATTTAATATGAAATTTTTTTCCCGTTTTTGGCAACATCCCCATTTTGGCACCATTAAAATCCGGTCGTGTTGCCAAAATCGGGAAGGGACTGTCACTGTATCCATTCAATTTTTTATTTTTTCTACACTAGCGCAGCACAGTGGTTGAATTATAAACTAATTTGTCCTCCGTTATGATGATTTTGACCACTATGCAACTATGCAGAAAACAAAAGCTTTCTAATTCCTGTAGGTTTTGAAATATCCACACCATTAAGTCATCGCACATATGCTAGCGAGGGGGCAGCAGGGACAGCAGGGACAGCATGATGTCCAAGGGCTTGACGACCCCTCCCCAGCTGTCTGCGAGTCAGGGAGAACTGCCTAGGGCGTGGTGGGATTTAGCAGTGGGCTCTGCTAAAATCCCTCCCAAAAAAACCACAAGTGCCCGTAAGCGGACTCTATCAAAGCGACTGTGTGCCGCTTCAAAAGCACAAGCCCAGGGAGTGCCAATTGGCATGTGGAGTGTCCCTACTTCGGTAGGGTAGCGCGTGAGCTGCTTCGGCAGGGAGTGAGTGATCTGTTTGTGCTGAGGCAGGAGTGTCATAGCGCGTCACCGCTATTGTCACCTCGAAGCGCAGCGGAATTTTGAGTATGGACTGCACATGCTAAGGTAAGAGTGTCGTAGCGTAGTATCGTTGATTAATCCCTACATACCGCTATCGACACCTCGAGGCATGGCAGTGGAGTGTTAGAGTGAGTTGTGGAGTGTACCTACTTCGGTAGGGTAGCGCGTGAGCTGCTTCGGCAGAGGTGTGAGTGATCTGGTTGTGCTGAGGCAGGAGTGTCATAGCGTGTCGCCGCCGCTATTGTCACCTCGAAGCGCAGCAGAAGTCTGAGTATGGACTGCACATGCTGAGGTAGGAGTCGAGGTATCCCATCGACACCTCGAGGCATTGCAGTGGAGTGTTAGAGTGAGCACCCGAAAAGGGTCACATGGAGCGAATGGTCTTTGGAGAAGCTGCTTCGGCGGCAGAGTAGCAGTGGGTTGTACCCACACACCTACAGTTGTGCACATGTGGTGCATGGGGTGTCCCTGCTTCGGCAGGGTAGCGTGTGGTCTGCTTCGGCAGTGGTGTGATTGATCTGCCCGTGCCGAGGCAGGAGTGTCGTAGCGTAATATCTGTAGGCCCAGGCAGTTACCGCTATTGACACCTCGAGGCATGGCAGCGGAGCGCCCGGGAGAGCATCCAAGTAAGACTCAAATGGAGTGAATGGTGTGCGAGCACCCAAGTCAGTCTCGCGTGGGACGAGTGCCTGTGTGAGCGATAATGAGTGAGTACGCTTAGTACTGCCGTCCCCAGAAGTAGTACTGCGAGGTAGTTCCTGGGGAAACGATGGTGGAGCCCAAGGAGTTTAGTCGGTATTACCGGTATGGTCGAGTCCGACACTCCAGTACACTTCCGTGTGGTAGTTTGGCAACTACAATGCACGTGTACTGGGTTAGTGTGTAAATGCATTCTCCCTTGTAAAAAAAAAAAAAAAAATATGCTAGCGCCGCCAAACGGATGAATTCCCAACTAGTCTGTATTTCAGATTGAAGGCCTGGATGACCTGAACAACTTTGTTGAATATTGTAAGCGTCTATCTCCTTAGCATTAAAAGATATAATATTAATAAACGCACAACTTAACACTGTTGTACAAAATACAACGCGCACGTGCTACAAAAGTTGGCGCGCGTTCTGAAAGGTTAACCCTTGGAAAAAAAAACACACACGCTCACGGGCAGCAGGGACTTTTTCCAAGGGCCCGATCACTGCGAGTTAGGAGGCATGCCTAGAATGTGGTGGGGTTCGATAGAGGGCTGTGTTAAACCTCTATAAAAAGCTGCATGTATCCGCAAGCAGGTCCTACCAAAGTGACCGTGCGCCGCTCAAAGCACATTAGCCCAGCCCAGGAGATTCGAAAACGGCAACGTCAACGGACACGAGCAGAAATTGAGATAGATACAATGAATAAAGGGCTGATAGTTGTGTCATTCCACTCCTTGAGTAGTGCCCGGTGCTACCGTCTTGAAATGGCGGGTGGGCTAATGCCACAGCTGCCTTCCGTCCTGTAAAACCGTGGCAGGCCTTGGGCCACGCCGTCCCAACCCAGCCGTCTGGTTTAACCAACCAGATGGGAGTAGGACCAGTTGATTCCTTCCTGGCTTACGCCGATCCGGCTCTGAACACCAAGGTGTCAACTCCCGCATGGCCTCACTGCATCAGAAAAGATAACCATGGGATCAAGGAAGCAACCATTCCAGCTAGGTTCGAGGGCAGCCCTAAGGGGGACCCAACAGTCATGAATAAAGCTAAACCAACAAACAAAGAAACGGAAGTGAATCCCTTCGCAATAAGAGGTTTGGAGAGATCTCCACCCAACGCATCGGGTGCGAGAGATATGGAGCTGAAGGAGACGAGTAGCGAAGTAGTCGTCGTGGAGAGCGATAACGGTGCGCCAATAGTCGGCAAGCAGCAGCACAATACGGTGGAGATAGGGCCGAGTGGCGTCCTGCCGAGCTTGGCCGTCGCTATGGTGCAACTAGATGACATCATCGACTTCGACCTGAAGCTGAACCTGCTTAAGCTTCGCAATTTGGTTCTTGTTGCACAGCAGGAACAGAAAATGCTTGCGGCTAGACTAGAAGGCTGTGGCAAAGCGGAGAAGAGCACACAGGCTGCTTCCTCCTCCTTTTATAGTACCACAACCATGGCACAGGAGGCGTTAAATTTTCCTCTTAGCGACAGAGCGGCATTAAGCGCAATCCACAGAACACAAAAAGGCGTCGGGAGAGCACAAACCAGGAGAGCGGGCCCACGAAAGTTGCAAGCAAGGGAAAACAGCGTAAGAAGGAAGCAAGTTCTTGGACGGTTCCTGGATAAATCGGAAAAATCGAGAAATGGAGAAATTGAAGAAGAAAGTGGCAAAAAACCACCCGTCGAGAGAAGGAGAAGGGTAAAGCACTGCTTATTAAAACAGAAAGAGCGCGATGCGCAGTGCCGAGAAACTGGTGGACCTCGGGAAATTTATTCGCAGCATAAGGATGACGAGAGCGGGCGAGATGATGCTTGTCATAAGGAAGAGCTCACAGGCGAGTGGTACATCATATGGAGCACTAGCCCAGGAGGTCCTTGGCGAGAGTGTAGAAGTGAGGGCTCTACATGACGGCATGATCCTCCAATTTAAGCAGCTGAATGAGGTCACGACATCGGAGGAGATCACCTCGGCCATCGAGAACCAAGGTGGAATGGTGGTGGCAAAGGCTTCAATCCACCTGCGATGAGGACCGCAAGGGACGCAGATTGCCACGGTGAGGTTACCGGCCACCGACGCCAACAAATCAAAGTTAGTAAGCTGAAAGTTGGTTGGTCAGTATGTCCAGTCAGCCTCTACCAAACACCGGTAGTCGATAAGTGCTTCAGCTACCTCGAAGCGGGACATAAGTCGTGGACTTGCAAAGGGCCGGACAGGAGTAAACTATGTAGGTGGTGCGGCGAAGATGGCCATAAAGGAGACTTCAATGCGTGGGCGATAGAGTGGGGAAGTCGCTGTACAAATCGGAGAGGGCAAATGCTGGTAGAAGCTTTAGCCAAGCTGGATGTCGTGCTGTGCAACGAAGGCTAAAGAAGTACCTTACAGGGAAACGGAGTGGAATCGATAATAGACATAACATTCTGCAGTCCAAGTTTAGTCGGTAATTTGCAGTGGAGGGTCGAGGACGGTTACATCCACAGTGACCGTTTGGCTATTCGGTACAGGATAAGCAGAGAGGCAAGGAGTGAAAGCCGGGGGCTACTCGTACAACCCGGGTGTAGAAGGTCGCCCACTTCGACGATGGTACCTTCAGAGAGGCTATCCCAAGTAACAATTTAAGTTTTATAACGCTCTTTAAGAACATCATTTACGGAACTGCAGGCCTCAGGTATACTGGTGGAACGATCAAATTGCAGCCCTTCGAGCAATCTGCCTCAAGGCTAGCAGAAGACTACAAAGGTCACGCTCGGTGGAAGTAAGGGAAGAACTCATCGAGGTTTTCAAAGCGGCGAGGCTGGCCCTAAACAAGGCCATCAAAGAGAGCAAGAAAGACTGCTTCGACAGACTGAGCCAGAGCGCCAACTCGAACCCATGGGGAAAGGCCTATCGGCTGGTGATGGCCAAAACAAAAGGGGCACTGGCTCCTCCCGAGCGGTGTTTAACGAGGCTGAAGACGATCATCGACGTACTTTTCCCGCAGCACGGCCCAACCCATTGGCCGCCAGCAGCAAGAATAGGAGCAAATGACGAAGAGGTAGCGATGTGGCGGTGGAGAAGCTAATGACGGTGGCAAAGTCCCTCGACCCGAGTAAAGCACCTGGTCCGGACGGGATCCCGAACATAGCGTTAAAGGCAGCCAAGGTTATCGAAACCGGGCAAGTCCCCTGGAGACCCCTCAGCGTACAGACCAATTTGTGTTATAAACAAGGTAGGGAAGCTACTGGAGAAGTTGATCCAAAACAGGCTGTCGTCGTACGTGGAGGAGGCGGGAGGATTATCGATTAAAGTACGCAAACGTATTTGTTATGCTCAGCTTTACACTTAACTCATCTAAAGCACTTCTCCTGTACAGCGTTATTATGTGATAAGATCAAGATGTTAATAACAAATGACCAGAGATTGTTGAGATGTGTGCCTGGAATTGAACATATTTGGAAATACTCGACTGTGCAGTGTTGGTAAAAACTCAAAATCTCAAAACTATTGGACGATTCAAATCAAGCGTGAGTTGAAACGCACCCAACTCAGCACCTAAAAACTCAAGGATGAGTTGAATCATCCATTTGAATCATCGTAGGCTTTCTTTTGTTCTCCTTCGTTAGAAACAGTAAATAACCGTTCATCGCATAGAACAATGGATACTCTTTCATGCAGTGGCGTAGCCAGAAAATTGGTCTAAGGGTAGGTTTTCTGAACATTTTTTTTCGAAAAAAAATGTCTTCTAAAAATGTTGTCTCTGGGGGGGGATGGGGGGTGGCGGTCTTTATGCCCAAAACCACCCCCGTGGCTACGCAATGAATTGTCCCCGAATTGCTTTCAAATTGCGAACAAATTACGCAAAATTTGGACCTCTTAACCGAATGATGGTTGTTTATAATCAACACTGCGAAGCTATTGACTTAACAATGTCTCGGCATAACATTAAACAATATTTTCAAAACACGAACATAAGGAATTCAACAATTTAAATTCATAATTACAAACAACTTTAGCAAAAAAAATATTTTTTTTAATGTTTTTTATTGTATTTCATAATCTACTATAGCATTACGAAAGAAAAAAAACATGTATATGTATTTGTACTAGTCTACGTCGGTTGACGAAATAAATAAATAAATAAATAAATAAATAAATAAAGAAAAATGCGTTTTTAAACCGAAATGATTTTTTGGCAAATGAGTGAAACGATGCGTTTTAGCATGAAAAATTCAAGCGTGATGCGTTCTTTTAAAATCGCACACGATTTTCGTTGATTGAGATTTATTAGTGATTTTACGAACACTGCGACTGTGTAGTAGCATTTTGTTGCAGCAACTCCAATATGACTGGATTTGGTCATATATGAGTCACAGTGACTGATATATGACAAGTGTGCTACTCGGGTACGGTCGACAAGTCTCCAGACAAAAATCGAGTCACTTTCAAGAGAATATTGATCAAGCATCTTCTTCAGGAATCCACAAGCTGCAACAAAATGCTAATTAGCCTCTTCTAGGACTCTTCTGGTTTCAATATCGTTTTTATATCATACATATATTATACTTCTGACAAAGCCGGATAGTTCCTTAAATAGTTTCAAACGGTACGTGGAAAAGCCTATGCATTTAAAATAGAAAACGATTTTTTGTTAAATATCTTGGCTGGGCATATGCACAGCACATGTTTCGAAATGGACTAATTGATATGAAATTTGCGAAAAAGAATCCACGTGTCTTGGAGGGACTCGAACCCTCAACCTCCTATACACAAAAAGGCCACTTAAAAGTCCCGTTTGCGGAAAAGCCATCAGAATCCGAGTACCAACCTCCACCGCGGTTAGCTCTTTCGGATGCTTCATCGAAAACCTTGTGACTTTTTTTTCCCGATTTTTTGTATAATTTCAAGAAATTCACGTGGGTGGGTTTAGTGGGTCAGCCTTCTGCCATCCCCACACCCTGAGTTTTCAGGTGTCTGTATGCAGATTTGCCTTCATCCATCTATAAATAAATCACACCCCCACTCTACACACACGCGCACGGAAAGACATTTGTGATATCCAAGAGTTACCCATTTTATATTATAATATATAATATAGAGTAAATGATGTATTTTGGACATCTGAATATATTTTGGACTTTTGGCTATATTTTGCGTTTGTTCTACTTAGCTATCTACAAATAAATAGGAACCATGTGTCTCTTTAACCTCTTTCATAATACCATTTCTACCCAGATTTAGGTAACAAATTGAAGAAAATATATCCAAAAGTTCAAAATATATTCAGATGTTCAAAATATCATCGTTGCCCTATGTATGCAATCACACTCACAAGATTTCCAATAATCAATATGCCGAAAGCACCTATTACCATCTAAAGAATACTCACTTTCAAGGAAGAACACGGCCGCACAGATTCCAACCATGAAGACGATGCTCATCGTCACGATCAGTATGGTGATCTGATGTCCGCGGGAGCACATGCCGCCCTTGGGCAGCCGCTGCGGGCCGCCCACCCCGTTGATCATGGTGAAATGTGTGGAACTGGCCACTGAGACCGAATCCGGATCTTTGGTTTTCGCCGATCGATGGAACGACGGTAGCGCGCTACGATGCGCTTGCTTTTGCTCATCCACCTGCCCGTCCGAATGGATTTCTTCGATGGAGATAATTGCCGCTGCCGTCGCCGGCGATGCTTCTGCGGTGCTCTCATCCGGGCGGGTGCCGTACTTCATAGTTATGTTGCTGTTATATTTGCTGCCGACGGCGTCCATGATGGCAGCCTTCGGGACGACTCCCACGGTCGACGACAGGTATTCCTCCATGGCTTTGCTGGTGCCGTAGCTGGATTGTTGCTTCTTGTGGATTTTGGCAAAGTTCTCCAAGTTCGCTACCGTCAACAGTAGCGAGCCGGATGAAGCGCTCTGAAAGAGTCACAAAAAGACATTCTTGCTTAGTCGATGTCGGTGCTCAAACTGGAAGACTAGTGAGGAAATGGATTAGTGGATGGTCACTATCGGCGATCAGAGACCGTTGTCGTCGTCGTCGTCTTCGTCGTTATAGTTGGATGCGTAACCAGAAGGATACGCTTGAGCTACTTTTACGTATGGAGTGATGGTCCACTCCATTGATGGTGCTTGATCGAATCAGTATCAGTTTTAAATTATACACATGTTTAATTCCTCATGCAACTGTAGTAGGAACATAAAAAAAAGTTTATTACGTTGAAGAATTCCTTCAGTTGAAGCTTAGGTCTTCCATTAGGATACCATAGTTTTTCTCGGTTTTGTACCAAGAGTAATTTTACCTAAGGAGGACAATTTACTCATATCGTAGCGAAAAGGATTATTAGGAGAAAAGAATGTTAAGAATGTCTTGTAATAATGTATCAATGTAATAATTAAAATGAATATTATTCTGTTTTGTGATATTATTATAGTTTTACATCAAAATAATACAGGAAAAATTTATTTGAAATTTATTAAAATTTGTGCAAGAAAAATGAAAAACTTTATTTAGAACACAAAATCAAAGCAGTAAAAATAACAGTTTTCCATTTTTCTCACACTTTGCATTGATTAGTTTTTAATTAATCACATAGGGTCGGTGTACCGGTAATAGTGGTATTAGTGACAAGTTCAAATTGTTTAATTCATATCTATAAGGCATTTTATGAGACGTTTCGCGGTGGCCCGTTTATTTACTTCTAATGTTTTGTTTTGGTATGATTCTGCGTGAACATTCCGTTAGGTCCGAACACAAAATAATGTTTGTAACGTTTTACTTTTCATTCGTGTTTTCTTCAGCATTTCCTGCTTAGAATGCAATGGTATGAATTATCTAACGATACATTTTAAGAATCTTATGAAGAACTATGTTCTAAAACCCTGGTAGACGAAAAGAAAATCAGGCAGAATTGATGATGGGACCCATCGGAAAGTCCGGCGCGAAATTACCAAACAAACGGGCTCCCACTAATTGTCAAAGTAGGTAAACACGAGAAAAACAGCTGTTTCGATCTGTCTCATAAAATGCCTTATTGATAGGAATATATTTCCTGTGATATATTGGCAGAAAGCTGTTCTTCTTGAGTCGCCACGAGTATTATGGTCTATGTCCCCTCCCAACTAACTGTTAAGATAAGATGATATACCATGTAAAAATATCATACTTGAGAATTGCGGCTCCGCAAAGTGTCACACACGACTGAGCCTACCAAATAAATGAACTGGTAAAAAAAGAAAGCTGTTCTTCTCTTCTTCTGTAAATATATTGGCAGAAAGCTGTTCTTCTCTACTTTTCAGGAAAAATATTGTTGATACTTCAAAATATTGTTTTCTTTTCAAAATCGCTTCCTCCATTAACTGGTACATGAACAAGTAATAGTGGCACTAGTTAACTTCTGTTCCTATAATAGTGAATCTCATTGGTTTCTTATGGGATTCACTATTATTGGAACGCCTCACTATTATTGGTGCAAGGGACCCAAAAAGTTAAGGAAAAATTATGTTTTTCGATGTTTTTCTGGAAAATTTGTAAACTTTTTCGCACACATTCACCTTTTTTGAGCAAGCGCTATTGTATGAAGTAATTTGTAAAAATTAAAATGCCCTACATCTAGCGAAAATCGCGTTTCCACTATTACTGGTACACCACTATTACTGGAACAGTCACCCTACAGTGGTTGGTTTCCTAACCGCCGTTCCCGTGTCCAGGCGCTATCGTAAAGCCCCAAACGCAATATAACAGAACGGCGACGGAAACGGCAAATTTGACAGAAACTATATGAGTTAACTGTCAAATTTTCCGTTTCCGTCGCCGTTCCGTTGTACTGCGTTTGGGGCTTAAGTGCTAGGATATTTGTTCCTTACAACATGCGCCAAAATCAAAGATATTTGCACAAGGAACGATTTCGATTTAAACTCCGTCGTTATTAATTAATAATTATTAATAATTAGTGAGCGCCACTACTGAAAACATCACAATAATGAGAAACAGATCAATTTGCACCCCAATCCTTCGTTTTTGATTGATTTTTATATGGGTACATGATATGAAATAAAACAGCAGATATATTACGAAAGAAAACCAGTTTTGAAAAAACATTGCTTCGAGTTCGAAGAATATAAGGCCATCTTAATGTTAGACAAATTGATAAAAGGTCGTGAATATAGAAAAAGGCAATATGTGCAATTTTTGATGATTTGTGTAATTGATTGTGGGAGAAAAACTATAAAATAAAAGCCTATTAATGACTAATATCCTCGACTGTGAAATGAGAAATTGTTCACGCGATACATTTGTTGGTTTTTGAGTTGAAATACAAATATAAATAATTATAGTTTGCTATAAAATATCGTTTATCGCAAAAACAAATTTCTTATTCCATTTCTCCAACATTTCCCACGTGCAGCATCTCCCCCTGAGTAGGGATCCTATATTAATGTAGGATCCCTACCCCTGAGGTGTGGCATCTCACCCGAATTTGACTTTTTTTTGTTTCGGAAATAATACAATCGATTTTTTTTGTTTCACAAATGACTTCTACACTATGTATGTAGTTGGATCCCCAAACTATCAAAAACAATATTTAGAGTTTCAATTTAACGGTTTGTTTTGAAGAAATGTGGATTTTTAAAAAGGTGTGGCATCTCACCCGGACCCTAATCAGTAAAAACTTTGTTCTTATCAATAACATCGAGCCGGTGACCAGCGCGGTGTCATCATCATCAATAGACATAGCCCGCTGTCATCATTGAAACGCAGTATGAAAAAAAAAAACAAAAAATAGCTGGGGCATCCTGGCTACGATCTGGAGATGGGCTACACAATATGATGTCAATAGCCTGAATAACATTATTTGTAATAGCACAGACAAACAGACATAACACTCGCCAAATTTCCATCGTTCACTGGTTTACTGGTCAATTCAAATAATCATTAGTTGGCCAATCGGTCACTAGTGGCGCGCACATCGGATTTGCTCGAGTTTGAATTTGCTCACTACCACCATCTGTCCGTGATTTGCTCAACTAACTGATTTCAACAGATGTCGGTAGTTGTTAAATGACGATGAATTTGATGAGTGAATGTTCAATCCGTTATGTCTGTTTGTCTGTGGTAATAGCTTTAGTTATTTTCATCGCATTTCATGTAACACATCGAGTTATATTGTTGTTCAATTGAAAACATGTTTAGTAACGTTTTTGTTTAAAATTGGAAGAAATTTTGTTACATTTTTTGTTACTTTAACTAGGGTAAAACGACCGATTATGGAAGAGTTAAACACCGCATCAAAATAAAATTGATTTCGAAAAATTATTAAAAAATAACTGTTTATCTTTTTTCACATTGCGGCTGTCAAATAGGATGTCATTAACTCTAGGGATCCTATATTAAGAGATGTGCGAATACTTTTCCAGACGATTTAGCAACGCTGTTACTTTTGTAAACAAACGCTGCCAGCACTTGCCATGGCGCAAAACATGACTTTGCGCATAATGACGCTCGAACATGACTTTGCGCATAATGGCATTTTCAGATTTCGTTATCTAACGTCCAACAGTGCATTATCACTAAAAGAAAAGTGCAATAGAAATGAACAAAGTACCATGCATAAACTAGACTACTTCAACTTGCCAATGTAAAACAAATTGTTTATTCGACAAAACTTTTCGTAATTTTTTTTCGTTACAATCGCAATACCTTTTCAATCCGCAAAATAACAATGTTCATTTGGCTCAGATTCTGACAGCTCTCAATGCTCGATTGGCTCAAGATGGCCGCTTTGGGGCCGTCCAGAAACCACGTGGTCATATAGGGGGGGAGGGGGGGGGGTTTGGAAAATGACCACGATAAGCCACATGGGGGGAGGGGGGGTGTTGCTCTCGAACCACGTGGTTTTTTTTTTAACACGAACATTTTTGGTAAATAACAATAGCGGTGTAAAAAATACAAATCATCAAAATTTAATGATTTAATCATTAAACGCAAAGCGCATCTTAGGGCCGATGCCGATGTAGCGTCTTTTCAACTAAGTGTTAAAAAGAATTTAGCATTAAGCATCGAGAAAACCCGGTAATGCAGCGTCGGTCGCAACGCCGATGCATATCTGAGTTATTTGACCAACTTAGCTTTAGATCCTTTTTCCATAAAAAAAAATAAACGAAAAAGCAGGTTGCGTTTCAGTCTCAATTTTCACCAAAAAAATTGGGAAAGAAAAATGAAAAAATATTTTTTTTAAATTCCGCCGCAGATGGTTTTTCGCATCACTTTTGCATCAGCGGACTACAGCTACAATTTTGAAAACTGTTCATGTTTTTACAATAATTCAAGAAAAATCTTCAAAAGAATGTCTTGTGGATATTCAGGAAAAATCCAGTAAAAAAATTTCCTGTAAAAACTTTGACCTTACTTCATACAATCCTGATAAAGTGCTAGCATTCAGAATGTTTTTTGAACAATTCTCTCTGGAAAATTTTGCTTGTAAATTTTGCTACAAGTTGGTCATGAAAAAAAACAAAATATCGCCAGTGTAAATGCCGAAAAAAATTCTATGTGAATTCTGTCTGAAAATTCAAAACAGTCTCGTGGGAAATACATATAATTTTCGGTGGAAAAAAATGTTCATATTTTCATATTTTTTGCCTTTCTCGTTCAACAAAGTTGTACCGAAAGGCTATCATTTCACTACGAAAACGAACTTTTTATAGAAGCCTCGGTGACCCATGGTGTTATATACCAATCGACTCAGCTTGACGAGCTGAGCAAATGTCTGTCTGTCCGTGCGTATGTATGTGTGTATGTGTGTGCACAAAAGCTAAGAAAAACATTAGACAACTTTTTATATAGTAATCATCAACCGATTTTCTCGCAACAAGTTTCATTCGACCGGGGGCAAAGCCTATCACTATTGAATTTGATAACGATCGACCGTTGCGTTCAAAAGTTATAAAGAAAATGGTACATCAAACCATATTAGCACCATATAAGGTTGGTGTCTTGGCTAAATGCGAGAAAGGCAGTATCACCACTCGGTGAATTAAGTTGGGTTTTTTACATTCTAATGAATTTCTTCGACAAGTTCTTCCGAATCTTCACCAGAAATTCTATTTCATTTCCAAAATAAGTTTTTCGAACATTTTGGGGAGTGCACTTCAAAATGTTTAGTCTCCAGTTAGCCTTACGACCAAAGGCATAGGATTGCCAATCCGGAGATGACTAGTTCGATTCTCGTTCCTGTCTAGGATGTTTTCGGGTGTCAAACATTGTCGACATCCTAGGTATAATGTATCCTTCGTACTTGCTACACAAGATATATAATCGTACAATTGCTGGCATTTAAAACTTTCAATTTATAACTGAGGAAATGCTAAAAGAATAAACTAAGTTGAAAAGCAGACCAACTTCCAGTTGGAACATGGAGCCATAGAAGAAGAAGAAGACTTCTAAATTTTTCAAGAAAAAATCTTCTGAATTTTCATGAGAAATTAAATAGCCAATGCCACATGAAACACTTTGATATTACCGTTGATTTTTTGTTTTTGGATTTTTGTTTTCAAATTTGGAATTTTGAAATGAAATGTTTTACGCTCTTTGTGAATTCTATCACATTTTTAAAATTTTCCAAATATTTTTTTTATTCGAGGCATTATTTAGAATTTCCACGGAAGAGTCTATGGATTACCTTCAACAAATACTTTGGATTTTCAAAGAATAAATCTTTAGAATTCACAAGGTTCGTGTTTTTTTAATTTGCACCATAAATTCTTCCAAAATTTCATGGGAAATTCATTCTTCTTCGGAAAGTCATTTTGATTTCTTTGTAGGTTCAGCTAAACATTGCTTTAAATCTTTACCATGCAAAGAAGCACAAGAAATGATTTAAAAATTTTAAGGAATTTTCACATCAGAAAATCTTTAAAATTTTGATTTAATTTTCTAAGGAATTCCTATTGGAATTGCTTCTAAAGTACAACCTTCACAAGTACTACAAAAGTGCAATTTTTTTCGTTATTTCCACTTGTAAAAACATGGAAATATCCTCGGGAAATTCATTATTGGTGTTTTAGATGAACTTTTCATCGATTTTCTACTGGAAAATCTTAGGAATTTCCATCGGAAATATTTTGGTATACTCCAAATAATTTCTTTTGGAAATAAAAAAAACTGCTGAAAATTTCTAAGCTTATTTTTTGAAAAACGAAAAAAATTTCCATTGGAAATTTAGAAGAATTTCCTTTGAAGATTCATTAAATTTGCACAGGATTTTGAAAAAAATCTTTAGAGATTCTGTAAAAAAGTAAGCTGGATTTTTTTTCTAATTTATACCGGAAGTTCTTCGGAATTTGATGTTTATTGGAATTTTCATCGTAAATATGCATTTAGGATCCTTCTACGGATTCTTCTAGTTCTTCAAAATTTCTACCGAACCTTTTTTAAGAACTTTTCCACAGAATTTCGAAAAAAAAATCGTTGAAATACTGAAGATTTTTCCGTGGAGACTCGAAGAATTTCTTCTAACTATTCTGAAGGGTTTCCTTGCAACTCCAGAATAATTATTCTTGAAAATGAGGAAGATCTTGGAATTTAAAATTCATCCAAGCAATACATGTAGGCAATTATTTAGGATTAAGAAGCCTAGTTCTTATGATATTGAATAATTAGGCTAATTGATCGAAAAATTTAATAATGCACCTAATTAGAACATTTAGGTGCATTTTTAAATTTTCGATCAATAATGCACAAAATTCTAGTAGTGCGTATGAAAAGGTTATGACATAGAGAAGTTTGCATTTAAAAAGCAACATGAAATTCTAAATAAAATGCTTTTTAAATTCACAAAGGGTCTGAAAACTAAGAAGAGTCCGGCGATATGAAAAAAGTGGCAGTGTTCCAGAAAAAACACTCCAATTCCTAAAACAATCTAGGTAATAAATAGTGTTATAATAACGATTGAAATTGAATTCCAAAACAAATCTCAACCCTTTCAGGACGGATGGGTCATATATGCCCAGCGTTTTAGATTGTCTATTAAATCACAAAAGAGAGCTAGACCACCCTTTTCTTCAGTAAAATTGTTCATCTAGGGATTGGTTCTACAGAAAAAATATGGGAGCTCAAATTTGACTGACCCTGAAAACTCAGTTATCCGAAACTTTGGGAAGATTTCGATTCTAAGAGCATGCAAATGAAGTTGAAATGTTTGAATCATTCTGAACACTCAGATAAGATGGGTCATCCTGAACGTTAAGCCAGTGATTGCTCTCAAGTTCAGCCCACGACTTCTCGGGTGATCAATCATGACATTTGTAATGTCCTCATCATCGGTATGTACCCAATCCGATAAAATAAGCATATGATCCTAATTTCCATTAACATGAGATCTAAGAGACAAGGTACCCAAAATTATCTTGAGTCAACATCAAGCTGCACAATGACTATGCCTTTTTGTAGGGCCTTAGAAGCACTGGGTTCACGGACTTGGATGATTAAGTAGTTCAAACATTACGACTTGCAGGACGTTTTTTAAAACCTAAAAGTTTTGTATAACCTAATTCGAGTCAAGTACGAAACACTGAAGACGACCTTACTGTTGAGGTCGAAATACGTATCTGTCAAGGTACAATCAAGTGGTGGAATTAAATGGGAAGGTACAAACTCGTCTTATGACAAGTAAAGACATTCCATTAAAAAGCTCAACATAATTTTTTTAACTAAAAAGTCTGTAGTAGCTTGTACAAATAACAATTGTCATATCAACCTGTGGTGACTGGTGTTATAATATTATTGATGCTTATACTTATTGGGCCCGGCTCGTACTGTACTCATATTGTATCACATCTGTATGCGCCACACTGGCTGACCAGTGACCAGCGGTGCGATAGGGAGTGCTTGCTATACAGCTGAGTCAATCAAGGTTTCAGTCTTATATATACTTTCGTGATGACCACACGCGACTACCACAAATGGCGACGAGGAAAAAACATCTCAATCGATAAGAGTCGGTTTAGTCTTTGTGGATTGAATTAATTTGATCCATATGGGAAGAATAAGTGATTAATTTGTGATCGTGCAAGTGCAAGAACAGATTGAAGAAAAAAATGAAAAATAAGCTAGTGTTTGAAAGAAAGTCTTGCAGAAAATTGAAAGTGCGGTCCCTGGTATTATTTCGAAAAGAAAAAAAGAGGAAAACGTTGGTTTCTTATTTGTTGTTAGTATAAATCTTATCTGATAGTGATCGACCTAATAATGGTAAGCATGCTATTTTATAATCTATATTCTGCTCGCGATGTATACTACCGAGACATGTCGAGTCTTGTTTGGGTAACCGCTTCGCGGTGAGTATGTTTTTCGCTTCCATTGTGTTGTGTCACCGTTTTGACGTGAAGCATGGACGTCGGGTGCTATGATGGTCTATTATCGAAGAGATCATTGCGTTGTGGTGTGTGAGCCGTTACAGTGCAGTGCTTTGATGGAAATGAACTCAGTTTTGTTACAGAATACAGGAATACAAAAAGTAAGTCATGCTTCACATATTTATTATTAATGAAAAAATCATTATAGTTGATGTATGCAACAATTAGGAAAGGAATACCATCTGTTATGCCATTGAATATTGATGCATAACAGAGGTACAGTTGCATCACTGCAGATACTGTATTACTGAGTCGAATCGTTGTGCTAAATGGTAAATTTCAACAAAGCATAAAAAAATCTAGCTTTATATGTTGTAGGTATTAGAAAGGTGTTTTCTATACAGAGCTAATTTCATAGTATTTCAATTAATTCATTTCGGAGGTATTTATATTGAGTAGTGATAAAGTTAGATTTTGAGAATTATTATGTTTCGCTCGTTTCGCTCAAACAATGGGGAAGCAGTCGCGTTTGAAACTTAGTCCACCTTAAGAGTTCTTTGAGTTTGTAATAATCTCGATTTAATTGGAGAGAATGATCTTTAACGCGTGGTAGGTCAAAATGGCTCTATACATGAAATCTGTCATAAAATTGATTCTACTACGTTTTTGGTGAGTAGAATATCAATATGATAAGTAGTTAACGCTTGTAAATATTGTTGTTGAATTCATTTTTAGAACTGATTGGTTAGTTAGTCATACGTCCACAGTTCGTTCAGCCTAGCGACCCCACATAATTTGTGGAACGGATGACCAAAATCTTCAGTTTTGATCAGTTTCTTTGTGAGATAACGTTGCTTACTCGGTCCTTGAAGAAACAATGTTTTCACTGAAATCTGTAACCTCTGTAATCTGTAAACCTTACCAAGAATACATGTAAACATCCAAAGTTTTGTTTGTTATAGTGTGAACAACACTCAGTAACTGTAGAGATTTGATGCTGTACTGTTATAAAAATAAATATGTTCGGATGTGTAATTGGAAAGATGGATGCGTATATACAAAAAAAATGAAATTAAAAAAAAAATGTGGTCAAACTTACCCGCGATCTTACTTTTAACTCCAATTAGAAGATATAACGGGATTGTTGTCAATTAGCTGATATTAGTAAAGATTCATGTTTGAATGAAAATTCTATGGTCATTATCGTTTGAGTACACAATTTGAGAAGTTATCGCCGGCGACAACTCTTCTACTGTTCTCACGTGAAATGTTTTCACATGAAAATTGCAATCTTTATCGTCTGATAATGATTGAGCACAATACTGATATACAACAATAAATATTTAGAACAGTGGTGAATTTGATTCCGATGGAATTACCATCTTCTTCGCGATTAAAACTATAAGTTAAGCAAAACTCATTAACTGATACACGTTATTACTCAGTAAAATAAGCTTGAACAGGATAACTATCAAGCTCAAAGTGAAGTGTACCTATGTTTATTTTTATGTGGTTTGATTATGGTCGATTATAACCTCCGGATGCAATAAAACAATAAGTTGACATAACGAAAAAAACATTCAGGTTGTGTATAAAAAGTTTAGAGGTGGCATTGTACACCTCGACTCAAAACGAGCAAACCATGCAAACTGTCATACGAAATAACTGTCGAAAAAAGATGCGCAATGAGGCCCAGGATATCCAGAAAATTAATGAACTTCAAGTGCTCAAAACAAAGACTAAGGCGTAGATGTTTAACTGTGTTTTTGGTAAATAACAATAGCGGTGTAAAAAATACAAATCATCAAAATTTAATGATTTAATCATTAAACGCAAAGCGCATCTTAGGGCCGATGCCGACGTAGCGTCTTTTCAACTAAGTGTTAAAAAGAATTTAGCATTAAGCATCGAGAAAACCCGGTAATGCAGCGTCGGTCGCAACGCCGATGCATATCTGAGTTATTTGACCAACTTAGCTTTAGATCCTTTTTCCATAAAAAAAAATAAACGAAAAAGCAGGTTGCGTTTCAGTCTCAATTTTCACCAAAAAAATTGGGAAAGAAAAATGAAAAAATATTTTTTTTAAATTCCGCCGCAGATGGTTTTTGGCATCACGCCGCCGACACTTTTGCATCAGCGGACTACAGCTACAATTTTGAAAACTGTTCATGTTTTTACAATAATTCAAGAAAAATCTTCAAAAGAATGTCTTGTGGATATTCAGGAAAAATCCAGTAAAAAATTTCCTGTAAAAACTTTGACCTTACTTCATACAATCCTGATAAAGTGCTAGCATTCAGAATGTTTTTGAACAATTCTCTCTGGAAAATTTTGCTTGTAAATTTTGCTACAAGTTGGTCTTGAAAAAAACAAAATATCGCCAGTGTAAATGCCGAAAAAATTCCATGTGAATTCTGTCTGAAAATTCAAAACAGTCTCGTGGGAAATACATATAATTTTCGGTGGAAAAAAATGTTCATATTTTCATATTTTTGCCTTTCTCGTACAACAAAGTTGTACCGAAAGGCTATCATTTCACTACGAAAACGAACTTTTTATAGAAGCCTCGGTGACCCATGGTGTTATATACCAATCGACTCAGCTTGACGAGCTGAGCAAATGTCTGTCTGTCCGTGCGTATGTATGTGTGTATGTGTGTGCACAAAAGCTAAGAAAAACATTAGACAACTTTTTATATAGTAATCATCAACCGATTTTCTCGCAACAAGTTTCATTCGACAGGGGGCAAAGCCTATCACTATTGAATTTGATAACGATCGACCGTTGCGTTCAAAAGTTATAAAGAAAATGGTACATCAAACCATATTAGCACCATATAAAGTTGGTGTCTTGGCTAAATGCGAGAAAGGCAGTGAATTCGGTGAATTAAGTTGGGTTTTTTACATTCTAATGAATTTCTTCGACAAGTTCTTCCGAATCTTCACCAGAAATTCTATTTCATTTCCAAAATAAGTTTTTCGAACATTTTGGGGAGTGCACTTCAAAATGTTTAGTCTCCAGTTAGCCTTACGACCAAAGGCATAGGATTGCCAATCCGGAGATGACTAGTTCGATTCTCGTTCCTGTCTAGGATGTTTTCGGGTGTCAAACATTGTCGACATCCTAGGTATAATGTATCCTTCGTACTTGCTACACAAGATATATAATCGTACAATTGCTGGCATTTAAAACTTTCAATTTATAACTGAGGAAATGCTAAAAGAATAAACTAAGTTGAAAAGCAGACCAACTTCCAGTTGGAATATGGAGCCATAGAAGAAGAAGAAGACTTCTAAATTTTTCAAGAAAAAATCTTCTGAATTTTCATGAGAAATTAAATAGCCAATGCCACATGAAACACTTTGATATTACCGTTGATTTTTTGTTTTTGGATTTTTGTTTTCAAATTTGGAATTTTGAAATGAAATGTTTTACGCTCTTTGTGAATTCTATCACATTTTTTAAATTTTCCAAATATTTTTTTTATTCGAGGCATTATTTAGAATTTCCACGGAAGAGTCTATGGATTACCTTCAACAAATACTTTGGATTTTCAAAGAATAAATCTTTAGAATTTACAAGGTTCGTGTTTTTTTTAATTTGCACCATAAATTCTTCCAAAATTTCATGGAAATTCATTCTTCTTCGGAAAGTCATTTTGATTTCTTTGTAGGTTCAGCTAAACATTGCTTTAAATCTTTACCATGCAAAGAAGCACAAGAAATGATTTAAAATTTTAAGGAATTTTCACATCAGAAAATCTTTAAAATTTTGATTTAATTTTCTAAGGAATTCCTATTGGAATTGCTTCTAAAGTACAACCTTCACAAGTACTACAAAGTGCAATTTTTTCGTTTTTTCCACTTGTACAAACATGGAAATATCCTCGGAAATTCATTATTGGTGTTTTAGATGAACTTTTCCTCGATTTTCTACTGGAAAATCTTAGGAATTTCCATCGGAAATATTTTGGTATACTCCAAATAATTTCTTTTGGAAATTAAAAAAACTGCTGAAAATTTCTAAGATTTTTTTTGAAAAACGAAAAAAAAATCCATTGGAAATTTAGAAGAATTTCCTTTGAAGATTCATTAAATTTGCCCAGGATTTTGAAAAAAAATCTTTAGAGATTCTGTAAAAAAAGTAAGCTGGATTTTTTTCTAATTTATACCGGAAGTTCTTCGGAATTTGATGTTTATTGGAATTTTCATCGTAAATATGCATTTAGGATCCTTCTACGGATTCTTCTAGTTCTTCAAAATTTCTACCGAACCTTTTTTAGGAACTTTTCCACAGAATTTCGAAAAAAAAAATCGTTGAAATACTGAAGATTTTTCCGTGGAGACTCGAAGAATTTCTTCTAACTATTCTGAAGGGTTTCCTTGCAACACCAGAATAATTATTCTTGAAAATTAGGAAGATCTTGGAATTTAAAATTCATCCAAGCAATACATGTAGGCAATTATTTAGGATTAAGAAGCCTAGTTCTTATGATATTGAATAATTAGGCTAATTGATCGAAAAATTTAATAATGCACCTAATTAGAACATTTAGGTGCATTTTTTAATTTTTCGATCAATAATGCACAAAATTCTAGTAGTGCGTATGAAAAAGGTTATGACATAGAGAAGTTTGCATTTAAAAAGCAACATGAAATTCCAAATAAAATGCTTTTTAAATTCACAAAAGGGTCTGAAAACTAAGAAGAGTCCGGCGATATGAAAAAAAGTGGCAGTGTTCCAGAAAAAAACACTCCAATTCCTAAAACAATCTAGGTAATAAATAGTGTTATAATAACGATTGAAATTGAATTCCAAAACAAATCTCAACCCTTTCAGGACGGATGGGTCATATATGCCCAGCGTTTTAGATTGTCTATTAAATCACAAAAGAGAGCTAGACCACCATTTTCTTCAGTAAAATTGTTCATCTAGATATTGGTTCTACAGAAAAAATATGGGAGCTCAAATTTGACTGACCCTGAAAACTCAGTTATCCGAAACTTTGGGAAGATTTCGATTCTAAGAGCATGCAAATGAAGTTGAAATGTTTGAATCATTCTGAACACTCAGATAAGATGGGTCATCCTGAACGTTAAGCCAGTGATTGCTCTCAAGTTCAGCCCACGACTTCTCGGGTGATCAATCATGACATTTGTAATGTCCTCATCATCGGTATGTACCCAATCCGATAAAATAAGCATATGATCCTAATTTCCATTAACATGAGATCTAAGAGACAAGGTACCCAAAATTATCTTGAGTCAACATCAAGCTGCACAATGACTATGCCTTTTTTGTAGGGCCTTAGAAGCACTGGGTTCACGGACTTGGATGATTAAGTAGTTCAAACATTACGACTTCCAGGACTTTTTTAAAACCTAAAAGTTTTGTATAACCTAAGTCGAGTCAAGTACGAAACACTGAAGACGACCTTACTGTTGAGGTCGAAATACGTATCTGTCAAGGTACAATCAAGTGGTGGAATTAAATGGGAAGGTACAAACTCGTCTTATGACAAGTAAAGACATTCCATTAAAAAGCTCAACATAATTTTTTAACTAAAAAGTCTGTAGTAGCTTGTACAAATAACAATTGTCATATCAACCTGTGGTGACTGGTGTTATAATATTATTGATGCTTATACTTATTGGGCCCGGCTCGTACTGTACTCATATTGTATCACATCTGTATGCGTCACACTGGCTGACCAGTGACCAGCGGTGCGATAGGGAGTGCTTGCTATACAGCTGAGTCAATCAAGGTTTCAGTCTTATATATACTTTCGTGATGACCACACGCGACTACCACAAGTGGCGACGAGGAGAAAAAACATCTCAATCGATAAGAGTCGGTTTAGTTTTTTTGTGGATTGAATCAATTTGATTCATATGGGAAGAATAAGTGATTAATTTGTGATCGTGCAAGTGCAAGAACAGATTGAAGAAAAAAATGAAAAATAAGCTAGTGTTTGAAAGAAAGTCTTGCAGAAAATTGAAAGTGCGGTCCCTGGTATTATTTCGAAAAGAAAAAAGGAAAAAAATGTTGGTTTCTTATTTGTTGTTAGTATAAATCTTATCTGATAGTGATCGACCTAATAATGGTAAGCATGCTATTTTATAATCTATATTCTGCTCGCGATGTATACTACCGAGACATGTCGAGTCTTGTTTGGGTAACCGCTTCGCGGTGAGTATGTTTTTCGCTTCCATTGTGTTGTGTCACCGTTTATTCATGACGTGAAGCATAGACGTCGGGTGCTGTGATGGTCTATTATCGAAGAGATCATTGCGTTGTGGTGTGTGAGCCGTTACAGTGCGGTGCTTTGATGGAACTCACCTCAATTTTGTTACAGAATACAGGAATACAAAAGTAAGTCATGCTTCACATATTTATTCCAACGAGAAATAATGAAAAAAATCATTATAGTTGATGTATGCCACAATTAAGAAAAGGAATGCCATCTGTTATGCCATTGAATATTGATGCATAACAGAGGTACAGTTGCATCACTGCAGATACTGTATTACTGAGTCGAATCGTTGTGCTAAATGGTAAATTTCAACAAAGCATAAAAAAATCTAGCTTTATAGATCTGTTGTAGGTATTAGAAAGGTGTTTTCTATACAGAGCTAATTTCATAGTATTTCAATTAATTCATTTCGGAGGTATTTATATTGAGTAGTGATAAAGTTAGATTTTGAGAATTATTATGTTTCGCTCGTTTCGCTCAAACAATGGGGGAAGCAGTCGCGTTTGAAACTTAGTCCACCGTAAGAGTTCTTTGAGTTTGTAATAAGCTCGATTTAATTGGAGAGAGAATGATCATTAACGCGTAGCAGGTCAAAATAGCTCTATACATGATATCTGTCATAAAATTGATTCTACTACATTTTTGATGAGTAGAATATCAATATGATAAGTAGTTAACGCTTGTAAATATTGTTGTTGAATTCATTTTTAGAACTGATTGGTTAGTTAGTCATACGTCCACAGTTCGTTCAGCCTAGCGACCCCACATAATTTGTGGAACGGATGACCAAAATCTTCAGTTTTGATCAGTTTCTTTGTGAGATAACGTTGCTTACTCGGTTCTCAAAGAAACAATGTTTTCACTGAAATCTGTAAAACCTTACCAAGAATACATGTAAACATCCAAAGTTTTGTTTGTTATAGTGTGAAGAACACTCAGTAACTGTAGAGATTTGATGCTGTACTGTTATAAAAATAAATATGTTCGGATGTGTAATTGGAAAGATGGATGCGTATATACAAAAAAAATGAAATTAAAAAAAAAATGTGGTCAAACTTACCCGCGATCTTACTTTTAACTCCAATTAGAAGATATAACGGGATTGTTGTCAATTAGCTGATATTAGTAAAGATTCATGTTTGAATGAAAATTCTATGGTCATTATCGTTTGAGTACACAATTTGAGAAGTTATCGCCGGCGACAACTCTTCTACTGTTCTCACGTGAAATGTTTTCACATGAAAATTGCAATCATTTTCGTCTGATAATGATTAAGCACAATACTGATATACAACAATAAATATTTAGAACAGTGGTGAATTTGATTCCGATGGAATTACCATCTTCTTCGCGATTAAAACTATAAGTTAAGCAAAACTCATTAACTGATACACGTTATTACTCAGTAAAATAAGCTTGAACAGGATAACTATCAAGCTCAAAGTGAAGTGTACCTATGTTTATTTTTATGTGGTTTGATTATGGTCGATTATAACCTCCGGATGCAATAAAACAATAAGTTGACATAACGAAAAAAACATTCAGGTTGTGTATAAAAAGTTTAGAGGTGGCATTGTACACCTCGACTCAAAACGAGCAAACCATGCAAACTGTCATACGAGAGAACTGTCGAAAAAAGATGCGCAATGAGGCCCAGGATATCCAGAAAATTAATGAACTTCAAGTGCTCAAAACAAAGACTAAGGCGTAGATGTTTAACTTGTAGATGATGGATGTCCATAAAAGGGAATTGTTTTATTGATGAAAAGACCTGGAAGAAGACGTCAGCTTCGGTGTAGACCCCGCACTCGCTGGCTGTGTGCAATCGGCCGTATGGCCGGTGTGCAGGGAGACTGGCGAATTGCGGCCTAGGAATGAGCGACCTGGAATAAAACATTACATTCTGTTTTGCTCCGGAAAACACGGAGTGTACGATTATCATAGATATAGGTAGGTAGGTTTAATTAAGCTTAAAAGAGCGCTGTGATTAAATTCACTGAGAGCGCGTGGAGAGCGCTGTGATTAAATTCACTGAGAGCGTGCAGACCACGCTGTGATTAAATTCACTGAGAACGCAGAGAGCGTTGTGATTAAATTCACTGAGAGCGTTTGAAGAGCGCTGTGATTAACTTGACTGAATAGACATAATGAACGCTGAGAGTGAATTCACTCACCTAGAAGTCCTGTTGTTAAAATAACGTGGAGTGTGCTGGGATTGATTTGACGAAGAGAACTTAGGGATTGAAATGTGATTGAAATCGCCTAGAGGGCTTCAAACACGCTGTGATTTAATCAACTGGGTTTACTGAAAGAGCCTTGGATAATGGTGACTGAATTCACTGAAAATAATCGGTAAGCGTAATGATAGATTTCATTCGAAACACGAAGCTGTAATTTAGAACTACAGCATTACTTCATAGTAGCACTATTCATTAAAAAAGAAACAATAATCTTATTATAAGATTGTGATATAAATAATTCTAGTCTATGTAAACAGTAGTACTGTTGCTCAGCAAATCGAGCTTAAACGCTGCAGAATCTAGTGGACGCACAAGAACAGATGCCGTTTCTTGTTCACTGGGGGCTTCAACAGGATCAATGTGCAACGTGCGCAGTTTTGAAACATACTTCTGCCTACTGTGGATCGCAGGCGCCTTCGTGTAGGCTTCTGAGTCTAATAGTTAGAAAGCGTACATCAGTCATTGCTAGAGGCTTTGATACCTCCCTGTACACCAGTACCAGTACAAGGGAAAAATTAATATAATTAGGTGAAAAAAAAATGAATATAATTAGAACTCCCAATAGTTTTAAAGGAATCAGGAGAAAATGGAGAGCTGCGCAAGTTAACTCCCGTGGTAAGTCTCCGTGCGAAGAAAACAACGTGACTTCTGAATAAACATTGCACCGTGGGATCCCGTAATGCTTAGTCGACACCACGACCGTGGGACAGTCATCATTTAGTTAGGGACAAGTAGGTTTCATAGTTGTTAGAGTCGATTTAATGGATCAGTCTAGTTCTAACTATCGGAAAACTCGTTTCGGCTTTTTATTTTTATTTTTGAAGAGACCTTAGGTCTTCCGTTAACTCGCACAAAAGATAAAATACATGAGAGTTGATTACCAAAGGAATATTTATATCAGTCATGGAAATACCATGATAATACACATTGTTTGCGATATCTTCTCAATGGCAAAATAAGATATTGGAAAAAAAATATATAACATATTCATACATGTTTGTGGTATTTTCCGTAGCTCCTAAAATACTTGAACATTAATACATATTTCAATGAGGTGACAGACCTGCTTGAGGTATTTAAAATTGCAATCATTCACTATCATCATGTTATGATATGAATGAAATTATACCTGAATGAACTTACGCTTGAGCTTAATTATTTATTCCAAATATAGTCATGAATGATATGCATATCTGCTTGAACGTTTTATTAACAGCTTGATCTAATAGATTGAAATAATATATTGGGAAAAACTATCTTGTTCTTGTCTGTCCATGTGAGATATTTACTCTCACAATTTATTGATTGATCACTTTTCATACTATTATGATACAATATTTTTTTATTTCTATATATTATCGGTATGGTAGATACCAGCACAAATAGTATGTTAAACGAATAGTAGTAGATATGATCAGGTTTGTACTGTTTAACTTTGTAGAGTTTACAATCATATCGTCGAAGAAGATATATCTAGCAATATCGCATTAGTTGATCGTAGTTACCGGCCGCGTATGTCGATGGAAGATATTCAGACTTTCTTATAATAATTTGTAAGTTAAAAAAAAAAGATTTTTGGCTGAAAAAAAAGGGATATAAACCAGCGACAACAACGCACTGTATCTATACCTACAATATTGCCAGCCTAATGTGTTAAATTATAAACATAAAGTTAATGATAAATGGATTGCCTTAATTAACTTGATGTTTCTATTCTTCACATTTTGTAACAACTCTGGAATGAAGCACAATGTGCTCCACTAGGTGTGTATCCTAAACATTGGCATACCTATACACCAGTATTAAGTTAACAAACATCTTCATTTTATAGAAAGGGGGATGTGGTGACTGGTGTTATAATATTATTGATGCTTATACTTATTGGGCCCGGCTCGTACTGTACTCATATTGTATCACATCTGTATGCGCCACACTGGCTGACCAGTGACCAGCGGTGCGATAGGGAGTGCTTGCTATACAGCTGAGTCAATCAAGGTTTCAGTCTTATATATACTTTCGTGATTACCACACGCGACTACCACACAACCCAATGGACCTAATGGGATATTATATCATACATCATTCATAATTTGGTTAATTGGATAAATCGAATGATCCGAACTTCAAAATGATAATTGATCTATAATACATTCATTCTTCTATGAGTCGCTTATGTAAGGACCATTGACTGAAGCATATTCGAGATATGGAATAGAAGTTCCTTGGGAAATTATTCGAAAGACATCAGAGTGACCGAGAAAATATGTTTAGTATGGCATCATTGGATTCCACGAGTCAATATCAAAATAAAATTTCAATGAAGAATTAGAAATTTTGAGAGATGAGCCAGCTCTAGATTATTTATCAGAGAAAAATAGAAATTTTCCATAATAGAATTGGAAATTGCCAATAAAAGAAATCAGGGTATGAGTATTAAATAAATATAGAATTACTGCAAATAATGCAAAATTTTCATAAACAGTTGAAAATTTTCCACAAAACAATAATAAATTAGCACTTGTAAAAGCAAACATTGCAATTATGTATTTAAAAAATCACCAATAAAGAAATAAAGAAATATAGGGATATTTTAGAAAATTTCTAAACCATTACAAATTTTTCTCGAATTTTTTATAACATATTCGCGAGTCCACATTTTTTTTGTATCCTCCTGATGCATCGAAGGTGTGTGAATTCTAGATATCCTAATACCTGATACACATTACAACATGATAACATCATCAAAATGTTCGAAATTGCTGGGTTCAGTTTGATTTTGAATCAGTTGAAATTGTCCATCTTCAAAATTTATCGGATTAACCATATGTTTTAGTTACATAAGGTTTTTTTCTTTAATTTTTTGTACTTGAAAAAAAAAACCACGTGGTCAAAGGGGGGAGGAAGGGTCTACCAAATGACCACGATAGACCACATGGGGGGGGGGGGGGGTTGAAAATCTCCAAAAATATGACCACGTGGTTTCTGGATGGCCCCTTTCGCATATCTCTGAATTTAGGATCCCTAATTACCTCTAGTTTCGTAAATATTACGTCATCACAATAAAATCAAAATACCGCAATAGTAAGGCGCAGTTGCCTATCGTTGCGATGTTGCGATATTTTTTAAAGTCAGTGCTATTGTTGAGGTATTGCCTGTATTTCTTTTGGGGAGCGATACCACAACAATAAAACATTACCACTACCGCAATGAATGCATTTTTTAACAAGAATGTTGATTTTTCACCATTTTGAACAGAATATTTCCAAACAATAGGTGTTCTAGTGATTGATTCGAAGAGTTTTAGAGGATCCACAATGATTTTTGATGCTATAATATCCAGAATGGACTATTTTATAACTACCGCAACATTAGGACATACCACAACGATAGGACGTTTTACCCTACTAATTGTACATGTTTTATAACAATCTCTGTTATAAAAAAAGTAATGGGTAATGTTTGATTATAGGCAAATATAAGGCATTTATAGATTTCTTATTGATGATAGTTAAGTTTAAAAATGCTATTAATATAGTTTTTAGACCTGGGCAAACTGTCCCGTTTTCCATTTCATTGAACACATATTCATCTCATCGCCACATTTTTTGGCAAACTGTTTCGGTTTCGGTTTGTTCGGTGCATGAAATTTGACTGGATAAAATGTAAACAGTCACATAACACATAATCAAAGTGTTTTACTGTACATTTCCCAACACTGATCAGAACAGTAGTTACATAACTATATTTTACTGAATTAGCTTGGGTAAGTGCTCAAATAGTTCCTATAGCGTCGCGTAATAAATTAAATAGTTTGATGACCATGACATTGGAATTTTCCAAAGGTAAGTCCATCTATCGCTTTAAGTAATGTGACCAGACGTTACAACTCATACAGCGTTAAAAATATTTTCCAATTGTTTTTGGCCAAAATCTATGCGAAATGTTCTTTTGGAGGATTCATTTTCAATCTAGTGACGCAATCCAGATAGGCGTCCCGCGTTTCGCAGGACGCTTGCTGGTCACATTAGCACGATAACATGGAATATGATTGTTCTTTGCAGTAACATGATTTGTTGGTAAGAATCAATCATTGTAAATCAGTTTGTACCGTTTTGCTAAGGATTTATCATATTAAAGCCCATTTTTGTCATTGCAAAAAAAAAATAGCGTGTGCAACTCGTTGCAAAACACGGTTTTCTCAGTACTCGTAGTATTTATCCAACTCGGTAAGCCTCGTTGGATAAATGTACAACTCTTGAACTACTATTAATGTTTTGGCTCCAAACTTTGAGTCCAGTTTATTACTATAATTTTTCAGAAAATGAGAACCAAAGTATCAAATAATGTTTATTAAAATATTCTTCTGGAAATTATTTTTTGCGGATTAATTCAAAATATTTACATGTAATACGGCAAAATTTCCTAATTTAAAATGGATATCAGCACCATTGCTGATTGTGTATCACTTAATTACCAATGCCTTCTGCGAAGGAATGAAAATAATTATTTTTAAACAAATTTATATTTCTAATAGTGTAGTTGATTTTTTTGTTAGGGAATCATAATGGCTAAACCGCAAAGCTATTGGACATCATCCGTAACAATGCCACTATAGCTGTGGAGGCACGCTTGCAGGCGTAATTGACGTGGCTACCAAAGGTGAGCTTATCGTCGATCATTACCCCAAGAGTTTGATGGAGCGTTCAGAGGTGACTGCGCAGTTGCCTGCCCTTATCACCGCTTGTTGCTCCGACTTCCGGTTGTTAACAACAACCACCTCAGTCTTGTGGTGAGCCAGTTCTAACTTCCTGGAACTCATCCACACCTCCACAATTGCGATCGAGTGGGCTGCAGTCAACTCCACCTCTTCGATCGATTCGCCGCAGACCTCCAGCGTAATATCGTCAGCGAAGCCGACGATTACCACGCCCACCGGGAACTTCAACCTTAAGACACCATCGTACATGACGTTCCATAACACCGGACCCAGTATGGAACCTTGCGGAACCCCTGAGGTTATTTTTTTAACTATCATTTATTTGGAAGGCTCATTTGCCGTAAAGCGTTACGGAGCCGTAATCATGTTTTGACCCCTGAGGTTATGTCAACGCACTTCCGACCCGCCTCCAGTACTCGATTCTGGAAGTAGCTTCCGAGAATCTTGTACAGGTACTCGGGAATTCCAAGACGCAGGAGCGCATCTGCAATAGCTGCCCAACTGGCACTATTGAATGCATTCCTCACGTCGAGAGTCACTACTGCACAATAGCGAACTCCCCTCCTCTTACGCTGGATAGCTATCTCCGCGGATTTGGTAACCGACAAGATAGCGTCTATGGTCGACTTACCCGTTCGGAAGCCAAACTGGTTACTCGATAGACCATCCGCACCCTCTGTGAGTATCAACAACCTGTTGAGGATGATCTTCTCGAGCACCTTCCCCGCCGTATCAAGCAGTCTATATGCCGACGGATCCCCCGGTGGTTTTCCCGCCTTTGGCAATAGGACCAAGCTCTGCCTTTTCCATGCTTCAGGGAAGACTCCCTCGTCCTCGCATCTCTGCATGACAGATCTGCACATCTCGGGAGCCTCAACAATGGCCGCTTTGATGGCCAGGTTCGGAATACTATCCGGTCCTGGCGCCTTACCTACACTAAGGGACTGTGCAATCCCCGCAAGTTCCGCCACAGTTACTCTTCCCTCGTAGGCCACCCTGGTCCCTGGCAGCTCCACAAAGTGAGGCCAGGGTCTTGGGTCATGACGTAGGAAGAGTCTCGCGATGATCCTCTCCAGCATCTCTAGATACTGCTCTGTAGGAGTCATCGCCCCACGTGTCTTGGCCATTACGACCCTACAGGCGTCACCCCATGGATTCACGTGGGCACTTTGGCACAGGTCCTCGAAACAGGCTTTTTTGCTTGATCTAATCTCAGTCTTCAGAGCGGCTCTAGCAGCCACGAACGACACCCGTCGTACAACACGCTCCTCTTATGTGTGTGTTCGCTGAATCCGCCTCCGTGCCCGTAGGCAGGCGCGGCGCAGGTTCGCAATTGCTTGAGTCCACCAGTAAGTCGGTGGCCTCACATTCCTAGAGTGGACTTTCCTAGGCATGGTGGCATCGCATGCACGCGAGAGTACTGTTACCAGCTGCTCGCCGCTCAGACCGAGAGTATTGTTCTCGCGACGGAGCGCTTTCTCAAGCACCTCGTCGTCGAAGTACGATGTCTTCCACATACGAGAGCAGTCACCCCCGACGTGCCCACGAATACTTGAGCCTCAGTCTGGGTAGACTTTGGCACCACCGTCTTCACTGGCACGCCCTCGGTCGATTCGACCTTGCCCGAGCCCGCGAATCCTTGGGCCCCAGTCTGGGTAGACCTTGACTCCAGGGACCGCCCTCTCCAGCTTGGCGTCCAACATCGACGACCCCTTGAGGTCCTTACTGATATTATGCTTCGATGACGCAAAGTCGATGATGGCGTCTAGCTGTTCCGTCGCCACCTCGTAGGCCGAAAGCCCATCGCGTTTGCGGTTCATCGCCCTCACTGGGCCAATAAACTGTGTTTTTGAACCTTGTTTAGCCCGATCGTCTGCCTTTTCATTACCTTCAATGCCACAATGTCCCGGAACCCAGTACAGATTTACGGAGTTCTCTTGGCACACCTTTCGCAATGACAGACAGACATTAGTACATTTCATTATAGTAAAAATCTTCGCTTGGAACACCGTTGGATAGTTTCCCATTGCGACTGAGATCGCTTTCCCAGGACCGAATATTCCTGCTCCCGTTTTCGTTCCAATTTTTGAGCCATCAGTATAGAATTTTATGGAACCGTCTTGAACAGTGGGACCTCCGACTTTATTCGATGGCTCACGTATGTTATAAGGAATCTCATAGTTTTCCACATGCTTCATCAAGTCTTCATTCATATTCATCACTGGCCCATATTGAAAATTTTATGAGAAACTCAAGTGGCCCACTAAATCGCCTGACTTGAATAACTTCAATCGTTTAAGTTTTTGCTTATTGTTTCCGCTTCTAACTGCACGAATTCGTACGATGGTAGAAGATTTATAATTGCATCTAACGATTTTGAAGGGGTGCTACGCATCACTCCCGTTATAGCAATGGACACAGCAGTTTCGTCAGCTTCTTCTGTGCAGTAGCCTCTTTTGTTTTTGGCCACCATACAAGAGCAGCATATGTCAGTTTTGGACGAATAATGGAAGTATAGATCCACTTTATCATTTTTGGTCTTAAGCCCCATTTTCTTCCAAATGTTTTAGAGCATATCCAGAAGGCACTAGTTGCCTTTCCGATCCCACACTCAATATGAGCATTCCAGTTCAGTTTTGAGCCCAGAATGACTCCCATAAGAAGAAGAATTCAAGAAAGAACAAAGTGCTATTTCTTTTGCCGATAGCGCTTTTTCCACTTTAGATACCACTGTATGAAGTGCCGTGATTGTTGACTTACCAGACTGATAAGCAAACTGGAACTTAGACAGTGTATGTTTGATCTTGTAATTTGAGTTGATGTAATCACCCAACACCTTTTCCATAGTTGCTGACTATGGTTTATGAGCAATGTCATCCAGTATGCTCAACCCATTGGTATTGATCTGGAGTGGACTATGTGGTAGTGTCAGCGCCTGCAGATCAAGAGGTACACGGTTCGAAACGCTGAGTAGATAAAGATATGGATAAGTAGATAAAGTCTTATGGAAAATGTCATGCTTTCAAAGACCAATCAAAATATGTTAGGGAAACGTTGAAGAGCCTGGATTTAGAGGACATAAACCATATTTATCTGTGTTTCTGTGTATCTGTGTTAGTGTTGGATGTTCGTTTGCCCCCCTTGCCTTTCTCTTTCCATTATCTTTTGTCTTTTTGTGTATCTTCTGTTGCAGATTCAGGTTCTTTTGTTTATTTTCTATTTCAAGACAAGTCTACAATTCTAAGGAAAATAATTGAAGAATCTTCAATTTGTTTTGTTTGTACAGT
The DNA here is from genome assembly GCF_024139115.2 of Armigeres subalbatus. NCBI lineage: Eukaryota > Metazoa > Arthropoda > Insecta > Diptera > Culicidae > Armigeres > Armigeres subalbatus. The sequence goes on from NC_085140.1 coordinate 85,505,127, forward strand.
CGCCCCTCCACATCTCGATATTGAAGGGACCATCGAGATAGGGGAGATCGAGTAATGGAAGAAATATTGAAATGGGTACTAGATCCAAAAAAGCTCGTTGCTATGAAAAACGACAACAAAACGAATGTCATATCTTGTTGTTGATATGTTTGTTATTTTCCAAAAATGATCTAGTAGCCTAAAAATTTGAACATATCGACATAAGGAGAGTGAATCCAGAACAAAATATGATCAGAAGACATCGAGATAGAGAGATATCGAGATGTAGAATGCCAAAAAGTATGTAGATTGAAGGGACCGAGGAAACCATCGAGATAGGGAGAGATATCGAGATACAGAACATCGAGATGTAGAGAGTCGACTGTAATTCATAATCTCAAGTCTGCCGCGAAAATGTTGGTTACGACAACTAATAGTAATCAGTAATCAGGTTATCCACCTTTAGAGAGCGTGATCCAAATGACTGCATCATATTATTACATTACTATAGCAGCGTTTGGTTATTCTATTTTGTTAAAAATATTCTCTTGAATTTAATTTGTTATATTGTTTGTGTATGTAGTTTGTTTTTAACTTTAGACATTGTGTTACAAAATTGTTCAATTTTCATAATTTTTCCTGTGTAATTTGATTAATTTCCTTACTACATTCACTTACATGAGAACTGTGACTGCTGTCCGTCGATCCCTGCGACGACCGCGAGCCACGTTTTGGTGTTTTCGCACTGGTTCCTTTCAGTCTTCCGGCTGCCCCACTACTGCCTCCGTGCTCAGTCGGTGTCCTTCGTTCATAGTTCTCCAAACTTCTGCTACCACTGTAGCGAAGCTTTCTGAGCTGACTACTGTTCAGTTGTCTCTGACTAGAACGTCTGCTTCTGCCTACACCGGTATCACCACCGGTGCCTCTTCCAACTGCCGCAGACGAATTGTATTCATCGAACCGTTGCTTCAGCTCATCCGTCTTCAACGGACCCATCTGCGCGATATGGTGCATGCTGTGCCGTCGTCGATCGTTCGGCCTACGATCGGACGGATCAATCGAATAGTGAGACGTTTCGAACATAAACCCACCGCCGTATCCGGCCACCCCGCGGGAAAATGCTGACTGGTACTGTTGCCGTTCTTGGTACGGATAATAATCGTACTCATTGTGATACATAAAGCTCCGGTTGGCATAGGCGGCTCGTTCCAGCATCTTGTGGCGGATGTCCCGGTCCGTTGCTTTGGGGCCGGCACTGGTGCTGGTGGATCTCTTATTGCTACTGATGTAGGGATTTGGTTGTGAGTGCATATGCTGCTGTTGTGGATTTCGGTACTGCTGGGTGGCACTGTCGAAGTAGTTGTACGCTGGGATGTGCTGCAGGCTGGAATGCGGCGAGCTCGATCTGCTACTACTGCTACCGCTACCGGATAGGTAGTCTAGCGTTCTGCGTGGCGGTGCCTTCCATTCATCGGCCATCTGCAGAATTCAAGAAGAAATGGACAACATATTAGATTGGAAATGGAATATATGTTTGTGAATGTACATACTCATATTTCAAAAATACATATGAAAACATTACAGTTTAGATGTTTAATACCAACGTGAAATGTGTGATACTATACGGAAGTAAATTGTTATTTGAATCAGTGAGGAAAACCAAACGGTTGCAGGTGTTAATCCACAGATGTCTGTGGTACATATTTGAGCCTGGTGGCTTTACAATTGAGGGGGTCAAACGCAAACGGGTGTAAGTTACAAAAACTTAGTTTGGAGAAAAATGGGTGTACAGTAGAGTGATTCAAATTTTGACTGTTTTGCTCCACTTTGCTTAAACGATTATTTTTGCTTTTTTAATAATCCTCCCAAGTTTTTGGCTTATTTGGATGTAATTTGGTTGTGCACGTGCCGTTTGAAGGTTATATGAAAATTACTATAAGAATTGCCACTTATGCAAAGGATCGTTTCGTGAAGCAGCCCAGAAAATATTTAAATATATTTAACCCATCGTCATCATAGAACAGATCCTAAGCTGAAAGTCAGTTGTTGTTGCGAAGCAAATTGTGAGCAAAATTATAAAGAAAACAGAAATGCTCATTTTTGATATTGATGTTATTCTTTTACGTGTTAAATTGAATTTCCTACAATTCAGTAGTTCCATAATAACTTTTGTTGCCAGCATCAAATTGTTCAACAACAACGATGATATTTTCCCTTGTTAAATTTTCTATGTTGCTAACGTATTCATTTTTAGAGCTTAATGGGCAATTATAGGGAACGGTTTTTCACAAAAGTTACTGTTTTCATAGTCATTTTCATACAAGCTTCAAACTGCTTGTGCTCAGTCAAATTACATCCAAATTAGCTAAAAATTTAGGACGATTATTAAAATGGCAAATGCCATAGTTTAAGTATAGGGAAGCAAAAAAGTCGAAATTTGAATCACTCTAGTACAGTTATATAATATCCTTTTTTCATATAAATCGTTTGGAGGTTCAAAAAGTTACTGATTTTCCGTGAATTTTCACATTTTTCACAAATATCGTACAAACTATATTACTGCTAAGATCTAAGACCAAAGTATTTTTTGCAATAGTCAACTCAAATTTGACCAAAATGTCACTTACATCCCTCTGTTTCTAACCCCCTCAATTGAATCTCCAACATCAGGCTTAATCATCGGTTCCGATAGTAACTGAAATTCGGGAAAGGAGACTCAACTCACAATATAGCTACAGATTAGGAAGATAGCGGGTGAGATACTACACCTTTCTTAAAATCGATATTTTCCGAAACAATATTTATTGGTTTTGATAGTTTAGGGATCCTACTACATAGTGTAGAAGTAATTTGCAAAACAATAAAATGGGTTAAAAGACTATTATTCTTCCATTTACTTCCACTATTCAGTAAATGGAAGAATAATAGTCTTTTAACCTTGTAGCATTTCCCCTAAGACGCTCTAAAAATAATTAATCAATAAAATGGGGCTGTACTATTTACATTCGAAAAATAAAGTCAAATCCGGGTGAGATGCCATACCTCAGTGGGAGACGCCGCACGTGGGAAATGATGGAGCAATGAGATTATTTTTTACGATAAACGATTTTTTTTTCAGAAAAACATAATCCTTTAAATTTGTATTACAACCCAAAAATTAACAAAATCATCGCGTGAAAAATTTCTTATTTTAATTAATAAGTTTTTACTTTATTATTGTTCTCCCAGCCACAATTAATTACAGAAATCGCGGAAAATTACACATATAATAATATAATATTATTGCGTTTTTAAATATCCACGACGTTATTTTTACTTGTCTGAAATTCTAAGATGGACTAATATTCTTCATTGCAATGCTCTTCCATGCCTGATTTTCCTTCGTAGGGCATCTGCTCTTTTATTTCATAACATGTACTCATATCAATAATAATCGAAAACGAAGGACTGGTTGGCAAATTTACTTGTTTCTTATTATTGTGATGGTTTCAGTAGCGAACAGGCACGATGACAATAAAAAAAACGAAACAGATTTAGTCGAAATTGTTCCTTGTTCCTCGCAGCAGAACAAATATGACAAGCTCGGTAGTCTAGTGGCTACCGCTTCTGCCTCATAAGCAGGAGGTCGTGGGTTCAATTCCAGGCTCGTCCCTTTTCTACTTTGTATTTCTATCTTAGTCTTTTCTGTCTTTCATGTTCTACCAAAACGATTCCTACTGTTATAACCTTCAACAATAACAAATCCAAATCCTGCCGTGGCGTAGAGTTCTCTGCATTTTTCTTGAGAAGGTGTCCTACTAACCATCCTTTCCTTTCCTCAGCATTCGCTTAGGACGTGGCCAGGACAGATCTCGACTATTGGAGAGTGCATTGCTTCCATCTAAGAGATAGTGATTAGTCCCAAATCAATATCTGTTGGAACAATACCCGATCAATAATGCATAACAAAATTATAACAAGGAGAATTATTTATTTCAGAAAAATATTGTAACATAATCTGTTATAAACTTGGCTGGTTAGTTGGTAAAATAAAAAAAATACCTCAAAAATCCCTCTGGCCGTAACACAATCAAATCAGTGGATGATACCTTCATATCAAGATTATAACAAACGTTGATATAATTATCCTGTAAAATATCTGGATCTGGCGTTCTGATATAACTGAAAAATCGTTGAAATACTTTTTCGGATGTTCTAGGCCGTCCAAACTATTCTGGAGTACATATCCTGATGTATCAAGAAATATGTTTTATGAATTATAATTCAAAATATGAATTCAAACAAAATGTCCTAAGCTGAGATATATGTTCAAAAATATCTATAGTCGATGAACCCAAGATTTGAACGACGTATTCGTGCATCGTTGATTACTTTTACACACAACTACAAGCCTTTTCGTTTCTCCAAAACGTTTTTGTGTTCAGAACAGTTCAGAACATGTGACCAGAGATACATTCTGAACAAAACATGAGTCAAGAGCGTGCCCTGGTGGTCATAGTTTTGAACTCTGAACACAGTTCTTTTTGCATTTAGTTGCTACGCAGGCAAAACGATCATAATGACGAAGGTTCCCTAGATTTAGAAATATGTAAAAACATACGAGCAGGCTTGATTTCTGTCCTCTAGAGGACAACGTGTTCCATTGCTAGACGAAAAATGTGTAGCATGCCGCAGCTTGAATTTATTGTCCTAGGATATAAGTTGCTATGTTAGGTCAGTGCTCTTGAACAGTGTGCTGTGTTCAGAATGCATCCCTGCATGTTATTTACCTGATCAACCAAATACTAAACGATGTAACCATGCATCGTTGAATATCCCAGCAGGTCTATTGAGCCGATAGGATTTCACTACTTACTTCTACATGCTATTACAAGCCTTTTTGGTTCTCCAAAACGTCCTGGAGTCATCTAGCCGATCAGCCAAGTCCTGAACGATGTACCTGTGTATCGCTAAACATCCCAGCAGGTCCGTCGAGCCGATAGAATGGTACTCATTACTTTTACAAGCTACTACAAGCCTGTTCTGTTCTCCAAAACGTCCTGGAGCTCCGAACATGCGATCTACCCGATCAACCAAGTCCTAAATGATATATCCGTGCATCACTAAACATCCCAGCAGTTCCATCGAGCTGGTAGGATATCACTTAATTCTTTTACAAGCTACAGTGGACCCTCCATGAGTTGATGTTCTAAGACTCGATATCGAATCGTTGAAACAAATGATGTCATACTAAAATATTTTCACGGCTACTCTGATAGGACGATGAAGACATTGCAAAAGTCATGATTGATCTAGTAGATACTTTGAACTGAACTCACACGTACGTTTTTGAGTACCATGAACACTTCGTATTCCAGAAAATTGGGTTTACATGATTCCTATCGGATATATTGAGTATATGCCAAAGATAAGAACATTTCAAAAACCTTGATTGATTGACCTGGTAGAACTCGAACCTTAAGCTTAACCTTAAGCTGAACTCGAGAATGTTTTGGAGTACCTTGAACATCTCGAATTCAAGAAAATTGGGTTTACATGGCGCGCAAATGCCTATTGAGCCAAGTTGGGTACATGTCGGTATTTAGGACATTACAGAAAGCCTTGGTTGTCCGGTAGATACTTTGGGTTGAACTTGGGAACGTTTTGGAGTACCTTGAACATCAAATATTCGAGAAAATTGGATTTACATGATGCATATGTGCCCATGGGTTTATGCCGATGATGAAGACATTGCATAAACCTTGGTTGATCTGGCAGGTACCGTGGGCTGTAATCGAAAACATTTTGGAGAACCTTGAGCATCTCGTATTCCAGAAAATTGATCACTGTCTCAACGATCAAGATGACCAAACTTGATTGAGTGTTTAGATTTAATAAACAATGTGGTATAGGATCCAAATATTTCAGAATCATCTGCAAGCTGCCAGAAGCAAAATTTTCCCAAGGTTTTAGATAACTAAGTCTTCAGGGTATAGTCAAACTTGACCTCCTATATTTTTTCTACATTTTTGCCGAAGAAATAGGGGACCTAGCTCTCTTCTGTGATTTTTCACAGCCAATCTAAAACGCTTAGCATATATGACCCATCCGGTTAATGAGATCAAAATTTTGAAATTTATTGTTATGTGAACCGGTGCCAGCGAAAGTGGTACATAAACCATTTTTGTCGATTTTGCGTTTTTTACACCAACTGCTTCTGTGAGCAAAGGTCTATTAAGGGAATAACGAAAAAGTGATTTTTGACAACTAAATCTGAAGAAATGCACTTTTTAATTTCTGGTATATATCACAATGGCCATTTCGTTGCCAGGAAAAGTGGTACATGTGCAATTCTACCTATTAAAATCAGCTTATTGAAAAGAAAATTTGACAACATGAATGTTTCCGCAACAGATATTAACCCTATTTTTAATTTCAAAATGGTTTACTGCCGTTTAAAATAATTATATAAATGTACATGTACCACTTTTACTGGCAACGATTTTCGATTTCTGTTACATTTTGTTCCCATTAATAGTGGTACATGTGCATTTTGTTCCAACAAACTTGAAATTTGTCAAGAAACTACGCATATTTCTCATTACTACCTTTAGGCACATTAGTCTTAACACGTTGGTACAGTTGAGATGCAGAAAATTGCTAATTTGAATTTTATTTTCGAAGTTTTTGGAAAAATGCGTCTCCTGAAAAATTTTCACAATGTAACATGTACCACTTTCGCTGGCACCGGTTCATGTTAGGGAACGTCCTTAAAATACGTCACGCTTTTAGTGGGAGAGAAAGGGCTACTAAAAGTATGACTACTCATATATTTTTTTTTTAAATTTCATACAAAAAGTGGGACAATGAAGGGAGGAGGAATTGAAAATGGTTATTTTTGGCGTGACACAATTTATGGACGTTCCCTTAATGCACGTTTTACTTGCCAGAAACCTCAACCAGTCACCATTGATGATTAATATACATTTCCTGTATGTAATAACTTTGGTCTCTTTTCACATTAGCATGTTCACGTGCCTTATGGACAGTCTCTTTAAAAATGTGAGAACCTGTAAAACTAACATTTTCCTAGCAATATTTCATTTTTCAAAAAATGTCGCTAAAAAATTGTCAAAGAAAATTATTTCGATTCTGTCACTGTTGCGGTTTTATCAACTGAAACTCACGGACCGTGTTGATAAAAACGGAACATATCTGTACATAAAAACGAATTTCTGTCTGTCTGACCCTTATAGACTAAACCGATCGGCGCGAAAATTTGTAGGCAAAGGTTTTTGTGGCCGGGAAAAGTTCTTAAGATGGTTCGGAACCCTCCCCCATTTAGAAAGGGGGTTCCCATACAAATGAAACATCAATTTCTTCATAACTCGAGAACTAATCAAGCAAATGGAACTAAATGTGGCATGTGGAGGTTTTGGAAGGAAAGGGGGACTCCCATACAAATGAAGCATAAATTTCTGCTAACTAGAGAACTAATAAATTAATTTTAAGCGACACGAAGTTCGTCGAGTCTGCTAGTTTATAAATAAATTCATAAAAGGAGTTCACCTAAAAGAATTTTGGAAGGTTCTCCTGAAGCAATTTTCTTGAAAAAGGGAATGTATTTCTTATTTTTCTAAATTTCTGAAGGGTTTTCTGTAGGAATTCCAAACAATTTTCCAATAGAATTTACAAAGGAATTCCTAAAGGATTTTTCAAAGTAATTTTTAAAAGAATTTCCGAAAAAAATCCTAAAAGAATTTGTGAAGGAGTTCTTAAAAGAATCCCTGAACTTTAACGGAAATTGTGAACTGAGAATAAATTGGAAAAATAAATTGAAATTCAAAAAATAAATTGGAGGATTCCTTTGGAAAATTTCGGAAACTCATTCTACGAGTTCTTTCAGGAATTTTCTAATAAATTCTTTAGAAAATCCTTAGGAAATTCCCTCATAAATACTTACGGAAATTGTTTCAGGAATATTTCGGAAATTCCTTTAGTAGAAATCTTTCCAAATTTTTTTTAGGAATATCTTTGGAAATTCCTTTAGGAATTTCTTCGTCAATTGATTTAGGATTTTCTTCGGAATGTATTTTAAGCATTCTGCCAGTACTTTCTCAAGTAATGCCTTCGGAAACTCTAGGAAGAAATTCTTGGAATTCCTTCTAAAATTCTTATAGGAATACTCTCGGTCATTCCTCCGGATCTTTTTAAGCAACTCTTCCAGAAATTGCTTCAGACCTTCGGAGATTCAGTTAGAAATTGTTACCGAATAAAGTAACAATATGTTCAACTGCTGGTTTCTTCCAAAAAAACAACCCCTCCAATGAAACCACTAACACATCCCTGGACATCTTCCACAACCGGCGAAATGAAATCAAACGCCCGCATTTTGGAGCGAAAAGGCGACAACCCGAATCTGAACGAAAGTGGCAGCAAGAAAGATGGAAAAAAGAGGGTGAATCGGGGAGTCAGTCGTGGACAGTTGAGGCGGACAGAACAAAAAGTGTAGTCTTCGAAGCCAACCGCCGCTCCATGGAAAACGGACCTATGAACCCGCTGGACACCAACCAAGCCAATAAAATGCCTTCTCGTCCAACCACCGCTTCGAGAAACGAGCCAACAAACTCAGTCGGACCCCGATCAAGCCACGTGTATGTCGTCAAATCCAACCTCCGCTTCGGGAAACGGGCCAACGAATCATCGGACGCCTCCGGCGACCAACCAATCGACGTCATATGTTCGCCGTCACATCCATCCTGTCCCTGCCAGCCAACCCACCAGTGCATCTTCTTCTTAGTAGCATGAAAAAAATGTACAAAAATCCTTGGGCTGAAAATCTCGATAATAAAGACAAAAAAATAGAAAAAAAATGTACAAAAAAAAAACTCTTTTAAATTAACAGCCAGTTAGGAGGACGTAAGGACGTCCTTCCACAGACGTGGGGACGCCAAATGAGATTGTTTTTGAGATTCCCCTTTCAGCATTCTTTCAGGAATCTCTTCAGTAAATTTTGTAGGAATTCTTTTAGGAATCCTTCGTAAATTTCATTAGGAAATTGTTTTGCGAATTCCTTCGAGATTTTTTTAGAAATGCTTTTCAGGAAATCCTTTCAAATTTCCGTTAGAAACTCCTTCGAAAATTCCTTTATGATTCCCTATTTTCAATTGGTGGGCTTCGTGGCCGTGCGGTTAGCGACGTCAATCACCTAAGCGCAAGGGCTATGGAGTGTGGATTCGATTCCCGCCCTGGTAAGGAGAAAACTTTTCGTGTTCGAAAAAATCTGGTCGAAGACGGTGTTCCTGTTTTTTTCTTTATTTCAGTTTGCCATAATTTTCCGGAAGAATTCTTTCAACAAAATTTCCGAAATAATTCCTGCAGGAATTTTCAAAGGATTTTTACACTGTTTTACTAACAAAAAATCTGGAGAAATTTACAAAGGCCTTTCGGGAGGTTTTATGCAAGAATCCTTGGAGGAGTATTCTAATGAACCACTGGGAGACTTTCGTAAATTATTCCTGGAGGAGTTCCTGAAAGAATTTCTGGAAAATTTTCTGGAGAAATTTTAGAAGAAATTTCTTGATGAATTACTGAAAGAATTGTTGAAGAAATTTCCTGAAAAAATATTGAAGGAATCCACGAAGGAATTTCCAATGACAACAAATACCTAATGGAATTTTTATACCAATTTCTAGATTTCTACAAGAATTCATTCAGAAATTACTTTAATTCTTTCTTCGAAAATCCAGACAGTAATAAAACAAAACCCTGTTTAGAATTTGGAATTAAGACTCCATGCCAAATATAAAAACCCAAAAATATCGGAATTGTATTCGATCCTTTGTCATACTTATTCGAACATTCTCAAGAAATCCTTGAAAATTTGCTTCTTCGAAAAATTCTTCCGTATTCATTCAGGTGATATTTCATGAATTTATCGAAAAGTTTGTTCGGAAAATCCTCCCGACATTTTTTCGTAAAAAATACCTCCACGAATTAATTCAGTTGATCTTTCAAAAAATCTTCCAGGCATACCTTCAAATTCGGAAATTCTTCTAGTGATTTAATACAAAATTTCCCAAGGATTTTCTTCAAAAATGCTCCGCAAATAAATCTAGTAATTCTTTCGGAAAATTCTTCAAAAATTTGTCCGAGAAATCTTTTCGAAACTCCTCCTAAATTTCCTTCTGGAATTCCTTTAGCAATACTTTCAGAAATTCTTCCAGATATTCCATTCCCGCAATTCTGCCGGAATTCCCTTCAGGAATTCTCCCATTCCTCCAAGAATGCTTTCAAAGTTTCCTCCAGGGATTCTTTCGACAAATTTTAAGGAAATTACTTCGGAAATAGATCCAGATGGGGCCCTCCTTAGCCGTGTGGTAAGATGCTTCAGAACTTTATCCAGGAATTCTTTCGATTTTTTATTTCTTCGGAAATTTTATTAAATTTTCCTTGAGTCTTTTGGATATTCAAAAATTCATTTAGAAATCTTTCGGAAGTTACTTTAAGAGATCATCTGGAAATTTCCTTGAAATTTTATTTAGAAACTCTTCCGAAAATTTCTATTCCTTCCTATTTTATTATTTAATAAATTTGCGGCAAAAATATTCCAACTAAATTTCCGCAATAATTCCGGCAGGAAGTTCGGAAGAAACTTCGTATGATTTTACGAAAAGGATTTCCGTAGGAATTTCTGGAGGAGGTTATTAATTTACGAAGACCTTTCCAGAGAATTTTGCGAAGGAATCCCTAGACGAATGTAAAAAGAAATTCCTTGCGTAATTTTCTAAATTATTCCTGGAAGCGTTCTCAAAAGAATTTCTGAAGAGATTCCTAAAACACATCCCGAAGAAATTCCTAAATCAATTTCCGAAAAAAAATCTCCAAAGACATTCCTAAAGAAATTTTCGAAAGTTATCTCTTAAAGGAATACCGTCCTGAAATATTTTTTGAGGGTAGTCCTGAAGAAATACCCGGAGGATTTTCCCTAGGCATTTCCGAAGAAGTTTTCAAAGGAATTCAAAAGAAGTTCCTAAAAGAATTTCCAAAGGAAATTTTCTTCGAATGCCTCCTTTGAATCTTTTGGGATTCATTTCATTTATTTAGTCTACATCTATACAGATAACACTGAATCAACAATTTGACGCCACAATACACGGTTCGAGGCCGCATCTCTCCATCCTCGAATACGCCCCACGCTCGCCAAGTCGTTCTGCACCTGGTCTGCCCATCTCGCTCGCTGCGCTCCACGTCGTCTCGTACCTGCCGGATCGGAAGCGAACACCATCTTTGCAGGGTTGCTGTCCGGCATTCTTGCAACATGCCCTGCCCATCGTACCCTTCCGGCTTTAGCTACCTTCTGGATACTGGGTTCGCCGTAGAGCTGGGCGAGCTCATGGTTCATTCTTCGCCGCCACACACCGTCTTCTTGTACACCGCCAAAGATGGTCCTAAGCACCCGTCTCTCGAATACTCCGAGTGCTTGCAAGTCCTCCTCGAGCATTGTCCATGTTTCATGTCCGTAGAGGACTACCGGTCTTATTAACGTCTTGTACATGACACATTTGGTGCGGTGGCGAATCTTTTTCGACCGCAGTTTCTTCTGGAGCCCGTAGTAGGCCCGACTTCCACAGATGATGCGCCTTCGTATTTCACGACTAACGTTGTTGTCAGCCGTTAGCAAGGATCCGAGGTAGACGAATTCCTCGACCACCTCGAAGGTATCCCCGTCTATCGTAACACTGCTTCCCCAGGCGGACCCTGTCGCGCTCGGTTCCACCCACAAGCATGTACTTTGTCTTTGACGCATTCACCACCAGTCCAACTTTTGTTGCTTCACGTTTCAGGCGGGTGTACAGTTCGGCCACCTTTGCAAATGTTCGGCCGACAATGTCCATGTCATCCGCGAAGCAAATAAATTGACTGGATCTGTTGAAAATCGTACCCCGGCTGTTACACCCGGCTCTCCGCATGACACCTTCTAGCGCAATGTTGAACAACAGGCACGAAAGTCCATCACCTTGTCTTAGTCCCCGGCGCGATTCGAACGAACTGGAGTGTTCGCCCGAGATCTTCACACAGTTTTGCACACCATCCACCGTTGCTTTGATCAGTCTGGTAAGCTTTCCAGGAAGCTGTTCTCGTCCATAATTTTCCATAGCTCTACGCGGTCTATACTGTCGTATGCCGCCTTGAAATCAACGAACAGATGGTGCGTTGGGACCTGGTATTCACGGCATTTTTGAAGGATTTGCCGTACAGTAAAGATCTGGTCCGTTGTCGAGCGGCCGTCAACGAAGCCGGCTTGATAACTTCCCACGAACTCGTTCACAAATGGTGACAGACGACGGAAGATGATCTGGGATATCACTTTGTAGGCGGCATTAAGGATGGTGATCGCTCGAAAGTTCTCACACTCCAGTTTGTCGCCTTTCTTGTAGATGGGGCATATAACCCCTTCCTTCCACTCCTCCGGTAGCTGTTCGTTTTCCCAGATTCTGACTATCAGTTTGTGCAGGCAAGTGGCCAGCTTTTCCGGGCCCATCTTGATGAGCTCAGCTCCGATACCATCCTTACCAGCTGCTTTATTGGTCTTTAGCTGTTGAATGGCATCCTTAACTTCCCTCAAGGTGGGGGCTGGTTGGCTTCCATCGTCCGCTGAACTGACGTAGTCATCTCCTCCGCTGCCTTGACTTTCATTGCCTGTACTCTCAGCGCCATTCAGATGTTCCTCGTAGTGCTGCTTCCACCTTTCGATCACCACACGTTCGTCCATCAAGATGCTCCCATCCTTATCCCGGCACATTTCGGCTCGCGGCACGAAGCCTTTGCGGGATGCGTTGAGCTTCTGATAGAACTTGCGTGTATCTTGAGAACGGCACAGCTGTTCCATCTCCTCGCACTCCGCTTCTTCCAGGCGGCGTTTCTTCTCCTGAAAAAGGCGGGTCTGCTGTCTCCGCTTCCGTCTATAACGTTCCACGTTCTGCCGGGTACCTTGCTGCAGCGCGACCGCCCGCGCTGCGTCCTTCTCCTCCAGAATCTGTCTGCACTCTTCGTCGAACCAATCGTTCCGTCGACTTCGACCCATATACCCGACGTTGTTCTCCGCTGCGTCGTTAATGGCTGCTTTGACTGTATTCCAGCAGTCCTCAAGAGGGGCCCCATCGAGCTCACCCTCTTCCGGCAACGCTGCCTCGAGATGCTGCGCGTATGCAGTGGCGACATCAGGTTGCTTCAGTCGCTCTAGGTCGTACCGCGGCGGTCGTCGGTACCGAACATTGTTGATGACGGATAGTTTTGGGCGCAGTTTAACCATCACCAGATAGTGGTCAGAGTCGATGTTAGCGCCACGATATGTCCTGACGTCGATAATGTCGGAGAAGTGCCGTCCATCAATCAGAACGTGGTCGATTTGTGATTCTGTCTGCAGTGGCGATCTCCAGGTGTACCGATACGGGAGGCTGTGTTGGAAGTAGGTGCTGCGAATGGCCATATTCTTGGAGGCGGCGAAATCAATTAGTCGTAGGCCGTTTTCGTTCGTCAGCCGGTGAGCGCTGAACTTTCCAATAGTCGGTCTAAACTCCTCCTCTTGGCCAACCTGAGCGTTCAGATCTCCTATGATGATTTTGACGTCGTGGCTTGGGCAGCTGTCGTACTCACGTTCCAGCTGCGCGTAGAATGCGTCCTTATCATCATCAGTGCTTCCGGAGTGTGGGCTATGGACGTTGATTATGCTGAAGTTGAAGAACCGGCCTTTGATCCTCAACCTGCACATTCTTTCATTGATCGGCCACCACCCGATCACGCGCCTTTGCATATCGCCCATCACTATGAAAGCTGTTCCCAGCTCGTGTGTGTTGCCGCAGCTCTGGTAGATGGTATGATTACCTCTAAACGTTCGCACCATTGATCCCTTCCAACAAACCTCCTGCAGCGCTACGATGCCGAATCCACGGTCCTTGAGCACATCGGCGAGTATGCGTGTGCTCCCGATGAAGTTGAGAGATTTGCAGTTCCACGAACCGAGTTTCCAATCGCTAGTCCCTTTTCGTCGCAGTGGTCTTCGCCGATGGTTCCGGTCCGTATTCTCTTGTTGATTGTTCGTTGCTTATGATTTTTTAAAGGCTGGCTTGCAGGGCCTGACACCAAACCCCCTAAATTTCCGGAGGACCATTCCTCCTTATTTCCGGTGGACCATGGTGCACAGTTTCACTTAGAGTCCCTCGCTGGCACTCGGACGACGATCAGCCGCCCCTAACATGGTGAACAGACGCTGTTGTGAGCCGATCCTGACATGAAGAACAGACGCTCAGTAAGATTTGTACCTCCGGGAGGAGCAAACCCCCCCCCCCCTTTCCTGTCAGCATACGACCATAGTTCCCACCGGGGTTGGTTACCCGATCTTCCCTAAGGTTGCTCGTATCCCGGCCAGCACCGCGGGGAGGTAGAGATAGGAGTTGCTGGGTAAGAGGCTAAGGACCGCGAGATGGGGTCTATTTTATTCCTTCAGGTACGCGAAGTACCAATGGTACGCTTTACCCAGCATTTGCCGTGCCATCTTTTGGGATATTCCAAACAAATTTCTGGATTTATCTCCGAAGTAATTTCCGGCAGATTTTCTGGAACACCTGAAATAATTTTTGAAAGAATTTCTTTAAGAATTTCTGCAAGCATTCTTCAAATTTCTTGGTAAAATCCTGGAGGTATTTCGTAAATAATTCTTCTTTTTCTTCTGTGACTGCTTCTACTGGAACCTGACCTGCTCAGTATTCTTCCAGCATTTAATCAGTTATTATTTGAAAGCTTTTTTATGCCCACCATTGCATGAGTATGTTTCTTCTGTGGCAAGTACAATGGATACTAGAGTGGGGCGCAGTTGTATGGAAAAACGCAAACTTTGTCCGATCAAGTGAGATCAAGGTTTTTCTAAATCGTTTTGGGACCCCAATCAACTGTGCAAAATATGGGCTCGATTGGTTGCGACCTCGCATGCCGCATCGCGTTTTAAATTTACATGGAGATTAGTATGGGAAAACGTACTTTTTTACATTTTTGCTATTATCGGCTTAAATTTATCATCAATCACGTTGCTCAATACGTTAGCATATAGTGGAAGATGCCGAAAGATTTTGCCGAAGAAGGAACATAGCTGGAAGGTCTTCAAAAAATGAAAATTTGTTGTTCAAACCATATTCAAGAAATCAATGTTTCTGCCAGCACTACCGGACGACCTACGGTTATCGAAGGGCAAAACCCATCTTCCTACTTGTCGGATTTTTTCTTTGTGAAATGATTCCGGATAGCTCCCATTAGCTCTAAAGCCCTATAAGATCAATCATTTTGAAACAACACTCAGTCAAATTATAGGTCTACGTAGTTCGGCAGTGCTGGCAGAATAAATTATTTTTTGCATATGGTTTGAACACTCAATCTTCGAAGCGTTATAACTTTTTTCGTGGACGCCCCAGCAACGTGCCTTCTTCAGCAAAGTGTTTCGGCATCCTGCCACTGTGCCACTTGGTTTACGATGAACTGAAACCTCTAGTAGTAGAAATGCAAAAATATACGTTCTCCCATACTAATTTCCATACAAACTTCAAACGCGATGCGGAAAGCGAGGAAGCAATCAATCGGTCCCAAATTCTGCACAGTTGTTCAGGACCCAGAATGGCTTCGAAAAACCATTGATATGAAAAAATGACCATGACGCCCCACTCTAATGGATACACTATGCCCAGGAAGTCGAGAATGTTTCCCACCCGAGAACCGAACTCGCCATCTCCGGATTGGCAGTCCTACGCCTTTGGTCGCAAGACAAATTTGAGACCCCCAAAGAATTATTCAAGATATTTACGAAAAAAAAACTTCCAAAAAAATCCTAGTGGCCTTTTCAATGGTAGACGATAAAATACTATAAAAATTCCGTAATATTTGAAACTGCCCGATTTTTTTAGAAATATGATTTATCGCTTGACTGATTTCGTTTAAACGTGTAACAACTTTAGCTTTTAATTATTGTGGATGAGCATTTTTTTGGGAATTAATTATTTCTACGAAGCATCGTTACTTGCACTATTAGCCTTCCCATAGCAACACACTGCAACCGTTATGTTCATCCACGTTCTTTTTGTCACGTAGTCAACTTCAACTATCAAATCGTTTATCAAGACTCAAGAGGACTTAAAGGACATCGCATGGTTTGTAGTGTATGAAGCACGAGTCGTGATATTAAAAGCTGTTGCTGGTAAATGAAGTGAATCGGTAAACCGGCAGAATAAATTGCACACCAAAACACACCCTCCCTCTGCCATCGAAGCAGCGAGCCATATGACATCGAACCAGAAGGAGAGCGGCTATAAATTAAGTAATTTAAGCAAAATGGGATTGAATCAATACACAATCACCTATATGTTCAGTCAGCTTGCAATCATTATCTTCGCAAACAGAACTACATTTATATACCTAGCAACTAAGTGGTGTCCTGATTAAGTTCGTTCTTTCGAACAGGTATCGATTATGCTGACTCACTTGGTTACGTAATAGAATGGCACTTAAATCGTTATTGTAACGATTTTTTTCAGGCTGGCGCTACATGATCGAATAATCAGCTTCTGCTTGGCTGGGGAGTTGCTAAAATAATTCTCCTTTCTGTTTTCCAGACGTGAATAAATAATGTCGCTTGTCCAGGACAGCTCCACCCTCACCTTCTAGATGGTCATTCCCTTTTGACTTCATTGCCGTCCGCGTTCAGGTGGAGGAATCAGCTGTGCTTCAGTAAATCTTTATATTTATTGCTCATATGAACAGGTTGTCAGCTTGAATTGCAATCTCTACTGCCAAACATGTTTATTTTTTTCGTTCTAGTAACCCTTATTTATTGGTACGTCTGAGGTAGATCTCGATGAGCTTCAGAAACCAGTTTCCTGATTTCTAAAACAGACAAAAAGTTGGAATGGAATTCGTGATTTGACTGATGGATTATAGATCATATTACTTTGCCGCGAATAGCAACAGTCATCAATGTCAAACTTAGTCCATTTTTAGATCAGATAAAACTGCTAAGCGCCATGACTAGGTGATGACGCCGTGATGCGCTGCTGGTTTGCTTTTGAACCAAATTCATCAGCGTATAGAGCTGTTAGGAGAACGAACGACCTTCGCTATACACCCATCGGCATCAGGCCTTTGACTTTTGTCTACCTCTTCTGTACCATTACCCACCCCAAATTATAAATAAATAATAAGTTTTCGCATATCTTGAAAGGATTTTTGTCGGGGTGTTTCGATTTAGTTTTCCGACATTAGATCGACACAGTCGGGGGAGACGTGCTCGAAATTTGCATCAGGAAGTTTCAGCTACTCTACAAGTTGTGTTCAGGTGACTTGCCCATTCGGTGTGCGTTAAATTGGATGATATGGCAAATTAAAAATAGAATATGTTTAAATTATTAACCCTCTAGTAACTATTAAGAACAATTTTTTTTATGTTTTTAGAAATTGCAGGAAAACAATTTATTCCAATTCTGCCACAGAGTTATTATTTGTGTTTCAAAGTTACAATACAGTTAAGTGATTCATACAAATTATATTATATTATATTTTGATGAAATTCCAGAAAAAGGGCAAATTTAGGCTAAATTTCAGTATGTTCTAAAAAAATGTACTTTGTTTAAATGTAAACTAAATAAATGAAATGAAATGAATGTCAAACATTTGTTGTTGGAAATCTACAGGAATATGCCCTAATAACTTTGTAATATTTATTGGGAGGTAACCCCATACTTATGATCTAGAGTGTCTGTACACCTTGCAGTTAAAAATTTATTTTATTAACAATCTAGAGCCTCCATAACAAGATTCAATATTCATCTGTAATTGTCATTAAGAGATGAATATCAAATACCAATTCACTGGTTCACTTGGTTTCAACCAAGTTGCGATATTTTAAAATTCAATTAATTCTAACCATTCTATCCAAAACTAATCAATTTTTAATAATCATCGATTTCAATGCCAAACATCGCCCATGGAATAATGTCGAAAGCAATTCCAGTGGTAAAAAATGGAACTGTTCTGTGGGATATATATTTTTTACTTCAAAATCCTACTGGATCAACCTGTTTTTCATCAAATGAAATCATTTGATGAAGGATTTGTTTTCAACTGCTTCATGTCAACTTTGTAGCCAATTGATAACTCATGATGACTTTGATTTTGGTTACCGTCGTCGGGAGTGACGAGTTCGGAACTATTGACTAATTTGCTTGAACATGGAAGCCTATTCCAACGCTGGAGAAGATAAAACAACATTGAAGACAGCCGACAGACATTGAAATAGATAACAAGAGGAATAAATTCATGAGAGGCTACGACAGACAAAGGGATGAGCGGACGATGATTACAGTCTAACATCCAAAATGGTTTGTCAAGGGACATAATATTATATTCAAGATCAAGGATCGCCTTGGACCTCGACGATGCGCCCAAAACACAGAGAATGCCTTCCAAGAGCCCCGCTCTGGAGAGACGTGCATATTAGTGATTGAACCTCACATGGTTCGAATGAAGTCTTGTCCCATATTCAGTTTTATGAACCAAGGGCGCATTGGAATTGCGGTTGAACTGAATACAGCGCTCTACCCATATTTGAACCGTTTGTTTGAGAAACTGCATATGTAACATTTTTGTCCAAAATGAGATTTTTATATGTTCTGAATCCTCTTCCAAAAATACGTATTCTGGCAAAAATTACGAAAAAAATTTTTTTGTTCGGGAATGTATGAAATTTTTTTCGTTTGTTTGAGAAACTACATAAGTCCACGCACTTTGAAGAGCAATTATGGAGTACTGTTTACAGTTTTTGCACTGGAAGTGCCTCAGGGTGTTGAGTTTTGCCAAAAACTATTGATCTGTATCGAAGAAATCGAAAGGTTCGGTGCCAATTTGTCCAAAAACAGTTTTTTGTTGTTTTCTCGAAATTGTGTAAAATGGACTTATGCAGTTTCTCAAACAAATGATTCATTTCTAGTTGTAATTTTATTACTAGCTAATTAAATTTTTCATGATGTGGAAAATCCACCGAAGGTGATTTTCCGATTGTAAATTCCATGGCGCCCACCTTAGCTAAAAAGTCCGCTTTCACATTACTCTGTATAAAACAATGAGAATGGACCCAAGCCACGGAGATTCTGCTTTGCTAAACACTCAAAGCTTTCCATATTCTATTTGAAGATATGTCGACTGCTTAATCGGTTTCGTGGACCGAACAGTCCCCAGGGAACTGTCGGTGCAGATGAATAAGTAACTAACGGTAGAGATTTGCTGATGTTAAAAGCCTATAGCTGCTAGCTGAGCAGTATACACATAACTTAGGCTCTTCAAGCTTAAATAGGCGCTAAGGAAAATGTAGAAATCACCGAAACCAGTAGAGTAATCAGTTTTTGATCCGTCTATGAAAAAACCTCCCCACTGGCATACTCGTAATTTTCTTGCGAATAATGGAGATATGATTTTCGGACGAGGAAGTCTTGCATTCTATGAACTTCTTGCTTGTGGTTAGATCAAATATTACAGAGGAACTGTGGAAGCCTAAGAGGCTAGAATAGTTGATGCCAACCAAAGATATGCTTACCTACATGTACTAGTGGTAAATGGTTGTTAATCGTTAATTTATCGTTATCGTCGATAAAGCTGATTGTGTTCAACGATATCGATTGCTATACGACAAAGATGGGGCTTCTGGATGGGCATCACTCTCACTTGCCTTCAATCGTCCGGAAAAATGTTGCATTTCATGAATTGATTGAACAAGTTCCAAAAGTGCCGACATCTGGAAATTTTTTGAGCAAATGGATATATTATCCATCCCAGGAGTTGGTTGGCCACTTGTGTAACTTCTCTAAAGATGCCACTCGTGTAACGCCATCGCGGAGGTCGTATATCCTTGTTGATATGTTGTTATCGTACAGTTCCCCCTTAACCTGTTTCGGAGAAGTTGAAATTCTCCAAGTTTAATCATGTTTCGGCCGTAACGAGTAGATGTGACACAGATCTCTATGAGAAATCGCGGTGGTCTTTTTCTCGGATAGTCACCTGACATGCGACATCGGAGCAAAGTCAACTTTATAGAAGGAGTGCTGATTTATTTGCCCGATCTCGATGAATGATACTAAAATCTGGAATATAAATGTTCACATCGAGTGTTAGCTATGTCTCTCATAGCGCAAAAACATCGCATTGTAACTTGTTACGAAGATTTAAAAACATCTGATTTGGGAAGAATACTTTTAATAATTCCACTGTAGAACCAAAATCATGCCAATCTCATCGACGAAGACACATATCGAAGGATACGAATGACTCGAAAAAGGCATTTTTGAAGATAGGAAAGGAAAGGAATCAGAATAGGAAAAATTACCTTGACCATGTCCTCACGCAGCCGGAAGCATTGAACAATTTGAGCATGAACTCCAAGATTCCCGAAAACATTGGAGCTATTCAGATATATCCAAAGCAGCTGTTATAGGTTATCCAAATTGTTCTGGAGTGGAACTCAATTGATCTACCAGATCAACTACGTTTTTGACCAAACCGAAAGCAACCCAGCATGCCCGTGCCGGTCACTCAAGCTTTTGCGTGTGATTTGCACTTCAAATTAGATCATTGCAGATGTTTTAGGTGGTATGAAGCTGTTAGGTTGATTGATCATTGGGCCAAATAATCCTTAGGCTGAATGGTCATTAGGCCAAACTAAAAATTAAAAGTGAGTAGTCAGTTCTTCCTTTCCTTCTTCATTCCCCTTTCCACCTTATTCCTTCTTGTTTTTTCCTTGTTTCTTGGTTCTAAACCATGTTACCATTTTTTCATTCGTATATCATGAGGCTAACACGATGATACTTTTATGCCCAGGGATGTCGAGACAATTTCCAATCCGAAAATTGCCTAGACCGGCACCGGGAATCGAAACCAGCCACCCTCAGCATGGTCTTGCTTTGTATCCGCGCGTCTTACCGCTAGGCTAAGGAGGCAGAATTGTTACTAGAACTTCTTCGGCAGTACGTACTAAAATATTTCGGTCTGAAAATATTTCAGAATTTCATTTAAAAAATATTTGGAAAGTCGACAATCTTTTTTTATAATACCGTCGTCGGGGGTGACAATGGGTCAAATGGGGGTGAGAATGGGTCACTGTTTCAACTACTTAGAATACATGAAGAATAGATTGAATATATCTGAGGGCAAGAAGACTAAAATATAAGAGACCTTTTTGAACGATTTTACTCTATGACCTCCAGACTGCCGGTGAGAGCGCTGACCCATTCTCACCCCCCAGAAAAAAAATCTCCCAAGCGATTTCCGGAAAAATCCTGTAGGATTTTCTGAGCGAATTCTTCAGAAGTTTCCGTGGAAATTGCCGAGGAGATTCTTGGAAGAATTTGTGACGGAGTTCTTGGAAAAATATTCAGAAGAATTATTAAACAAACTTCCGGAGAATTAATTTCCAGGATAATTTATTTGTGAACGACTTTCCGGGAGAATCTTTGGGGGAATTTTGGGATAGGAATTTCTGGAAGAATTACCAAAGGAATGCGCGGAAGATTTTCTATATCTTCTTCTTCTTCTTCTTATTGGCATTACATCCCCACACTGGGACAGAGCTTAGTGTTCATTAAGCACTTCCACAGTTATTAACTGCGAGGTTTCTAAGCCAGGTTACCATTTTTGCATTCGTATATCATGAGGCTAGCAGGATGATACTTTTATGCCCAGGGAAGTCGAGACAATTTCCAACCCGAAAATTGCCTAGACCGGTACCGGGAATCGAACCCAGCCACCCTTTCTATATCTAGATTTCGCCATGAAATTTCCATAAGAAGTTCTTCAAGAATTCCTGGATAACTTTCCGGAAGAATTCCCGGGAGGTGGTTGTAGTAGAATTCCATATGAATTTCAGAAGGAACTCTCGTGGTAATTTCTGTAGAGTATGCGAAGTAATTTATCAAGTATTCTTTTAGGAGTTTTTGGAGGAACTCCAAAGGGAATTTCAGTAATTATTTAAGAAGTTACAGGTCTTCCCGGGGATTTCCTGAACAAATATCCTGGAGCTTTCACATAGGAACTTTCCGTGGAATTCCTGAAGCGATGGTGTAGGAATTATCAAAAGATTTCCTGGAGGCTTTTCCGGAGAAATTCCTGGAGGAACTTCCGGAGGAATTCCTGGAGGAACTTCCGGAGGAATTCTTGGAGAAACTTCCGAACGAATTCCTGGAGGAACTTACAAACGAATTCCAAAGGAATTCCTGGAAAAACTTCCGGAGGAATTCCTGGAGGAACTTCCGGAGGAATTCCTGGAGGAACTTCCGGAGAAACTCTTGAAGGAGCTTCCGGAGAAATTCGTGGAGGAACTTAAGGAACTTCCGGAGAAATTCTTGGAGGAACCTCCGGAGAATTTCTTGGAGGAACTTTCGGAGGAATTCCTGAGAGAACTTCCGGAGGAACTGCCTGAGAAACTTCCGGAGGAACTTCCGGAGGATTTCCTGGAGGAACTTCCGGAGGAATTCCTGGAGAAACTTGCGGAGGAATTCCTGGAGGAACTTCCGGAGGAATTCCTGGAGGAACTTCCGGAGGAATTCCTGGAGGAACTTCCGGAGGAATTCCTGGAGGAACTTCCGGAGGAATTCCTGGAGGAACTTCCGGAGGAATTCCTGGAGGAACTTCCGGAGGAACTCCCGGAAGAACTTCCGGAGGAATTCCTGGGGGGAACTTTTGGAGGAATTTCCGGAGGAACTTCCGGAGGAATTCCCGGAGGAACTTCCGGAGGAATTCCCGGAGGAACTTCCGGAGGAATTCCCGGAGGAACTTCCGGAGGAATTCCCGGGGGAACTTCCGGAGGAATTCCCGGGGGAACTTCCGGAGGAATTCCCGGGGGAACTTCCGGAGGAATTCGGAGGAACTTCCGGAGGAATTCTTGGAGAAACTTCCGGAGGAATTCCCGGAGGAGCTTCCGGAGGAATTGCCGGAGGAACTTCCGGAGGAATTCCCGGAGGAACTTCCGGAGGAATTCCCGGAGGAACTTTCGGAGGAATTCCCGGAGGAACTTCCGGAGGAACTTCCGGAGGAATTCCCGGAGGAACTTTTGGAGGAATTCCCGGAGGAACTTTTGGAGGAATTCCCGGAGGAATTCGGAGGAACTTCCGGAGGAATTCCCGGAGGAACTTCCGGAGGAATTCGGAGGAACTTCCGGAGGAATTCCCGGAGGAACTTCCGGAGGAATTCCCGGAGGAACTTCCGGAAGAATTCCCGGAGGATCTTCCGGAGGAATTCCCGGAGGATCTTCCCGAGGATCTTCCGGAGGAATTCCCGGAGGATCTTCCGGAGGAATTCCCGGAGGAACTTCCGGAGGAATTCCCGGAGGAACTTTCGGAGGAATTCCCGGAGGAACTTCCGGAGGAATTCCCGGAGGAACTTCCGGAGGAATTCCCGGAGGAACTTCCGAAGGAATTCCCGGAGGAACTTCCGAAGGAATTCCCGGAGGAACTTCCGGAGAATTTCTTGGAGGAACTTTCGGAGGAATTCCTGAGAGAACTTCCGGAGGAATTCCTGAGAGAACTTCCAGAGGAACTGCCTGAGAAACTTCCGGAGGAACTTCCGGAGGATTTACTGGAGGAACTTCCGGAAGAACTTCCGGAGGAATTCCTGGAGAAACTTGCGGAGGAATTCCTGGAGGAACTTCCGGAGGAATTCCTGGAGGAACTTCCGGAGGAATTCCTGGAGGAACTTCCGGAGGAATTCCTGGAGGAACTTCCGGAGGAATTCCTGGAGGAACTTCCGGAGGAATTCCTGGAGGAACTTCCGGAGGAATTCCTGGAGGAACTTCCGGAGGAACTCCCGGAGGAACTTCCGGAGGAATTCCCGGAGGAACTTCCGGAGGAATTCCCGGAGGAACTTCCGGAGGAATTCCCGGAGGAACTTCCGGAGGAATTCCCGGAGGAACTTCCGGAGGAATTCCCGGAGGAACTTCCGGAGGAATTCCCGGAGGAACTTCCGGAGGAATTCCCGGAGGAACTTCCGGAGGAATTCCCGGAGGAACTTCCGGAGGAATTCCCGGAGGAACTTCCGGAGGAATTCCCGGAAGAACTTCCGGAGGAATTCCCGAGGGAACTTCCGGAAGAATTCCCGGAGGAACTTCCGGAGGAATACCTGGAGGAACTTCCGAAGGAATGCCTGGAGGAACTTCCGAAGAAATTCCTGGAGAAACTTCCGAAGGAATTTCCGGGGGAACTTCCGGAGATATTCCCGGGGGAACTTTCGGAGGAGTTCCCGTTGGAACTTCCAGAGGAATTCCCGGGGGAACTTCCGGAGGATTTCCCGGGGGAACTTCCGGAGGATTTCCCGAGGTAACTTCGAGAGGAATTCCCGGGGGAACTTCCGGAGGAATTCCCGGGGGAACTTTCGGAGGAATTACCGAAGAAACTTCCGGAGGAACTTTCGGAGAAATTCCCGAAGGAACATCCGGAGGAATTCCCGGAGGAACTTCCGGAGGAATTCCCGGAGGAACTTCCGGAGGAATTCCCGGAGGAACTTCTGGAGGAATTCCCGGAGGAATTTTCGAAGGAATCCCCGGAGGATTTTCCGAAGGAATTTTTGGAGGAACTTTCGAAGGAGCTTCTGGAGGAACTTCTGAAGGAACTTCCGGAGGAATAACTGGAGGAACATCCGAAGGAATTTCTGAAGGAACTTGCGAAGAAACTTCCGAAGGAATTTTTGAGGGAACTTCCGAAAGAATTTCTGAAGGAACTTTCGTAGGAATTTCTGGAGGAACTTTCGGAGGAATTCCCGGAGGAACTTCGTGAGGAATTTGTGGAGGAATTCGTGGAGGAATTGCTGTTGAACCTTCCGGCGAAATTCCTGGACGAACTTCTGGAGGAATTCCTCGAGGAAGTTTCGGAGCAATTCCTGGAGCAGCTTTCAGAGGACTTCCAGGTGGAATTCACGGAGGAATTTGTGAAAAAAATTGGAAAATTTCTATTGCTTGAAATAAGCTCACACCGACTCACGCTGACTCATGCAGCCGCGCCGGCGCCGCCGCTGGCTGAAAATGATCTATCAAGCCGCTGCTGATAAATTTTCATTTGGCGCACAGGTGTAGTGAAAAGTGAAAAGTGAAGAAAGAAATGAGAAAAGAGAAGCGAGAAATGAACAGTGGGAAATGATGTGTGACGTCTTAATTCTCACTCTTTATTTTTCACTTGTCAAAAGAAAGTGTGTTACAAGTGAGAAATATGATGTGAGGAGTGAGAAGTGTGAATTTTAACTCCTTGCTCATTATTTTTTACTTCTCCCTTTTGCAGTGCAGTATTTTTCATTTATTTCTCAATTCTTAATTATCATTATTCATTTTACATATTTCACATTCACTTGGTCGGCCAAACGTCCTTTCCACCATATGACCTGTTTTTCTAATGAAAATTATGGTCGTATGATGCGTTCGGCTTAATGACATTTTTGACTGTATGAACTGTACGGTCAAACGGCAATTTCAGCCAAATTACGGTCAACCGTTTTCAGCCTAATACGCGTTTACATCTTCTTCGCGCTTCCTCATTTTATACTTTTCATACTGGCAATCCCAAAGCTTCTTGCGAAAGATCTAGAGTTCTAGTGTGTGGCCAACTAATTGTAGAAAAACCTTCGCACTAGAAGTCCACCACACAACCAATTTTTGAAATTCAGCTTCTGGAATGTGTTATTGACAAACTACTAAATGATTGAACGCAAATTACTGAATGATCGTTAACATCTTTGCCAATATTACCTAGTACAGCCGAGCACCAGCAAACATGTTTTTTTAACTGAGATATATATCAGAGTTGCAGAAAACCAGCAAACAAATGAACTTATCATAAGACGTACTGGTCATATGTTACACATGTCAAAGTGATGCCAGAATGCCAGAACTGAAATAAGCTTGGGAGTAACAGATTTGTTACAACAGAACTTGGTTAACCAGCGAATTACTCAACTGAATCAAATTCTCCATTTGGCATTATGTTCAACACTGTGTAATGCCTGTCAGCACCACCCATAACGCAAACTACAGTGAAGTTGTTGGAGAAAATGGAACGCGTGTGTCGAACATAAATGAGGCATTCGCTTTACCATAAGCTCCGGAACGTTGCGTGCTCCAGCTATCCTGAGGGAAACTTCGAAGGGAACCAGCCACCAGAAAGTTCGACTGGTTTTTCGCCCCTACATCAAATTCATACAATCGATTTACATGTCCGAATTGCTTCGGTTCTCCATCAGGGTTTCCCCTGACTTCAACCTGATCAGGCATAGTTCGTCGTCTTTCGGGTCACAACCAATTGGCCCCGTATGCCGACCATAAATGTTGGGTTTTGACCCTAAGAAACCATAATAAGCGAATATCCACTGTAAAAGGTAAAGTATCAGCACCAAGTTTAACTACTGAAATAGTTTTCATCGAAGCGACGAATACTAAACGGTTATCAAAACGAAAAGTAAAAAAAAACGGCTCCGTTATGCCTTATACTTAAAAAATGACACATAAATAAAGCTTTTAAAAAAATATGAACTGTACGGTCATTATGCTCAGCACTGTTGTTATGTTGGGTGTAACACTTCTGTGGATTATAAAATTATTATTGATTACTCAAGTGGTGGAATTAAATGGGATAGTACTAACTCGTCTCATGACAAGTGAAGACTTCTGTAGAAGTCTTACTGTGATAAAATTCTCTCTAGTGAGTGGTTTATGATTGCAATCCGGCCTCAAAACATAGCGTGATTACGTTTTAGTTGGAATAGTTTACAAATAATTTAAATAGAGTTCCGGATGAACATTAGTAGATACGCTCGAAAATGCCTAAATTCCATTAATTTGTATTCGGATCAGTTGATAGTCAACCTGAAATTCCTGTACAATAAAGCTGTGCAAAACAACTTTGTGAATTTTATTGGGACGCCGATTTAGAGTTATCTGCATTGCCATTATTGAGAGATAACATTCCTTCTACGTTGAACAGACATAAAAAATGACACAGTTGACGACATCGAACAAATTTATGATTCCTCCGTCAACGGCTATGGAAACCGCAATGATATAGTGCGTAGATCAATAAAAATAGGCATGTCGCAGCGAAATTGATCGTTCAAGCTAGATAAGCACCTACACGGAAAACAGAAAAAATGCAATTCTGTTTTTAGGACGATCTTTGGAATGTATCGAGTGGCACATATAGGATATTAGAGCTATATTCCGTTGACGTGTAGTTCTGTGCTTTTAACCCATTTAACCCATAAGGTCACTTCTGACGGAATCCAGGTTTCAAAGTGCTCGCGTTTTCGGGGGCACACCACTCGATACGGAGGCGGCGCACAACTGTCATTTTTGTTGATTTAGCTTTGCTGCGTCGCAGCATGCGTGAAATAATAAAAATGACAGTTGTGCGTTGCTTGACTTCGAGAGAATTGGTTTTGGTACTGCAGGAGATATTAGCAAAACGTTGTTTAACATGAATTGTGAAATTTAACGGAAAGTTATCTCTATTGTTTATGGCCTTGGCGACATTGCACAGTACTTAGGTAAGATCGTGTATGATGTATTGTTGAACGACGCGTTATTTTGCGAAAAAGTCGAGGTTCGAAACCAACCCTTCTTTTCTTACGCTCTAATTGTTTAACGTAAGTGCCTGATAGATAGGCTCCACCTACTTCGATAGAAACAGCAGCTCGGAATGGAGTGACTGAAATTCTTTTATTGTAGAGTGCTGACATGTTTCCAAAAGCGCATTTGCACAAGATTCCACGCGGCGTTCCACATTTGAAAGGAACAACCGCACCCTAGGAAACGCCGCTCATGTTATCTCATCTCCCCATAGGAATCGAGTATACGGGCAGCAAAAAACGCGGTGCGTCGTTTCCTTTGGGGAGCGCCGCGTGTACTTTTGGGCAAATGCGTTAATACAAATATCAAGACTAATATTCATTTTGTGTGCCAAAAAAATGTCAAAAATAAAATTAACTAGCCTGGAAAGTAATCTGTATTGACTCCAAACAGCAACAACAAAAGAAATGTAGAAAAATGTCCTCTCTACGAAATAGGCTACGAAACTTGGCCAAAAAACATTTTTTGCAATTTCTGATCATAATACCTGGTTTATAATTGGTGTTTGAGTGATAAAACGGCCTACTTTTCCATACCAACGAAATGGATGCTTCAATGAACATTATGCAACTCAAATGGGTTGCATAATATTCATTATAACACTCATTTGGGTGCTATAATGAAAAACCAACATCAGAACTCATTTGGGTGCTATAATGGAAATTCAGCATAAGAACAATTGTTACATGACCACATTTAGGTCAATTAACTTGGATGAGTGTTTGAATAATGTATTCTCTGTGTCTCGTAATAAATGAAATAGTTTGATGACAAAGTCCTGTCGAAAGGCAGGTTTATCTATCGCTTTATGGTTTGGCAAGCATACAATGTGGCACAATCACTTGAAGTCTGTTTGTTTTCTGCATGATTTTTTTTTGGCAAGATTGATTATGTGACCATTTTTAGTCACCATTAAGATTGTTAGATTGAAACCAGTAGTGATTCAGTTTCATTCCAAATTTGAATCTGGAGAAAAATATAACAAACTCGCTGGTTTTCCCAACAGTATTCCATTCATGTTTTCAAAATTTTCAATTAAATGAAATAATTATGTTGCTATCAAGAAAGGCGCCGTGATTGCAAGGTGGATTGACTCATTTAATGACGTATTCATACACCAAAATAATTGAAAAGTATTTGAATCTCGTAATTCAGTCGTGGTTCAAATCTGAAGAAAATACAACAGTTGCAGAACAGCTGCTGGGAAAATGAATGTTTCAGTTTCATATTCAAACTAACAGTCTCAAACAATTTGAATCACTGCTGATTTCATTCTTAGTGGGTCGTTTTCGGAACTTTCCCCCGTACTAATATCATGCTCGTATATCTATATTATTTGCAATACGGACAATATTTACTTAATTTGTTTTTTAATATTACTTTGCGTGTTCCCTGACGGAAAAATCCCAAAAATTAGAAATAAATTAATTTGCGCTCCGATCCTTTTTTTTTTCGTTTTAGATTTTTGTACATTGTTTATTCTAGGAGTAGATTGTTTTTTTTTTCATGTAACCCGTTGGCAGTCTCTCGACTCAAACTCTACTCCGGGTCCATCCCTGTTATTCCCAACGGTAATTAAACTTACTTCTATGAGCCTCTATTTTAGATCAATAACAGACGTTCCTAAGCCACGTCGCTCAAATGGTCACTGTTTTAGGCCTGCTCCAAATAGTTTATTAAATAGTCCCTTCAATAACATGATCACCGTTTTCACCATTATAACTATCACTCATCACTCCAACTTAACCCTGTTGATCCGGTGATTAAATTTGCTTCTACGAGCCTCTATTTTTGATCATTAACAGACGTTTCTAAGCTACGTTGCTCAAATGGTCACTGTTAAGGCCTGATTCAAATAGTTTTCTACAAAATAATCCCGGTAGCATCACTTATTATCGTTTTCACCACTATCACTATCATAATTACTATTGTCCCTGTCATCACAAATATCTACAGTCATGAACACACACACAATGAATCGATCTTCAAAACAGCGCTGTTATATATCATATAAGAACCGACACTTCTACTAGCTTTCATTGGACATGTACATGTACATTATTTCTAGTATAATTATAAAATAATTCCCACTTCTAGCACCTCAACTCAATATTGCATTTCATTCTTCATACTCACTGCGAACATGTTCCCATCCCAAATCAACTCTATCTTTTACCTAGCTTCTTCTGTCACTATGTCTACACCACCAATACCAACTTGTGTATTAACCTTTTCACTAACACTTGCATAACCACACAACATCACCATTTTCATATCAACAACCATTTTTTTCACAATTTCATCGAGATCAGCAATTATCACTGCTATCCCTACTACAAAAAACTAGTCAGTCATTTTTTTTCTAAATTTGCAGTTTCCATCAAACAAATGAAGCTCAAAAAATAATAAGCTTAAAATCTATCGCGAGAGTCAGTCTTATTGTAGATATGATGACAAAGAGAGAAAACTCGAATAGAAGTGCATTTTGAAACAATAATAACGCACTAGAGTTTGATAAATATGACTCGTTTAAAATTTATTTTGGAATCTATTTAGTCTATTTACCAGGCCACACTTCAGAACCGTGCGCCCAGCAATTATAAAAAAATCTCAACTTAACAACACCGAATACTGTTGCTATGGGCCTGTTGGTCTTCAAAAGCTTCGAAATCGCCTCCGAATAGAATTCAACAGGTAATAATTTTACAGACATTTCTTGAGCTTCGAATTTTTGATAGGGTTGGGAAGTCTTATGGTAGATCTTTATGTCTATGGATCTACTGTTAATCTAGTCATAATTATGTCGAATGTTTCGCACTGTGTCATTATTACTCTGTCTGTCTTAGTTATCTTATGTTTCCTACGTTATTCAGTTCAATTCTATACTCATTGTAGATTATGTTACGTTTTGATGTCAGTTCATTGTCTCTATTGCTAAAGGTCACCTCCTCTCAGGCGAGTATCCTAGTTCAAGCGTATAAGTAAATACCGCTTAAGAGTTAAGCAAACGTGAAAAAAGGCAGAATGTCTTGATGATATTTTCTACTGGTTAATTCCTACCTAGCTATGTTTAAGCATGGCTACGACTCATCATCATCAGGGAACGCCTCTGAAAAGTATTGCCGCATAGCAGAGATCATTATCATTGATGAAAAGGACCTCTACCTGTCTGCACCACCATTCAAGGCTCCAAGATACGATGTCCGTTGAATCACATGCACATGCGTAAAATCAGTGCATCAATGTCAGATTATATGTGACGTGGCATTAAACAAAAAATAGTCAACATGTGATATCACCACGACAGGATATGTCTTTGGTTGCCATATCAGTGCTAATGGCGTAAGCCCACCCATCGCGGCAAGTTAACCTATCCGAGGGGAGGGAGAAATAATGTAAGAAAAATGCTTGAGAATATCATTTCAAGACCAAAGTCTCAAAACTACCCATACGCTTCTGCAAACAAAGACCCAAACGACGACCCGACGACCAACAGTTCTCCCATGCAAACCAACACCATCAACACGCACGCGAGGGTCTCTGCTGTTGACAGTGCTGGTCCGCGCGAGAGCGCCACCAGACTCCGGAAATCGACACTCGAGCTCGAGTCCCCGCCCACAAAGACAAGTCACTGTTCAAACGAATGTTGCCTTAATTGACTTCCCCATCCCGGGCACAGATTCTTTCCGAAGGATACTCAATATAAGTTCCACCGGGAAGCCAAGCACCAGAGATTGAGGAAAATCAGATAATCCAGCATCAGGCGTCTCGCGTCTGTTAGTTAAGCAGAGAAGATGTTATAGGTGATATTCTCAATACGGCCGTTCAGAATGGTTCAGCGGATGTGAATTATGGATCATTATTAGGTCTTGTAATTTTGAACAAAACATTCTGAATACACGCGATAAACTATGAATATTATTATATCGAAGTTTTTAATTAGGATCATGAATCAAGTAAAAATACTGATAAGTATAAGTTTGTAATTACTACCGACATTGTATTTGTGATCAAAACTGACATTGTGTTTTAGTTAAAACTCAAGTATACTAAATACGTAACGGAAAAAAGTAGTGTTATTAAAAAAATTATAATAATTTACATTATAAATTCTGATTAATTTCAAGATACTGATCCAACATCACATCTTCAAGGGCTCCTCACAAGCTACACATTTCATTCAGGCACTTTAGAACGTCCATGTAGTAACTTGTTCACACTTGAAATCTGCCTCGACCAAGTTGGCAGAACGCGCCCTTACCCTTTCTGAACCCAAGGGCAGGGAGTAGAGTAGATTGTTGGAATCAAATTTGTAGATATAAATTAACCTTGGCGTAATGCAACAATAAGGCCGTTATTCAAGCCAATGCTATAATATTTTTTATTTATCACAGCCCCCACCACAGATAGATAACCACATAACCATATTCAGCGTTGTATGTACATATTTATAATCAATTGAACATATATGAAAGGTCAAATGCTGTTATTTACATTCGTTAACATTCAATTTACTTATTAACATAATTTTCGCTGTTTCTGCGATTGAAAATCCAGTTTAGGTAATTTAATAAGATTTTTCACTGTTTCAGACAATGTCACAAAACCCCTTAATTACTCGTTAGTTATTAGACCGTGGGATTTTCGGATTTCCTACCAAATTGACATTTAGATAAAAATGAAACGCAAAAATTAAATTACCCTTTTTAAAAGTTAAATTGAATTAAATTCTAATAATTATGTTCCATATTTTTTCGGATTCGCTTGAGGCTACAAATTTAACCTTTCAAGCATGCTCGACGAAACTGTTTAATTTTCCAATACATCGGAATAGCAATATTTTTAACGAAACTTCCTGTGCTAATTGGCTCTAATTGGGATTAGCAAAAAGGGCATCAATCGTTGCCTAACCGAAATGAGCGGGAGAGGTCACTAATAGCACCCATCATTTCTAGCAAATGATCTCAACGCTCACCGCCAAGCGACGAACCCGGATTCTGCTGCGACTTTTTTCCCGTAATTTCACAGTTTCTCTGGAGCAAAAACAAAGAGATAACTCCTCTTATAAACACAGCAGGAACGGTATTCCTGCTCGTGAACGGGACAGGTTGCTGATTGGGGGCTGGAGCTCCGGAGGAAGGTGTCAGGCCAGACCATATAATAAATTGCGGTTTGGCGATCTTTCTGCACCAAAAGAAATCGTCTTGTCATCCTCAATAAGAAAACGGTAATAAATTTACAACCGGCTTATAGTGCATCTTCTTGTCTCTCGGATTCAGAACATTTACAACAAAAAAACAACCCGAAAGCGGATCCGCCTCTAATGACGATACGCGACTTATTTGCCTCGCGGGCCTACACGCGGGAGACATAATTCGTATGGCGCTCGAAAGCAAAACAAGATCCGGTTTGACCAGATCTAATTGGGGTTCTTTTGGTGGGGTCGATTTGAGGAAAACATATCTTTGCCTCTGGTTGTTTGTTAGGGGTACTCTCTTTGGTTTGGTCCGATGCAATTTTTGGTTGAATAACAGCAAATTTATCACATTTAAACTATGATTAGTTGGGTTATTTCAAAAAGTGATAGGTAATTAACTTGTACCAAGAAAAATAAGAGGCTGGTTGTATAGCTCAGCGATGAGAAATGCGACAATAGAAGAAAACATAATAAAGGTGACTGGGTTCGAATCACGGTCCGTTCTAAGAGATTGTTGGTGTGGAATTTCCCCAGTTTTTGGCTTAGATGTTTATTACATGATATATGTACGGATGCATGAATTCTGCATTGGATTAAAAATTCCGAAATGGACAAATCAGAATTACCAATACTGGGCCAATAATCCTTGAGAAAAATAAAAAGGGTCTATTACTACGCAGCGAGGCGGCAATGTCCAGTTGGGCAGCGTAATGCCAGCGAAGAATACGAAGATGACTTAGTAGAACAAATCAACTGCATACAGAAGGAGGAACGTTTTCGAGGACATAATAATGCGCCCGGTTGTTGCTTTTAATGATATTCATTTGCGGATTTCAATCATGTTTCCCGCACGTCCGGCTATTTCAGCATCGCATTGTTATTGGCACGGCTACGGCAGCGACATGAGCGACACCAATGTGGCAGATGAAGTCAACACATTGCAAAAAAGTTCAATGGATTTTGAATGTCTGACTTTTTTGGTGTTGTTTTGCAAAAGCCAGTTTTTTTTGTGCCAACCTGTCATCGGTTTGTATACCACAGCTAGCAGAGCCGCGGAAAACAACGAAAACGATGACAGTCCGGCGAATTGGGTGCTCGTTGATGGCAATAGATGGATTTAGGTTTGGAATTGATGCTAAACTTGCTGCTGTGCCTCCACTTTTGGACCGTGAAATTGGCGCTTTGTAGTGGAATAGTTTTGCCGACGATACCAGCGGAGCCGGTTTGCGAATGAGGAAGGTCGTTTGTGTTTTTCTGTTGGGTGAGAAAATGTTGCAAATGTCTCTAGCATTTTCGGTTGACCGGGAATTTTTGTCTGCGAGGGGTGCTCAGAATGACTGAATTGCTTTATCACTTTGATAGTGATAAAACTTCTTCAAAAAGGGTCAAACATTTATTGCCGTTTGCTATTAAATGCAAAGTTCATAGTTCGAATGCCTTGAAGTGTTGCTTACATCGTTTAAGAGATCTGCATCAATGCAATGTCGAAATTCCTGATAAAATTTTAGAAGTAGAAGAAATTGGATTAGAAAATGCGTAAGCAATCATGTTGCAATGCAATGAAGATGAAAAATTGATTTTCTCTAGTTTATGTAGCTTGGCTTTCGAGATTTGTGTCCCTGAAAGCTTATTACTCATGAACACCATTTTTAGAAGATGACATATACAACACTATTTTAGATTACGGTAGTACATTTTCCATTTTAACACCCAAAAGGCCAAGCTCTTTGAGAAAGCGATTTTTGACTTTGAAAAAATCATAACTTTTCTATTTTTGGTCCAATTTTGATGAAATTTTGACACAAGGTCCAATTTTTATTCTAGTTTTGGCTGCACATTGAGTTTTTCGGAATTTCTGGATGGTTCCGGAGTTATTCCAGATTCCCTTGGGGTACCAGCAAACTGGTGTTTGGGGTATTTCGCCAGTTACTCAATTTTTCTCCATGGAACCCATATCAAACAGTATAAAACAATATTGCCACACTAATAACGAGTCTCATAGCGATTTTTCCGAAAGTTAGTCTTCCATACGGACATCCCCAGGAAGCTTCCAAATGTCCCCAGGGAACCTGCAAAGGGGACAATTTGCTCCGAAACAAGTCGTGCGACGGCTCTTTCTTCATGATTTTTCATAAACAGACTCGCGATTGTTATAGAAGTGGTCATTGGTCAGTTTGGCCACTTTGTTCAGAATCGCTAACGTATTCTTTTCAGAATCCTAAATAAATTCTGTTCAGAAAACCATTCGATTTTTTTCAGAATCGCAAACAGATTCTGTTAGGAACCTTCAACGGATTCTATTCAGAATCTACAACGGATTGGGATCCGAATTCCAAACAAATTATGTTCCGAATCTCAAACAGATTCTTTTCTGAATCCGAAACGGACTCTGTTCAGAATTTTGTACAAATTCCGAAAGAATTCGTCTCCAAATCTCAACCGAAATTATGTTCAGAATTACGAACGGATTCTCTTTAGAACTCCAATCCAAACGGATTCTGTTTGAAATTTGAATCCCGAATCGTTTCAGAATCTCAAATAGAGTCTGTTTAGAATTCCAGGCAGATTTAGTTTGGAATCTCGAACGAATTCTGCTCATAATCCTGAGTGGTTGCTTCTTAGAATCTCGAGCCGATGCTGATCAGGATCCCAATAGGGTTTTTCTCAGAACTTCACCCTATTTTTTTACGACAAGTTATTGTTCACTAAGCCTTGAGCATAAAAACATAAGATCGAAATTACAGAATCGGCCGAAAGGTGCTATGGCGAAAAAACAATTTCTCGTATCAAGTCCGCTACTGCTAAAAATGTACTATAGACCTGGGTGCTGCTGATAGAGCCGTTTTTTTGCTCTCAAGTGAAGGGGTTTTTGAAAATATTCCCATGAGCCAAAATATTTTGCAGTTACTTAGTTGTCAAACATTTCCCGCTCTTAAGATTTATCTTTTCATGCTGCATGAGGGCGCACAAATGCGCGATAATTATATTTTATTTCTGAGACTGCTGTTGGTAGCGAGGACTAAATACGATATATCGTAAACCGTAACACACTACGTCAAAGTGATTACCGTGTTAAGGGAAAAAATATATGTATGTATGAATGCCATCATTATTTTCCATAAACTTTCACACGGTTCTGTTTTTTCTTGAATATCTGAAATCATAATTCTGCTTCTCAGATTCCCCAGTAAGTCCTGGTTGAAAGCACATATTGAAAGTTTACTTTTCCTCCGACTTCAAAACAGTATCACTAGTTCTTTAAACTATTTCTATGTGTGCACATTTAAATTACTCCGAGGCTACTGCAAGTAGCGAAGGGCTAGTAGGATATCGTAAGAGACAATATACGGAATATCAGGTAGAAATGGCAGAACGCTTCATTACTTATTCAAAACTCCCATTGCTTGTAACTATGAAACAATCAGCCTTTGGCTTGATTTTACTCTAAACATTCTAACAAATAAGGTACACCGGGGCAAGTTGAAATGCGGAGTAAGTTGAAACGGAAGCTTTAATTTATTTAGGAAATGACCGAATGCTCTGATTATTTTTTCCAACAATCTGCTCCCCTAAACACACCTTCTGACTGCTATTTCCGGAAGATTGCAGCTTTCAAAAGCAATCCCTGTCATTGTTTATTTTTCGCCCTTTGCAAAATCCAAACGAAATATTTGACGTGCCACTGAATCAGGTCTCAAAACGAAGTTTGGAAGAGTTTTTTCATCAAATTTTCACGGTAGGTAATCATTCAATGTTGAATAAGCAAAATGATTATGAAAAATCGATGAAAGACCCGTTTTAATTTTTGTATTTTGGTTGTTTGATATTGCTCCGCATGTTCAACTCATCGGGGCAAATAGAAATACGTGGTGCGGGGCAAGTTGAAACAACGATTCAAAACGTCACCCTCGCAATTAAAAGTAATATTTTTCCCAAACATAAATTTATAAAAACATGCAAACTTCTGAGAATAAATTTAATAAATTCCCGCCCATTCCGTCATAAATGCAATCCTCCTTCAATCTCCACTAGAATAAAAAGGGCCATGTTTAAACTGCAGTTTAAAGATTCTTAATCTACTGAGCACTGACTCTCAGAAAAATAAAACATAGAGTATGTAAACATTTCGTTAACTTCACCTTTCACTACCCCAGCTGCTTACTTCTCCAATCGAAGAAGATGTGCTGGCTGGTTAATTAATGTGCATTTATGAAGAAGCCACAACCGAATAAATCAAGTGCACAAAATACAAGTGAACCAAATAATGAACCATCCTGAATAGTAATCCGAGTGGCCACCAGTAGGAGAAAATCAATTTGATAAATTTTCAGCGTAGTGCGTTTTCCAGAATTTGGACTCTGAAAATACGCTTGTGACTTTGTACACTGCCCTTATTCACATAAAAGTCCCATGTCATTTTCTCCAACTTGAGTAATTTGCCGTTGAATTTTTCAAACTTGTTTTACATGGAGAAATACAAAACAAATATCTAATAAATTGAAAAAAATTGCTATCTTTCCAAAAATTTGACATAAAATTCTTTATCTTTATTTATTGCTGTGGGACAATTAAATGGACCATATTTAAGTTAATTTTTTGTGTAAAAGAGTACTTATCAAAATTTAGAATATGATTTTTATGCGAGTAAATATCAAGATGAGACAACAAAAGTGGGATTTGTTTTTAAATTTCTAGAACAAAGCCTACTATTTTATCGGTTTCTCTTGAACAGGAGACAATTTTAAGCTAATTTCTGAAAGAAAATCAAAATAGTCAAAAACTTACATGGGACTCTTATGCGAATCCTGGCAGTATTATAGTCACCTTTACAACCTCGTGCTTCTTGAGTCTCACTGTGTACATATATTTTGTTATAATTACGGCAAAATTAGCTTATGACTGGATATAACGCAGTGTTTCAACTTGCCCCGATACGCGGGGCAAGTTGAAACGAAGCATATAAAAAAATAATTTAAATATACAAAATATTTATAAAAAAGTTTGTTAAGGTTGCTTATTTTTTATGTATAATCTTTGGCTCGAACTAGCAAACACCGCAAAGGATTCAATATTTATCAAAGGGTGATTGTTTTACAGCACTTCGAATTTCAAATTTGAA
Organism: Armigeres subalbatus; assembly: GCF_024139115.2. Lineage (NCBI taxonomy): Eukaryota > Metazoa > Arthropoda > Insecta > Diptera > Culicidae > Armigeres > Armigeres subalbatus. The sequence goes on from NC_085140.1 coordinate 85,543,086, forward strand.
AAAACCGTTTCAACTTGCCCCGGTGTACCTTACCGTAGTTCTACTTGCTTTCATATATGTTCACGCGTGAATAATAGCGAAGCCTGTTTCTATTTGTTCCTCTTTTGACTGGTGCCGTATCAAAATCAATGACTGGCATTGTCAAAATTCTTGGAATTCTATAATCCCATTGTATTATATTATGCGGGCATCGATGAAACACAAGGTATTCGGTGATACATCATTTACAGCCTTTTGCAAATAGAAGCCGGTTGCGACAGTATATAGATGCAAAAAGAGCTTGTTTTTATCTGAATTTTAAATCTTACTTTTCTTCATATCGATACAATTTTCAAATCCAGTTGTCAAGTGATATTCACACCAAATTTTTTTCGCCGAAAATCAGCATAATTTTGCTGAATTTTGCCGAGCTGAATGATCAGCAATTATTTCAGCAAACTGAAATTACTGAAAATATCAGCAAGGTGGACTGTCATTTCATTTGACAACTATTTACTGAAGAGTCAGCAAAGTTTGCTGAAAATCCAGTTAGTTTGACCATTGCAGGATTTGACAGCATCATGCTGATCAAATTCAGCAAAATACTTCTAATTGTTGATATCATCAGCTTTTTCGATCTATACACATAAATTATAGACAAATTGATTTTTTTTAATTTATTTGCGAAAGAGAACATTGAAATTTCAAAAACAATATAATAAACCTCGTAATAATCCGATTTTTGGAAGATTTGTTGAAAGCTCGAAACGCTGGACGTCCTCTTCGATTGGATTTGGCTGAAAAATATGTATAATTTTACTATTGGATATGAATTTTATGTAAATGTATACGATATAATTCATTGGATGGAATACTTACCGGTATCATGTTGGATTGAGCGGAGTTCAATGCTTAAAACACCAATTAAAAACAACAATTATAAAAACTCCTGTTCTAACTAAAATGGCTGCTTTTCAATAAACTATAAAGCTGTCAAGTCGATGTGAAATGCTGTATACGATCAGTAATCTGAAAAGGTATACTGATTTTCAGTGAAAACCAATCAAATAACTGACTTTCGGTAAACTCCAAAAATGCTGATTGATTTTCAGTAAAATGTTTTGCTGAAATGCTATTTGAGATTTTGGTGTGTTGAGATTGACCTGTTGTGAAAATGGAGAGCTAATCGGAGTCGGATCTAGTCAACGTGCATTCTGATGTCGACGAATTCGTCTGTGATCTGAACAGCGACGAAGAGGTTTTAAAGAGCATCCGTTTGCATACGAAGAGGATGAAACTACGTTTTTAACATATAAGGAGATTTTAAGTGGTCAACAAAACAACCTTTCAAAGTTCGTAAAAACGATGCATAACTTGAATATGACAAAAGTTTCAATATAAGTTTAATTAAAATAAGTTCACCTAAAACAGCATTTATGGAGTTTTTCGACGAGGAGATGATGGATAGCCCAGCCAACAATTTTGCTGGTATATTGAAGTTACAAACGGACAATGCATTCAAATATACCATCAAACAAATCGTACTGATTGCACTAAATTCCCATATACGCACCAAAGTGGAGGCCATATACATGATTGAAGTTCGACATCCGAAATAATCTTTCACATGATATACGATTTCGAAAAAAAACGGATTTGTTTTTACGATCTGACCGATATTTGTTGAACACATCCAGGACGTTAAAAAAATATGTATTACGACTTCCCATAGTGATAAACGACTTTATTTTATACAAAATTTCACTAAAAATAAACAAAAATGTGTAAAGGCCAACTGTTTTTATTCATATGTTCGTTATTTTTACACTCTTATGCTATTTAATTCATATCATGAACTACGTCCTACGTCCCCATCAATGGTAACTCATGAGACTATCGGAGGAATTGTAGGAGCCCAAGTGCTGCCTTATCAAACAGTCGTGTGAACATCTGCTGATGCAACAATGTACAACCACCCACGTAGTCTCCTAAAATCCCGTTTAGTTATTTAAGAAAATAGCAGAATAGCCACTAACGCTGTAATAATTTACACGAGAGATTTTTACACGTTTCACATGGACTGGAATCAGTCGAGGACAGAAGTCTAAACGAGGATTCAGAGAATTTGGTAACATTTTGCAGCTATTAGTAAAACTTGTCTGTATCGGAGATCCCACATTCTTCTTCTTCTGATGATATTCAAGCGAACAGTGCTGAAGAAAATGAGTATGATTACCAGGATGAGATAGTGGACCAAGATGCAGATGAGGCTGACATCGAGTATGACGAAGATGAGGATGACGAAGATGAGGATGACGAAGATGAGGATGACGAAGATGAAGATGACGATGTTGAGGAGCAGTAGTATAGTAGAAATGATATGATTGATGGTAAAATGTGAATGAAAGGTTATAAAAATGAATGATGATACATGGTGAAAGAATTATGATAATGAATGAACGAGGGTGTTAGAATGATAATTGAATGCTGACGAACGAATGAACTATAATGAATGAATGAACTATAATGAATGAATAATGATATATGTATGAATGGTGATGAATGAATGATGACGATGGAATGACCGCCGCGATACAACCTAGAGCGTCTGAAGCAACCTGATGTCGCCACTGCATACGCGCAGCATCTCGAGGCAGCGTTGCCGGAAGAGGGTGAGCTCGATGGGGCCCCTCTTGAGGACAGCTGGAATACAGTCAAAGCAGCCATTAACGACGCAGCGGAGAACAACGTCAGGTATATTGGTCGAAGTCGACGGAACGATTGGTTCGACGGAGAGTGCAGACAGATTCTGGAGGAGAAGGACGCAGCGCGGGCGGTCGCGCTGCAGCAAGGTACCCGGCAGAACGTGGAACGTTATAGACGGAAGCGGAGACAGCAGACCCGCCTGTTTCAGGAAAAGAAACGCCGCCTGGAAGAAGCGGAGTGCGAGGAGATAGAACAGCTGTGCCGTTATTAAGATACACGCAAGTTCTATCAGAAGCTCAACGCATCCCGCAAAGGCTTCGTGCCGCGAGCCTAAATGTGCCGGGATAAGGATGGGAACATCTTGACGGACGAACGTGTGGTGATCGAAAGGTGGAAGCAGCACTACGAGGAACATCTGAATGGCGCTGAGAGTACAGGCAGTGAAAGTCAAGACAGCGGAGGAGATGACTACGTCAGTTCAGCGGACGATGGAAGCCAACCAGCCCCTACCTTGAGGGAAGTTAAGGATGCCATTCAACAGCTAAAGACCAATAAAGCAGCTGGTAAGGATGGTATCGGAGCTGAGCTCATCAAGATGGCCCCGGAAAAGCTGGCCACTTGCCTGCACAAACTGATAGTCAGAATCTGGAAAACCGAACAGCTACCGGAGGAGTGGAAGGAAGGGGTTATATGCCCCATCTACAAGAAAGGCGACAAACTGGAGTGTGAGAACTTTCGAGCGATCACCATCCTTAATGCCGCCTACAAAGTGATATCCCAGATCATCTTCCGTCGTCTGTCACCATTAGTGAACGAGTTCGTGGGAAGTTATCAAGCCGGCTTCGTTGACGGCCGCTCGACAACGGACCAGATCTTTACTGTACGGCAAATCCTTCAAAAATGCCGTGAATACCAGGTCCCAACGCACCATCTTTTCGTTGATTTCAAGGCGGCATACGACAGTATAGACCGCGTAGAGCTATGGAAAATTATAGACGAGAACAGTTTCCCTGGGAAGCTTACCAGACTGATCAAAGCAACGGTGGATGGTGTGCAAAACTGTGTGAAGATCTCGGGCGAACACTCCAGTTCGTTCGAATCGCGCCGGGGACTAAGACAAGGTGATGGACTTTTGTGCCTGTTGTTCAACATTGCGCTAGAAGGTGTCATGCGGAGAGCCGGGTGTAACAGCCGGGGTACGATTTTCACCAGATCCAGTCAATTTATTTGCTTCGCGGATGACATGGACATTGTCGGCCGAACATTTGCAAAGGTGGCAGAACTGTACACCCGCCTGAAACGTGAAGCAACAAAAGTTGAACTGGTGGTGAATGCGTCAAAGACAAAGTACATGCTTGTGGGCGGAACCGAGCGCGACAGAGCCCGCCTGGGAAGCAGTGTTACGATAGACGGGGATACCTTCGAGGTGGTCGAGGAATTCCTCTACCTCGCATCCTTGCTAACGGCTGACAACAACGTTAGTCGTGAAATACGAAGGCGCATCATCTGTGGAAGTCGGGCCTACTACGGGCTGAAACTGCGGTCGAAAAAGATTCGCCACCGCACCAAATGTGTCATGTACAAGACGCTTATAAGACCGGTTGTCCTCTACGGACATGAAACATGGACAATGCTCGAGGAGGACTTGCAAGCACTCGGAGTATTCGAGAGACGGGTGCTTAGGACCATCTTTGGGGGTGTGCAAGAAGACGGTGTGTGGCGGCGAAGAATGAACCACGAGCTCGCCCAACTATACGGCGAACCCAGTATCCAGAAGGTAGCTAAAGCCGGAAGGGTACGATGGGCAGGACATGTTGCAAGAATGCCGGACAGCAACCCTGCAAAGATGGTGTTCGCTTCCGATCCGGCAGGTACGAGACGGCGTGGAGCGCAGCGAGCGAGATGGGCAGACAAGGTGCAAAACGACTTGGCGAGCGTGGGGCGTATCCGAGGATGGAGAGATGCGGCCTCGAACCGTGTATTGTGGCGTCAAATTGTTGATTCAGTGTTATCTGTTTAGATGTAAACTAAATAAATGAATGAATAACGATGGAATAGAAATAACATGTACGAGTAAGTAAATCGTTCTGCTATGAAAGTACCTAAATCCGATTCAAGGAGAAATAAAATGAAAGCTTTTTTTTATTTTGTGTTTTATTAGCAATTGATGTTTCTTAAATATTGTTTTAAACAATAGTGTGTAGTAACGGGGTAAAAACCACACCTTCTTTTCTACGAATAGCAACCAGTTTACAAAAAATGCTGCCAATATCTACCTATCGTGTTTCTGAGAATTTCGGTTCAGCGATAAATATGTGCAAATTTGACGATTTAAATGGTTTATCAAAATAGTTATTCTTGACTGAAATTACTTCGCCCTCCACAAAGTATCTTGAGTCTGATTTAACTGCTTTCGAGAATACTATGATTGCTTGATCATAGGTAAGAATCCATTTGTCCTTGAAATTTGCACTAAGTATGAATTCAGATAGTACCAATTTTCTTTCGGTCGTATTGGCCTCATCTACATGCTGTTGCCTTTGATCGTAATTTGCTGTAAACATAGGCTGTTGTGGATTGAAGACAGATTATTATGTTTGCATGGTTTCGGCCACACGACCATTTTCTTCAAAGAATGCAAACAATTTTCAAAAGGATACGCTGAAATTGTTGACAGAGGACCAAATCTCGCGACTTCACCAACCACATGACATAGATTGTGTATGTTGCTTGTCATAAACTCAATACCGTACAAAGATTTGAATTCTTTCAAAAAAAAAAAAAATCAATGAATAAGGATTCAGCTATTCCTAACAAGTTTGCATATTTCTCAGCAGAGCAAATACGAACCGCACAAAAAAAGTGAGTGAAATACTTTTCTGGCAGAAAATCTTTCAGTACAACTATACCGGCATAATTTATGAAGTTTCGATATTCTAATCCTTTCCAGAGGGCAACAAAATCCAATGACCTCATTCTACGATGAATCTCCAATGGGAATCGTATTGCTTCCAACATATTTGAAATTTCTCTCTTCTGGTATGTACACCATTTCGTATTCATAGTCATACAACCAGTTCGCCACCCGGTTAGTAATTTTTTCATTACACCAAGCTCCAATAAGTGTAACGAATCTGCTACTATGATGTCCTCGATCATATCAATCGGAAGTTTGGTGAGAGGTGAATCGCTGCGTTGATGATTATGATACTCCTTGGCTCTGAATAGTTCGTCGGTACGTTTTACTGCATTATTGATATCGGGAAACACCATTGTTCTTGGAATGTGTGAATACGATCCTTTGGTTGTACATTTGATGCAACCGTGGGCTCCATTGAAGTTTACAACTCCTTTTATGAACGCACGTGCAGGCGTGTCGCAAATAAAGCACCGTATTCTGATGGAAATATGGATTCCATTAATATCCATACCAGAGACTAACAACTGCAGCAATTCATCAACAAAAGGGTTCAAATAAAGAGAAGCATCCTTCGGTTTGCTCGTTCCGTAAAATATTCCGATGATCAACGGTTTGATCCGTGGCAGTTCTTGAATATTAAATAATATTGGCCAGAAACTTTTAAAGGAGCTTTTGTACACTGGTAGGCCATCGATATTAAAATTCAATGATATGGTTGTAGGGTGCGTTATATTCTTGAATACTGTTCTGAGGCAAAACTCTAATCCTTGATGCCAATACATACCAGTCTCATCAATTGACTTCAAATCCAATCCTCGTGGCGTTACCATAATGGTTCGAGGATCTTTTGGAAGGTCAAGGTTCAAGTTGTCGTTCAAGACTACAGTGAGTGCTTGCAATGCAGACTGAGATATTTGAAAATCGATAGCCCATTGCCTGATTGAGTTGATTATGATAGCACGCTGGTTTGGACAAATAAAAAATATAAAACCATTTCTGTCATACGTTTTACTTAAACTTACTTACTTAAATGAATTTTACCTGTCTGATTTTTCAAATCCGTGGGGGTGGATGACGAAGGCTCACCTTGTTGAAAGAAAGGGTCGTTCGTAATGTTGGATTCTAATGTTTCTTGATCAATGAATTCTGGATCAAAGCTTTCTTCTTTTTTAAAAAGAGCATTAAATTTGAAGCGTTGATTACATTTCTTCCGAAGCCGACTGTATGTTCCACTTTTTCTCATTACTTTCAGCTTATTTTTCAAAATAATGTCTTTCATTTTGAATATTCCTATTTGAGGAGAACAACAGTAAAAACAATTTGATAATGACGTTCATCAATGATAAACGATTATTTCCTATAAAATATGACATTTGTTACGACATCGTACAAACAAGTATACATTCATTGAAGGAATAAAGTTTAAAATCGTATATCGTATGAGATTATACATTTATATGATTCAATCCGATTTTTATGAACATTTTTATAGCTTTATATGAACTCATAAGAAAAATCGTATTAAAATCGGTGTTATCTATGGAATATAACTTTTAATTTGCATAATGCGATTTCATGTATATGGTTTGCAATTGCGACTAAGATCATGTAAATATACGATATTATCTATTCATTTATATACGATCCTTGGTTGGCTGGGTAGTCTAGCAGTAACTGTTAGAATAGGAAATTTAGGAAAACTTGGTTCTTACATCAAATTAGAATTCCGTTTTTTGCGTTCCTACCACATCCCAACAAATAATCTAGTTTTTGTTTGACTGAAGTAGCTGTTTTGGTTAAATAATACCTCTAACAGCATTCTATGTTTGTTGGGATTGGCCACTCGTTATTATTATCGAAATTATTATCAAGAAACTATTCATACTAGCCAGGATTCACTGGCTTAGAAAAAATTGCGCTACTGTAGGACAAACTTTCCAAAATTACTATTTTTACGAACGTTCCGGGTTTTCCGGAAGGCCGCCTGGTGGCCTCCTACGGTCATAGGCGAGTGAGAACTGCGAGTTAACTCCAAGGTTATTGTCCGAAATGATATAAAAAAATCGCGCTACTTTAGGATGAATTGTTAATAAAATAAATAAATAATTCATTACCGGTCACTTTTCCCAGTGCACCTGAGCCTTCTTTTTAGCTATATTCACCCGAGCCATCTATCGAATCACTTTAATTATCTCCTCAATTGATGAAGAACTAATTTTTTGAGGAATAAATGGGGGTTTGGTGCAAATTGGTCAACTGACTAAAAAGATATCTAAAATGTAGGAAAAAGATATCTAATCCCGTAACACGGTAGATCACTTTGACGTAGTGTGTTGTGGTGTAAGATCTACCAAACAGAGCCCTAGCCTAATCCATTATTCTAGCTAGGGCAATAAGTTGTGGTAATTAAGGATTTATCGTATTTAGTCCCCGCTACCAACAGCAGTCTCAGAAATAAAACATAATTAATGTTACCTTGCAGACAGTTGAAAGACTCGAATTCCTCTTGTTTGAGGCTAAACTGTATGCAGCGGAAACAACTTTTCAAGCAATTAGTTAAAAAACCTCGGTTCCCCGTCCTAGGCTCAACTGACTGCTGGAAAAATCGAGTTAGGGGTTTAAATACGCACTAACTCTTCTTGAGCTGGTGAACAATGGTAGTGAGAGGAACACACGGAAGTTCTTATTACCGAACAAATTCTCTTGCTAGAAATGGTCTTGTAGACAGAACTAAATCCCGGGTTTTAAGAGTTTCACTGGTGATATTCTAGAAGCAAGACAAGGATGTGGCTAGGGCTCCGATGCATGGCCAAAAACAGTATTACTGTTCTGTTTTCTCAAGAAAGGATTGATTTCCTATTGATAAGGGGCGCTCCTTCAATGGGATTGCTCTCTATGAAGGGTCTAAATAGCGGGACCTTGTCATGGTGGTCTTGAGAAAACAAAACAACAACTGTATCGAAACCGATAGGGGAATTGTGGGTAAAACCGACACTGCGGGTAAAACCGACACCACTTCAAATCTCTGATTTCAAGTGATTATCGGACAATTTTATATCAACACACTTTGAATAAACGTTTGATTTCTTGTATTTCTAGTCATTTTGTAACTGACGGAGATGTGTAAGAGTCATAATAAACAGACAATTAGCATTGATCACCATTGAGGAGATAAGTTATGTAAAATTTTGGCATCGGTGTATAAGCTTTTTCGACAAAAATTTGTTAATTTTTAGTAGGTATTTAGTTCGTCTCTGATCCATAATTGAATATTATTTTGTGTGTGATGTGGAAAAATAGTTAACTTTTCGAATTATAAACATTCACATGTATCTCATCATTATTATGTTATCTGTTGGGGCAAATTCGACACCTGCCATCGAATCACGAAATACCTATGTTTTTTAGACTTAGCATTCGCATAATATCATTCATGTATTGGAAAACGAGGAGCCGATAAGTATAACTTAATCATAGACTGAACACATACCATATCATCATTAGGCGTGACAATAGGTCTAGTGGGTAATACTGGGTCATCAAGGAAAGCCTGCAGGTCGGATACCAATAGCGCTCAAAGTAGAACCGTATTTTTAGGCTTATTTTGCTCTTAAATATATTCAAACCGTTCTCTAGTGTTGTTCTTTCGTGATCCATTTTCACCCCTGTAAACATGTAGCTCGTCACGGAACTCGTCATTTTCATTTCTTGTCATAACTGCACCATACGCATTTATTTTAAATCGCCGTTATAAACAACTTTTTAAAATGAGTGAAATTTAAATGTAGGTTAATATTTACAGTAGTTAGTAAATTTGTTACTAACATTCTCATACTCTATATATTTTTCACTCGACTTGCTAAAGAAACTAAATAAAGTATGGTATGTGGTGATGATTTTAAATATATAAAATTTTGTTCAACCATCGTTTATGAGTGATCCCTAAACATAAATTGCATGCACAAAAATTAAAATGAATGTTGTTAAACATTTTCTATTATGTTGTAACATCATTTAGAATTGTTATGATGTCCAATTCCATAAAGACTTGATGTGTCGGTTTTACCCTCATGTGGTGTCGATCTTACCCGCACCCCAGCTGTTTGGGCTGGAAGATGGACTGTTCGCGTTTTCATCATAAATCAAATTCTATCAAGAAATATTGTCCTGAGACCACATGGACTGATGCATGAAGAGCCAAAGTATGTTTGTATGAAATTTCTAGACCGGAAAATTGCTTCATAGATTGGGGAACTGTAAAGTTGCTTAAGGTGTCGGTTTTACCCACTTTTCCCCTACTGCATTGCTTCTCAATAGCACTGGAGCAATTCGACATGTACTTAAACACTAAGCATGCGGGTAACGCTACAATAGATCTAATAATTGGTCGCAGCCGCACACTCGAACAGGGAGGAAAAAAGTCTAATTTTTACTCAATGTGTAGTAGGGGGGCGGTTCGGCACTTCATCCTATAGTTCCCATTTCCATCTCATCAAAAATAGAGCAATGAAAAGGAATTTGGTTTGTTGCTTATTTTTGTGATTGAACTTAATTGAAAATAAAAAAACCTTTATAAAGAATAAAAAAAAGTGATTTTTTCAGCAGTGAGCACGCTTGTTAGCAAAAAGAAGCGGAGATTGGTGCTGCATTTTTCTGTTTTGCGATGAGATGAATATATGTTCAGTGAGATGCAAAACGGAACAGTTCCCCTACTTTTTACAACAACGCGAGTCCCGGAAGGTAAAATTGTAGCATTCTGACATAACAGCAAGCATAACAGCGATCATTTTTGTTGGAAGTACCTACATCGAATTAAACGTGATTTAATGTTCTTTCCCAAAGATGAATTTTTTCAATTTGAATTGAATCCAAATGTCTATCAAATACATAGGTAGGTAGACTGCTGCAGATATTTACATTATAATTTAGGTGTTTGTCGATTCAGCCGGCTCTACCATAGGTATATGACTAAGAAAAGCCCCGACGTATGCTTCTGCAACTCTGAATCACTGAATCATCAATCTGCTGTGGTGTGATAAACAATCTAAGAATGCAGAATTCTCATTTGTTATTACCAGGAATCGTTCTTCCGTTGTTGACGCAGATAGTGCTGATCTTTGAATCATCAAGATCAATACATAGGATGTGAATGGAAAATAGGACTCTTCATAAATTAAGTTCGCAACGAGCTTGACATGAAGAGTTGCAGTGGTTTGCACTATTTATCACACCCATGGCTGTCGATGCTTGTCACAAGGAAACGCTTTTTCAAATGGAGTCTTATGTGGTCGTGGTGTGATGCCTTTGTGGATTTTTCTTCACTTATATCAACCGCATCCCATAATATTACCTGCCAAGCCGGCCATCTATCTTTCATCCGCACCTTAGATTTTCCGGTAACGCCTCAATCGTCCGAAAATGGGGCTCGAGGAGGTCTGGTTAATAAATTTCAATTCGACACGACCATAACATGTTGCAGTCTTCTCGCCAATTGTTACAGCGCCGCCCAATGATGCGAGTTGTACCGACTAAAGATCAGCTTGGGGTTGCTGTGGTGGCTTCACTTTTGTCGACTCACAGACTGTTTGTTACATAACGGAGCCCCTTGATGTGCCCTGAAGAGAGTTTTGGATTGGCAGTTTTCGTATGGCGGTGGGATGTAATGAATTGGCAAATAACACAATTGGCAAAGGGGCTATAGGTTCAATCGCTTGAATTGGGTCTCATATGTCAGCACTACCGCTATGAACGATACACAACAGTGGTTCTCAAGAGAATATTTTTCTATGACCCTTCTACAAATATATATTTTTTTGTTAACTTCTCTTACAACTTTGTACAACGTATGTACTAGGCAAAAGGCTTAAAGATTTTTTTGAAGGATTCAATGCCAGTTTTAATTTTGTAGATGTAGCATTTCAATCTTCGAATTTAAAACTAAATTTAATTCACAGATATTTTCGAGTGTTGATAATTGTTTTTTTTTTCACCACATTGTGTAATGGACTTCATCAAACGAGGGTTTAAGAATCACTGAATGCATTTTTTGCTTAAATTGCACTCTCCTCTATGGTTCCAAAGTAACCTCGATTGAACTCGTGCCTGCTGGTGGAACAAGACATCTTTGTTGATCACTTGTTTCACTCATCAAAGAGGTACGCAGATAGCGACGACATGCCTTAATCAGTCTCGCTTTCGGTAGGGAAGTTGATGATCAGGAAATAAAAAAAAAAAACAGAATTGAAAAGCCTAAAACCATCGTTTTTGTGAGTACTATGATAGGTTTTCAAACAGTTTCCCTACCTGTTCCAAACTCACATCAACTTCAGTACGGATGGGCAAGCAATGCGGAATCTCGGGGTGTAGTGTAGTACATGCCCGTTTACGAGCGGTCGTAAACGGTTTAATTTGTGCCGCCGGTTGTGAGATTCCGCATTGTTCCGCACTGGGCCCCGTGTGCGATAATGAGCCCCCCCAACAACCGGAGCCGTGAAATAGTTTTTGCGAAGGTTGAATCAGAAGGATTTCGTAGAAATTCTCAAGATCTCCGGTGGCTGGTTGGCACAGATGTTGACATTGCTTTGAAGCGCTTTTAGTAAGTGATTTGGTTGGCTTGATAATCATGTAGGAAAGGTTATTTACAGTTTGTTAGAGGTTGGAAGATTTGTAGTTTGGATTAGGTTTAGCCTTCTTACAATTCTAAGAGGTACTTTGCGGAATCTGTTTTGGAGGCTCTCCGAATACCGAATAAAAAATGATTTAGGACTATTGAACAATTACAGTTGATCCGATCACCTTCAGAATAGATAACTTGAAAAGAAATAAAAAATGCTGAGACCTTGGCTAGTTCTCAATGTTTGTCTAAAAGTTTCTTCAGAAATTGCGCTTTAGGATCTTTCATAGCTTAGTAGGAAAAGCACCTATCTAGCATACTGGGGTCGTGAGATGAAACCTCACCGAAGGAAGTGGTTACCTCCAATACGTTTGGTCCAATACGGGTGGTCAATACCTGGAAAATAGGCTTAGACATTATTCTGTCGGTGGATCTTAAAGAGATCCTAAAGAGAATGAACAAGTCTCTCACTTATAAACTCTGTATACATATACTATATGTAGCATACCGCTAGTGATTTTATTTCGCAAGCTGTCTTAATAGAGAACTGATTCGGGAGGCTATACCCCATGATAAATTTCTTTTACAAAGCTCCAAATGCGGGGAGCACTGTCTCTGATGATGCATTTCAACTTGTTTTACACAGCTGTGTAGTAACCAACACGAAATGAGCGAAAACAAAGTGAGAATCACAATTTTTCTGTGAGGACTGCTTATTTTGTTTTTTCGCACTTGTGTACAAGTTTGATAAATTTATCATCATGGCTTGTTACGATTCGGAACAGTTTTTGCCTTTCTTTTATCGTTGTTCGTTATCTATTGAGAGCGATTTCTGCAAACCCTGCTCTTTTTTATATATAGAAGAAGAAGATATAATAATAATAAGAAGAAGAAGAAGGTAGAAGAAGAAGATAGAATATAGAAAAAGAAGAAAAGAAGAAGCTCCTACCAAGAGCAGCCGGCAGCCTGAGGCGAAGGGATTACCGACGAAGCTGACGGTATGAGTTTCGCGACGACCATGAGGGGTGATCATAAACTCTTTGGTCTAGCAGCGACGAACGCAGAAGAGCGAGATTATTGTCGTAATTAAGCTTTTTAGGCCCGTGTAAAAAATGAAATATTTTGATGACATGATATCAAAATTCTTCAAAGGCTAGTTCATCTATCGTTTCATGGATTGTCGAGCTATACAATGTGTCACGATAACATGGAATCTGAATGTTATCTGCAGCAATATGATTAATTGGCAAGATTGATCATGTGAACTAAATTAGATTAGTATTTGGAACAGATTTATCATATTGAAGTCCATTTTTCGACATTGCAAGGGATTTAGGCATTTTCTGTTATTTACCGAAATTTTCTAATTTCCAACAAACACGGTAGACTTCCTGAGGTTCAACAAATTTTCTAGTAAGCTTCATGATTTTAAGGGGGAGGGGAACTTACTTAGATAGAAAGATCAATGGCTAAATGTGTTGAAATCAGGGATCGTTATGCTTCTTCATTCTCATGAGCAGAGTATGCTCACTCCCGGGAAAGAAAAAAATGCCTGATGACCATGGATCGTAATTCTTACTCATTCTCACGAGCAGAGAATCCTCAATGCGGATTTACGCTGAGAAATCGATTTGCGGAAAAGTAAAAAGGTCGGATGGGAGATAATCATTTTTCCCTCACTACCCATGCCGCGAAAAGTTGATTTGTTCTTTTCCCACTTGTCGTTCCAACACCAATCGAAAAAATAGTAGCCTTCAAGGAACAAACAACCTAACTTCTATAATATGCAGTCGACGTGGTGGTATGGCTACCCGAGTAGACGAAAATAGCTCAATAATATCAAATGTTGATAAAATAGCAAAATAAGTTATGGATTTGATTGATATAAGAGATAAAAGATCAGACGACAATATCTATATTTTGCACTAAAATATCATGAGGAGATCAAGTTATGCTATTTGTAATAAGTGATCAATATCATGTGCCATTAGTTTGTTCTTATGCATAGCAAATCTAGATATTTAAATGATATTTCGGAGCAAATTTTTGATATTGTTGCCTGTTCTTTTATCTCTTATATCAATCAAGTCCATATCATGTTTTGTTATTCTGCTCATGGCTTCTGCCCGGGTAGAATGACTGCATTTCAACGCCATTTTTGTCGATGGTCTAGGTTCGAATCTCGTTCCTGTCATAACATTTTTCTAAATGCAAACTGAAAATTCTCGCGAAAAATGAGTGAGACGTAAGAATAATAAAACCAGGGCTGACAATAATCATCATCGCAGCACGAAATGCCACAGTAGCGACGTGTTGTAGTGCCTTCATTGACGCATCGTCGATGACACGCAGGACGTTAGCTTTCGTCGTGCAACCAAATCGTCTTGACGACATCGAAGGACGAAGAATTCATACCATTATTCTCATTCTTATTTATCATCATTATTCTTCAAGCGGCAGCTGCCATTCTAAGATTTTTATAATCCTTTGTTATAATGAATTTGAAGTAACGTGTGCAGGCGTTATAAATATTATCGATACATTTGTGTTACCAAAGTTCCTACTATTTGTTTATTTGAGACGCCATTATGTTTTTAACCAGTCCGTCTATAATAACGTACAATCAATTATGTGAAGAAGTGACGACAGAAAGCGCGACTACCTTCGTGGTAGGCGCGAAAAAACCGAATAGATGGTGCGTCGTGCAATGTTAAGAATGACTATGTTCTGCCCTGGATGAAACGAAAAAAGAATTTCATCAAGTAGGCACGATTTTCGTTTATCTTTTAGGCTTGTCTTAAAGAAAAACTGCCCACAATCGCTTATTTGTCCCATATGAATAGGATATCCAACAAACATGGGACTGATATGCGATAATAGGCAGAACAAGTAGCGAGTGAAAGATGTTTTTTTGCCATAGACTTAGAAAAAGGAATCTCTTTCGGCACGAAAATCGCTTGTTTTCGCCTCACACCGAAACCAAAAGTACGAACCCTGGTTGAAATTTACGAACAGTATCCGTTTGTTGGGTCGAATATTGGGGTGGTTAGTTGATTTTTAAATCGTTAACAATAATAAATGATAGCTTTTCTGGTTTTTAGGCTTTAATCCGATTTGGGAATTATTATCGAGTTCAGTGCGTGATCTCTCATGTTTCGGACAGCAGAACGATCGCGCGGTCGGCCGAATTATTGTGTTCTGCATTGCGCGGCCGGTAATAAAATTAATCAGTTCAGTGCGTGATCTTTCATGTTTCGGACAGCAGAACGATCGCGCGGTCGGCCGAATTATTGTGTTCTGCATTGCGCGGCCGGTAATAAAATTAATCAGTTCTGTGCGTGATCTCTCATGTTTCGGACAGCAGAACGATCGCGCGGTCGGCCGAATTATTGTGTTCTGCATTGCACGGCCGGTAATAAAATTAATCAGTTCAGTGCGTGATCTCTCATGTTTCGGACAGCAGAACGATCGCGCGGTCGGCCGAATTATTGTGTTCTGCATTGCGCGGCCGGTAATAAAATTAATCAGTTTAGTGCGTGATCTCTCTTGTTTCGGACAGCAGAACGATCGCGCGGTCGGCCGAATTATTGTGTTCTGCATTGCGCGGCCGGTAATAAAATTAATCAGTACAGTGCGTGATCTCTCATGTTTCGGACAGCAGAACGATCGCGCGGTCGGCCGAATTATTGTGTTCTGCATTGCGCGGCCGGTAATAAAATTAATCAGTTCTGTGCGTGATCTCTCATGTTTCGGACAGCAGAACGATCGCGCGGTCGGCCGAATTATTGTGTTCTGCATTGCGCGGCCGGTAATAAAATTAATCAGTTCAGTGCGTGATCTCTCATGTTTCGGACAGCAGAACGATCGCGCGGTCGGCCGAATTATTGTGTTTTGCATTGCGCGGCCGGTAATAAAATTAATCAGTTCAGTGCGTGATCTCTCATGTTTCGGACAGCAGAACGATCGCGCGGTCGGTCGAATTATTGTGTTCTGCATTGCACGGCCGGTAATAAAATTAATCAGTACAGTGCGTGATCTCTCATGTTTCGGACAGCAGAACGATCGCGCGGTCGGTCGAATTATTGTGTTCTGCATTGCACGGCCGGTAATAAAATTAATCAGTTCTGTGCGTGATCTCTCATGTTTCGGACAGCAGAACGATCGCGCGGTCGGCCGAATTATTGTGTTCTGCATTGCGCGGCCGGTAATAAAATTAATCAGTTCAGTGCGTGATCTCTCATGTTTCGGACAGCAGAACGATCGCGCGGTCGGCCGAATTATTGTGTTTTGCATTGCGCGGCCGGTAATAAAATTAATCAGTTCAGTGCGTGATCTCTCTTGTTTCGGACAGCAGAACGATCGCGCGGTCGGCCGAATTATTGTGTTCTGCATTGCGCGGCCGGTAATAAAATTAATCAGTTCTGTGCGTGATCTCTCATGTTTCGGACAGCAGAACGATCGCGCGGTCGGCCGAATTATTGTGTTCTGCATTGCGCGGCCGGTAATAAAATTAATCAGTTCTGTGCGTGATCTCTCATGTTTCGGACAGCAGAACGATCGCGCGGTCGGCCGAATTATTGTGTTCTGCATTGCGCGGCCGGCAATAAAATTAATCAGTACAGTGCGTGATCTCTCATGTTTCGGACAGCAGAACGATCGCGCGGTCGGCCGAATTATTGTGTTCTGCGTTGCGCGGCCGGCAATAAAATTAATCAGTACAGTGCGTGATCTCTCTTGTTTCGAGGCGGGCTTGGTAGTCATATGGCTACTGCTTCTGCTTCACACGCAGGAGGTCATGGGTTCAATCCCAGGTCCGTTCCATTCTCCTACTTTTTATCTTTCTCTTTATTTCTTATGTTCTAGCAATCGCTAGAACTGGAAATGGACTTCCATACCGTTTCCATTACTATTCCTATACCTTCAACTTGAGTATTCTAACAGTTATCTGCTAGAATTGGAAATGAACTATAGAGCTCGTTTCCTACATCCAATTAGAAATTCCATCAGTTACCTTCTCCTATCTATCACATTGGCAGCTCGTTAACCAAGACGGACCCCTGCCTCTCCAACCTAACCCAGAAATTCCAACAAATTCCGCATGAGCTCGTGGCAAGTGCAGAGGTATATTCGGCTTGCAGTGGGCGAGTGATTGCATCATCATTTCCTCCCCCTTCCCTACATTGACTTGCATTCTGACGTGGCAGGCGCCAGTATGACCTAACAAATGAGATCACCAGTACTTGTACATTGAAGATGTGTGCTAGTCCCAAGCAAACATCTGTTGGTTCCCTGTGCAAGAACAGCTGATCTGGTCATAATGGAGTAGCAACTACGAGCAGTCAATCAAGCTCAAGCTCAAGCTTTAATCCGATTTGGGAA
The DNA here is from genome assembly GCF_024139115.2 of Armigeres subalbatus. Taxonomy (NCBI): domain Eukaryota; kingdom Metazoa; phylum Arthropoda; class Insecta; order Diptera; family Culicidae; genus Armigeres; species Armigeres subalbatus. The sequence goes on from NC_085140.1 coordinate 85,560,683, forward strand.
TTATTATCAAATTAAACTTAAAACTGACAGATTAAAAGTTACAATATCCCCCTTTGCCACAATTGTACATCATTGTAGATCGATATTTGAACAGGGCGTACCAGCCAAAACTGATTTTTCCCAGTCCCTTGTCTACATGCATAGCAGGGTGCCAATGAAATGTATGGGAGAAAAAGTTGTCATCGAATTTCAAAAAACGACATTGCTCACAAGTCTCATTACCCCAAAATACGACCCCATGCAAAACTTGTGCTCAATCGGACATGATTTAGGGGTGCCTAAAATTCATCAAAGTTTTGAATCTTTAACCCATGAAAAAAGGAAAAGTCGAAAATCGATTTTTTGCCAAATGTTAGCCAAACGCTGATCGTGACCTGGCTGCGTACTGTATGTACTGTGTCGCCAGCACAGGGGCATATTTTAGGGCTTAGAAAATGTTTGCGTAACGTCCGGTTTTTAAATTCGATGAAAAATTGTTTTCACCATAAGAAATTTTTCCGAAGTCCCAAAACAGTTGATTTTTTCAAAAAATTAATTCCCAAAGTTTCATGCATTTTAAGTCTTTTGGCATCAAAAAACAAAAAAAAAATTTCCCAAAAAAAAAATTCTTTACATTCTTTTCAAATGTTGGGCTAGAATTGTCCTTATGCTGAAAGTGTTTATGTATTTAGAGAGATTATTATAAAAATATAACGAATAATTATGTCCATCTCCAGTTAGCCTTGCGAGCAAAGACGTAGGATTGCCAATCCGGAAATGGCTTGTTCGATTCTTGGTCCGGTCACTCATTCAACTTGCCACACAAAATACATACTCATGTACCTAATGGTGGGCATAGAAATCTTTCAATTAATAACTGAGGAAATGATAATAGAATTAAATAGAAGTTGAAAAGCAGGCCAAGTTCCAACTGAAATGTAGAGCCATAGAAGAAGAAGAAGAAGAAGAAGAAGAAGAAGAAGAAGAAGAAGAAGAAGAAGAAGAAGAAGAAGAAGAAGAAGAAGAAGAAGAAGAAGAAGAAGAAGAAGAATTTAAAAAAATCTATTTTTTCCATTAGAACATTTTTGGGACGAATTTTTTCAGATGATGAAATTTTTTTTCATTGAATTTTAACACCGGACGATACTCAAACGTTTTCGTAGCAAAAAATATCCCCCTATGCAAAATTTGAGCTATATCGAACATAGTTTAGGGGTGCTCAAAATTAATCAAAACTTTTTTTTTCTCACAAAGGGGAATTTTTTTTTTGTTTTTTGATGCCAACGGATTCAAAATGCATGAAACCCTGAATTTTTTTTTAAATCGACTGTTTTGGGACTTTTTATGGCGAAAACAATTTTTCATCGACGAACGTTACGCAAACATTTCCTAAGCCCTAAAATATACCACTACCCAAAATTTGAAATTCATTGGACATGATTTAGGGGTGCTCAAAATCTTTCTATCAAAATTTTGATTTTTTGTAACTTGATCTTTACACGTTGTGTTTTGAATTCATGGTACCGCTTAATAATAACCGAGTAAAAATAAATCTCAGTGTAATAAACATTGCCTAACAATCTGACAATTTTCTCCGTAAATCTGATCTCAAATTTAAAACATTAATAGCAAGATTTTTACACCTCTAAATCATGTCCGATGGAGCTCAAATTTCGCATAGGGGCATATTTTAGGGCTAAGGAAATGTTTGCGTAACGTCCGGTTTTTAAATTCGATAGAAAATTGTTTTCGCCATAGGATTTTTTTCGATGTCCCAAAACAGTTGATTTTTTTCAAATTTTTTTCAAAATTAATTCTCAAAGTTTTATGCATTTTGAGTCCTTTGGCATCAAAAAACAAAAAATTATTTCCCCCTTGTGAGAAAAAAAAAGTTTTGATTTTTTGATTAATTTTGAGCACCCCTAAATCATGTCCGAATTAGGCATAGGGGGATATTTTTGGCTACGGAAACGTTTGCGTATCGTCCGATGTTAAAATTCGATAAAAACAAATTCCATCATTAGAAAAAAATTTAAGTCCCAAAAATGTTCTAAGAGAAAAAATCGATTCGTTTCAAATTTTTTTTAAGTAACTTCAGATCTCGACGTTTCATGCATTTTTAAGTCATCTGGCATCAAAAACAAAAATTTGATTTTCGACTTTTCTTTTGGGAAAATTTTCATGGGTAATAATTGAAAAAGAAAAAAAAGATGTCCATCAGTGTAGGCTAAAACGAATTATTAGCAAAGGCATTGTCCTTGTTCAGCCAGGGTTCTGCGAAGCGGTCATGTTTCTGATGCCAGTATAAAAATCATCGATTAATTTAATACGAAGGCGTAATCATAGTCGTCGAAAGCCTGCCATTGAAAATATGTTTAAAAATCATAATATTTTGGTGAAGTAGTGCACTTGTTGCCGATTGAAATATAAAAATTTATTAAAGGTATCAATCTTCTTGATTGATTGATTGATTGATGATATAGGTGATTGATATAGGTGATATTCACCTCGCATTCATACTTTCGCACAAGTTCTTGAAAAATGATGAAAAATAATTACGTCTATTTGGAAAAAATCAATTCGGAATAGTGTTTTGTTTACAAAATAGAATTGTAAGAGGGAAACCCAACACAATGGGAAACACAAAGATGTTGGCTATTGTCAAACGTAGTAGGTAGGATTGGGGGAGCCAGATACGTGTGTTCAGCAGCATGAAAGCATAAAAGTATATGGAGACGCATGGTACATTTTTGCGATGATTCATCTTGTGATTTAACTTTTTATTCAAGTTTCATCTCATCCGTTTTATTAAATAAACAAACTAGTGTGCAAGCACTGGTATGGAATTTTGGTGAACCTAGAACACCTGAATTATACTAATTTGAACTGTACATAATACGCAAGGACTCGAGTGACTTGTATGGACATGCTGGGGTGATTTCGGTTTGATATTAGGAGTATTGAACCTTGTAGACCAATTGAGCTGAACTCCAGTACAATTTAAAGAACCTGAAACATCTGGATCAAACTAATTTGGTCTGCATAAAATACGCATGGGGTTTAGAAGCTTGCAGGGACAAGCTGGGTTAATTTCCGTTTTAAAGTTCTTCTTAATCGGTAAATTACACTCATATTGAATTTGGGAAATCGGAATTTTCTACATTTTAAATGACAGCATCCGTACTCAATCTCACCTAGCCAGGATCCCTAGAAACATAGCAAACTAGCAAACTAGAGAAAACTTTATGATGTGGACAACCGTGAAAAAAATGTGATAATCGCCAAGAAAACGCTCGGGAACGTGCTGTTTGAAATCATGATTCTAACGATATTTTTGTCGCAGTATTCGACATGTTAACCAAGAACATGTACTTCCCAAAATGCAGTTAGGTTCGGGTTTCCCATAATACAAGTTCCATACAAATGCTTGCACGCTAGTTAATTTATTCAATAAAACGGATGAGATGAAATTTGCGTAAAAAGTTAAGTCACAAGATGAATCATCGCACAATTGTACCATGCGTCTCCATGCTTACATTGTGCTGAAAAGTTTTCAAAATGCCTACCAATCGTTTCCCCTGAAGGCCCATTTTTGCTTGAAAAACGCTGGGACATGCAGATATCGTAATAACTCAGTATTTCAACTTATCTGAACATGCAATCATGCAAACATGTAAGTGACTTCAACGCCGTTCAAGCGATGATCCCCTTTCTACTTTGTGACCAAATAATCTCGGAATTTTCCCAAACAAACAACAAACGCCAGTAACCAGTCGATTTTAGTGGCCGAAAGCTACAAATGCAACACATAAGCATCGCAAATACAAATTTACTGTCGACCAGTGAATCAATAGTTTTAATGGGCTTGGAAAATTTTTGGACAGTTACCGAGTCGTCGAGTGATATATAAATCTCAAAAATCCATCGAAAGATAAAGGCGCTATTATCGATCCAAATCTTACATAATTTCGTGACGGTCTCCAATTATGAAACTTTCATTTTACAACCTGTATCTGAGCCTTCTCCCTAGACGTAGTTTATGTCAAAAATTCGCTATATGTTAGCACTCATGGAGCTTTGGTTCATCATTTGATCGGGGTTTTGCCAAATCACACCAAGCACCAATACAAAATTTACAATTCAACAAATTCAATTAATCACAAATTGCATCGGTTATCATTCAACGCCCTAACTGAGGATATTGGACAACAAATGTAAGCATGAATTGACATAAAAAACTTGCCGTTTTCCTTTTACGAACAAAATATCACAAGTCGGTTAAAAAGCCGCTTGGTGCGGTTTGGCTGAACCCTGACCATTTTACTCGCTTGAATTCTTTAATCGCTTTCTACAAGTACATGGAGACGCATGGTTCACGTTTTTTCACGGCAATCGAAACGTACGAAAAATCCGAACAGAAAAACAATTATTTTGCCTGTTTGTTTATTTAGGAATAGCAGATTGTTTATAAAATCAACCGGAACCAAACATTTCGATAGAAGGCTCTGTACTCCAAGCATATTTGTATTTGATATAGTACACAACGGACCAACAGGACACAGATTTTCATATACTGATCAACTTAGTTCGAAGAATTTTGTCTTTAAATCTAGATCATTGGATGGCGATCTACTCACAACTGCAACTAGCGTGGAGCTGATCTCTGACCAGAAAACTGCGACGTGAGAAAATATCTTTGGCAAAATGGCCACTAGATCCCTTTCTATTCCACATTTTTTCAGCTAAACAAAAAGGTACTGTTTCTGAAAATGTGGGAATTGTTCTTCAGGAAACTAACGAATTGCCCTGGAACTCCCCCTGAAATTCCTACTAGAATTTCATTTGTATGTAAATTATTTCATAACTTAATTTAAAATTTGTTTGGAAATTCAAAACCATTTTCCTCCGAAAATTCGTTATGGACTGCATTTGAAGAAATTTCTCTTAGATTGCTTTCAGATACTCTTCTAGGAAATTCCTCCAAGAATTTCTTCAGGAAATCCATCGGAAAAGCCATCAAGAATGTATCCAAAAAATCATCCTGTTACTCAAACCAGGAACTCCATCGCAAACTTCTTACGAAATTACTTCAGGAAGTTCTCCAGGAAATCATTTGGGAACTCCTTCGGATAGTCTCACAAAAATCCCTTAGGAAATTCTTCCTGAAAAAGAAGCTTCGTGGAGCAGTTCTTGAAGGAATTTTCGGCAGAATACCCGACTAGAAGAGCATAACTAAAACTTAACACAATTTTAACATATTGTGATCTTTATAACTTATTTTGATACAATTTTGTTCTTAGTAGCCATTATCTTTCAAATGTTGTAACAGGATTTTAACATAATAAGATTTAAAAAATGCTAGGCTAGATGTACCAGTTGTGGCTATAGCACCAGTTGTCGCACTAGTGCTTTATATGCCAAATGACCAATCAAATCACCGCGAACCAAGTTCATATCGATAAAGCATATTCATATGATACGATAAAACCTTTGATCTCCTCCAAAACAAGCAATGCATAATTGTAAAAATTGATTTTGCTTAATTTTTGACGTCCTTTGCACCAGTTGTCGCACTAGTGGTCCCTATTTGGCCAGTCCCATAAGAAAACAATGGGATTTGCCAAATAAGGAATTAAAATAAGAGTAGGGCCACAACTGGTGCATGCGCTCCTATTATGGATTAATCAATTTTGATCATTATAACAATTTTTATTGTGGTTTTCACAGCTGTTCTAAGGAGCAGGAAGTAAAACCTTTCGCTTGATATATAAAGTCCACCTACATGCCTTTTACTTATTTTTTTAAAAATAGTTGTTCGTATGTATGGCGACAATTGGTACACCCACCCTAAATACCGAATTGCCCAACAGTAGGCAATTAAAATAGATGTAGCAAAGTCTCCTGCCATAGATATCATAAACGCCGATACAGTTTGAAAAAGTTGTCTAATTTGTAATGTTCTTAGTTTCATGTTCTTGAAAGAAACTAATATTTCAGAAAAAAACTAATATTTCTGAATGTTGATCACAATCTGGAGACCTATCACGACCTGTAACTGCACAGTAAACAATATATTTTGTATCTGATTCTGTTATAAATTTCTAACAAAATATGTTTTTTATGATAAAATTGTAGCAAAAATTTTTTGTTTCGAGTAGTGCAATTTTTAATATTAATTTAGATGTTTTAACAACAACCTGCACCAGTTTCTAACAAATTTTGTTATAAAAAAGTTGTATAACATAATAACATATGATGATATAATTTTGATATGACCTTCTAGTCGGGCAGCTTGAGAAATTTCTGTGGGAATTCCAAAATGGATTCCCGGGAAATTCTTGAAGAAATTTTCGGGGGAACTTATTAAGAGATTTCTGGAGGAATTCTTGAGATAATTTCCGGAAGAAATCTTGATAAAGATTTTGGGAGATTTCATGGAGGAGTTGTGGAAGAAAAAGGAGGAGAGTTTTTAGTAGAATCTCCAGGGTTACTTTTGTAATGCTTTATTGTAGTAATATGTTTATTGATACTCGGAGTTATTGTTTTAAGATAGTGCTGTGAATTCCTGGAAAAAAAATCTCGGAAAATCCTGAAGGGTTTTTGGATGATTTTTGCAGAAATTTTAGCGGAAGTACCGGCAGAAATTCAAAGAATTCCGGCTGGATCTTCCGGGAGAATTCCTTAAACAATTTCCATAGGAATTTCAAGGAGTTTTTGGAGGTAATTTCGAAAGAGTTTTCAAGAAATTTTCGGAAAAAATAGAAGATAAACAATAAAAATAAAATAAAATAGCCAGATGAATTTATAGACCAATTTTTTCAAGGAATTTCTGGAAGAATTCCTGTGGAAAAAAATCCCTGAATAATTTTCCGGGAGAGTTCTTGGAGGAATTTTCGAAAGAATTCTCGGGGCGTGAGTAGAAATTTAAAGGGAATTTCTGGAAAGGCCTTGAAGCAGGCATTACAAACCATCCCATAATTTGATCTTTTGAGCAAAGATACTGATGAAATCATGAGATATTGATTTCAGTTATCTTTCAGCTCTGTGAACAAAATTCAATGTTCGTCATGGAGAAACGTTTTTTCAATTTTTCTTGAAGCAACCGCAACGTGAAAAAAATGCGCTGGCCATCCGGATCATCGTTGTAACCGTCGGTTCCATGATAAGCTTGTGGCTCCTCCACAATTCCAAAATACTCCAATCACCAAAACAATATACGCCTCCATCAAAATAATTATCCCATCCGAATGAGATAGTTGGCACTCACGCAGTGACTTGGTGTGTGAGCTGAGCCTGTCTCACTCTCACGGCGATCTGTCACGCTAGAGTGACAGCGCATATTCGTGCGGTGTGAACCGGCCTTTATCAGCCAATGATGGTGTGGAGCGTTAATAGCGCAAATACAGACTGCGGAAATGCGAAAAGCATAAATTTATTTATCTTAGAATGGGTTTTCTATAAATAGGAAATAAATCCCAGAATCGTTCTCTTTTGGCTGGTGAATCTAGGACGGTCTAGAAGTGCGTGCGTGTGTAGCTTTTTATTAAATGAGGTGTTAGTCAGTTAGTAAAAACGGCCAATTGTAGTACATCGAATTAAAAATTGTTTTAGTAAAAGTTATCATTGTAAAAATCTGATTGTAGAAGTTAGTTATACGAACACAAATATCGACTAGCAAGACGAAAACTATAAGAGAAAGGTCCGAGGCAAGGGCATTTTTCTTTTATTTTGGGCATTTCCCAGCAAACGGCCGAAGAAAGCGACGACGAACGACCTCTAGCGACACACCAAAGCTAATGCCAGCCATAAGACGCCATTGTTGATGGCATCCCTCGGTTCGATCATCAATGAACCCTGCCAGCCGGCTACACGTATCTCGGCAGCCATCCGTCCTTGCGAAAGCTGCATGTTTGCCTTTGAATTCCACACCATCTCGTCCGGTTGCTGCTTGTGATCACCAACTGCGGCAATCCGACTTGGAGTCTGGCGCAGACAGCCAACACCAGTTCGGCATTCGCTGTCGAATTGAACCTGCATCACTCGGAACCAGAGGTTCCCTACCACACCACTACAAACCACAAACCGCAAGTACTAAAACCCCAAAAGTGACGTAGTTAATAAATAGGACTAGTTTGTAAAGAGGTCCAGTGGTAGCTTATTTAAAGAGCATAGCTCTGAGGTAATGCTTTTCCACCACTTTGTTCTTTTCCGCTTTGTCGAGCTCAAACGGAGCTATCAGGCCTCGCCTTTCTGGAATTCTCCCCCAACGTAAAACCTTCATTATGCTTTCCGTACTAAACAGCCGACCTCCTAGCGAAACACCAGTGGGTAAGTGTACCAAAAACAGATCCTGCACAATAGGTTTGTCCTCAGCTGGAGATTTGAGAGACAAGTCAGTTCCAAACGACCCCGAGATCCCCAATCCCTGAGCTGGCGAGTTACATCGTCAAATTCCTCAATGATAATATCTTTCCAGAACACTCTTTGATTTAGGATAATATATTTGCACAAGATAGGTTGGGTACATATCGATGTTGAGGTCATTGCAAAAGTCTTGGTTGAATCGATAGATACTTTGGATTAAACTTGAAAACGTTTTGACTTACCATGAACATCTAGAATGCAAGCAAATTGGGTTTACATGATGCGCTTATACCTATTGAACCGGATTGGGTATATACCGATGTTGAAAACATTGTAAAAGCCTTGGTTGATCTGATAGGTAACTTGGGTTGAACTGGAAAACGTTATGGAGAACCTTGAACATCTCGTATTCCTAAAAACAGATAACTGCCTCAACAATCAGGATGAATAAAGGGGCCTTTCACAAATTACGTAACGCTGAAGGGGGAGAAAGGGAGTCAAGCCGAGCGTTACGATCCATACAAGAATTTAAACCTTTTATACAAAAAGTGTTACGAGAAGGAAAGTCGGGGTCCAAAACCGCCAAATTGAGCGCTACGTAATTTAAGAAAGAATCCAAACTTGGTTGAGTATTTAGAATTATCTAACAAAGTGGCACAGGATCAAATCATTTTAGATTCATTTACATGCTCTTAGAATCGAAATCTTTCCAAGGTTTCGGATATCTGGGTCTCCACAGTGTAATCAAATTTGACCTCAGATATTTTATCCCGACATCCTGGTAAACATTTTTGCTGAAGAAAGTGGGGACCTAATTTTCTTCTGTGATGTTTCACAGCCAATCTAAAACGCTGGGCATATATGACCCAAACGTCTCGAAAATAAATCAGATGTAAAATTATTACGTAACATATACCCCACGTATGTGTCATAATTAAAACATATTGAAATTTTAACTAAAATCGTGCAGAAAACTTAGCAAAAAAATGTTTTTGTTGTACACTATTGAAGTAAATTGTACGTACAATCGAGGTATGCCTGTATGTATATCAAATATACTGTGACATACCCATTGAAAAGAATTGTCCCTGAAAGGGTTACACATCAGCCAGACAATAAAATATCAAACCTGACCAAAGTCTTCAGTTCCCCTATTTTATATTTCTTTTTTCGAGATGTGGCACAGACAGACCCAAAGACTCATGGCGGCGTAGTCTCCAAAAAGGGATAAAAGAAGTCGACTAAAACTTCATCTAGCGGCCACAGGTACAGCCGATATCGATCAGAATGGAGTATAGAGATCGGATCGTTGCATCAATCGAGATGCACAGGAACCTTAAGTAAGTAAGTACCTATTATTATGATGCCTACAAACCATACATGTCTCCAATGGTGTAAATGATCGTTCTATTTCCGCGATGGTCATTACCTGAAACAAGAAAAAATAATCGTTAATATAGCCTATCATATCAAAACGAATGAATAAAAAGAAGCGCTAAGAATTCAGAAAATTGCTATTGAACATAAAAAATTACATCATGTGCTGCAAAGCGCTACAAAATGCGTGATGCATAACACGTATGGAAGAACGGTAACCAAGGCGTTCCAACGAATTGCAAATCCATGGCGTCATTATTGTTATTCAAAGACCGATACGGTGCGTCATTGTGTTCCGATCCAAGAAAACAACTTCAGCTGGTCAAACATATGAAGGTCGTTCATTGACTTTCAGAACTGAGTGGACTTTTCGCTTTTAATACTGATTGGAAATGAGCCATGCTACGAAACACTTTCATTGTGTAGCATCATATTGCTCGACATGCGATTTATTTGAATTCGTTGTGGGTGCGTGAGTAGGTACGCTACGCAATGTTAGTGAATTAGAACTAATTTCATATAAGTTGAATAAGTGTCTATGGAACGAGTCTAATAATTTTCAATGACAGTCACTGATTTCCATTTTTACATTTCAGTAACATCTTATACCTCATCTTCTTCTTCTTCTTATTGGCATTACATCCCCACACTGGGACAGAGCCGCCTCGCAGCTTAGTGTTCATTACTTCCACAGTTATTATTGCATTCGTATATCACGATGATATTTTTATGCCCTGGGAAATCGAGACAATTTCCAATCCGAACATTGCCTAGACCGGCACCGGGAATCGAACCCAGCCACCCTCAGCATGGTCTTGCTTACCGCACGGCTAAGGAGGGCCCCTTGTGTAACATACATAGCCCCTTGTCTACATACATAGCTTTATTTATAAAGAACTGGAAAGTAAAAAATGGCTTTAATGTCCTTTTCAATGCCCCATTTGAATTGAGAATTGTCCTGCTGAACATATTTGTGCATTTAGAGAGATTAAGAGAGGCTAAGGAGGGCCCAACCTCATACTTATAAGTTAAAGTTTCTTGTCTTTATGGATGATCGTCTCGATTCAGGTGAAAAAAAACAGTAATGGTAAACATTATTTTTTGATACCCCGTTACCTAGGTATCAGCTGATCTCCGTAAACTATAATCTAGTTCCAGGTAATGGAATCTTGTATAAGTATTATGTGTTGATCATTTGTGAAAAAATATATTAAAAATATCTTTACCTAACTGCATTTAGTGCTGTTTAGTTTAAAAAGTGAGAATTTTAATCTAATCGAAGCATGAATTTTGAAGTATAGTTATTAAATGATTCCGCTTTGAAGAAAACACATCTTTAATATTAAATTATTCCTGTGAAATTGTTCCCTTCTTTTCATGTCCGATTACTAATGGTCGCTCCTTTGGCTACCGGGTCACATTATCCACTGAATATGATTTCCAGTATCAAGCAAAACATAAACAATCGTTCAAAAAACCTTCAGTTGTTTTGTTGGTCCATTCCTTCGATGAGTCGGTCGCATTCCGCTTAAATTTAATGCCCGGTGATCATGGATTGTTGTCTCTCCACCAACGCAACGCAAAATTCAAGTTCATAGATCAACCGCTCAATCAGCTGCCACGTTCGTCCATTCGATTGCTCCGTCGCCGGTTTGAATTCACCTGCCGACATCTGATGCCGCCGGGCTGGTATCTTCATTTGTAGTCAATTAACCCAAACAGGGTCCGGCACTGACGGATGTCCACGATCGACGTGCTAAGTTGTGTGCGTGCTTAGGCTGATTCGTGCGTAACAAAATCTATGGTAGATCGATTTCAACGTGAAACGTTTAAATAAGGATAATTATTATTTCTCGGTGCAAAGAATCTAATGTGTTGCAGTAAAACCTTTCTCCCAGGAATCCAAACAAATTGAAGTCACCTGAGCCAGTCTAACGTGCAGTGTATTGTTCGCATCGTAAGGCAGGTACATATCATGTAGTTATGATGCGGTGCTGGTCATCATGAATGGCACTCCGTCGCCCATCGGTGGTCAATACGGAAACCATATTCGAACCAAGATTCATGCGCCTCATGATAATCATATGCATATCATGTTTTTCCATTGCGTATCAGATTTGCATATCGAACATGTACAACTCTTCGTATAATGACTAACACCAGACAAGAATTTTGCTTCGGTGGTGTCCGACCGACGGCCGACGGGACAGAGCGGCAGTGGCGGAAGAAGATGCGGACGTGGGTGTCATTCGATCGAATCGTGTGCGGAATGTTGGCACTTTTATGCTACTTATGGCACGTCGATATCGAAGTTCAGGCTGAGGTTCGCATAGCCGACAGTGTGATGGTGTGGTGTGGTGGGATCTCCGTCGTCGACTACGCTAACCATATGGACGCGATAATAAATATTATTAGCTAGATTGTGCGCTTGACATTGAAAGGCGATCGGTTGTTGCGCTTTTGTGCGCGGTCGTAATTTGTTTCTGCCAGATTGACCGTGACCGCGACGACGTGGCTCCAACCGGGTTCAGTGTTTACGAATTTCACGAAGATGTGCCACATCACTATTAGATTGTGCACAAGCTGCCGAACTTGGAGATCCGGTTTTGAATATTTGATTGAAAATAGAAAGCTTCGCTGTAACGGGTTTTCGGATGCAGTTATACCTAAGTTTTTGAAGATTTTTGAATGTTCCGCTGCGAATATTAGGTACAACGAACGATGGCATTGAAAGAACGGAAACTCCGTTTTCAAGTTGTTCTTGAAATCGTCTTGAAATCTTCTCCTATCTATTTCGATCTTCACCGTGAGAATGGATTTCTACATAGGCAAACAGTAATTATGGAAATATGATTATTTTTTCAAAGGTGATCGAAGAAAAATAAAATTTGAATGAAGTGAGAAATAAAATCCAGTACATGGTTCAAATAAATTGATTTGGTTTGGATTGGATTTGTATTGGATTTGGATTGGATTTGGGTTGGATTTGGATTGAATTTGGATTGGACTTGAATTGGATTTGGACTAGATTTGGATTAGATTTGGATTGGATTTGGATTGGATTTGGATTGGATTTGGATTGGATTTGGATTGGATTTGGATTGGATTTGGATTTGATTTGGATTGGATTTGTACAGGATTTGGATTGGATTTGGATTGGATTTGGATTGGATTTGGATTGGATTTGGATTGGATTTGGATTGGATTCGGATTGGATTCGGATTGCATTTGGATTGGATTTGGATTGGATTTGAAAATTGAATTTGGATTGGATTTGGATTGGTTTGGATTGGTTTGGATTGGTTTGGATTGGTTTGGATTGGTTTGGATTGGTTTGGATTGGTTTGGATTGGTTTGGTTGGTTTGGATTGGATTTGGATTGGTTTGGATTGGTTTGGATTGGTTTGGATTGGTTTGGATTGGTTTGGATTGGTTTGATTTGGATATGGTTTGGATTTGGATTGGTTTGGATTGGTTTGGATTGGTTTGGATTGGTTTGGATTGGTTTGGTTTGATTTGGATTGGTTTGAACAGGATTTGGTTTGGATGGGATTTGAATTGGATTCGGATTGGTTTGGATTGGTTTGGATTGGTTTGGTTCGGATTGGTTTGGATTGGTTTGGATTGGTTTGGATTGGATTTGGATTGGTTTGGATTGGTTTGGATTGGTTTGGATTGGTTTGGATTGGTTTGGATTGGTTTGGATTGGTTTGGATTGGTTTGGATTGGTTGGATTGGTTTAAAATTTGATTTGGATTGGATTAGATTTGGATTGGTTTGGATTGGTTGGATTGCGTTTGGATTGGATTTGAATTGGTTTGGATTGGTTTGGATTGGATTAAAATTTGATTTGGATTAGATTTGGATTGGTTTGGATTGGATTGGGATTGGTTTAAATTTGGTTTGGATTGGTTTGGATTGGTTTGGATTGGTTTGGATTGGTTTGGATCGGTTTGGATTGGTTTGGTTTGGATTAGATTTGGATTGGTTTAAACGTTTGATTTGGATTGGTTTGGATTGGTTGGTTTGGATTGTGTTTGGATTGGTTTGGATTGGTTTGGATTGGTTTGGTTGGTTTGGATTGGGTTGGATGGGATTTGGATTGGTTTGGATTGGTTTGGTTTGGTTTGGATTGGTTTGGATTGGTTTGGATTGGTTGGTTTGGATTAGATTTGGATTGGTTTAAACATTTGATTTGGATTGGTTGGATTAGATTTGGATTGGTTTGGATTGGTTTGGATTGGTTTGGATTGGTTTGGATTGGATTTGGATTGGTTTGGATTGGTTTGGTTTGGATTAGATTTGGATTGGTTTAAACGTTTGATTTGGATTGGTTTGGATTAGTTTGGATTGGTTTGGATTGGTTTGGATTGGTTTGGATTGGTTTGGATTGGTTTGGATTGGTTTGGTTGGTTTGGATTGGTTTGGATTGGTTTGGATTGGTTTGGTTGGTTTGGATTGGTTTGGTTGGTTTGGATTGGTTTGGATTGGTTTGGATTGGTTTGGATTGGTTTGGTTGGTTTGGATTGGTTTGGATTGGATTTGGATTGGATTTGGATTGGATTTGGATTGGATTTGGATTGGATTTGGATTGGATTTGGATTGGATTTGGATTGGATTTGGATTGGATTTGTATTGGATTTGGATTGATTTGGATTCGTTTCGGGTTGGTTTTGGATTGGATTTGGATTGGAGTTGGATTGGATTTGAATTAGATTTGAATTGGAGTTGGATTGAATTTGAATTGTATTTGGTTTGGATTTGAATTGGGTTTGAATTGGATTTGAATTAAATTTAAATTGGATTTTGATTTGATATGGATTGGGATTGGATTTAGATTGTATTTTGATTGGATTTTATTTGGATTTAGATTGAATTTTGATTGGATTTGGATTGGCTTTGGATTGAACTTGGATCGGATTTTGATTTGGATTGGATTTTAATTGGATTTGGATTGGATTTAGATTTGGATTTGATTTGGATTAGATTTGGATTGGGTTTTGATTGTATTTTGATCTGATTTGGACTGGACTTTGATTGAATTTGGATTGGATTTGGATTGGCATTGGATATGGATTGAATTTTGATTGGATTTTGATTGGTTTTAGATTTGATTTGGACTGAATTTGGATTGGATTTGGATTGGATTGGATTCTGATTGGATTTGGATTGGATTTGAATTGGATTTGGGTTGCATTAGGATTGGATTTGGTTTGGATTTGGATTTGATTTGGATTGGATTTGTACAGGATTTGGACTGCATTTGGATTGGATTTCTATTGGATTGGATTTTGATTGGATGTTAATTGAATTTCAATTGTATTTGGATTGGATTTGGATTGGATTTGATTTGGATTTGAATTAGATTTGGAGTGGATTTGGATTGAGTTTGGATTGGATTTGGATTGGATTTCAATTGGTTTTGGGTTGGATTTGGATTGGATGTAAATTGGATTTGGATTGTATTTGGATTGAATTTGAATTGGATTTGGATTGGATATGAATTGGATAAGGATTGGATTTGGATTGGATTTGGATCGGATTTGGATCGGATTTGGATTGGATTTGGATTGGATCTGGATTGGATTTGGATTGGATTTGGATTGGACTTGGATTGGATTTGGATTGGATTTGAATTTAATTTGGATTGGATTGAGATTTTTTTTAGATTGGATTTGGATTGGATATGGATTGGATTTGGATTGGATTTGAATTTATTTTGGATTGGATTTGATTTGGATTTGGATTGGATTTGAATTTATTTTGGATTGGATTTGATTTGGATTTGATTTGAATTGGATTTAGATTGGATTTGGATTGGATTTGGATTGGATTTGGATTGGATTGGATTGGATTGGATTTGGATTGGATTTTGTTTGGATTTGGATTGGATTCGGATTGGATTTGGATTGAATTTGGATTGGATTTGGATTGGATTGGATTGGATTTGGATTGGATTTGGATTGGATTTGGATTGGATTTGGATTGGATTTGGATTGGATTTGGATTGGATTTTGTTTGGATTTGGATTGGATTTGGATTGGATTTGGATTGGATTTGGATTGGATTTGGATTGGATTTGGATTGGATTTGAATTGGATTTGGATTGGATTTGGACTGGGTTTGAATTGGATTTGGGCTGGATTTGAATTGGATTTGGATTGGATTTGGATTAGTTTTAGATTGGATATGAATTGGATTTGTATTGGATTTGGATTGGATTTGGATTGGATTTGGATTGGATTTGGATTGGATTTGGATTGGATTTGGATTGGATTTGGATTGGATTTGAATAGGATTTGGATTGGATTTGGATTGGATTTGGATTGGATTTGGATTTGTTTTGGATTGGATTTGGATTGGATTTGGATTGGATTTGAATTGGTTTTAAATTGAATTTGGATTGGATTTGCATTGGATTTGGACTGGATTTGAATTGTATTTGGATTGGATTTGCATTGGATTTGGACTGGATTTGAATTGTATTTGGATTGGATTTGGATCAGATTTGGATTGGATTTGGATTGGATTTGAATTGGATTTAAATTGATTTTGGATTGGATTTGCATTGGATTTGGATTGGATTTGGATTTGGATTGGATTTCGATTGGATTTGGATTGAATTTGGATTAGATTTGAATTGGATTTGGATTGGATTTGGATTGGATTTGGATTGGATTTGGATTGGATTTGGATTGGATTTGGATTGGGATTTGGATTGGATTTGGATTGGATTTGGATTGGTTTAGATTGGTTTGGATTGGTTTGGACTGGTTTGAATTGGTTTGGATTGGTTTGGATTGGTTTGGATTGGTTTGGATTGGTTGTGTTGGTTTGAATTGGTTTGGATTGGTTTGGATCGGTTTATGTTGGATTGGTTTGGATTGGTTTCGATTGGTTTGGTTGGTTGGATTAGTTTGAATTGGTTTGGATTGGTTTGGATTGGTTTGGGTTGGTTTGGTTGGTTCGGATTGGTTTGGATTGGTTTGGATTGGTTTGGATTGGTTTGGATTGGTTTGGTTGGTTTGGATTGGTTTGGTTGGTTTGGATTGGATTGGGGATTGGTTTGGTTGGTTTGGATTGGTTTGGTTGGTTTGGATTGGTTTGGATTGGTTTGGATTGGTTTGGATTGGTTTGGATTGGTTTGGATTGGTTTGGATTGGTTTGGATTGGTTTGGATTGGTTTGGATTGGTTTGGATTGGTTTGGATTGGTTTGGATTGGTTTGGATTGGTTTGGATTGGTTTGGATTGGTTTGGATTGGTTTGGTTGGATTTGGATTGGTTTGGATTGGTTTGGATTGGTTTGGTTGGATTGGTTTGGATTGGTTTGGATTGGTTTGGATTGGTTTGGATTGGTTTGGTTTGGATTGGTTTGGATTGGTTTGGATTGGTTTGGATTGGTTTGGATTGGTTTCGATTGGATTGGGATTGGTTTGGATTGGTTTGGATTGGTTTGGATTGGTTTGGATTGGTTTGGATTGGTTTGGATTGGTTTGGATTGGTTTGGATTGGTTTGGATTGGATTGGTTTGGATTGGTTTGGTTGGTTTGAATTGGTTTGGTTGGTTTGGATTGGTTTGGATTGGTTTGGATTGGTTTGGATTGGTTTCGATTGGGTTTGGATTGGTTTGGATTGGTTTGGATTGGTTTGGGTTGGTTTGGATTGGATTTGGATTGGATTTGGATTGGATTTGGATTGGATTTGGATTGGATTTGGATTGGATTTGAATTGGGTTTGAATTGGATTTGAATTAAATTTAAATTGGATTTTAATTGGATTGGATTTGGATTGGATTTCGCTTGTATTTAGATTGGATTTGGATTGAATTTTGATTGGATTTGGATTGAATATGGATTTGATATGGATTGGGATTGGATTTAGATTGTATTTCGATTGGATTTTATTTGGATATAGATTGTATTTTGATTGGATTTGGATTGGCTTTGGATTGAACTTGGATCGGATTTTGATTTGGATTGGATTTGGATTGGATTTGGATTGGATTTTAATTGGATTTGGATTGGATTTTAATTGGATTTGGATTGGATTTAGATTTGTATTTGATTTGGATTAGATTTGGATTTGTATTGGGTTTTGATTGTATTTTTATCTGATTTGGACTGGACTGTGATTGAATTTGGATTGGATTTGGATTGAATTTGGAATTAATTTCGATTGGATTTGGATTGGCATTGGATATGGATTGAATTTTGATTGGTTTTAGATTGGATTTGGACTGAATATGGATTGGATTTGGATTGGATTGGATTTGGATTGGATTGGATTCTGATTGGATTTGGATTGGATTTGAATTGGATTTGGGTTGGATTAGGATTGGATTTGGTTTGGATTTGGATTTGATTTGGATTGGATTTTGGATTGGATTTCTATTGGATTGGATTTTGATTGGATGTTAATTGAATTTCAATTGTATTTGGATTGGATTTGGATTGGATTTGATTTGGATTTGAATTAGATTTGGATTGGATTTGGATTGAGTTTGGATTGGATTTGGATTGGATTTGAATCGGTTTTGGATTGGATTTGGATACGATTCAAAATGGGATTTTATTTGGATTAGATTGGGATTGAATATGGATTAGTTTTGGGTTGGTTAGATTTGGATTGTATTGAACTTAGACAAAAGAAGGTCATTGACATCGAAAATTTGCTGTTCTCAGAACATTAATTTATTATTTGGATCCTAATCTAACAGCTGGTATTAGTCTTTCGCGACCCACCGTATATCAGCCCACGACCCCCCTTTGTTGGTCGCGATCCACAGTTTGGGAAGTCTTCCGCTAGTTGGATCATAAGTCCCACCTTAAAGGCCACGTTGCATCATACAATTATTAAACAAATTCACGGAATCGAAAACTTACATGAGCAATAGCTTGTTCTCGATTAAAGTCCAAATAGTCTTTATGTGAATTTTCAACCAGTGTCAATATGAATAAAATGAAATACCATTCTTCTCCATTGATGAGGACTCAAGTGCATTATTCGTTTCATGTTTGTACTGTGCTTTTCTTCCAAGACGGGGCTCCTTTCATTTCACGGTCGACATTTTTTGAAACTGCGTAGTGCGTATCCTTAAGGTGGATGAAACTATAATTTTCATACCCTCTCCATGGCGCCGATTAAAAATTGCTGCATCTGCAACCGAATGTATTTGGTAATGAAGTTGTACTTATCACCTTGGGCATTTAATTGCGATTAGGATCTATGCCGTATTCATAAAGCAATTAATAGCCCATAATCAACTATATTGATTCAAATTGTTCGCTTGGAGTTCACACGTGTGATGTAATCCGCGATTAAGATCGAGCACCGTCTCGTCTGTCTCTCGTGTTATTCCAAACATCACAACAACATCCCGACCAGGGTAGATATCTACCCTTGCACGGAAACCAATTGCAGTCTACGGTCCATAGATCCATATCTGACCGAGTGTAAAAACACAACAACCTCGAACCGTTAATTTGCACAGTGGTGTTAACCAACGCAGTTTCAATGTCATTTTCTTTTATTTTCATCTCACAAGTCTTTTGAACCGTTCCGTGGAATGGGTGCGACTGTTATTTACGTGTGCAGTTCGTGTCGTGCAGCGACGAAGCTGGTATAAGTAGCTAACGATGGATGGCAAATATTTGCAACCGAAATCGCAGCTTTTGGTCGCAACGCGGTCATTGGTACCTCGTTTCGCGGATTGGCCTTTCTCGTTCTTTGTAGTGTCGGAGCGAAAGGCTGTATTTTCATTTCAAAATCGAAAACATAGCAAAAATATAAAACAGACTCACCTGTACATGATTCGGCATTATTGTTATAGTCGACCAATAAGAAACAATTTCGCTCTCTAGTTGGATCACTCCGGTTCTTCGGTCTCTCTGTTTCACCTACAAATCAAGACACCAATCAAGGGAGCCTTCGAAGTCGAAAACGAGCATCTATCGAGCTGACGTGCTATGCACGATCCTGGTCCCCAAGCGATCTTGAACGATCGACCCCGATGGACCGGGCTGAAGGTAAACTCCCCCGGGGTTGGCGTTACGTAAATCGCAAATCAATCGAAAAAGTGTAACACTTTTACTTTCCTTGGTCCTTCCTCTCGATGGTCATCAACCGGTTGGACTGAGCTGGCGGTTTTGCTCTTTTGCTAATTTAGCCGAATACGGGTAGAGTACATTGACATACTTTCGGTGTAGTGTGACAGAATGCACCATAGCAAGCAACTGTGTATCCAACTGGATAAATACCGGTCAAAATAAACGGCTTTTGCCGGTCCGGTCGTGCGTTCGCTGAATGCCGCTGGATGATGTAATGCGGGAAAGATTTCAATGCCAAGTTTCGAGTATGGTTGTGTGAAAATGATCATGATCATCTGGACGACAGTAATTTCGCAACGCTAGAGGAAAGAATCACAACAAGACGCGAGATGTACCCACAACGGAGGATTCCACAGCGAGCAACACGCCACGGACAGGCACGTGAGTTGAGTGCTAATTTGGACTGAACCGAGAGTTGACCGAGACTGAAGATGACTGAAGGGTGATACTACACACGCTACAGGAGATTTTAACGGGATCTCGTAAGATGTAGGTGAAGGCGGTCCGTTTCATCCGTTAGTGATGGAATGCAGCTAAAAATAAGCGTGGGTAGTTTCACGCCGTAAGAGGTTCTAAACATTTAATTAAGGAGAACTTATTTTTTTGATTGTGCATTTCCGTTTCCAGTTGTTTGACCTTTGAATTGTTGTGATTCGATCAATTTCTCACAGAGACGTATTTGAAAAACAACGTCTTTAATTTCTACGCGTTTTTTTTCCAAGCGCGTTCAATAATTTGAATACTCCGTTTCTCCCCCATGTGGTTTATCGTGGTATTTTGACAAACACCAACACCTCCCCTATGCATTGTGCTTGAACGGAAAAATTGAATATTTAAACTAACTTCACATATTTTGGTATTTTTTCAACCAAATTGAATTATTTTGATGTTATCGTGTTTTAGAGCCTTTGCTATGTATGTGCTAAAACAACAGCATGAAAACTTTAAAAAAATCGGAAAGTTGAAAATAGATAGAAGTGTTTGACGGCTTGATCAATTTTATTTCGATTTTCTAGTCTAGTCTAGTCTATTCTACACATACACACTACACAACCATCACTTGGAAGAATCCTGGAAAGTGATAGAATCGACTACATCTATCACATTTCTTGTCAATATTTATGATTGAAGCACATTAGAAATGTATTTCAAACATAAAAGCGGTCAGGCCCAAGATGAATACACATGTTCCAATCTGCCAAATTCACGATTCAGTCATCTTGAATTTTAGTATGGGAGAGCCAGCGGGTTTGGTTATGTTCTGCACTGAAAATGATTTTTTTCTCCCCCGCCTTCTTCTCGTCCATTAATTTGGTAGATTGAAACACCTAGTTGTGTATTCATCTTGGTCAGGCCTACTGTGCAGCGTTGATAATTTTAAGTGAAAATCAGTACCTAACTTGATTTCACATTTAAATCATAGAACGGGGACATCTCCATTTATAGTATTAGGTTATGTTTGACGATTCTTTGGGAGTGACTTAGCTAAGAGGATTAATGTACATTCCATGGGTCCTCAACATCCTGGGATGGGATACAGATTTTAGTCTAGTGCCCTGGCCTATACAGACCTAGGTATAAGCGCCATTAGTCGCTCTTTGGAACCTAGGATACGATGTGACAATTGAATTGCGACTGCCTTGTTGTTTCCTCAGTCGATTGCTTGAACTTGCGGTCAAAAAAGATTCGCCACCGCACCAAATGTGTCATGTACAAGACGCTTATAAGACCGGTTGTCCTCTACGGACATGAAACATGGACAATGCTCGAGGAGGACTTGCAAGCACTCGGAGTATTCGAGAGACGGTTGCTTAGGACCATCTTTGGCGGTGTGCAAAAAGACGGTGTGTGGCGGCGAAGTATGAACTATGAGCTCGTCCAACTCTACGACGAACCCAGTATCCAGAAGGTAGCTAAAGCCGGAAGGGTACGATGGGCAGGACATGTTGCAAGAATGCCGGACAGCAACCCTGCAAAGATGGTGTTCGCTTCCGATCCGGCAGGTACGAGACGGCGTGGAGCGCAGCGAGCGAGATGGGCAGACCAGGTGCAGAACGACTTGGCGAGCGTGGGGCGTATCCGAGGATGGAGAGATGCGGCCTCGAACCGTGTATTGTGGCGTCAAATAGTTGATTCAGTGTTATCTGTTTAGATGTTAACTAAATAAATGAATGAACATGCTCTCTGTGGTACAAAGAACAGAATGCGTTCAGTGCATCTGTTCTTGGTCATTCAAGAAATCCCTGGAGTAAGGCCTTTCGATCTACATGCGTAACTGGAGATCAATTTTCCGGTTTCAAATATGGTACAGGCTCTCTGTAGTACAAAGAACAGAATGCGTTCACTGCATATGTTCTTGGTCAACCAAGAAATCCCTGGAGTAAGGCCGTTTGATCTACACGCATAACTGAAGATCAATTTTCCGGTTTCAAATATGGTACATGCTCTCTGTAGTAGAAAGAACAGATAGCGTTCACTGCATATGTTCTTGGTCATCCAAGAAATCCCTGGAGTAAGGCCTTTCGATCTACACGTGTAACTGAAGATTAATTTTCCGGTTTCAAATATGGTACATGCTCTCTGTAGTACAAAGAACAGAATGCGTTCACTGCATATGTTTTTGGTCATCCAAGAAATCCCTGGGGTAAGGCCTTCCGATCTACACGCGTAACTGAAGATCAATTTTCCGGTTTCAAATATGGTACATGCTCTCTGTAGTACAAAGAACAGAATGCGTTCACTGCATATGGTCTTGGTCATCCAAGAAATCCCTGGAGTAAGGCATTTCAATCACACAGGCCTGTACATCATTGGATACGCGTGTAGACCTGAAGGCTTTCACTTCCGGTATTTCTTGGATAACCGCGAACGTCTTCCTTACGCAGATTCTGTTATGTGTACTACAATGGGTACATAACATTTACAAAACAGGCCTGTAGATCATTGGTTACGCGTGTAGACCTGAAGGGCTTTACTTCAGGGATTTCTTGGATAACCGTGAAGATCTTTCATACGCAGATTCTATCATGTGAACCACAATGGGTATATTACATTTACAAAACAGGCCTGTAGATCATTGGTTACGCGTGTAGATCTGAAGGCATGCACTTCCGGTATTTCTTGGATAACCGCGAACGTCTTCGATACGCAGATTCTGTTATATGTACTACAGTCAAACCTCCATGAGTCGATGTTCCATGACTCGATATCGACTCATGGAAGAAAATTATTCCATATCATAAAATATTTTCTGGGTTATTGTGATGGTCCCTCCAAAAAGCTTTCCAAAGATTTCCTATTCCACATCTCGATATTTCCATGAGTCGATGGTCCCTTCAATATCGACTCATGGAGGTTTGACTGTACAATGGGTACATTACATTAACAAAACAGGCCTGTAGATCATTGGTTACGCGTGTAGACCTGAAGGCCTTCACTTCAGGGATTTCTTGGATAACCGTGAAGATCTTCCATACGCAGATTCTGTTATATGTACCACAATGGGTATATTACATTTACAAAACAGGCCTGTAGATCATTGGTTACGCGTGTAGATCTGAAGGCATGCACTTCCGGTATTTCTTGGATAACCGCGAACGTCTTCGATATGCAGATTCTGTTATATGTACTACAATGGGTACATTACATTAACAAAACAGGCCTGTAGATCATTGGATACGTGTGAAGACCTCCACTTCAGGTATTTATTGGATAACCGCGAACGTCTTCGATACGCAGATTCTGTTATATGTACCACAATGGGTACATTACATTAACACAATAGGCCTGTAGGTCATTGATTACGCGTGTAGATCTGAAGGCCTTCACTTCCGGTATTTCTTGGATAACCGCGAACGTCTTCCATACGCAGATTCTGTTATATGTACTACAATGGGTACATTACATTTACAAAACAGGCCTGTAGACCTGAAGGCCTCCACTTCAGGGATTTCTTGGATAACCGTGAAGATCTTCCATATGCAGATTCTATAATATGTACCACAATGGATATATTACATTTACAAAACAGGCCTGTAGATCATTGGTTACGCGTGTAGACCTGAAGGGCTTTACTTCAGGGATTTCTTGGATAACCGTGAAGATCTTCCATACGCAGATTCTGTTATATGTACCACAATGGGTATATTACATTTACAAAACAGGCCTGTAGATCATTGGATACGCGTGTAGATCTGAAGACCTCCACTTCAGGTATTTCTTGGATAACCGCGAACGTCTTCGATACGCAGATTCTGTTATATGTACCACAATGGGTACATTACATTAACACAATAGGCCTGTAGGTCATTGATTACGCGTGTAGATCTGAAGGCCTTCACTTCCGGTATTTCTTGGATAACCGCGAACGTCTTCCATACGCAGATTCTGTTATATGTACTACAATGGGTACATTACATTTACAAAACAGGCCTGTAGACCTGAAGGCCTCCACTTCAGGGATTTCTTGGATAACCGTGAAGATCTTCCATATGCAGATTCTATAATATGTACCACAATGGATATATTACATTTACAAAACAGGCCTGTAGATCATTGGTTACGCGTGTAGACCTGAAGGGCTTTACTTCAGGGATTTCTTGGATAACCGTGAAGATCTTCCATACGCAGATTCTGTTATATGTACCACAATGGGTATATTACATTTACAAAACAGGCCTGTAGATCATTGGATACGCGTGTAGATCTGAAGACCTCCACTTCAGGTATTTCTTGGATAACCGCGAACGTCTTCGATACGCAGATTCTGT
Organism: Armigeres subalbatus; assembly: GCF_024139115.2. Taxonomy (NCBI): domain Eukaryota; kingdom Metazoa; phylum Arthropoda; class Insecta; order Diptera; family Culicidae; genus Armigeres; species Armigeres subalbatus. The sequence goes on from NC_085140.1 coordinate 85,585,279, forward strand.
TATATGTACTACAATGGGTACCGTCAACTGGGGGGAAGATGATCATTTTTAAGACAAAACATGCAATAACAATGTGTGTTTACATTTTAAATCGAAACAAATATTTTCAAAACATGTACTGCTATACGTTGCAATAATCAACAACTTTTGTTTTCTGAATTGCATTCGCATTTATTAAAATAAATTAAATTATCACACATTTTTTGAGTAATCTGGTTTGGGGTGACGTTGATCAAGACAGCTCTACTAAAATAATTATGACCTAGTAGTCAAAATACACTAGGTTATTTGTATGAATGTTGAATTTACTACGTAAAGAAGTCTAAGAAGTCAATATTTGAAACGAAAATAACGTCATTTATGACTATCTCTCTCTTTCTTCCACAAAATACATTTTCATGATTATAATCGAAAAACTCGGATTTCTACCTAGCGGTAACATTACTTGAACGGAGAATATTGTTGACTACCGTTTCATAAAAAAATTTGGCACTTTTGACTGACATATCAAATGATCATCTTCACCTCAATGATCATCTTCCCCCCAGTTGACGGTACATGACATTTATAAAACAGGCCTGTAGATCATCGATTACGCGTGTAGATCTGAAGACCTCCACTTCAGGTATTTCTTGGATAGCCGCGAACATCATCCGTACACATATTCTTTTCAATGTTTCACAATGTACACATATCATATTCAGAACAGGCCAATATTAATTGAATTTATGTTATTTTTATTTAACACGGTATAATACCGCATAAAAAACTAATTTGGTGTACTTGTAGAAATCGCACACCAATACCAACAGATTTATTTGACAGCAATCCATCGAGTTTTAGACTGGACGAATGAAAATTCTCATGGACGTAAACAGATTTTCACAAGACAAATTTGAAAATTTTGAAGGGTATTTTTGATTGCCGATTCTCAATAAACTATGATTTGTTCAATGCGCTAATAGTACACAATGAAAACTAGGAACTCTAAAATACGTGTTACATACAACTTAGTTCGAGTAAGTAGTTGGGCTGGCGTATAAATTAGATTTGAAAACCAAGCACTACCTACTACGACGGGAATTAGCTCACTACCCTATGCGCAAATAGCCAGCATGAGTTAACCGCCAGAAATTTGTATGGCGAATGGCATCTAACGCGGGAACTTTTCACAAAAAACTATTTGGTACCAGTTATGTGGGATGGTGTCCGCCACTACGTCTACCAAATATTTTTTGGATGAAGGTACTTAATTTTGAGAAATCTAACCTTGGATGCCTTTCGCCATACTGGTTTTAGAAAGTTAACTCATAGTGTGCCGCTGTAAGCACGTTCAAAGTGGGCGATTCATTGATGATTTATCTCAAAATTTGATTTTTTGCGATTTTTTAAAGAAATTGGATCCTGGTGGGGACACGTTCTTGTGTGGGTAATATGGACGATATGAAGAACATACATTTTTTTCAACGAAATTTTATTCTATAGGTATTGTTTACCTCCGAAAACACTAAGCATCCATCAGCAAATTCAAATTTCCGAGTTTTGTTCAGACAAATGGTATTTTTAAATGATTTTTATTGATGTAACATGCTTTTTTTAGTAACACCATTGTAAGTTTCCAAAATATTAAATATTATCTAACATTTTTATTTCCAGAGGCTCATTTTAAAGATGCTTAGCCTATGTATACAATTCATCAACTAAATTTACTGTTTTAAGTTTAATTTCTTAACATGTCCGTTTCACCCACACACTATGTCCATTTCAGGTGATTATACAATGAAGCCATAAATCGGCCATTTTGTAAACCACGTGTTTTTCCAATATTTTTTTCAAGAGCACGAGATGAAAAAACCATAACGCGTATGGGGCTGAAATAATGATAGATTATGTGCTTAGTTATGCTGAACAATCATAATTTGAGTTTCGGCACTGTACGAAAACTATTACGCCAGATTTGGGCTTTTGGATATGTATGTAGATAAACGTGTGGTGAATTTGAAATTCACCACGGGCTTCATTCTATAATCACCTTCACCCGACCCGCATACTTTTAAGGTGATTATCAGGGCTTGTAAAAAGTGCAGATTTGTGAATATACTCTATGATAATTTGTTGCATGGAAATTCTCAGATTCATCGGAAGAGAGGAGATACACATATTCGATGTACTGTGTTTGTCGCACAAATACTGCACGAGAGAGTTGTCGTGCTTCATTTTTGCGTATGAAGTATCGTTGCTCGGTGTTGCAACCTACTCTCAACACCATTTAGCGACAAAGCTTCTCTCTCGCTTTGCTTGTGTTGCTGGCATTATTTACTGGTTTGTTTTGCTCGGAAGTTCCCTTTCTACGGTGCTTCATGCTACAACATGGTACTGAGGAGATACATGTTTAAATCGTTCAGTACTGTAGTAAGAGAGCAAATAGACACCGTCAATATACGTTCTCCATTCGTATTGCTGGAGTCTTTTCCGAAATCGAGCAAGGGCGTTAATAAAATAATGGTGGAGCATAGGGAATGCACTTTTAAAATGTTGAACTATAAAAAAAACTTATTAGATGGAATAGAAAATTTTGTCAATATTTATTTAGTAGGCTTGTAAGAAAACCAGTTGAATTCGATATCTCGGAATCTGTGAAATTTAGACAGTTGTGATATTCTACAAAGTTGCTCGAAAGATCAAACACATTGCGAAGAATATCTTATTATTTCGGAATTCATCCGCTTGATGGCAGCACGAGCGCATTTGAGACTATCACAGTTGAGTTGAAAATTTTAGAATCTAAAAAAATTAGGGAGTTGTGATTTTCCATAAGTTGTTCAAAAGATCAAAACCATTATGGTGAACATGTCATTAATTTGGAATTTATCCGCTTGGCGGCGCCAGTTGAATAAAAATCTTTTGAATAAAATCTGTAAAATTGAGAGAGTTGTAATATTTTACAAAGTTGTTCAAAATATCAAAACCAAGTCAAAACCGGCGAACGTCTCATTATTTCGGAATTAATTTGGTTGGCGGAGCTAGCGTATATGAGAGAATTAAATATCTCGGAATTTGTAAAATTTGGACTGTTGTTATATTCTACAAAGTTGTTCAAGAGATCAGACCCATTGAGGAGAACATCTAATTAATTCGGAATTCATCCACTTGGTGGCGCTAGCGTATAAGACACTACCAGTTGAATTCGATATCTCGGAATTTGTGAAATTCAGAGAGTTGTGATATTCTACAAAGTTGTTCGAAAAATCAAAACTTTTACGGTGACGCGTCTCATTAATTCGGAATTAATCCACTTGATGGCGCTAGCGTATATGACACTACCAGTTGAATTCGATAGCTCGGAATTTGTGAAATTTAGAGAGTTGTGATATTCTACAAAGCTGTTCGAAATATCAAAACTTTTACGGTGAACGTCTCAATAATTCGGAATTCATCAGCATGGTGGCGCTAGCGTATATGACACTTCTAGTTGAATTAGATATCTCGGAATTCGTGAAATTTAGAGAGTTGTGATATTCTACAAAGCTGTTCGAAAAATTAAAACGTTTACGGTGAACGTCTCATTAATTCGGAATTCATCCACTTGGTGGCGTTAACGTGTATGCCACTACCAGTTGAATTCGATATCTCGGAATTTGCGAAATTTAGAGAGTTGTGATATTCTACAAAGCTGTTCGAAAGATTAAACCCATTGTGGAAAACATCTAATTTATTCGGAATTTATCCGCTTGGCAGCGCTAGCGTATATAAGACTACCAGATGGTTTAGATATCTCGGTATTTAAAATTTAGAGAGTTATGTTCTCTACAAAGTTTCTCGGAAGGTCAAAACCATTCTTTTTCAAATCTCAATAGTATTTTATTCATCTGCATGGGAACGCTAGCACATACGAGACCACCAGTTGAACTGTATATCTTGGAATCTGTAAAATTTAAAGAATTTTGATATTCTACAAAGTTGTTTAAAAGATCAAAACCTTAAGGGTGATCATGTCATTAATTCGGAATTTATCAGTTTGGCGGCGATAGCGCATATGAGACTACCAGTTATCTTGCAGAGTTGTGATATTGTACAAAGTTGTTCGAAATATCAAAACTATTACGGTCAACGTCTCATTAATTCGGAATTCATCCACTTGGCAGCGCTAGCGTAAATGACACTACCAGTTGAATTAGATATCTCGGAATTTGTGAAATTTAGACAGTTGTGATATTCTACAAAGTTGTTGGGAAGATCAAACCCCCTGCGGAGAATATCTCATTATTTCGGAATTCATCAGCATGGTGGTGCTAGCGTCTATGAGTCTACCAGTTGAATTAGATATCTCGGAATCTGTGAAATTCAGAGAATTGTGATATTCTACAATGTTGTTCTAAAGATCAAAACCATTGTGGAAAACATATAATTAATTCGGAATTCATCCGCTTGGCGGCTCTAGCGCATATGAGACTACCAGTTAAATTAGATATCTCAGAACCATAAACATTTAGAGAGTTTTGATATTGTATAAAGTTGTTCGAAAGATCACAACCATTACGGTGAATATCTAATTATTTCGGAATTCATCCGCTTGGCAGCGCTAGCGCATATGAGGCTATAAATTAAATTAGAAATGTTGGAATCTGTAGAATTTAGAGAGCTGCGATATTTTACAAAGTTGTTCGAAAGATCAAAACTATTACGGCGAACGTCTCATTATTCCGGAATTAATTTGCTTGGCGAAGCTAGCGTATATGAGATAATAAGATGTCTCGGAATTTGTAAAATTTAGACAGTGGTGATATTTCATTTCATTATAAACATTATATTCATTATCTGAATATTTGGAAATCATGCGCTCCGCGGTGTTGGCATGTGAAAGATGTCCAGTAGAATTGGATATATTGGAATCTGTTTAATTCTAAGAGTTGAGATGTTCCACAAAGTTGTTCGAATGATCAAAACCATTACGGTGAATTAACTCGGAATTGATCCTTTTGGCTGCGGAAGCGCACATGAGGCTACCAATTGAATTAGATGTCGCAGAATATGTCACATTTAGAGAGTTATGATTCTCTACATAGTTTTTCGGAAGGTCGGAACCATTATATTTCAAATCTGGATGGAAATCAAATTGGTGGCGCTTAAGCACATTTAACTACATAGTGGAATCTGTGAAATTGAGAGAGTTGTGATGTTTTCAATCACTGTCAACAACCACCGCTGCTACACCATCGATGATTGCCACCAACGCCATCACTGCGGCAGCCGTTGTCGCTGGGATTTAGCGGTCCCAAAAAATTTACTCAATTGATGATATCGGCCCGACTGCCGCTTCAGCATCAATGACCGCCACCGACACCATTGTTGCCCGATGCCATCGTGTGCACTTCGTGCAATATCGATTAAAATGACGCGCGCGCGGAACACGGGCCAAGTGGTTAGCAGCTGACAATAATTTGATGTCCGCATTGGGATGCATCTGTTGGTTCTGATATTTTTACTGGATTTGAAAAGAAAAGAACTTTTCATTAGCTTAGTGTTAATAATCAAAACTGGCAAATTGCGGGAGAGCTTCCGATTTGATTGATATATAAATATCGAAAATCTTTCGAATGATAATGGCGTCATTAATGTGCAAAATGTTACATAATTTCGTGACGGTCCCCAATTTTGAAAATTTCATTTTACACCCTGTATTCGAGCCCTGTATCCTTAGCTGAAGATGACTACTAATTTTAAATTTGTGTATGCTAAACATAATGGCTTAAATTAGTTTCTTGACCTCAACAAAACTTTGTGAAGATTCCAACAGCCGAGATACCGGTTCGAAATGTTATTGAAATTCGATAATTCTTATGCCAAAATTGATTTTTCACCAAGATTTCATCAACGATTACCGATGACTCGATGATGTTACCGAAATCTCGGTAAGATGATTTTTATTAAGATTCGTAGAAATCATTGCCGAGATTTTAGTTGCTACATTCCTGGAAATCGTCAAAATTTGATATTTAAGTTTGTTGAAGGCGACGACTTTCTTAATTGTACATATTCTTAAATATCCTACCTAACTGAAAGTCTTACGTACACTAGTTCCGTTGGGTGGATCAATTCTGAACTAAACTAATTTCCAACATAATGGTTTTGACTTTCCGAACAACTTTGTAAAAGACGACTACTTCCTAAGTTCAATAGATTCCGAGATATCCTACCTTGCCGAAAGTCTCACGTACACTAGCGCCGTTGGGTGGATGAGTTCTGAACTAAACCAATTTCCAACATAATGTTTTTGACTTTCCGAACAACTTTGTACAAGGCGACTACTTTCTAATTTGAATAGATTCCGAGATATCCTACTTTGCCGAAAGTCTCACCTACACTAGCACTGTTGGGTGGATGAATTCTGAACAAAACTAATCTTTAACATAATGGTTTTGACCTTTCGAACTACTTTGAAGAAGACGGCTTCTTTCTAAATTGAATAGCTTCCAAGATATTCTACCTTGCCGCAGGTCTCATGTACACTAGCGCCGTTGGGTGGATGAATTCTTAACTAAACTAATCTCCAACAAAATGGTTTTGACTTTCCGATCAACTTTGTAGAAGACGACGACTTTCTAAATTGAATGGAATCTATTTAATTTAGATATCAATCAAGATATCCTACCTTGCCGAAAGTTTCACGTACACTAGCGCCGTTGGATGGATGAATTCTGAACTAAACTAATCTTTAACATAATGGTTTTGACCTTTCGAACAACTTTGTAGAAGATAGCTTCTTTCTAAATTGAATAGATTCCGAGATATCCTACCTTGCCGAAGGTCTCATGTACACTAGCGCCGTTCAGTGGATCAATTCCGAGCTAAACGAATCTTCAACAAAATGGTTTTGACCTTCCGAAGAACTTTGTAGAAGACAACTACTTTCTAAATCTAACCGCTTCCAAGATATCTTCTTCTTCTATATAATAAAAATGAAATGGTCTGTGTTCGTATCCGCATAACTCGAAAACGGCTGGATGGATTTTATTCTTTCCTTCAGCAGTTACATTCGTTATATTTTCCGACGGGTTTATATGATATTTCATCAATCGAAAATTATTAGTTAAGTTGAGTAAATCATAAAAAACTAAAATTAGGATTCGTATGGAAATTTCGCATGAGCAGTTCACAACGTCCATTTACGCCTACCATGCAGAACTGCCGGGTCGACTAGTATTAGATAAATATGTTATACCTAATAAGTCTCTAACCTTTCGAAATAACCGCATTTTTTTGTTCCGCGTGTGGAACTGAACTGCTTCGTAAAAACATGTATTCAGAGAGAAGCGCTACATGTGTCTCGTATATTGCAGCTTGAGAACATCGGCAAAATTCAGAATTGTTTTGCTTTGTTATGTATCATCTTCTCCCGTAATACAACGCAGGAGTGACATCAACACAAGATTTCGTTACAATCGCCTCCCTCGGTAGGCGATCAAACAACGAACATGTATGATTCAGTAGCCTATGTGTGACAAGAGCATCGAAGCTTCGTGTTGCTTGCCGAATTTGTTTCCTCACTACCACTGGCTGCTTGTGAAGCAAATAAGAGAACGAGGCATGCATGGTTTGCTCATCTTCAGGTGATTATAGAATAAAGCCAGAAATCGGCCATTTTGTAAACCACGTGCTTTTCCAATATGTTTTTTAAGAGCACGAGATGCAAGAACCATAACGCGTATGTGGCTGAAATAATGGTAGATCGTTTGCTTAGTAATGCTGAACAATCATAATTTGAGTTTCGGCACTGTACGAAAACTATTACGCCAGGTTTGGGCTTTTAGAAAAGTATGTAGATAAACGTGTGGTGAAATTGAAATTCACCACGGGCTTCATTCTATAATCACCTTCAGTGGATTACAAGCCCTGGATTATACAATCAGGCCAAGTGGTGAATTTCAAATTCACCACACGGGTTTCTACGCCTATTACCAAAAGTTCAAATCTAGCGTAATAATTGTCGTACAATGCTGAAATTAAAGTCGATTGTTTAGCATGAGTAGGTAAACAATATACGGATGTTTCATTCCCATGGGGGTTATGGTTCTCTCAATTCGTGCTCTTGAAAAATCACTAGAAAAAGCATGTGGTTTCCAAGATGGCCGAATTGTGGCTTTATTGTATAACCACCTTAAATGGAGGTTTTTTCATCCTAATTTTCATTGTCAAAAAAATCGGAAAATCTGATTGTTTTCCACTAAATTAACTAAAGCCATCGTAGTGCTTCTATTTAGGATTCACGTAAGTGGCTAAGGTTCCCAATATCAAATTATTTTTTTAAATATCACAATGTGTTAAAAATGTGTTCAGTTTTTGTTATGCGCAGCAGCCCATATGGTCTATTAGTTTGTTTACTTGTCATTTCATAAAATAACAGAAAACAAGTTAGGAATTGCTTTTCATCACTAGTTGCGGTAGTGTTCCTATAATGAATCGTCTGCTTTGAGCGTGCTTACAGCGGCACACTAGGAGTTAACATTCTGAAATCAGTATGGCGAAAGATATCTAAGGTTCGATTTCTCAAAATTAAGCACCTTCAACAAAATATACCCGATTCTGTTTTTACACGGATTCTTTTTACACGGCCGTGTAAAAAAAATCCCATACAAAATATTTGCAAAGTTGCTCCATTTTGCATGATTCGTCGAGAAATCATAAAGCTTTTTTTAACACGAATTTTCAAATTTTAAACTGAAAACTTTTTTTACACGGAACGCATCCCCCGTGTAAAAAAAGAATCGGGTGTATTTGGTAGGCGTAGTAGCGGACAGCTTCCTACATAACCGGTACCAAATAGTTTTTCATGAAATGTTTCTAATTTTGAGGAAACCCGCGTTAGATGTCTTTCGCCATACAAATTTCTGGCGGTTAACTCATGCTGGCTATTTTGCGCATATACTGTAGCTCCTGGATGTGACAGCGGCGGGTAGAAAATCAGCCACTGCCAATAATTCATTGTGAGTCCCATATGGAAACAATAAGAACCCATCGCAGCTATAAGAACACGAATTGGAAAAATACCGCGACTATTGGAACAGTGCACCAATAATTGGAGGTATCATTTTAGTTAACAATTACAGATTCTGCTACGATTGGATCACTTTGAGAGTAAAATATGTTTGATGATTAATTTTCAAGTTTGGATGAAAAATAAATACAAAATTCAGCAGCAAATTTAGTGAAGATCAAAATACCAAACACACAAAAAGTAAGTATATTAGCAGAAAATTATAATTTGTTCATTTCTTGAAAATGGTCAAACTGATCAATGATATCCCGGATTACGGTAATAAATAAATCATTGTAACGCAATATACAATTTTATCGTTTTGTTCAATGAGCTCTAAATCAATGCAATACCTACTTATTTTTATGCTGCATTTACAGCTCATTTGAATATTCCTCATTACATCCAATATTGCAGAACAAATCAAACGACCCGCTTTGGCATCTACGTATGTAAATCCGTATCGCTTTCCAGCAACATCGCCATCAGAACCAGAAATCCCACCAATAAAGCACAAATAGCTTCGCGAGGGTCACTGTCAATGCCAGCTCGTCGTGCAGTCTGCCACGAGCATGAGGTAGGAGATATCTAGCAAGTGTAGTCGCTATTTTCCATTGAACTACTGCTTACTATCCAACCGACACTGGGGAGCCACATGCATTTATCAGTGAATAAGTCAATCCGTCACTGCGCCGTCGGCTGCTCACAACCGGGGAGTCGCTCAATACTCCAGTGTCTCTGTTGGAAGCCCAGAGACCGTGGCATTGACGACGGCGTCGCGCCGACAACGAGAACGACGACGACGGCGATGACGAGAAACACTGCCACTGACAACCCACTTGTGGCAACAGGTCCCTACCAACATACCGATTCTACCCCGACAGAGCGATGGCGATCTTCAAGTTTACTTCCCAAGCAGCTGATTGGGTGGACTGGGGAAGGAACATGCTTGCTCGATCTCGAATGCAGAGATAGGTACCACTATAGATAGTAGAATCTATAGATGAGCGAAAGCATGGCTGAGTCGATTTTTTTGCCCGTGCACACGCGCATATGACGTCACAGCCCTTAACGTTTGCATTGAAATCGTGACGTCATGCTCGTTTGGAGACACGTTTGACAGTTCGTTTGGAGACAGAGGATTTATCTTCGCTCATCTATATATTACACTATCTATAGGTACCACACTGTTCACGATTGTGTGCTTCTACTCATATATGTCTGTAAATCCCTGAAGAGTGCATAGCACAGCGACGGTGATTGGAGAAATCTGATACCAAAAGGCGCTCACGAAAGGTCTAGTCCAAGGGTGTGTGGTTTAATACCATTTGTGGTGTAGGATTACCGCTGCACACCTTTGGTTTTGCGAATACGATTACAAAAATTCTCAAAACCTGTTTCCCAAGTAGAAAACCCCGTATCCTACTCTAACTGTTTGATTTGTAGCAAATATTAGCTGGTAAACATTGACAGAAGCTTCAAGTGGACTACCGCGCACATTCGCTCCCGCAGCAGTGGTGTTCTGGTCAGGTAATTAGAATGACAAAACTTCTGGACAAGTTTGGCTCTTTTTGTGATTGATCTGTGCTGATGTTGATGCCATTGACTAAACATAAGACACTGTTCGCCAAATGGTTTGGAGTGCTTAATAATGGCGAACAAAAAAATCAGACATCTTCGCTGTGAAAAACCCGTGGAGGTGAAATGGTTATTCAAAATGGCATGACAGGGATCCGGAAAATTGGCAATATCCTTTCTGACAGACTTTTATTTCTTTGTAATTTCAATAGCGCTGCAACTAACATTTAGTATTCATAATTTTATCATTTTTTTTGTTAAACAGTGTAACGCCAATTTTGTACGGACTGTTGCCTACAAAATGGCATTGCAAAGCAAAAAAAAGAATCGCACCAGGCATCTTTTGTGAAAGGTCACGTAGCGTCGTCGTGTCTTTTAGTGAGTGAATCTCAACGGACAAAGAAATACTTGGCCACCTGAAGAAGTTCTGTTCAGTGGTTTTGTGCCAGGCTCTAGCAGAAACGATGCGACGGCCGAGTTGTCGCAGCCACGCCATCCGCATTCTACTCAAGGAAGTGCTACAGATAATCAATGCAAAACTCGCTCCACACTTCGAACCGACAACAGAAAAACAATGGAGTGATAGTGGGTGAGAACTGCCCGCCAACGCAATGGCAGTGTGGCCGAGGGGCGGCGTGTCGTCCGTCGCATTGACTCACAATCGCACAATGACCAAATGAGTCAATGATTAATTGTTACGATCGTGGAGCTCAAGTGCATCGCGCATAAATTATTCGGCTCCGCTCATTATGTGACGACCGGCATTGTGGTGTGAAATTCCTTGCAAGATTGTTGAATTTTTCTGCCAGCTATTGCACAAGGTTTGTTGCACTATGAATGTTTGTATCTTGAATTCATTTCTTTTGCAATTTGTTTTGACATAAACTTGAAGAGTAGAATGCTTGGGATACTTCGTATTATTTTTATGTTGGGGGTTCGTTTTATTTTTATTTTTGTGATATTGGAAACATATCATTTTCTATCATATTCGATGGGATCGTGATCTTGTTGGATTACAAACTTATTTTCTTTCTTTTTACTTTTTACTCCATGTTATGAACATTTCCTCCCTACAAAGATGAAAAATCTCGCTTTTTTTACTTTTGACGCTCATAAATGTAAGTAGCATTCCTTAACCAGAGGGAAACTTTTTTATTCTGAATTTCGCATGAGATCTATGAATTTCATAACTTTGGGAGATGCGTTGAGTAACAAATGCTGATAGCAGTCCAACTGGAATCTCAATCGCATGAAACGCTAGTATCTTTATAAATTTCACTCGATTTCCTGCTTTCCCTACCTTCTTCAAATTAATAAATTAAGTTCTTTCCCCATTCGTTTCCACAACACTAGTAACCTCATTTGGTTCACCATTGTTTGTGATGCTAACTGATGATGGCACTGACTGGCCAACTCTCATTCCATCGGAAGGTGCAGTCATTATAGCAAACATTACCCATACTGACTGGATGCTGCCCCGTCTCCCCACCACCGGAGGTGCTGGCCTTCGCCGGCAATAATAGTAATAATTATTCAATGCTACGAGGGGAATAATAATAAAATGGTAGCTCATCAGAAGCAAAGCCGCTGTCTAAAATATCGCACTTCATCAAGTGCGAAGGTGGGTAGAGCTGAGGTCCGACTGACGACGAGATGGTTAACTGCTCGGAACAGATGTCTTCTCTGGTGTCTCTACCAGAGCCTTACCTTCCGTGTGTTATGTGGCGACGGAGGTGGGATCGCCATTATAACTTTAGGGTAGTTAGCAGGCATGGAGCAAAACACGAATTAATCAGATTTACATGGGTGACGCGAGTCACTTTCTATTGTGATGCATATGTAGCAAATCAAGTTTATCTAAACTGTGTAATAGTTCAGGTCAACAACATGCACGTCACTACCCTAGCAAGTGATAGGGAGAGCAATCATTCGTCATTCAGCTCCATTTAATATGCATTATTGTTGACTGCACCCCGAGGGCAATCGGTCGGTAGTAAACTGGCCAAGCCTGTTGCATTCGAAATCGAGTGATAGTAGCTATTAAGTGGTTTACAACATTGAACCGATATTTATTGGCACCTAAAGAGCCATTGCAGCCTCAGCCTTACAGTATAGGTACGTTATTGAATAATACCTCCTACCGGGGTTGTGGAAGTCGACAGTAGTTCATGGCAATGCAATAAACTGCATTTGATTGGAAGTATTGTGTGATTAAGTTCAAATTACCTTTAAAATGAATGGATGTAGAAGTATGCATACCTGAAACGAGAAAAAAGAGAAACCATTTAGTCTTTAATCTTCACAACAGTACAAATTAGATAACTATATTTACGGTCTTGCTGATGTAACAAGTGATGCAATAAAAATTAATTTGAAAAAAATCCTGCTAGGCAAAGTTATTTCCCATTATATGTATCATAAGTTTGATATTTTTTAAATTTCTATATTTTTGTGATTTATTAAAATTAATTATAAATTAAAATTAACTGATCACATCATAAGTTTTAAAAATCAGATTTTTCAATTACTAAACCTCAACAGATTTTGTTGCAACCTGTTGCATTCGATGAGGATGTTGTTGTCGATGCTTTCTTGTTGTTCTCTATTGAATTTCATCAAGATGGCACGCTGCGTTGCGTTGTAACGGAGTATTTCTTAGATTGCTGTTATGTATATTCGTTATGGGCATTCCTTAGCCGTGCGGTAAGACGCGCGGCTACAAAGCAAGACCATGCTGAGGGTGGCTGGGTTCGATTCCCGGTGCCGGTCTAGACAATTTTCGGATTGGAAATTGTCTCGACTTCCCTGGGCATAAAAGTATCATCGTGCTAGCCTCATGATATACGAATGCAAAAATGGTAACCTGGCTAAGAAACCTCGCAGTTAATAACTGTGGAAGTGCTTAATGAACACTAAGCTGCGAGGCGGCTCTGTCCCAGTGTGGGGATGTAATGCCAATAAGAAGAAGAAGAATATTCGTTAACTATCTTATACCAGTTGCTTATGGATTGCCATTTGGAATTTATTGGCTATCCAATTGGAGTTCCAAAATGATAAAGCATGAAAGTTACCATTGCTAGTCTGCCGTCATACGTATATTTGTCCCATGTTTGCTGGGATTTCCTATGTACATGGGACAATTATGCGTAGAATGGCAGTAGTCATGCTCATCTTCTCTAATATTAAGGAAGTCGAAGGAAATAATGATATGACATATACTTAACGAGACGCCCTCATAGATGTCAAGGAGTTAAATGGTTGGTAGGGAATGTAGTTTAGGTGTGTTATTAAAAGTAAATGATATTGAAATTGGTCGGGGATCTGTCAAATCACACCAAGCGCTAATGCAAAATTTACAATTTTTTGTCAAAGTTTTCGTGTAACAGATTCAATTAATTACAAATCGCATCGGACATCGTTCAACGCCATAACTGAGGAAATCCTACCACAAATGTATGCATGAGCAGACATAAAATACTTTCCGTTTACCCTTGGCGAACAAATTGTTAACAAGACGATGGGAGTTACTATGCTAAGAATATTGACACCCCTTCCTCCTTGGTGATGATGCTCTGGGATGAGGCGAAGCCATTAAATTTGCCTTAGCTAATTATCCTAGTTTCAAGCGTCAACAAAGGGTGTCTGCAAATTATCCGTACAGATTTTGATAGTTTGCTTCTACAAAGTAAAAACAGACAATAAAGGACTGAATCGGTAGCTATATTGGCATAACAACTCAGCACTCAGCAGGCTGTAACAGATGTATATTCTGAGAACACTGAGCGTCATTTCATGTATAAAAAAAATTAAGTCTTTGTGAATGCTTTTTTTTCGGTTTTCCGAACAAAAAGGAATTGCCTTCCTACTCACCCGATTTGGATTGAATTTATCATTCGGTATGGTCCATCTTGACATCAACAGCCATCAAAACACCGAACATATTATCGAGACATTTGAAATCATGTCACAATCGTCAAAAATGTGTGAAAAGTATCTGTATAGAAACGTGCGGCCATCGTGATTTTTTTCCAACACGATCGAAGGCGTACAACTCAGAAATGGAGAATGTTGTGACGGAAATATTGAAGGAAATGTCCAAGAACTTTTTTCTAAAGTTACCAAAGAATTTTCAAAGGATTACCCGTAGAAATTCCCAAGGAATTGTTTGAGGTAGTTCTGAAAGTATTCCTATGGGAATTTCAGGAAAAGTTGTCAAAGAACTTGCTAAGGAACCCCTAGAGGAATTTCTATAATATTTCCAACGTTTTTTTCGAAGGAATTCCTAAAATAATCCTCCGTATTAATTTCCGAAGAAATTCCTAAGCAAACTTTCAATAACTAAACATATTTCCGAAGAAATCTGTAAATGAATTTCTGATGATTTTTTGGAGGAGTTCTAAAATATTTTCCGTAGATATTTCAAAAGGAATTTGCAAATGATTTTCGGAAGGTATATCCGAGAGAAAATAACGAGGAAATAACGAAAGAATTTATAAAGGGTTCTATGAAGCAATTCCTAAATCAATTTCCTGAGAAATTTTCAAAGGAATTTCCAAAAGAACAAACCTCAACCAATTTCCTAAGGTTTTCTCAAACAAAGGAATACGTGGAGGAAATTGTGACGTAATCCCGAAGTAAATTTTAAGAAATATCCGAAGAACTTTCTGGAATTCGTTTACGGAGGAGTTTTTGTAGAACTTTTTGAGGCAATTTCCTAAGGAATTCCTGGACGAATCTTCAAATGAATCTCTGGAGGAAATTGCGAATAAATAACTGAGAAAAATTCCAAAGGAATTCTTGAAGAAACCTAGGAAATACATCAGAAAAACCAGTAGGCGTTTTCTCTGAAATTCTATTAGGATTTTCTCCGTAATTTCCTTTGAGAATTCCTTCGGAAATTCCATCACAAAATCCTTCAAAAATACCTTCTCGTTTCCTCTGGAAATTTCTTTAGGAATTCTTTAGGGAAGTATTTTCCCTTCAAAAAATGGAACTTCCTTTAGGAATTATTTTAGAAAATCCATTCAGGTTCTCTTTTGGGAATCCCTTCAAAAGTTTATTTGGAAATTCCTGCACTAAACCCAACACAAATTTCTTTAAAAACGCCTCCAAAAACTTATTTGTGAATTCCTCCAGAATTTTATTTCTTAAATAACAAAAAAAAATACCGCCCGGAATTCATTCGGATATTCCTCCAGGGACTTCTTTAAAAGATTATTCGTAAAACCTCCAAGATTTCCTTCGGAGATTTCTCCAGATTTTTTTTCCAGGAAATCCTTTGAAATTTATTGAAAATGAAATTGTTTGCGACGTAGTTACTTGTTGAATTTAAAAAAAAAAAAAATCCAAAAATAACCAACAAACAAACAAAGACTTTAGGAAAGATGAACGCATTTTTGAAGAAATTCCTGCAGGAAGTACCGGAAGAATTCCCGAAGAATGTTTTAAAGGAGTTGCTGGAAGAAGTTCTGAAGAAATTCCTTAGGCAAAATTTGAATGAATTCCTTATGGATATCTAGAAGAACTTTTTCCAGCGATTCATGAAATAAATGCCGAAACAATTTCAAAAGGAAAAATTTTCGAAGAAATTCTCAACAAAATTCCGAAGAAATTCTCAAAAGAACGAATGGAATTTTTTAAGGAATTCCTTAAGGAATTTTCACAGGAATTGCTAAAGAAACATCCAAAGGAATTCCTCAAGGAGTCTCCGAAGGAGATTGTAGGAATTCGTGGAACAAAATCCGAAAGCATTCCTTAAGCAATTTCCGAAAGAAATTCGTAAAGGATTTTCTGAAGAAATCCGTAATGAAAATTCTTAAGGAATTTTCGGAAAAATTTTGTAAGGAATCTCCGAAGGAAAACCCAAAAAAAATTAGGAAGAATTCCTTAAATAATCTTCTAAGGCAGCGGTTCTCAACCTAAGGTACATATACCCCTGGGGGTACTTACATTGGCTCCAGGGGGTACCTCGCACAAGAATTCGTAATGGCGGATGTATACCAATTCCAATGAAAACTTATTAATAAAGTTTTGGTAATTTGAGGAAGCTCGGAAGTCTCTTTGCAAGAGACTGAGAAGCCTTCTTCCAAGAGGCTCGGAAGCCTCCTTCCAAGAGGCTCGGAAGCCTCCTTCCAAGAGGCTCGGAAGCCTCCTTCCAAGAGGCTCGGAAGCCTCCTTCCAAGAGGCTCGGAAGCCTCCTTCCAAGAGGCTCGGAAGCCTCCTTCCAAGAGGCTCGGAAGCCTCCTTCCAAGAGGCCCGGAAGCCTCCTTCCAAGAGGCTCGAAACCCTCCTTCTAAGAGGCTCAGAAGCCTCCTTCCTAGAGGCTCGGAAGCCTCCTTCCAAGAGGCTCAAGCCTCCTTCCAAGAGGCTCAGGAAGCCTCCTTCCAAGAGGCTCGGAAGCCTCCTTCCAAGAGGCTCAGGCCTCCTTCCAAGAGGCTCGGAAGCCTCCTTCCAAGAGGCTCGGAAGCCTCCTTCCAAGAGGCTCGGAAGCCTCCTTCCAAGAGGCTCGGAAGCCTCCTTCCAAGAGGCTCGGAAGCCTCCTTCCAAGGTTGTTGGCCCAAGGTTCCATATCCACCGGGATGGGGCTCCCCTAGTAACATTTTGGTTTTATGCAGGTTTTATAACACTCTTGAAGAGTACCCAAGTAACACCGAAAACATCTTTTTTTGTGGAGTTTAAGATACTTGTTGTATGACGGTTAGAAATATGAAATACAAAACATAACATGTTCGATGTGAGTTGTGAAACGGTTTCTGTTAAACATACAGCTTTTTGATCTTAGAAGATGTTTTGTATTACATTCTCACGACCTGTTGATAATATGTCATTTTTTGACATTTGTTGGGGGTTTTCAAGATGTTTTATTTTACACTCTCAAGACATAAAACATGTCGTCAGGATGCTTTCACGAACTTACAATTGACATGTTTATTTTTTGACATTTGTTTAGTTAGAAGGTGCATAGTTATGATGCTGGCTCAGCTGAAATCAGTGCTTTGAACTTTATTTCAACATCATGCCATGGATATTTTTCATCGACTCTATCGTCTGTCGATATCTCGCCATATTGCTATTGTGGAGATTGGAGCATGTGTTTATAGATGAGTTTCTATATTTTATGTCTTTGATATATTGCGTATTTTTCTCCAATCAATGGCGCATGAATTTAGGAGAAGTAAAATAAAAAGTTCCACGATGAGTCATGAGTGGCATATAAACCATCGTCACGAATTTCAAATACTATGTACCTATGTGTATTATATTTTATTTTATCAAAATGGGATTCATAGCAGAATTTATGCAAGCATTTTTTCATCCAATCTTGTAAATATTATTTTGGCATGAAACATTTGTCAACAACTTTTGTTGTATTCAATTTGACAAATCATATCATGTTGAGAGAATGTTATTGAATACTCACTTCCAACATAACTTAAGTCTTGTGAATGTATTGCGATTTCTTTCGTGCGACTGAAAGATGTTGAAAATTTCAACAATTTTTGCGCTGTTTTGGTCGTGTGAAGGTAATGAAAAAGGTTTATAAACCAAAACATAAACAACCTAATGTTTGAAAGATGAATTTTTAACTTTCATTCAACAAACTGTGTTACTTGGGTAAATTATGGTCTTCAAGATCGTTATAAAACATCTTAGGTATAGCTTCCGGGGAGAAGCATTTCAGCCAGCTAAAACAGACGCTGTTGGAGCCGATCAATCGATCAGTTGGGCCAAATTTGTTTAAAGTCCCACCCAACACCAGGACTAGGCTAGTGCGCTTTGAGCAGCACACGGTCGCTTTGATAGGGCCTACTTGTGGACTAGAGTGGCCCAGAAAACAAAAAGTTGTCGAATTCCACGGGGCACACACAAAATTGCAGCAGATATCATTTGTATGGGGATCTCATACGGAATTTCCAACACAAATATCTTTACAAAAAAATGTCAAAAAAAATTCTGAAATAATTTCAGATCAAAAGGAATTCTAGGAGGAATTCCTTAAATTCATGAAGAACACTTCTCATATTTTTAAAGATTAAATGTTTGGTGGATTTCTTTGATCGGGTTCGAGTTCGATTTTTGAACGACAAGTTTAATCGTCCATGGAGTTTTATACGACGACTCGCCGAATAATTCGTGCCAACGGTGGTGGTGTGAGAAAATTATCAGCGTCAGCAAGGCTGCGCACTGGGATTTCTAAATCTAACGGATTCCAAAATATATATCTCAACGATTCGAAGTCTTATGTACACTTGAACAAATTTGTGGAAGACAGAAACTTTCTCAATCTTACGGATTCCAAACTATCTAACCCAACGAGTATTCCCATACACACTAGCGCTGCTAAGCGTGCGAGTTCCGAAATAATATGATCTGCGACAGTTTTGTTTTGACTTCTTGACGGCAATATTCCAAATCTTGCGGATTTCACAATATCTAATCCAGCGAGTATTTTTATATACACTAGCGCGTTCCAAGATAATATGAACTGCCAGAGTTTTGTTTTGATTTCCTGAACAAATTTGTGGAAGACGGCAACTTTCTATGTCTTACGGATTTTACTTATATTAGCATGAACATCGAGCTGGGGTTCACCAACCACGAAATTTGTATGAAAATCACGACTTGCTCCGACGTTTAGAGGAAAAGGTGCGATCGGAGGTCTCAAATCTTTGAGGACGGGAAAGTTTGTGAGTACCAAAATTGGATCACTAATGGCTGGGACCTTCCTTAGCCGTGCGGAAAGATGCGCAGCTACAAAGCAATACCATGCTGAGAGTGGCTGGGTTCGATTTCCGGTCCGGTCATGGAAATTTTCGGGTTGGGCATAAAAAATATCATCGTGGCTATGATATACGAATGTTAGCTTAGAAACCTCGCAGTTAATAACTGTGGAAGTGCTTAATGAGCACTAAGCTGTGAGGGATGTAATGCCTATAAGAAGAAGAAAAAGAATGGATCAGATGAAGCGATTTGAAAACAGCGTTCCGAGTTTTTTCGAGGCTTGGTCGTTCGTGTAAGTAAAACCTATCTCGGTCGGAGGAGTGTTAAGCAAGTGATAGAAAGGATTTGTACTATGCATTTGGTGCAGAAATAAATTCAAAATCAAATTTTAAAAACAACTTATTTGCTATTGTAAACAAAGATTCAAACGTGGATTTGACGATTCTGATAGCAACCAACACCGTCAACAGGTAGCAGGCGTCTTCACTTGCGTATTGATGATGTTATTTTTCGTTGGAGTGCTATCAATTTAATTGAATCGATGTTTGATTTTTTTTACAAGAACAGATAAGTTATGAAAATTTGATATTGAATTGTTCTGAATTTATCACCGTGATATACAATAAGTTGGGTAAAGGATATTGAAAAATTTCCTAGCATTGGTGGAATTTCCCAAAAAATAGTTTTCGAGCATTATATTTGAAAGTTTGCCATTTTGGCTAATATTTGTTATATTTATTTTGTTGGTTTCACTCTACCTGGACGACTTACAAAAACAATAAATACGCAGAACACGGTACCGAAATTTTTGATTAAACATATTTTACTAGTGATTCAATTTGATAGTGATTCATATTGAATTTACCAAATCAGTCAAAATTGGGCTGCTAGGCACTAAGTGTGTGAATTGGAAACTCGAATTTATTTGGAGGAATGATAAGCATTATCACATTGGACTCCGCAAGACACTTAGATCAAATCAAATAGAGCCATCGTAGGTACATATTGATAAACGATCACGGAAATGAGACCTGCGGTAGCATTGAACATCTCGATTCAAAACGAACTAACCATGTCGTATGACAGTGCTATTGAGTCGAGATGCGTAATGAAGGTCCAACATAGTTGATCATGTTCTACGTCTTGAGGAGTAAATTACCAAGCCTATCCTCCATATCTCCGTCTTCAGTGACCTTCTAAGGGATTGAAAATCATTTGTAAAGATTTCTGATTACGTACTTTTGTAGCTGAAACACTGTAAATATTTTGTCTGAGATTAAAAGTCGATTAAAAAAACCTTTATGACAAAATAAGCGTGCAGAAGGCGACGATTTTTAATAAATCATTCTTGGCTAGATGAACCGAATTTTTTTTTGCCCATTAGATGCTCAGCTATGCTAATCTCAAGGAACGTATCGGTACGTGCATGACTTTTTCTACATGTTCTGGAGATTATCTTATGCTATGAGCCAATACCTCTGAAAGCACCATGACTTCTATAACAAATCTGTAAGTGAATGAGAATCATCTTCCGTGTACTGATGATTCTTAAAAGTCATTCTATGCAAGCAGATGAACTAAGTATAGGATATGTAAAAAAAAAACATTTGTAATAATGACTTCTAACCATAACGTACAGATCGACAGCCTAAGCATATGATCTCGAAAATAAAGATATCAAGATCAGAGTACAATTTGTCTCTGGCTCACACAAGTTAGCATTCTGCATTTGGTCCCTACATGATAGATGAAAACCCGCGGTGTGAGATTAAGATCTGAATGAAATAAAAATTTGAAGAGCAGAGCAGTCACACGCGCGTGCTCACCTCACCAGAACTTTACTGCCGTGAATCGCAAATCAGTCCCATCTGTATATGAATGCCGTATACAGATGGGACTGACTTGCGATGCACGGTAGTTTAGAAGCATGAAACGAACTCACAAGAATGGTTTTATCACTCGACGGTGATCTTACTCCACAATGGGATGCAGCAGAGGCCTTCTCCACCTCTGATGCCACCACTCCCCTCCACGCGTGAGAACATTGGGCAACGCGTTACATTCATTAACTTGTGACGAACATTGCCGGTAGTGGGAGCTAAAGCGTAAGCCAATCGAAGACAAAACCAGAACAACGGGCCTACCCACGAGATACCAACCTGCAACGATCAACACTTGAGTTGAATCGCACCGCAGAATCACATTCGCGGTTTCATTCACAATCACAATTGAGGTTTGTTGCTGTTTCACCTTCCGAATGACAAAATGTTGGCATAACTCCGCTAAAAGCCGCCTGTGTGGGGCGTGCAATCTGTTTTGGTATACCGAACAAAAGCGATCGAAGCTCGCCGCATTGTTTATGGTGTGATTTTGCAAAACATGAAAAGTTGGCTCGGTTTGAAATATGTTCATAAATATAGTCATCGTAAAACTTCGACAGGAGTAGTTTCATCAATATGCCGGCTAAGGCTATCACTTTGTAGTAACTGATAATAAGAGCCTTTGCTTGATTTTGGCTCGCTGAATCCGAAACTGTCCTCAGATATGCTCTAACACGTCCAAATTTTGAGATATAGCTAGATTAATACCGCTAATTTGAAGAAATTGGCATTTTTCGAAAGACTTTCATGTAGTATATAAACATTATTTTAGGTCAATCAATACCCGAAATGGTATAAGCACATCTGATCTAATGAATTTTCATCAGATTTGCACGATACAATTGTTTTCTATTCGGTTTTCCTTGAAGTTGAGTTCAGTGAATTTAATTTAAAAATATTCCATGCAAGTCGATTTCAAAAACTTGCATGCAAACGCCATCACCACCAGTTTGAAGCCACCAAAAATTCACCAACATGCGGCTAGAGGAAATGGGATATGAAATGTTGAATGAAGTATAGAGATAGGGGAATGACGGCTTTGGCAGGTTTTGTTCTATTATTGGCAGGGGTTTTTTTATGACTGATTATGAAACCCCCCTGACAATAATAGAACAAAACCTGCCAGAGCCGTCTTTTCCCCTACTAGTCAGTTTGTAAATATATGTTTCATTCGACTTTTAATAAAATATCCATTTTTTTCATTTTGTGCTCAACATTTCTCCTCCTCCTAAAATGTTATTCTGTTCGATTTCTGGTTGTTTTTTTTCGATCGATCAACTTCCAATAACCATGTGTAATCTGTCATCATGTTGCAATTGTGTTGTGCTAGAATATAGTGCGCACATGATGATTCAGAAAGTTCCTTTCTTTTTATCAACAAGGAAACAGATCGGATTGCAATTTGAAAAAAATCAAATCCTCTACTAGATCCCCTACCAGAGCATTCAAGCCACATTGACTAATAAAATATATTCCAGCACTCGGAAAATAAGTTGAAACTCAAACATTTTGTAACTTCATTGTATTTTTTCTCATTCATGTCGTTGTTTTGTTAAATTAGAGAAATATCAGAGTGCAGAATTGGCGGATCATCCAACCATATGCTCGGGTAACTGTAACATGTTGAACAGCACACAAGTGGAGCGGAGCCCAAGTTTTTTTTCCTAGCGCATAACTTTGCGACTTAGCACATAACAAAGCTTGATAATACTAGTGAATTTTTTTCCGTTTCACTGTTTTTAAGCTGGCCATAGATAAAATAAATTGCATTGGGATTATTGCAACTTCCCCGCAGCATTTTCAACGCGAATCACCACGCACGATTAGGTTGTTGACGTTTTCCGGTTTCTGTTGCGTAGCCGTCAATGTCGCTTCAGCTTGTATGCAATCATACACAAGAACGATCGAGTGCAACTTATCGATTCGTTGATTGATTTTGCTAATTGATAGTTTTCCGCCCAAATTTCTATCATAGGAATATTGGAATGATCATAAATAGCAGGAATAATCAAAATATAGGTATAGAGCCGCGTACAGTTTCCGTATTTGCTTTATTCGAATGAACATAATAAAGGAGCTTCAATTGACAGTAAATACACCATATCACTTGAGCAATTATTGAAAATTTATCGCGCCAGAGAAAATACAATATCATATTTACATTCAATAGAACTTACTTCAATGAAAACATATTATTTTTTTGCGTATGTTTAAGTCTAAATTTGAATGGAAATTCCGCGGAATTTCGCTAAATTTCGTTAAAAGCTAGATTTTCGTAGTGAAATTTTTTGTAATTTTACGAAACGAAACGAAATCAAGAAATCAGATTTTGCCATGCCCAAATTCCGCGAAATTCCGCGGAATTTCGTTTCGAGCCACCTGAAACGAAATTTTTCGAAATACCGCATATGCTTATCCCTACCATAACAAAACTGGGCTCTAGAAAAGTATGGAAGGATAGTTCATGTATATTTGAATGGAATGCTCAAATAGCTCCTAGTGTCCAACAGATTTACCCTAAAAGATCTATGGAGGAGATAATGATCTACAATTCACTATAATCAACTTGTGATAGTATCAAAGACCGCCGTACCACTAATGAGTGCTGATGATGTCGTTTCTTTAATAATACAATGAACTCTCCCTAACTCGATGTTCTGTAGCTCGATATTTCCCTTACTCGATGAAATCAAAGTCCCTTGAATCTAGCGTTCCCTACGTAAATCGATCTTTCGATATTAAATCGATATTCTCTAAGTCGAGGTACTACTAATTTTCCAATGCATTTTCACCTCCCGCTTACTCGATGTTATCAGTATCAGTTACATGTACTTTACATAAAGTTAAAAGTTAGAAGTTAAAAGTGATGAGCGAGAAGTGAGAAATAAGAAATTAGAAGTGAGAAGTGAGGAGCAAGAAATGGAGAGTTAGAAGTGAGAAGTGAAAAATTAGAAGTGGGAAGTACGAAGTAAGAAGTGAGAAATGTGTATTGGGAAATCAGAAGTGAAAAATTGGAATTGCACAGTGAATAATGAGAAGTGAAATGTGAGATATAAGAAGTTAAAAGTGAGAAGTGAGAAATGAAAAGTGAGAAATGAATATAGAGAAGTGAGAAATTCGAAGAGTGAAGTGAAAAGTGAGAAGTACGAAGTAAGAAGTGAGAAGTGCGAAGTGAGTAATGGGAAGTGAGAAATGGGGAATGAGAAGTGAGAAATTCGAAGTGCGAAGTAGTAGTGAGAAGTAAAAAGTTAGAAGTAAGAAATGAGCAGTCAGAAGTGAGATATAAAAAAAAATAAGTGAGAAGTGCGAAATAGTAGTGAGAAGTAAAAAGTTAGAAGTGAGAAATGAGAATTCAGTAGTGAGATATGAAAAGTTATAAGTAAGAAGGGATAAGTGAGAAGTGAGTAGTGGAAAGTCAGAAATGAGATGTTAGAAGTAAAAAATAAGTGAAAAGTGAGAATTGGAAAATTAGAAGTCAGAAGTGGAAATTGATAAGTGAGAAATGAGAAGTCAGATGTGAGATATAAGAAGTGAGAAGTGAAAAATGATAAGTGAGGAATAAATAAAGAAAAGTGAGAAGTGAAATGTGAGAAGTGAGGAATTTGAAGTGTGAAGTTAAAAGAGAGAAGTGAGAAATCAGAATTGAGTGGTGGGAAGTAAGAAATGAGAAATGAGAAGTGAAAAGAGAGAAGTGAGAAGTAGGCAGTGAGAAATTCGAAGTGCAAAGAAGTGAAAAGTTAGACGTTAGAAGTGAAAAGTGATATGTGAGAAATAGTAGTGAGAAGTAAAAAGTTAGAAGTGAGAAATGAGAAGTCAGAAGTGAGATATAAGAAGTTATAAGTGAGAACTGAGAAGGGAGAAGTAAAAAGTGAAAAATGGGAAATGAAAAGCGCGAAGTGAGAAGTGAAATGTGTGAAGAGAGAAATGACCCGAGCAGCACAGGTCAGACAAAAATTGTTGCATCAACTTGATTGTGACTGAATTCTGTCACATATGAGTTGCAGTAACCCATGTGGAACATGTGTGCTGCTAGGGGAATAGTGAGAGGTTAGAAGTGTTAAGTGAGAAGAGAGTAGTGAAAAAAGGAAGATGAGAAGGGAGATGTGCGAAGAGAAAAGTAAGAAGTAAGTATTGAGAAAAGAGAAATGAGGAGTGAGAAGTTAGTAGAAAGAAGTGAGAAGTGAAGACTGAGGAACGAGAAGGAAGCAACTAGATTTTTTTCTTCCCTTCTATATTTTTTCTTCTTCCTTCTTATATCTTCATTCTTCTTTCTAATATCTCTCCACTAACTTCACACAGCTCAACATCATGCTTCTCACTTCTCAATTAACATTCCTCATTCCTTGCCTCTGTTTATGTCACTATACTCACATCCTCACTTCACAACTATCACTTCTCACTTTTCACCACTGACTTCTCACTTTACACTACTCACATGTTACGCACACATCTCACCACTCAATACTCACTTCCGTTTTTCTCACTTCTCAGTTCTCACTGAAACAAATTTTAACTACTCGGCCAAATATATATAAATATGTTCCCTATCTCGATACCTTCCTAACTCGATGGTCTATTCAATATCGAGTGAAAGAGAGAGTTCACTGTATTTTATTCACATAGAGCTATAATTCAAACAATTGAAACATTTGTTTGAGGAAGTGCATATATCCATTTTACATATTTCCAAGAAAACAACAAAAAACAGTTTTTGAGCAAATTGGCACCGAATCTTTCGTTTTCGTAGATATATGTCAATAGTTTTAGGCAAAACTCAACACTATCGGGTACTTCCAGTTTGAAAACTGTAATCAGCGATCCATAATTGCCCTTCAAAGTGCGTGTACATTAGAGTGGGAGTTATGGTATTTTTTTCAAATCATTGGTTTTTCGAAACCATTCTGGGTCTCAAACAAGTGTGCCAAATTTTTGCCCGATTGGTTGCTCCTTGCTTTCCGCATCGCGTTCTTCGTAAACCAAGTGGCATATTGCGTTAATGGATGCTGAAAAACTTTGCTGAAAAACGTTCGTTGCTGCAACGTCCACGAAAAAAAGCTATTACGCTTCGAAGATTGATTGTTCAAACCATATGCAAAAAATCTTTATTCTGGCAGCACTGCCGAACTACGTTGACCAAGAATTCAACTGAGTGTTATTTCAAAATTATTGCTCTTATAGGTCGTTGGAGCTAATAGAAGTTATTTGAAATCATTTCACAAAGTAAAAATTCTGACAAGAAGGAAGATGGGTTTTGTCATCTGACTATCAAACGTGCTGGCTGAAACATTGAATTCTTGCAAATGGTTTGAACAATCAATGTTCGAAGCGTAATCTAGTTTCTAAAATAAACGAAAAAAATCATACATTTCCGAACAAAATATTTTTTTTCGTATTTTTTGCCAGAATACGTAGGTATTTCCATGTCCAAGGATTCAAAATATATAAAATTCTCATTTTGGCCAAAAAAGCTTATTATGCTGTGGTTGAGCACATTTATCGATTCAAATATTCATATATTGAAGATATTACCGAAATTATGCCACCAACCGACTTTCTTACTTTTGGTTACTACGCTCAGTATTCAAAAACAACAATAATTGAACCATTAACCATTAATCTATTATTTAATCCATCAAAAATTTTGTGCGAAATGGACTTTATGTTCGGCCAATTTTCCTAACCTCGGCTCTGGTGTTGGATGCTTTTCGGCCCATGAAATCTTGGTGCATTATTCTTTGTAAATCGTTTGTATAAGCCGTAAGGAAGGCAATTATAATGTGCTGCTTCAGGTGAAAATCGTCAGCTGAATTTTGGCAACGAGTGTTCTAATATTGTTCTAAAAAGTTTTGGTTAATTGTGTCACTATACTAATGAAAATAGTGAATTTAAGTCCATTCCAAAAACTACTTTATTGGGCAAAAGAAAAATCTCTTGCACTGCCTGCCTACTTAAGTGGTTGCTAACAAACCGAGTCAAAGCAATCTTTCACGCAAATTTATTGCGTTTATCAATAGGGCACTGCACGGACTGCTTTGTCTCTTTTTCGCTGCGAAGAAATTAGAAAACAACAAGGCCAGTAAACGTCAAAATTTATGAGGAACGAAAGAGAAAGAGATGTTTCTGTGCAGTGCCCTATTGAAGAAGTGCATGAATCTTGCGTATTATAAATAAAACCGGCTTGATACACTTTCCCAAAGAAGCATTGATAAATATCTCTCTACAAAACGATGTATTATTGTTTAATTATTGATTAAATTGCATGATGAGCCAACGTTGCATCCAGGCCTAACATAACATCCCGTTACCCTATGCAATTCTCAAACAAGCGGTTCAATTGCCATCACCTACTAATGTGGACCATTATCGTTATTAAAAAACGCGTTGAACAATTTTGCCGTATTCAGGCATAATGATGAATGCGTCAAAAGGCTACGTTTTTTCATATTCTGTATAATAAATGATCAAAATAGCGTTTACGTTAAGATTGTGGGTGTTTGGACGCTTTAATGCGGCCGTGCGAAAACAAAATAGGAATTAATTCTACTGTTTACCCACTATTATTGCATCTCACATTTATGAACACGCCATTTGTGCATATTTCACATATCCTAACGATGCGCGATGTTTTTATGTCAACGAGTGAGGACCATCTTCGCGGACAAGTGGACCGCTTGGTACCGCACCGCCCGCCAGCGATTCATTTGCTCACATTTATGGGTTGATTAGTTGTAGAAGCATCATTTTTAATATTCAATTTAGATGTAAATTGCTGGTGAGGTACATGTTTGTACAGCCGCACCGCCACCACTAACGGTGGGTTGTAAATTTGCTTTTGGGTAAGACGAGTCGTAATAATTGTGTTTACCTACATTCCTACTTCAAGGGTCAGACATCGCGCTGCAGCGGATCCAAATCCGATACCCGCATCATAAATCAGTGAGAGCATTAATTTACTCTAGTCGGTTGTCTCGGTGTTGATCTTAGATTCACTTCCATACTAGGGGTACGCGATCGTAATGTTTATTTATTCTGAGAATTTTTGGCAAAGTATAGTAAACTCGTTATTATAAAACTTGATGTCCGTTCGAGCTAGGTGTGGTTCCTGGCAGACCAGATTTAGTGTTTTGGCAACCTATTTTCATTTTATGTCATGTATTCACCATTTCAATTTAAGAAAAGGGATATGAAAACGAAACAAAATCTTGAACTCGCTAAGAATGGTAATTTATTTCAATTCATTTCGACATCTCTTTAGCGCTTTTCTGAATACATCTTATAATGAACGAAAAAGGCATCATTACCGGTATGTGTATTAACATGGGTTTTACAAATAAGGTTTATCGCCAAGTTTATCCTTTGAGAACCAATTGTTTGCAATTCAAGTCGCACATCGCATACCCATAATCCATACATCCACTACCGAAAACGATTTCCGTACATGCGAACATACCACATCATATCGTATGATGGATGGGCATAAGAAAATCCCGAGAAACAACAAACCACCCATTCGGCACACCGACGATGACGGCGGCGACGACCACACCACTTCACGAGGTGACTTCAAGACTCCCCGACGACGAACCGCGCCAGATGATCATGCTCCATGACCTTGGCACAGTTGTGCAATCAGTCAGTGACTGCTCTGGCTGGTTGGGGTGCTGCTGCTGCTGCCGTGTCTGGCGTCCAAGCACCGTGTGTTTCACTATTTTTGTCGGTGAGCAAGACCAAACCCAAACACGCTGTTTTTAGCTTGTTGGTCTACCACCAATACATGGTGGTTGGGCTCTCTGGTCGGTTGCCGTATGGGTTTTTTTTGCCACATCTGGGCACGCTGGCTTAGCTCCATAAACAACGCTCATGAATCACGATCGATCCCTGGCCGATCGGCGATCGTGCAAGACACCGCGGCGGTGCGGTGCAGCACGCAACCTAGGCTGACTCTGTGGTGGTGGTGAGTTTTGCTTTCTTTTCTTTCTAGCCGGGCGCTGCTGCTGGTCGATGTTCAAAATTCATTCATTCAAATAAAGAGCAATATTGGGTATCATTAACGAAGCTGAGAGCAATCGGTCGCTATTTGTGATCATCATGATCATCGACATGATTGGCCGCTAAATAGACACGCGCGGTAGACGATTAGCGATTATTGCAGTAACCGTGGCGATCAAAAATATTGATGAACTGTGAGAAAATTTTGACATATTGTCTATAGAGCGATGTTTTAATTGAGTACACATTTTATCTAAAGCAGTCACGATAATGTTTGTTTTGAGTGAAAACTTGTGTTGGCTGTCCAATATTTTAATCTTACTTCGGATATTGGAGAAAGCTTAATATTGGTTCCCATGATGGGCGCAACTATTAGACGGTGTAACAGAAACATGCAATATGTCGTCAAGATATTATTTTAGTTATTGATAATTTTGTTTGGCTTGTGTGTCTGCGTGTGTATTTTTCTTTATCCAATTTTAATTACCCGTGATTTTGACGAACTTTTTGTTTATTGATTGTCAGAGCATGCTCTTCATGAAGAAGTATGACATGGACATGTAAAGTGACATTGCGATGACAGAAGTGTGATAAAAGTTTACCCATCGCGTCGGATAGTTCGCCATAACAGATCAGCACGGTAAATGAGTCCGTCTTGATTATAGTTTGGACCGCAACGCCACTAGGGGTGTTCGCAAGATTTGCAATGCAGATCATTTGGCAATAGGACACACAATTTCGTACCGATATGTTTAACGCCCTGAGTCATTCAATGACCTCGGAATAGGTCTCGAAACTCCTCGAGTCTCAAGTAAAAAAGACCAAAATTGAACAGTACAACGGAAATTCAAGTTCTTCAAAATTTCATGTGCAGTCTAGCAATTCTCGCTTAACTTTTCAAAAGGACCTAAGTAACATTTTTTTCATGATTTAATTTGAGTACTGCAATCAAAATCTTTCATGTTGTTCTGTTGATTGCGCTATTCAAATTAATTCATGAAAAAAATGTTACTTAGGTCCTTTTGAAAAGTTAAGCGAGAATTCTCCTATTTTTTTGCCCTGGCCGTTAAACAGATTCTGGAATCTCTGAAAGGATAATTTCGATCATTTAGTAAATTCGATTCGACTATTTAATAGATCGTCAATAGATCATTTCAAATTTTTAGGATGTGTTATGTGGTAGACATTGGCGCAGTTAAGCTGGAGCACTATGGGCCACGTGACCCACCAAATTAAATATTTTCCCTGTAATTTATGTAGGTGTATCAGAATCGTTAAAAAAAGCTGATTTTCCGCCATAACCCCTGGAGACACTTCTTAAAAAATTCTTGGAGAAATTTTCGGAGGAAATCTTAAAGGAGTTTCTTTAAAAATTTCTTTAGAAACTCATTCGTAACTCCTTTGAGGCTTCCTTCTAAAATTCGGAAATTTTTTTTGAATATTTATCCCGAAAACCTTCCACAAACTCTTTCGGGAGGAGGTCAGAAATTCAATCAAGGAACACTTTAAAAAAATTCGTCAAGTATTGGAGGTGTGCGCCGTATCGCCACCACTGAGAGTTTTTGCCATCGCGCCGCCGCCACCGACGCTTTTGTAACAGCACGCTGTTTAAAATATGTCACATTGCTGATTTTTAATTTTCCACGCTGGTTCATATTTCTCGCTTAACTTTTCAAAAGGACCTAAGTAACATTTTTTTCATGAATTAATTTGAGTACTGCAATCAAAAGCTTTCATGTTTTTCTGTTGATTGCGCTATTCAAATTAAATCATGAAAAAAATGTTACTTAGGTCCTTTTGAAAAGTTAAGCGAGATTTGTAGAAGTTCGAAGAATTTATTGTCAATGGAGAATTCAAAAAGTTTTAAGTGGAATTTCCGTAGATTTTTCCAATTGATAACTTTCTTCAAATAACTAAAAAAATCAGTGGAATTTCCGAAAAATTTTCCGAAGAAATCCAAAGAATTTTACTCGAGATTCAAAAAAAAATAGCTGTATTTTTTGCGAAAAATCAGAAAAATTTCCCGTACATAAAATTTTCCGTGGCTTAAAATAAAAACAATAAAATTTCTCGTTGATTTCCGAATTTTCAACAATTTCCCACGGAAATTCTTGTTGAAAAAAATTCTGAAAATATCTCAAGGAATTCCTAAATGAATTTCCGAAGAAAGCCCTGAAGAGATTTCTGAGGCAATTCCCAAAACAATTTTTGTTACTTTAGTATTTTGAAAGAAACTTCGGAAGAAATTTCCGAAGAAATTTTCGAAGGAATTTCTTTAAGATATTTTAATAAGGTTTTTCTAAAGGAATTTCTGGTGAAAGTTCCAAACTTATTTCTCATTTTTGCCTTTCGCGTATACTAAGTATACGGCTTGGAGGAGAATCTTTTTTTTTGGAGTTAGTAGCGAAAAACATCTTTCTCCCACCTCATTTTTCTCTGGATCTAGAGTGAACCTGAGAGATGAGCGAAAATCGTGCCTACTTGATGATTTTTT
The DNA here is from genome assembly GCF_024139115.2 of Armigeres subalbatus. Taxonomy (NCBI): domain Eukaryota; kingdom Metazoa; phylum Arthropoda; class Insecta; order Diptera; family Culicidae; genus Armigeres; species Armigeres subalbatus. Next base: position 85,616,975 of record NC_085140.1, read on the forward strand.
TTTCGTTTCATCACTTTTACGCCTAACTCACTTTACGCGAACCTTTTTGGTAAGCAATTACAAAAAAAATATGGCGAGTGGTCACTATAGCCATACCCCCACATCGACTGCATGTTAGGATTAGCTTGTTTGTTCCATAATGGCTACACTTTTTGCTATTGGTGATGGCACGAAAAGGAAGAAAGGAGTGAGAAAACGAACAAATCAACTTTTCGCGGCACTGGTAGTGAGCGAGAAATGGTTAGGTATCTCTCATCAGACCTTTTTTCTTCCCCATGAGATAAGTTAGTTTAAGCCCGAGCAGCACAAGTCAATCAGAAATGGTTGCCGCAACTTGATTGTGACCAAATCTGATCACATATGAGTTGCAGTAACCTACGTGGAACATGTGTGCTGCTAGGGAGGTCACTCCTGACGGAATCCAAGTTTCAAAGTGCTCGCGTTTTCGGAGGCACACCATTCGATATGGAGGCGGTGTACAATTGTCATTTTTGTTGATTTAGCTTTGCTGCGTTGCAGCATGCACGAAAAAAATAAAAATGACAGTTGTACGTTGCTTCCGTATCGAGTGGTGTGCCCCCGAAAACGCGAGCACTTTGAAACTTGGATTCCGTCAGGAGTGACCTTAAGTTTCAATGTTCGAATCCTGAAGGGACGAATGTTTATGTAGGGCAAAATTATTGCCACTACAACTTCACTCTTATGGGCTGGTAAGGGCGGTTCCATATGAATATGAAAATATAATAACGATATTATATAGAAAAAAAAAAACAAAGTACAAATAGAATTAGAAAAAAAACATTGAAAAATAAACTTTTTTTCTTATTTACACAATTAAGCATTTATTTGGCATTTCGGATGCTGAATAAATGCTACTCAGTAAAGATTCGACTTTATCGATAAAGTAGGATAAAGCACATAACAAGCCGTATAGGGTAACCGTACCCTTAGTGGAGGTAGCACCAATAGTGGAGGTAGTGAGGTTTTAATGAGATTTTCCATAATTATACACTTAACGATGGTTTCAGTCGTGCTTTAAATATCCTATCAAATACAACTTATCCTACACAGATAGAAAAATCCACTGAAAATTACGCTGAAAATCATGCACATAAATGGAACGTCATTATTAGCGTACTTCCACACGAGAAGTAGCCTAAATGTATACAATATTTGACGTGAATCGTCGATATTGCATACAAGTTGTAAGCAATATTGTTAGGAAGAGGGCCATTTCGGCCTAGAATAGCGTAAATTTCCGCATGTCAAGTTTTACGCGCTGTTTATTTTTCATTATTTTTCCTGTGTAAGTTTTCGCCCGAAAAACTATTGAAAACAATGATTTTCCTTAATAATATTGACTATTTTGCACCTATAGTGGTGCAACTGTACCAATAGTGGCGAGTCTCATAAGAAATCAATGGATAGCACCACTAAGGGAACCAAAATTAATTTTTACCGCCACTAAAGGAACAGTGTACCCATTAGTGGTGCAAGCGATATTTGGAAGTTGTTGATGTTAAATGACACCAATTTCATTTTTGTAAGCAAATTTATTAGTTTATCTATAATTTAAAATATTAAAACTTTAAATTTCCCATAATTATCAATTTAAAAAAAATATATTCTTTTGTTGATCTACTAATACCTCCACTATTGGTACCGTTACCCTATTGGGCTAAAACCTGCATTAAAATAGCATTTAAGACGATTATTGGGCTTATAGGCACTTAATGGGTTGCCGTAAAGGGGCATATAATGCCACTTATATGTTTTATTTAATGCTTACTGGATACCTGGGTAAATTAAGAGCAGAACCCCTTTTTAACGTCCATTTTGCATGAGGATATTTGGCGTAATTACAAACAGCGTTAAAACTGAGAGCCATTGGGCATAACGGCCATTTAGTTTTCACAAATTCAGTAATTAGATTTGAGGTGGCACTGAAATACATCCAGAATGGTGAGCAAACACCGGTTGGTAAAAAGAAAAAAACAGACGTTATACTGTCGTAGCAAGCATGCATTATATATTCGGGTATAAAATAACGACGGAATAAGCGATAGTGAATGTGATTCTTTCTTGAAAAGTTTTTCAGATATGTTTAGGGTCACTTGACTGCCGTAATCTGGCAATGTGACGTATACGCCATTATCCAATGTAAAATTGCGCATATGTCACTTTTTCATATTACGGCAGTTGACCGCATGTCGTTTGGCCGAATGTCATTTGGCCGAAAGGATCATTTGGACGAATGTATGAAATTTGTGTTCTGATTGAGTGAGGGAAATCAGAAATGGGAAGTGCTAAGTGAATAGCGCGTTGTTCGAAGGAAAAAGTAAGAAGTGATCCAGAGGGATAAGGATCGAAGGAGGAAGGAAGAATGAAGAAGGAAGGAAGAAGAAAAAGACGGAAGAAGGGAGAATATTGAGGAAAGAAAAAGAACAAAAGGAAAGAAGTAAACGAAAAGAAGCAAAAGGGAAGAAAAGAGGAAGGAGAAAGAAAAAGAAAGAAGGAAAAAGTAGTAAGGGAGGAAGATGTAAGAAGGAAGGAAGAAAAGAAAAGGTAGAAAGTGGTTGGAAAGACCTTCTCCTAGAAGAAGAAAGATTGAAGAAGGAAGAAAGAAGAAGGAAAAAAAGGAATACAAAATAAGGGAAAACGAAAAAATAGGAAACGGGTAGGAGGAAAAAGGAATAGTGAAAAAGGAAGAACAAAGTAAAAAGATGAAGGAAGATGGCTGAAGAAAAATGGGGGAAGGACGAAGTAAGATGGAATAAGAAAGAAGAGCAAAAAGAAAACGGAAGTAATGAAGATCAGTTTCTCACTTATCAATTCTCATTTCTAGCTTCTTGCTTCTTTTTCCTGATTACTCACACCACATTTTGTGTTTCTCTTTTTTTCATTTTTTTATTTTTTTAAATTCGCATTCCCGACTTCTCATTATACACTGCTCACTTTTTACTGATCACTCTCTACTACTCTTTACTTACTTCTCACTTCTTCTTTCACACATCTCACTTCACACTTCTGCTTCTCATGTCTGACATCTCACTTCTTATTTCTTACATTAAGCGAGAAGTGAGATATGTCTCAGTCCTTACTTCTCACGTAACATTGCTAATTTATTGGTTTTCACTATCGCAATAAAAGATTTTTTTTTTCAATTATTCGGTCGAACGGCATTCGGCCAAAAAAATCGGAACAGTCTCTTTCATCTATGTATGAAAAAAGGATCAAATAACTCTTTCTTTTCCACCGTTTGAAATTATACCAAATGTCCGTTATACACAATGACCTATACTTTTATCGCAGTTCAAAATTTTTACCAATGTTAAAATGTCTAAACAAAACCCACATTAATTTACCTAAGGACTGTTTTTAAAAGAAAGTATATGCCGGTCCAATGATTTAGGATTGAAGCTTAATGATCTGGTGCTTTGGCCGAAAAGGTCATTTTACCGCAAGGGTCGTTTGGCGGAAGCCTTGACATTTTCTGCCAAATGGTCATTTCTTTCAAACGACCATTTCAGCCAAACGGCATATTTGTCTTGATGATTCGGCAAAACGATATGTAAGAGTAAACGGCTTTTCGGCCAAAATATCAGTTCGGCCGTATGTTACTTTGGCCAAATGCAACTTTTGGCCAAACCGTTTTCGATGAATAATTATTTTGTCCAAACGTCCATTTCACCCAAATGCAATACGGCTATATGACTTTCGGCTTAACATGTTATTAGGCCAAACAGCTTTCTTGAGAATGATTTTCGGCCGAACGAGCCTTCTCTTTTCGAATTTTCGAAGATTTTTTTTATGGATAGTAAAAAGAATTTCCCGTAGAAATCCGAGTAAATTCTTTAAAATTCCGAATAATTTTCCGTAAGTATGCCGAACAAATTTCAGTGAAAATTCAAAAATTGAAGAATTTTAGTGGAAATTCCGGAATATTCCTCGTGGAAATTGCGGAGAATTTTCCATTAAATATAAAATAAAAGCAAATTCGAGCAAATTCCAATAACTTTTATTTGGAAATTCCGAACAAACCTTCGTTGAAATCCAAAGATTTTTTTTTAATAAAATTTATATTTTGAACAATTTGCAGTGGAAACTCCCAAGAATTTTGGAAATTCCGGAGTATTTTTCGTAAGTCTTCAAGGCAGTTTTTTGTGATTCTTCCGTGGATATTCCGAAGCATTTGCAGTGTAAACATCGAAGAATCTTCAACAAAAACTCACCAGGAATTGTCCATGAATGTTCCAAACATTTTTCTGTAGAAATTTATAACAATTTCCGCGAAAATTTCAAACAACTTTTCTTGTGAATTCCACAGAGCTTTTCTTGAAAAATTCCAACGAATTCTTGAAACTTCAAAGTAGTTCTCGTGGAAAATCCGAAAATAATTACCAAATGAGTTTTTGGAAAAAAAAACTTGGAAAATTTTCTGGGGAAGTTCATCAGTTTCTTCCAGCGGAATTCAAAAGATTTTATCGTTAGGTTCTGAATACAATAGAACGGAAAGGCGACGATAACGGCAGGATTTGACATAAAACAAATCTACCCAGCCCGTTGTTGGGGGCATAGAGTGTGATGTTCTCGATAATAAACAATGTGGGCTCGCTTGACTATGGATATACAACAGTAAAGCACATGTGATGATTGGGCAAATCAAGCATTCGAAAAATCAATTTGCAAATAAGCTAACTAAAGAGATTGGTACTCGGATTCTGATGGCTTTTCCGCAAACGGGACCTTTAATGTAGGGGTTATTACGCCTATCAGAGAGTAGGAGGTTGAGGGTTCAAGTTCCTCCAAAACACGTGGATTTTTTTTTTCGCAAATTTCATATCAATTTGTCCATTTTGAAACATATGCTGTGAATATGCACAGCCAAGATATTTAACAAAAAGTAAAACTTCTGTCAAATCCTGTCGTTACCGTCGCCGTTGCGTTCCATTGCGTTCAAGGCTTTAATGTCTTGAAAATATCCACAAAAAAATGCAGATTTTTTTTTAACCAACGATATCAAAAATTTGCCACGCCGATTCACGCCGCCGCCGGCTAAAATGGCTTTCGTCGCCGACGATTTTTGGACCGGCGCACTCCTCTACCTACAAGTAGTAGAAAGGACATCAGAGGGACAAATTCACAGAAAACGAAAAAACGGTCACGGAACTTGTATGACGTTCTTTTCCAAAAGCGGAACTAGTGCATTTTGATGAGCGACGAGACGTATACCTGTGCTCAGCAAAATACCAGCGGAGGCCGTTTTTCATACCCAAACTTTGATAAACTATAACTTTTTCCCCGACGACCGATTTAGCTGAAATTTCGCCAGTGAACTACAAATATGTTGAACCATTCGATTGATACTTGAACAAAGTATGATGCTTTGTATGCGGATCCTCTTTTTGATTTGGCCGGATCTGGTAAATGCTAACTTAGATTCTACTTCGTTGGAGATGCTCAAGAAGAAAAAAGTCGACCTTGTCGAAAAATGCCAAATTCCCATAAACTGCCTCATATCGAAAGATACTGGACAATAATTAAGTAGTATCTTAAGAAAGATGGACGAGAAGCATGCTCTGTTGACTGCTTAAACAGAAATTGGTCCGTACAACGAAAAGTTACGAAGAAAGTTGTGCTAAATCTAATGCAAGGTACCAAGATGAAAACTCGAATGTTCTTCAAAAACGAGAACTAAATATACAAACTCACGTTGATTTTCCTTATACATAGCAAACTTTTGAATTAGTACGGAAGTAAATATCTTCCTTTAAGAAGCAGGTAACCACCTTCCTTCATAAACAGTCCTTAGTAGTGATACTGCCTTTCTCGTACCCAGCCAAAGCACTAACCCTTTTGCCTAAGGTATTTCCTATATTATTTTTTGGATTTTACCTCTTATGCACACGAAATTCATACCAACTGCTATTTTGGAGGTCGTCGCTTCTACTAGGAATATAAAACTTCTTCAAGCCTTCTTTGAAAAATTCTTTTATTGAAGTGGAGTGATAGCCTTTTGGTGCAAGTTTAGTGTACGAGAAAAGCAATAACGTGGGTAAATGAAGGAGGGGAGATTAAAAATTATCAATTTTGGCGTTACTTTATTTGCGAATGATCCTTACCTAATTGGTACGGTCTTTCCAGTGATATTAAAAATAAAAAAATAAATAAATAAATGAGTGAAACTTAGTACATACTGTGACTTCACATTTTATTCCCCTATCAGATTTCGCATCAGAACTAAACAAAAGAGTGAAACAGTAATTTAATATTCAATTAAAGATATACAAGTTTGCTAGTTCCAGAGAGAAACTAGGAAATGGTGTGTAGGGCAGACGCATGAATCACGAGAAGAAGTGAAGAAGTGAACAAAGAAAAACATATTGTGAATCGTATAAATTACGACAGTCTTCAGTGGGCTGCTCACTTAGTGCAAATGTCGGAAGAAAGAATAGCGAAAACAAATTTCAACAGAGAATCGAATAGAGGCCGGCGACTTCGCCGAAGGCCACGAATACGCTAACTGCACGCGGTGGAATCGGACCTAGGGACCCTTAACGTTCAGGGAAACTGGAGGAACTTCGCCCAAGACCGACAATTATGAAGCTCTACAATACGCCAGGCATAGGTGTACCGACGCTACAGCCAACCAGGAATCTAGGAAATTATAAACCCTTTTCAAATGGAATGCTCTTTCAATTAAAGTACCAACACTTAGTTGCTAAATTAGACAAAATCTCATAACAAATTTAGTTTTATCCCGAGCAGGAGCGACTACCTCGATACCATACTTTGTTATGAATCAGCCTTGTATAGGAGGTAAAATACTAAAACAAAATACCAAAAATTAATATGCAGAATACTTTAGGCATAACATACTTAGGTATTTTAATACCAAACGAATAATAATTTGTGATGCGTTTGGTATTGTAATAACTGAGTATGTTATGCCTGAAGTATTATGCATATTATAATTTTTGATTTAAGGGTTGATTTCGATATGACTTTACCTGTTCGGATATCGTCTACATCAGATGTCCTCGAGTTTGTTTCAACGCCAAGGTTCTGTTCATTATCCCAGAGAAACTGGGCGATGCTTTGCGAACCGATTCCCGTACATTGAAGCATCGACTACATACGACTACTGGCCAGAACATTCACCTCGATGTTCTTTGTCAAGTTATTGCAGAAAATCGAATCCGGTCCCGATACTGTGAAACAAACTGGTTTATGTCGTCAGCCAAATAGTTGGCAATTCAAGATCCTGCTTGCGTCCATACTAAATGTAACACGTTGTTAATCACATTCTGGATACCTTAAGTATTTCCTGACAATTTTACCAGGGCACTTGATTTGATTGTGCATCAGCTCCCATCCCACTCACATAGTTTGCATAGTTCAGCGATCCCCTGAAATATTACTTCAAATGTTAAATTCCACCCTTAATGCGGATCACTCACATGAACCCCCCGCAGTAGGAATGTGCCTACAGGGACTGGGTCAACAAGATGGATTGGGAGTTTGATTAATCAATGAAGCAAAATCTCGGCTTCCCGCGCCAATACCAGCGCACATTCTTCCACCGACCACCACCGATTCGGAGGGCATTCGAGTTCAACAATAACGGCGGCGGCGGCAGTGTTTCGATGCGGGTGATGGTTATTAGTCACTTAAATTCCGCAAATGCATGCCCCGACCCGACCGGTTTTGGTTCTAACCCAGCGAAGCGGCGGATACCCGCATATATGGCGCTTTGTCATTAAACCAGCGAATCCGCGTGCGCACGTGAGCCGGAATGAGTTCCTTAAGTTTAGTACCTTTGCGAACGGTGCGACGTGATCAATCTTGAACTCGGCCGACTGCTGCGTGGGGCATTCTAAGAATATCGGTTCCCTTACACTGCTGTTCGAGGGGTTTTTGAGTATCGCAATTTTTGTTGTTGTTGTTTTTGTGGCGTGGAATGTGTTCGATTGAGCACTGCATCACACCTCAAGTCCCGACTGTCTGTGGTGGTAGCTGGGATGTAATTTGGATCCGGGTTTGTTGTGCACCAGCTAACAAAAGCCGGATGCTGTGTGCTTCAGCTCGAGAGCTGCTGGCGGTGGGATTGATCTTTAATCTAGAACTGCACGGGATGGTTAGTTCGATACGATCGCAGGAATTTCGTGTCGGTTGAATTGAACATACATACAACATTGTTGGCTACTTTGTGGTTCTGGCTTGGGATTATGTGAATTAGTGTGGAACGTGACAGGACATTAAACACTTTGTTGTAGGGCGCGATTGTCCCAGTTAGAAAATTGAAGGTTTCTTTGGAATTCCTAATTCTAGAGTTGTTAATTAGATGGATGTGAGTGCTTCGATTATGCGTCCGATTTGGGAATCTCGGGCTGATTCAATAGCCGCTAAATTGCGATGGCCGACGGAGGTTCTTCGTAGCTCAGCTGGTTAAAAGCACCAGTCTAGCGTTCTAAGGGTCGTGGGTTCGAGTCCTATCGAAGAAAAGTGGTTATCTCCAATACATTTATCAAATCAAAATCTTCCACATAATGTACATATTTACATGTGAGTTTTCAGAACATAGTAAATTAGATGGATTGTTGGTTAGCGGGCTTGGTAGTCACATGGCTACTGCTTCTACTTCATACGCAGGAGGTCGTGGGTTCAATCCCAGGTCCGTTCCATTCTCCTACTTTGTATCTTTCTCTATATTTCTCATGTTCTAGCAATCGCTAGAGCTGGAAATGGACTTCCATACCGTTTCTATTACCTATACCGTCAACTTGAGTATTTTAGGAGTAATCTGCTAGAATTGGAAATGAACTATAAAGCTCGTTTGCTACATCCAATAATTTCATCAGTTGCTTTCTCCTATCTATCACATTGGCAGCTCGTTAACCAAGACGGACCTCAACCTTTCGAGCCTAACCCAAAAAATGTCAACAAATTCCGCATGAACTCGTGGCAAGTGCAGAGGTATATTCGGCTTATAGTGGGCTAGTGATTGCATCATCATTTCTTCCCCCTTCCTTACATTGACTTGCATTCTGACGTGGCAGGCGCTAGTATGATCTAACAAATGAGATCACCAGTACTTGTACATTGAAGATGTGTGCTAGCCCAAGCAAACATCTGTTGGTTCTCTGTGCAAGAACAGCTGATCTGATCATAATGGAGTAGCAACTACGAGCAGTCAATCAAGCTCAAGCTCAAGCTCATAGTAAATTAGATGGATTGTTGGATCATAAATAAGTTTGGGTAGCCACCAATGTTTAGTAATTAGCCTCCAAACTTGCATACAAGTTGGTTCAGGAAATCTTTTCAAAAAATAGAACGGTATTTTAAAAGTATATTCAATGTTTTATGATGACATATAGCACTAAAATACTTGTCATTAGATTAGAAACAATTCAATATTTTCTTTGCAATATTTAGTTTCTTTTTATTGGGTCCCAAAACTTTAGCTTTCAACAATTTGTAGTTTGCTTCTAAGGAACCATATGATAGCAAAATATTGTTTGCCACCATTCTGTGGAGTTCATGTTAGGGGTCGTTCATTAATTACGTAAGCACATTTGGGGGAGGGGGATGGTCTGTCATTTTCTATCTCTTCATATAAACAAAAAATACTTTGTGTGGGAAAAATCTTTCGAAAGGGGGGGTTACGGAAAACCAAAAAAAATGCTTACGTAATTAGAGAACGACTCCTTAATGTGTTAACATGCCGAATACCGAGATCATATTTGAAAGAAACTTAAAGCTTAAATCGCTCTATCTTAGCAACCCGTTGACCGATTTTTTATAATTCTTTTATTGCCCACCTCATGTAGTTTCTGAAATACTGATGTTTTGTGTTTCTAGGGGTGCTCAGTTTTCCCCTGGAATGCCGTGAGTCAGAACACTGCCAATCGAATAATTGTAAAATCAATCAATTTTAGCATAATTCACTACCATTCAATAAGGAAATGCCACATGAACTTTTTGAACATCCCTAGATTCCTTTGGAAGGGTCTACCATGTTGGAAAACAAAACAAAACACTCGGTCAAAATGACTATATTTCAGATATTTCTCAAACGATTTTGAACCGGATTTTTCCTAAATGTGTTCAAAAATTATTCCTGAGGAGATAGATAACGTAATACAAACAATATTCCTACAGAAATACCCGTGAGTTGAGATCAATGGATCTACCAGGTCAACTACGTTCTGTAACACAGTGACGTCATCACATCAAGCTCACGCGCTTATGGGCGTAACTTGCAATTCAATCATGTCTCTACCAAGTGTTCTAAGTTCTCCAAACTGTTCCGGAGTTCAGATCAAGTGGTCTACCAGGTCATCTACGCTGTGTACCACAATGACGTCAACCCATCAAGCCCACACATGTCCATAGAACGTATGGGTGTGATTTGCAATTCAATCATGCCTCTACCAGTTGTTTTAAGTTCTCCAAACTGTTGCGGAGCTCAGATCAATTGGTCTACCAGGTCAACTACGTTCTGCATCATAATGACGTCTACTTACAGAATTGAGTATAGAACTGTGCGCCGGTCATATCATCGGCGGCGGCGGCGTCACGGCGGCGCGCCGTTGACTTTTATCGGCGGCGGCGGCGTGAACCGGCGTGGATGAAAAAATCAATGGCTGAAAAAATCAATTTTACCGTGGATTTTTGGATAACGGGGTTTGATTCACACGGTAGGAATCGCCCGTATAAAAACGGACTTCAGTGGATTAAAATTGCAATATTCTGCGTTTGCCGATCATCAAACAGCACATTCAAAATAGTCAATTGCCGGCGATACTAATCAATACCAAAAAAAAATTATGGTATTGATTAGTTCAAAATGTTATTTGAATTACCACTATTTTGTTACTCTTCGATTTTGATTAATCAAATTTTAACAATAAATCCTGCTTTACTTTTTCGTGACCCCTAAGTAAAGAATTAGATTTCGGTGTCATAGAGCAAATTGGTAATAACTTTTTTCAAAAGTTATTTAAAATTTAGAATTTAGATGCACTTTAGTCGTTTTGATCTCAAAATAACTAAGTTTCCGAAAAAATCTAATATTTTCCTGAAATTTGCCTAAATATGCCAACAAAGCGCTTGGTGGAGTTTCTGAAAGAATTTCTGGAGGAAACTATGATTTTTTTTAATTCCTACAGACATTTTTCAGTAAATTTCATTAGGAATTCCTTCGTAAAATCCTATGACAATGTCTGCAGATTTTTTCTATTTTAGAAAGAATAATCCATTCAGGTTCTCTTTGGGAAATTCCTTTAGTAAAACATAAAATATATTCATTCGGAAATTTATTAAAGAATGAACTATTTTCTGATGGAATTCCTAAGAGAGTTTTCTAAAGGACTTTCCGAGAAAATTCCTGAAGTAGTGCTGGAAAGTGTAGTAGGAACCTTTTAAGAAAATGTTGAGCAAATCCCCACGGACATTTCGAAGGAATTCCTAACAGTATTTCCAAAATGCATCAGCGGCTGCTTCCGCATCTTCCTCGATTGGACACCCCAGAGCCAACGTCATGTTCCAGGTTCTCTGCAAGTTCTTTTGCTGGTCTCTCTTCCTGCATACGCACTACATGTCCAACCCACTGTAATCTGCCTTATTTTATCAACCTGCCTATGTCTGCATTTTTGTATACTTGGTTTAACTCGTGGTTCATTCATTCGTCTGCTCCATTTACCATTTTCCACCACGCTGCCAAGTATTGAGCACAGTATTTTCAACTCAAACACTTTGAGAATTTGATAATCTGCATCTTTTAACGTCCATGATTCATGGACTGCACGAATCAACGATGTGTACAGAGCTAGTTTTGTCAGTGTCTGTAGGTAGCTTCATGAAGTTACAAAAGAATTTTCTGGAGGAATTTTTAAAGGATTTCCCTGAGAAATTCTATATTAAATTGCTTAAAGTAGGTTGTCCATAAACCACGTAGACTCTTGAGGGGAAGGGGGTTAAAAAAATGGGCTTATTCTACGAGTCGAGTGACGTTAGGTGAGTCGATTTTAGCAATTCTCACGTGAGGTGACCATGTTATTCAAATGGAGCTATACGACTCTTCTCACGTCATTCGAGCAATCTCACGTTACTCCACTCGTAGAATAAGCCCAAAAGTCTACGTCAGTCTACGAAGGGGGGCGGGGGTATACAAAAAGTCTACGTAGACTTTTTTTATTTTTTTTTTCGGAAAACATTTCATACAGCAGCTTTGTGCGAAGTTTGATTTTTTTTTCGATTTTTCCGGTTTTTTTTTTTGCAAGATTTACCGAAATAATCTCTCGAATCTCGTATGGATTTCACTGAAGTAATAGTCTGATCTACGGCTTAAAAATATCATGATTTCAACAGCAAATTCTTCTGTGTTTAGCAGGAAAATTCTCCTTTCTATAAATAATTTCGAAAAAATTTCAAAATTTCCACTTGGATTACATTGTAGATTCTACTAAAATATCATTTGATTGTCGGCAGGAACTTCTTTAGAAACTACAAGTGATTCTTTAGAATTTACACTGGGAATTATGTCGCACTTCGACAAAAATTATTAAGAATTTACAAAGGAAGCATTTTGGAATTTTCAAGAAAAATATCGGAATTATCACGGAGAGTTCTTTGGCGTATTAATTGGAAACTTTGAAGGTTATCAATCGGGAAATTCTACGGAATTTCTACGACAAACTTTTTGGAATGTAGACTTGACGTTCTCGGAATTTCATCTCGAAATTTTTCGAAATTCTGAAAATTCTTGGGTTTTCTACAAATTTGAACCGGCATGAAGAATTATAATTCAGATGCGTGACAGATTTTAAGCAGTGGCGCGCCTATGCAAGTGCCGGTGGCGGTGGCGGTGGCGCACACCTCTAGGAGGAATCAAATCCAACAGAAATTAAATTAATTGGCTTCGAGATTTGGTTTGGTTTGGCTATGGACAGAGGATTAAATTAAATTTGAATTTTTAATTGATATTGAGTTGGATTTTGTTAGGTTTAAAAATTTGAAGTTTACTGTAGTGTTTACAATGAATTTGAAAATGGATTTGTATATCTGAATTGCTGAAAACCTGGTTGATTTCCAATTTTTTTCCCAATCACATATGACATTTTGTTAAATTTGAAAAAGTCTACGTAGACTTCAAGGGGGTGGGGGAGGGGTTTTGGAAAAGTCTACTATCAGGTATCAGGTATCAGGTATCAGAACGTCGGCTCAGGAGGCACGTTCCCCTCAATTTGGGAGATTTGTGCCATCGCCTTCACTGGCCTTTCTCATCATTTACCTGACGGAAAAGGAAGTGAAAAGGGGAAAGGAAGAGGAAGTGAAGTTGGAAAGGAGAATGGAACCATTTATAGGAAAGCCAATTATGTAGACTCACACGCATTCATCTAGGGACTGAAGAGTGGTGTCAAAAAAACACAGAGGACGTAACAATGGACGAACGTCAAAGACGAAACACAGAGTGCACTGTGAAAAACGCATAATGCGAATCCATATAGGTGACAATCACAAAGTACATTGTAAAAAACGCATAATGCGAATCCATATAGGTGATAATTTGTTGAAAACTAAGTAAAACACATATTCATAACCCCACTCTTATTTAACCCCACGATGAGGTTGAATAAGAGTAGCCGATTATCTCGGAGAAGTAAAAAGTCAACTACGCCATAGCTCCGGTTGGCGCAGCGAGGGCTAAATACTGTGAAGGGGGCCCTTGTTCTTCACAGGCTCCGTTTGCGGTTAGGTTCTTATTAGACCCCCCTAACCATTCATTCGTAGGCACGGTAAGCATAAAGCCGCATCACACCGAGAATTAGGGGTCACCTGTATGATGGACTTTTACCACTGGAACAGGCAATCCGTAATGTTATTCTTAGCCAGATAACCAGCTGTCGACACCACACGGCTATCTAGGCCGTTCGTAGAGAGAAGTTGACATTGACTTTACGTCAACTCTCAATGTGGCCGAACAGCCGACGAAATTGGATTTGTATATCTGAATTGCTGAAAACCTGGTTGATTTCCAATTTTTTTCCCAATCACATATGACATTTTGTTAAATTTGAAAAAAGTCTACGTAGACTTCAAGGGGGTGGGGGAGGGGTTTTGGAAAAATCTACTAGGGGGAAAAGGGTGGTGGGTTTGAAAATGTGAAAATTCGGACTACGTGGTTTGTGGGAAGTATTTTAGAAATACTTTCAAAATCTCTTAAAGTAGTTCAAACGGGAATTATTTTCGAAAATTCATTCAGGCTCTCTTTTAAAAATGCCTTCGGAAATACATTAAGAAATTCCTACACAAAACCCTCCAGGAATTTCTTCATAACCTTCTCCAAAAATTCTCCAAAACCCCACCAATAATTCCTTTGGATATTGCATCAGGGATTTCTTTATAAGTTTCTTCCAGGAAAATTAATTAGATAATGAAATAGTTTTCGGTTGCTAATTGAATTTTTCAAAAAATAAAACAAATAAATTAAGCAACTAACACTGAAAAAATTTGAAGATATTACTGAAAGAATTTCGTAAAGAACCCATGAAAGCATTTTCGATGGAATTCCTGCAGGAAGTTCTGGAAGAATTCTCGGAGAATATTTGTAAGGAATTGCTGGAAGAAGTTCTGAAGAAATTCCTTAGGAAAATTAGGAAGAAATCCCTTATGCAATCTCTGAAAGAGTTTATTTGAGAAATTCATAGAATAATTGCCAAAGAAATTCATGAGGAGGTATTCCTTTAAAAAATTGAAGAGTTGCTAAACAGTTTTTGAAGAAACTCTTGAGAAATTTATTAAGAAATATCTGGAGAAATCGCTAAAGAAACTTCCGAAGGAATTCCTTAACGATTCACCTAAGAACAACAGTTTCGTAGAAATTACTGAAACAATTTTTTGTATGCATTCCATAAGGAATTTTCTGAAGAAATTCGTGAAGGATTTTCTGAAGAAATCCGTAATGGAATTTCTGAAAGAATTTTCGGAGAAATTTTATAAGACATTTCCAGAAGAATACATAAAGTAATTTTCTAAGGTTTTTTATTGAAACTTTTCGGAGGAATATCGGGAGGAATGTACTAGGAAAGATACCAAGTGGTTTCAAGCCTTCACAAAAGCTTATGTGCCACAACAAACATAATTTGCGAGTCAACTACAGGCAGTGTTGTCTTACACTCTGTGCAAGAAATTCTGCTCTTTGATTTTACTCCATCTAAACGATGGACATTTAGAAAATTAAAATAGCCTTCTATTAGTTGCACTTCGTTTGGATGGAGTAAAATCGAAGAGCAGATTTTTTTGCACAGAGTATAAGACAACACTGCCTATAGATTTAGGTGCCCGACTGAATGAGGCTTTGGCATAGACGAATTCCAAAGACCATTTAAACATTTTTTGAATTATTTTACTTAGGATCGATTTCTTCACCTCCGCTTAGGCCTTAAACCATGTTTAAGCATATGGGTAAGCACCGCTTAAGAGTTAAGCGGAGGTGAAGAAATTGGCCCTTAGTAGATTAAATCTACTAGATACAGCCTAATTCAAATTCACAACTAATCAACACAACTAATCAACCAACCAATTCATTATCCAATATTTGTCACCACACTGTCTGTACCATCACTTGAGGTAGATTTGAAATTGAATTCTGACGAGTTCTACCTCAACAACATTCTAACAATTAACTAACAACAACAATCTCGAAATTAATTTATTGGCTTTTTTCGGTGATAATTATACTACTCAGAGCGAAAGGGAGTAGATGAAAGTAATGAAGATACAGATTCGATTGACACCGCAAGCGAGCGGCAAGTGTGAAATGATTTTTCTTTTTGAAGATTAGCAGAGGGCCATATGAGAGAACAAGCATTGTTGAAATCGCTGTTATTCTGCCTAACGTCCACCCAGGAACGGCTTGGATAGTGACGTGGTGATCACTGTACCAAGACAGGCAAAATAACAGCGATTTCAACCTGCTAAAGTGCTGTTCGGCAAGCGTAAACAGTTCTATTGATTCGTGGCATATTTTCAGAGATTCATACAAGAGCGCGCTAAATCTCTTCACGCATAACTCTCGCAAGCTCATACTTCGCCCAAATTGAATCTTATTCGAACTGTATTTCATCAATTTTTCGCCAATTGGATTCTATAATTAGGAAAGCTTTGATCACCGCGTGACTTTATCGAAATTAATTTATTGGCTTTTACTCGGTGATAATTATACTACTCAGAGCGAAAGGGAGTAGATAAAAGTAACGAAGATACAGATTCGATTGACACCGCAAGCGGTATGGTATGGCTCAGAACGTAGTTGACCTGGAGAACCTAGAACCTATTTTATTGCAGCGGCACGGAAAGTGACCGCTGCAAGAATTCTTTTACAGCGGTTTGTCTACCTAGGCGCCCACTTGCTGTGGTATAAATTTCACGAAGTTTCATGCAGCGTGTCAAAAATTATTCCAGATGGAAGCCGAAAGGAGAGAAAAAAGTCTGCACACCCACGTTGATAATCATGCTCAGCGACGATGGAACCTCCGTCAAAATGGATTTCGGACAGCTTCCTAGCCTAAATTCTACATGGTGACGGCGCGAGGAGTTCCTGCGAAGTTTAAGTTTGCGTTTTGAACAAACTTGCAAAAAACGGATGATTTTGGCAAGGGATATGTATCTGTGGGGCAAAGACCTAACTGTTTGTGACGAATAAGACGATGGACTCGAAGCTGTACAAGGAGGAATGTCTCAAAAACCGCGGTCGACCTTCCATAAAGCCCATAAAGGTTCCGTGAAGTTTTGGCCAGATTTGGCGAGTTGATGACCAAAATGTGGAACAAATGTGCCAAGGAAGTTGACTCTGGAGGTGTGCAACTTTTGATGAGAGGAATAAAGAAAAAGGTGCGAATTTTCGCTAGAAACCAGAAGAAATTATTTGTATCAATAACTTTCCTTAAAGTACAATGAATTTCCCCTGTTTTGATGTATTAACCTTATTTGTACGTCAATCCGTTACCGAGATACAGATGATTTTATAATTCCGGATTCTAAATGGACATTACCGGCCAATTTTGAATACCGATAATACCGGTATTAGAGACGGAAAATACCCAGGGAAGTCGAGACAATTTCCAATCCGAAAATTGTCTAGACCGGCACCGGGAATCGAACCCAGCCACCCCAGCATGGTCTTGCTTTGTAGCCGCGCGTCTTACCGCACGGCTAAGGAGGGCCCCTACATTTATATAGGGGTATTGACGGCTTTGGCAGGTTTTGTTCTATTATTGGCATCGGGGTTTTTATGACTGATTATGCTCAAATGTTTCCTAAACATTCATTGTATATCAAAGAATATAGTGGCCAAATTTCATCAAATTCGATCGACAAAACCCCCCTGACAATAATAGAACAAAACCTGCCAAAGCCGTCTTTTCTCCTATATCAGCTAAATCTTTGCACAAATAAGCATCATTGACGACGCTTACGCTACAGCAAAAATCGATTACCATCGTCATTAATCATACTGTTGCTTAATTCTTTTAGCCATCTGTTTAATTACTTACTTTTTCTTCAATAAACATTGTTTACATCGTCGAGAGCTTTCCCGCATTATATGACATTGTGAAAAAGATACGTGCCGTAGTAATTCTCTTCCGGAGATCATATGTGATAAATAATTTGCTGTTAAAATATGTCCCTTCTAAATTCTGTAAAGAATATGTATTGGTGGCTGATACCGATATACGTTCTATGAGTCTTTGAGTCTCAAGCGGTTCTATGAGTTGAAGGGATCCGTTCAAAAAACTCTGATAGATTTGAAGCTTCAATCCCAATTCAACTTCAGTGATGATGATTTTTTGGCGATAGGTGGAATATCTCAAGCCCTCGAACTTGTTCAAGCTGCTGTCGAACTACTCTGCCGTGAGTTCTGCACTCTATATGATTAGAAACGATTTGGACATTTTCTTAAAGATATCCAGACGAGGTCTAGAAGCGTCTAATCATTCCATATGCGATCGTTAAAGAGACTGCAGCAGAGCAAAACACTTACGTTGACGGTGGCAACTACGTTAACACTAGGATTTTTGCAAGCAATCCGTAAAGAATTTTTCTACAATGAATCGGAAGGGATTAAGGGCAAGTACTTGACACTGATCTTTGACGCTCTTGGCATCATGCGTCTAACTTCCGTTAAACCAGAGAGGGCATTTTCAGTAGCTGGCAACATTTCCAACAAAATCCGAGGCGGATTGGGAGATGTATCACTCAGTATGTTATGTCCACGTAAGTTTCACTTTGCCCACTTCAACAAGCAATGATTTTAACATTTGAAGTTTGTCAATAAATATTGTTTATCACCCAAAAGTTCAAATCAAAAGTTTTTAAAAATATTTCTGAAATTTTCACAAATACCGGTATTGACTCCACAAAATACCGAAAATCGGCAATTGTCAAAAATCGCCAATACCGACCACCCTACAAGGTTTTGATTTAGAGTTTGGAATACTTGACAATTTACCCCGTTCGCTGAATCCGGATGATTCGCCCTAAAAATTAACTGTTCATTTAGAAAACAAAAACAAACACATGTTAACAATAAATATTTTTGTGAAAAACCAAGAGTAGAATGACAACATTTGGCAGGGTTCCCGAATTTTGACATTAAGAAAATTCAGTGTCAAAATGAGCAACAGTGTTCCACAGTTTTCGAATTAATTGTTCTACATTGTTCCAATATACGGTGAAAATGTGTGCTTGGAACATTGTGCTCAGCATCCCACCCCTTGCTATCGGGTTATTTTATATATTTTTCTCTCATATCCACTTCCTGTATGACGTAAGTTTCCTTCAGATAAATTGAAAGCCGTGATTGATTTTCAATTCACTACTGCAACTAGCATGGCGTACGGTTTTGTGTTCGAATAGTGTCTCAAAGTAAACCGCCAGACGAAACGCATTTTTCAAAGGTTAGGGGGAATGACGACTTTGGCAGGTTTTGTTCTATTATTGTCAGGGGTTTTTTTTATGACTGATTATGCTCAAATTTGGCCTAAACATTATTTGCATATCAAAGAATATTGTGGACGATGGAGACCATGAAACGAATCTCTTTGTTCATCAAATGACTGACGGATCGAACCCAAGGAAGTATTTTTCCGGTTTTATTTGTATATTGTTGAATTTTATATTTGTTGTATTGAATCTTGAGTATTGGCATAATGGAACGATGGTTTACTGGATGCTGGGGTCCTCTCGGATATTTAATTGTAAAATGTAAATTATGCGTTTGTAGGCATTTGCTACAAACCGATCTTTGCAATTCTGACTATGCTAAACTTTTTTTTAAGATCAATTATACCAGATAACAGCCAGTGGATATAAATTTTGCTTCAATAATCTTTGGTTTCCAGGACAGTCTACCATGCGACTGGAGTGAAAGATTGGAAAGAATATGGGAGCTACTTCTAACGGCGTTTCAGTCTTGGATAATCAAAACGAATGTTTTAGATTTTTCCCGACGTTTCGACTCTATTTCGAGTCTTCTCCCCTTGAAGAAGACTCGAAATAGAGTCGAAACGTCGGGGAAAATCTAAAACATTCGTTTTGATTATCCAAGACTGCAACGCCGTTAGAAGTAGCTCCGATATATCAACATCAGTCGAACCCTCTTCATCATTATTGGAAAGAATATGCTGATTACGTAGGTAGAAGTACTTTTTTAATAGAATATTCATAAACTACGTACGCCTAACGTATAACAACTCATTCAATATTTTATGTTGAAGGAATTTGGAAAAAGCCAATATCTGTGTTACGTGATTAATAGATTTTCCCTGATTCAATTTTGCAGTTTTCTGTTCCTCGCACGTCTTAAATCATTGTTCATTTCTAATCTTCTAACGTTTACCACGCATGAGGCACAGCGACAGCGGTCACTGCTGTATCGTGATTAATTTTAATTATCACCTTTTTTCGGAAATTGGATGAAGCTGGTTCAAAACAATCTTCGTAATAAGCTGCTTTTTTGAATGGATGTGTCAAGGCGTATAGGCCTATTGGCAAATTCTGTCCTTTTTGAGCTTTATATGTTTTCTCATTCTGTCACTAATAAAGATGTAAGTGGCCTCATTTGTGCTGTGATTGCTTATTTGGGGTATTTCATTATTAAATATTTATTTTATATGTAAAAATTGTTAATTGAACACAATACTAGAAAAAAAAGTCTTAAAATATCAAGCACTGGAGAATAAGAGATATGTGGGCAACTTGGACTTTTTATGTACATTTCATACACATAGTTTTTTTTTTCTGGTAAATAAAATAAAATATAAAAAAAATATCCGGTCTTCACCATGCTTCTCTTCTTTCTCACTTAAAAATTCATTGAATAGTTCGTCATTATAGATGACGACGTATGTTAGCATTAATATCCTGATCAAAATAATTAAAAGCATGATTTTTTTATCATATTAAGGTTCACACTTAACTCATTTCAGCGTATTCGGTAAATTCTACCGAATTCTCAACAGCAGAACTGTTCGGTAATTTATTTTACAGATTTTTTGTAATTTTTTCCATTGCTCAACTGTCAAAATCACCGAAAATCAGTTGAATTATTTACCGAACAGTTCTGCTGTTGAGATTTCGGTAAAATTTTATCAAATTCGGCGATTTATTTTAAGTGTGTTGCATGGATCGCATCACTTACCAAGGTAAATCATGATCCGTGCAACTACTTATCTCTGTCATTAACAAAAAATCCCTCCTGTGGCAACTGTGGAGATGCAGAGGTGATCTCGGTCTCTAGTAACAACAGCTGTCACACCAACTATTCCTTTCCTTCCCAGATGACCGTAAGGACGTGGCCGGTGCCGTTATTGATCCTTTAATTACTAAACTCTCGATCTGTGCACATTGAGCTTGGAAAGCTAATCCCAAGCCCCAACTATTGGTTCGTTGTGCAATTTCGATTGTTCTGTCAACGTCTAGTCAACCAGACGCAGCACGCGAGGAAATTCTAACAAAAAATAAAATATTTTTGACACTTCAATCACATAACATATGGGCAGCTTTGCTGTGGAATGTGGTCCTTCCATGATTTTGGAACGCTAGCGAACCTAGCGGTGGAAGTCAAGCTTTACTGAAAAACGCGCATTAGACAGAGTAGCAGAGAGCCGTTCGTCGATTGTTGCTACACAAAAAGCCTACTTTGAAATTTGCAGTTTGTTCTATGATACCTATCTGTTTTGTGCTTCAATTCTTATTTACTATCAGATGCAGAGAACAAAACCAGTGACAACCTTAGACAACCAGACACAGCATTTGATGAAAAACATCACAGACAATGTTGAAAATTTTGATTTTTTTAATGCATGAATTAATGAACCGTTTATATTAAAAAAGAACACTTGCCACGGGCGCTACTGCGTCCACAAATAAACTAGTTTCTAATAGAACTCTAATGCTATGTTTAGAAAGGGCAAGTGAATTGAACAAGTCGCTTGAATTGAACGTCTGAAGACCTCCATTCAACTCACTTGAACTTTTGGCAAGTCAATTGAATTCAACTGAGTTGTTCAACTCACTTGCCCTGTCAAATCGTAACATAATAGTCTAAAGAGCCTACAAGCTTTATGATAACGCTACTTGATAAAGAGGATCTTGATGTCAAAGTTCACACGTCTTATTATCTTTTTATTTAAAGTAGTATAGGAAGAAAGTAGATATGCAAGATTCAAAAGCGCATCTAGTTTAAAAACAATTTTTGGAAACAATCTTAAATTAATCAGCTTAAATTAATAAACTCAAGGCACAACTATTTTATGAACTACGATTGTGATTAGAAATCATTTTGTAGTATTTCCTTATAATCGATAAATAACTGTCAATAAACATCCCATTTAAATGGTATACGAATGTAAACAAACATCAAAGCACCAGCCCTAATCTTCTCACTCCAACTAGCAGCGATCCAAGGCTGTTGTGCGCTGCCCTAGTGGCAGTATTGTAGCCCTCGTCTAGCTTAACCTACTCACGAGAAACGAAACCGCCAACAGCAGGGCAGCTCCTACCAGTTGGGTATTTGCCCGTTGGTTGCTCGTAGATGCACGAGACCTTTGCATAAATTACCATAAGTTTATGCTTTTTATCCGGCTACCGATTAGCATACAATAAATTCCCCCACTTCCCAGCAAAAGGCCGCACTGGCTTAGGTGCTGCATTGGGTCTGGGTGTGCGGCATCTGCTAAACATTCTGAGGGCTCGACCTCGCGTAATCCGCATCGCATCATCGCACCGATCGTTATTGGAGAGTGAGAGAGAAATCTTACTTTTCTCACGATACCCGATGATCGGCTGCGCGGGGCAGACTTGTTTGAGACTTTTTTCCTCGCAACACATAATCTAACATACCCACTTTCATGTGCGACGAGCGAGGTGATGCGGGTGACGATTGAAATGAGCCACCCCCTGATCTCTAATAACGCCATCAGAAGACATTTCATAGATTAAATCAATCGATTGGAGGAGTCTGGTAAGGCGGTGGTGTACGCGCGTCTTGCAGTCTATCTGACGTGTGCTCGTGCCCTTCGTGAGGCAATGATTAGTTACATTTATTGCAGAATTGCTGTTGAAATAGGGTAGGTACCGCTAGAACTAGGAGGTGTCGAAATCGATCGGCACTTTGACTGACGATGATGGTATTCAACTTGAGTTGAACGAAGGGTCGGCGTACTAACTATCTCGGAAAATAGAGCCGTAAATCAAACGCGGTATTGCAAAGTCGTTGACGGATACGTTTATCGGTTGTGTTCTTGTGTTCCGGATTTGGGCATATCACGATTTCGATCATGAACGGTTGACGCAGCGTTATTTATTCCGGCTTCTCTAAGTGTATCCTCCCATCGATGTCATTCCACTATAGACGTGGAAGCTCATCAAAATGCGAGCAATTCAATTCGGGATAATCATCATCCCAATCATTACGAGAGAAGCTGCCACTTAGTCTGAGCAATTTACAAATCATCGTGCATTGTGAAACTAACTACCTCAGGCTGGGCCACAAAGAAAACTATTCAGGTGTGTACCGAACAGCAAGTATAGGATATTGTTTTGCTTTTAACGACAGACGATGACGGTGGTAACATCCGCATTGACTAAAGCGACATTAGGGTGCCGTCTGGGTAACGGTGCCCAATCAGTGTAAAGCTGTCAGCAGCACATTAAATTTGAATGGTCTCTCAACCTGCCTCAACTTCAGTATCTTGTCTAAAGGGTACCAGAACATAACCGTTTTATAGATCATAGCAGAATGTAATCTTTATGGGTACTGACTTTTACTGATTGTCTGAAGGACGGTATAATTCGAATAGCTGATCAAGGTTTTATTGTGCTTATTGAGAATTAAGGCTGGTATTGCATCACATTTTTACGGATGTGGGTAGACTTTATCGTTACACCCAAATTCATTCAAATGAAAATTGAAGAGTCAAAGGCAAAGTGGTGACACCTAAGACTACTTTCAATTCAACAAAATTTAAATATTTAATATGGATTGTTCAAAGATAAGTTGATTTTTAAGTATCTATTTCGATTTTGTTATGATGAGTTTTCAGTTAAGATTTTTACCCATATTCTTATTTATGTTGGAATGCCGTCTCGAACAGAAGTTGATGTACATTCTCGTTTACGCCAGGATGTGGAGAAATTCGTTCCAAGAGTTTCGCTCGGTGAGCTCGAAATTGGTAATACTTTGGAAGTATTGAGGCTTAACCTTTTTTTCAACATAATTTTCATGAAATGTTATTTAACCTTTTTACCCTAAATTTTGGACTACTATGTAAGATATGTTCCTCAGATTTTGGCGTTAAATAAATCGAAACTTGGTCCAAAAGAGGCGAAGCACAGCGAGAAACTTGCTCGATATTTAGAAAACATAGAGCTTGAAGAAGGGAGGAAAGCAACTGAGAAAAGCCCTTTCCAGCCGTTTTCGAGTTATGGGGATTCAAGCACAGACCATTCAATTTTTTTTATATAAAATAAGAGAAGAAGAAGAAGGAGGAGGAGAAAAAGAAAAAAGAGAATATGAGGGAAATCATTCATTCGAATGAAAATTTAGTTTATGCTATTCCCATATTTAAGCGATAGTTATCTAAATGATAATAAGTTCAGTCCAGCAATAGTTTATTTAAGCTAGTTGAATCTCCGAAATACTTTACTTACAATAGATTGAGAAAATGCAGTGCTCGTGATTTATATTACCTGCGAATGAAGAAGAAAAAGATAAAAAAGTTATTATAAGTGTTATAATTTTTATTTATGTGAAAAATAATGAAAAACTGTTAACTACTGTTTAATAAGATTTTTTTAGAGACAAGTCTCTTTTAGTAAAATGTCTTCACCTGTGATAAGACGAGTTTAGTAACATGATGTTGTGATCTATACAGATACTTATTTCGACCTCAACTGTAAGGCCATCTGTAGTGCCTCGTACTTGGCTCGAGTCAAGATTGGATTTGCACTGGATTTGGATTGGATTTCGATTAGATGAACTGGATTGGATTGGATTTTGATGGATTTGAATTGGATTTGGATTGGGTTTGAATTGGATTTGGATTGGATTTTGGTTGGACTTGGATTGGAATTATATTGGATTAGAATTGGATTTTGATTTGAATTGGATTGGATTTGTTGGATTTGGATTGGATTAGATTTGAATTGGATTTGGATTGGATTGGATTTGGATTGGATTTGGGTTGGATTTGGATTTGGATTGGATTTCGATTAGATGAACTGGATTGAATTTGGATTGGATTTGAATTGGATTTGGATTGGATTTGGATTGGACTTGGATTGGACTTGGATTGGAATTGGATTGGAATTGGATTTGATTTTGATTTGAATTTGATTTGGATTGGATTTGTTGGACTTGGATTGGATTAGATTTGGATTGGATTTGGATTTCGATTGGACTTGCACTGTATTGGATTTGGATTATGATTGGATTTGGATTGGATTTGGATTGGATTTGGATTGGATTTGGATTGGATTTGGATTGGATTTGGATAGGATTTGGATTGGATTTGGTTTGGATTTGGATTGGATTAGATTTGGATTGGATTTGGATTGGATTTGAATTTGATTTGGATTGGATTTGTTGGACTTGGATTGGATTAGATTTGGATTGGATTTGGATTTCGATTGGACTTGCACTGTATTGGATTTGGATTGGATTTGGATTGGATTTGGATTGGATTTGGATTGGTTGGATTGGTTTGGATTGGTTTGGTTTGGATTTGGATTGGTTTGGATTGGTTTGGTTGCGTTTGGATTGGTTTGGATTGGTTCGGATTGGTTTGGATTGGTTTGGATTGGTTTGGATTGGTTTGGATTGGTTGGATTGGATTTGGTTGGTTTGGATTGGTTTGGTTGGATTGGTTTGGATTGGTTTGGATTGGTTTGGATTGGTTTGGATTGGTTTGGATTGGTTTGGATTGGTTTGGTTTGGTTTGGATTGGTTTGGATTGGTTTGGTTGCATTTTGGTTGGTTTGGTTGGTTGGATTGGTTTGGTTGGTTTGGATTGGTTTGGTTTGGATATGGATTGGTTTGGATTGGTTTGGTTGGTTTGGATTGGTTTGGATTGGTTTGGATTGGTTTGGATTGGTTTGGTTGGTTTGGATTGGTTTGGATTGGTTTGGTTGGTTTGGATTGGTTTGGATTGGTTGGTTGGTTGGTTTGGATTGGTTTGGATTGGTTTGGTTGGTTTGGATTGGTTTGGTTGGTTTGGATTGGTTTGGATTGGTTTGGTTGGTTTGGATTGGTTTGGATTGGTTTGGATTGGTTTGGATTGGTTTGGTTGGTTTGGTTGGTTTGGTTGGTTTGGATTGGTTTGGTTGGTTTGGATTGGTTTGGATTGGTTTGGATTGGTTTGGATTGGTTTGGTTGGTTTGGATTGGTTTGGATTGGTTTGGTTGGTTTGGATTGGTTTGGATTGGTTTGGATTGGTTTGGATTGGTTTGGATTGGTTTGGATTGGATTGGTTTGGATTGGTTTGGATTGGTTTGGATTGGTTTGGTTGGTTTGGTTGGTTTGGATTGGTTTGGATTGGTTTGGATTTGGTTGGTTTGGTTGGTTTGGATTGGTTTGGTTGGTTTGGATTGGTTTGGTTGGTTTGGTTGGTTTGGTTGGTTTGGTTGGTTTGGTTGGTTTGGTTGGTTGGATTGGTTTGGTTGGTTTGGATTGGTTTGGATTGGTTTGGATTGGTTTGGTTGGTTTGGATTGGTTTGGTTGGTTTGGTTGGTTTGGATTGGTTTGGATTGGTTTGGATTGGTTTGGTTGGTTTGGATTGGTTTGGATTGGTTTGGATTGGTTTGGATTGGTTTGGATTGGTTTGGATTGGATTTGGTTGGTTTGGATTGGTTTGGATTGGTTTGGTTGGTTTGGTTTGGATTGGATTGGTTGGATTGGTTTGGTTGGTTTGGATTGGTTTGGTTGGTTTGGATTGGTTT
The DNA here is from genome assembly GCF_024139115.2 of Armigeres subalbatus. Lineage (NCBI taxonomy): Eukaryota > Metazoa > Arthropoda > Insecta > Diptera > Culicidae > Armigeres > Armigeres subalbatus. The sequence continues at coordinate 85,643,477 of NC_085140.1, forward strand.
GGTTGGTTGGATTTGGTTTGGTTGGTTTGGATTGGTTGGATTGGTTTGGTTGGTTTGGATTGGTTTGGATTGGTTTGGTTGGTTTGGTTGGATTAGATTTGGATTGGTTTGGATTGGTTTGGTTTGGTTTGGATTGGTTTGGTTTGGTTGGATTGGTTGGATTGGTTTGGTTGGTTTGGTTGGTTTGGATTGGTTGGATTGGTTGGATTGGTTTGGTTGGTTTGGATTGGTTTGGATTGGTTTGGATTGGTTTGGATTGGTTTGGATTGGTTTGGATTGGTTTGGTTGGTTTGGATTGGTTTGGATTGGTTTGGATTGGTTTGGATTGGTTGGATTGGTTTGGTTGGTTTGGTTGGTTTGGATTGGTTTGGATTGGTTTGGTTGGTTTGGTTGGTTGGATTGGTTTGGATTGGTTTGGATTGGTTTGGATTGGTTTGGATTGGTTTGGTTGGTTTGGATTGGTTTGGATTGGTTTGGATTGGTTTGGTTGGTTTGGATTGGTTTGGATTGGTTTGGATTGGTTTGGATTGGTTTGGATTGGTTTGGATTGGTTTGGTTGGTTTGGATTGGTTTGGTTGGTTTGGTTGGTTTGGTTTGGTTGGTTGGTTTGGATTGGTTTGGATTGGTTTGGTTGGTTTGGTTGGTTTGGATTGGTTTGGTTGGTTTGGATTGGTTTGGTTGGTTTGGATTGGTTTGGTTGGTTTGGATTGGTTTGGATTGGTTTGGTTGGTTTGGTTGGTTTGGATTGGTTTGGTTGGTTTGGATTGGTTTGGTTGGTTTGGATTGGTTTGGATTGGTTTGGATTGGTTTGGATTGGTTTGGTTGGTTTGGATTGGTTTGGTTGGTTTGGTTGGTTTGGATTGGTTTGGATTGGTTTGGTTGGTTGGATTGGTTTGGATTGGTTTGGATTGGTTTGGATTGGTTTGGATTGGTTTGGTTGGTTTGGATTGGTTTGGTTGGTTTGGTTGGTTTGGGTTGGTTTGGATTGGTTTGGTTGGTTTGGATTGGTTTGGATTGGTTTGGATTGGTTTGGTTGGTTTGGATTGGTTTGGTTGGTTTGGATTGGTTTGGTTGGTTTGGATTGGTTTGGATTGGTTTGGTTGGTTTTGGATTGGTTTGGATTGGTTTGGATTGGTTTGGATTGGTTTGGATTGGTTTGGTTGGTTTGGATTGGTTTGGTTGGTTTGGATTGGTTTGGTTGGATTTGGATTGGTTTGGATTGGTTTGGATTGGTTTGGTTGGATTTGGTTGGTTTGGATTGGTTTGGATTGGTTTGGATTGGTTTGGTTGGTTTGGTTGGTTTGGATTGGATTTGGATTGGTTTGGATTGGTTTGGATTGGTTTGGATTGGTTTGGTTGGTTTGGATTGGTTTGGATTGGTTTGGATTGGTTTGGATTGGTTTGGTTGGTTGGATTGGTTGGTTTGGATTGGTTTGGATTGGTTTGGATTGGTTTGGGATTGGTTTGGATTGGTTTGGATTGGTTTGGATTGGTTTGGATTGGTTTGGTTGGTTTGGATTGGTTTGGTTGGTTTGGATTTGGTTTGGATTGGTTTGGATTGGTTTGGATTGGTTTGGATTGGTTTGGATTGGATTTGGATTGGTTTGGATTGGTTTGGTTGGTTTGGATTGGTTTGGATTGGTTTGGATTGGTTTGGATTGGTTTGGATTGGTTTGGATTGGTTTGGATTGGTTTGGATTGGTTTGGATTGGTTTGGATTGGTTTGGATTGGTTGGATTGGTTTGGATTGGTTTGGATTGGTTTGGATTGGTTTGGTTGGTTTGGATTGGTTTGGATTGGTTTGGTTGGTTTGGATTGGTTTGGATTGGTTTGGATTGGTTTGGATTGGTTTGGTTGGTTTGGATTGGTTTGGATTGGTTTGGTTGGTTTGGATTGGTTTGGATTGGTTGGATTGGATTGGTTTGGTTGGGTTGTTGGTGTGGTTGGTTTGGATTGGTTGGATTGGTTTGGATTGGTTTGGATTGGTTTGGATTGGTTTGGTTTGGTTGGTTTGGATTGGTTTGGATTGGTTTGGATTGGTTTGGATTGGTTTGGATTGGTTTGGATTGGTTTGGATTGGTTTGGTTGGTTTGGATTGGTTGGATTGGTTTGGTTGGTTTGGATTGGTTTGGATTGGTTTGGATTGGTTTGGTTGGTTTGGATTGGGTTTGGTTGGTTTGGATTGGATTTGGATTGGTTTGGATTGGTTTGGATTGGTTTGGATTGGTTTGGATTGGTTTGGTTGGTTTGGATTGGTTTGGATTGGTTTGGATTGGTTTGGATTGGTTTGGTTGGTTTGGGTTGGTTTGGATTGGTTTGGTTGGTTTGGATTGGTTTGGATTGGTTTGGATTGGTTTGGATTGGTTTGGATTGGTTTGGATTGGTTGGATTGGTTTGGTTGGTTTGGATTGGTTTGGATTGGTTGGTTGGATTTGGATTGGTTTTGGTTGGTTTTGGATTGGTTTGGTTGGTTTGGATTGGTTTGGATTGGTTTGGTTGGTTTGGATTGGTTTGGATTGGTTTGGATTGGTTTGGTTGGTTTGGATTGGTTTGGATTGGTTTGGATTGGTTTGGTTGGTTTGGTTGGTTTGGATTGGTTTGGATTGGTTTGGATTGGTTTGGATTGGTTTGGATTGGTTTGGTTGGTTTGGATTGGTTTGGATTGGTTTGGATTGGTTTGGTTGGTTTGGATTGGTTTGGATTGGTTTGGATTGGTTTGGATTGGTTTGGATTGGTTTGGTTGGATTTGGATTGGTTTGGATTGGTTTGGATTGGTTTGGATTGGTTTGGATTGGTTTGGATTGGTTTGGATTGGATTTGGTTGGTTGGTTTGGATTGGTTTGGATTGGTTTGGATTGGATTTGGATTGGTTTGGGTTGGTTTGGATTGGTTTGGATTGGTTTGGATTGGTTTGGATTGGTTTGGATTGGTTTGGATTGGTTTGGATTGGTTTGGATTGGTTTGGATTGGTTTGGTTGGTTTGGATTGGTTTGGTTGGTTGGATTGGTTTGGATTGGTTTGGATTGGTTTGGATTGGTTTGGATTGGTTTGGTTGGTTTGGATTGGTTGGATTGGTTTGGATTGGTTTGGATTGGTTTGGTTGGTTTGGATTGGTTTGGTTGGTTTGGATTGGTTTGGATTGGTTTGGATTGGTTGGTTGGTTTGGATTGGTTTGGATTGGTTTGGATTGGTTTGGTTGGTTTGGATTGGATTTGGTTGGTTTGGTTGGTTTGGTTGGTTGGTTGGATTGGTTTGGATTGGTTTGGATTGGTTTGGATTGGTTTGGATTGGTTTGGATTGGTTTGGATTGGTTTGGATTGGTTTGGATTGGTTTGGTTGGTTTGGATTGGATTGGATTGGTTGGTTTGGATTGGTTTGGTTGGTTGGTTGGATTGGTTTGGTTGGTTTGGATTGGTTTGGATTGGTTTGGATTGGTTTGGTTGGTTTGGATTGGTTTGGATTGGTTTGGTTGGTTTGGATTGGTTTGGTTGGTTTGGATTGGTTTGGTTGGTTTGGATTGGTTTGGATTGGTTTGGTTGGTTTGGTTGGTTTGGATTGGTTTGGATTGGTTTGGTTGGTTTGGATTGGTTTGGATTGGTTTGGTTGGTTTGGATTGGTTTGGATTGGTTTGGTTGGTTTGGATTGGTTTGGATTGGTTTGGATTGGTTTGGTTGGTTTGGATTGGTTTTGGATTGGTTTGGTTGGTTTGGATTGGTTTGGTTTGGTTTGGATTGGTTTGGTTGGTTTGGATTGGTTTGGATTGGTTTGGATTGGTTTGGATTGGTTTGGATTGGTTTGATTGGGTTTGGTTGGTTTGGATTGGTTTTGGATTGGTTTGGATTGGATTGGTTTGGATTGGTTTGGATTGGTTTGGTTGGTTTGGATTGGTTTGGGATTGGTTTGGATTGGTTTGGATGGTTGGTTTGGATTGGTTTGGTTGGTTTGGATTGGTTTGGGATTGGTTTGGATTGGTTTGGTTAGATTTGGATTGGTTTGGATTGGTTTGGATTGGTTCTGGATTGGTTGGATTGGTTGGATTGGTTGGTTTGGTTGGTTTGGATTGGTTTGGTTGGTTTGGATTGGTTTGGATTGGTTGGATTGGTTTGGATTGGTTTTGATTGGGTTTGGATTGGTTTGGATTGGTTTGGTTGGATTGGTTGGATTGGATTTGGATTGGTTTGGTTGGTTGGTTGGATTGGTTTGGATTGGTTTGGATTGGTTGGTTGGATTTGGTTTGGATTGGTTTGGTTGGTTTGGATTGGTTTGGATTGGTTTGGTTGGTTTGGATTGGTTTGGATTGGTTTGGTTGGTTTGGTTGGTTTAGATTGGTTTGGTTGGGTTTGGATTGGTTTGGATTGGTTTGGATTGGTTTGGATTGGTTTGGTTTGGATTGGTTTGGTTGGTTTGGTTGGTTTGGATTGGTTTGGGATTGGTTTGGATTGGATTTGGTTGGTTTGGTTGGTTTGGAATGGTTGGATTGGTTTGGATTGGTTTGGTTGGTTGGATTGGTTTGGATTGGTTTGGATTGGTTTGGTTGGTTCGATTGGTTTGGATTGGTTTGGATTGGTTTGGATTGGTTCTGGATTGGTTTGGTTTGGTTGGATTGGATTGGTTTGGACTGGTTTGGATTGGTTTGGATTGGTTTGGATTGGTTTGGTTGGGTTTGGATTGGTTTGGTTTGATTTTGGATTGGTTTGGATTGGTTTGGATTGGTTTGGATTGGTTTGGATTGGTTTGATTGGGTTTGGATTGGTTTGGATTGGTTTGGATTGGTTTGGATTGGTTTGGATTGGATTTGGATTGGTTTGGTTTGGTTTGGTTGGTTGGATTGGTTTGGATTGGTTTGGATTGGTTTGGTTGGTTTGGTTGGTTTGGATTGGTTTGGATTGGGTTTGGATTGGTTTGGTTGGTTTGGATTGGTTTGGATTGGTTTGGATTGGTTTGGATTGGTTTGGTTGGTTTGGTTGGTTTGGATTGGGTTTGGATTGGTTTGGATTGGTTTGGATTGGTTTGGATTGGTTGGTTGGTTTGGTTGGTTTGGATTGGTTTGGATTGGTTTGGATTGGTTTGGATTGGATTTGGATTGGTTTGGATTGGTTGGTTTGGATTGGTTTGGATTGGTTTGGATTGGTTTGGATTGGTTTGGATTGGTTTGGTTGGTTGGATTGGTTTGGATTGGATTTGGATTGGTTTGGATTGGTTTGGTTGGTTTGGATTGGTTTGGTTGGTTTGGATTGGTTTGGATTGGTTTGGTTGGTTTGGATTGGTTTGGATTGGTTTGGATTGGTTTGGTTGGTTTGGTTGGTTTGGATTGGTTTGGTTGGTTTGGATTGGTTTAGATTGGTTTGGATTGGATTTGGATTGGTTTGGTTGGTTTGGATTGGTTTGGATTGGTTTGGATTGGTTTGGATTGGTTGGATTGGTTTGGATTGGTTTGGATTGGTTTGGATTGGTTTGGTTGGTTTGGATTGGTTTGGATTGGTTTGGATTGGTTTGGATTGGTTGGGTTGGTTTGGATTGGTTTGGTTTGGTTGGTTTGGATTGGTTTGGTTGGTTTGGATTGGTTTGGATTGGTTTGGATTGGTTGGTTTGGATTGGTTTGGATTGGTTTGGTTGGTTTGGTTGGTTTGGATTGGTTTGGATTGGTTTGGTTGGTTTGGATTGGTTTGGATTGGTTTGGTTGGTTTGGATTGGTTGGTTGGTTGGTTTGGATTGGTTTGGATTGGATTGGTTTGGTTGGTTTGGATTGGTTGGATTGGTTTGGATTGGTTGGTTGGTTTGGATTGGTTTGGTTGGATTTTGGTTGGTTTGGTTGGTTTGGATTGGTTTGGATTGGTTGGATTGGTTTGGATTGGTTTGGATTGGTTTGGTTGGTTTGGTTGGTTTGGATTGGATTCTGGATTGGTTTGGATTGGTTGGATTGGTTTAGATTGGTTTGGATTGGTTTGGTTTGGTTTGGATTGGTTTGGATTGGTTTGGATTGGTTTGGATTGGTTTGGATTGGTTTGGACTGGTTTGGATTGGTTTGAATTGGTTTGAACTGGTTTGGTTGGTTTGGATTGAATTTGGATTGGATTTTTGATTGGTTGGATTGGTTTGGATTGGTTGGATTGGTTTGGATTAGATTTGTTTTTGGTTTGGTTGGTTTGGTTGGTTTGGATTGGTTTGGATTGGTTTGGATTGGTTGAATTGGTTTTTGGATTGGTTTGGTTGGTTTGGATTGGTTTGGATTGGTTTGGATTGGTTTGAATTGGTTTTGATTGGTTGGATTGGTTTGGATTGGTTTGGATTGGTTTAGATTGGTTTGGATTGGTTTGGATTGGTTTGGATTGGTTCGGACTGGTTTGGTTGGATTTTAATTGGTTTGGATTGGTTGGTTTGGTTTGATTTGGATTGGTTTGGATTGGATTTTGATTGGATTTGGATTGGATTTGGATTGGAGTTGGATTGGATTTAGATTGGATTTGTTTTAGATTTGGACTGGATTTGGGTTGGATTTGGATTGGATTTGAATTGGATTTGTATTGTACTTGGGTTGAATCCGTTATCCGTAATCCGTAATCCATGAGTTAGAAAGTGCTAGCTCTTGCTGTTCCAGTGACCCATTTCAGATTTCTTAGGATTTCGTGACCATACTACTCGTGTTGGCGTTAACAATAAGCTCCGCCTGGTATTGCTACCATTATCAATTGGATAATGGATTAATAAGCAAACTTTTAGATTCTTCAATTCAGCGCGTATTTTGTTTCAGTCATTAGAAACTAAGCAAAAACATTTTTAAGCAATCTCATCAAATAAGTTCATAACCGGAGATCAGACTGTTCATGCTCGAGGAAGAACATCTGTCGCGCAATGTTAGGAACAACAAATGCACAGTACTGATGCCTAAGGAATCCCAAGACCAGAATTACGATCACCTAAAAGAATCTCGTACTGGGATGACCGGAAATCGGACCTCGATGTACGGCTTCTGCTCCTCAGATCCTCATGATTTCTTTGATACTTGATTTGCACAAGTGCGATATTTAATTTTTCTAAAACTTTAAACATTTCTTGTTTTTGTTTTCCTGTTGTTGATTTGAAAACATCAATCTACCCTGTTCAAGCTATTTGGTGAATAGTTGCGGGTAAAGTAACGTTCAAATAGTATCTGCAATGCTTCATACCGGAGTGAGAACTATATAAGTGTATTGCTTTTTAATAATGGGGATTCATTCCATTTTATTAAAAGCTTTTGATTTCGTCATACAACAGAAAGTTTGCGGATGTTTCCTCTCTCAACTAAAGATCTACATTTGCACGATCAAATTTCCCAGCCATTGATCGATGGTGTCTTTGCTTGCAATTTGTACAATTGTGTTGCGGAACCTTGACTCTTGGGTGGTCCACAAGAGTAGTCAGTAGTAGTAGTAGCCTGCAAAGTCAAAAGATTCCCAAGCTCCCACCAGATTAGTGAAAATGATTGTTGTCAAATTATGAAACTAATTTTTCCCAAAAGCCATCATCTTTATTTTATTAACATTCAAAGCAATCTACCCGATAATGTGTCATTTCGTCTATCTTGCCGTATATTTCGACGTTGCACCACACCACACCGTTCATAGACTTAATCGATAAACCAGTAGAGGCCCCCAGTGCAAGACAATCATGATCAAAAGTAATTTCGTAGATAGCATGTGATCACGAACCACCAGTCGTATCAAGCCAGGCGGCGCGATTACAACAGCTTTATGCACTGCGACCTTATTTCCCGGCCTTTGCCTGCCAAGAAAAACCGATCGACGAAAGAGTTCAACACCAGAGGTGACAAACGGCGACGAACCCAATTAGATTTCTCTGCACATGTTGGCACAGCCATAGGCACTACTGGGTCGAATGCCGAAGAACATTCGTACGGAGTTCAAATCTTCACGCAAGTGCCCACCACCAACGTTCGTACGCCTCCCATGTCCTATGAGATTAATTAAGCTGTCACTAATCATGAATGACTCGCTCCGGTTGATCATTGTCTGTAGCTTAGTCGCGCTTGTTGGAGACTGTGACACGGTGGCAGTTCAGTGGGACACATGTGCCAGTGCGAGCGTGCTTCTATAAGAAAAAGCACTGCGCACCCACCACTACTGTGGGATAACAGCAGCATAATTACGCTTTAATAGTCTTTAGAGTGCAGTGAAGATAGATTGTCACCAACAATTTACATTTTTTTTATTACAAAAAGCGTTTATTTTTGGTGGATGCATACATTTTCCTTATGAAAACGCAATGGACAACGATCCATAGTACACTTAATAAACATCAATGGTTTTCTTCTGATTTGGAACTGATCAAGAAAAGAGATTTGCACACATTTCGCCGTTCCTTGGTGAGGCTCATTGCCTACCAAACGACTGTGTAGATGCTAAATGTACAGCAAAGTATCGGTAGGTGGGCATCACTAATCACATTCGCTTTAATACGGTTAGAGTCAATTTTCCATGCGAAGAATAGCTTCTGATTATGATTATTGTTACGAAAGCTTCGTGTCTTCAATAGTTTCAATAGCTTAATCAGATTTGGCTATTTAGAAGTAAATTAGTGAGCCGTGAATGTTGAGGATTTACTTATATTAATACACATGCATTCCACGAAAAAAAGGCAAACCTATAAAAAAATGATTTGGCTGAAAAAACTCTTTAAAGAATTTTTATAACTTTTCGTAAGTAAATAAACAGTTTTGGTTGTTCCGCAAGCAGCGGAAAACCTATCCTTTACGTGAATTGATCTGTATCGATACACTTTACCGTCTTTGTGGGTCAAGCTGTCAGATATAGATAAATAGCGCACTTGGCTGACATACCCCGCGGTTGATTAGTTTTTGAGCAAAGAAGTTCGCCTATAAAGACAGCATCAACAACATATATCGGCGGGGAAGCGAAACATGACAGAATCGTGATTTTTCTAGCCATGTGAATGGGTACGAATATTGTACGGCAACTTGTGGTGCAGTAAAATGGGAGAGCCAATTGGCTTTCCAACTAAGGCTCTCAGCGTACGCGTAGACATCAGGTCGACATTTCGACACTGTTGCGCATATTGGGTGTGTAGGAAAAATAATCTCGATGTCATTAAAAATTATGGACACAGCAAATGGGCTCCCGTTATTTCTCCCTTAATCCGGTGTTGCTGAATGTGCAAGATTTGAGAGATATCTGTACATGGTAAGTCAAAACGGTTTAATTAAAAAATGTATAGTCATAATTTTGGAGGCCATCAAGATGAAAATTTGGAGGCTGTTGCGTCAGGAACCAGATGGAATCTCATTGTGTCATAGGGGAAGCATGATTCGTGTATCAATCACGTTATGTTTTATTGGTTTTGATTAGCACTTGTTGACATGCTTAGTGGTTTAGTAATAATTGTTTCTGCCTACGGGAAAACTTCCCAAGTCTGATTCGTAAATACAGAATCCATTTTACTCACAATTGCAATTGTCACGAAAAGTAGAAGAGATTTTTTTTTATACATTTGTGCCTTATGAAGAGCTCGACGCTGTATGGTGCTGCACATGCTTCACATGATCGGAACTGAGACTCGTCTCCTCCAAAAAAATGTTACTTTGGGTTGGGAGGTTGTCAGAGCGAAACGAACTCATCCGTGTACTGGAGTTCGTAGCCGTCATAGCAGCTAAGAGAATTCCAAAATGCTCAATTTTCATTTACCGCATAAAAATTTATTTATTCAGATTTAGATTTTTTCAGAATTCTATTGAATGACATCACTTCTATGTCCATTTTCCGATATCAGCATGCTTTCTCTGAACAAAGGCTGGTGGAGCTCACCCCAAATCCATACTAGCATAAACCTAGCCTATAATCTGCTAACCCTGTCTGTCTACGACGACCTACTCGCCTATTATTACATTTTAATTCATGTGCCATAAAGACCTTCGTAGTTAAAAATGTGCTTCATTACTTTATTACGAATGAATCAAAATAATAACTAACCAGATGTTTGAAAAAGTGAGCTACGAATCATTCACTCACTTCATAGATCAGGATCATTGTAACAGTTCCGGTTCTGAACTCCCATCTCTACTACAGCGTTCAACTTTTAATGACTTTGGCTTAAATTAATCTTTTTCAATAACTTGAAATATTTTGGCTTTTTCAGTCTTTTCAGGGTTTATATTTGCATTGCCCGACGTTTCGGCCCGTTTATTGGGTCTTTTTCCAACCCAATAAACGGGCCGAAACGTCGGGCAATACAAATATAAACCCGTTTGAATATATCAGACTGAAAAAGCCAAAATATTTCAATAAATACCCCAGTCGAACTGTAATCAATTTTTTAATTTAATTCGATAAACTGATTCGATTGCTTTATAGGGGAAACTGGGGTAATATGCACCCCCGGGACAAAACGACCCTTTGGCATTTTTGAGTACATTTTCGGCAGTTTTTTCCAGAGTATTTACTACAGTGCATATGGTAAACATTCTTGAAAATATTCCTGGAGCACCGCTAAGAATGCCAAAAGGTCGTTTTGCCCCGGGGTGCATATTACCTCAGTCACCCCTAACACTTTTGGTCCCATTCCTTCTATAAAAAGTTCATCTTTGTATTGAACGTATAGACTAAGTACACTTTGTGTTTGAGAAAGAAAAACCGGCCCTCCTCTAGCTTGTCCAAAAATGTCTTCGGATCATATTTCGGTAATCCAATGAAATTATTCAACAATAGATACTTAGAGTAATTACAGTTTTGGTTTTAATTATATCGGCACCAACATTTCAAAAGGACGAAACTGCTTTTGTAAACTAGAGCTTCTCACGTCGCTTTTGTAAACAAGAGCCCACCCAAGCAATTCAACACCACTGACGGAAGCAGCGAATCTTCTTCTTTCATTCAACAGCGCTGGATTGCGTGGGTGGGCACATACTGGCCCACCAGCGACGTGGAAACTGTACATGCTTCGGAGTTTCTTTAATTAAGGACCAATAACGATGCCGGCCACGTCCTCACAATCAATCAGGATGAAGGAAGGATAATTAGTTCGACACTCATTGCTACAAGACACCGAGGAAGCCTCTGCATCTCCATGAGCGTACTGTAAAGGAATAGTGTGTTAGTTGGGAGGGAAATCTATTCGAAATCGCCATGGTAAACGACTAGTTATTTTTTTGAACGACGCCATATTCATGATGAGACAAAGACAAAAACGCAATGTGTGTCTAACGTATTTCACTGAAGACTGATTCAGTATTTCATATCATTTCGCGACGACTAAACATGCACTGTGCTGACTTGCACGATGGCTACTGCAAACTATGGAAGATCTAGCTTGTCGCGACCGGAGCAAAGCGCAATACAACATAGATATTTTTTCAATTTCGCATTGACTTCAACTCGTACTATACTTATTTGTCCATTTTTTCCAAATCTACATGAATTTTTCCATCCGTTAATATTTCATAGAGTTATGGTCATTTAAATTATGCTAAAAGTTTGCTTGTCCCGATCATTCCGTCCGTCCCCTGTATGTATCTGATCATTCTGCTTGTTGTAAAAGTTTCATAAAAATCTTAGACCCTTCAGCTGAAATCCGTAAATTTTTATAAAATACACTAAAGTAAAAACGAACACTAAGATTAAAGTTAACAAGAAAGTGGCAACATGTGAGTAAAGGGTGGGTCGACTTTTTTTCCGCAGAGGTGCTCGCCATTTGCTGATGCAATAAATTGAGCCTCTGGTTTCTGTGCTGGCGCGTTTCTGCTTTCCGTGTTTTTTTTTCATAATGGTTTTAAAATTATTCACTAGTTCAGTCTGGAAATACGGAAGTGTGAAGTTGGGATACCGCTATATGTAATCATCACCTAACGGGGCTGCTTGTTTATCTAAATTCTGTAGTCGCTGTTGGACTTCCAAAGCAGCAGTTTTTTCTATGCTTACTTTCCTGGTTTTAGCTACGACCGTATTTCAATTTACGTAGGCCGTTATAAGATACTTTCGCAATCCAGTTTCTGACTGCAATCGATGGTGATATTGCCTCATCGACATTTATGTCTACGATAATGTGGTTCAATGCAAGGGTTGTCATTGACATCTCTATAGAATCATGTACTTCCCCTTCCTGTCTTTGCTGTCAACTATTAACAGATCATATTCCGCCAGGAGATCAAAAATTCAAACGTAGCGAATATTTATGCATAGTATTTTCTTTAGTATTATCATTAATAGAAATGAATTTTTGGGACTATAATTTTTATAGAAATTGAAAAATTTTCCTTCTAATTTATACTTAATGAAAATACTCTTACTTTCATGGATTTTTTCTGAAAACTCTATGTCGTCTTAAACAAAGTCGACTTGGTATAAGGCAAATAGAAGATAGACAGGCGTGGTCTGGTTTGAGGAGAAGAGAGGTGGTATTGCGGTCTTCGAAACCATTCATACCGGAAAATTGTTGTGGGTAATGAATGTGAATGTCTTTTGTGACCCACAAATGCTCCCAAAACATTTCTCCGAGAGGTCCGGAAAATCCGCAAATTTGTCCAATTCACGATTTTTTCATAACCAGTCGTTCGATCAAATTCTTCCAAAAATGGTTCTCCGGAAGATCGGGAATCCTAAAATTCATATCATCACCTCGCGATTTTTTAGTAACTTTGCTAGATCTGAATAGAATTATTCTCAAAATACGAGAAACATTCAAAGTTCCGATAGATGTATCGTCATTAAATTGTCCTGGAGTCCAGATTTCGTGGTCTCCTAGTTCTAGTGGGCCTTGGTGCTTACTAAACAGTTTTGTATGTGGAACAGAAAATACTTGGGAAGTTGTATGAGACCACATATTGTTTTTAATATTGGAATTTCGGATTCGGATCACAGAACATCGACTTTTGAAGGGTTCACTATATGCCACGGATGATGTTGCGAATTTTTAAACATTGGATTTGGAAACTACTTGATAAATAGGCCAGGACTAGATATGTTTTGGAGAAATCACAATAGAATTAATATAGTTAGAATTTTCTAACCTTCCTAAACGGAGCCCAAAACATATTTAAGAGAAAATTGATTCCTGAACCATGACGAGAAGACATTTCTGTGGGCAGTGAAAACCTGACAGTTTAGTGAGGAAGTTATTACACGAGGGTTGGGCGATTCCATGGAATTAATATCTTCAACAGTTACTACAATTTCTGAGAATACCATCTGAAGACAAAATTTGATTACACACATATAAAGAAAACATATGCATATGATAGGTATCGAACAAATCGCAAAACAAGTAGACCAACTTTTGAATTAGCTATTGTAGCGGATGTTCCGGAACTTCTGGAGAATTGCGTTATGATATTTTAATGGCATAGGTCAGGTGGAAACAACTCTTCGAGACTTTGTTGAATAGTAGAAGTGACGGTGCATTGGTAGACAGAATAAATATTAGCGATTTGATGAAGTTAAAAAAGCTATTAAAGAGCTGAAAAACAATAAATCTGCCGCTCCGGCTGAACTTCTCAAACATCTTGATAAATTCCGGGAGTACAACTCGCAGCCTCGTCAGCTGTTTATTGATTTCAAGGCGGCGTACGATTCAGTGAAACGGACTGAATAATGGCAAATTATGCTTGAACATGGTTTTCCGGCGAAACTGATACGGCTGATTCGTATAACGTTGGACGGATCGAAATCAAGTGTAAGGGTTGCGGATGAAATATCAACGTCATTTGTTACCTTAATCAGCGGTTCTCAACCTTTTTCTTGTGAGGGACCCCTTCAAACTTTTGCATTCATTGAGATACTCCTTGTTTTTATCGCCGTCAATGAAGATAAGCGTAACTCTTAAGATATATGAAAAAACGGAACTTAGAATTAACAGGATTTACTATTGTCACTATTATTCACATGGTTTTTATTCAAAAAGTTGTCTACAATTTGTGTTATTCCGTGAACATTTCCAATTCAAATTATTTTTTTACGTTAAGCTTCCTACAAGACTTTGAAGATTTTGAAAGGCTTTTGATCCTTTTGAGCCTGGTCCCTTGGGTTTCTTGAAAAGAGGCTTCCGAGCCATTTGGAAGGAGGATTCCAAGCCTCTTGAAATGACGCTTTCGAGCCTGTTGGAAGGATACTTTCGAGCCGTTAGAAAAGTGGTCTCTGAGCTTCTTGAAAGGAGGTTTTCATGCCTCTTGAAAGGAGGATTATGAGACCTTCGAAAGGTGGTCTTTAAGTTTCTTGAAAGGAGGATCCCGAGCCTCTTGGAATGAGGCTTCCAAGCCTGTTGGAAAGATACTTCTGAGCCGTTTCAAAGGTAGTCTATGAGATTCTTGAGAGGAAGTTTCTGAGTAACTTGAATGGAAGCTTTCGAGCCTTTTGAAAGGAAGATTCCGATCCTATTTAAAGGATGCTTCTACGCCGTTGGAAAGGTGGTCTCTAGGCTTCTTGGTAAGTTTCCGAGCTTTTTTAAAGGAACTTTCCGACCCTGTCGGAAGGATGCTACCGAATAGTTTGAAAGATGGAAGCTTCCGAGTACCTTGGACGGAAGCTTTCTAGCCTTTTGAAAGGAGGATTCTGAGCCTCTTGAAATGAGGCTTCCGAGCCTGTTGAATGGATGCGTCCTAGCCTTTTGAAAGGTGGTTTCTGAGCTTCTTGAAATGAGGCTTCGGTGCCCTTTGAAAGGATGGTTCAGAGCCTTTTGAAAGGAGGATTTTGAGCCTCTTGAAAGGAGCCTTCCCAGCCGATTAAAAGGTGGTCTCTGAACTTTTTGAAAGGAGGCTTCCGTGCCTCTTGGAAAGAGGATTCCAAGGTTCTCGAAAGGAGTCTTCCGAACCTATTGAAAAGAGGCTTCAGATCCTCTTGAAAGCAGGCTTACCAGCTTGTGGAAAGGATGCTTTCGAGCCGTTTGAGAGGTGGTCTCTAAGCTTCTTGGAAGGAGGTTTCCGAGCCGTTTGAACGGTGGACTCCGAGCCTCTTGAAATAAGGCTTCCGAGCTTGCTGAATGGATGCGCGAGCCGTTTGAAAGGTGGTTTCTAAGCTTCTTGAAATGATGCTTCGGTGCCCTTTGAAAGGAAGCTTCAGAGCCTTTTGAAAGAAGGATTTCGAGCCTCTTGAAACGAGGCTTCCGAGCCTGTGGAAAGGATGCGCCGAGCCGTTTGAAAGGTCGTTTCTGAGCTTCTTGAAAGAAGGCTTCCGTGCATTTTGAAAGGATGCTTCCGTCCCTCTTGAAAGAAGGCTTCCGAGCAGTTTGACAGGTGGTCTCTGATGTATTTGAAAGGTGGCTTCCGTGCCTTTTGAAAGGAAGCTTCCGTCCCATCTTGAAAGGAGGCTTCCGAGCTGTTCGAAAGGTGAACTCTGTGCTTTTTTAAGGAGACTTTCGAGCCTATTCAAAAGAGGCTTCAGATCCTCTTAAAATGCTTTCAAGCCTGTGGAAAGGATGCATCCGAGCCGTTTGAAAGAATATCTCTGAGCTTTTTGAAAGAAGGCTTCCGTGCCTCTTGGAAAGAAGCTTCCGAGGCTTTGAAAGCAGGCTTACGAGCCGCTTTGAAGGGGGTTCCAAGCCTGTTGCAAGGGAGCTAGTCAGATTTTCGGAATAAGGCCATGTTTGCCTCTTAAATGGGAGCTTCCAAAAAGTTAGATTTAAGTTGAAATACAATTTATTCAATTTTTTTTCTCAATCATTTCATATTTCATTAAAGTTCTTCAAAATTTTATCCGTAATCGTTTCGTCCTTTTCACCTTTTGTCCAACAGCTCTTCATTAGGGTGGCTCAAGCTAGTATGAAAAAGCGACCTTCTTATTCCGTTCTATTTGATGCATTGATGCTCTGGACAAAATTTTAGCCAAATCGGTCAACGTTGGGCGGTGCCAAACTCATTAGAAGTTTATATGGAAAAATGTATGGAGAAACACCGAAAAACAGTAATTTGGAGCTAGACGGGACCATTACGAGTTTACCCGACGAAGTTATTAGCATTTCTCTGAAGTGTGGTTTGAGCCAATTTCGTTTCTTTTACAGTAGAAAAGTAATAAATTCATTCAAAAAACCCTTCAGTAAAATGCATCTTTGCCGGATAAACACTACACTTCATGCGGCTTTTAGCATTACATATTTCATTCTGCAAGAACGAAGAGAGTGTCATACAGCTTTTCATTGCAAAGAAGCATTGTATTATCACAAGATCGCATATGCTCCTGGGACGATATCGATATTATCGGGATTGATCGCCGTGCCGTGGAAGAGGCTTTTGTGCCTTTTAGGAGGGAGACAGCGAGGATTGGACTCACGATCAATACCAGCAAAACGAAGTACATGATCGTTGGCAATCAACGTGGGTTCATTAGTGGTGGTGGTAGCGAAATGGTGCTGGATGGTGAAACATTTTAAGTGGTAGAAGAATTTGTGTATCTTGGAACATGAGTGACGTGCGATAATGATGTTACCCGCGAGGTGAAAAGGCGTATTGCAGCTGCAAATAGGGCTTATAACGGACTTTGTAACCAGCTTAAGTCCCGTAGTCTCCAACCGAAAACAAAACTCGCGCTGTATACTACTCTGGTTCTTCCGGCGGTTTTATACGGCCATGAAACATGAACGTTAAAGGAGGCTGATCGGAGAGCTTTCAGAGTGTTTGAGCGTAAGGTGCTGCGGACAATACTTGGCGGTAAACAGGAGAACGGTATCTGGCGGCGTCGCATGAATCACGAGTTGTACCAGGTGTATAAAAAGCTGGATATTATTAAGCTTATTCAATACGGCAGACTACGGTGGGCTGGTCACGTTGTTCGTATGCCGGAAGAACGTCAAACAAAGTTAATATTTAGTAGAGAACCCGGAAGAGGCCGCAGGCCTCGTGGAAGGTCGCGTACACGATGGCTTTTTGCAGTTGAAGAGGACCTGAGGGCGCTCAATGTTCAGGGCGACTGGAAGCGATTGGCCCAGGATCGAGTCCAGTGGAGAAGGACACTCCATTCGGTGTAGGTTCATCGAAGAGCTGTAGTCCACCAAATACAATAAAAAATTAGAGATTGTTATCGAATATTTCCGACAGGAGAATAAAAATTTAAACTAAGCATACTTTTGCAAACTTCTTCTGCTTTTTCATTAACGCAAATTTAATTCTAGAACTCCAATTTATACTTAAAGTTCTCTTATAATACTCTTACTTTCTTGATCTATTTTTCCAAAATCTGGTCTGCCTCGTATGAAGCGAAGAGAAAAGAAAACGCTACTTAAAAAACGTCTCCGATATAAGGCAGTTAGAAGTGTTTTTTTTTTTTTTTTTTTTAACTAATTTTATTTGCTAATTATCTAATACATGCATTCATCTCTTAGACTAGGTGTTCCGTGTTTTCTTAACACTATCATCCTTATTTGCTATGTTACGCTTTTAGTTATTATTAATACATTTCAATTGCCTCTGGCAGTTAGAATTTTTCCTCTGGTTGAATTGAACCATGTAGGAATTACAATGTTTTCAACTTAAACTAAACTTAACCTATTTTATACTAAGGGTACAAGGAGTTAATCGTTGCAATAGAAGATTGCAACGATTTTCGTCTAAAATTGAATATTATTTTGTTGGACATTTGTTTCAATGTCTGAATATTAGAAATTCTATGAGGTTCATTGGTCCTATACCACCGGGGCAACTTCAGAATCATTTTCAAAATTTTATTTTGAATCCTCTGGAGTGCCTTCTTTCTGGTATTGCAGCAACTAGCCCATATTGGCACAGCATACAACATGGCAGGTCTAAAATTTGTTTGTAAATCAAAAGTTTGTTCTTAAGACAAAGTTTTGATTTTCTGTTTATAAGTGGATATAGGCACTTAATATATTTGTTACATTTGGCTTGAAGGCCTTCAATGTGATTTTTAAAAGTTAATTTTGATCTAGCAGAAGTCCTAAATATTTAGCTTCATAGACCAATTAATTGGAACCCCATTCATAGTGACAATATGTCTGCTAGAAGGTTTCAAATAAGAAGCTATCGGCTTATGTGGGAAAATTATAAGCTGAGTTTTGGAAGCATTCGGGGAAATTTTCCATTTTTGCAAGTAAGTGGAGAAAATATCCAAACTTTTTTGCAATCTACTACAAATGACACGAAGGCTTCGCCCTTTGGCTGAAAGGCCCGTGTCATCTGCAAACAAAGATTTGTGACACCCTGGTGGTAAATCAGGTAAGTCAGAAGTAAAAATGTTATACAATATGGGCCCCAGTATGCTGCCTTGGGGAACACCAGCCCTTACAGGTAATCTATCAGATTTAGTATTCTGATAGTTTACCTGCAGCGAGCGATCTGATAAATAATTTTGGATCAGTTTAATGATGTACAGAGGAAAATTAAAATTCATCAATTTTACAATCAAACCTTCATGCCAAACACTGTCAAATGCTTTCTCTATATCAAGAAGAGCAACTCCAGTCGAATATCCTTCAGATTTGTTGAGCCGAATTAAGTTCGTAACTCTTAATAACTGATGAGTGGTTGAATGCCCATGGCGAAAACCAAATTGCTCATCAGCAAAAATAGAATTGTCATTAATATGAACCATCATTCTATTTAAAATAATCTTTTCAAACAGTTTGCTTATTGAAGAAAGCAAACTGATTGGGCGATAACTAGAAGCCTCAGCTGGATTTTGTCCGGCTTCAAAATTAGAACAGCTTTGGCGTTTTCCATTTATCTGGAAAGTATGCCAAATGAAAACATTTGTTAAATAAATTAACCAAAAAGCATAAAGAGCTCTCAGGAGGTTTTTTGATAAGTATGTAGAAAATATCATCATCACCAGGGGCTTTCATATTTTTCAATTTTCTAGTAATAGATCTCACTTCATCCAAATTGGTTCCCAACGAAGGGTCAAAAACATTCTCTTGGTTGAGAATGTCTTCGAAGCTCCGTGTAACCTGATCCTCAATTGGACTAGTGAGACCTAGACTAAAATTATGGGCACTCTCGAACTGCTGAGCAAGTTTTTGAGCCTTTTCGCCATTTGTTAATAAAATTTTATTTCCCTCTTTAAGCGCTGGAATTGGCTTTTGAGGTTTTTTAAGAATTTTTGTTAATTTCCAAAAGGGTTTCGAACTGGGATCCAACTTCGAGACATTATTCTCAAAGTTGGTATTTCTCAGAATAGCGAAACGTTTTTAATTTCATTAGCAAATCTCGCCAAATAACTTTCAACGCGGGATCGCGAGTTCTTTGGTATTGCCTTCTCCTCACATTTTAAGACGGATCAGTAGCTGAAGATCGTCGTCAATAATAATGGAGTTGAATTTAACTTCACATTTCGGAATTGCAATGCCTCTGGCTTCAACAATTAAATTTGTCAAAGATACGAGAGCATTATCAATATCACTTTTGGTATCGAGAGGAATATCAACATCAAAATTCCTATCGATATACGTTTTATATAAATCCCAATCAGCTCTATGATAACTAAAAGTAGAGCTGATTGGATTATAAATGGCTTCTTGTGAGATTTCTAACGTCACAGGAAGGTGATCAGAGTCAAAGTCAGCATGAGTTACCAATTGGCCACACGCCCACACAGCTGACTTGAATCCGTTAAAACTAAATCAATTGTAGAAGGATTTCGACTGGAAAAGACTGAAAAACAAGTTGGTCCATTGGGATATTGAATAGTATGATATCCCGCAGAACAATCTTCAAATAAAATTTTACCATTGGAATTGCTTTGAGCATTATTCCATGAACGGTGTTTGGCATTGAAGTCACCAATTACGAAGAATTTTGATTTGTTGCGAGTCAGAATTTGAAGATCAGCTTTCAACAAATTCTTTTGCTGCCCATTGCATTGAAAAGGCAAATAGGCTGCAATGAAGGAATATTGACCAAAATTTGTTTCAACAGAAACTCCCAAGGTTTCAAAAACTTTGGTTTCAAACGAAGAAAATAATTTATGTTTGATACGTCTATTAATGACAATGGCGACCCCACCACAGGCGCTGTCAAGACGATCATTTCTGTAGATAAAATAGTTTGGATTACTTTTAATGGAGAGTCCTGGTTTTAAATACGTTTCAGTTATAATGGCAATATGCACATTATGAACTGAAAGGAAGTTGAATAATTCATCTTCCTTACCCTTTAGAGCGGGCATTCCAATTTAGAACTTTCACACAATTATTTGGATCCATTGAAACGGAGTCCGATAACAATTTTTGTGTGTACTTTATACCAACCTGAACAGCTTCAGGAATGGTATTTGCTTTGAACATTGCATCAATCATGTGATGCAATTGTTCAGTTAAAAATCAAAATCGGAAGCAGTCATGCTACCTGAATCGGCAACATGACCGTTATTTTCCGTTGGGACATGGGTATAAACCTCATTTTGAGAAGAGAAATTTGGTCTACCAGCAGCGATGTTTGCATACGTAGGTACATTGGAAAAATTGGAATTTACTGAAGTGCTTGCTACCCGTTGACGAGCGGCAAAATTTGTTTGTGAATTGTGGTGGGTATGAATTGCTCGACCGGTAACCGGTTTCGAAATTTGAACGTTTGAAAAATTTCTACCCGTCGAATCTGGGATCCGATTGGAATTTCCCGTCATCAATTTTGCACGGAATTCAAAACTTTTTGCGTGAAGGGCATTCCCAGAAATTGGATTTATGATTGCCCCCACAGTTTGCGCACTTAAATTTATTGGAATCTTCTCTCACAGGACATGCGTCCTTGGCGTGAGAGGTTCCACCACAAATCATGCATTTAGCATCCATGTGACAATGTTTGGTTCCATGACCCCACTTTTGGCACTTACGGCACTGGGTAGGGTTTTGGAAATTTCCCCAGGCCTGCGGAAATGTTCCCATGTAACACGGACATGAGACATAATACAGGCCTTTTCCAAACTTTTCATATTATTTAGTTCACTTTTGTTAAAATGAACTAAATAAAATTCTTGAGAAATGCCCTCTGGGAAGTACCAGAATGGGATTTCTTTTTCATCTTAATTACTTGGACTGGTGAAAATCCAAGTAATTGAGAAATTTCAATTTTAATCTCATCCAGTGATTTGTCATCACTGGGGAGACCTTTCAAGACGACTTTGAACAATCGCTCAGTTTTATCGTCGTATGTGAAGAATTTATGGCACTTCTCAGTTAAATAGTGAAGAAGACGTTTGCGATCGTCAAAGGATCCCGGCAAAACGCGGCAGTCACCCTTCCTAGCAATCTGAAATGAAGCCTTGATCCCCTGAAGGTTACTCAAAATCTCATTCCGGAAGCCAGAAAACTCGGCAACAGATACCACAATTGGCGGAATCCTTTGCTTTTTCGCATGAATCGAATCACCTGGGCTAGAGGTAGATTCGATTTGCTCAATTTCATCATTAATCAAATCGAACTGATTGCTCAGTTCGATTGGAGAAGAATTATTTCCGATATTAGAGTTAGAAGGAATATCTGAATTCTCCAGCTTCCTTCTATTTTTTCCGCGCTTGGGCAGGACGGTCTTGAAACCTTGTTTCTTTGAAGGAAGTGGAGAATTCAGAGACTCCCCCTTCCTCTTGTTTTTGTTAATAATCATTGCTGAGCGTGGAGACGTGACCTTCTAAGAGGTTTTTTCCCAGAACGGTGTCCCTGCAGGATTACCACCGCTTGTCGGAATTTTACTTCCGCAAACGGGTCCAACGTAAACGAAGGCACGGGTCCTTGCAAAGATCGTAACGGGATCAGTGGGTACAAATAGCGCTAAGAAGCACCGTTGAAATTAAAATAGCTTCGGGTAGTATTAAAAACTTCCTTCCGCAAAGAGAGAAAGAACCGCACAGCACGAAAGCACGATGCGGTCTGCAGTTAGAAGTGGTCATATCTGCTTTTGAAGGCCATGTTTGTCTAGTATAAGGAGAAGAGAGGTGATAAGGCCCACTTCCCGTCTGCCTGTGAAGGGAGAAGAAATTGGAAAGTAAAACATCTTTTTGAGATATACAGCTCTCGATGTGGTCGCTACCTACTTAGCTGGTTCCCAGCGGTGCATCATCCTATTCCAAGAACCGATTTCCCATGCCCTTGAGCCACTTAGCTCATAGCTTAATCGTTGGACCATTCAGTCTCTGCCTCGATCGCACTACTCCAACTCCGACGATGAAAGTTTCCCGACATTGAAAGCTTCCTTCCAACAGAAAACCGGTCTACTACCGAGGTCAGTCCCTAAATTCCGGGTGAAGGATGCTCAGACGACCTGAAACCAGTACGTTCGCACACCACGATCTACTAAATTAGTTCCTGATGGTGGATCTGGTCTACTCCGAGAAATCGATTTCCGATGCATCAAAGCCGACTTCCTGCTTAATCGTTGACGCAGTGGCGTAGCCAGAAAATTGGTCTGGGGGGTTTTTCTGAACATTGTTTTTTTTTTTAATTTGAGAGGGATCTAAAAATAAATTACATGGGATGTTGTACATCACATTTTTATCTACCAACATTCAATAAGACAATTTCCCTTGCAAAGACGTTAGACGTAGAACCACATTCATAATTTGTAAGTACCCCACAAATGTTTGTATATGTTGAAAACAGTTTAAAAAGTCACTATTCCTCTCAGTACCCCTGATGAAAGCAACAAAAACATTCCGTAAGATACGCGGCTTCAAAGCAAGACCATGCTGAGGATGACTGGGTTCGATTCCCGGTGCCGGTCTAGGCAATTTTCGGTTTGGAAATTGGCTTGACTTCCCTGGACATGAAAGTGCCATCGTGTCAGCCTCATGATATAGGAATGCAGAAATGGTAACTCGACTTAGAAACGTCACAATTAATAATTGTGGAAGTGGTTAATGAACACTAAGCTGCGATGTTCCAATGGAGGATGTAATGCCAATGAAGAAGAAGCTTCTAGTCATCAATATATTCATGTCTCGCTTGTTTGTCTCTTTGCTGCTGATAAACACCTGTATTCTTACAAGAAGCGTTTTGCGTTTGGCTTGCTATCAATCTAGTGTGGCATCTAGTCTAGGAATTTATAAGAGATAGGTACATGAATCCATATAGTATTATCATCCATCAATTGCAGACAGATTACATAAAAAAGTGTATTGCATTCGTTCCAGAAATCCATTCACTGAAGTGTGTTACTATAGGCTATGAAAACGATCAATTAGAATACCAAATTTCAAGACATAGCAGGCACCATTGCATTGATCCCTATAACATTTATAAAATAATTCTATTTTAGAATTATTTCGTGATGAACTCATCTTATGACAAAAAGTGTGCTAAAATACTGAACCGAATATCATTGAGTGCTTCAAACTAAATTCTTTTAATATAGCCACTTGATGAAAAACATATCACCCCAAGGAGGCCGATCGAAACGATTTTCTACCAAGCGAGAGCTATTCCGAAAACGGCGAAGATGTTCCTTTGTGTCCTCGCACCTGACAATGGCGGGGAGACGAATTGTTTTGAATCGCGTGGAAAATCTCATCCACCATGGCATGGTTCACCAAACCATCAATCGCTTCGTGATCGACGTCACGGCGCTTCTTCATTGGTGGTGCGCGCTTCCTCGTACTGGAGGAGATGACCTTCTCTCCCTCAGGTGTTGCTCTAGTGCTTGAAGGTAGTAGCAATAGCCGATAGAACCAACCAACCTAGTAGCAATCTGACGGGTGATGGACAAACCGCTGGTTCTATTTTCGGTTCGATTCAATGCTTGTCTGTGTCTGTCGAACGCCATGCAAACGTTTGTCATGCACCGCGCACGGGCCATCCGTTTCGATCACTCCGGTGGAGCTCCTATGCCATGTACCTACCGGGCTCGGCGACCGTGATCACGCGTCGAACGTTGATCGGAATCGAAACAATTTGCATCTCGTGTGCGATCCGGATTCTATCTGCCTCAGCTTTGACGTCTTCAAATTATCTTGTTGTTTTGTTCGAGTACAAACATGGAAACACTGACTGACTGGCGTTGGATGGAATCGAAGCACCTAGAAGTGCATAGGTATTGTGTGTCAAGTTCTTATGCTGACATGCAGCCTAGCGTGTTCTCTTTCGTGATCCATTTGGAATGTAGGTAAGGATCAGATAGCCTGCGATGGCAGGTCGCGTGATTTAGTTCATCCAGAGTAGTGTCACTCACCAATCAACGATTTCTCGAACTCAGCTGTCTGAGCTGTCAGTCCCGGAATGAGCTTGGTTTTGGCGCGATCAATATTACAATACGAGAAAGAAATTCAAATCTATATGGGCCTTTTCAACTAAAGGTAAATTACGTGGCTTATTATATTTCTTTTACATAGGCTCATATTTCATTACTGTTTGTTAAAACCAAAATACCCAGAAACCTCGTATGATTAATGACTTATGAAAAATGGGTTGAGTGTGACACTTTTCTGTGAAGTACAGGCATACCTCGATAGTACGTACACCTCCGTAATTTTAGTGTACGTACTATCGAAGCGTACGTACTATCGAAGCAAAAAAATACCAAACAAAAAAAAATTTTTTTGCCTTTCTTTTTATATGGGAGTGGTGTAATGTTTTTAAAACTGATCGGAAGCCAAAATTTCGATAGAAGGATTTGTATTCTAAGCAAATTTATATTTGTGTACTATACACAACGGACCAGTATGACTCAGTTTTTTCTTGAAATAGTGGCAACATATAGCATTGCGCAAACTTATCGTCCTTGTAAATGTGAGGCTATTGTTTTTATGAAATATTGTATGTTAATGCTTCAGAGCATCTATAAATTACGTGATATTCGTGACGTTTTAAAGATATGTTACACATCATGCATAATTATGCATGTTACTACAAAAAGTAGTTGATCACAACATTTTTACGTGACGTATTTTATGGATTCCACCTATACTGCCTGTAATCGCATAACTGTCCCATATGACTTTTTATAATTTTTTAGTTTTGATGACCAATGGTTATATTTTGGTTTATATTTGTATGCTTTTAAATAAAACTGTGTAATTTGTTCTAAAAAATTTGAAAAAAATACCAAGTCGATTTGTCCCATCTTGAAAGTAACCACATTTGAGTCCCATTTCCCATTGTGAAAGTAACCGTATAATATGTCCCATAAACATGAATTTTAACTGACTCTGGTTCAGGAAGATTTTCTTTTCTTGTTTTTATTATGGTAAATATTCTTAGAACTGTTATTTCGGCCAACGGATGTTGTTAAAGGCCCGGTCATACCAAATTGAAATTGAATGGAGTAGAAACCCATTGAATATTATTTCCCAAAAGTTTACTAAAGACTTGATCTACCAGAATTCTATGCAAACACAGCAATGTCACATTACCTTTTGTGGATATACTAATTTAGCATTAAAATGTATCTGTTTTTACTTATCAGTAATCTGAAATTCTTAATTTTCACTCGGTTGCGTGACCATCATCGGGTGTAACTTATGTTAATAATGCAAGGCATAGTAAAAATATATATTTTTACACCACACTGGCGTGAAAAATGCTTGAAAAGCATTTCAATCAAGCATTGCTGAAGAAAATATTGATTATATTTTAAATGATCGTTTTCTCGATTTGCTATTTTTTCATATGGGACTGATATGCGGTTATAGGCAGTATAGATTTTATGTAAATGAAAAGCTTTAAGGTTGTCCTGCGCTGTCACTGTCGTTGCGATTTTATTGGCTCTATTGAAGCTTCTTTACCAAAGCGACAAACTGTCAGCTATAGCAACAAACGCATCGCGTTGGTTTGAAGGAATCTTCATTATGATTCGTAATTGTGTACATAAGTACATTACACTAAGATGAGTATAAAGATATCAACAAAAAGTGCGACGTGGGATAATTTTTGGCAACATGGCCACTATTCAATACATTCTCGGCCAAACATAAAGATACTTTTTACTAAAAATGTGT
Source organism: Armigeres subalbatus (assembly GCF_024139115.2). Taxonomy (NCBI): domain Eukaryota; kingdom Metazoa; phylum Arthropoda; class Insecta; order Diptera; family Culicidae; genus Armigeres; species Armigeres subalbatus. The sequence goes on from NC_085140.1 coordinate 85,669,342, forward strand.
GTTTGTTCTTCAGGAAACTTAGGAATTACTCCATGAAAACCCTCTGAAATTCTACTAGAATTTTTCTCGTGTTTTAGTTTGAAATTATTTCAAAACTTTATTTGAAATTTGTTTTGACATTCAGTCTTATTTTCCTCTGAAAATTCCTCAGGGAATTCATTTAAAAAACTTATTATTTTCAAATTTCTCCTAGATTTGTTTCAGATATTCTTCTAGGTTTTTTTTCGAGAATATCTCCAGAATATTGCTGCAAGTTCCTGGAAAAAAATCTCGGAAAATACTGAAGGGCATTTTGGATGATTTTTCATTGAAATTTTAAGCGAAGTACCGTAGAAATTTCGAGAATGGCTGAAGGATCTTCCGGGAGAATCCCTCAAATGATTTCCGTAGGAATTTCAAGGGGAATTTTTGTAGGTAATTCCGAAAGAGTTTTGACCAGTCGTGGATATCTGTGAACCTTGTTCACAAATCTCATGCCATGTCAAATACTCGCGAACACTTGTTTTGCCTTTTCTTGCCTATCTACTACTCGCAGAGAAAACAGAAAAGCGAACCCCGAAAAATGTTCGTGGAGCTTCGCGAGTCATTCGGCTTAATTTACAAAATGTCATAAACCAACATCGGAACATAATTCTCATGGATGTTCGAGCAAGAACACATTTGTTCATTGTTACTGTGTTTATGAAATTTATCCATTTTGTTCGAAGTAACCAAATATACACGCGATCGTGATTTTTTCTCGCGAAAAAAAATCTGCCCTGCTTTTTGTCTTTGCTCTGCCCGTACTCGCGAACAAAGCAAGCAATGCAGGCAGTAGGTTCGCGCGAGTATGGCATTTCTGGTAGGCCCAATTACACTCTTTTCTTACTCGTGAAGCGAGTATTTCCAGCACTGGTTTTGACGAAATTTAATTTTTGTAGCCAGATGAATTTGCAGACGAATTTTGCAAGGAATTTCCAAGAGAATTCCCGAAGAAAAAAAAGGGGAACAATTTTCCGGAAGAGTTCTTGGAGGAATTTCTGAAAGAATTTCTGGGGCGTGAGTATCAAGGGCTTCCACGTGAGTTTCTGAAAAAAATCCGGAAAAACCTCCAAGCAATTAATGGAGGGATCTTGATGGAATCTCTGGAATAACTCCAGAGAGAATGCCCGGAGGAGTTTACATGGGAATTTCTGAATGATTTTCTGGTGGAAGTTCTGGGAAAGGGGATGTGGAAATTTCTAAGAGAATTCCTAAATTAATTGCGGAAGAAATTGTAGCGAAAATAATGGAGGGTATAATTGGATATATTTGGATAATATTTGGCTATAATTTAAGATGGATGTCGGGAGGAATTTCGTTAAAATTCGCGGAGGAATTCCTAGATGAACTTCCGGAGGAATTCCTGTAGGAACTTTCAGAGAAATATCGGGAAAAACTCCCGTAGGAATTCCCGGAGAAACTTCCGGAGGAATTCCTGGAGGAACATCCAGATAAATTCCGGAAAACTTGTAATACACGAAATTGATTCACGCTGACTCACGCCGCCGCCAATCACCACCACGCCACTAGCACTGGCTGAAAATGATCTATCACGCCTCACGGTCGATAAAATTTCAATCGGCGCACAGGTCTAGATAGAATATCAAGTTAAATCATGTATGGAATTTTCGACCAAACTACCAACGTATCCCAGGGAGAACCCTTGGGAGAAACTACTGTTCCATGATAAACTTCTTCGGAGTTCTCAGTAAGACGTCTCAGAGGAAATTTTCCACCAAAAATTTTCCTAATTTTAGTAACGCTGCTAATTTGTATCTCAAGAAAAAAAAATGTTACTTAACTTAATTAAACAGTAGAATGTCTTGCCGAAAATTCTATTTTATGAATCACCATTCCCATGATGGAATTAATTTACTCTTCGGGGAAATATTTTCTGGTCTATCAGGTGAACTAATACATGGGGAAGGGCTCTAGAACTGAAACTAATTTCCTTGATAGATAAAATAATTCATAAACATAATAATTGTTCAATTAAGTTGATAGCTAATCTGCTTTCTAAGACAATCATACCCATAAAATTGACATACTCATACGAGTGCGTGTTCCAACGCGTCCGAGACAAAAGAATTCCTCTTGCTGATATTTTGCTTTATGAGGGCTTGGACGCGCTCCGCATCGCTCAGCTGTTTCAGATGTTCCTTCAATTGTTTAAAATGATAGTATAATATGTGTTACGTAAGACTGGAAAACATTTATGACACGCTGCTTTTTCAAAGTTTTGCTACTAAATTCCTTATAAGCTCACGATGGTGTTTAAATCAGTTGTTAAATTATTACGTAACATATGAAGGACCCTCGCATGTGCCATGATCAAAGCATATTCAAATTTTTACTAAAATCGTAAAGAAAATTGAACGAAAAAAAATTTTTTTTTGTGTACGTACTATCGAGGTAAAATGTACGTACAATCGAGGGTACGTACTATCGAGGGTACGCACTATCGAGGGTACGTACTATCGAGGTATGCCATCAAATTTTACAATGGTATGGAAATGCTAATATTATTTTCAAAACTTAGACTCATCAAATAATTAGAGGCGAAAGTATCAATGTGATAGTTTTCGTTTGGGTACGGCATCCATGGACATTTTTCATACAATCGATTTTTAAAGCGATGGGAGGGCAATTTTGGTGAAGATATAAATCAAATCACCTTTCTTTTACCAAACTGCCATTTGAAAAGGAATAGAATAGTATTAGCGCGGAATGGAATGAGTGGAAGCGGAAGAGAATAACTACAGAAAAATTTCCCGTGATGATTAAAAAATGAAGAATTTCTATTGTTGACATTCCGATGTTGACAATGGATCCAACAAGTTTCAACTTTCTAGTTTATCTTTAATTTGTCAATAATATACAACTTTTCTCCTAGTTCTAGAAAAAAAATATCCCAGTATTATTTCAATAAAACAAAATTCCAACCAAACCCGTCAACTGATAGATTACCACGAAGATTTTTACATAATTCCTGCAACAAATTATTGTTGACCTACAAATTTGCATGCGAAACAAGTCGAATGACATAAGGATACTCCTTCGCACCACTATTATCACGTTCCCACATGCTCAATAAGTACTTACGCCGATGCCATTGCTTCGTCGCTTTACCAACAAAGTGTGGAGGTCGTTTGGAATCCATCATCAGCGGCTTCACGCCATCATCCATCGATCCATCGCGTGAATCTCCGTCGCCTCGTGATAGTGTCGGCGAATATCAACGAGACGAGATGGCCCATGCCTTGGAATGGACGCCGAAGGATGCAATGCAAATTCGCCAACGCAATGGCGCCAATCAGCGTCGATCTATCGTAAAAGTTTCTTCTTTTTCGTGACTCACTACGGTTCACGGGAACCTGTTTTGCCTTTATTTTACTGTTGACTGGAACCTGTTTCGCGTTTCGCCTTTAAACATCAGAATTTTTGTTTGGGACATTTTTCGAAAGCTTGGATTCTTAATACAGAGTGGCCAAGTTCATCGATCGAACCCATCACAATCAGATTCCGCATTCGAATTGTATTTGATCGTGAAGCTAACTGAGTAATTGGAGATCCATCGTAAAATGTTGCCGATGACGGCAGTGGCAACCTTTAATAGGTAGAGGAAGATGCGACAAAACGGACTTTCATCGTAAATTTTGATATGCTATTATACTGATACGTTCGAGGTATGCATTTTTCAAGAAGCTTATCGTGTAACGTTTACCCCTAGTCATCGATTGGTTACATTGAATGTTAATTGAGTAGCGACGAACCAGCAGTCGACATATCTTCTTTTCACTTTTATTTCTAAGCAGGTTTGTCGTATAGAGTCAGTTAACCAGTTCGCAAATCATCTCCTCGATGCGCTGCTTCAAAATGATGAACATGAATGCAATTAAATCTCTCGCATATTGGTTGCCTCCGAATAATGGCGTTTTAATAATTATTGCTGAATATTTTCAGCCTCAATTTGTTCTTTGTTGAGGGCGAATTCGGGTTCATAACTCATCAGTTGGCTTTATAAATAATTATAAATTATAAATAATAATTAGATGCACATGTCAACAGAAGTAAGTGTTTACTTTGAATTGTGTCAAATATCGACATTTTAGGGCCGCATTTTCATGGAAAATGAATTATCGGAAATCACTCCACACTTTTTACATTTGTTTGGCAAAATAACAATACGACATCCGTTCGATCAGAAATGCCGTGGCGGCGTGAGTCGCCGTTAACTAATTTTAAACGTCGAAAATATTCCGGAATTTTTACGTAACTTCCTCAGCTTATTCCTTAGGTAGATCATCCACTAGTTCGTTGGACAGTCTGGAAGTTCTTTCAGGAATTGTTCCGGAAGTTCCTCAAAGAATTCCTCCTGAAGTTCCTCCAAGAATTCCTTTGAAAGTTCCTCCAGAAATTCCAATTCCTTCGGAAGCTCTCCTAGGAATTCTCCCGGAAGTTCCCTCAGGAATTCCTCCAGAATATCCCACAGGAATTCCTCCTGAAGTTCCCCTAGGAATTCCTCCGGAAGTTCCCTCAGGAATTCCTCCGGAAGTTCCCCCGGGAGTTCCTCCGGAAGTTTCTTTCAGAAACTCCCCCAGGAATTTCTCCGGAAAAACTTATTGATAAAGTATTTTTATTTGTATATTTTTTCTTATTCTAATACTTTTTATTGTGCATAATATGCATGATGATCAGAAAATAAATCAAAGCTCAGTTAATCTTGCCTACCGCAACCACAACCAGGCTGTAGGTTAAAAGAACAAAACGACGATGTAGTAATTTTAAAATCTTCAATGTAATCTATCTGATTGAGACAAAACAAAATTAATATGTTAGGAATATGCCTCTGATATCAAATCTCCTTCCAAGAGGCTCGGAGGCCTCCTTCCAAGAGGCTCGGAGGCCTCCTTCCAAGAGGCTCGGAGGCCTCCTTCCAAGAGGCTCGGAGGCCTCCTTCCAAGAGGCTCGGAGGCCTCCTTCCAAGAGGCTCGGAGGCCTCCTTCCAAGAGGCCTCAGGCCTCCTTCCAAGAGGCTCAAGGCCTCCTTCCAAGAGGCTCGGAGGCCTCCTTCCAAGAGGCTCAGAAGCCTCCTTTCAAGAGGCTCAGAAGCCTCCTTTCAAGAGGCCTCAGGCCTCCTTTCAAGAGGCTCAGAAGCCTCCTTTCAAGAGGCTCAGAAGCCTCCTTTCAAGAGGCTCAGAAGCCTCCTTTCAAGAGGCTCAGAAGCCTCCTTTCAAGAGCTCAGGCCTCCTTTCAAGAGGCTCAGAAGCCTCCTTTCAAGAGGCTCAGAAGCCTCCTTTCAAGAGGCCTCAAGCCTCCTTTCAAGAGGCTCAGGAAGCCTCCTTTCAAGAAAGCTCAGAGCCTCCTTTCAAGAAGCTCAGAGCCTCCTTTCAAGAGGCTCAGGCCTCCTTTCAAGAGGCTCAGAAGCCTCCTTTCAAGAGGCTCAGAATCCTCCTTTCAAGAGGCTCAGAAGCCTCCTTTCAAGAGGCTCAGGCCTCCTTTCAAGAGGCTCAGAAGCCTCCTTTCAAGAGGTTCAGGCCTCCTTTCAAGAGGCTCAGAGCCTCCTTTCAAGAGGCTCGGAAGCCTCCTTTCAAGAGGCTCGGAAGCCTCCTTTCAAGAGGCTCGGAAGCCTCCTTTCAAGAGGCTCGGAAGCCTCCTTTCAAGAGGCTCGGAAGCCTCCTTTCAAGAGGCTCGGAAGCCTCCTTTCAAGAGGCTCGGAAATCTTGCCTACCGCAACCACAACCAGGCTGTAGGTTAAAAGAACAAAACGACGATGTAGTAATTTTAAAATCTTCAATGAGACAAAACAAAATTAATATGTTAGGAATATGCCTCTGATATCAAATCTAGAACCTAAAGGTTTGAAAGACCCTATTGGAAAGGCTTAAAGGATTTTTTTAAACTGAGTTGCTGGAAGCCTCCTTCCAAGAGGCTCGGAAGCCTCCTTCCAAGAGGCTCGGAGGCCTCCTTCCAAGAGGCTCGGAGGCCTCCTTCCAAGAGGCTCGAAGGCCTCCTTCCAAGAGGCTCGGAAGCCTCCTTTCAAGAGGCTCGGAAGCCTCCTTTCAAGAGGCTCGGAAGCCTCCTTCCAAGAGGCTCAGAAGCCTCCTTCCAAGAGGCTCAGAAGCCTCCTTCCAAGAGGCTCAGAAGCCCCCTTCCAAGAGGCTCAGGCCTCCTTCCAAGAGGCTCAGGAAGCCTCCTTCCAAGAGGCTCAGGAAGCCTCCTTCCAAGAGGCTCAGAAGCCTCCTTCCAAGAGGCTCAGGAAGCCTCCTTCCAAGAGGCTCAGGCCTCCTTCCAAGAGGCCTCAGGCCTCCTTCCAAGAGGCTCAGAAGCCTCCTTCCAAGAGGCTCAGAGCCTCCTTCCAAGAGGCTCAGAAGCCTCCTTCCAAGAGGCTCAGAAGCCTCCTTCCAAGAGGCTCAGCCTCCTTCCAAGAGGCTCAGGAAGCCTCCTTCCAAGAGGCTCAGGAAGCCTCCTTCCAAGAGGCTCAGCCTCCTTCCATGAGGCTCAGAAGCCTCCTTCCAAGAGGCTCAGGCCTCCTTCCAAGAGGCTCAGGCCTCCTTCCAAGAGGCTCAGGCCTCCTTCCAAGAGGCTCAGAAGCCTCCTTCCAAGAGGCTCAGAAGCCTCCTTCCAAGAGGCTCAGGCCTCCTTCCAAGAGGCTCAGGCCTCCTTCCAAGAGGCTCAGGAAGCCTCCTTCCAAGAGGCTCGGAAGCCTCCTTCCAAGAGGCTCAGGCCTCCTTCCAAGAGGCTCAGAAGCCTCCTTCCAAGAGGCTCAGGAAGCCTCCTTCCAAGAGGCTCAGAAGCCTCCTTCCAAGAGGCTCAGAAGCCTCCTTCCAAGAGGCTCAGAGCCTCCTTTCAAGAGGCTCAGAAGCCTCCTTTCAAGAGGCTCAGGAAGCATCCTTTCAAGAGGCTCAGAGCATCCTTTCAAGAGGCTCAGGAAGCCTCCTTTCAAGAGGCTTGGAAGCCTCCTTTCAAGAGGCTCTTGAAGCCTCCTTCAAGAGGCTCAGAAGCCTCCTTCCAAGAGGCTCAGAAGCCTCCTTCCAAGAGGCTCAGGAAGCCTCCTTCCAAGAGGCTCAGGCCTCCTTCCAAGAGGCTCAGAAGCCTCCTTCCAAGAGGCTCAGGCCTCCTTCCAAGAGGCTCAGAGCCTCCTTCCAGAGGCTCAGAGCCTCCTTCCAAGAGGCTCAGGAAGCCTCCTTCCAAGAGGCTCAGGAAGCCTCCTTCCAAGAGGCTCAGGAAGCCTCCTTCAAGAGGCTCAGAGCCTCCTTTCAAGAGGCTCAGGAAGCCTCCTTTCAAGAGGCTCAGAAGCCTCCTTTCAAGAGGCTCAGAAGCCTCCTTTCAAGAGGCTCAGAAGCCTCCTTTCAAGAGGCTCAGCCTCCTTTCAAGAGGCTCAGAAGCCTCCTTTCAAGAGGCTCAGAAGCCTCCGTTCAAGAGGCTCAAGCCTCCGTTCAAGAGGCTCAAGCCTCCTTTCAAGAGCTCAGAGCCTCCTTTCAAGAGGCTCAGAAGCCTCCTTTCAAGAGGCTCAAGCCTCCTTTCAAGAGGCTCAGAAGCCTCCTTTCAAGAGGCTCAGAAGCCTCCTTCAAGAGGCTCAGAAGCCTCCTTTCAAGAGGCTCAGAAGCCTCCTTTCAAGAGGCTCAGAGCCTCCTTTCAAGAGGCTCAGAGCCTCCTTTCAAGAGGCTCAGAAGCCTCCTTTCAAGAGGCTCAGAGCCTCCTTTCAAGAGGCTCAGAAGCCTCCTTTCAAGAGGCTCAGAGCCTCCGTTCAAGAGGCTCAGAAGCCTCCTTTCAAGAGGCTCAGAAGCCTCCGTTCAAGAGGCTCAGAAGCCTCCTTTCAAGAGGCTCAGGCCTCCTTTCAAGAGGCTCAGAAGCCTCCTTTCAAGAGGCTCAGAAGCCTCCTTTCAAGAGGCTCAGAAGCCTCCTTTCAAGAGGCTCAGAAGCCTCCTTTCAAGAGGCTCAGAAGCCTCCTTTCAAGAGGCTCAGGCCTCCTTTCAAGAGGCTCAGAAGCCTCCTTTCAAGAGGCTCAGGCCTCCTTCAAGAGGCTCAGAAGCCTCCTTCAAGAGGCTCAGAAGCCTCCTTTCAAGAGGCTCAGAAGCCTCCTTTCAAGAGGCTCAGAGCCTCCTTTCAAGAGGCTCAGAAGCCTCCTTTCAAGAGGCTCAGCCCTCCTTTCAAGAGGCTCAGGAAGCCTCCTTTCAAGAGGCTCAGGAAGCCTCCTTTCAAGAGGCTCAGAGCCTCCTTTCAAGAGGCTCAGAAGCCTCCTTTCAAGAAGCTCAGAAGCCTCCTTCAAGAGGCTCAGAGCCTCCTTTCAAGAGGCTCAGGCCTCCTTTCAAGAGGCTCAGAAGCCTCCTTCAAGAGGCTCAGGCCTCCTTTCAAGAGGCTCAGAGCCTCCTTTCAAGAGGCTCAGAAGCCTCCTTTCAAGAGGCTCAGAGCCTCCTTTCAAGAGGCTCAGAAGCCTCCTTTCAAGAGGCTCAGAAGCCTCCTTTCAAGAGGCTCAGAAGCCTCCTTTCAAGAGGCTCAGAAGCCTCCTTTCAAGAGGCTCAGGCCTCCTTTCAAGAGGCTCAGGCATCCTTTCAAGAGGCTCAGAAGCCTCCTTTCAAGAGGCTCAGAAGCCTCCTTTCAAGAGGCTTAGAAGCCTCCTTTCAAGAGGCTCAGAAGCCTCCTTCCAAGAGGCTCAGAGCCTCCTTCCAAGAGGCTCAGAAGCCTCCTTCCAAGAGGCTCAGAAGCCTCCTTCAAGAGGCTCAGGAAGCCTCCTTCAAGAGGCTCAGGCCTCCTTCCAAGAGGCTCAGAGCCTCCTTCCAAGAGGCTCAGAAGCCTCCTTCCAAGAGGCTCAGAGCCTCCTTCCAAGAGCTCAGAAGCCTCCTTCCAAGAGGCTCAGGCCTCCTTCCAAGAGGCTCAGGAAGCCTCCTTCCAAGAGGCTCAGAAGCCTCCTTTCAAGAGGCTCAGAGCCTCCTTTCAAGAGGCTCAGAAGCCTCCTTTCAAGAGGCTCAGAGCCTCCTTTCAAGAGGCTCAGGCCTCCTTTCAAGAGAGCTCAGAAGCCTCCTTTCAAGAGGCTCAGAGCCTCCTTTCAAGAGGCTCAGGCCTCCTTTCAAGAGGCTCAGGAAGCCTCCCTTTCAAGAGGCTCAGGCCTCCTTTCAAGAGGCTCAGAAGCCTCCTTTCAAGAGGCTCAGAAGCCTCCTTTCAAGAGGCTCCAGAAGCCTCCTTTCAAGAGGCTCAAGCCTCCTTTCAAGAGGCTCAGAAGCCTCCTTTCAAGAGGCTCAGGCCTCCTTTCAAGAGGCTCAGAAGCCTCCCGTTCAAGAGCTCAGCCTCCTTTCAAGAGGCTCAGAAGCCTCCGTTCAAGAGGCTCAGAAGCCTCCTTTCAAGAGGCTCAGAAGCCTCCGTTCAAGAGCTCAGAAGCCTCCTTTCAAGAGGCTCAGAAGCCTCCTTTCAAGAGGCTCAGAAGCCTCCTTTCAAGAGGCTCAGAAGCCTCCTTCAAGAGGCTCAGGAAGCCTCCTTTCAAGAGGCTCAGAGCCTCCTTTCAAGAGGGCTCAGGAAGCCTCCTTTCAAGAGGCTCAGAGCCTCCTTTCAAGAGGCTCAGAGCCTCCTTTCAAGAGGCTCAGAAGCCTCCTTTCAAGAGGCTCCGGAAGCCTCCTTTCAAGAGGCTCAGGAAGCCTCCTTTCAAGAGGCTCAGAAGCCTCCTTTCAAGAGGCTCAGGCCTCCTTTCAAGAGGCTCAGAAGCCTCCTTTCAAGAGGCTCAGAAGCCTCCTTTCAAGAGGCTCCAGGCCTCCTTTCAAGAGGCTCGGAAGCCTCCTTTCAAGAGGCTCGGAAGCCTCCTTTCAAGAGGCTCGAAAGCCTCCTTTCAAGAGGCTCGGAAGCCCCCTTTCAAGAGGCTCGGAAGCCTCCTTTCAAGAGGCTCGGAAGCCTCCTTTCAAGAGGCTCGGAAGCCTCCTTTCAAGAAGCTCATATGAAGTTTACGGAAACTCTTTCGAACTTCTACAAAGAATTTTCTTGCTCCTTTGCCAAGCTGTTGAATCAAGAAGTCTATTCGTAATTCAAATCTACACCAAATAGCACTGAACAATCGACTATTATCTTAGATAACGACTGTTACACGTTCAAATAGCATGCTGCTCACTAGAAATATAAGACTAAAACTCTGCAAACATATTCTCAAAGCATTGAAATAACGGTTGTTATAAGCTTCCCCTGCAGTAGGATTATCTATTATCGAAAAACTAGTTGATACCATAGTCACATAGGAAGTTTCTTACTACGACTACCAAGTTCTCTTATGACAAGTGCTTTTCATGTAATTGATTGCCTCTGGTTAATACACATTATGCAGCATATTTTAATCATGAAATTCAATATCAAACTCTTACTGATTAGTACACCCATCAGTGCCAATTCTCAGCTGTAATAAATCCCCCTCGAGTGTACAACTCAAGTGCTCTCGTAGTCATGTAGTCACGAAGGGTGTCACCGTAACTGATGCCCAACCCAGCCTTGTACTTATCACGCCGTTGTCATCTCTCAAACAAACCGCACCACCCGCACTCGATTAGGCCCAGCTTCGCGCTATCGTGCACATATTTACACACGCGAGAAAGAAGCAACACATTACATCGGACCGCCTTACATCATATATCATTTGGTGCAAAGAGTGGACGGCCAGTATGATTGTTCATAAACTCACCTGTATAGCTGCCGTTGTTTTGTAGCTCATGCTTGCTGGCTTTGCTTCGAGCTAATGTTTTGGGTTGTTTTTCTTTCGTTTGATTTTTCGCCACCCCTATGGCTCGTTTCTGCAATTAATATTTATGCCGGTTGAATTCAACGATCCTCTTCGTCCTCGTCGTCGGCGGTTGCTGAAGTTTCTTCTATTTTGACCCCCTTTCTTCGTCAACACTGAGTCAACACTCTCATACACTCAAAGATTTATGTTTTTCATCAACTTCTGTATATATGTGGATTGTAGAAAGATTCGTGAATTTTCCGATTGATTGGCTTTCGTTCTCGCGGGTGTGCAATTCTTCACCCTCAAGTTTTTGCTTCTACTGCCGCAACCATCGATGAGTTATAAACTATGAAGATGGTGTTCAATATCAGTCACCCAGCCAAGCTCCAGCTGCTGTCAATCATTCAATCAAGGAGAGTTTCTTTACATCAGGTTTTACGATCTTGAACTGACATTCGATAGCGTAAAGTGCGTGATCGTTTTACCTTAGAAAATGTTAAGCGACCATAAGTTTGTCGAAGGAAAATCTCATTCGCTTTTCAGTTTATTTCGGTCCGAAGAAAATTAAATTACTGTTTTGAACAAGCAGAATTACGTCACCTGGTTCGTGCGAAAATTTCGAGCACTATTGTGAAGGGCACACCTTACCCCGATTTCAGTTGAGTGACAAAGCTTTACCAAACTCGGTTGGCAGTTCTTTAGTGGCCCAAATTCAGCTCCCTTCAGCGATTGTATAAAATTACTTTATCGACCTTGGCGACGCATGTGCAGCCTGAACCAGGTAAGCAATTTCACTTTCATGTGCGTCCTACGGTGTCGGAATTGTTCCACTAGCAGTTACTCAATTGCGACCGAGCTGAGCATATTTTTATGCTTTCCTTCATTCCATCGTCGCCACGATCAAGACTCGGTTGCATGCGCCTGTGCTCGCGAAACGAAATGTCACTGTTGCGGTGGTGCAATCTACCGCCTTTGCGACGATGCACTTCTACTCAGTAAAAATAGAGCCGCCAACTCCACTTGTTTACTTCAATTAGTTCGCCTTCACTATCGTAGGCGTCCGAATTGCCACGAATTCTTCGCGTCGTTTTTTTTAGCTTCGTCCGCCGCAAATACGTTGCACTTCGTTTCCACTAGGAATTCACCGAATCTAGCAAGAACAAACAATGCGAACACTACCAGCACACATACACACTCATACACTCTCACCCCCAAAAGCTAAGGGTGGCAATCGTATGCTGCGAATTTTACCCCCTTCTGAATGACTTGCGAAATCTTCCAACAGCTCCTCTCGGAGGGCGCTTCCGATGCCGTGAACACGAGAGAGTTACCCGAGCACACTCCGCAAAGGCTGTGCATAAACTGACGACCTGATCTTTGGAGCCGGCGGAGATATACGGGAGTTATATAAAATCACCTAACTTCTCAAAAGACATACCGCGCCAAGATCGCGGAGAAACAGAGAAAAGATGCTGAGCAGCAGCTGAGCGCAGACCAGCGACAGCGGGACGTCACCGCAACCACGCGAACAGTCAGTGATGTCATGAGCGAATGCCGCGAAACCCCGTCGGCGGGCGATAAGCTCAGCTGTTGCAGATTGCCGACGATGACGTGAGGACGCCGACGTAGTCGATGGGACCGGCTTCCGCCGCTGCTGTCAGTAGCGGGCGAGGCGATGACGTTCAACTGCAGGACCGCATGGTCGAGGGTGGTTAAGCTTTTTTATTCTCTTCTCTTTGGCATGCGGTTCAATCTCTGGGTGCTTGGCAAAAGCGAAGAGAGCTTGAGATGGGAAACCCTTTCGAGACTGATGTTTGCAACGTGTAATGAATTGAAAGATTTATTGACAGGTTCGTTGCTTAAGGTTTGGAACATCGAAGTCCATTTGAATAATCTCGAACTGTTCATACAGATGGTTTTGAAAGGCAGGAAAAAAGTTGAAATTAATTGTGGGAAACCGGCTTAAAATGTACTAGCCATCTAAAATAAGTGATTTCGAAAAATATATTGAATGTTTCATTTTCCGGCAGACTGGATGCAGGGCTTCTTAGTGAAGGTCCCATAAAAAGAGGATCTGACTGTGTACATCAACTTGCGGGCCATCATGTTACCGTGCATTGTTCTCAAAATTCTATGCAATGTTCTAAATCATTGATTCTGCCCGAAAGATAATTCAGGAGTATGTTAACGAACTCCTAACGAGTTCCTCCATTTGGTAGTCATTCCCAAATAACAAATTTCATGCTTGTTAGATTTATTTAATTCTTATAGCGGATTTATGACAGCAGTCACCATGGCTAGTTGCTCAGATTTATTGGCGATCTTATTGCTATCAATAAACCTCTAATAAATCTGCTCGAAAAGCTTCAAACGTCAAATGCCGACTGGTCTTGTTAACATCTCTACGGTTGTAACGAAGAGCATAATAAGTCCAATTTTCAAAGCTTGATCAAAGCCATAATTTTTGGTCGTAATGTGGTCAAATTAATAACTCCAATAAGAATATTTACACTGCAAGGGGTTTATAACGGTGTTCAATAAGAGTAACATTTTTCTGATCGAAATCTATGATGGCCATATTGGAAATGGAGAACCATACTCAAGTCAGTGAAATTTTCACTAGAATTTATGATTAGACGGTGTTTTCGCCGCAAAAGACACGTTTTTGGTAAAAGATATAAAAAACAAACATGTTTGGGTGTGATATCAATTAATTTAGTGAAGATTTACGTTATTGATGTTATAATGATTTTAAATTCAATGCCCAAAACTATATTATTTTGCGAGCGCGTAGTGCTTAATCTCATTTTTGCACTAGCTTTCACCATGAAATCGAGCGCATCCATGAAAGTACATTGGAGAAAAAACTTGAAAAAGTATTATTTTGTAGTCATCCTCATCATGATTTTCATCAACACTTTTAGTTTAGTTTAGTTTATTGAAGACACTTTCACTTCGATGACATTCGTGTCCGAAGTCAACACTTTAGTTTGTTATTATTTATTTGCAAGATTTTGTTTCTCTTTTTTCAAAGCAACATTTTTGACACCTGCCGCAGCCAAATTCCCTTTTTTTGCGGGCGGCTTGAAACGGATTTTTATATACTCTTATAAGAGGTTTATAGTGATAATCTAGAGAGGGCCATTTGGACATATCTTACTCTTATAGTGGTCATCAGAAGGTAATCCTGTAGTAATGGGTTTTATTGTCAGTTCTTGTAATTTGATCTTGAAAACAATTCCTAGAGGGGAATAACACTTGAAATGTTATTTGGGATTGACTACGAAAAAGCTTCGATCGTCTGATTCACGAAAATTTGTGGGACGCTTTTAGACGCAAGGGATTTTCGGACAATACGAAGCGCAGTGCGAAGCTTTTAGGTGCCGAGTACTGCGGAGGAAAGGATTTATTCATTTTCCGCTGCTGTTCCTCATCGTAATCGTTATCAAGATCATGGTGGGTGCGATTGACCGTGTGTCGAACCGTGGACTACTCTGGCAGCCTATTATTATGGAACACCTTCACGATTTCGATTCCCGAGTAGACGAAAATAGCTCAATAATATCAAATGTTGATTACCAGACACGACGATATCAATATTTTGCACTAAAATATCTTGAAGAGATCAAGTTATGCTTTTTAAAAAGTGATCAATATCATGTGCCATTAGTTTGTTAGTATCCATGGCATATCTTGATATTTAAATGATATTTCGTTGTAAATTTTTGATATTGTTGCCTGTTTTTTAACACTTATATCAATCAAGTCCATAACATGTTTGGTTTTTCTGGCTTCTGCTCAGGTATGGCTGATGGTACTGCTCTATTAGCGCAACAGCGTGGTAATCTGAACCTGCCCAAACGCCACTGCGGATCTCATTTTCAACGCTAACAAGACCTAATCGTTGAATGTCAACACGAAGTACCTCTCCCACTGCTTTACAAGTAGTAGAGAGGGTTGAACATTTTCAATATCTTGGCAGCCAGCCAGTCTGCGTTTGACGGTAGAACCAAGATCGACCTAGCAGTACGGACCAAGAAGGCTAGGGCTGATTTTGCAAGCATATGAGTTAGATGGAGATAAAATAAGTTTAGTCAATGCACCAACTTTCGAACTTTTAACTCTAACGTGAAATCTGCTTTGTTATGCTGGAATCTTCTAGGTTCGCTCTAGAGAAAAGAGGGGTGAGAGAAAGATGGTTTTCACTACAATCTCCGAAAGAAGATTCTCCTCCGACTCTTATCGAAACAAAAGTATGAACCCTGGGATATCACGTTATGTTATTTGTAATAAGTGATTAAAATCTCGTGTTACAAGTTTGATTTTTATCCATATCATACATTGATATTAAAATGATGTTTCAGTGCAAATTTTTATTATTTTTTGCAGTTCTTTTTAAGAGATAATCAATCAAGTCCATAACATGTTTTGTTATTCAGTTCATACCTTCTGCGCTGGATTTGTTCCTTCGTTCTTGCGCTTCTTCAGATAAAAGACCAACCGGAACTTCTTACTCTACAGTTACGATGAACCTACGCCGAATGGAGTATCTTTCTCCACTGGACTCGATCCTGGGCCAATCGCTTCCAGTCGCCCTGAACATTGAGCGCCCTAAGTTCCTCTTCAACTGCAAAAAGCCATCGTGTACGTGGCCGTGTACGTGGTGTAATTCGGCAGAACATCGACAGACCCGACACGTAGCCCTAATAAAAAACTGAAGGAAGTCGTCTGGAATCTGGCCTGGACTCAGGATAAGGCAAAAGCGAGCGCTATGTACTCCTAAGGTGCTCAGGTCACATGAATGATTGAGTGAGTCTAACTTGGAATTAGCCGTGCGGTAAGACGCGCGGCTACAAAGCAATACCATGCTGAGGGTGGCTGGGTTCGATTCCCGGTGCCGGTCTAGGCTATTTTCGGATTGGAAATTGTCTCGACTTCCCTGGGCATAAAAGTATTATCGTGTTATACAAAAGAAATACGACTGGAAGATTTGGTGTTTTATTGTGTGGCTTTCTCAGTCTAATTTAGTCAAAACGATTCGTTTTGTTTTGCCCGACGTTTCAGCCTGTATTTTTGGCCTTTTTCAAGGGTGAACTAAAATAAGAACATGCACTTTAGGAGGTACACAACATAATACATAAAACATAGTAAAATATAACCTAAACAGTCTACCGTTTTTCGTTTTTAAGTTTGCCGTTTTTCACTAACACATAAAAACATAATACGACCATAACATAATTCACAAAAAAAATTGTCTTACAGTTTAAACATTTATTGTGAGCGTGGGGACTTTGGTAAACACTGCTATTGCACACGACTTGCACTACAATAATAGACAGGAATAGACAATGTTCAATGGTTGGTTTGGAGATGGCGGTCTCGGATGTGTCAGATTTTATGCATCGACACCGCCATCTCTAAACCAACATTGAATTTCATGTAGATATATCAGCCTCATGATATACGAATGCAAAAATGGTAACTTGGCTTAGAAACCTCGCAGTTAATAACTGTGGAAGTGCTTAATGAACACTAAGCTGCGAGGCGGCTCTGTCCCAGTGTGGGGATGTAATGCCAATAAGAAAGAAAGAAAGAAACCTGGAATTGTGCAAAAATGTGCAAAAATGTGCAGGTTTTCTCCCTGAAAGGTCTAATAAAATGTGGTATTTGTGAAGTAGTGACAAGATGTAGTTCTCAATGTTACATCGCCAAATATAAAAAAATCATTCACGTGGCACAAAAACAAATTAAATTATCATGACTGCAAAATTTGCCTTGGGGAGATTTGAACGTAAGGGGCCGTTCACACATAATGTAACGATTTCTTTTGCAGTTTTGGACCCCTCCATCCCCATCATAACACCCTTTGTATGGTAATTTGTGAACGGCCCTTAAGTAAATTAGAGTGCACATTGGGCCACAGGGCGGAGCTAGCCAGACAAAATACATTAGAGTCTAGATATGAGTCTAGGATTGCAGTGGTATGGTTAATATTTTAAGATTTAATTTGTTTTTTTTGCGCTTATTACTAAAAATTGGTATAACCAACAAATCAAAGTTCAATCAAAGTTAATTGACTATTTCCGGGGCACGGCAAATGCTGGGTAAAGCGTACCATTGGTACTTCGCGTACCTGAAGGAATAAAATAGACCCCATCTCGCGGTCCTTAGCCTCTTACCCAGCAACTCCTATCCCTACCTCCCCGCGGTGCTGGCCGGGATACGAGCAACCTTAGGGAAGATCGGGTAACCAACCCCAGTGGGAACTATGGTCGTATGCTGACAGGGAAGGGGTTTGCTCCTCTCCGGAGGTGCGAATCTTATTGAGCGTCTGTTCTCCCTGTCAGGATCGGCTCCCAACAGCGTCTGTTTTCCATGTTAGGGGCGGATGATCATAGTCCGAGTGGAAGCGAGGGACTCTAAAGTGAAACTGTGCACCATGGTCCACCGGAAATAAGGAGGAATGGTCCTCCGGAAATTTAGGGGGTTTGGTGTCAGGCCCTGCAAGCCAGCCTTTAAAAAATCATAAGCAACGAACAATCAACAAGAGAGTACGGACCGGAACCATCGGCGAAGACCACTGCAACGAAAAGGGACTAGCGATTGGAAACTCGGTTCGTGGAACTGCAAATCTCTCAACTTCATCGGGAGCACACGCATACTCGCCGATGTGCTCAAGAACCGTGGATTCGGCATCGTAGCGCTGCAGGAGGTTTGTTGGAAGGGATCAATGGTGCGAGCGTTTAGAGGTAATCATACCATCTACCAGAGCTGCGGCAACACACACGAGCTGGGAACAGCTTTCATAGTGATGGGCGATATGCAAAGGCGTGTGATCGGGTGGTGGCCGATCAATGAAAGAATGTGCAGGTTGAGGCCGGTTCTTCAACTTCAGCATAATCAACGTCCATAGCCCACACTCCGGAAGCACTGATGATGATAAGGACGCATTCTACGCGCAGCTGGAACGTGAGTACGACAGCTGCCCAAGCCACGACGTCAAAATCATCATAGGAGATTTGAACGCTCAGGTTGGCCAAGAGGAGGAGTTTAGACCGACTATTGGAAAGTTCAGCGCTCACCGGCTGACGAACGAAAACGGCCTACGACTAATTGATTTCGCCGCCTCCAAGAATATGGCCATTCGCAGCACCTACTTCCAACACAGCCTCCCGTATCGGTACAACTGGAGATCACCACTGCAGACAGAATCACAAATCGACCACTTTCTGATTGATGGACGGCACTTCTCCGACATTATCGACGTCAGGACATATCGTGGCGCTAACATCGACTCTGACCACTATCTGGTGATGGTTAAACTGCGCCCAAAACTATCCGTCATCAACAATGTTCGGTACCGACGACCGCCGCGGTACGACCTAGAGCGACTGAAGCAACCTGATGTCGCCACTGCATACGCGCAGCATCTCGAGGCAACGTTGCCGGAAGAGGGTGAGCTCGATGGGGCCCCTCTTGAGGACTGCTGGAGTACAGTTAAAGCAGCCATTAACGACGCAGCGGAGAACAACGTCGGGTATATGGGTCGAAGTCGACGGAACGATTGGTTCGACGAAGAGTGCAGACAGATTCTGGAGGAGAAGGACGCAGCGCGGGCGGTCGCGCTGCAGCAAGGTACCCGGCAGAACGTGGAACGTTATAGATGGAAGCGGAGACAGCAGACCCGCCTTTTTCAGGAGAAGAAACGCCGCCTGGAAGAAGCGGAGTGCGAGGAGATGGAACAGCTGTGCCGTTCTCAAGATACACGCAAGTTCTATCAGAAGCTCAACGCATCCCGCAATGGCTTCGTGCCGCGAGCCGAAATGTGCCAGGATAAGGATGGGAGCATCTTGACGGACGAACGTGTGGTGATCGAAAGGTGGAAGCAGCACTACGAGGAACATCTGAATGGCGCTGAGAGTACAGGCAGTGAAAGTCAAGGCAGCGGAGGAGATGACTACGTCAGTTCAGCGGACGATGGAAGCCAACCAGCCCCCACCTTGAGGGAAGTTAAGGATGCCATTCAACAGCTAAAGACCAATAAAGCAGCTGGTAAGGATGGTATCGGAGCTGAGCTCATCAAGATGGGCCCGGAAAAGCTGGCCACTTGCCTGCACAAACTGATAGTCAGAATCTGGGAAAACGAACAGCTACCGGAGGAGTGGAAGGAAGGGTTATATGCCCCATCTACAAGAAAGGCGACAAACTGGAGTGTGAGAACTTTCGAGCGATCACCATCCTTAATGCCGCCTACAAAGTGATATCCCAGATCATCTTCCGTCGTCTGTCACCATTAGTGAACGAGTTCGTGGGAAGTTATCAAGCCGGCTTCGTTGACGGCCGCTCGACAACGGACCAGATCTTTACTGTACGGCAAATCCTTCAAAAATGCCGTGAATACCAGGTCCCAACGCACCATCTGTTCGTTGATTTCAAGGCGGCATACGACAGTATAGACCGCGTAGAGCTATGGAAAATTATGGACGAGAACAGCTTCCTGGGAAGCTTACCAGACTGATCAAAGCAACGGTGGATGGTGTGCAAAACTGTGTGAAGATTTCGGGCGAACACTCCAGTTCGTTCGAATCGCGCCGGGGACTAAGACAAGGTGATGGACTTTCGTGCCTGTTGTTCAACATTTTGCTAGAAGGTGTCATGCGGAGAGCCGGGTGTAACAGCCGGGGTACGATTTTCAACAGATCCAGTCAATTTATTTGCTTCGCGGATGACATGGACATTGTCGGCCGAACATTTGCAAAGGGGGCAGAACTGTACACCCGCCTGAAACGTGAAGCAACAAAAGTTGGACTGGTGGTGAATGCGTCAAAGACAAAGTACATGCTTGTGGGCGGAACCGAGCGCGACAGGGCCCGCCTGGGAAGCAGTGTTACGATATACGGGGATACCTTCGAGGTGGTCGAGGAATTCGTCTACCTCGGATCCTTGCTAACGGCTGACAACAACGTTATTCGGGAAATACGAAGGCGCATCATCTGTGGAAGTCGGGCCTACTACGGGGTCTGCGGTCAAAACTGATTCGCCACCGCACCAAATGTGTCATGTACAAGACGCTAATAAGACCGGTTGTCCTCTACAGACATGACACATGGACAATGCTCGAGGAGGACTTGCAAGCACTCAGAGTATTCGAGACGGGTGCTTAGGACCATCTTTGGCGGTGTGCAAGAAGACGGTGTGTGGCGGCGAAGAATGAACCATGAGCTCGCCCAACTCTACGGCGAACCCAGTATCCAGAAGGTAGCTAAAGCCGGAAGGGTACGATGGGCAGGACATGTTGCAAGAATGCCGGACAGCAACCCTGCAAAGATGGTGTTCGCTACCGATCCGGCAGGTACGAGACGGCGTGGAGCGCAGCGAGCGAGATGGGCAGACCAGGTGCAGAACGACTTGGCGAGCGTGGGGCGTATCCGAGGATGGAGAGATGCGGCCTCGAACCGTGTATTGTGGCGTCAAATTGTTGATTCAGTGTTATCTGTTTAGATGTTAACTAAATAAATGAAATGAATGAATTTCCGGGGATTAAACCACCCGACTAGGAAAAAGATTACAATGTTGTGAGAACTCATATGTGAATATGTGCATTATGTGGAAGATATTGATTTGAAAAATGTATCGGAGGTAACCACTTTCCCTTCTATGGGACTCGAACCATCGGCCCTCAGTACGCTAGACTGGTGGTTTAACCAACTAAGCTACGAAGGACCTCCGTCGGTCTTCGCAACCTAGCGGCTACTGAATGAGCTCGAAACTCTCAAATTGTACGCATAGTCAAATCACTCGCAATCCATTTGTCAAGCCAACACTTCCACATGTGTATAGTACACGTTCACATTAGAGGAGCGTGAGTATTCAGAATGTCTGGCGGCTTCACACATTCTTCATCAGCAACTGTACTGATCAAGTAAGGTTGTGTGAGCTATTTGCCAGTCGGTCGACAAGCTCAGACCCGACCGCATTGCGTAGGCAAGAGCACGTAAAGCATTTACATTTAACTTTTGAATGAATTATTGGCAGGGGCTGATTTTCTACTCGCCGCTATCACATCAGTATTCAGAATGTCTGGCGGCTTCACACATTCTTCATCAGCAACTGTACTGATCAAGTAAGGTTGTGTGAGCTATTTGCCAGTCGGTCGACAAGCTCAGACCCGACCGCATTGCGTAGGCAAGAGCACGTAAAGCATTTACATTTAACTTTTGAATGAATTATTGGCAGGGGCTGATTTTCTACTCGCCGCTATCACATCCAGGCGCTATCGTATATGCGCAAAATAGCCAGCATGAGTTAACCGCCAGAAATTTGTATGGCGAAAGACATCTAACGCGGGTTTTCTCAACAGCAGGAGCTTTTCACGAAAATCTATTTGGTAACAGTTATGTAGGAAGGTGTCTGCTACTACGCCTACCAAATATTTTTTCGATTGAGTTGCTTATTTTCGAGATATTAAACCTTAGATGCTTTTCGCCATACTGATTTCCGAAAGTTAACTCCTACACTGAGAAACCAAACTATCCAAAATCGAGTGTGAAAATGCTCAAAATCAAGTATTTTGCTAACACTGCCTTTTTGGATAGTTTGTTGTTTACATTGATGGGTATTTATAACGTGGTTTGAAGGTTATCTTCAAAAACTTCCTTCTGAGTTGTTTTAATTCTATGGAAATATCCAAACTGGAGTTTTAGCCTTGTACTTCATTTTGGCTGAAAAAATACTTCGGCGCATTTAAATAAGTGATTGCTGGGAAAGTTTGATTTCTCGAGAGTGGAAAAGTGGAAAAACCAACAAAATTCACGGGTAAGTAATAAACTCAATAAACAAAAATAAATGTATTCAATATTTATGAGTATTACATTTGCAGTAAACGTTTATCACCAGCGTGAGAACATCAAAGAAGAAACATTCCGTGAAATCTGCGGATAAGGATTTTCGCTAAAACCGAATTGTTGAAGTCGAGGTTGAAGTGGTGTTTGGTGAAATACATAATACAAGGTAAGCATTAATGCCGATTTGGATTTGCTACGCAGCATATTTTGAAATACTAAAATTCATTTCAGATCCTCCCAGTTCGAATCCATTGGGGTTGTCATGGTTGTCGTTCATATATTATTCATTGAAAATCGTCGCCACTATTCCACCAGCAGAGGACATCATTTTCCAACGGAAACAGCAGCGAGCATCAGCGAATTGATTCATCGTTATTACTCTAATAGAATGCCGCCGCAAGCAAGTTACTGTCCTTATCAATATGGGGTACTTCTCGGGGTACTTATTTTACGGTAGCAGTAGAGTTGGATTATGTTTAAAAATAAATAAAATAATTTTGTTATACCATTCTTTGCATTCATCATCACTATTTCATGAAGAAAATTCAACTATTTAATATACTTTCCGTAAACAAATCATTTCTCAATTTTAGGTATTTTTCATCCAAACCGAAGTCTTTCTAATGTAGTAATTTTTACTAAAAATTATACCTTCATTAAACTACTTAAAATTAAGTACTTCACGAAAAACTCAATTTTGAGTGGTTGCACTTAGCTGTCAAGTTGAGTGAAAAGTACTCAATTTTGGATTGTTTTGAATTTCAGTGTAGTGTGCCGCTGTAAGCACGCTCAAAGCAGGCGATTCATTTATGGGGTTTGATTATAGGTATTGATATTGGAAACAACAACTTTCATGCTGTGTAGAATTATTAGCAATTTGTTTATTCAAAACATCTGGAAATAAAACTAATACAGGGGTTGGACAAAAAGGTTGAGATAGGTAAAATTATGTCGAAATTCAAATCAGCATAACTTTGCGTATAATGATCCGATTTTGATAAAACTAGAACCATCGGAAGCGGACACTCTTCTTGTATACTGTCCCCCTGCAAAACCTGAGATTGGTCCTTGTCCACCGGAGATGTACCGGGTTTTCCGAGGATATGTTTAAGATGCATTTTTTCCACTGCGTGTCATTTAATGTGACGTTTACTTTCATCATGTTTTATACTTTCTCCAAAAACTAGAACTAATATGGCGACCAATCGTGACTGTAGATCGAGAATCCATCTAAACTATGCACAGATATGGCCATTTCCGTAAAAACGGTACCGGGAAAATGATGAAATGATAACAGATTGGAATAATGCAAATATGAGTATCTGACATCATGGCTTTGCGAGACGATGATTACAGAAACATTTCCAGAATGATTGGGTCCACTACCACCCTTACAGCAGGTTCCATGGGCGTTCCAAGAGAGGCCGGTTTACACAGAAAAAATAAAGAACTTAAAAAAAGGTTTAAAGAACTCAACTTTGAGAACGAAGTTCCAATTTTTTACTCAAAAGTAAGTAGTTTTCTCACTCCCTCTCATGAATGATATTATAAACAAAGAGAGCTGCATCGACCCAACGTGTGCTCTTCCGTGGAAGAAGCCAAATTCGAGTTGTTTTCACCATAGTCTCGGGTGAGTGAAAATAACATAAATTTGAGTTGGTGAAACTTCATAGTGGGTGAAAATTCAACACGGGAGTAAAGGCACAGTACTCATTTTTTCGCATTTAACTTATATTTGGCTTCTTCCACGCAAGGGCGGATTTGAGTGAAAGGAACCATAAAGTGAGTTGTTTCGCGGTTCCGTGTAGGCACCATCTGGAACCATGTATATATGGGAGTCAAAATTCATGTTTTCCCAAGATGATGAATATAGGAACTTTACTAAAGATACATTTTGAAGACTGTAAGACTCTCTGGCGAGAACAGCTTTCCTGGGAAGCTTACCAGACTGATCAAAGCAACGGTGGATGGTGTGCAAAACTGTGTGAAGATTTCGGGCGAACACTCCAGTTCGTTCGAATCGCGCCGGGGACTAAGACAAGGTGATGGACTTTCGTGCCTGTTGTTCAACATTGCGCTTGAAGGTGTCATGCGGAGAGCCGGGTGTAACAGCCGGGGTACGATTTTCAACAGATCCAGTCAATTTATTTGCTTCGCGGATGACATGGACATTGTCGGCCGAACATTTGCAAAGATGGCAGAACTGTACACCCGCCTGAAACGTGAAGCAACAAAAGTTGGACTGGTGGTGAATGGTGCAAGAATGCCGGACAGCAACCCTGCAAAGATGGTGTTCGCTTCCGATCCGGCAGGTACGAGACGGCGTGGAGCGCAGCGAGCGAGATGGGCAGACCAGGTGCAAAACGACTTGGCGAGCGTGGGGCGTATCCGCGGATGGAGAGATGCGGCCTCGAACCGTGTATTGTGGCGTCAAATTGTTGATTCAGTGTTATCTGTTTAGATGTAAACTAAATAAATAAATAAAAATGAAGCCTCTCTGGCCAACTTGTAACAGGTTCCGGGTGTTCTGCGAAAGTGACATTTGTTCAGGATGTATGGCCAACCCCGTACCGTTTTCACGAAAATGGCCATATCTCTGGTTATACCTAACGGATTATCGATCTGCAGCCAGCATATTATTTCTAGTTTCTGGGGAATGTATAAAACATGATGGCAGTAAACGTCATATAAAATGACAAGCAGAAGAAAAAAATGCATTTTTAACATACCCTCAGAAAACCCGGAACATCTCCGGTGGCCAATGGTCAATCAGAGGTTTTGCATGGGGCAGTATACTAGAAGAGTTTCCGCGTCTGATGGTCTCAGTTTCATCAAAATCGGATTATTCTACGCAAAGCTATGCTGATTTGTACTTCGACAATTTTTTGCATATCTCAACCTTTTTGTCTAACCCTTGTAATTAAATACAAAATCAGAATTGCTTTGTTTCTAACTATTAGGCCCTTATGTTAAATGGGCTAAATGTGCTATTTCAGGGGAACTGTCCCGTTTTCCATCTCATTTAACATATTTTCATCTTATCGCCAAACAAAGAAAAACAGCACCAATTTCTTTGCTTCTTATGGCTAACATGTACGCTTACTACTGAAAAAATCATAAAAATAAGGAACAAGTCACCCCAAGATGATCCAGCCTAGGGCTGCAAATCTTCTTAATAAAGACATAAAAGAAGAAACATGTCAAGGAGCAGAACCCTACTAAAACAGAGGAGGTTCTGCTAATACTCAAAGAAAAATGATTTAAAGTTGCGGCTCCAAACTCCTATTTTAAGGCAAGTTTTATGATATAATTTCTCAGAAAATAGAAACCAAAGTATACAATAATGTTTATTCTCCTGGAAATTATTTTTTTCGGACTTTTCTAAAACATTTACATGTAATACGGCGAAATTTTCTAATCGAAAATGGATATTAGCACCAATGCCTTCTGTGAATGAATAAAAGTAATTTATTTTCAATCATAAAATAAAACTCTCTTTTAATGCACGTGTTGTTTAGTACCAAACACAACTTAACATATCTAGACCAACATTTGAAAAGGGCGTAACAGCCAAAATTTATTCTTTCTGATTCTTCGTCTACATATATAGCTATATACGTGGACGAAGAATCAGAAGGAATAAATTTTGGCTGTTACGCCCTTTTCAAATGTTGGTCTAGATATGGTCAGTCAGATGCCATGACTCGTACCCATCCCGGAATTATGTGAATTATAAAACCAAAAACTTTCCCTGGTTGAGCAGACCAAAATAAATCTCTGTGAGCTAATTTTATTCTTCTTTATTCACCACTATCCGATGCGCTTCAGTGAAAGCACATCGGCTGCCATCACAGTTGCAGCCATCATCGGACTTTAGCCGTGAACTTCGAGCAATGCGATGGGCGATCGCATCAATCGCAACCGATACCACTGCATCCGAGCAAGCACAGAATGATATAAAATGTGTCCTTTTCTTTCATGCATATTCTCCTGCTGGCGACAGAATGCTGTGTACGAGAACACAGCGAACGAACGAGAAAAAAAATGTGTGAATAATAAGCACGTCAGTACGCCCTGCTGACACAAACTGAACACACGGCAGGCACAGCTTCTTTTATACACAAAAAAAATCTTGTGGTGGAACCGAAGGCCCGGTATATACAGCATTCTGATGCACGGTATTAGTTATATATGAAATTTTTAATGACTTTGACATAAATTGAAAATTCAATAGCTTATCGTTAATGATCTTAAGTTTTGATGAAATTGACAAATTGCTGGAGAGTGTCCGAGTCGATTGATATATAAATCTTTAAAATCCATCGAAAGATAAAGGTACTAGCAGGGTTGTGGTACCGGTAGTACCGGTACCGAAAATACCTGGAATTCCGACGATTTTCGGTACCAATAATACCGGTACAAAAACACCCACGAGAGCCGGTATCTACGGTACCAAGGTACCAGTACTTGGAATCTATATAATAAAAATGAAATGGTCTGTGTTCGTATCCGCATAACTCGAAAACGGCTGGATGGATTTTCATCATTTCTTCAGCTGAAACGTTCAACGTAGTTTCCGACAGGTTTATATGATATTTCCTCATGCGGAAATCATTAGTAGGATTGAGTATATCGTGAAAAGCTCAAATGAGGATTCGTATGGAAAATTAGCATCGGCAGATCACAACACGCATTTTCGCCTACTATGCAGGACAACGTCTGCCGGGTCGACTAGTAAAATATAAATATGGAGAAATGCTATAAAGTGACGAAATATTTCTAGAAAATCACGATTTTGAATTTTGTTTTCACTTTGCATAAACATGCATAACTCTGAATTGAGTACCGCAATTGAACAATATATTTTAAGATTTTGTCAAATATAATGAAATCCACACAATTCAAATCCAATCGAATTCCAATAAAAATCCAAGCCACATTCAATCCAATTCCAATCTAAATCCAATCTAAATCCAATCCAAATCCATTCCACATTCAATCCAAATCCATTCCACATTCAATCCAAATCCGTTCCACATCCATTCCAAATCCAAACCAATCAAAATCTAATCCAAATCCGATCAAATCCAATCCAAATCCAGTCAAAATCCAATCCAAATACAACCCAAATCTAATCCAAATCCGTTTCAAATCCAAACCAAATCCAATCCATGTTCAATTCAAATCCATTCCAATCTAATCCAAATCCTATCTAAATCCGTTCGAATTCCAAATCATTTCCAATCCATTCAAACTATTATAAAGATGGGACATGAAGCAATTCATAATGGTTTGTTCAATCTCACGCGAACTCATTTTTATCCAAATTCTAAAAGCCAATGTGGGAGGGTTGCAAGCAATATGCGATTCTGCTAGGTGAGTCGCATGTACAAGTAGTTTGGGAACATCTGGCCTAGGATATGATATTTATCTAAAATTTCGCTGAGATATCATAGCATTAGTATATACCTAAATTTTAGACTTATGTTAACCAGTACTATTAGCCAACAACTCCAAACTTATGACTTTGTGAATGCTGGCAACATTTTTTGAGCTTCGTGAATATTGGATATCTCATCCAACGGGTATTTCCGCTACGATTACTAAGTCAGTAAATTCCAGAATAAACTTCAAGATAATATATTAAGCCTTCCAAACAATTTTATAGCATACGATAGATCTCCATATCTCTCAGATTTCGTTAGAGCTAGTCTCATGTACACTAAAGTCGCCAAGTTCTACATTTTAAACAAAATTTATTTTAACCAAAATCAATGCTTCCATGACCAACCTTGGGATTTTCTAGATTGTCAACCCTTTTCTCGGCAGTCTCCCAGATACGCCTTGTGGTATTGCAAACCACAAACCATTTTCCAGCGGTCTCCAACGCTTTGTGATTTTTCAAACCACAATCCATTTTCCAGCTCTTCCAGGCGCGCTTTGTGATTTTCTTAATTACATTAATTACATTTTCTAGCGGTCTTCCAAAGTTCCAGACACGCTTTGTGATTTTCCAAACAACAATCCATTTTCTAGCGGTCTTCCAGACACGCTTTGTGATTTCTACCACAACTAATTTTCCAGCGGTCGCGCTTTGTGATTTTTCAAACCACAATCCATTTTCCAGCGGTCTTCCAGACGCGCTTTGTGATTTTCCAAACTACAATTAATTTTCCAGCGGTTTTCCAGACACGCTTTGTGATTTTCCAAACCACAATCCATTTTCCAGCGGTCTTCCAGACGCGCTTTGTGATTTTTCAAACCACAATCCATTTTCCAGCGGTCTTCCAGACACGCTTTGTGGTTTTCCAAACCACAATCCATTTTCCAGCGGTCTTCCAGACGCGCTTTGTGATTTTTCCAAACCACAATCCATTTTCCGGCGGTCTTCCAGACGTGCTTTGTGATTTTCAAACCACAATCCATTTTCCAGCGGTCTTCCAGACGCGCTTTGTGATTTTTCCAAACCACAATCCATTTTCCAGCGGTCTTCCAGACGTGCTTTGTGATTTTCATACCACAATCCATTTTCCAGCGGTCTTCCAGACGCGCTTTGTGATTTTCAAACCACAATCCATTTTCCAGCGGTCTTCCAGACGTGCTTTGTGATTTTCAAACCATAATCCATTTTCCAGCGGTCTTCCAAACGCGCTTTGTGATTTTCCAAACCACAATCCATTTTCCAGCGGTCTTCCAGACGTGCTTTGTGATTTTCATCCACAATCCATTTTCCAGCGGTCTTCCAGACGCGCTTTGTGATTTTTCAAACCACAATCCATTTTCCAGCGGTATTCCAGACACGCTTTGTGATTTTCCAAACCACAATCCATTTTCAAGCGGTCTTCCAGACACGCTTTGTGATTTTCCAAAACACAATCCATTTTCCAGCGGTCTTCCAGACGTGCTTTGTGATTTTCATACCACAATCCATTTTCCAGCGGTCGTCTAGACGCGCTTTGTGATTTTCAAACCACAATCCATTTTCCAGCGGTCTTCCAGACGTGCTTTGTGATTTTCATCCACAATCCATTTTCCAGCGGCTGGAAGACGCTTCCAAACCACAATCCATTTTCCGGCGGTCTTCCAGACGTGCTTTGTGATTTTCAAACCACAATCCATTTTCCAGCGGTCTTCCAGACGCGCTTTGTGCTTTTTCAACCCACAATCCATTTTCCAGCGGTATTCCAGACACTTTGTGGTTTTCCAAAACACAATCCATTTTCCATCGGTCTGCCAGACGCGCTTTGTGACTTTACAAACCACAATCCATTTTGCAGCGTTCTTCCAGACGCGCTTTGCAGCAGTGCAAACCCATTGCCTTGTGTTTTTTAATCATCAAATATGTTAACACATTAGCACATTAACAATTGAATTCAACTCACCTTTTGAAATCAGCGTCAGGATCCAACAAATAACCTGGCAGGATCGCCAAAATGTGTGGCCCCAAATGGTCGGAGCGGAAAACAGTATGCCATACATGACTGAACGCGTACATCTAAGTCATTCAAAATTTAAAGTAAAAGGAGCAAATTATTCCGATCAAAATCCTACATCAAAAAATAGGGCGCGCTAGTAACGTTCTAAATCTTCCCTTTCAGTGTAACGCTCTCGATATCCAAAAATTGGCGGTCTTCCAGACGTGCTTTGTGATTTTCATACCACAATCCATTTTCCAGCGGTCTTCCAGACGCGCTTTGTGATTTTCAAACCACAATCCATTTTCCAGCGGTCTTCCAGACGTGCTTTGTGATTTTCAAACCATAATCCATTTTCCAGCGGTCTTCCAAACGCGCTTTGTGATTTTCCAAACCACAATCCATTTACCAGCGGTCTTCCAAACGCGCTTTGTGATTTTCTTAACCACAATCCATTTTCCAGCGGTCTTCCAGACGCGCTTTGTGATTTTTCAAACCACAATCCATTTTCCAGCGGTATTCCAGACACGCTTTGTGATTTTCCAAACCACAATCCATTTTCAAGCGGTCTTCCAGACACGCTTTGTGATTTTCCAAAACACAATCCATTTTCCAGCGGTCTTCCAGACGTGCTTTGTGATTTTCATACCACAATCCATTTTCCAGCGGTCTTCTAGACGCGCTTTGTGATTTTCAAACCACAATCCATTTTCCAGCGGTCTTCCAGACGTGCTTTGTGATTTTCATCCACAATCCATTTTCCAGCGGTCTTCCAGACGCGCTTTGTGATTTTCCAAACCACAATCCATTTTCAAGCGGTCTTCCAGACACGCTTTGTGATTTTCCAAAACACAATCCATTTTCCATCGGTCTTCCAGACGCGCTTTGTGATTTTTCAAACCACAATCCATTTTGCAGCGTTCTTCCAGACGCGCTTTGCAGCAGTGCAAACCCATTGCCTTGTGTTTTTTAATCATCAAATATGTTAACACATTAGCACATTAACAATTGAATTCAACTCACCTTTTGAAATCAGCGTCAGGATCCAACAAATAACCTGGCAGGATCGCCAAAATGTGTGGCCCCAAATGGTCGGAGCGGAAAACAGTATGCCATACATGACTGAACGCGTACATCTAAGTCATTCAAAATTTAAAGTAAAAGGAGCAAATTATTCAGATCAAAATCCTACATCAAAAAATATTCTAGTACCGGTATTTTCCCGGTACTACCGGTATTAGACTTTCTCAGTACCGTAGTACCGGTACCGCAAAAAGGGGCCGGTACTAGGAACTCTAGGCGCTAGTAAC
Source organism: Armigeres subalbatus (assembly GCF_024139115.2). NCBI lineage: Eukaryota > Metazoa > Arthropoda > Insecta > Diptera > Culicidae > Armigeres > Armigeres subalbatus. Next base: position 85,699,630 of record NC_085140.1, read on the forward strand.
GTTCTAAATCTTCCCTTTCAGTGTAACGCTCTCGATATCCAAAAATCTAAATGACACCCAGTATAGTAAAGAAAGACGTAAGTCCTACGTCAAAAATTACGTCTACTTCTTATCGCGGTGTACTATCCTAGACGACTATTATAGAAACTATTGAAAAATACCGATTGCTTTGATTACATCAATCTCCTACACAGATTAACATATTACTTGATACTTGATGGGCTACAGCTCTTCGATGAACCTACGCCGAATGAAGTATCCTTCTCCACTGGACTCGATCCTGGGCCAATCGCTTCTAGTCGCCCTGAACATTGAGCGCCGTTAGGTCCTCTTCAACTGCATAAAGCCATCGTGTACGCGGCCTTCCACGAAGCCTGCGGCCTCTTCAGGGTTCTCTACTAACATATTATCGTATAGCATTTAAACTTAGTGTACGAGTAAGGCAAAATGTGGAACATTTAAAATCTACAATTCACGTGTAATTTCGTATAAACAACAAGACAAGACAAGACAAGAGTACTATAAAGTTATGTGCGCCATTTTGCGCCGGAACAAGTTATACGATTCTAAAACACCCCTAGAATAAACACATTTTCTCAAATAACTTTTCAACGTCAAGAGATAGAGCCTCGCAATGCTCTACAGAAACGTGTATTTTTGTTAGAGAAACAACTTTGTAGACGGTGATAAAAGCGCCTGAAACATAAAAAACCCAGATTAATCCACCTAGTGGTGATGGCGCCTTTCTCGAGCAAAAAGGTAATAAATGTAAGCTTTACGCTTACACCTCGATGATGTACAAGAAAGGCAAAGTAGTTACACCGTCTAATGTTATGATAGAAAGTTTACACTAGTAGATGATAGATGGCGCTGCCAAAAGTTTTTCGAATTTCCTATGTTCGAATTTTGACTTTCGGACAATTTCATAGTACTATGAAGCTGAACGAAGAGCATACTTACGCCTAAATGCGTGCAACACGAGCATCTTTATAGTACGATGAAACTCTTAATGGGAGCAAGCCACGGATAAACTTTAAAAATATTCATAGATGCAAGGCATTTTTCATGACACATTATTGTTCTATGTGAATATGTCTCATCACTATTTTAATATTATCTATTTTTTGCAATTTGCAATTATTATGAAATTCAATAGTGATCAACAGCGTTTTAGTCTCTGTCGGATGCAACTTGTTGCAAGAAAATCGGTTAAGAGTTTCTATGTGAAAATTTGGCTAATGTTTTTTATGGTATTTTGTGCACACAAACACGCACACACATACACACACACACACGCACACACGGACAGACAGACATTTGTTCAGCTCATCGAGCTCAGTCGAATGGTATATAACACTATGGGTCTCCGAGACCTCTATCCAAAGTTCGAATTTGGAGTGAAATGATAGCCTTCCGGTACAACTTAGTTGTACGAGAAAGGCAAAAAGGTATTCTCAAAAAACTGGTTTGAAAGACCTTTCACAGAAAACGTCACATATCTCGATATCTCGTACTATATAAGGTATGCGGTGTCTTCGGCAAAGTGACTTGAAATACCATCCGCTACAACTTTCTCAAAGACACTAGGCTCATATCTGGTTTCGATGGATAAACAAAATTTTATTCCCCCTTTTAGGTGGACTAATCATTTAACAGATTTTCTCAAAAGAAGGCCCTTTCCATATCGAACGCCTCCTCCAAACAAACTACAGCGAAAAAATCAACAGAAACGATGCTATTAAAAAAGCGCACGAAATCGGCAAAAAGTAGCAATGTACGATCTTTTTTGCCTTTCTCGTACAACTAAGTTGTACCGAAAGGCTATCAATTCACTCAGAAAACGAACTTTTTATAGAAGCCTCTGAGACCCATAGTATTATATACCAATCGACTCATCTCGACGAGCTGAGCACATGTCTGTCTGTCCGTGTGTATGTATGTGTGTATGTGTGTGTGTATGTGTGTGCACAAAAGCTATAAAAAAACATTAGACAACTTTTCGCACAGTAATCCTTAACCGATTTTCTCGCAACAAGTTTCATTCGACAGGGGACAAAGCCTTGTTGATCACTATTGAATTTTATAACGATCGGTCATTACGTTTAAAAGGTATAAAGAAAATGGTACATCGGACCATATAAACCCCATATAAGGTTTGTGTCTTATCTAAATGCGAGAAAGGCACCACCAACGCTAGGTGGATTAATCTGGGTTTTTTTATTTGCTAATTATCTAATACATGCATTTATCTCTTAGACTAGGTGTTCCGTGTTTTCTTAACACTAGCATCCTTATTAGCTATGTTACAATTTTAGTTATTATTAATACATTTCAATTGCCTCTAGCAGTTAGGATATTTCCTCCAACACTTTGCGATGGTGATGACCTTTACATGACGTGGACTAGCATCAGTTTATTTCATTTATAAGCCTGTTTGATTCATTGTTGGACGTTTTTGAGTAAGTTCCACAACGTAAAATCCCGTTGTATGTCTCTTGAACTCCACACTCCCGTGGTAGACGGCTGTAGATTCAGCAATTTCGCCGAACTTCGGCCTAAAATAATTCTCGGAATGGAATCCTTGGTATGAGCTGATCCTTGAGTTCCTTTGCTCAAAACTAAATATCAACATTCCAGTTCTGTATTCTCCCAAAAGTCATGAAAGGCGATATTTGTTGATAAGATAGAATTTATTGATTCATAATCAGCTCATTATGTATGCAATGGTACATCGGTCTTCTTCTTCTTCTTATTGGCATTACATCCCCACACTGGGACAGAACCGCCTCGCAGCTTAGTGTTCATTAAGCACTTCCACAGTTATTAACCGCGAGGTTTCTAAGCCAGGTTACCATTTTTGCATTCGTATATCATGAGGCTAACACGATGATACTTTTATTGCCCAGGGAAGTCGAGACAATTTCCAAATCGAAAATTGCCTAGACCGGGACCGGGAATCGAACCCAGCCACCCTCAGCATGGTCTTGCTTTGTAGTCGCGCGTCTTACCGCCCACATCGGTACTAGGGAAATATCTCATATGATATCTATCGCTTCACAAGCGCATCTCTTGTGACATACAAAGTTCTTTGAGATAATGATTGTATAATCAGACGATATGCATCAGTAAGCTAACCTTCAGGAAATTTCATGCTCGCAAGTCTTCGAAGCATCAACTAAAATTCACACCTCGACCAACTACCAATCTGGTATAACCCGGTTGCACCATACGATCTTCGCAGAATGAAGAACAACACATATCGTGACTCAATTAATGCCCGTATGGTAATGTGTTATCTAAACCTTAGAATGGGCGCTATCCCCTCGCAGTGAACCACGCGGGCACAGATAAACAGACGTAACAGCTACCACTAGCACAGAAGTCGGTATAGTACAAAATGTTAAACATGGAAGAAATACGTTGTGTGCGAAATTAGCATTTATTGAAATATGAAACAACCGTCGCGATTATGACTGAGTGGAATATCTATAGTGTTACGTCGGTTTGCCTTGGAGACAAATCTAAGGTGTTTACACCAGATTCGCTCGACCATGACAAAGTTTGATGCAATTTTGATTTTCTTCACAGGAGTGCAAATGGTGCTTGATATTTAGTATGACTCTTTTTAGCGATGCCGTCAGCTTATCGGAGTCCACAACACATCGATATGCTGATAAATGCGAATTGTTGTTTGAAATCGGTTTAAACTTGTGCCTTAAGTAGCGAGAACAAATGGAAATTTTCTTTCGTTCTTCTGTGGAAATTTTAAATTGTTTTTTTTTCAGTGATTCTACAACTGCTTCGATATGGTATGTAATAAGGATCATGTCGGCAGTAGGCAAACGATATTGACCGAAAAGAAATCCATGTCGGTAGTACCCACTGTATCCCTAAATTTTGATTGAATAAATTTAGTCACAGAATTGAAAAGATGCGAGTCGATAGGTGAATTAATCTTCAGTGTGAGAAGACTGAATCCCATTTGAGGGTTCACCTCTTTACAAGTACATAATTACTGTATTGTTTTCAGTAATAATTTATACAGTAATTTGACAATGATTCAGCAAAAAAAACATTTTACAAGATCCATATTGAATCCAAATCATCATTGTGCAAATAAAAATATTTCACAAAACATTTTGCTTACGGACCAGCTAATTCAATTAGAAATAGTGTTCGAAATTCCAGACTGCTAAGTAAATTAATCGTGGAACTGTGAATGATGAAAACTGCTCGGAACTATACATTGTTGTGTATGAGTTGAATATTTGTTCCCTGTGCCATCAATTTATATAGTTTTTTTTTCAATTGTTTTATTGAAATAAAATAAAATAAAAAAAAGAAAGCAACAATACTCATGATGTCTTTGTTATTTTCTATTCTATTAATGCTGGATGTAGTTCAAGGCCGTCAACATTGTCTTATTACATTATAATCAGATCAATTAAACGCAACACCATCCAGTAGATTCGTCAATCAAATGTGGTTTAGACCTGAATGTGGTGAAATTATATCTACCGGGTTTTCTAAGAAGCTCAATTCCCTCATTCAAGCTCAGTGCGCTGATAAAATCTAATAAGATTCGTTTGAAATAAATCAACTTCGCAACAAAACAATGATTCGAAAAACTGTTGGTATCACTATAAAATCAATGTTATTTCTATTTTCTGCATTTCACATATTTCCTCTCTCGAAATTTTGTGGAACTAGATTTTTTTAAATTAATTCTATTGGCTCGTATGCTAATGCAATGAAAAGAACAGAATTTAAAAGTGGTCGCTAGGTTGTGACGAATGTGAAATTAATATAAAAGGTGTTAATAATAATTGGGAACTAAGAAACACGTTGTATATTTAGTTGTTTTAACGATATATCAGTGCGAATACTTCCGGAAAGTTTGGATATGTGGATGTCATAAAAACTTTATTATTCTGACGTGATTTGTTTTTATTAAGCCCATACTATTTTAATTCTCATTCAATAGCCCAAATGTGGAAAAATAAGTCGTCTGTAAGAATGGAACCAGACCAGCAATGGGAACCGATTGTCATAAAATTAGTTCATCCTATGCAGCAATCATGTGCATGTCAAGCAGGACGCACCGGGACTTGCAAAATCCACGATCTCCATAAAATTACCCAAACGGCTCACGCCGCGCCAGCACTCCGTTTTCAGCTCGTTAGGCAAACGTCTTCACGCGCGGTAGTTACGTTCTTATTGTGTATCCGAGAGAAGAATTAGTGCTAATTAGCATACATACTGTGGGGTAACATAGCGCAAAAAAAAAAAATGAAATACAAATCGATTTCATCATGACAGTCTGTCATTCATATAGTGAGTCACCTGAGAAGTGTTTGTGGTAATGTCCAAATCGTGAGCACTCAACATCTTTACAAGTACAGGAAGAAATCTAAAGCACATATTTTCAATGCTCGAAGTGAAGTTTAAGTGATGTTTATATGTCTGGTGATTTGGGGAAGAACATAAATCAATGCGAATTCTAAGAGCAGAGTCTGCTGTCCGTTTGCTTTGTCTTTATACTCGTATCTGGGCTTCGCGTAATTGAAGCTAATATTTGTAGCACTATATTGACATGGCTGGAGAGGCTGAACGGTTTGATGAGTTGTCAATTCTGATAGGGATAAAACCGAGGTAATTTGATTCAGAACATCTTGTTATGGCTTGTCAGATAACGGAGGCTGAGTAGTTGTTGGGGAAGTACAATTGTGAATTGTCAATAATATTTACTTAGATATATCTTTGATCTTATTTTTCATTCCATATGCGAGTGGATCTTCTCATTGTGGGTGCAGAGTCGTACACATTTCTTTAAGTATGGTTCCATTCTTATAGTGCGTTTAATTATGATTCTTGTTCTAAATCGATTAAATTATTATCTGGATAATAGTCTAACAGTAAAGGAGCAGATTTTTTTCTTCTCATACGCTGAAGCGTACACAGAAAAACATAATCAAAAGTTAAACGACGTGTAAAATATTGCCTAATGTATAAACTAGTGCAACTATTCCGTTTTCCATCTCACTGAACATATATTCGCTTGTATATTCGCTTCTTTTTGCTAACACGCGTGCTCACTGGTGAAAAAATCACAAAAATAAGAAACCAACCAAATTCCTTTTTATTGCTTTGTTTTTGATGGGATGGAAATAGGAGCTATGGGATGAAGTGCTGTACCGTTCCCCTATATTTGATGTAATCACAACTTTGTAGAGGTTTTCAGCCGTGCGGTAAGATGCGCGGCTACAAAGCAAGACCATGCTGAGGGTGGCTGGGTTCGATTCCCGGTGTCGGTCTAGACAATTTTCGGATTGGACTTCCTTGGGCATAAAAGTATCATCGTGTTAGCCTCATGCTATACGAATGCAGAAATGGTAACTTGGTTTAGAAACCTCACAGTTAATAACTGTGGAAGTGCTTAATGAACACTAGCTGCGAGGCGGTAATGTCCCAGTGGGGGATGTAATGCCAATGAAGAAGAAGACAGTCGCTATTCTTGAAATCTGCTTCATCCCATGCATTTTTTGCTCTTTCGAGGGGCTATGGACCATTTAATGGGGTCTATTTGATACCTTCAGGCATAGACGTAAGTTGATTCCCGGTCTAGGGTGGTGTGGAGTTTATTCTGTTAACAGGTAACCGGGAGTCTCCAGGAAAACCTCTCGCCTTTGATGGATCACCACCTGTGACTGTCAACCAATGAATCGCCTACTTCGAGCGTGCTTACAGCGGCACACTAGGAGTTGACTTTCGGAAATTAGTATGGCGAAAGGTATCTAAGGTTTAATATTTCGAAAATTATCACCTTGATCGAAAAAATATTTGGTTGGCGTACATTCCTACATAACTGGTACCAAATAGATTTTCGTGAAAAGTTCCTGCTGTTAGATGTCTTTCGCCGTACAAACTTTAGGTTGGTCACTCATGCTAGCTATTTTTACATATACGTTAGCGTCTAGATACGGCAGCGGCGATTAGGAAACCAACCACTGTGTGTGATTCATTGCAAACTGGGATTTGAGATATGAGTAGTGAAAAGTGAGTTGGGAGAAGCGAGAAGAAAGAATAATAATTGGTAAGTGAGAAGCGATACGCAAGCAGTAAGAAGTGCGAAATATGATGTGATCAGTGAAATGCGAGAAGCAAGTAGTAGAAAGTGATCGAGATACTTTGTGTCAGAAATGAGAAATAAGAACAGGAGAATATGAGAAGTGAGAAACGAGACGTGAAAGGTGCGAGGTGAGAAGCAAGGAGTGAAATTGGACAATAGAGAAAGGAAATGGGAGAAGAGAGACGAAGGGAGAGAAATGAATAGTGTTTAGACTTCTCAGAATAGAGTTATTTCGGTATAAATTTTTGGGCATTCAAGAAATCCTTGGAGTAAGGGTTAAAGATCTAGACGCGTTACGAAAGATCAATCAAACTGTTTTTTAAATGGCTTATGTGTAACCGTCGGTTACAAATCCTACTTGTAGCTCCACCACAAGTTCCATTTTCCCGAATTCATCATCCCAATATTAGTCTCAATACACACTTTTGGGGAAAGTTATTCACCTATGAGCATCACTTTATTAATGACATGGGTGGTGTGATAGGGCGTATAAATGTCAATACTGTCAGTTGTGAGTGGCCACGCATAATCCGAGCGGGTCCGCGACGTTAGGCATAAGTACGATAGGCATCAGTACGTTAGGCATAAGGACGTTAGGCATAAGTACGTTAGGCATAATGGACGTTAGGCATAATGGACGTTTGGCATAATTTTGCCTTCTTTATGTCATGAGCTGTTCTTTGGGTCATTTTATGCCTAACGTCCATTATGCCTAACGTTCATTGTTATGGGAGCGGAGACGATTCGGACTTCTTCACAGCAAACTCGGTCTTTTAATGGAGTATGCTATCAGCTGTAATTTTATTACAGTCAAATTATCTTTTAGAGTTATAATTTAATATTTCGTTTACTTACAACATTAGTCTTTCACGTGTATTCTCCGTCATCGTCGTAATGTAACAATCGATATTTTGGGGTCTATCTTATATCTGCATGTATAATTTTAAGGTTCAATAATAGTTTTTGTTTTAATTCATTGTTTTAATTATAGTTAAATAGGTTCTAATCAATTAGAAATAATAAATTCACAAATTTTAGATATAAGAATTTTTAACTTGTGGCTTTGTTACGTTTTGTTCGGACTAAAAATAGAGTCTCGCATAGAAGTTCTTCACTGTATTGGTCTGTCATGTCAACTGTCAACTAGAAGGTCACTCTGTTGGTCCTTCTTGGATTGTGAGGGGCCGGGTTGCCAACATCCATTATGCCTAACGTCCATTATGCCTAACGTCCGTTATGCCTAACGTCCATTATGCCTAACGTACTTATGCCTAACGTCTTTATGCCTAACGTAGTTATGCCTAACGGGGTATACCTTAATCGAGCAGCTTGAGCAACGGAGCAAAACATTACCCCGCTCCTTTTTAATGACGTGCTGATGGAGCGCGGGTGAAATCATGCAACAGGGTGCGGAATAATTGATTTAAACATACACGGTAAAAAATCAACACGCTCAATTTAACTGTTCCATCTATTGAATGATCAACTTTAAAATCACTATTATTGAATATGAAATTCCTTTGATTTTGAAGTAGTGTCACATTTTTCACAAATGTGTTGAATGCAGACAATTCCATAACATCAACACTGTTGATCAAAGTGCTACTCACTGGATATTGAAATGATTAGCACTTCGATCAGCACCAATAATGTCTCCACTAGAATTGAAAGTGCTATGCTATTGAATTCACAGGTTCAAGGCTATTGATTTAAGAGTGGAGCGATATTGGTGTTGTTCTAAAAATAGATGACAGTTCTTTCATCTGTTCTGCTTATTTCAAGAGGTATTTCGAAGTGTGAGATGGAGTCATGGTAAGACGAAGGACTTTCAAGCAAAGGTATGTTATTCAAATCTGAGCTGAGGTAATTCTATTTTTTTATTTTGTTGTTTTAAATTCAAAACATTGTGCACGTCAAATGGAAGTGGTGGTATTTGAATGCGACAAGCTCAGCTGTTGATATTGATTTGATTCCAAAGTAGTGCATATTCAAATGCAGAGCAGTTCGCATGGACGTGTATATTTTTTACCGTGTACAAATTGAACAATGTAATGGTTCAATCACAGACAAACAGACGTAACACTGGTGAAATTCCCATCGACCATGAGGTCAACGGTCGTTTTAAATTCTACTACTTGCAAGTTTCACAACCAGGAGCGCACGCATCGGATACCTTTGTATTTGACATCTCACACTAGCGCCTTCTGTTGACATTGTCGTACTAAACTTTATTTCGTGCAACATGCACGTGAGGAGGTGGTAAAGTAACTGGGCGATGGATTTTAAAACAAATTGTTCTAGCTGTTACGTCTGTTTGTCTGTGGTTCAATGTTTATACCTAGAAAAGTATTAAAGATGGGATGTCGAATGTGATGTTTTCTTTTTGCTATGGATTCTTGTACGTAATAGTAGTGCGCGCGTGTGTAAATGTTATTGAATTTTGAGGTTAGTTTGTTAGTACCTCGTTTTAGTTGAAGTGTTATTAATTGTTAATTGTTTCTCTAGATTGTTATTTGTTTAGTACAAACATGCAAGTTAGTACGGATTAAAATCACCACAGTCTAAAACGGTGATTATTAATACGGTTAGTTGTTATTAAAGTTAATAATTACTTAAAACTAATGTTAGTAAATTATTGTAGAAAACTAATTAAAACCCAATAACAAACAAGTGAACAAACAAAACAAACAGCAATACCAACAAGAAAAAGGTAAATGATTTGTAAAAAAATGTGAAAAAGTTAGACGCTAAGTGAGAGGACGTCACTAGGGGTCTAATATGTTGTGGTTAGGTCCAGCGGGCCTTTTTCTTTTGTTTGTGGCCTTTCTTTGGCAGGAAAGTATCTCCGGAACTTCCGGACGTGCAGTGAACCAGACCCAGCAAGAAGAAGCCTGAGTGAACGTCCAATCCAGGCCCTCGTTCGGTGTCAGCGACAACGCCATTTTTTCCGACCATCTGCTGGCCAGACCCAGTTTAATCCCGTCGACTGTTACCAGCGACGACGCCATCTTCAAAAACATCCTCCGGCCAAAGTGTGCCAAGACGCCATGACGAACCACAACGCGTTCCGATGGGCGGCCTGATCAACCGCTCGTCGACCTCCGAGGCCACCATCCAGCCAACCAGACCACCAAACAGCAGCTAAACCGCAAGTAACCCCCCCTCCCTTTCATGTGACGATGAAACGAAAAATAAACCGGTATAGTTAATATGAATATCAGCCTCGTATAATCAATCAGAGGAAACCCCGGTTAATGATATTTCCACTAGTTTACGATTTTGTTCGTTTTTTCCGGGTTCGAAAGGAAACGTCAAGCCTCGACGTCTTTGTGATTCGCAAGTGAATCAGATTTTGCATTTAGACACCCCCCTTTTAAGGTTTCATCGTTGTTTCATAACCCTATTCGTGAGCAACCATCGTTCCATCCAAAGTCCAAAGTAAGTACTGTTCCTGCCGAGTATGTGTACCCCCTGCCGACAAGTGGCGATGCTTATGCACAAAATCATAGCAATAACGACCCTGTAGATTCCAAACCCACAGTCCCTGAGCTGGCAAGTTTCATATGGCCGGGGTTCTGCTAAATCGCACCAAGCGCCAACAAAAAGTTACCCGTTTTTCTAACCAAACTTTCGGTTAGCAGATTCAATTGATCAAAAATCGTATCGGATGTCCCTCAACCTTATAACTGTGGATATCCTTCAACACATGTACGAATGAGTTGATATGAAATGACGTCCGTTTTTTTTGCAAGCAAAATACCGGCAGTCAGTCAAAAAGCCGCTTGATGTGTTTTGGCTGAACCCCGACCATATGCCCTTTTGGTGTGTAGATAAAATGCGTCAACGTCAGAAATTTCTGGTTATTCATTAAAACTCTGGAGTTAGGCCTTAACATCTACACGCCTAACCAAAGATTTATCGGACTGTTTTAAATGTGGTTGTCGGCAGCACTGATAAGCGGTGAGCGGTGAGCAACTTGAGAACCACTGTGAAGACCTGGTGGGTGTCGGTGACGGAATGCCAGAATCAGAACAGATTTCTGATGTGTGTTCTAAATCACTTTATAAGCAAAATTCATATGATCTTTATTAAAATTCACTTTGATTTAATTCATAATTCACAATTCCACTCTACGGTTAACAGTCCAATTAAAAGGTTGATGATCGATGATGGTTGAATCCGTCGAAGAAAGTATTGAATATCCGCCATGATGACGGTTGCCGATGCCTTTTATTCTCCAGGGGTCGGAAGTCATTCGTTCTCCATCTTGCCGTTTCCGAAGGGTTTTCTGTCGTTGGCTGTCAGTGGAGTCGAACTCGATGCATTAGACGAAGGAATCGCCACACACATTTGATGAAGAGCACACAGATCGATGATACAGATGATTTGCTTTCTTCTTTCCGAACAGTGGTCTTTGTCCTTTTGGATGTGTAGAATAGAATAAGTCAACGTCAGAGCTGCCGTAATCTGAAAAAGTGACGTATGCGCCATTTTACAACATGCATGTTTTCCATTTTTCTATTAAAGAGCTCGATGAATACTACTCGTTAACACCATTTTTGGAAAATGGTTAAAACGTCACTTTTCCAGATTACGGCAGAGAGGTTCTCACTCATCCAAGAAATCCCTGGAGTAAGGTCTTAAAATCTACACGCGTAACTAAAGGTCAATCGTACTGTTTTAATTATGGAACATGCCCTTCTCGATGTGTAGAATAGAATAAGCCAACGTCAGATATTATCGGTCATTCAAGAAATACCCGGAATTAGGCCTTAAGATCTACACGCGTAATCAGAGATCAGTCGAACTGTTTGTAATATGATACATGCCCTTTTGGATGTGTAGAATAGAATGAGTCAATGGCAGAGGCTCTCGGTCGTCCAAAATATCTTCCAAGCCTTAAGATCTACACGCGTATTCAAAGATCAATCAAACTGTTTTAAATATGGTACATGTCTTTTTGGATGTGTATAATAGAATATATCCATGTCACAGTTTCTCGGTCATCCAAAATATCTACGCGTAGCTAATCGGACTTGACTTCTATTTCGCACTGTCTTTTGGTTATGGTCTATTGGGATGTATTGTACAATTTTGTGTTCGGGAATGAGGTTTTGTTTTAACTTTAAGGTGTACAGTGTGTTGCATGTTTGTGTGACGGGTTACAATTAATTGATTTAGATATTAATTTTGTGTCGAATTCAGGTGTTTTCAAATCTAACTATTTACACTATTTACAAATATCCATTTTGATCAGGGTACTGATCATTCCGGCCACCTTGAAGTAGCCATGCTGTGTCAATCCTCTCTTTGTGGTGATACTATCTCACGACTCTCTCCTACTCGTTTAACTTCGGGTGGTGAACACGATGACCATCGATGTCCATCCATGCTGCCTGAATGGACCCATTCAGCAGCCAGCGTACAGGAGACGAGCAAGAGCGGTGAGTTGATCGCGACGTCGAGAGTTGGTAGAGAACGGTGTTCTGTGAAAAGAGATCCGGTAGAACAAACAAGGACTAGCAGAGAAGTTGGAACGCTAATCACCTGTTAGCAATTCAAATATGCCTTGAGACAGTTTCGGACTGCTCTACCGATCTTGGTAGGGTCTGCTTACGATGAGGTGTGGTAGTCATCTGGTGTTATAGGTAGAGGGCAACCTTGGCGGCTGGTCGCACGACGTTTTTTGGAGAATGATAAGAAACGGGAGTACAACTGATCTGCGAATGGGGTTTCTTCACTAGGCACAGCTACTAAAGAAACATTGCGTGCCTCTTCCGCTGTAGATTGGAACTCTTCGCAGGGGATGCTTGCATTTGGCCAATGATCGGACGATTTGGAAAGCCACGACGGTCTGTTCCACCAACGGCATTGGTTTAGTAGTTCGTTCGGTGTCAGACCTCGGGATAGTTCATCGGCTGGATTGTCGACTCCGGGAACGTGATTCCAGGAATACCCTTCGGTGTTAGACTGGATCGTTGAAACTCGATTGGCTACAAAGGTTTTCCAACGACTCAGTGCAGATTTTAGCCACTGCAGGACGGTGGATGAATCTGTCCAGTTTGACGATCGCATTGATTGATTTATCTTCTGGAACAATTTGGTACACAGGACAGTAGGATCCAGTTCTAGACGAGCGATGGAGTGCTTGGTGGCTATTGGCGTAAACTTCGACTTCGAAGTCAGCAGTTGTACGTAAATGCGATTGTCGTCCTCTGAACGAACGTAGCAGCATGCGCCGTAAGCCAATTCTGAAGCGTCGGAAAACAGTTGTAGCTGGAGTCTTTGTGCAACGGCAAATGAAACGAAGCGAGGAATTCGTAATTCGGAAAGTACATCCAAAGTGACGTGATACTTCTTCCACTCTTCTTGTTGGTTGGGTGGAAGTGGCCTGTCCCACTCGTAGGGACTGTTATCCTCAGTCTTCAGTTTCGTTGGTGTCGATCGGATCGGATAGAGTTCGGCGAAACAGAATGCGCAGGAAATGCTGATCGTTGGGATGGTGGAGAACTTGGCGATACATTTTTTCCATGTCAGCGACGAAGGCGATCCCGTGGAACCGGAATCGAATAATGGTGTTAACAAGAGGCTGCTGTATCACTGAACCGACGAGGACTGTATCATTCAGGGGCACTGCGGTGGACGTTTTGCAGGAGGCGTCGAAAACCACACGCACCTTGGTGGAAGTACTGCTTTTCTTGAACACCGGATGGTGTGGTAGATGGTGAACACCGGAGATTGCGGAACAGCATCATCAACAACATCAAGCTTGCACATGTGGCCGGAAGATATTTTTCGATGAACTCGTAGTAGGTTTGCTTAAAGGCGGAATTTTTCTCAAGGCGTCTCTCGAGGCTGTAGAAACGAGGGGTGGCAATTGCTTGAGAGTCACCGAGGGTGACTTACGGATCTTCGGACCGAGGAAGGCGTACCTTCCGGAGTGAGTTCGGGTGGTAGTGTTGGCATAGATTTCTTCGCATCGTTTTTCTTCAGTGGAGTACGTTGGGCCATGATCGAGTTCCCAGAATCTCTGAAGTGCATTCTTTAGAGACTGGTTGCGTGGCGTAGGAATTGATGGCAGTTTTCCCTGATACTGTCCAGCCATATAGGGTGTCGACAAGGAACGGCAGACCTTCGCCGAGTGATAGACGGTTGCCGGTATGGATTTCATAATAACATTCTCCGCCAATCATGATGTCGATCATGCCCGGTGTATCGAAATTGGGATCGGCTAATGGAACCTTTAGTATGTTCCACGATGCGGAATTGAGGGCTATAGTGGGTAAATTGGCAGTGGGCTTCTTCATCAGTCAAGGCGCATACGTGCAATTGTGTACGTCATGTAGGGGGCGCAATGCCCAATAGTCATCTTCTTCATTGGCATTACATCCCCCACTGGGACATTGCCGCCTCGCAGCTTAGTGTTCATTCAGCACTTCCACAGTTATTAACTGCGAGGTTTCTAAGCCAAGTTACCATTTCTGCATTCGTATATCATGAGGCTAACACGATGATACTTTTATGCCCAGGGAAGTCGAGACAATTTCCAATCCGAAAATTGTCTAGACCGGCACCGGGAATCGAACCCAGCCACCCTCAGCATGGTCTTGCTTTGTAGCCGCGCATCTTACCGCACGGCTAAGGAGGGCCCCAATAGTCATCCCCCGAAGTATTGCTTCATTGCGGGCCGGGGGAATGACTAGAGAGGAAGGAGTTAGTTTCAGTGGGTCGGGAGTGGTGATCCCATCCCCACACTGGTGTCTGGTTGCAGATTTCCATTACCCCCGTTAACAAAAAAAAACACACACACACACACACACACACACACACACACACATAACACAAGATACATACTCATGCACTGGTGGGCATAGAAAAGCTTCAATTAATAACTGAGGAAATGCTAATAGAATACTTGTTGAAAAGCCGGCCAAGTTCCAGTTGGAATGTAGAGCCATAGAAGAAGAAGAAGAAGAAGAAGAAGAATAAGAAGAAGAAGTGTTCAGGCCCCCTGCCCCCTTTATAAAACTCTCGTTGCAAAATTCGATTTTATTTGCCATTCGAAAGAGTTTAAGGACCTATTTTTTGTACTATTTTTAACTTACAATGTTGTGAAAACTCATATGTGAATATGTACGTTATGTGGAAAATATTGATTTGGAAAATGTATTGGAGGTAACCACTTTCCCTTCGATGCCACTAGAGCCCATGACCCTACAGTAGGCCCAAACAGTCAGATTATTTAGGGCAGCGGTTCTCAACCTTTTTCTTGAGAGGTACCCCTTCGAACTTTTGCATTAGTTGAGGTACCCCCTCTCGAAATTAGGCTTCCAATCATCCTGAAAGAATAATTCCGAGCCCTTTGAAAGGAAGTTCCTTTCAGCTTTTGAATCCCTTTAAAGTAGGCTTCCGAGCCTCTTATTTAGAGGCTTTTGAGCCTCTTGTAGAGAGGGTTCAGAGCCTCTTGAAGGCGGTTTCAAGTCTCTTGAAAGGAGGCTTCCGAACCACTTGAAAGGGGACTTCCGAACCTCTTAAAAGGAGGCTTACGAGCCTTTTGAAAGGAGGCAACCTAACCTTTTGAAAGAAGGCTTCCGAGCCTCACGAAAGGAGCCTTCCGAGCCTCTTTAAAGGAGGCTTCTGAGCCTCTTGAAAGGGGGCTTTCGAGCCTCTTGAAAGAAGGCTTCCGAGCCTCATGAAAGGATCTGGAAAGGAAGCTTCTGAGCCTCTTGAAAGCAGGCTTTTGAGCCTCTAGAAAAGGAGGCTTTTGAGCCTCTAGAAAAGAAGGCTTTTGAGCTTCTTGAAAGGAGGCTTCCGAGCCTTTTGAAAGAAGCATTTCGAGCCTCTTGAAAGGAGCCTTCCGAGCCTCTTGGAAGGAGGCTTTTGAGCCAGGAAGGAGGTTTTTGAGCCACTTATAAAGAGTCTTTCTTTGCATCTTAAAAGGAGGCTTTGAGCCTCTAGGGAAGAAGGCTTTTGAGCTTCTTGAAAGGAGGCTTCCGAGCCCTTTGGAAAAAGGATTTCGAGCCTCTTGAAAGGACGCTTCCGAGCCTTTTAGAAGGAGACTTTTGAGCCTCTTGAAAGGATGCTTGTGAGTCTCTTGAAAGGAGGCTTCCGAGCCTCTTGGAAGGAGGCTTTTGAGCTTCTTGAAAGGAGGCTTCTGAGCCTGGAAGGCAGTTTTTGAGCCACTTAAAAGGAGTCTTCCTTTGCATCTTAAAAGGACGCTTCCAAGCCTCTTGAATGAAGAATTCCGAGCCTCTTGAATGAAGGCTTCTGAACCACTTGAAAATAGACTTCCGAGCCTCTCGAAAGGAGCCTTTCGACCCTCTTAAAAGGAGGCTTAAGAGCCTCTTGAAAGGAGGCAACATAACCACTTGAAAGGAGGCTACCGAACCTCTTGAAAAGAGGCTTGCGAGCCTCTTGAAAGGGGGCTTCCGAGCCTCTTAAAAGGAGGCTTCCGAGCCTCTTAAAAGGAGGCTTCCGAGCCTCTTAAAAGGAAGCTTCCGAGCCTCTTAAAAGGTGGCTTCCGAGCATCTTAAAAGGAGGCTTCCGAGCCATTTAAAAGGAGGCTTCCGATCCTCTTAAAAGGAGGCTTCCAAGCCTCTTGAAAGGAGGCTTACGAGCTTCTTGAAAGAAGGCAACCTATCCACTTGAAGGGAGGCTTCTGAAGTGACCAGGAGGCTTTCGAGCCTCTTGAAAGGAGACCTTCGAGCTGCTTGGAAGAAGGCTTCCAAGATGCTTAGAAGGGTGCTTCTAATCCTCTTGCAACGAAGGAACCGAGCACTAGTAAAAAAAATCATTTTGTTCATTCCACGTTTTGCACGTTCGATCTTTTGTTCCGCAGCCTTTCATACATTGTGCTGGTTGTGGAAGGCAGAATCCAATTGAAATTTATTGATCGCATTGCGTATTATGTACAATAACTCGAGCACGACGACACGCCACATCGTCCCTTACGCCAAATGCCCGGATGAGCAGCCGAAATTCCTTGATTCCGAATCCTAAGCCTCGTTCATCCTTAAATATTGTAAACTAACCTCGAGTCACCACGAGTACGCTGGCTCCTATCTCTCTCTTACTAACTGAAAAAAATGACATTGATTGTATATATCACAAAGAAATGTGGCTCTGTAAAGTGTTATACACGCCTGAGCCTACCAAATAAACGAACTTGGAAAAAAAAAAAATTATGTGCGATATATTTTTTTGAAATAAAAATACACAATTATCAAAACTCATTGTTAAGTTTTGATTGGAATTGTAATACGTCCGCCATTACGCATTTTTGTCCGAGGTACCCCCTAGGGCCAGCGAAGGTACCCCCCAGGGGTACATGTACCCCAGGTTGAGAACCGCTGATTTAGGGTACTTTGCAATGGTCCTTGCGAGACAGCTGCACATGGACCTCTTAGACAGACCATCATCTGCAAGTTGTCTGAGCGCGCATTGTCCTTCCAAACAATTGTTAATATCTTTTACATAGAAATTATAAAGCAAGGGACTCAAACATGAACCTTAGGTAAGGCCTATTTTTAACTGTATAATAGTAGAAGCATGTACAGGTCTAGTGCAGGGCGATAGGACGCCAGTGGTAACGTTAAATATTAACATGATTTACAATCCGATTAGCAGAATTTGACTAATTTAATCACAACATCTTGTCAATCTCGTTCCTCTTAAAAAGGGAAAGCCAAAGTAATAACCCGTTTGAAAAATGACACAAATTAATACTAGGATAGCCGACCTTTAAAAGAATCCCGCTAAACCACCTTTCAATGTAAATCTCCCTAGCAATAGAATGGTCATCGAATTTAATTTTCGTCCGACAATAAAATTTGATATTGTATAGCAACAGTCGTACCGAATTGAGAACTTGTCGAGATAAAAAAAATCAATACATGCATGTAGAATGTACATTAAAGCTCTGTCATCGCCAAGCGGAAAAAAACAAGCCCCCAAATGAGTTTCTTGCTTTCGACGCCACCATCCTACGATGTGGTTTTTCAATCTAGTTTTGTCAGGACCTGCCAGTTCGAATGATTTTTTTTATTGAACAAAACCACTAATGGAGAGCCAAAAAGCGAAGCGGTCAATGTAATCACTTCCAGAACTAGTATTTTTTTTGTTCTAACTAAGACCTGCTACAATTTAAATTCAAAATTAAACAATTCAAAGAACGGCTTCTGGAAGAACAGGTTGAAAATAATTCGCATGTTCTAGATTTTTATCGCACTGTATACGGAGACCAGGTGCCATTGTTTGGAAGTAGGTATGTCTGCTCGAAACATCCGATCCACGATCGTTGTTGCATGACGCATGATCGTCAACCGTGTATGGATTAGATAACCCTTTGCGTGGTAATTAGCTGCGTGGAGGTGGATCGTGCGCCGTTTTATGCTGACTGTCATGAGTTACAACTTAATTGTGGATAATTGTCCCGCCGGGAGATGTGTTACTGTGAAGGTCAGATCGAATAATTTTGGAGATTTTTTGTATTTTTGATTGGAAGGCGAATTGGATTGGTTTGATCTGCGATATGCTGACAAGAATAATATAATTGAGGAAATAGCAAGCAACGCGATGTAAGTGATATTTTGGTAAAAGTTGAATTGAGTATGTATGTAAATCTTTTGCTGCTTGTCATTATTTTAGTCGGCGTGAATCGGCATTTGAATGTTATCATTGGGTTCGTTTCTTTAAGATTTGTTTCAAAAAATTTCTGGGATATTTTCAATAAATTATCTGGAGAATTTTTCAAATTTTGTGAAGGAAATTTTAGTTTTTCTTAGTTCCCTAAGTGTTTTTTTCTGAATTTCAATGGGAAATACTTTGAAGTTTTCACTACAGTTTTTTTTTCTTGACTATCCATCGGAAATTTTTTGGATATCGTGAAAGAGCTCGTTGGAGATTCCAAGGATAATTGTTTGGTATTTCTAATGGGAAGTTTTTGGAATTTTTGTGGAAAATTCTTTTTTCTTTGGGAGATTCTTCAGATTATCGAAGGGAAATGATCTTAATTTTTACTGAAAATTGTTTAGGATTTTATGGGATTTTTTCGAAATTTCCAGCAGATACTCTTCGAAATCTTCACAGATTGTTTTTTTCAGAATGTCATTCAAATGACTGAACTACACATAGACTAGATAATAAGTATTTATTGTACAGAGTATAATTGACGGCATGATTGACGGCAAATAAATAAATAAATAATTAATAATTTGTTTTTTACAAATAAGAATTTTTTTTCCAGGAAACGTAGTTATGGAGGAAAATTCAGAATATATAAAAATTGTTGTGTTTCTGCCAAATGACATTTCTGTCCAGATGGGTTTTGTCAAGGGTTTCGCTCTAATGGCTAAATTTTATATTCGGCCAAATAACTTTCGGCCTTGTCAACCGACGGAAAGCCGAATGACACGTTAAGCTGGAAGGTATCCACTTAGGCCGCAACGGGTATTACGTCGAAATGTTTTGGTCGAAAATGTTGGCTTAAAGCTGACAATATGGCCGAAAAACTCGTTGGCCCTAACAGATCATTTGGCCGGAAATGCCGTTTGGTCAAAATGGTTGTTTGGCTGAAAAACCCGTCTGGCCCGAACATATAATTTGGTCGAAGAAGTTGCCTGGCTGAATGATCATTAGGCCGAAATGGTCCATTTGAATGGGCCAAGCGACTTCTTCAGCTAAATGACTTTCAGCCAGATGGGTTTCGGCCAAATGACATATCCAACCATACAACTTTCGACCAACTGGCTATTCCACGTTCAAAAATTTGATTTTATTGAAAAGTTCTATAATTATTCTACGGATATTTCACAGGAAAATTTTAAAGGATTGAAACCAAAGGATTGAAATCACAAATGGAAGAAAGGAATGCGGTTTCCATACTATTTTTGTTGAAAATGCATGCATGAAAACAAAATTCACGCTTGTTTTATTATGTGACGAGCTACCCGCACTTTCTTGAAGATATCCATTTTCAACATGTTTTTGTTTTTAATCTGTATGTTAAAATTATCAAACTTTATTATTTACTAGTCGAACCGTCGAACCTACCCGATCTTGCCGGGGTTGTTTTTCCTTCGTCCTAAATGCCAATCGTTTAGTCGTCGCCCTCTAGATCGATTTCAGTTCGAGCTTTTTCGAGTTTTTTTTTCAGAATTCATTGAAACGTAGGGTAACGGTACCAATAGTGGAGGTATTAGTAGATCCACAAAAGAAAATATTTTTTAAAAATTGATAAGTAAGGGAAATTTACAGATTTAATATCTTAGTCAACAGATAAACTAATAAATTTGCTAACAAAAATGAGATAGATGCCATTTAATATCACCAATTACCAAATATTGCTTGCACCACTATGGGTACACAGTTCCTTTAGTGGCGGTAAAAATTAATTTTGGTTCCCATAGTGGTGCTATTCATTGGTTTCGTATGAGACTCGCCACTATTGGTACAGTTGCACCACTATAGGTGCAAGGGAGTCAATTTTGTTAAGGAAGACCATTGTTTTCAATAGTTTTTCAAGCAAAATCTGAAGATAAGTTGCATTTAAGAGGATATTTAAAGCACGGAGAATCAACTAAAACCATCGTAAAGTGTATAAATATGATAAATCCAAATAAAGCCCAACTACCTCGACTATTGGTGCTACCTCCACTAAGGGTACGGTTACCCTAGCATTTTTACATTTGTTCTACTTTCCCAGCAAAATGTTCTATTTTTTCATATACTAAACACAGAAGAGCCCAAAACGATTCGATTGGAGAGCAAATCGGTCCACCCGTTCGTGAGTTATATTGCCTCAAAGGAAATGCAACTCATTTTTATATAGAAGAAGAAGAAGAAGATAGAATATAGAAGAGAAGAAGAAAAAAGAAGATAACCCACTTAATATACAAGATAGTAACCTAAAGAACGGTTTTGTATGCTGATTACCCAAATTTGAACTTCCCATTATCATTATGTTTAAATGAACCAGGGGCCAGGCCTATCCCATTCTCCCCTGGTTGTATCACAAAAGCACGAATGACATAAACTCGAATTCCATTCGCCCGAATAGATCAGATGCCCGAAAAGACCATTGACCCGAATGTATCAAATGCCCGAACCAATCGTTTAGTCAAGTTGAGTTGTTCTTCGATTGGCATCATGCAATTTTCCGTAGTTCACAAACCAGCTCACTCGTGCAGGTTCATTTAGGGTCCTGACATTCCAGGTACCGAGTTTTCAGTCATAGTCCTTATTTCGTTGCCGGGTCGGTTTTTCGTGGTATTTTAAAGGTTCCAGTAAACTACTTTGCCGGGGTCGCGTTAACTACCTGGCACTGCACTGGTGGAGCTACATGCTGGTTAACTACATGCAGTTTGATATGCTGCATGAAGGATCCTTTTAAGCCAGTCAGCGGCGGTGGCGTGGCGCCGTCGACGTAGGATAATTTCATGCATAAAATTCTGCGGCAGCTTCCAGCAGTTTCCCCGTAAGTTCCTTCAGGAATTCCTCCAGAAGTTACTCCGAAAATTCCTCCGAAAAATCCTCCAACAATTCCTCTAGAAGTTACTCCAAAAATTCCTCCAGAGATTCCTCTGGAAGGTTCTCCAGAAAAGTTCTCCGGAAGTGCCTTCAGGAATTCTTCCGGAAATTCCTCTAGCAATTCCTCCGGAAGCTCCTCCAGGGATTCCTCTGGAAATATCTCCAGCAATTCCCCAAGAAGTTTCTCCAGCAATTACTCCGGAAGTTCTTCCAGGGATTACTTTGGAAGTTCCTCCAAGGGAAGTTCCTCCAGGAATTCCCCCACTAATTCTTCCAGGAATCCTCTGGAAAATCCTCAAGGAATTTCTCCGGAAGAGCCAACAGGAATTCCTCTGGAAGTTCTTCCAGTAAATCCCCTATGGAAGTTCCTATGGAAGATTCTCCTGGAATTCCTCCGAAATTTGCTCCAAGAATTCCTCCGGAAGTTTTTCCAGGAATTCCTCCGGAAGATTCTTCAAGAATTCCTCCGGAAGATTCTCCAGGAATTCCTCCGGAAGTTACTTCTAGAATTTCTCCGTGCTTTCCTCCAGGATCTTATCTGAACGTTCTTCCACGAATTCCTACAAAAGTTTCTTAATGAATGCATACGAAATTTTATTGAAGAATTCCTTCGAAAATTATTTCAGGATTTCCTCCAGAAATTGGTTCGGAAATTTTTCCGAAAGTTCATCCCGAAATTCGTCCGAAAGTTCTTCCAGTAACTGCTCCAGCATTTCCTCCGGGGAAACTTTCAAATTCTTCTTCAGGAATTTCACTAGGAGCTACTCCAGAAACTCACATGAGAGTTCCATTAGTTTATTTAACAGATACAAGATTTTTTTATAAATTACTTCGAGAACTCCTCTGAAATTCTCTTTTAATTCCATTTGAAAATCACATGAAATTCCTCTAAACTCATCTTCAATCCAGCTCAGGAGAATTTTACCATAATTTCCTTCAAGCAGATTATTTCAACAATTACAATTAATTTCGACTGTGAAATTTGTTGTTCGATTTTCGGAGTGGCTTTCAGTCGAGAATAATAGCGTTGACAATTCTATTTCAGGCGACGCTATTATTCACGACTGAAAGACACTTCAAAAATCGAATTCCTTCAAGCATTTCCCCCAAAATTTCTCCAAGAATTCGTTTAGATATTCGAAAATCGTCAAGATATTCTCTAGAAGTTTATTCTGGCTTGCTCCTGCAAATTCCTATAATAGTCCTTCAGAAATTCTTCCGGTTATAACTACAGAAATTGTTGCAAAAATTCTTCCGAAAATTTCTATAAAAACATCTTCGGAAATTCTTCTGAGAATCCACTCAGGAATGTCTCTTGAAATTATTTAATCAAATATCCCTGATAATTCCCACGGGAACTCCTCCAGAAACGATGAAATTCATTTGGTGATAGCAGTCTTAATAAATAGCGTTTTTGCTCCTAACTACGGCTAATCGAAAAGTCGAAGTAAAAAAACATATTTAATACGAAAGAATCATTTCTCAAAAGTACAACTTCAGTCATTAACTCTTATATGGAAAATTACTACCCATCTCCAGAAATTACTGCCGAAATTCCCCAGCAGTTCGTCAAGAAATCACCCAGAAAACTTTTCTGGATTTTTCTCCGGCAAAATGGTAAATGCATCATGAAAGATTCGTGATTTCCCTTGAAAAATTGAAAAATGCTCTTTAAAAAAGTTGTCATCCCAACTAACATTTAATGTCAATGTAAATGTTATTTCAACTCATCTATACGGCTTCAAGCTGAATATGTGTGCTATACATATGATCAAGAACTTCTATTCAATGCTTTTACCAGCAAATCTGGCGAATCTATTCAGCTGTTTTTGTCGTGTCTGCACAACTACTTTACAGCATGTTACACATTTTTTTCTCAATCTTTACTAAACCATTTAGTAATATAATTCGCTTCAATAGCGCTTATTCAGATTTTTTGAATCTGTTAAATAAGTTTTATACAGCCACTGAATTCAATTTGATTAAATATTATTTGAGAGGAGAGTAAGTTTTAGAGTTTATTCAATGTGTTTTTTGTGGAAACTCAAATATCAATTTTGTTGCTACCTAGATTCGAACTCCTGATCTCCTGATTCAATGGCCGCTGCTCTATCATCACCGTCACTTAGACATATGTAAATAACAAAGAAAATTATGGATGTGCTTCTTCGCATACCCTATAAGTTGTTTTACTAACGCTTTTTTCAGATTCATGCTGTATAAACGTTAGAAAGAGGCCTACATGCTGCTTTCAGCACATAAGCTTAAAAATTATGCTTTCAGTATTATTTCAACCAGTATTCAAACATCTATCAGCATGTTCTGTTGGCTAACTTTTATGCATCATGAATCGCTGAAATTGTTTTAGGCAACATTTTCTCACCTGTATAGATGCTACTCTGCTGCTAATCGTTTAACAGTAGCCGTCAACAGCAATATCGCTTCTAAATGGCTTGTTTTATTACACTATCTGTTAGCATTAATGACAGCGCTTTGACAGTTGCTATAAGAGAAGGTAAATACTTTTGTAGCTGCATTACAGAAATCAATAGCTCATACACAGCTACGGCAAAAAAAAATCAAATGTAAACATTGCGGTTTTGACATTCCATACTGATAAGCTAATTAAAGAAGCAGTATAAGGTTTACTTAAACGTTGTGTAGTCTTCAAAGATACAGAAGTAGCCTGAAAGCTTTGTTAGTTCATTTATAGCGCCATTACGCTTTATTGTTAGTGCTATAACAACAGTGAAAACGTTTTCATTGTTAATGCCACCCACCGTAATATAGGAAGTTGCTAACAAGCAAATCAGTTACATACATGAGCTCTTAACCGATAAGCTTTGTTGCTAATTCAGACAGAGCTGTTTTATAACTATATGAAAGCTGCATAAACGATAAGAGATTAAATATATTCAGCACACT
This sequence comes from Armigeres subalbatus, assembly GCF_024139115.2. Taxonomy (NCBI): domain Eukaryota; kingdom Metazoa; phylum Arthropoda; class Insecta; order Diptera; family Culicidae; genus Armigeres; species Armigeres subalbatus. Next base: position 85,724,210 of record NC_085140.1, read on the forward strand.
GACTAGCTGATAGATATTTGGATAATAGTCGAGTTGAAGTTTAAGGGATTATTCGCGGAGGCTTTTCTTTTATTCAGCATTGGCTGCTTTTATTCAAATATTATACAGCCAAAGGCTAGAAGTTGAAGCTTTTAGCACCAAAATTGTTAGTTGGGATTTTTCCTTAAATTATCTAACAAATTAACTTGAAATATATAAAATACTCCGTAAACATTCGAAAAGACGGTACGCTACGAAAAAAAAATGTACCGTAAACAATTAAAAATGCTCATTAAAAAAAGCAAAGATTTGCTACGTAATTAATGATAATTGCGCAGTATATTGTCAAAAGAATTATTATAAAATAGCTTAAAAGGTACTTTAAAATTGGCTATCATAAATTAGAATCTTATGCACAATTGTATAGCCCCTAGAGTTTATTGCTGATTGTTTTGCTTGGTAACCCTATTCAACCGAAAACTAAGAAAAATGCTCCTTAAACAAATAAAAAATGCTCCTTAAACTAAGAAAAATGCTCCCTAAAATAAAGAAATGCTCCTTAAACCAACGAAAAATGTTCCTTAATTTGAGGAAATGCTCCTCAAACGAAAAAAGGGCTCTGTAAAAAAAATGAAATGCTCCATAAACTTATAAAATGTAAATGAGTAAAATTGATTCACAATACAAACTGCACGTGCTGTCAAAGCATCCACCGCCTTCAGGTTTATTTTTGTAAGGCGACTATTTAGCTCTTATTTTTGAAAGTAGTCTCACTAGCAGTTTTTTTGTGTGCTTTACAATTTCGAGTTCGGTCTCCAGTAGCCTTGCGAGTAGAGGCGTAGGATTGCCAATCCGGAAATGGCGAGCTCAATTCTCCACTCCCTGTGCATAGTGTATCCATTGTATTTGCCACACGAAATACATACTCATGCAATGACGGGCATAGAAATGCTTCAATTAATAACTGAGATAATTCCGAGTTCTTCAAGTCGTGTGTTGTTATGCAGGGAAGTTAATGAATAAACCGATTAGCATATTAAGTGCAATGTGATTTTAATGAAATTCGTATCGCCAAACATTTTTTATTCGATGTGCAATTGTCTGGGACGTCTGTTTGTCTGTGAGCCAGGTGCACAATTTCGTAAACAATGCTTTGAATAGCATGTTGGCTAAGATTACATTTTATAAGTTTATGGAGCATTTCATTTTTTTACGGAGCACTGTTTTTCGTTTAAGGAACATTTCCTCAAATTAAGGAACATTTTTCGTTGGTTTAAGGAGCATTTCTTTATTTTAGGGAGCATTTTTCATAGTTTAAGGAGCATTTTTTATTTGTTTATGGAGCATTTTATTCATCCTAAGGAGCATTTTTCTTAGTTTTCGGTTGAATAGGGTTACCAAGCAAAACAATCAGCAATAAACTCTAGGGGCTATACAATTGTGCATAAGATTCTAATTTATGGTAGCCAATTTCAAGGTACCTTTTGAACTATTTTATAATAATTCTTTTGTCAATATACTGCGCAATTATCATTAATTTCATGGCAAATCTTTGCTTTTTTAAGGAGCATTTTTAATTGTTTACGGTACATTTTTTTTCGTTTTTACGGTACGCTTTTCAAATGCTTACGGAACATTTTATATATTTCGAGGTAATTTGTTAGATAATTTAAGGAAAAATGATCACTTTTTTAAGGACCATTTTTCAATTTTTTTAAGGTCAATTTTATCTGTTCAATTGGACATTTTTTGGGCTGCCTTTTTCTCCGCTAAATTCTTCCAGAAATTCTCCCAGAATATCGTAAAGAATTTACCCTGGAAACTTTTCTTCCACGAGGTCCTCTAGGAGATCTCTAAAAAGAAAACAACCAATTCTGGAGAATTTACTGATGAAATTCTCAAAGAAATTTCTGATTTGGCTCCCTGGAGTATTATTTGGATAAACTGTTCAATGAATTTTTGATGTAATGTGTGGATTTCCAAAAGGACTTGCTGAAGAAATTCTTGGAAAAAACATGAAAAGTTTGTTGATGAAATTCTAGAATTTGAAGTACTTTTAAAGAAAGTTTATGCGGAACTTAAAATAAAGTCTTTCTTAACAAACTTTACATGTAATTCTAAAATAATTTCAGAGCGATACCTGAGCAGGAGAAATTACTTCAATAATACCTCATTTTGTTATTGATACCATCTTCTTCTTCATCTTACTAGCCACCAAAAATTAATATGCACAATACTTCAGGCATATCATACATATTACAATACCAAACGCATCACAAATTATTATTCGTTTGGTATTGAAATACCTAAGTATGTTATGCCTAAAGGATTTTGCATACAAAATTTTGGTATTATTTTTTGGTATTTTACCTCTTGTAGAATTCTGGAATTCTGGAAAATTTCCGAAAGTGTTCTAGAAATGATTTCTTGAATTCCCGAAGTCCAATTTCCACATTTCTAAGAAAAAAATTGTTTATGTTCGGACGTTGTATGGCTAGCGATCTAGTGACCCAGTTGTCCTTACAAAGACATTCTCCCACAACGTTTTTCGCACTTTTTCAGCTCCATGCTAGAAACAGTTACCATCCAATGATTTTGATATGGAGACTTTGTCGGAAACGAGAATAACTTCTTCTAATTGAGTGAGATCGAAGTAAGCCGCGGTCGCGAAAGGACGCGATTATTTTTCGTTGTTGTAGTTCCCGTCATTTTTTCGGTTGTCGAAATTTTCTCCTCAAGATGAACCGTTAAAGTTATGAAACGTTCAAGAAAAGCGAAAGGACAGCGTTTGCCGCAGACCAAGCATTCTTTTTCATTGGCCGGTGCGAAGATCTACATACAGAAGGAATGTTAAATTTATCACTGCCAGTGAGGAACAAACGAAGATGGCAATCTACAGGTTAAGGATCGACCTTTGGGTGAGGATGAGCACTGGATGAAAAAATCGAACTATTGCGGGGCGGTAAACTCGGCGCCACCCTCAAAAGGCATACGAAGGAAAATGCCTCGAAGTGAAACCTAGAAACGAATTTGTCAAGTCTAGACACGCAGGGCTCCAGCCTCCATTTCCAGCTATCAGTTTTGGTGAGATCAAACCTTTATATACTTCTTAATGATTAGTATTTTAAATTTTATCAATTATATTTCTACTAGCACTTTGTTGCGCATGATAGGTCACGTCGCACAGTCGATACTGTTATTCGTATTATTGACTTATGCATAGATCTTCTTATATGTATAAACATGTATTGAATAGTTCGTCATCAATGTTAGCGACGAACCATAGAAAATTATGCTTCATTCATTTGATTTGGGATAAGATGAATCCTTGATAATGATATGGAAAAAAATATTCTCACATATATACTTCATATGCTTATATGGAAGAATCAATCTAACAACCACAAGTAACCATTTGCACAGTGTTCAGAACAGAAAACAATTTTGATTTCAATAATTATTCAATAAGAAATATTATAGTTGACAGTTTCATTCAAAGTAAATCAAATATAATATAATATAATAATATAAAATATAATTTTCAGTTCAAAGACACGGTGTCTCTATGGAAAGATATTATTTTTCGGAAGTCAGTATTTCTGAAGCGCCCGCAACGCGAGAGTGTGTGCTCTCCTCTTTCATATATGTAGTGGGTAAACCAAAATGTTCTATCGGGGATCTGGAACAATTTTTTTTTTCGCTATTTTTGGTGCGAACTCCATATAGAAAACTCAGGACATTTTTCTTACAGAGATGTCAGTTTTATCGATTTTCCAAAAAGTTTGCTACAAAAATAAAAAGAAAAAACTGTTGTCACCCAAAGTGCTTGTGCTTCAATGACGGGAAATAGCTACAAAACGGATAGTCTGACAATCCGTTCTAGAAGATCCGGGCTTTTTTTTCGAATCAGTGCCTAGGAAACAACAAGAACTACCAAGCTCAAAACTTGGCGTTTGGAGCTGGAATAAGGGATCCGTTGGTATTACATGGCTGTACATGCACTTTCATTAACACCATCGACGATGGAACGACGGAATTGGCGATGTCTTGAGTAGCAGAATTAACGGGGAAGAGATGCTCGTCTTGACGCTCTGGATATTTTTTATGATAAGTAGGGCTTCGTACAAGGTACGATCTCCTCTGAAGGGGATGTTAATTGAGTCATGTGTAGGTATGTAGAATAGGGTAAGTATGTTTGGTTGTTGTTGAGTTTACACTATAATCATTTTTCCATTTTTAAATTAGACAAGGTTATGATAACTCTGATAGCAATTGATTATAAAACTTTTTCCTGTTTAATTTTTGCTCACATACTATAATTAACCATTAAGATTATCGAAGATCCCCTCTTATACGTAGATAGGTCGCGCCGACCGATGGCCTTGTATCGTACCGATCGTCAAAGACCGGAACGCTACGTTTATATTTACTTCGCTTCCCTCTTTCGCGCTTCGTAACGCTTCACCATCTAATTAATGTAAAATTCGGGAAAACCAGGGAAAACTTCTGAGATATTGAAATTATGGTGAAAGATTTTCATTTTCATCATTTTCATCATTCATTTTTTTTGAATATTTTTTTTCCGCATAGACCCTCTGATTGAGCTGACTTGGGAAATTCGTAGTTTTTCCCGGAAAATTGAATTTATTTGCATAAGTGATGGAACATACACATCCTTTTGACTTGTGTCAACAGTTTACAACATAAAAATACATATGTCACCACTTTGAATTTTGCGTAGTTCGCGGGAAAAGTCGTTCGGTGGTAAAATTTGGTGGACCCTTGCGACAGTCCCCGAAGTACCCTGGAAAATCCCGGAAAAACTTTCACATTGTTTTTCACGCATTTCAAAGAATATCAAATTCCTGATGCAGGTTTTGTTTCGGAGGTCGAATATTTCAATCAATTTGGTCAAAATTGTTGTTCTAAAATCAGTTTTACGATACTCTCGCATTAAATTGTTCAAAGCGCAAACTCACTAGACGGTGGCCTTAAGATGGCATTTCAGATGGTAAAGGTGTCCCAAAAGTATATTTCTATACAGGGTTCGTTCTTTTCGTTTTATGTGACAAAATCATGCAATTTCTGGTCTGGTCAAATCTGGTCGATAGAGAATGTTTCATAGTTTGTGGTGAAAAACATCTTTGACTCATTCCTACTGAAACAGCATCTAGTTAATATTTGAAAGGTTCATTTAATTGGTCAAGCCAAAATTCTGGATTTAGGTGACGCTAGTTGTATTATATTGCCCAACGCTTATAGGTATATTGCATTGAATAGGAGCCATAGTGCGTAACTAAATGATTGACAGCCACCATGGAATAAAAACTGTATTAGTTAACCTCATAAGGGAACCATGGATTATAAAAGCAGCATATTTTCTGTAGCGATGCAAACCTGTGTCAATGATAGAGGATTGTTTGCAGCCGTTTGATCATTTATTCATCCACTTAGAATTCATTTGTTGACCAAAATCATTATCATATCAGGGGGGAAGGGGAATTTAATTTCTTTTTGCTCTTTTTTCGTTTCAGAGAGCGAGCAAAGGCGCTTAAACCTAGGCTATTAGCCAGGGCAAGGCTAATACCTTCGCCCCATCCGAGGAAAATCATCCGCAAGGATAATGGAGTGACATAAATTTTTTGCAAAGTCACTCCCAACGTATTTCTTCAAATTTTCTATCATTTGCTTATAATGATACTCCTAAACCACATACCCTACCCACCATCCAATTCCTTGACATCTATGAGGGCGTCGGTGAGTCGCTGGCCTCTCGTTAAGTAGATGTCATATCATCATTTCCTTCCCTTTCCTAGTAACGGAGAAGATGGGCGTGGCCGGCAATGATAGCTTTCATGTTTTATCATTTTGGACCCCAATTGGATTTCCATTGAATCCCAAATGGAAATCCATAAGCAATTGGGGTAAGAAAGGTAAAGAATATACATGACAACTATCAGTATGCAATCTACGAAATACTCCGTTACAACGCAACGCAACGCAACTCCATATAGAAAACTCAGGAAATCTCTAATGATAGCTGATTTAACCCCCCTAAAAATGTATGGAAAATGACCCCCGATATAACATTTAAAAAATGCACCTACGTGAAAGAGGAGAGCCTATACTTTCGCGTGATGGGTGTTTTAGAGATATTTCAGAGATATTGATTTTTTGAAGGTAAGCCTTGTCGGACAAAGACACCGTGGAAAGGCATCCAGGACCTACGCGGAATACAATCTCGTGAGATTTCTTTACAGCTCCTTATCTTTACGTTCAGTGAAACTGCGGGATATTAAAGGCATTTATCACTGGAAGTCCTTTAGATTATTATCAAAAAAATTCTTTTGAAATTCCCCGATAAAATTCTCGGGTGCGAGTACGTAATCAGAAAATGAAAATTAATTTCGCGTCAAGAAGTGTTCTTTAGTAGGCAGAACGATCGGTCGATCACGGAATTTTTGTTCTGCATAGTGCGGTAAGCAGAACGATCGGCCGGTCGCCGAAATTTTGTTCTGCTTTGTGCGGGTAAAAAAAATGAAAATTAATTTCGCGTCCAGACACCTTCAGTAAGCAGAACGATTGGCCGGTCATCGAAATATTATTCTGCTTTGTGCGTCGGTAATTTAAATAATTAGTGTTCGTTTGATTGTGTTTTTGTTCTAAATCGTTTAAACTACACGCTTTACACGGCATACCGTTTACCAAAACGAACCCTGCCACACTCCCTACCCCATATATCCAACATCCCAGTGATTTCTCATGGAAGTGCAGATGACTCGTCGGCTTCTATCTAAGCGAGTATCATGTCAACATTTCCTACCTATTCCTTAATTGACCTGCATTCGGACACGGCCGGCGCTGGTATTGCTTATTTTTGGATCACCAGTTCTTACACATTGAAGATGATGTTAATCCCAAACTTCATCTGTTGGTTCTCTGTGTAATTACAGCTGACCTGGCAATAACGGAGGAGCAACCGTGGGCGGTCAATCATGCTCATGCTCATGCTCATGCTCAACGAGAATAACTTCTTCTAATTTTTTGGAAGTTGGAACCATCCTTATAATTCTCTCCATCTCACTCTAGAAATTCTATTGAGACTCAAATAGGTTTAGTAGTGGTTCTAATCCAACGACAGATCCAGTCCGGAGTTGAGTTTTACTTGATCCTAGCGATTCGGACCATCGACCGAGTCACTTCGGAGCGGGATTTAACTGGCTCAAATGGGATCCGTTTGAAATTTTTGGTCGCCCTTAAACAACAATAATCATTAATATAGACTGCCTTAACACGTACGTCCCCAACCCCCATTTTACGACAAAACCCAAAATTCAAAACCACGTAGCTCAGCCAACGGATTTTCAAGCAATCTTCTGGAATCGATCACAAAATTCCTATAGTTTTACGAACCGAGGTTAATTTTCGTGCAATGACCATGGTTTCGGATATATTCCGGGGAGTACTGGGGTTACCTCCCTCCCGGAAAAAATGGTCACTTGCAACATGTCAAACTTCATGATTTTGCAAAACAAGTACACTGGAGTAAATTTCTGCGATATTAGATCGAATTGACCACCCTCCGGGTACATCCAGGGCCAGGTTCCCTTGGGGAAGTGGCCAATATCCGTTAAATCTTGGAACCTATCTTGCGACATGTCAAACTTCATGATTTTGCAAAACAAGTACACTGGAGTCCATTTCGGTGATTTTCGAGGAATTACTGGAGAAACTTTCCTGGAGGAATTCCTGGAGGAACTTTTGAAGAAATTTTCGCGCTTAAAACTGGTTCACGCCGCCGACGATCACCAACGGCGCCCCCGCCGCTGCACAGTGTGCAAATTCGAGCCAAAAAACGGACGCAATTCAACCACGGTATGTACATATCTGGAGATTACCTTAAAAAAATCACAAAAATCCAAAGAATCTGGTTCACGCCGATCCACGCCACCGCTGATCACCAACGGCGTGACGCCGCCGCCGCTGCCTGAAAATGATCTATCACGCCACCGCCGGTAAAATTTCAATCAGCGCACAGGTCTACCTGGAAGTACCCGGAAGGTGGCCAATTCGATCGAAAATCACCGAAATGGACTCCAGTGTACTTGTTTTGCAAAATCATGAAGCTTGACATGTCGCAAGATGGATTTCGAATCCGATCTGCAAGTAACCATTTTTTCCGGGAGGGAGGTAACCCCAGTACTCCCCGGAATATATCCGAAACCATGGTCATTGCACAAAAATTGACCTCGGTTCCTGAAACTATAGGAAATTTGTGATCAATTCCAGAAGATTTCTTGAAAATCCGTTAGAAATTGGCTGCGCTATGTGGATTTGAATTTTGAGGGGGTTGGGGACGTACGTGCTAAAGAACGTTCTGTATAATGTTGATGCACTTCCAACTCGTATCTAAAAGGTCTCGTACATATTTTGCAGAAAGTAAACCAATATCACAATGTTATAAACATATTCAGAAGGATTTTTTTTGACTGTTTTTATATATAAAAGAAAAGAACATGTATTTTAGTTACGCTAGCGCAGCTAATATTTGAGACTTGAAGAACTTATGAAATTATTAAGAAATTCAATAAAATTATGTTCCTCCTTTAGTTTTAAGACGAGTTTAGTACTATTCCATTTGATTCCACCATGTTGTATTCTTCAACCATGACCGTCTTCAGTGTCTCGTACTTGACTCGACTAGTCGCACGTAGACATTTTTCCGGTTGAGGTAGGCAAGCCTCGTTCGATAATCTTTCTGCAACTAGTTGCAAAAAACTACTATTTGCTTATTTATAAATCCGCAATACACCTGTCTTACCTTATGCTTGAGAAAGGTTTCTTAACAAATAATCAAATACTCACCTGTCGTGAAAATCGTTTTATTCACTGGAATGAGAAGGAAGAAAAACAAACAATAATTATAGATCTCAGCATTGGAACATTTATCGAATTTACACATTCCATCAATAGTAAGTACACCCCCAACTAGCATCGTTCCCAATTAATCGTAATTGGCAACGCCAATAATTCGCTTAAATCATTGCGTATTTTTTGCACACTCAAACCTAATTCCAATAGCGATATGGTACCTCCGGTTATGTAATTATGTTTACCATTAATCTATCTCCTCCCTTTTATCGACCCTTCAAAGCAACGCCAAACCATTTGCATTGTATTTTCGCTAGGTCATGATTTGCTCTCATCTCACTAGCACTGTGTCTGCCGCAATTGATCGGCAATGAAACGGAATGAAATTCCGCAAACTCTTCAGGAAATGGTACGCACAGCAGTCAGACATATCATTGACCAACCGACAGACGGATGGAGGAATGATGTCCATTGGCTGCCCTCCTGTTCGGTTTGACGGCGCAAACGAAACGAAATCACGACCAACACCGGTTAGATCTCGGATCTCGAGATTACAGTCGCTCTTTACAGTTCAATGGTTCTAGAGCTTCGCCATATCCGGGAGTTGCGGATCTAATCAGTGGGATGTTTTTGTTGGGACCGAAATTAATCGTGCCAGCAGCAGAAGCTGTTGTCGAATGAGATCATTTATTTATCTTTGCTCTTAGTTTGATTTTCCTTTCCGAATTAGCGGTTGTACTTATTCCCATGCTTTGGGTGGGCATGGGCACAGAGATTAATCGTTTTGTGTGAGCTGGTTCTTATTTGTGTGTTATCTTGGTCGGGAGCTCACTCCCGGACCATTATGTTCTATCGATCGTCGGGATCTTGTGGTCGGCTTTCACTTTACTGGAGGAGAATTAAAAAAATAATGATCAATTGTGTCATAGCGAGTACGGTGGACAGCCCACACCCTAGCAAATGGCAATCGGTCTTTGAACTGTGGGCAGTTCAAGTCGGCATTGGATAAAAAACTAAATTAGTTTGATAGACAGATTGGAAGGTATTGTGAGAGGAACAGAGGATTAAGAGTACATTCGTATCTTTTCTTACCATGAATCATGACTATAATGCCTCGAATAGAGGTGTGCGCCGGTATGAAAATTGTTGGCGGCTGCGTTTGTTATTCCGATTAGCCGTGGCAGTGTATAGTATACTAGGTACTTCTGCACTTTCCTCGAGAATTATCTCCAGTCGTGAAAATTATAATTTACATTTGGTCGGCGTTCTGCTAAACCACTCTAAGCGGCTTTTTGCCTGACATGTGATATTTTTTATGAAAGGAAAACGGAAATCAATTCATACGTACATTTGTTGTAGGATATCCCATTTTATGGGGTTGAGTGATATCCAATACGATATGTGACCAAATGAATCTGTTAAACCATAGCTTTTAAAAGGCGCTTAGTGCGATTTGACAGAATCCCAGCTATTTAACCTTCCGGGACTAGCATGGTCCTGAATCTCTCACGCAGTCACATGCTCTTGTGAACAACAAACGTGCTTTTTTCGAAAGTGTTGTATTTTTACAACGGTGCGAGTCAGAACGTTAATAAGCTTAATGGTAGTTCAATAAAATGAAGTGAAAAGAGGGAATTTCTGCTTCGAAGTTCAATAGAAATATTTAGTCACTTACTGACCTCCAACCGAATGAATACCTACCAATCTGACCCACTACATATTGCTTTCCGTTGCAATGATGCTCATGGGCATTCAGAGAATCTCTTGTAACTGTGTTAAACCAATTTATGCTATTTCTCGCGCTTAGTTTCATAGGGGTGTAACTGTATAGATCGATTTCTCTTCGTCGATGTTTTCTTTTTATTATTGTACCGAATTGCGCTAGTTTTTCGGTGATATAATGGTTTGGTGTGATAAAGGATGATTGTATCTTGCACCAGAATCAATAATCACGGTTGTAGCATTTGAAACAATTGAGTTATTAACACATTCATTTTCATTTCATTTCATTTATTTAGTTAACATCTAAACAGATAACACTGAATCAACAATTTGACGCCACAATGCACGGTTCGATGCCGCATCTCTCCATCCTCGGATACGCCCCACGCTCGCCAAGTCGTTCTGCACCTGGTCTGCCCATCTCGCTCGCTGCGCTCCACGCCGTCTCGTACCTGCCGGATCGGAAGCGAACACCATCTTTGCAGGGTTGCTGTCCGGCATTCTTGCAACATGTCCTGCCCATCGTACCCTTCCGGCTTTAGCTACCTTCTGGATACTGGGTTCGCCGTAGAGTTGGGCGAGCTCATGGTTCATTCTTCGCCGCCACACACCGTCTTCTTGCACACCGCCAAAGATGGTCTTAAGCACCCGTCTCTCGAATACTCCGAGTGCTTGCAAGTCCTCCTCGAGCATTGTCCATGTTTCATGTCCGTAGAGGACAACCGGTCTTATTAACGTCTTGTACATGACACATTTGGTGCGGTGGCGAATCTTTTTCGACCGCAGTTTCTTCTGGAGCCCATAGTAGGCCCGACTTCCACAGATGATGCGCCTTCGTATTTCACGACTAACGTTGTTGTCAGCCGTTAGCAAGGATGTTGAACAACAGGCACGAAAGTCCATCACCTTGCCTTAGTCCCCGGCGCGATTCGAACGAACTGGAGTGTTCGCCCGAAATCTTCACACAGTTTTGCACACCATCCACCGTTGCTTTGATCAGTCTGGTAAGCTTCCCAGGGAAGCTGTTCTCGTCCATAATTTTCCATAGCTCTACGCGGTCTATACTGTCGTATGCCGCCTTGAAATCAACGAACAGATGGTGCGTTGGGACCTGGTATTCACGGCATTTTTGAAGGATTTGCCGTACAGTAAAGATCTGGTCCGTTGTCGAGCGGCCGTCAACGAAGCCGGCTTGATAACTTCCCACGAACTCGTTCACTAATGGTGACAGACGACGGAAGATGATCTGGGATATCACTTTGTAGGCGGCATTAAGGATGGTGATCGCTCGAAAGTTCTCACACTCCAGTTTGTCGCCTTTCTTGTAGATGGGGCATATAACCCCTTCCTTCCACTCCTCCGGTAGCTGTTCGGTTTCCCAGATTCTGACTATCAGTTTGTGCAGGCAAGTGGCCAGCTTTTCCGGGCCCATCTTGATGAGCTCAGCTCCAATACTATCCTTACCAGCTGCTTTATTGGTCTTTAGCTGTTGAATGGCATCCTTAACTTCTCTCAAGGTGGGGGCTGGTTGGCTTCCATCGTCCGCTGAACTGACGTAGTCATCTCCTCCGCTGCCTTGACTTTCACTGCCTGTACTCTCAGCGCCATTCAGGTGTTCCTCGTAGTGCTGCTTCCACCTTTCGATCACCACACGTTCGTCCGTCAAGATGCTCCCATCCTTATCCCGGCACATTTCGGCTCGCGGCACGAAGCCTTTGCGGGATGCGTTGAGCTTCTGATAGAACTTGCGTGTATCTTGAGAACGGCACAGCTGTTCCATCTCCTCGCACTCCGCTTCTTCCAGGCGGCGTTTCTTCTCCTGAAAAAGGCGGGTCTGCTGTCTCCGCTTCCGTCTATAACGTTCCACGTTCTGCCGGGTACCTTGCTGCAGCGCGACCGCCCGCGCTGCGTCCTTCTCCTCCAGAATCTGTCAGCACTCTTCGTCGAACCAATCGTTCCGTCGACTTCGACCCATATACCCGACGTTGTTCTCCGCTGCGTCGTTAATGGCTGCTTTAACTGTACTCCAGCAGTCCTCAAGAGGGGCCCCATCGAGCTCACCCTCTTCCGGCAACGCTGCCTCGAGATGCTGCGCGTATGCAGTGGCGACATCAGGTTGCTTCAGTCGCTCTAGGTCGTACCGCGGCGGTCGTCGGTACCGAACATTGTTGATGACGGATAGTTTTGGGCGCAGTTTAACCATCACCAGATAGTGGTCAGAGTCGATGTTAGCGCCACGATATGTCCTGACGTCGATAATGTCGGAGAAGTGCCGTCCATCAATCAGAACGTGGTCGATTTGTGATTCTGTCTGCAGTGGTGATCTCCAGGTGTACCGATACGGGAGGCTGTGTTGGAAGTAGGTGCTACGAATGGCCATATTCTTGGAGGCGGCGAAATCAATTAGTCGTAGGCCGTTTTCGTTCGTCAGCCGGTGAGCGCTGAACTTTCCAATAGTCGGTCTAAACTCCTCCTCTTGGCCAACCTGAGCGTTCAAATCTCCTATGATGATTTTGACGTCGTGGCTTGGGCAGTTGTCGTACTCACGTTCCAGCTGCGCGTAGAATGCGTCCTTATCATCATCAGTGCTTCCGGAGTGTGGGCTATGGACGTTGATTATGCTGAAGTTGAAGAACCGGCCTTTGATCCTCAACCTGCACATTCTTTCATTGATCGGCCACCACCCGATCACGCGCCTTTGCATATCGCCCATCACTATGAAAGCTGTTCCCAGCTCATGTGTGTTGCCGCAGCTCTGGTAGATGGTATGATTACCTCTAAACGTTCGCACCATTGATCCCTTCCAACAAACCTCCTGCAGCGCTACGATGCCGAATCCACGGTCCTTGAGCACATCGGCGAGTATGCGTGTGCTCCCGATGAAGTTGAGAGATTTGCAGTTCCACGAACCGAGTTTCCAATCGCTAGTCCCTTTTCGTCGCAGTGGTCTTCGCCGATGGTTCCGGTCCGTACTCTCTTGTTGATTGTTCGTTGCTTATGATTTTTAAAGGCTGGCTTGCAGGGCCTGACACCAAACCCCTAAATTTCCAGAGGACCATTCCTCCTTATTACCGGTGGACAGAGGCGCACAGATTCACTTAGAGTCCATCGCTGGCACTCGGACGATGATCAGCCGCCCCTAACATGGAGAACAGACGCTGTTGTGAGCCGATCCTGACATGGAGAACAGACGCTCAATAAGATTTGCACCTCCGGAGAGGAGCAAATCCCCTTCCCTGTCAGCATACGACCATAGTTCCCACCGGGGTTGGTTACCCGATCTTCCCTAAGGTTGCTCGTATCCCGGCCAGCACCACGGGGAGGTAGGGATAGGAGTTGCTGGGTAAGAGGCTAAGGACCGCGAGATGGGGTCTATTTTATTCTAGCGTTCGTTTTAAAAACATGACTGGAGAGCAAGCATCAAGATTTGTATGCCTAGATGTATTAGATAAAACCAGAACATCAAGTATTGGCTTGAAACTGAGTGAAATTTGCGAATTTCTTCCATATTTTTCTGGAAATGGAGATGAAAATGTGGAGCATGCTGCACTTTATCAACTCTGTAGAATACATGAAAAATCAAATTCACATTAAAACTGAAGTACTGAAGTTGTTCGTTTTTCATCATTCACGAGGGAATGCCCAGAGATGGATGGTGTCGTATCCAAATCGCTTCGCTATGAATCTATCTGAATTTCTCAACCTTCTGGAAGTAACGTTTTCTGTAACTAAGAGTACAATTACATTGCTGAAAAAACTGGAGCTTCGAAGATGGAAAGGTACAAAACATTTCAAGACTACTATATTGCTAAACGAATTCTCGCTTCACCATTGAACCTTGGCGAAGTGGAGCTAATCGAATATATTATTGAAGGAATTCCAAACAAACAGTTGAAAAATGTTGCTAAGATGTCAGGATTTTCGTCAGCCACTACACTTCTTCAAGCATTCTAATATAGTTGAGCATAATTTAGAAAGTTTTGTTTAAAATAATCAACCATGTATTCAGAGTAAGAACATTACTCACAGCAGAAATGAAGCGAAACATAATATTCAAAAGCTTCAAGCGTATAATAAACATAGTGTAAATAAAAAACGAAAAATTGTACAAGAATATAAAGAGGGGTTTTCTTCTACTAGCCCATTCTCTGATGATGATGTCGATGAGGACATCTCTAATTCAGAATGACCGAGATGTAGTAATCGATAGATGATAATAACTACTAAAGTACTTATAATATTACACTTAGACATAAATCACAGTAGTCATTGACATTAGACATTTACAGTTGTGACATGACAGACAATATGTAAGATCATTCTGAATAAACCATCAAACAAATAAGACGTGTATTACTTCTGCTCGCTACACCAAAAATGATGCAGGTATCGATCTCCCAGTCAATTTAGGATTGTTAAAAAAAAAATCTCGCGCTTAGTTTCATAGGGGCGTAACTGTATTGATCGATTTCTCTTAATCGATTTTATAATGTGTTAATAACTCAATTGTTTCAAATGCTACAACCGTGATTATTGATTCTGGTGCAAGATACAATCATCCTTTATCACACCAAACCATTATATCATCGACAAACTAGCGCAATTCGGTACAATAAAAAGTTTTACACGTCATGTAAAACGAGACACTGTATAAAAAATCTAAAAGTCATAGAATAGACTTTTAGATTTTTTATACAGTGTATACGACAAAGCTTTCATTTTCGAAATAGTTTTAAATTAAAGCTTACGACGGGCTGTCTTCTTTTGGTTCTGCTTCCATTTTATTGCTTCCTTTGCTGGACTCTGCACTGTTCTTCGATTTTGATCCGAACTGGAGTGTCTGTCAGAATTTGTGTCTTCCTTCGTTTCCGACCTTTCCTTGTGTTTTTGCGTGGTGATGCTTTCGCGAATGGTCTTATGTCTTCTGGAGTTCTTATTTTATTTTGGACAGTTTCAATGCCCTTTTGCTGGTTAAGGCTTGATGTTCGGTGTTGGAAGATTTGAAGTGGGAGAGACGATTTGAACCGATTTCTGAGATACTAGCATCAGGACTGGTGGCGAATCCGACTCTGATTTAAATCTAGCCGGTCCACATCGCTTTCTGGGAACTTTTTGTTGACCATCACTGGATTCGATAGGGCTATCGATTGTTGTTTCCGTTTCATCCGGATCCTCTTTGCTTTGGTCCTGCTGTTCAATACTTTGTTCGGAGGAATTCTGGACTGTGGAATCAATGATTACACATTCGCCGGATTGTTGAGGCCTATCAATCACATAGGAAGAAAGGTAGTCATCATCAGTGAATATATTCGGATTGAACGGATAAATCCCGGTTGTTCGAAACCACTCATGATGTTTATCGCAGTGAAAGCTTGTGTAAAGGCTTGGTTGAAACAATCCGCAACCTCATACCTAGATGGATAATGTTTTTCCTGCATGTTGTGCCATCCAATTATCGCATGCACGATTGTAACGTGATTTCTACGAACCACAAAAAGTTATATCCAATGATGGCAACTTATATGAAGTGTGTGGGGGAATTGTTAGCAAATCAGTTCCATTAGCCTTCGAGTAAGACAGAAAATTGATGCTAATATAACTGTCATGTCAATGTCCAATATCATCAAGCACGGCTTCTCAATTGAACACTTCGAGTATTTCACAAAAATTTCACAAAATTCGCTGCATTCATCCACCCACTTTGATGAGTGCTACCAGCTGTTCCAGGATAGCAGTTGTTCAACTTCCGTCTTACTAGTTTTTACGAGGGAAGATCATGAACGGTGGAATGAAACCACCAGCTGCATTAACTGCACAACATGCTGTTACTAATTCACCACATTCACCTGATGTTACTTTGCTAACCTGCTTGCTTCCTTTTCCTGCTACCACCTTCTTTGGATTAGGCACAGTTGTCATGCCAGTTTCGTCCAGATACCATATGTCGCTTGCCTTGAGTGTCTTGAGTGATCGCAAGTTGACGAAACATTTTCCAACGTTGTGCTTGTTGAAGCTTTTAGGTGCTTTTAGCACGGTTCTGATTTGTTGCTTGTGGTTTTCTTAGCGACAAACTTTTCCGGCGACGCATGAAGCCATAATACCACTCGAATGTCGCCAAACCATTAATCCACTTCTCAGCAATAGGCTTATTATTTGTTTCGTTTGTGCAAATTGATATGCTAATTGCCGTACATCAGTGGGAGAAAGTCCGTGGTTGAGTTTGCTGGCTTTCAACAAATATTCCTATAGCATTTCTTCTTGTTCGTCGAAGAACCATAACTTGGTCCTTACCGGATCAACGCATCCGGTAACTTCTGCTTCCGAGCGTAGCGTTTTACGGTCATAACCGGAATACCGAATCGTCTGGCTGTCGTTTTGATGGGATAACCATCCAAAACAGCGGCTAATGCTTCCACCAAGGAAGCTTTGTCGGCCGGACACCGCGGTTTGGAGCCCTGTTTTGCTTTGTACTTGCGAGGCATTTTGTGAAAGATGTACAATAATGTAAAATATGACTATATTCTATAAATATTATATGTAACTTACTTGATTTTCTACAAAAAATGAGATTTCCACAGAACAACGGAACTCATTTATTTATATCGGTAAACGTCATGAGAGCGATGTAGGGTTACCAGATGCACAGTATTTATCTACATTGTTTATTTTTATACATGGGAAAACGACAAATATAAATTTGTTTTTCTGGGAACTGTCGTTTCAATCTGTTTCAATGCATGTATATGCCCAACGTTTATTTTGAAACTGTGATTGAATTAATAAAAGCGACATCTTATCTCCCCGAGTTTAAGGGATCAAGTGAACCAATATCAACTGTTTCATAAAACTTAATATATTTGACATGCTGCATATTCGCCTATGTTGACGTTGACTATTTCATGAAAAAAAAAACATCTAACATATTTTAAATGCAGTTCAATAAAATATTAGAAAAATCACCTGTCATAAGACGAGTTTGAACAATCCCATTGAATTCCACCACTTAATTGTATCCTGACAGATACGTATTTCGACCTCAACAGTAAGGCCGTCTTCAGTGTCTTGTACTTGACTCGACTCGGAAGTCGAGTCAAGTACAAGACACTGAAGACGGCCTTACTGTTGAGGTCGAAATACGTATCTGTCAGGATACAATTAAGTGGTGGAATTCAATGGGATTGTTCAAACTCGTCTTATGACAGGTGAAAACATTCCACTAAAAAGCTCAAAATAATTTTCTTATCATATTAGAAAAATATGAAAATGATCTTTCATGGCTTCTCTGGTGAATGTTTTTGTAAACTTGTAAAAACACCGTCCAAACAACATTCAATTATTATTCTTCCCATCAAAAAAGTAGCTTTATACAATGCAGAAAATATTTGTAGAATATTTTACCAAATTTTGTAAACCTTTCGCAAGATACGGCAAAGGGATTAAGTCTCCCCGGAGATCGAGTACAGCTTCGAAAGATTTTAATACAGTCATTATATTAAAATCTAACAAATTTTGTATTATTTTAATACAGTATCTATAAATGTCATGGTGTTATACAAAAATTGTGAGATTTGTTTTTTGGGTGTACAAGTCCAGATAGAGATGTTAAATGGCCGAATAACGCAAAGGAATAGAAAACTAAATTTTATTCCTAAAATTTATTCGGAAACTCCGACAAACTTGAACTGAGTGAGAAAATATAGATAAGTGGTGTGGCATACTTCGATCAGATTTGGTCACAATCAAGTTGCTGCAACCATTTTTGTCTGACTTGTGCTGCATGGGGTGCTAAGATTAACTACCGGCGGCGGCGCACATCTCTAGCCCCGAAATGATCAGCACAAGCACCACTAATAGAAATTGTGGTGAGCACCATGCGACAGCGAGACAAGGGGGTTTTTCGTTTCCAAATGTCGTTCTTTGTTGCATGAAAAACACTCATGATGGGATTTTCTAGTTTGGTTATGAATCGAAATCTCTTAATAATTTGAATGGATCCAAACAGTTAACAGTGACTAGTCGGTATGATAAAAGTCTTCCAATTTTAACATTCTACAAATATTCTAACATAAAATTTCCCATTACGCTGGCATATGGATACTCTGAAGTACGCAGGTAAAAATATGTAGTGATTTTAAATGTATATACATACACATATTTGGAGCATGCAAATAAACGTAACATGCAATCGATCTTGCTGTTTAAGGTGAAGGTGGATTGAGTACCAAAACAAAGCTTTGAAAGTATTGGTACAGTAAAAACATTGTCATATACTGTAGTAGTATTGGTGTCGAATTTATAAAAAAAACAAAGAATATTAGAAGGGTGGTTCAAAAAACGACCAAGCACCACCACGCTCACTCGATTCCGTCCCATACTCCGAGTGTTCTCCAAGAACCGATTTGAACAAAAACTGGTTGAGCGCAAGCTGGTTCAAGTTTGTATGAAAACTAGTATAGGAAACTAAACCTTTTATTACACTGGCTACAGTGCCTCCTTTCAAACGCGGGCGAAGAGTGAACCCGCATAGCTGAAAGCAACATTCCTGAGACTTCACTGAACGAAAACCACACCGCAGGAAAGATCCATTGATTACGTAACGCAACAATAGCATTTTATACCCCACTCACCCCTACGTCACACTTTTTGTATGACGCATTTGCTCCTTGCGCGATTGTGTAGACTAGACTAGACTAGAAGTATCTGCCCCTGGTGCGATAGATATCACAGACAAATTCTGGGTATTTTGTTGAATTTCACGTTTCACTGATGCCTTCTGAGAAGCCTAATGATCATGCTAAAGATTCGCGACCATTCTATATGGATTGTCTATGGAGTTGAAGATCTTGAATATTTCGTCCAGTCATATGCTCTCCCCCCTCGCCATCGCCCAATGACTGAGTGCCAGAATCAGAATAATGTAAAATTCAACCTCGCCATATCAAATGTCATACAAACCAGAAACGACCTGTGCACGGTAAGCCTCTATTCAAACTAGCCCAAACCATCGGATGACACCAAAATTATAAATCACAATCGACTGAGCGTGGCGGAGCAAAACTATTTTTTGAACTACCCTGTTTATTAGTATGCTGCTGCCGGTGCAGTTGTTTACATTCGCTGATTCTCTCCGCGATCAGTTTTTAATCGTTTTTTTCGGGCAAAAATAGCAGTTTATATTAAGTTTTCGGTTTAATCAAGTGATTAATTTCGAAAATTGATGTTTAATTTGAATTCCATCAACATTTCGGGGTGTTCATGTGAGGAGAAGTAGTGAGTAAAAACTTGATGTTTTCAGTGCCCTTTGAGAAGAAGTGAAGTGCAGTGATGAACCCACCAAGCTGAAATACATAAGACTCTTTGGATAAATATGTTCATTATCACGGGAAGTGAATAAATATGCTGTGAACAGGTTAGTTATTTGAATATTAAACTTTTGTTCGATGCTGTTCGAAGCATTCGAATGCTGGTGGGAGAGAGGTGCGGGAGGTGTAGGGTTGACCTGAGGAAGGTCCGGTGCCATCTTGACTGCCATCGTGGTACTCTTCCAACTATGTCCTTAAATTGAAATAAAGTTTGAACCGTACTTGCTTGTAAAAATCAATCAAATTTAATTGAATATCGAGTGTGCTCTGTGTAAAGGTGAGATTCCGAAATGCCAAACGCGATAAAATCAGATCTCTGTACAAGAACGAATTCGGTACTCATAAGAAGCAAAAACATATTTGAAGTAACGATGCATGGCCAAAATCAGAATCATCACATTTCATAACGATTAACGAAAGGACGGAGCTAATGTGATTAATTCATTAGATTCAGCAAGCAAGCCATTCTGATCGCGGTTCTACGGAGAGTGGTTCCGAAGTATGGAAGACTGGAAATAAAAAGCATCCTGTGAAATTTTCTCGCAAGATGCTGAATTTGGTTATGAGCTGGCGGCGGAACCATCATCATCATCATCATCATCATCATCATAATCATCATATAAAAAAACTGTAAATGATTTAAAAAAATGTTGTTGAAAAGAGTAACAAAATAAATTTGACCTCCAAGAAGATATATCGCTTGGCGTCTGTAGGTCTAAGCGACGGTCGCCGGTCGGTGGATGCTTTAGAAAATTTTCCTCTAAAGCAGTGTCCTTATCGATTTGGCTTCGTCAGCAGAAAGTGAACTTTTCTGGCAAGATACTTTGGTTTTGTTTTGGTTAGTCATAGGAAATCAAATTGTTTTTTTTCGGTTCATCATTTCATATACAATAAAAGGTTGATTCGAGATTAATTTTTTTCAAAGTGCAAAACTTAATCGTTAGGCAGACGACAGAAAGTTGGCGTTCGCTCGGTAGCAGATTCTCAAGCACGCGCCCGAGGAAATAAATGTGTTCGAATTGATGAAACCACTAACAGCAATCAAGCTACCACGGTGATGACACCGAAACAGGTCATTTTTGCCATCAACCCTTTCTGTCCAGAAAACGCTGGACCTGAGAATATCCAATTTTCTTTCCCCAATGTGTTTTTCCAGTAAATAACTGAAATCTATCTCGATGACTTTTTGGTAAGACGCCACCATTTGGAATACATTTTCAGCATCGCCACTGCATCACGCGGGATCGCAACGGACTGTAGTTTTTCTAATCAACTCTTTCTTCACATAAAATGCTGGTTCGTTGAGGTTGAATCATGACCACCGTCATATGGGTCATATATGACTAAAGACGAAAATCCGCTGGCAAGTGGCTGAGTGGCAATTTTGATGTTCTAAGGAATGTATCATGTTCTGGAATTACTCCATGTGACTTCGTTCCACCATTACAAACAAACAACAGAATTCGTTCGACATCTTTTTTTTATTACTAGACTAAGACCGGAGTGGCCGTGCAATACATAAAAGTCGTCTCCATTCAGCTTGGTCCATGACTGCACTTCGCCAACCACAAATCTGCGCAAATCGTCCTCCACCTGATCGATCCACCTTGCCAACTGTGCACCTCGCCTTCTTGTTCGCGTCGGGTCATTGTCGAGAACCATTTTCACCGGATTCCTGTCCGACATTCTGGCTACGTGCCCGGCCTACCGCAGTCTTCCGATTTTCGCGGTGTGAAGGATGGTTGGCTCTCCCAACAGCTGATGCAACTCGTGGTTCATTCGCCTCCTCCACGTACCGTTCGAATCTGCACTCCACCATAGATGGTACGCAGCACTTTCCTTTTGAAAACTCCTAGTGCGCGTTGGTCCTCCACGAGCATCGTCCAGGTCTAGTGTCCGTAGAGAACTACCGGTTCAATAGGCGAAATACCATCACCTTGCCGTAACCCTCTGCGCGTTTTGAAGGGACTCGACTGAAACTCGAACTACGCACAACACCCGATCCATCGTCGCCTTGATCAACTGTATCAGTTTATCCGGAAATCCGTTTTCGTGCATTAGCTGCCATAGCTGGTCCCGATCGATTGTATCATATGCGGCTTCGAAGTCGATAAATAGATGATGTGTGGGCACGTTGTATTCGCGGCATTTCTGTAATACCTGACGTACGGCGAACACCTGGTATGTGGAAGAGCGTTCACCCATAAATTCCGCCTGGTACTGCTCCACGAACTCTCTTGCAATTGGTGTTAGTCGGCGGCATACAATTCGGAACAGTACCTTGTAGGCGGCGTTCAGCAATGTGATTGCGCGGTAATTGCTACAATCCAGCTTATCGCCCATTTTTTGTAGATGGGACACACGACACCTTTCATCCACTCATGCGGCAGAACCTCATCCTCTCAAACCTTGGTAATCACCCAGAGCAGCGCTCTAGCCAGTGTCTAACCACCGTGTTTAAACAGCTCTCCTGGTAGTTGGTCAACTCCAGGGGCTTTGTTGTTTTTCAGCCGGCCGATCTCCTCCTGTATTTCCTGGAGAATCGGAGCCGGAAGTCGCATGTCCTGCATGCGTGCTCCTAGGTTCATTACCGTACCGCCACCGTTGTCTGCCATATCGCTATTCAGGTGCTCTTCGTAGTGCTGCCGCCACCTTTGGATCACCTCACGCTCGTTTGTAAGAAGGTTCCCGTTTATGTCCTGACACATATCGGGCTGTGGTATGTGGCCGTTACGTGAACGGTTCAACTTATCATAGAACATCCGTGCGTTATTAGTTCGGCATCTACTACACTCCAAACTGTCCTTGAGCTCAGATCTTAATATTCAAATCGATCAACATGAAAATCTTCGGTCATCACTGGTTTTATTAGTTGGAATAGCTCCACGGTACCTCGTAACACCATGACAGACACACAACAGAATTCTTTCGATATCTATTGCACTCTAAACTGTCCTTGAGTACAGTTCTTAATATTCAAAACGATCAACAAGAGGAGTTGGAGTTGAAATAGCGCAACGGGACTTAGTTACACCATTACAGACAAACTACATAATTCGTTCGATATCTACGATACTCCAAACTGTCTTTGAGCTCAGATCCTTATATTTAAATCGATCAATAGAAGTTCTTTGATGTTCTCACTATTTTTATGAGTTGGAATAGCTCCACGTGACTTCGTTCCAGTATTACAGACACACTGCAGAATTCGTTCGATACCTACGACACTCCAAACTGTCTTTGATTACAGGTCTTAATATTCAGAACGATCAACTCCACGGAACCATTGTAATGACATTACATATTTTTTTAAGCTTCTACGATACTCCAAACTGATTATGAGTACGGATCTTAATATTTAAAACGATCAACAAGATGATCTACGACATCCCATCTATTTTTATGAGTTGGAATAGCTCAACGGGACTTTGTTACACCATTATAGTAAATACACATATATCGCCTCCACTTTTGTACGTAAAAGGCGTTTTCGCGACTGTGATTTTTATATAATGGCGTAATGATGTTCCATGACGCTTATCCAACTAACAAGTTTCAGAACCCATGAATCTCTTTGTTGATCTTTTAGACCTCCAATGTCTGAACTTACGCATGGTGCCGTAGATATTCTGGGGATGTTATGATTTGTATATACCGCTATAATGAAGTCCCATGAGGTTTCTCCAACTAACAATCACCCTGTTGGTCTTGTAGACCTCCAGGATCTGAATTCAGGAATAGTTTGGAGTACCGTAGATTTTCTGGCAATGTTGATTTTTTATATACTGATGTAGAGATGTCCCATGGGGATTCTACAACTATCGCAAAAGCTCAGGAACCTGTCAAAAACTCTGTTGGTCATGCGGACCTCCAAGATCTGGATTCAAGAATGATTTGGAATACCGCAGGAACTCTGGGAATATTACGATTTGTATATACTGGTGTAATTGTGTCCTATGGGATTTCTCCAACTAACCACAAGCTCAAGAACCTTTCAATCTTGTAGATCTCCAAGATCTGAACTCAAGAATAGTTTGAAGTACCGTTGAAGCTCTTGTAACACTTCAATTTGATAAAAATAGTTTAATTATGTCCCAAGTACCAATTTGCCAACTTCAAATTAGGATTGAAGCCCCGGAAAACGCTTTTGTTTTTATGTAGATCATCAATATCTGAACTCAAGGAAGGGTTGGAAGCTCTAGAAGAAATAAAAAAATGTTTCCCCTCATTATTCTACTTTTTCATGGTTTGCATTCGTTTTCAAAGCAGTATGTCCAAAATTTATATTGAAATACGACGAAAAAAATCCGTATTGAATCGTTTGATGCGATGGTTTTGAAAATGCTACTATTGCCACCATGCTCTTCGTGAAGTCTTGTTCGAACTGAGGACAGGTACTAAACCGAAAATTGCTTGATTTTGATGTCTGTGCTTGCAATGCATGCACGGGACTGGTTGTTTAATTATTTCTAAATTCTTTGCTCATTTTTAATAATAAATAATTGAAATAATTTAATAATTTTAGAACAGTGCAATGAAGCGTTGGCTCATCCTTGATCGAACAGTCCAAAAATATTGGAATTTCAACGAGAAACGGCTGAGATATTATCGTTCAAAGTCTATCATATTTTCGTGACGGTCTTAGATTTTCCCAATCGCAAAGTGTTCCCCAATATAAAAAAGACATACGTAGTGCTACGTCAAAAATTGACTGCGCTGCAGAATTGAACATATTCTAAATACGAAGAGAATGGTTTGACGAAGCATCCAGATATAAAGACATGTGTAGCCGAGCCAAACTATGATACATGTAGATGATACATGTTTGCCGCCTTCATTGCATATGTTCATGGTCATCCAAGAAAACCGTGGGAAAGGCGTTAAGATCTACCCTCGTAACCAGAGATCTTTCGATTGTTTCAAAAGTGGTACATGCCCTTTGTAGTACATAAAATAGAATACGTCCATTCCGTATGTTTATGGTCTTCCAAGAAAACGCTATAATAGGCCTCAGAATCTATACACGTAAGCAGAGATCTTTCGGCTTGTTTCAAAAGTGGAATTTGCCCTTTCTGGTACATAAAATAGACCGCATTCATTGCATATGTTCATGGTTATCCAAGAAAACCCTTGAAAGAACTTCACACGTAGCAAGAGATCTTTCAGCCTGTTTGAAAAGTTATATGGAGGTAGAATATAATGTATTAGCATAAAATAGAATTCACCCGTTTCCAATGTTAATGTTCATCCAAGAAAACCCTGAAGTAAGGCATTAGGATCTACATGCGTAACCAGAGAGATATATCAGCCTGTTTTAAATTTGGTACTTGTCCTTTGTGGTGCATAGAATTGAATGGGTTTATGGCATATGGTAATTGCCATCCTAGAAATTTATGAAGTAAGACTTCTAGGCTCACATGAATAACTAAAAGATCTTTAACCTAATTTAAATATAGTGCATGGTCTTTGCTATATTAGCCCGTTTTTTCCCTTAAGTTCTCATTCTCTCTCTTATTCCAATTTATTCACAATTCGCATTTCCAAAAAATAATCAGCTTCGTATTAGTGATATGAATAAAGTTCATATTCTACCTGGAACCCATGACTTCAAGAACAACTTGGAATGCAAATATATCAAGATGAGGTTTCACATCTTGTTTATTCTCACAAAACTTGTTTATTCTCCAGGAACAGCCTCCATTACAGAGGTCGATCCACAGACCTTGAACCTATGGAGTTCGTAGACTACATGGAGCCCACGACAACAACAAGAACTACTTGGAATACAAACATATACCAAGAAGGGGTCACACAACTTGTTTATTCTTCAATAACTGTCCCCATTACTGAGGACGATCCATAGACCTTGACTTTATGGAGTTCGTAGACTACCTGGAACCAATGACAAGATCAAGAACTACTTGGAATATAAACATATACCAAGAATAGGTCACACAACTTGTTTATTCTTCGTTGGCTGCCTCCATTACGGAGATTGATCCGAAGACCTTGACTGTACGGAGTTCGTAGACCACCTACATCCCATGACAACTGGTAATACCACTTCACATACAAGCATAAGTTCTGTTCCTAGAACATCCGCAGTACTTAGATCATCTAAAAACAACCTCCGAAACTAATCCAAATGTGCCTCATACAAATGCTTGAAACTTTTTTTGCGCTCCTGTACCCGACTAGTTAGTCATAACAAAATTTTATCACAATTATATCAATATGTGTTACAAATAACAAAACTTGCAATAATTTTGTTATAAATTCTCTGCCAAAGATGAAAGAAATAAAATTTCATGATCGTCATAACATGATTATAACACAATGTGTTATGTTTATTTCCCCAGAAAAAAAATTGCCTACATTTTTGGTAAATAGGAATTGCAAAAAAAAGGAAGGTACCACTTACAGTATAACTTGAATCTACATTCAAAGTTGAACCAGCT